>NC_132787.1:82480290-83730290 GCF_048418805.1 Vulpes vulpes
AATTCTAGCAAGAGACAGAATAACTAGAGAAGTAGTACATGTGCTAAGTAGTCAGATTCTGGATATATTTGGAAGGTAGGAAAAACAGTATTTTCTGAAATATTCGATGTGAAGTATGAAAGGGAGATTTTTCGGTCTGAGCAAATGCAACAATGATGAAACATACTGGGTTTGGAAGATTAGGAATTTGATTTTACATGTTTAATTTGAGATAATCTGTTAGACTTTCTAATGGAAATGTAGAGTAAGCAGTTGGATATATGATTCTGGAGTTCAAGTGAGAGTTCTGAGCTAACACATTACATAGTATATAAATAATTTTGTACTAAGTATAAAATATATAACTCATTCTTTAAATATTCTTCTATAATAGTGAAAATTATTGATTGAATTTATCTACTATTTACTAGAAGCTCAGTTTCCTACTTAAGAATTTGTAAATTAACAAATCACTTACATTGCTTTAAGTTTTGAATGAAGATCAATTAATAAGTATACACAGTGCTATTTATAAGGACTGTAAAAAGAAAGATCATTAGTTGAACACATGCCAAAAATATAAAAATTTTAAAGTGAAAAGGTTATTGAAGACTTCTATAATCTCTTAATAATAACCTCTCATTACATAAATTTTTTGTGAGTCAATCCTAATTGAATTCAGAAAATGAGGGTTTTCTTCTAGAGTTTTTGGGCTTAATTTATTAAAAGTCACACAGATCTTCTAGGATTTTTTTTCTATGTTTCTTTCAGGAGAAATTTATTATTACCTGGGAAATTGAATTGATTGTCGTTTCTTAGATACTAGATTTTCTATGATTTACACATCTAAAAGCAATAACTTTTTAAAATTAGTGATACAATGAAGAAAATGGTTGTGTCATTCAGTGACATAACAGTGAATTGATTTATGGTGTTCAATATTTTATTTAAAAAGGCTGTTTCTTTTGTTTCACTTATTTAGAAAAGGAAGACCAGTGTCTCGTGCCTGAAGCCTGGAATGTGGACCAGGGAGTAATTACCAAACTCAAGGAACAATACAAAAAGGAGAGAAAGGGGAAAAAGGGGGTGAAGAGTAAGTGGAAAACATTGTATCTGTAAATCATAAATCTTGCCTCTTTTACATCCCCCAATTTTTTTTTTTTCAATGTTTTCCTAAAACCACTTACTCTTTTTCTTTTCTGCTCCTGATATCTTTCCTTTTCATCTGCTCTCAGGGGTTGAAATTAAATGGTTAGCTATGCATATGATTATGAATCTTAATATATCCCAATAGTACATCTAGAGCCTCATGAGAGTTGGGACTTTATATTCAAAACATAGTACTAATTTCATTTTTAAAGTGTATATGCTTAATTACCACAATGATTTTTCATTCTTGATAATTTTAAATCTGATTTAGTATGACCCTCTGGCAATCCACCAAAATTATTGCACTGCATATACTTTTAGGACCTAGAGCTAGAAAGTTAATTTCTACCCCTGAATATTCTATGTGTTCATAACACACAGTTTATTTGCTCTCACCACTATATGCTATACAGGGCACAAGAGTCAAATACACAACTTTTAAAAGTATTTATTTTGTAATTTAAAAATTTTGGTGAATTTCATTTATAGTAATATTACCAATTAGCCTTTTTCTTTTTGATAAGATGTTTACTATATAAAAAATGGGAGCTAAAATGAAATTGCTAGCCCTGTGAATCATATATACATATGTAACTCATTATACAAATTATTAGGTTTAGCAGTAGAGTTAATTAAGTATTAAAGTAGAAATACAGAGGCTTTCAAGCATCCCTGAAAACCCATCTAAAACACCTTTTTAGGAGAGCAAGGCTAAACTATACTTCCTTGTGTTTCTACTTTCATTGACACTATGAACATGGGTCTCCCTTTTGTGGCAAGAGGAATTGCATCCTTTGAGATGTTAAAGTAGTATAAAGTAAGATTAATAAAATCCACTTTAGTGAAATATATATTTAAAAGTTGGAAAAAGTAGTGTAGTCATTACTGATAAACTTTTAAATCTTTATTTAAAATATCTTAGGTGTTACAAGTATTTAGCTTGAATGGATAAAAAGTCAGTGACTAGTTTTGATGTTATCATTATACCAACTATTAAATAACTGAGAGATGATGTTATTTGATGTCTCCTCAATATAAATTAAATCACAATGAGAAAGATTAATATTAAATTATAAGAGCATTTTGTATCTTTTATCCAAATGTATGAACAAAAAATTTAATCTTAACAAACCGTAATGAGACATGCTTTATTAGGATTTTTCAGAGCCATGGCAAAACCAGTTCCACTGAAATTTTAATGCAAATATCATAAATGAGAAAATATTTTAAATTTCAGATTGGCTTAAAGTTGGTATTTCTTCATGTCTTTATGCTACAATAATGAATGTCTTCAAATGTTAAACATCTCTCAATTGGAAGGATATCTAGGTCTTATGTAGAATCCATCTATTATATTGATTATTCAGTTCTTGTCAAATATCAAGGCATTGCTGTAGTTAGAATTTAGCACCTAAGATCTAAAATGGCACCATTTGACTGGAACAGTATTCCTACTAATGGAAGCTATTGGGTTTTCTCAATTTGGGGATTATGATCAGTATGCAGGCAAATAGCATATAGTTTTTTTGGATAAGGAGGAAAATTGACTTCAAGGAGAGAATTTTAAATTGTTTCATTGTGGATAGAGGGACTGCAGAGTGAGGCTCAGCACATCTTGGTCATCGTTATCAGTTCATGTTATCTTAATAAAACAGTGATCTGAGAACAGGTGAAGACATGATAGAAACAGAACTGAAGCAGTGCTTTGACTTGTTACATGAAGCATGGATTTATAAATCACCATTAATATTTTTAATTGAATTAAAAATTATTCTGGAAAAGTTTGAGTCCTTTTGATATGGTCTAGTAGAAATATTTCCAGTCAGATTGTGTACTTCAATCATACTGTCTTGAAATATATTTTTAGGTATTAGTTAAAATTGCTTAAAAGTAGTTGTATTCTTTGCTGGTATAGGAAAAAACCATAATGGACTATGGGTAAGATTTTCCCATTCTTAATTAAACTTGTAACAGGAAAAACTACCGAAGATCTGTTTCAGCCTCTATCCTATATAAAACAGTCAAAACAGGGATGTGGGAGAATGAAGAATCAAAGCTCAGGTAAGTAATCAGTAGGGCATGAGACTTCACCTCGGGTACCATAGCTTCAGGATGTAAGGCAATGAATGCAACTTAAACAAACAGAAAGGGATGTTATTGTTTAATTCAGTACACTGTAGCTTCACAATCTGTGGTATCTGCATTTAGAGCAGTATACAGGGATAATAGAATAGTATTTTTAACGGTCCAAATTGCACATGAACATTGTTTTTCATGCAAATAGCAGTATTATTCCATTAGCTTAATTTTTAAAACATATATAAAACATAATTCTTCTCAAGAAATAAACTTAAAATAATTTGAAAACTTGGAAAATACTTTTTAATATGGTAGGGTAGTTTTAAAGGTGAATGTAGGAAGATGTGAATAAGATATGTGGCACCATTTTGATGCAGTTGGATAATTCTATTCTTTTTTGTTCTCTTCCTCCCTTTTTTTGGGTTAGGGCCCAATAGGTCAAAACTACAAGATATGCTTGCTAATTTGAGAGATGTTGATGAACTTCCCTCATTGCAGCCATCTGTGGGTTCACCTTCCAGACCCACGAGCTCCAGGCTTCCTGAACATGAGATAAATAGGGCAGATG
Organism: Vulpes vulpes; assembly: GCF_048418805.1. Classification (NCBI taxonomy): domain Eukaryota; kingdom Metazoa; phylum Chordata; class Mammalia; order Carnivora; family Canidae; genus Vulpes; species Vulpes vulpes. The sequence continues at coordinate 82,484,066 of NC_132787.1, forward strand.
AAGGTAAGTATGTAAGACCTCTAGGGGTGCCTAGGTGGCTTCATTCAGTTAAGTGTCTGACTCTTGATTTCAGCTCAGGTCGTGATCTCAGGATTGTGAGATTGAGCCTAGTGTGGAACCTGCTTGGGATTCTCTCTTTCTCTCCCTCTGCCTCTCCCCACCATTTCTCTCTGTCTCTCTCCTTCTCCTCTTAAAAAAAAAAAAAAAAGACACTGGAGCACAAAAAGTACAGGGATATACATATCTAAGTTCAGGATATACGTATCTAAGAAAAGAATTTTATTTTACAAATGTTTGATCTACATAGCATTCCCAAATGTAACCTTTCTTACATTCAAGGGGGTTTGATTCCAATTTCAATCTTTTAGACTTGAAAAAGGGTGTGTAAACTTAAAGACCAACTCTAAATTCTAGTTTAGAACATGCCCTGGCTCCACAGAAGCCATGTATTGGTATACATAGGCTGTTTTATTTATCCCATTGCAACAATGAGAAAATTAAGGCTGTAAATAGTAGTAAATGTTTACCCTGAGACTCATATAAATATTTTCAAATGTTTTATTTAAGCAGTTTGTCACTGATAAATGAGAAAGGGAAAAAAGACACCTGAAAGTCTAGTCACATTTTCTGTTTTCTGTTTTTACTTTGTTCCCTTTCAGTCCTTTCAGTCATCTAAATGAGTATACATATATATATATTTTACAAAGTTACAATTCCCAGATAGAATAATTCTATTTTGTTTTATTCACTTAACATCAAACCACAAAAATAAATTATATAACTTATTATATAATTTCATAATTATAACTTTAAGACTACATATTATATTTTACACTTGATACTTAACCATTTCCTTTTTAGAAATTTAGGTTCCTAGGTTTTCATAGCACCATCTTATGGTATATAAATACAATTCTTTCTTTTATTTATTTATTTTTATTTTTTAAAGATTTTTAATTTATTTATTCATAGAGATGCACAGAGAGAGAGAGAGAGAGGCAGAGACACAGGCAGAGGGAGAAGCAGGCTCCATGCAGAGAGCCTGACGTGGGACTTGATCCAGGGTCTCCAGGATCACGCCCTGGGCTGCAGGCGGCGCTAAACCGCTGTGCCACCGGGGCTGCCCAGTTCTTTCTTTTAGATACAAGTTCTGATTTATCTATTTGTAAATATATAAAATGTTTATATTTAGAAATTGATTTTAATATATATATTTACATAAGCTAAAAATCTAGTATGACATAAAATAATCTTAATAAATATTTTTCAAAACCTATTTTTAAAAATTGTCTTGAATTGAAATACTGTAGTTATTTTCAGTGAACATATCAGTTCAAGTTATTAATGTTGAACAAAACAGCCAGGGAAAAGCCACAGAAAAATCTTAAATGTTTTTCTTTCTTGGTTTTTAAATTAAACTACATTTTAGAGAGACCTAAACCGATAGAACCTTGATGGAGAGACTTATGATTAGAGTAAGTTTTAAATGAAATTTTTGACCATGACATGGTTAGTTATTTGTTAGAGTTAATTATAGTATACTTGGAATTTATTACTTATACATTTAATAACAAAGACATGTACATTACACCTCTATAGTTTTATTTTTATTTTTTACACCTCTATAGTTTAAATGTACAATTTCTTCGATGTAGACATGTCTTTTGAATTAAAGATGTGAAGTCATGGGCCTCATTAGTTAGGTATGTTTTGTTCATTAGGAGATACATTCACTTCTCACTGTCAATGTGAGAATTTTAATCAGTTTCATTTATTCTAAGATCATGTCTAGATAAGGAGAAAAGTTAGTTCTTTTATTCTGATAACTCCTGAAGAGTTTTATCAGAGACTTCATCTGACAGAATTCTAATAATAGAGGCAGACTAAGTACTATATACTAAATAACAAATGTGCGAAAGTATTACGTAAGCCACAGAAAGTGCCCTTGATAGATATTTAAGAACCTTAAAACTGAGGAGTTGAATATCTAACTTACGGTCTATAACGTTGGTCCTAAGCTTTCCTCCTCAGTGAAAGGTTTTCAGCATCAAAAAAATAGGCAAGAAATATATTGTGTATTTAATTGTCCATGACTGATGCGTCTTGGTTTCCAGTTTGATTTCAGAAAAAAACATCTATAGCTCGTATATGCTATAAATGTTTATTACTTTTTGTTTTAATAATTCAGAAGACAGAGAGCCATACTTAAGAGGTACAGTTCAGTAATTTTGTAAAAGCTAATTAGAGCTAATGTTTAGATACCAGATAAAATGTCATGTGTAGTCTTAAGTTCTAAGGCATCTTAGATCTAGATCAATCAAGTGAGTTCTGCTCATTGTTGCCCTCTCTCTGGCCTTCACATCTACTGGCTTAGGCAGTGGTGCATGGTAGAAGGAGTTGCTGTCTTCTTTTGTTTTCAGGTTTTACTTGGTTATTTTTAGAGCATTCTTTAAATTAGCCCAAACATTGTACATGCTCACATCCCATGAATCTTAGTCTTTTTTTTTTTTTTTTTAAAGAATCATTTTTATTTCATGCCTGAACAAAGTTGTCTGGAAATAGTAGAAATGAAAACAAACAAAACACCTGGCTGAAGACCCAGCCTCCTAGTCTCATGTGGGTCATTTGGTTGAAATTTTGGCATTAAAATTAATTAAAATTAAAACTTAGACAACCCTCCTTTTCAGTAGTAAATGTTAGAGTTGTTCACTTGTCTTACCATTGCCTAAGTCAAGAAGCAGAACATTACCAGGGCCCTGGAAGTCCTGCCTGTGCTTCAGATCACTGCTCCTTCCTTTGTCTCCAGACATAATCCTGACTTCTAACACCAGCATTAATTTTACCTCATATAGGCATATTTTACAGTTGTAACCACTTTCATTTGAAATTTTATGTATTCCTTTAGGTTATAGAATTAAACAATTTTATTTTGAATGAGACCAGCAGTGTTCAGATCACTTGTTATATATGTTTAATAATTGAAAGAAATAATTTGAGTAATTAACAACTATCAAATGAGGAAAAGCCTTTTTTTTGTGAAAAAGAAAGGACAATGATCTATTTGATTTGTTTCATGTTGTACTTTTCTAATTAGATGATACTTTTAGTTATGGTTAAGATATGGAAAAGGCAGCCAGTTCTGGGGTGCCTAGGGTGGCTAAATCAGTTAAGCACCCTACTCTTGATTTCTGCTCAGGTCAAGATCTCAGGGTCATGGAATCAAGCCCCAGAGTTGGGCTTCTCACTCAGCGGGGAGTCTTTTTCTCCCTCTGCCCCTGCCCCTACTAATGCACACATGTTCTCTCTCTCTCTCAAATAAATAAATAGAATCTATTAAAAAAAAACCAAACAGCTAGTTCTTCAGGGTTTTCTGTTCACTGAATTTTGTCTAAGAGCATTTAACAGTAATCAAATGTAGATATACCCCTTAAGAGACTAATTGTTTACACTTTAAAAGTTTTTTTTTTTTTTTTTTTTAATGTTTCTTTTGTCTTTCCCCTTCAGTGGAAGCATTGACTTTTCCTCCTTCTTCTGGGAAGTCCTTCATCATGGGAGCAGATGAAGCCCTGGAAAGTGAACTGGGCCTTGGAGAATTGGCAGGCCTTACAGTGGCCAATGAAGCAGACTCACTAACTTATGATGTGAGTCGTGGTTTTATTTTTGTTGCTCTTTTCTCATTTCTTAAAAATAAAAAGTTTTTAGAAAAAGACAGTGGTAAAACTTCTTCACAAGTATAGAATTTGGTTCCATTTTAATTGCAAACTTTGAAAATATAAAAATATTATAAATGATTGTATTTTTCACATTGCTTAGAGATTAAAATTATTTGCCTAAATCCATAAGTCATTATAGCTTGTTTATTGGTTTTAGATACAGCAAAGAATTCCTTTTCTATTACCAAGTTTGGGTTTTGTGTTTAAGGCTACCAACATAGATGTTTCTTCTTTAGTATATTATCAATGAATACCCTGCCTACAAATGACTTAAGCTATTGTTATAGGCAGCGATGTCTAGAGGGTTCTTTTCAGATATTAAGGCAGACCCATCAATGATTTGGACCAAAACTGAAATCTTGATGCCTTTATGCATGCATTTACTTAATCCCCAACGCAGTTGTTTATAAATGCATTGATAATTGTTAATGACAGTAAACTGTCAGAAAAACAGTTGCTTATTTTATAAAGTGTTTACAATCTGTCTTATCTCCATTAAAATCCTCTCACTAAAAAAATAAAAATAAAAAAAAAATAAAATCCTCTCACTTTGGTACTTCATTATCTTTGTTGGAGAACACAGTATAGCTCTTGCCATATAGGATGTATAGGATGGATGCTTAAGCAGACTGTGGATATGAGAAGGAAGTACTCCAAAGAGCAACTTCACTACTCACTTCTCTTCCTATAAATAAAAAATTCTCACTCTTTTTGCTAAATTCATTAGTAAGTCTTTGGGTTCTCCCTCCAAAAATAGCTAAAATCCATAGTTGGGTTTTTGTTTTGTTTCTTTTTTGTTTTAAAAACCTCCCATCAACTCCAATTCTTCTTCACCTGGAACTATAACAACCTAATTTTAAATGGTCTCATTTCCACTCCTTTTAAAAAAGTATTTCTGTTTTTAATATCTTTACATTTTATGTCTGTGTATATAAAAACACTCAGTTGACTTTTGTTTTTTGTTTTTTTTATCAAATCTTTCACAACTTTTTTATTTGGAGCACTGAGGCCATTTCTTTTTAAAGTAATTCTTGATATATTTAGATTTAAGTCCATCATCTATTTGTGCTACCTATTCTATGTTCCTTTTTCTTCTATTTTTGCCTATATTCAGATTATTTTTAATTCTTCACCCGCACCCATTATTTGGAGATTATGTACTCTTTCATTACTCTTTTTTATTGTTATTCTAGAGATTACCACACACATCCTTATCAAAATTTTAATGCAAAGACCTTTAAGTCTTTTAACTACTTAAACTACCCTGGAACGCCTGGGTGGCTCAATGGTTGAGCATCTATTTGCCTTTGGCTCAGGTCATGATCCTGGGGTCCTGGGATTGTGAGTCTCACATCAAGCTCTCCGCAGGGAGTGTACTTCTTTCTCTGCCAATATTTCTGCCTCTCTCTCTGTCTCTGATGAATAAGTAAATAAAATCTTTTAAAAAAGGGGGGAAAAAAGCCTCCTACCCTGAATATATATCATTCTTGTTATGTATTTTCTCTAGACATTTATCTCCTACAAGGTAATGTTTTGTACATTCAGTATTCAGTTAGGATTATCCACTTTACATTACTCATTTTGCTTTATTCTATTCCCCCCTGCACATCTGATTATCCATCTGGGATCACTTTTCTTTTACTCTAAGAACAGTTAATATTTCTCTTTGGTAAAAGTCTGCTGGTGCCCAGTTTCTTCAGTTTCTGGTTTTATTACATTGTCTGTATTTCGCCTGAGTGGGTTAACTATTACATCTGGTATTAAATTCCAGTTGGCAAGGGTTTTTTTGTTTTGTTTCATTTTTAAGCAATCTAAATATATAATTTCATCTTTTCCACTGTTGTTTTCTGCTAAAATCAGTCATTTCTATTATTGGACATTGAGTGGTAGTCTGATTTTTTTTTTTTTCTCTGATAATCTCCCTATGTCTTGAATGTCAGCTATAGCTTAGTTTTCTTTTTATTTAACCTTCTTGAAGTTCTCAGACCTCCCTGGCTTAATATATTTTTATCAATTTTGTGTGAAATTCTCAGCCATTTATCTTCAAATATTGCTTTTGCGCTTCTTTCTCTCTCTTTTCCTTCTGGAACTCTCTATTGTTGGGTCTTCCTTTTTTCTTTTTCTTTTATAAGATTTTATTTATTTATTCATGAGAGAGAGAGAGAGGCAGAGACACAGGCAGAGGGAGAAGCAGGCTCCCTGCGGGGAGCCCAGTGTGAGACTTGATCCCGGAACCCTGGGATCATGCCCTGAGCCAAAGGCATATGCTCAACTGCTGAACCACCCAGGCATCCCTAAATCTTTCTATATCCTCTCTCCAACTCCCTCTCGGATATTTTCCATCTTTTGTTTTTCATACTTTAGTCTAGATGTTTTTATGACCCATCTTCTGGTTCGCTAATTCTCTCTTCAGTTATGCATATCTGTAATTAAACCCATCTATTAGGTCTTACACTGTTTGCTTCTAGAATTCTTTTTTTAACTGTTTATAGATTTCTTCCAAAATTTACAAGGTTGTCTTTTTTCTTCTTGAACACATTAATTATGATTATGTTTCTGCTCATTTTCATTTATGCTGTATTATCCTGCATATGTATATCCTACACATGCATTTTTTTATGTCCAGATAACTATACTTGAAAAGTTGTCTGTAGCAATAACTTCAGGCCTAGAGTGATATCTTCCCTTAGGGAGCATATTTTAATTTGCTTCTCTCATATCTGTAGCCACTAGAAATCTGGATCATCTCATTCCATTTTCAGTTTTTCAGATAATCTAAAGCTGATCTGTAGTCTTTGTAGGGCTTGTATTCTTTTTTTTTTATAAATTTATTTTTTTTATTGGTGTTCAGTTTGCTAACATACATAGAATAACACCCAGTGCTCATCCCCTCAAGTGCCCCCCTCAGTGCTCGTCACCCAGTCACCCCCACCCCCCGCCAACCTCCCCTTCCACCACCCCTAGTTCGTTTCCCTGAGTTAGGAGTCTCTCATGTTCTGTCTCCCTTTCTGATATTTCCCACTCATTTTTTCTCCCTTCCCCTTTATTCCCTTTCACTATATTTTATATTCCCCAAATGAATGAGCCCATATAATGTTTGTCCTTCTCCGATTGACTTATTTCACTCAGCATAATACCCTCCAGTTCCATCCACATCGAAGCAAATGGTGGGTATTTGTCGTTTCTAATGGCTGAGGAATATTCCATTGTATACATAGAGCACATCTTTATCCATTCATCTTTCGATGGACACCGAGGCTCCTTCCACAGTTTGGGTATTGTAGACATTGCTGCTATATAAACATCGAGGTGCAGTTGTCCCAGCGTTTCATTGCATCTGTATCTTTGGGGTAAATCCCCAGCAGTGCAATTGCTGGGTCGTAGGGCAGATCTATTTTTAACTCTTTGAGGAACCTCCACACAGTTTTCCAGAGTGGCTGCACCAGTTCACATTGCCACCAACAGTGTAGGAGGGTTCCCCTTTCTCCACATCCTCTCCAACATTTGTCGTTTCCTGTCTTATTAATTTTCCCCATTCTCACTGGTGTGAGGTGGTATCTCATTATGGTTTTGATTTGCATTTCCCTGATGGCAAGTGATGCGGAGCATTTTCTCATGTGCTTGTTGGCCATGTCTATGTCTTTCTCTGTGAGATTTCTGTGCATGTCTTTTGTAGGGATTGTATTCTTATAGTTAACTCTTCTATCTAGAATGCAGCCCTTTGAACTTAAAACCTAAAAAGCAAGAAGGTTCATCAAGCCCCACTTTCTTGGCAGGCACTGAACACCAGTTTATATCTCCTTGCACTGCACAACTGTCAGAAGCACAGCTTGACCTCTCAGCCATCCCTATGGAATCACTAAACACATTCTGGGAAAAATAAGTCCAAATATTAGGCATTTTAGAATTCTGTCTTCCCTTGGATTATGGTCTGCTTTTTCTTCACTATCTTGCTGGTTTTGATTTAAAAATTTTTAGCTCTGCTTTTTTACTTGTCCTCAAGTGCATACTTGATCCTAATGATCTAGTCGATCATAGCTAGAAGCAGAAGTTCCCATTAGATAACTTGTGTTCTCTCTATACTAACCCCACAAAGATTTAGTTCAATATGTTATGGAACTCGGTCATGTCTCTAGAGAAATGTCATTTTTTTTTTTAACATATCTGAGTTAAAAAAAACTTAGTGTTATATCTGCACTTCTGAAAGTAGTCTCTAGTTCTAATAAACTTGTTGTAATCTATTGCTGTGTGACAAACTGCACCACTTAAAACAACATTTTTTGTAATTTCTGGGGGGTCAGCAGTCTGGGATAGTTTAGCTGTGTGGTTCTGGTCTCTCGTAGAGACCTGACAGTCCGAGACAGTCAACATGTAGTCAAGGGTTGCAGTCTTCAATGAAGACTTGACTTGGGGAAGATCTGCCTCCAAGCTCACTCATGTGGTTGTTGGAAGGCCTTGGTTCCTTCCTGGCTATTGGCTTGAGACTAGTTCCACACCACATGGGTCTCTGTGGGTTCCTCAGCATGGCAAACTGGCTTCCTCCAGTGTCAGCAAGAACACTTAAGATGCAAAGTTTTTGCTCTATGTTATTGGTCACAGAGTAATCCTGTGATGTAGAAGGGGACTCCACAGGACATAAATATGAGGAGCTAGGGCTAGTTGAGGACCATCTTAGTGGCTGTCTACTACATTAAGACATTCAGAAAGAATAGAATTGTTCTTATATATGGAAATCTTTCAGCTCTTTAATAAGAGCAGACAAGAGTCAACTTAGTTAGTTGCCTGCCCGGTCCCCCCCTACCCCCACAAGGATAACCAGCTCCAATTCTTACAGTAGTTCCTTGCATCCTCTGTTTTGTCTTTTTACTGCCCCAATTGTGACATGCTCTATCCAAATTTTTCTGCAAATTTTTAAACTTCTGGGTCCTAAGTTATAGTTTATATTAAGAATGTAATCTCTAAAGCCAGACCACTTGGATTTGAATTCTGACTCCTCCACTTACTAGGGGACAAGTCACTTAACTTCTCCTTTCCTTATATGTCTAGTCTATAAAGTGGGAATAATGTTAATTCCTTCATAGTTGTTGTGACAGTTAAGTGAGTTAATGCATGTTAAGATTTTGAAAAATATGTAAAATAATGAATAGTGCTTAAAATAGCAGCTATTATTAGTATCATTGTTTTTGTCATTGTAAGTATGGTAATATTTCTCCAGTGTTAACAGTATTTGCCCTACTCTTACTTAAACCTAGCATAATTGTTAGTTGTAAAGTTTGAAGAGTTCATATGTGGTGCTAGTGTAAAGTTAAACATGAACTTCTTTGGCTTTACCATTAGTTGGAAATGAAAAAAAAAAGTTGGAATGAGAAAAAATGCATTTTTTTAGTTGTTGGGATGAAGTTTTTGTGGAGAAAAGCAACATGACATGTTCTGCGAGTGGAATCTATTGTTTTGTAACATCTGATTGTTTCTTACAGTGTTAACATTTTATGTTTCCAGTTTATAAATCTTGTTCCAATTTCATGAAGAAAATTTGGGTCTTTGTAGAAAGTATTGAAAATCTCAGAAGTAGGGATCCCTGGGTGGCGCAGTGGTTTGGCGCTTGCCTTTGGCCCAGGGCGCGATCCTGGAGACCCGGGATCGAATCCCACATCAGGCTCCTGGTGCATGGAGCCTGTTTCTCCCTCTGCCTATGTCTCTGCCTCTCTCTCTGTCTCTCTGTGACTATCATAAATAAATAAAAAAAAAAAATTAAAAAAAATATTTAAAAAAAGAAAATCTCAGAAGTATGATTGTATTCTATAATGTTAACAGGTTTATTTATTTATTTATTTATTTATTTATTTATTTATTTATTTTTGTTAACAGGTTTAAAGGTAACTTAGTTTTTCAGCTCTGATCCCAGATTAGTTTCTATTCTATAATTTAGGTTGAAATCTTATCTTTTTTTTTAAGTCATCCTAGTGAAGATCTATTTTATGTTATTTTCTTTCAATGTTGAATTGTTACCTGTTTTCTTGTTACAGGATTCATATTTCTTCAAAGAAAAGCACTGTTGGCATATTAATTTTGTCTATTGATTTGATTATATACATTTAGAAATTATATTGTTTTGAAAGTTGCAAAACGTGATGATTTAATGACAAATCAGCAAGAATTAATGTTGAAATATACTTTTTTTCCTGTCCTGAACTAAATGTATGGGTATATTTCTTTTGTTTCTTTAATAGATAGCAAATAATAAAGATGCATTGAGGAAGACGTGGAACCCTAAGTTTACATTACGAAGTCACTTTGATGGCATTCGAGCCCTTGCTTTCCACCCCATTGAGCCTGTTTTGATAACAGCATCAGAGGATCACACATTAAAAATGTGGAATTTGCAGAAAACAGCCCCAGCCAAAAAGTGAGAATATTCTATTTTAACTGTATTTGAGTATTTTAATTATTAGTTTTTCAGCAGAAAAATGCTCAAATTATTTGCTTATTAAATTTCTCAAGTATCTCTTCTAGTTCTTTCTTCTTTACCTTGTCACATAATTAGAATTTTTTCCCTCATACTCACAATCTGATATTAGGTTGGAAAACTGACACTGAGAGAGAGATGGTATTATCTGATAATTTCCCAGAGCTTCTGAATGCTGTTTACAATCCTTATACAGTGTTTTAAATGGTTGTCATATTTGTGGAGTCCCTTATCTGTACTGAAGATTTCTACTGTTATAAAGAGGTGTAGGCATGTTCAGAATCCTCAAACCCCACCCCAACACCATCCTATTGTTTATTAGGTTTGAGCTTAGGGTGTGGAAGGGAAGGAAGGCTGATTGAGAGGGGTGAGGGACTTCTCTTTGGTTTTGTCTTTTTGCCTTGATCCCATTAGGCACTTTTCATACCCACAAAAGGTATAGTTGGAAAGGCAGCATTGTTGCTGTCACTTACCTGCCAGCTCTTGGCTTGGTCCCTTCGTTCCTCTGTAAGCATGAACAGACATGGGTTGGTATAGACGCTTTTATCAGTCACCAAACTAGTCTTAGCCCCACTTGCTGGGGTGCTTACAGGGAGTCCCTGTCCTTGTGTCCTTGAATCTGGTGGTCTAGAACCCAGCATGTGCCCACAAGGGCCTTTCTCCAGTGTCAGACAGTTTTATTATTAGAAGAGTAGAAATAAATGTGAACTGGAGGAGATTACGGAAGTTTTATTACTGATAGAGGATAGCTGTTGCTGAATTTGAGAGATCAGTGACATTCCCACTGTGAGTCATCTATAGACTATATAAAATACTTGATTTCTTGATTTATCCCTCCTCTTCAGATAGCTCAACCAGATCTTGCTGACACCAAGAGAATTCTTATATGGATCAGATATCTTCAGCAGAGAAAAATTATTTCTTAGTTATAAATTGTGCCTTTTGTCTTTCTATTTCTCTGGTTACAGTGTGCATCTCATTAGATCAGAGAATGTGAATGTCTCATATATTCTTGACTAAAACTTAGAAAAATATTGAAACAAGTTTCTTGCTGGTGATAGCTTAGTAATAATACCTTCACATGGTCTGTGACATTGACAGACATTAACATGGTCTGTTTACCTTGAGCTTAACATTTTGGAAATGCTTGAGGAGAGAAAGCATATGCCTATAAAAAGCTTCAATACAATATAAGAGATGGTAAATAGTTGACTTTAAATCCAGTTTCAATTTACAGTCATGGCCAGTATTAGGCAATGTAGAGTATCAATACATTCAGTGTTCTGAATACTGAATAAACTGATGACTGGGACAATTTGTCCAAGTATCAAAGACAGACATATTAGCATTGATGGAAATGCAAAGAAATTAAAGTACCATTTATTGAAATCCTACTGTGTGCATGGTTCTGTCCTAGGCTGTTTTACTTACAGAATTTCATTTAATCCTGTATTTGATATTATCCCAGTTTTTCTGTTTTGTTTTAAATAGAGAGGAATCTGAAGTTTCAAAAGAATAGATAAGTTGCCTAGAGTTAGCCAGTTATTTGAATCCAGAAATTTATCTCCTCAAAGCCCATGCTGTTTTCTGAGTGTGGTTCTCTCAAATAGTCAAATAGACTATGACAATGCTAAGAGCACTATAATCAGGTATTATTACTAAACAAGGATTTTGTTTCTTAAGGCCACAGAAATATGTGATTGGTGTCAGGTAAACTTTCCTAAGTGTCCTAGGTTGAGAATGGTATATTAGTACAGTGTTGGTATTTCTAAAGGCAATTTTGCAGCATATATTCATTAATACTGTTTACTACTGAAACTTGGAGTGGTAAAAGTCCTCTCTCTCTCTGATTTAGGAGTACTTCTCTTGATGTGGAACCTATTTATACATTCAGGGCTCATAAGTAAGTATGTGCTTTTTCTCTGTTTTAAGTCAGCATCACTGTATATCAGCCTGATTATTTTCTTTCACTTGAGTATTTATGTTACATATTTTTTGTATTTAGTAGCATTTTTGTTTGGTTTTGTTTGTTTTTTTTTCTGGCAAATGTAAAAGAAACTGGCAGATAATGCAATGTTAAAAACAACTTTATTCCTACCAGAGATCCTTGCTGAAATTAGATTTTATTTGGATGATGTTTAAAATGTTACATATCTTGTGCTTAAAATATGTTGATGCAATAAGGTCTATATATTAAAAATCCTGACCTTTTTTTCCCTTAAAGATAATCTAGGTAAAAATATGAAGAATTTTTAAATAATGATAATATTGCATGCTTTTCCTATTTTCATGTAAGCTTAAGAAATACACTAACTCACTTGATTTAGCACAGAGATTGGCATGTTTTTTATATAAAGGGTCAGATAGTAAATACTTTTTCAGCTTTGTAGGCCATATATTTTCTGTTGTATATTCTTGTTTTTAGCTTAGTTTAATTACCCCTTAAAAAATGTAAAAACCATTCTTAGCTTGAGATCTGTATAAAAACTGCCTGCCTTTGGCCCACCGGCTATAGTTTGCCAATCTCTGGTTTAGCAGAAAAAAAAATGAGCAATGCTTTTATAGTATTTTTATTCATTGTAAAAAGCAGAAAAATAGCCATATGAATAATTAAGCATTCTTATTTCTAACAAGTCCTATTATCAGATTGATTTTTGGGAATAGAAATTGATTTTTATCTCCCAGAGGTCCAGTGCTTTGTGTGGTAATGAGCAGCAATGGTGAGCAGTGTTACAGTGGTGGTACTGATGGACTGATCCAGGGCTGGAATACCACCAACCCCAACATTGATCCCTATGACTCTTATGGTAGGTGTTTCCCCGAAGATATGAAAGAATAAACTGTTTTCTTTTTACACATTTTCCATAGCATATACAAGGATAAAATGAGATATTTTTAAAAGTAAATTGGTAAAAGAGAATAAGGTCTTTATTTTCTTAAAAAGGATTCTTGCATTTAGGAATCAATTTGATATATAATGCTAAAAGAAAAAAAAAATGTTATTCCCAAAAAAGCAGTTTCTACCCCTCCCCTCCAAAGTTTTATTGATTGGAAATGCTGGCTTGATCGGCAGTTGTTTTTTTCATTTTATAGGCATCTGTACACTAGTTGATAGATTATTACTAATCTGTAATAATGTTTCATTACTATTGTTGACAAATAACTGAAGGAAAATGAATGTTGGCATCATCTTCTTGATCAATTATTGGAGTGTGTAGAGGTTAATGATGTCATGGTTTAAACTCCATGACACCAAAATACTTGAAAAGCCTTAAAAAGTAAGAAGTGCCCCTTTTCAGTCTTGGGAACCATGAAACATAAATCCACATTATAATCTATCACTATATGTTACCATTAATTAATTCTCTTGCAAAAACTGTCTAGGAATTGACTATTTTGGCTTCCTCTTACGTTCTTTCTTAAATTCTAGAATGAAGTGGAGTGTCATATATGTCCTAAAACCATATTTATTTTCATTTTCACTTTAGATAATTTTACTACCAAACCTAAGAAATTCAATAAAAAATTTTTTTCCCAACATTTATTTAATAAGCAGTTAACATATCTTTTGTGAAAGATAAACCCCCTTTGTGTTTTTCCTTACTTCCTTTATCTCTCTGTCAAGAGGATCAGTTGTCTTCATTCTGTCCCAGGCCAACCAGTTCTTCCCCTTTTGCTCTTGACCTCATTCTCTCTTGTTTCTGGTGAGACTGAACTTGATTCTCTTGCTCTGTTTCAATCTCATCTTAAGCCTTGCCCTCTTTTCTTTTTATCCCCTCAGCATATAAGTAAATTCAGGTAACTCCTATTGTGGGCAAAGGAAAGCCTTTTCTTGATTCCATTTTCCTGTGTGTGGCTTTTTCTTCATCATCTGTCTCTGGTGGTAATGACTAGAAAACGCAATCAGGAGTTACTAATTCCATGTCCTTTCCTTGTGCATCATCACTGTGCATTCTGTCATCTGGTTGTACCACTTAAATATGATAAGATTATCAGTTACTCCCTAATTGGCTGATCTAAGAAGTATTTTACAGTCTTTATTTTGCTAGATATATTGGCTATCTGAAACTGTAGATTATTCCATCCTTTTGGAAATGTGTCCACTATTGGCTTTTTTGACATTTAAGTCTGTGACAATTTCTGTCTCCTATCATTCCTAAACTTTTATTTTTCCCACCTTAGATATTGGCATTTATCAAGGCCCAGAACCTATTCATTCTTTGCTTTGTACACGTATTTTTTGGTAGACTGAATCTACTTCTATGGTTTTGCATGCTGTTGACTCATAAATCTCTTCTTTAAGCCTCACACTGCCTACAGAACTTTTCAAAGTGGCCACCTCATTGTCCATAAATTCCCCACAAGTGTTGTGTTTCTTCTCCCATATATTCTTTATTAGTGGTGGCACCACCAAAATTACCCAAACTAGAAACCTACAAGTTATCCTTTTTGCCTTGTTCTGTTTACTATCCACACCTTATTAATTACCTAGTCTTTTTTATATTACCCCCTAAATATTTCTTGAATTTACCCTTTCTGTTTTGCCTCTTTTGCCACTGTCCTCTCTTGGGTCTACATCATCATTCTCCCAGTCTACTGAAGCAGTCCTGTTACCTTCATCTTGATTCTCTCCAGTCTGTCTTCTGCACTACAGTGAAAGCTACCATATTAAATACTTAAACCTACTGCTCCTCGAAAACCCTTCAGTGGTTCATTTTGCTTTCAGAATAATTTCCAAGTACCTTAATATGTTGTAGAAATTCTACTTTAGGGGCACCTGAGTGGCTCAGTGGTTGAGCATCTGCCTTTGGCTCAGGGCGTAATCCCGGGGTCTTGGGATCGAGTCCCGCATGGGGCCCCCGCAGGAAGCCTGCTTCTCCCTCTGCCTATGTCTCTGCCTCTCTCTGTCTCTCATGAATAAATAAATAAAATCTTAAAAAAAAAAAAAGAAATCCTACCTTAATCTAGTTACTTGCATCTCTTCTACTTCCTGCCTTAAACTTCATGCTTCAGTAATGCTGATAAATTCCCTCACATGTCCTGCTTTCTGCCCTCTTATGATTTTGTTGGTACTGCCTTCTTTGCCAGCAGTGGGTTCCCTCTAGCTTTTGAGTGGCCAATGGCTATATATTTGAGGTGCCGTTCTCCCCAGGAAGCTCTCACTCACTCCAGTTACTCTCCATGGAAACTGGTGTCTGTCACAATTATTGTACTTACCACAGTGTCTTTTGAGACAAAGATAGTACTGTGTCTTAGTTATCTGGGTGGCCCCAGCACCTAGCATCATGCCTGACACATTGTGTCTTCAATAAATATTTTATGGTATGACAGAGAGAGGCTAGAGGACAGATAACATTATTGACATTTTAAGCCTAATGTGTGAGCCATCATGAAAGTACTGCTTCATAGAGTCACTGTGAGGAGTAATAAAGTTTCCAGTTTGACTTTTATTATGAAACGGTGGTAAGTGATCCTCCTTCCTCCTACTCTTTCCCTATTATACACATTATTACTGTTTGAGGATTTGGGGGTTCCTCTAGACCTCAGTTCCTGTCCACTAGGAATAGCAGAGGTCTGGTGCTCCCAGGAATAACCACCATTCATAGTAAGAAGGGACAAGAGTAGAAGTGGCCTGAGAGAGCCCAGGGGAGGAAGGATCCCTCTTCACTTCCTTAGGGAAGAGTGGTGGCTTCACTGAAGGTAGATAAAATTCATGTGATGTGTGTTAACCTGCCTTTTAAAAATCTAAACAAATAGAAAAAAAGGGAGAAGTGAGGGAAATACCTAATTTTTTTAAGGAGAGAAATATATACTTTAAAATTTTAACTTATAAACTCTAGACTCTACATTTGCATATTTCCAAGCCTATTTCTGGTTATAGCTGCATTTCAGAAGAATACTAGAAACTAGGAAGCATGTTTTATACTGTTCTCAGGTACTCTTTTCTGTATATTTAGTTTCTCTGGGACCTAAGTACCATTATGATTTTTTTTTTTTCTCTTGACTTTGCATTCTTGCTGTTTTGTACAGATCCTTCTGTTTTAAGAGGCCCTCTGCTGGGTCACACTGATGCAGTCTGGGGCTTGGCTTACAGTGCAGCACATCAGCGTTTGTTGTCCTGTTCAGCAGATGGCACTCTCCGTTTATGGAATACAACTGAGGTTGCTCCAGCCCTTAGTGTATTTAATGATAATCAAGGTACATACTTTTAAAAAATTATTCTAATGAATCTTTTATAAAACATCTAATCCAACAAGTAAGTAGGTAAATGATTCTACAAGCTGTTACAGTCTAAGTTTAATTTTAAGGGGTGTGTTTAAGCAATGAAAATATATTTGCTTGAATTTCCAACTTAGTGATTCTTAAAAGCACAGTATTTGGTGAAATAGCACACATTAAAAATTGTTTTAAAAAATCGAGTTATTATTTATATACAGTAAAAGCCAGATATTAAGGATACATTTTATTGAGTTTGACAGATACATCACTTTTCCACCTATCAAAGTCTAGAACATTTCTTTCACTTTTTTAGAGTTTCTTTATGTCCTTCCCAGTCCCTCTTCCTGTTCTCAGTCAGGGCTGTGATTTCTTTCATCATAGATAGGTTTTATCTGTTCTAAAATTTCATATAAATGAAATCATACAATGTATACTCTTCTTGTATCTGACTTTTTACTCTATAATGTTTCTGTGATTCATCCATGTTCTAGTAAGTATTTTTATGTGTAATAGTATTTCATTAAATCAGTGTATGCTTCTTTACCTCTTGATGGACATGTGGGTTTTTTCCAGTTTTTGACTGTTATGATCAAAGCTGCAATGAACATTCATGTATTTTTTATGAGCTAATAAAGAACTAAAAGTAGAATTGCTGGGTATTAGAAGTGGTATTATGCATTTATCTTTATGTGAAATTGCCAAACCAATTTCCAAAGTGGTTTTGCCATTTTATATCACTGACAGCAATGTGTGAGAATTCAGTTGCTTTACATCCTTAATTATTAATATCTGGTGTTGTCAGTATGTTTAGCTTTAGCCATTCTGGTGGGTTCTTAGCAGTATTTCATTGTGGTTTTAATTTGCATTAGTTTGGTGGCTAATTATTTTGAGCCTCTTTTTGTGTACTCATTAGCCATTAATATTTCTTCTTCTGTAACATACACATTTTTGAACTGTTTCCTTACTTTAGATTTTGAGCCAATTTATTTATGTATACATATTCTATTCTGTTTATAAATACACTCCAAATTTAACCAAGTTTTACCATATTCTAAATGATAGATAAAAAAAATACCTTCTTTATCCCTCTGGGTTCTGATGAGTTGCCTGCCTCTGATATTTGTATGATTCTACATATAATAACAATAATAATAATAATAATAATACTTTGAAATTAGAATTCCTAATAAGAAATAGGCTTTTAGGGATCCCTGGGTGGCGCAGCGGTTTAGCGCCTGCCTTTGCCCCAGGGCGCGATCCTGAAGACCCGGGATCGAATCCCACGTCAGGCTCCCAGTGCATGGAGCCTGCTTCTCCCTCTGCCTGTGTCTCTGCCTCTCTCTCTCTCTGTGACTATCATAAATAAATAAAAATTTAAAAAAAAAAAAAAAAGAGGCTTTTAAAATAAAGAATTTCCACGATGCCGCTTTAAACCTCAGGTTAGGTGGCAGCAACAAAACTTGTAGTCCATACATGTTTTCCATTTATTTACTTAGTAAAGGCTTGAATTCTATTAATATTTTAGCTGAGTAACAGGTAGAAGACCTGCTGAACAGGTAATAACAATAAAATAGGGCTAAAAGTAACAAAAGAAGTAATCTCCATTGAATGGCTATGAGCTAATTTTTATTCTAATGTTGAGTCTTCTTTACTTCTTAAGGAAATCTCGTGACTATTTGTTTTGCTATATTAATAAGGACATTTTCAAGTAGATCCTCTGAACGCCATTCTCTGAATATGTTTTGCATCTCTTAGAATTGGGAATCCCTGCCTCTGTGGATCTGGTGAGCAGTGACCCAAGCCATATGGTAGCATCATTCAGCAAAGGATATACAAGCATCTTTAACATGGAAACGCAACAGCGCATTCTCACTTTAGAATCCAACCCAGATTCAGGTATGTATTCCAACTTAGTCTTCGTTTGGATCAATTTTTTTTTTTAAGATTTTATTTATTTATTCATAGAGACAGAGAGAGACAGAAACAGAGACACATGCAGAGGGAGAAACAGGCTCTATGCAGGGAGCCCGACATGGGAATCCATCCCGGGTCTCCGGGATCACGCCCTGGACTGAAGGTGGCACTAAACCACTGAGCCACCCGGGCTGCCCTGGATCAAAATTTTAAGTTTTATCAGAATCATAACTGCCAGAGTCAACTACAAAAAATATTTGTTATTATAAAGAGTTCTGCCTTTTAAATCACAGAACACAGTTGATTTTAAGACTTTGGGCTGTTTATGAACATTTGTAACTGAACTATTCGGAATAGCAATTGAGCTATTCCAAAGAGGAGTCAAGTTTTATTTTATACCAAATGATTAGTTTTGAATTCTATTTGAAGAAAATAATATTTATTCTGAATATAAAGTAAGTCTTTTTCATTTCTCAGTTTCATTTTCTAAATCAACTTAATTTTGTATTAATAATGTAATTTGACATAGCCTATTAGAACTTAATTTTTTATTAGTAATGTAATTTGACACAGCCTGATTAGAATGTAGATCAAGTTTTGCCTTTCAGAATCTCAAATATGGAGCTTCTTATTGGATACTAGAAAATCAGGAAATAATTTCTCAGATTGTGAAGAAGAATCTTTTTGGTTTTTGGTTTTTTTAACCATTGCTTTCTATCTTCAGGCTTCATCTAGGCAGTGATAGTTTAGGTTGCAGTTGATAAAGAAAACTGTGTACACAGGTACTGTTTTAGTCTAAGAACTAGCTTTAAAAAGAATTACTGCAGTGTGCACATGTCTCTCTGTGTGTGTATGTCTCTCTCCCTCTCCCTGTACTCCTTTTCTCTCAAAAATTTCTCTCGTGTGTGTGTGTTTGTCTGTCTCTCTCTCCCTCTACTCCTTTTCTCTCAAAAATTTCCCTCATTCCGTTTTGGCTTTCTTCGTTTTCTCTTCCCAGTCCATTGTCCTTTGTTCTTTCCTGAGGTCCTGTGAGAATTGTTTGGGAAGTAGACATTAATAGAGTTTTGAACTATTTGGATGTAAAAGAGAGAGACAAAAAATAAGAGATTATGGAATAGGAATAAGAGAATTTCTTTTGCCAAGAAATACAAGTTTTAGGCTCTCAGTAAATTTAAAGCCATTTTAATTATATGACCTAAAGTTACAGGAGTAAAATACAGAAAACAATATAAAACTAAGAAAAATGTGAACATTTTGGAATTACCGCGAGATTGGTCTATTCTTTGGATGTCCTGAGTGGTAAATAATTGATTTTTAATGACTGCTATAAATTAATAAGACGTCAAGTCTGGTGGATGAGATGGATAAACTGAGCTAGGCAATCCCATTTTATCCCTAAAGCATATGACTAAAAAGTCATAGATCTTTTTGCCCTATACTGGAAACATTTTCTGAAGAAAACTGCCAAAGATGTTTTGAACAAAGGCAGCATTATTGGAGTAATTGATAATTATTTTGAGTTATAATATGTCTTGACATTTCCTAAATTATCAGTTTTATTACTTTAGAGTTGTATAAAGCAGATTTAATTTAGTCTTTTATTCCTTTCTACCATGACTACCCCTATTAATATTTGACTACATTGTTCTTTTCTGGAATTTAGCAGGTATTTTTTTTGAATTAAAGTTCTGACCAAAAACATGTTTCAAGGTGAAAGTAAATTTCTTATAGAGTTTAAAAGGGTGAAGGATTTTTGTTTTAAAAAATCAGAATAAACTAGCTTTCTATTCTTTAATTTCAGTGGTGATTTGACTGAAAAACTCATCATAGGTAGTTGAAGCAGGTAATTGAGTACTTTTGATCCAGTGAAAAGTAAAGTATTTCTAAGTTGTGAGCTGAATATGAATACTTGGAGGATTTAGATTCATTGTTAGAATGATGCTTGTAGGCCTTCAATTGATTTCTAGTGTTCTTTGCATTTTGCTTACTTGTCTGATTTACCATTAAGTGGAGACATGTCCTTAAAGGTATTATTAAATAAAAACTCTTTTACCTGCTTCCATCTTTTGATTTCTATCATAATTATTTTCTAAATCACAACACAATTCTCAGAAACCTCTTTCTCAGAATACATGGGATGTTTTCCTTAAAGTATTTTTTTTCTATTGTTACTTTCCTGCTAGATCTTACAGAGGATATTGCTCAATGGTGTGTTATCTCTGGAGGGGGGAAAAATCTAGGCTGACTTTTGAAACTAAACTCTTTGTTTAGGTCCATTTAAATTGAGTATAACTGACCCAGAGCTTACTCTACATGGTCAATGACTGTTTTTTTTTATTCTTACATAACAGGCTGGATGGCCCCTTGCCATTAACACTGGGAAAAGACTATCTTCAGTTTTTAAGATGTCATATTTTTAGGAACCACAAGAAAATCTAATAGAGTACACTTAATATTACAGCTATTTTTACCAAAATTATCTATATTTTCCATTATGTGAATATAAATTCATAATAACTATTCTAAGATTTAAAAAATTGTATCTCTTTTTGGAAATAATTTTAAATATTTGGAAAAGCTTCAAAAATAATACAAAAACTAGCCACTAGCCACCCTTCATCCAGATTCAGTTTTTAGCATTTTGCACATTGTGACATTTGCTTTATCATTCTCTGTATATGTATATAATTTTAGATTCTGAACCACTTAAGAGACATCATAACACTGTGTAGAGCCCTAGAGCCTTTAGCGTGTAATTCCTAAGAATAAGGACATTGTCGGGATGCCTAGGTGGCTCAGCGGTTGAGGGTCTGCCTTTGGCTCAGGGCATGATCCCAGTTCAGGGATCGAGTCCTACGTCAGGTTCCCTGTGAGGGCCCTGCTTCTCCAGAATTCTGCCTATGTCTCTGCCTCTCTCTGTGTCTCTCATGAATAAATAAATAAAATCTTTTTAAAAAAGAAAAGACATTCTTTGACATAGCATATAATCAAAATCAGGAAATTTAACAGTAACAAAATGCTATTGTCTAAATTATCATTTATATTCAAATTTGCTAGATCTCCCAATAATGTGCTTTATAAGAAGGTCATCCCTTCCTCTCCCTGGACCATGACATGATTATTTTAACTTTGATATATCTTTAGTGTTACCTTTATATATAGTTTTTTCCTTGAAAAAAAAAAGGGGGGTCTTAACAAAACTTACTAATTAAAAGGGTTTTTTAATGATTGATTTCCTTTTGATAAAAGATTTTCAGAAGGACCTGTGATAGTTTAGGTACCATTTTTGGCAGCAGTGTGATTTGCATGAGCCATCTAATATTGGTACTGGCTTTGTCACATGATTTTGGGGGAGTCACAACTTTTTCTAGACCTTGGTTCATACACTGTGATAAGGACCTAAGGACATGTGGCCTGCCTGTCTCATTGTGCATATAATTGAAATTCTTTAAAGTTACTATATAGTGCACATAATAGTCAGGATGCTGTTTTAAGATTCCAAACATGATAGCCTGTTAAATGATGACCATTTCTTTTTTTTTTAAGATTTTATTTATTTTAGAGGGAGCGTGTGTGCACATGTGCACACGCAAGTTTTGGGGGAGGAGTAGGAGGAGGGGGAGAGAGAGAATCTCAAGCAGAGTCTGCACTGAGCCTGACACAGCGCTAAATCTCACCACCCTGAGATCATGACCTGAGCCAAAATCAAGAGTTGGACACAACTGACTCAGCCACCCAGCTGCCCTGATGACCATTTCTATTACGAGAAAGAAATTGAAGAGGTCAGAAGCTCTCTTTGTCATATTTGTCTTCAGATGATAACTATGTGATAAAGAGCTCTGTATCGGGCAGCCCCGGTGGCCGAGCAGTTTAGCGCCGCCTTCAGCCTGGGGTGTGATCCTGGAGACCCGGAATCGAGTCCCACATCAGTCTCCCTGCATGGAGGCTGTTTCTCCCTCTGCCTGTGTCTCTGCCTCTCTCTCTCTCTCTCTCTCTCTCTCTCTCTCTCTGTGTGTCTGCCATGAATGAATAAATAAATAAAATCTTAAAAAAAATGCTCTGTATCTAGAAAGGTGGAGATTTAAATTTGAGTATCGTCTACATGTAAGTAATGATGGAACTTTATTAAAGCAGTAGAAGTATTGCAGATGATCAGAGAATGAGATATGTCAGTGACCCTAGGCTAAAGCCTGGGTGGCCCCAATTGATTGCAGGTGGAAAAGAAAATTCTCGTTTGTGGGTACTTCTGTATTTGTTAGTATGGTATTGCTCAGGCAGTTCTTTTCTAAAACATTAAAAATGAACTAAAAACAAATTAAAGTCAAATCATTTACTTTTTTAGTCTCCTAGGTGAATATTCAGTTCCCTTGTGTGAAGAAATTAGTAGTTTTGACTAACTTTGTTGCTCTTTTTTTCTTTTTTGCAGCCAGTTCTTCCTGCCAAATAAATAGAGTCATCAGCCATCCCACTCTTCCCATCAGCATTACTGCTCATGAAGACAGGCACATCAAATTCTATGATAACAATACAGGTAAGTGTTTTGCAAAGTGATCAGTGATAAAGCAAAAACAAAAAACAAAAAAACACAAACCCCACTATAAGTACGCTGATTTGGGTGTCTCTTAGTGGCTGCATAGTCCAAGAGTAGGCATGAAAACAGATATAGACACTCCCAGCTCAATTTCTGTTTAATCTGTCCAAATCTGCTAAGAACTAGTCTTCATGGTACTATATAGAATCATCTTGGTTTATTTAATAAGTAGATACTATGTTTTGTCCCTAGAGTCAAGATTATGAATAGGGATACAATGAAAAGGTCATTCAAATAGCAGTAAAACGGATCTCTTGCTGTGAATATATTGGGAAAAAGTAGAAACATGTTGGAAGTAGAGGCATATGATCATTCTATCATATTTTGTTTAAAATTGTTCAGTGTTTGCATAGCTTTAGTATTGGAGTTGGAAACCCAAGTCATTTGGTTGACTTGATTTGATGTCCTGTGGACAACTCTTTTCTGTATTATTATATGGACTGTCTGGTTCTGATTGATTTGAATTAGGATGTGTGGGCTTTCCCATTTTTTTATTGAATTGCATTTCACTAGTTTAAAAGAAATTCCTGAAGAGCTGTGTTGATAGGAGAACACTCCATATTATCAGCCAAATTTACCTGAGTATCTACTGTTGACTTTTGCTGACTTTGCTTAGCTGTGAGTGATGAGTAATTTAATATTTTAATCCCTTCCCATATGTTATTTCCACTAAAACTGTGGCCAGATTTTCTCTGTTCCTTTATCTTTGTCTCAGTCTCTTCTGTTCTCACAACCCATATAATTTACCTGTAGCTAAAGGATGCAAAGTAGCTGTTTAGTAATGTCTGAGTTAATGAACATGACTCGAAGAATATTTGTGTACAAATGACTTTTATATTGTTATTTGGAAGACAAAAATATAATCTGAAATTTGAGCTTTTGTTTTTCTTCATTACCATGGCTAGAGTGGGGAGGGAGACACATTGTTGAGCTGTGATGGAAAAAGCTATTAATGCAGTAAGTATTCAGAGAGGTGACTGGAGAAATCAGTGTAACGTGGTAGCTGGCGTATAATTCAGGATAAGGAAAACTATTAATAAAGAGCAATAATCTCTTTTTTCCAAAGGCAAACTCATCCACTCCATGGTAGCCCACCTAGAAGCTGTTACAAGTCTAGCAGTTGATCCTAATGGCTTGTACTTGATGTCTGGCAGTAAGTACATCAACTATGGATTACTTATTTATCCTTATCATTTTCATGTTAATGTAATATTTCCTTTCAATTTCTTTTCTTTTGTTTTTTTTTCCTTTTGTTGCAGGCCATGACTGTTCAATACGTTTATGGAACCTAGAAAGTAAGACATGTATCCAAGAATTCACAGCTCATCGGAAAAAGTTTGAAGAATCAATTCATGATGTAGCTTTCCATCCATCCAAATGCTATATAGCCAGTGCTGGGGCTGATGCACTGGCTAAAGTCTTTGTATGACACAATGCATCATCTTCACCTTCTAGTTCTTTATAAATAATCAACTGCACAAAAGAGATACAGAAGACCAGGGCAAGAATCAACCTTTCCTGCCCTTTTGTTCTGCTGAAGGAGCACAGAGAACATTTGTTAAAGTATAGTTTTGCAATTCGTATACTGTTTTCTAAAACTAAGGTTTGTTCAGGTTGCTGCAAGCTCAGCTGAATCTGTGAGCCTGAAAACTGTTTCAAATTTTCCCCCAAATAGGAGCTTTTATTTCTGAGGTTGTTCTAATTCGCTAGGCAGGCCTGAGCGAACATAAGTTTAGCCTGTCCCTATTGAGTAAATAGGGCATGCTTTAAGGGATAATTAAAAAGCTTGATGACTGAGAATGAGTAGAGGAAGAACAGAAATTTAGACCTAGTTCTCCCCTGAGAATCTTGTTAAACACATTAGGTAGTCAAAACAGTAATCTTTACCATATCTGCTGTACTAACCCCTATGTGCGTAATGACCAGGCAGTGTTAAAATGAGTTTTTAATTTAGCTCTCCTTTCATCTGTGCACATAAAGCACCTGGCAAAGCATTTTACCTATTAGGGGAAAAAAAAAGAAATGCAATAATATGTTAAATATATTATTATTCAGAAATACTAAACAAATATTTAGTTTGTAAGCAGATTTCTATATTGTATTACATTTTTGAAAATAGATTTGGTACCATTGTAAAGTTTAGCTGTCAAAAACAGTCACCGTTATGAATAGTTGATAGAGTCTGCTTTTACTAATGGGTTTAACTTATTCAAGTTTGAGATTCTGTTTATTTTTAAGGGCAGGCAGGGCATATCTTTATAATACTCTCTGTTAATTTTAAAATTCACTTTATTCATGTGATATTTATAGTACCAGAATGGTTATCTCCTATCGATGAAATCAGACCTTTCAGTGGTTGAAAAGTTGGAAATTATCTGTGAGTACTCACATTGGTCAAAACCCACAAACCATGCTTCAGATGACCTCTTGCTCTTTGTCTCTCATGTTCAAATTATCTGACATCTACCAAAAACAGTTTAAAGTTATTATGTTTTAACAACCCAAAGGGTTTGGTTAATGTCAGGCAGCTGTCTTTGCTGGACTAAATAAAGCAACTCTTTTGTACCCCAGAAGTCCTCCATTAATATATTCAATAAGGGGAATCTGGAAATCTGGATGGAAGAGTTTGGTGCATAACTTTGGCTAAAGAGTTCTCGTTCTCTTTCCCTTCCCCTACTTCTCTTCCATTCCTTAATTGGAAAACCCAGAGTGTTTTAATAGGCAATATATCAATATCATTTCTGGAGAATATTGTCATAAAGGACCAGGCTTCCCTGAGCTCACCTATCCTGTGACCTACATGTCTTGGGATTCCCATGACCCCACTCTTTGGACTGAATATATAGACATCATCCCTACAGCTCTCTCACTTGTCTTCACACTCTCTTGTTTACCCCAAATGTCAGAGACCAATGTAGAAATGAGAAATAAATTACTAATGCCCAAATTTTCAGCAAAATGTATGTATGATAGTTCCTCACCTTTAAATCCATATCCATAAAGAATTTAATCTTTTAATATAATTCCTACATTCCTCTCCCTACATATTCCATTGTCATATCAATGACACTTCTGATAACATGTATATCTACTTCTTGAAGATGTATTCTGGTGGTGATATGGATAGTAATTGACAGTTTTTCATTAAAATTTCTGCTTTTCTGCCTCTAGAGTTTTACAGTATACAGGCAAATTTTCTTTAAAGATGTGTGCTGGATTTGCCTGATCGATATACAGATATGCTTTAATATTTTGACACAGCAACCTTGTCATTTCATCTGTGCTTTGGTTAACAATGGGCTCAAGGGACTCCTTTGTATAATCAAATGAATTGACCTGGACTTGAGCTACCAGGTGAATGTTTATATTATTCCCATGCAGATGCAAAATTCCACATTTTATTTGGTGCATTCCTCTTTTGGTTCTGAGTGAAAAAATGGTGTTGCTAACCTAACATTTATAGAAGGATACTGGAAAATTCAGTCAGGTGCCCTCACTTGGCATATTTATGATGGTTTAAGCTATTGTTCTACCAGTTACTGCTTTAATTACCTCCCAAGGTCTTCAGTGCCTGCTTTACTTAATGTCACTGAAATTCGCAAAACCAAGGTATTCTTTTTCCCTTCATCTTATACCTCATGGTTGAAATTTTTCTGTTAGTGAGTGGAAAATGACCATGAGATACGTAGACCATAGTGCAAATGATGGAACTGTTGAAAGTTCTTTAGCAAGCCAATGCCATGCCATTGGAGACTGTACACAGAAACAGATTCTTCTCCACTAGCACTGTATAATCCCAGCCTAGAAATGAGCCAAAGCTGTCTTCCAACCAGCCAGAAGCATAAACATGGGTCTGATTTTCCTCCCAGCCTATTGAGAATTTAACAGAAATCCACAAAACGAACAAATTCAAGATTCAAACAGTCATTGAAATGCTTTCATAGCATTTGGTTTGTAAATATTTTGGATGAAACGTATTGGGATAGTCTGAAAATCCGCAGGAGATGTGGGTCCCTGCCTTATTTTCATATGCTATGGATACATCTCTGGGAGCTTGCAGCACCCTTCTCAAAACCCAACTGTCATATGGAGCTCATTTGCTACTCGAACCCTAGACATATATTTAACATAAGTGATATAATGACCTTCAGTATTTTTCTATTGAACAAGTTTAGCAATTTTTGCCATTAAACAGATAATTAGTTATGCAAAGTATTTAGCTTTTATAATCATTTTAGTTATGACTAAAAGGGGGGAAATTATGCTGCATCACTGATAATGAACTTTGTGAAAAATTTTTTGTTTATCTGACTCTCATTCCTTCAGTATTCTTGCTATAAATTTGTTTTGGAGATAATGATAAAGATTTATTTGAAAATGTCTAAAATGTATGTATATTTTATAAATATATATTATATATATTGTAGGAATATATATAATATATATAGACTTCATATATGTGTGTGTGTGTATGTGTGTGTGTACGCACACATACACACACACACACACACATATATATATATAAACCATAGGTGCATTTTACTGTTTTGTATTTTCGTTTTTAGGGATAGTGTACACCGCAGGTAATAATGAGTATGATGAGTGTTGTGCTGTTTGCTTTTGCAGTATAATATATAGTTCTAAATGTTTAAATTACTGTATATACTATATTCATTATAGGCTAGCATGCTTGTTTTAAAGACTGTCATTCTAGTTTATTAAAATCTGAATGTAAGAAAACCTGGCTATTCAAATGTGAATTGAAAAATATTCCATTCTCAGTACTGAACTATTTCCATTGAACATTCAGGATTTTTAACAAAACAGATATCATCAAGAAGGCAATAGCTAGAGAATGAGAGGTGCCTTTAAAATAAAATACAAATGCAGCCTTACAGTGAGGATGAGGATTGAGTTGGGGGGGCGGGGGGCTATGAGAGAGAAAGTGTGTGTGTGTGTGTGTGTGTGTGTGTGTGTGTATGTTTGGGTGTGTGTTTGCCAATCTGTGACGGTCCTGATTTGTGACCATCAGTGTCTTCAGTGTATCTGCTCAACTTCTAGGATTTCAGGGGACATTTCATGCGTTGTCTTTGTGCTCTTCTGAGCACCACATGTACTTTCCAAGGATTTTGAATGTGAATTCCTAGAAATTTCAGTAGAGAGGAAAATAACTATTCTTTCACTATAGTCAAGTTCAGGTAAAAGGAGAAACTCGGTTCACCAAAATTATGGGATCTCATCAAATGTTGGCTAAGTAAATTAATTTTTTAAAAAATGTACTTTCTAAAGGCCCTCTTTTTTAGTACTTCATATATTTCCCTTCAAAGCATGCCATGAAATTCTTATGTGATGAAGATTCAGCTAGTAAAAATTATTTTTAGATACCTGAACTAGTTAAAAGTTAAAATACCACCTAAGAGTAGTGTTTAAATGACATCTTTCATATCTACCTCTTTGTCATTGCTGCCATTTTAACTAAAGCAAATCTTTATGACATCTGAAATGATGATTGGATGCAATTTAAAAATCTATGTTGGTGCTTTTCTCAGGCTTTGTCATTTAAGTTATATTGAACTAAGATGTCACAAATCAGATTGAAAGACTTAATAGAGTTTTGGTTTTCTTTTGAAAGAACTTCTTAAAATTTATCATTAAGGTTGATAGTGAGTGGATATAGTTAATCTGTGGTTGGTATATGTGATATTTTCAACCAAGAGCCAAACTGTTACTGAAGTTACAAAGAAAAAGAGCTCTAAGTACAGTTTTCTTCAGCTTGCTTTATTCTTTGAAAGCTATTTCAAGGCTATTAAGTCCATAATCATTAATTTTATTTACTCAGAAGTTGCCTTTGTTACTATGTTATTTGTCTAGTTATTTATATAATTGTAGTACTTTACGTGTTTGACACTGGGATTCAGGTTGTACAAAAGTAGTAGCTGACAGAAATTGTATGTATATTTTTGTGAAATGTATCAATTCCAGAAGTTCCTTTAAGGGGAAGGTCCAGGAAACATGTTCCTCTTTAAAAACAAAGGACAGGCCTCCATAAATGATTTGAATCATTTTTACTTTCAGCACTGAAAGTTTAATTGGCCATATCCATCATCCAGCTGGACCTCCATGTCAGTGTCAGGGACATCAGATTGACAAAGTATTTAACAGATTGCATCAGTTTTGTTTTTTGCTTTTGTTCCATTTTTGTTTCTGTTCTTAATCTTAAGAAAAAAAAATTTAGGCCAAATAGAAATCCCTAGATTCCACTTATTTATTATAGGAGTATTCCTGAAGTGGTGCTTAGGGGTCAGAATTTTCTGGATCTTTGCTAGTCCAGCTTTAGATTTGATTTAACTGGGACCACATGCTTGTCATCCTTCTGATGCAAATTAGAAAGTTCATTTTAATTTAGATTAACTTTAATGTCTGCCTGGATTTTTAACAGGCTGTGAACCAGTGAGTGCCTTGTTAATGTAGAATGATTTTTCCCTGGTTGGTAGCTCCTTTCTGAAAATGTCTCAGAGAATGGTATTTTAGTTGACTTGTACAGATCTGCTAAATTCGGTATTATCAGCAGTCAGAAAGCCTTCGGTCTACCACATGCCCCCCTTCCTACTTTCTTCTCATTGTTTGGCTGAAGTTTGCCTCTTGTGAGAAACAAATAACAACCCCCCTCTCCACACACTTTTTTCAATCCAAATTAAGAAGTATCCCTACACCCATTCCAACTATATGATCTAATATCTGTTTTTAGGAGGAACCACTTCTTTGTAATCCTGAAATCTACTGGTTACTTTATGTCTTTTCAACTTCAGTTTACTAGAGCTGACTTCAGGGCATCATCAGTTCAGATTCCTCAGTAACTTCTTTTCTCCATACCCTCAATTCCCCATCCCCCTAACTGGTGAGCCCTGGACCAGATTGTTTGATCTTCAGGTATTTTTAAATTTAGTTATAATACTAATTAATGTAAATTAATCCAAATGCTAATTTTTGTGGTGCAAGAAGTTTCTTTTGTAAATTCAGGGTATGGATAAGCTAATTATTTTTTTTTTTTTTTGGTGGCTCTAAGTGTATTATTTGTTTTTAAATAAAGTGTACAAATATAGATAATGTGCTATAGGTGTCTCATGAATTGAAATATTTTGGAACCTAGTGGATTTGCAGTTAAAATATTTTAATACATCTTAATTTTGTTTGTTTTGTTTTGTTTTGTTTTTTTGGTGGGGGCGGGTAGAAGAGGCATGCAGAGAAATTAAGGGATATTAGAAAAAGTAGATGTGAGTTCAAAGTAATGACCCAGTCCTAGTTATTGATTGTGAGGAAGGTAGAGAAATTTATCATTATAGAGTTTGAACCTTTGGAAAGCCAATAAAATTAAAATACCCCATAAGATTAGGTCAGTGATATTTTCAGGGACATGTATATTTTTTCAAGTGTTCAATTACATATTTTTTAAAAATTATACACACATAAATTTAATAACTTTGGGGTTTTTTGGCTACTTAACAGACTAAACATAAGCCTTCCCCTTCCCCTTCTTCAAATCAACATTTTTCA
The DNA here is from genome assembly GCF_048418805.1 of Vulpes vulpes. NCBI lineage: Eukaryota > Metazoa > Chordata > Mammalia > Carnivora > Canidae > Vulpes > Vulpes vulpes. The sequence goes on from NC_132787.1 coordinate 82,514,523, forward strand.
AAGGCTTTCTCTGCCCACAACTCACAATCTATGTTCCAATCTGAAGCCATAATGTTATGTGTAATCTGAGTGTCCTTGAAACTATCTGCTGTTCCTTGATGTTTTGTATGCTGCTGTAGTAATGAGTGTTATTTTTTTTTTAGCATGTACACATTTTTTTAGTTGTGTCAGAGATATCCCTTTTGTCCCTTTTAATGAGAATTGAGACATTTGCTGGAATGATTTTAGAGTAATCTAGTTCAGAAGGTAGGAGAATGCTAAAATTTCATACTTTGGTGGACCCACTGGGGTACCTCAGAGTGATATTCTGACCTGCATTGGGTTTCTCAAGACCATCACCGAAGTTTTGAGGGGCCTTGGAGTTGTTCTGGAGCCTTGGGTGAGAGTGTGGCAAAGAAGGGTAGTCCCCGGGAACACCTAAGGATCTGGAAACATCATTTAATCCAAACAGTAACCATGAAGCGTCCCTCCACTTGTTACTTCTTAGTTACACCTGTTGCTTACAATGATCGGGATACTCCAGTTTTATGGGGAAGCACAGACCTGCAGGTCTGAAAATTGGAATCCATATTTTCCAGAACACAAATTTTAATTTAGTATATTTTGTATGCTTTCAAAACCAAACAGTTCAAAATCCACCATACAGAGAATGACTCCCTTTGTTTCACTAAGATCCTACAACCTAAAAAGCCCTTTCTTAATCTTATCTGTTTAATTAGACCGAAGGTAATGGTGGCCTCAGTCAGACTTGAAAGATCTATTTGAGTGAACAAAATCTGCAATATCCTGTTAACAGGAAGGGCCTATTTTGTAGAAAATGTTCTTGTCCTTGATTTAGCCATCCACCTTACATTGAAGGTTGGTCCAGATGCTAACTCCACATTGACTTTTCCTGTGTGCCTCTTTAAAGAGGTAATTAATCCAGTAATGTAAAGGAGAACCCACAGTAAAACATCTGTTAAATAGCACTTGGAGTACTAGAATTAGTATTGTTCATTTATGTGCCAAAGTTTTACATGCCCTCATAAGATCCAGTATATAGACCAGCTTTCTAATCTCCAACCTCAAACCAAAGATATTTTTGAATTACCTCATATAATAGCATCAAATTAAGGGTAATGGTAAGAGAAACCCATCATTCACAAATGAAATTTCCCAAACTGAAAAACTTTCTTTAATTAAAAAAACTGCATGGAAAGCAAAAAAGATTTTTAAAAGATTTATTTACTTGAGAGCAAGAGAGTGGAGGAGGGGCCGAGGGAAAAGGTCTCAAGCAGACTCCCCGCTGAGCACAGAGGATGTGGGGTTTGATCTCATGACCCTGAGATCATGACCTGAGCAGAAATCGAGTTGGATACATAACCAACTGAGCCACCCAAGTGCCCTGGAAAGCAAAACTTTATGTTTTTTTTTTTAATTTTTATTTATTTATGATAGTCACAGAGAGAGAGAGAGAGAGAGGCAGAGACACAGGCAGAGGGAGAAGCAAGCTCCATGCACCGGGAGCCCGACATGGGATTCGATCCCGGGTCTCCAGGATCGCGCCCTGGGCCAAAGGCAAGCGCCAAACCACTGCGCCACCCAGGGATCCCCGCAAAATTTTGTGTTAAGTGTAAGTTGTAAAAGCAAGCAGCTTGTGACTTAGATGTGTTGAAATGTTAAAGTATACTGACATCTAGCTACTTCTGATAGAAGTGGGACCAAGGCAGTAACATTTCATAAATAAACAAGGTTAATTTACCTTAAAGCAAAAGAAATATCAGAAAGTTTACTTTGGGTGAGTGTGTGGCAAAGAAGCACCACACCAAGAAGGAAAAGTCGCCAGCCCTGTAATCTGGACTCACCACTCATTGTCTTCCTTTCTCTTTTAATGGCCTACAACAATGACCTCTTGAGATCTTTTGGCCTACAAAAGTGAATGGTTCCAATTCTGGCTTGTCATTGGTCCCTGTTACCTAAATTAAAATTTTTTACATCAAAAGTGTCCTAGGGCCCCCTGGTAAAGTGTCAGACAACATAGTTTTTATTATATTTTAGGAAGCCATATTAATATACGCCCAGGTATGTTACACCATTTGCATGTCAGAATGAAGACATGAAAGAAATGTTCTTATGTGGCCAAGTGATTATCTCATGAAAAGATTGGAGAATCATTTTTGTAGGATGAGTTCCGTTTTGAGTGATTTTGACTATGCTCTCAAAAGCATTTAAAAATATATTTGCGTATTTTTCTAGACTTTTGAACTCATATTTCAGATGTTCTGTGGGAATAATTTCATTCAATGTGTATGAAAAAAATCATTGTTCTCATATCTTTTGACAATCATTTATGAAAAACATTCCTGATACAGTACTCAACTGCTTTGTTAGACAACTGGTAAATGTCTCTGTATTTGCACTGCCTGGAAAAGCAGTATGTTTGTACATAGTTTGCGGGTCAACATGGAGACTAGTATGATAAAATTAATAAGTGCCATATAAATAATCTTAATTAGCAATGTCCCCTTAGAGCCATCAGCCTTAGGGTTAGATTCTGCCGATTGCCATTCAGGAGTTTTGAAAGTACACACTTTCTGCTAAAATACTACTTAATTCATTTAAGTGGAAACTTTGTTTTTCAGTGAAACAGTACCTATTCAGTTTCCTTGTAGATCTCAGGGTCAGAAGAAAGGAGAATTGAGCTTTCTCCCAACTCTAAAACATTCAAGCTTGCTTTTATTCATTTTGGTCAGCCTTTTTAAACAAGCAAGACAACTTGGGAATGCACTTCTAATGATTCCAATTAGAAAAAAATAAGCCCTACAAGCAGATTTTTTTTCTCTTTAGGAACATCATTGCTTTCTGGAAGCAGAAATGATTTTACTTTTGAAATTGAAAGAGATCCACACAGTTTTGTGTTCTTGATGTATGCAAGGCACATACAGCTTGCCTCTGCAGATAAACCCAAACTTTATTTTGTGTGATTTTTAAAAATTATTTTGGAAGTGCAAAGACTAGCAAGGAAGATGTGTTTATTTTATATATTATCTTTCAAAATCTTGTGGATTTTTTGTGGTTTAGGGAGCAGGTTGTGATGAGTTTTTTTTATGAATGCCTTCATTCTATGCCATCCTCAACTCAGATTTTACATATTAAGTATTGCTCACTGTCACCTAACAAACTATAACAGTTTAGGATTATGTGTTTGCTTCAGTGTCCATGAACTCCTCATTTGTTTTTCTTACAGTCCACTTAGCCTTACCATATAAAAAGTGCTCAGTAACTGTTGGTTGAGTAATCAGCACATTTTCAAAACTCTATCCAGATCAGATCTTCAAAGACAAAAAAAAAAAAAAACCATCTCTGCCAGTCCCTAGCCAATCTCAAATGTATTTAGATCTGTGAAGTTGATCCTAAGATTGAGGTCTGCACCCTAATTAGGGAGGAATTTGGATGTCACCTGGAAGGTGGCAACAGAATGCCAAAGACACCACCCTCCTGCTGCTGCACACTTCAGGTCTGCCTGTGTTGGAATTGAGCAGAGCACGTTGGGGGGAAATGAGATGTGTCTGAACCCGGTAATAGTGCCCTTTCTTTCCCCAACCTTCCGACCACCACCCCAGTGGCTTTTGATCCCCTGAGGGGCAGCTCCTGCAGTCCGAAACCTCAACCTGCCAGGACTGTCTTGGGTCCAGGCCAAGTCCAGCACCCTTTCCTTGTGACCCTCAGTCCTGCTTTTCCAAACTGGCTGCTTTTTTACCCAAAGAAGTCTGAAGCTCCTCCCAGCAGAAGATTGTCAAGAAAGGCATTCCTCTGGGGAGCTTGCCTTAAATTTGAAGAATCTAGGACAAATCCCTCAGGACGGTTTCAGGGCTGCTTTTTTGTCTAGAACAGTCGATGATAATTATCTAAATATTTATTAACTGTCCCAGGAAGAGCTCTGTGTTGTCTTGGCTTGCTGCTACCACTCTGCCAGGGCCCCGGTGGCTTGCCACCTGGAGTTGAAGAGCTTAATCGCTTCAGAAGTAACCTAGTCAACAAGTTAGACACAGACTATTTATATAGAACAATCAGATGACTTAAATCATTAAGTGAATTGTGTGTATAGAATGTTCAATTCTCAATGCTAAACCTGTGTATTATGTAAGAACTATTATCTCTTTTTTAATTATCAAAACACGATTCTTTTAAGATCAGTACAGCACAAAGGAAAGAACAGGATTTTGGCCTGGATACAGGACATTTAATGTCAGTGAAACTAGTCAAGCTAACTCTTGAGTTGGCTTCTCATCTATGAAAAGATTATAAATCTGCCTGGTCAATTGATTTGAGGTAATAGATACAAAACATAAAATGCTGGGCGGTAATAAGCATCCAACAAATAATAATTATTCCCTTCCTGAATTCAGACTTCCTGTCATGTTTTTCTGTCACACTCCTGATAACTTCTAGAATATGAGGTATTTAGGAGAAGTGAGGTCTTAAAATGAACATTAAGAGTAGCCCTAAAGAAGAAGTTGTACATAAAACATTACTTCCCTCAATATTCCAGTACCTGCTATGTGCCAGGCCATCCAGGTGCTGGCGTTCAACAGCAAACAGACAAAATCCTTTACCTGATGTGGCTTACGATTTCGTTGGGGAAAACAATGAATAATATATAGGTTTAAAAATATAGAATATTAGAGTGAAGTGCTAAGGATAAGCAAAGGGAAAGGAGATGATGTTTCTCAGATGTAAAAAGTGACACATGGGCAGCTGGGGTGCCTCAGCGGTTTAGCGCCGCCTTCGGCGCTTGTGATCCTGGAGTCCTGGGATCGAGTCCCACATCGGGCTCCCTGCATAGAGCCTGCTTTTCCCTCTGCCTGTGTCTCTGCCTCTCTCTCTGTGTGTCTCTCATGAATAAATAAGTAAATGAATCTTTAAAAAATAAAAATAAATACATAAAAAGTGACACAATCTAAATCAATACAATTAATTAAAAGGGCAACACAAGGGGGTGCCTGGCTGGCTCAATTGGAAGAGCATGCAACTCTTGATCTTGGGGTCCTACGTTTGAGCCTCATGTTGGCCATAGAAATTACCTAAGTAATTAACTTAAAGAGCAACAGAAAAGAGCATTAAATAAGTAATGAAGACACACAATAGCAGAACTCATCACATCCCACCACGCCATTTCACTCCCACAGCCCTTGTAAGAATAACGTGATATATGTACCTCTATTCATGTGCAAACAAATACGTGTACACAGGAGTTTTATCTTATTCTACATGTTCTCCACAACTTGCTTTTAAAATTCAGTGTGTATTTTGAGCAACTTACAAGTCTGTACATACATAGGTTTCTTTTACATTCCTTAAAATACACACACAATCTTATATAAATGAGTTTTTTTGGTGGGTCTGTTTGCTTTAAATAAATGAGGTAATACATATCCTCTGCATCTTTTCTCATCCAATAATATGTGGTGGAAATTCCTCCACGTCTATCTTATAGCTGTTTTTTCCTTCTTTTTAATGATGAATATGATGATGATGAGGTCTTAAACTTTTTCCATAATTGTTGCACATTTACTTTGCTACCAGATTTACTATTATGGTAATTGTGCCTGGGCATATATTCATGACTATGATGGTTTCACTTCTATGGAATAGATTCCTTGTAGTAGGATTGCTGGGTTGAGACAGATGCAGATTTAAAAAATTTTAATGAGTATTGACAGACTTTCCCAAAAGAGGCTGGAGCAATTTATGTTTTCATCAGCAAAGGTACAGTATAAAAATACCGTTACCCTTTATACCCACTAGCAGTAGCTGCTGTAGCTTTTTTTTTTTTAATAGAAAAAAAAGACTGGTAGTGTGTACAGTGATTTCTCCATATTATTTTATTTACATTTTCCTGATTCCTGTAAATCTATATAACTTTTCATATGTTCTTCAGTTATTTGGATTTCATTTATAATTCAATTACCTTTTGCATTAGGTTTTTGTTTGATGTATAACAAGTTACTACAAATTGAGCAGCTTAGAACAATACCCATTTATTATCTCATAGTTATGTAGGTTAGAACTTCAAGCAGGCTTGACTGGTCCCTCTGTTTAGTGTCCGCTAAGGCTGAAATGAAGGTGTGTGCCGGGCTGGGCTCTTAACTAAATGATCTGGAGAAGAATTCACTTCCAAGCTCATTCATGTTGTTGGCCGAATTTCAAACTTTACAATTGGAGGATGGTTGTAGGATGGAGGTCTCTTTCCTTGCTGGCTGTTAGCCAGAGGTTCTTTTCAGCTTTTAGAGGTTACTCTCTAGTCCTTGTATGTAACACTACACCCCTGCCATTTTCAAAGTTAGCAGAGATTCATCAGATCCTTCTCATACTTGATTCTGTGTTTTCTCTTCTAAGAACCAGAGAAAACTCTACTTAAAAGGGCTCATGTGCCTAAAGTAGGCCCACCTAGATAACTTCTGTATGTTAAGGTCTATTGGTTAGTAACCTTAATTACTTCCACAAACTCCCTTTGCTCTGTAAATGTAGCTTTATCATGGGAGTAACCCAGGGGCAAAGATCATGGGAGCCATCTTAGAATTCTGTCTACCACAAATATTCATATTTTTATGTTTTTACATTTATGTCCCTGTTTCTATAGTATTTGCCTTTTTATCTTTTTATTTAACTAGTCCATAGGAGATTGTTGTATATTACATATATTAAGCCTTTCTACCATTGGTTGCAAACTGTTTTTGCAACTCTTATAAGTTATCTATTGACCACTAATATCAGTAAGTACTTTTTCCATAGAAAATCAAGCCATTTGGATTTCACTCTTAAGGTGAATTGCATATTTGCATCTTTTTATTCACATTTTAAATTTTTACTCATTTTTATTTTTCATCCACTTCATTTTTTATTAACATTTTGCTTATATGTGCCCCTTTTTAAAAAAATTATGTGTTCTTTCTACATTATATGTAAACACTTCATCATATTATTTGCAAATTTTCTCCAAACTGTAATTTGTCAATTTACCTTTTTCCATTCAAAACCTTACATTATTGTTAAAAATATGGACATATAAGAATTGCAAAGTATTCTGTATTGATTAAGGTCTTCTCCCCTGGGTGGCATGTGTAGTCTTCTAGAATGGCTTAGCATTTTATTCTTGGTTTTTGTTGTTAGTGTTTTTTTACATTTGTCTTTACTCCATTTGGAATTTGTTTTTGTATAGAATGCAAGCTTTGGATCCAGCTTTACTTTCTTCCAAGTGGATCGCCATTTGCTCCAGCACTTCTTGCTAAATTATCTTTTTCCAATGAAGTGAAATCCCGACTTTGTCATATATTAATTTTTAATATATAATGAGATTTCTCAATATACTATGCTTTTTCACTTACAGTACTCTTTATTATGGCAATATCATGGATTTAATTATGGTGACTTTATGTTTGTATACAGTGGCTTTATAAAATGGCCCAGCAGAGCTTTGTCCCACCCCTACTCTTGGCTACTGTTCTTTTTACTACCTTTATTGGTTATAATCAGGAATTTTAAGTTTGTGATCATTTCAAACAACTAGGGATTGAAACTCCATTAAATTTAAAGATTAATTTTGAGAAATTTGACATATTGGTATTGTCTTCTAAGAACTAACAAAATTGTATCATTTTCTGTTTGCTTAGATCTTGTCTATATCATTAGTAAGATTAAGATTTGAGACTTTTCTTCACTTAAGTCCTGTGTCTTTTTTTTATTAAATGTAGTCTTGTTTCTTAGTCTTTTGGTCATTATTGAGAATGGATTTTTTTCCATTTCCATTTCTAAAGGCTTATTATAAATAAAAAGCCTATTTGTGTGTGTGCGTGGTTACCTTGTATACAACACATTTATTAGATATACTTGCCACATTTTCTCATTAATTCCAGAAGTTTTCACTACAGTATGTTGGGATTTTTAGAAATATAGTAATGACAGTCGGAAATATAATGACACTCTCACACAATCACAAACATAACTTTTTTCCAGTGTTTGAAAGATTCTTTTCTTCTGAAAGAATCTTTATTGTCTAGAAACTCCCTTATAGTGTTAAGTGATAATGGTGAGAGCAGGCATCTCTAGTGCTATTGATTTTAATTGAAATAGTTTGCATATTTAGCTATTTTGAATGTTTGTGTTGCTATTTTATAAATGATCTTATTTAAATAAATTCTTTACTGTTTTACTAAGAGATTTTAATAGAAATAGTTGCTGAATTTTATCAAATGCCTTTTCAGCTTTTTTTTTTTTTTGATGTGGTTTTGTGTTACTGTCCTTTAATCTGTTGGTTGGCTAGCTAGATTGTGGAGTTACTGACATTAAGCCACTCTTGTCTTCTTGGAATAAAACCTACTTGGTCATAATGTGTTACTCTTTCTTTTATAAATCAGTTTTCCAGTTGCTAATATTTTATTTAAAACTTTAGCATGCATATTCCTAAGTGAAATTGGTCTATAGGTTTCTTCAGTGGACTTTTTATTAGGTGTAAAAAATTATGCAGGCTAACAAAATGTGTGACTAATCAGAAGGCTCACTCACTCACTGCCAATGAGAATGCAAATTTATTCAGACATGTTGGAGAACCATTTTGATGAATCTATAAAGTGGACATATGAAATCTAGTAATTCTGTTTCTGGGCAAACACAATAAAATGCACACATATGTACACCAAAAGATATGTTTTAGAATGTTTATAGCAACATTAATAGCTTCAAACCAGGAACTACCTAAAAGTCCATTTATTGTAGAATGGATAGATATACATTTTAGTATTCATACAATGGAATATTACACAGCAACGAGAATGAACAGTTTATAAGTACATGCAACATATGGATGAATCTTGGAAACATGTTGAGCCTAAAAAGGCAACTATAAAAGAATACGGTATGCTTTCCATAATATAAAGTATAAAAATGGGCAAAGCTAATAATCTATGTTAACTGTTAGAAGTCAGGAGATTGGTTATCTTCAGTGAGAAATAGGTAGAGAAGGAGATAGTGTCTGAAAGAGAGTCTGAGGGGGACTTCTGCAGTGCTGGTAATATTTTGTTTATCTGGGTGCTTGTTTATGTTGGATTATTTAGTTCATTAAAATTCATCTAATTTACACTTATATGTACACTTTTCTGTATGTATATTATACTTGAATAAAATGTTTTTAGAAAGCAATACGTGTTTCTTAGAATGAATTGGGGAACTTTTCATCTTTTCCTACACTTTGGAATTGTTTAAATAAGAGATCATTGAAATTATGTTAAAGATTAGATGAAACTTGGCTGAGAAATCTTTTGGTCCTGAGGCCTTCTTTTCTAGAGGTAGGATTTTTAATTGCTTTTGCAATATCTTTGGTTCAAAATATTCACTACTTGGATTAATTCTGATAATTTATATTTCATAGGAAATATTTCATTTCTTCTAGGTTTTTACATTTACTTTCTACAGGTCTGTGTATTTTATGTTTCTTGTCATTTCTTCTCTTTGTGGCATTATGATTTTTTATTCTTACCACCCAAGGATTATCTATGTGTGTTTCTTAATTTTCAAGAAGTTCAGGAAAAAAAAGTACTCATTTTTCACATCCAATTCCTCTTGGCAAGTTGAAGAACGAGGAGCAGAAAACTAAGGTGGATCAAGAATTTGCTCAGAATCCCGTCTGAAGACTTCTGCATCAGTAACTGAGGAGATATTACTCAGATTATCCATTTCCCTTCCCTTACCTAGAAACACAGGACACCAGTTCTTTTTCCCCTCTCCTCAAGTCTTGTTGCTTTACCCAGCATCTCTTTTTTGTGTGTCACTTGGAAGAGTAGTTTGTTTCCTGATAATATATTCAGTGGACAGTTTCCACCAATTTAAACAATCTCTCTAGGTACAAACATGTAAAACAAATGGCAAAGAATAATAAGGAAAGGGTCATGGATGTTAGCCACTATGACTGTCTTATTACCAGGTCATTAGTCATTAATATTGGACTAATTTGTCTTCAATGTGCAGATGACACAGTGCAGCCCTGCCAATTTACCTTTTGTTTCTGTATCAGCAAGGAATAGAATAGCTTTTAGATTTGAGAAAACCCAACAGAGAATAGCCTAAAAAATAGAAGTTCAGTGTAAAGGAGTTGTTAGCATTGGTTCAACTGTTCAAAATGTCAAGAAGGACCCAGGCTCTTTTTAGTCCTCTTCTGCGCTTCTTAGAGTATTGGATTTTTATCTGTTGTTTGATTTGAAGATGGCTTACACAATACCAGTCATGTTATCCAAGTTCAAGGCAAAAAGGAGGTAAAGAATGGGAAAGGTAGTAGTACTAATTAGGACTTTTCTTTTTCTGGCAACAAAGGAAATCTGCCCCAGTGGCCCTCCAGCAGATATCTCCATGTATCTAACTGGCCACAACATTGCCTCTCTATGTTTAATGGATGTTGAAAAAGTTAGTATCTCACTTTTTAGCTTCTGTAGCAGGAGATAGCAGTGAGAAATTGATTTCAAATGGCTTTAGGGTTAGACAACAATGTTGTCTTTCACAAATGCCCCATTAAACAGGAATCTCTTTAATTGCTCATTTCTATTTTGGATTTTCCCTCATTTTTCCTCTCTCACCCCAATTATAAAAGGTAATATATGTAATTTGTAGACGCTGAGTCCTAATATCCCAACTCTTGAGAACAGTGCCTCAGATCACCTCCTAAATGAGACGTTTGCTTTTTTCATATGATATCACAATCATTTTAATCTAGTTTGTTCGTTCCCTGTTTTGGATTCACTTACTCCCTGAAGAATGATCATACAAACCCTCATAAGTAGGTTTCCTTTCACACAAATCCTGAAGAACCCCGTTGTCTTAGATATAGCCTTGAGTTTGTCTCTAAGATTGTTAAATTTTCTATCAGTTGATGCATGAGTCTTGTATTCTTTCTATTCCAAGAGGATTGTCTTTTATACCTTAGAAGAAGTTGGTTTGTTTTCCTGAAGATGCTAAAACAACAACAAAAAAAAAAAAAAAAAAAAAAGCAAAAAACCACCTTAAGAAATATCGTAAAAAAATAAACAGGGATCCCTGGGTGGTGCAGCGGTTTAGCGTCTGCTTTTGGCCCAGGGCGTGATCCTGGAGACCCGGGATCGAATCCCACGTCGGGCTCCCGGTGCATGGAGCCTGCTTCTCCCTCTGCCTATGTCTCTGCCTCTCTCTCTCTCTCTGTGTGTGACTATCATAAATAAATAAATAAATAAATAAATAAATAAATAAATAATCCTTAGGCACAAATTCTTTGGGCCAACCAGTACCCCAAAACACCTAAATTTCGACCTTATGATATAAAAAGTATAGACCTCCTTTGCTGTTTAAAATGAAAGACCAAATTATTCTTTTGGCCAAGTGAAGTATCAGACCAGATTGATCTTCCCCTTTAAACAATAAAGGAGAAAAAAAATCAGTAGTTTTAAGACACTGAAAAACAGCCAAATGCAAGGCAATAATTCCTGAGAGAGAGGTAAAGAAATTGTCCATGACCCAGTGCAGGGAGGAACAACTTAGGCAGACTCTAGAGTTCTCTGTGAGTTGAAGAGAGAGAGTTGGGAGTTTGGTGAATCCAAGAGATCTAGAGTTTGCAGGACAGAATGCTACAGGAAAGCTCTGGAGATCTGAACTGGGTCTTCCCCAAGTCTTTAGGTAAGTATTGATAAGTATAAGTATATGAGAAACCTATCAGGGACTGAGGAAAGAGTCACCTAATAAATATGCAGAACAATCCTCTGATGTCACACAGGGTTGGAAATAGTTCATGTTTCCACCAGGCACAGTGGAATATATTATAAAGTTTGAGGCATGATGTAAAGGACTCAGAAGGGCATTATTACCTCATTGCTGTATAAAAATTCAGCCCTAGGTTAAAGGTTGCTTTGGTTCTGTCTTAAAGTTTAAAAGTAAGACATGAAAATCTCAAATACACATACACATACACATGTACAAGAAAGCCTAGTTCTCAAAAAGGTAAATTCATAATGTTTGGGATCCAATTATCAATATGTAAAGAAGGAGAAAACTCAACCCCAAATGAGGAGTAAATGTAATACATTGGAAATAACCCAGAATTAACACATTTTGTATAATTAGTGAACATTGCCATTTAAATGTTTCATAACTATATTGATACACTAGAAGACAGAGAAACAACATCTTTAAAACACTGGAAAGAGAAAACCCTGTCAACTTGCAATTCTATACCCAGTAAAAGTATCTTTGAAAAACAAAGGCAAAGATCCATAAGTGCCAAAAGTATTCATGCCTAACAGATACATTAAAGCAAGTCCTTCAGGCAGGAGGAAATTGATAGTAAATGGAATTGGTGCAGGATGGTAAGAAAAATTACTTCTTCCTACTTTTTACATCACTTTAAATGATAATTGACAATTAAAAGCAAGAAATAATATACAGAGGATTAGAAAACAAATGTAGAAGTGAAATATATGAGAATAATAATGCAAAGGCTGGAAGAGGGTAAATAGAAGTATGATATTGGAAGTTTCTTATATTATTTGTGAAGTAGTATAATATAAATTTTAGATGTGTTCCATTGACTTTAAAGCAACCACTTTAAAAAAAAACCCTATGATTTATTTATTTTAGGGGGAGAGGGGGGTAGAGGGAGATGGAGAGAGAGTCTTAAGCAGACTCCATGCCCTGACACAGGGCTCGATCTCACTACCCTGTGGTCACGACCTGAGCCAAAACCAGGAGTCAGATGGTTAATTGTGCCACCCAATTGGCTACCCAAAAAACAATAGCTAATAAGCAAAACAAAAGGAGACAACATAGAATAATAATAAGATATTCAATTAATTCAAAAGAAGACAGGAAAAGGGAACAATGAACAAGTATGACAAATAGAAAACAAATATCAAGGTGCTAGATTACCACATAATCACATTAAATGTAAATGGTGTAAACGTCATAATTAAAAGGCAAGATTGACAAATTATATACAAATAATGAGATCTTGACTACATAAAATGCTGTATACAAGAAATCCACTTTAAACATAAAGATTCAAATAAGTTAAAAGCAAAAGGATAGAAAAAGATATTCCATATCAAAAGAAAGCCTCAGTGACTATATTAGCATCAGACAAAATAGATTTCATAGAAAGGGATGAAGAGGTTTATTTCATAATGACTAAGAGTTTAATCCATCAAGATAACATAACAATCCTAAAAGTGTATGCACCTAGTCAAGAGCTTCAGAATAAATGGAGTAAAAACTGATAGAATGAAAAGAGAAACAGACAAATCTACAATTATTGTTGGAGATTTCAATACTTCTCTCAATAACTGAGAGAACAGGCAGGCAGAAAGGTAATTAGGTTGGAAGATTTGGGTAACACTACCACCCCAATAACATTTATAGAGCATTCTACCCAACAACAGCAGAAAGCACTTTTTTTCCTGTGCCAAGTACATTTACCAAGATTCTGAGCCATAAAACAAGTCTCAATATATTGAAGAGGGTCCAAATCATACAAAGCATGTTCACCAGCCCCAGTAAAATTAAATAAGAAGCCAATAAAAAAAGATGTCTGGAAAATTCCCAAATATTTGGAAACTAAATAACACACTTCTTCATAACCAAAAGGTCAAAGGAAAATTAAAAAGTATTTTGCCTGGTGAGGAAGTGGGACAAGAAATCTCATTCACTGATGGTGGGAATGCTCATGGTACTACTGCTACTTTGGGAGACAGTTAAGCAGTTTCTTACAACACTAGACCTGCTCTTAGCATACAATCCAGCAATAATGCTCCTTGGTATTTACCCAACTGAGTTGAAAGGTTATACTCATACAAAAACATGCATAAGGATATTATAACAGCTTTATTAATAATTGCCGAAACTTAGAAGAAACTGAGATGTCCTCTGGTAAGTGAATGGGTAAACAAACGGTGGAACATCCAGAAAATGGAATATTATTCAGCACTAAAAAGAAATGAATTGTAAAGCCATGAGAAGACATGGTGGAGACTTACATGCATATCACCAAGTGGAAGATATGATCTCAATAGTATAGCATTCTGGAAACTACAGAGATAGTAAAAAGATCAGTCATTTTCGAGGACTTGGGGGAGGAGGGATGAATAGGGGAACTCAGAATTTTAGGGCACTGAAACTATTTGTATGATACTATCATGGCCGATACATGTCCTCATACATTGGTCCAAACTCATAGAATGTACAACACCAAGAGTGGACTCTAACGTAAACTGAGCTTTGGATGCGTCCCTGTAGGCTCCTCTATTGTAATAAATATACCACCTGGCTCTGAGAACTTGACAGTGGGGAGGCTGTGTGTGTGTGGGGGGGAGGAGGCAAGGAGTATATAAGAAATTTCTGTACTTTCCTGCTCAATTATATTATTAGCATAAAACTCTAAAAAGTAAACTTGAGAGACGTCTGGATGGCTCAGTGGGTAAGCATCTGCCTTCGGCTCAGGGCGTGATCCTGGGGTCCTGGGATCGAGTCCCACATGGGGATTTCCGCAGGGAGCCTGCTTCTCCCTCTGCCTATGTCTCTGCCTCTCTCTGAGTCTCTCACGAATAAATAAATAAAATCTTTTAAAAAATAAAAGGTAAACTTGATTAAAAATATTTTGAAAAATATATTTGGAAAAAATATTTTGACCTGAATGAAGATGAAAACACAACATACCAAAATTTGTGGATACAACTGAAGAGTACTCAGAGGGAAATTTATAGCACTAAACTATATGAGAAAAGAAGAAAGCTCTCAGCTCAGTGACCTCAGCTTTCACATTAAGAAACTAGACAAAAAAGAGTAAAATAAACCCAAAGTCAGCTAAACAAAGGGAATTACAAAGATAAAAGCAGAAATCAATAAAATGTAAAGAAAAACGAAAGAGAAAGTCAATGAAAACATAAGCTGTATTTTTGAGGAGATGAATAAAATGAAGGCTGTTCTGGCAAGTGCTGCAAACAAGCTCCTGTCCACATAGGTGGAGGAACCGGAGCTTCCCACACCCATGAAAAATGACAAAAGGGCTCTCTGGGTAATGAGAAATAGCCACTACCATCCAGGTGGCTGATCTGCTTCCAGAGTCAAGAAGATCTGTGTTCTTCAGTGAGGGAAAAATAAAAGATTTCTGTTTTCATCAGGAAACTTGTTCTTACCTAGTATTTGAGAAGTTTCTATATATACTTGCAAGCTCGAAAACAGTATTTCTTTAAGTGATTCTATATTTCTGACTTCACATTTTAGACATCCTTTGTTCATCCACATTCTTATTCAGAATTTGTAAATTTGAGCTTTCTTTCTTCATAGTTTCACTTTATTTCGTTCCATGGCTTTTTAGCTTATTGGCTTTGTTTTCTTTTATAGGTAGCAAACCTTAAATAATTGCTGTTTTTCCCAAAATATTCATGCATGATTTTATTGCATTTACTTAAATTATACTGTATTTACTTAAATGATTTTTTTCCCCCCTCTGAGATAGACTTGGGTTTAATCTGCCATTTATCTGATATGGGACCCTGGGACAAGAGATTCTCTGAGTCTACTTTCCCCTCTAAAAAATGGTACCTTCACATCTATTATCCTAATTAAGTCCTTCAAAGATAGTGCCAGGCATACGGAAGCCCCTCAGGAAAGCCAGCTTCTCAGCTCTCTTTCTCCTCATCCCCACCCCATTAAACCTAAGGCAGCTGCTAACAGTGCCTGGCCTGCTGCAAGAAGCTTCACTGTGGAGAATTCTGGGCCTGGTAACCAAAAGCAACATATTACAAAGAACTCTTGGTTTAAAAACATTCTTAACCTGAATCTTTCCAGGTGATTTATTTAGGAACCTCCTTAGAAAAGGAGTCAAACTAAAAACTAATTTTCTCCACTTCTAATTTTTCCCAGAAAATGAAGAGATTTATTTAAAAGAATTTATAGGCAATGCCATATTTAGGAGGAAAACCTAAGAAAGCTCCCTTTTCTTTCTCAAAGTGTGCTTTTCAAGATGCAGCTTTGCTCTTTAAACTATAGAAGTGAGTGGATTCCAACCATGAGAGCTGACCTTGCCCCATCCCTCTGCTATGACCGATATCACTAACTGATTTTAACATCTCTTTCTTTAAGGGTCCTTGGGCTCAAAATGTCTCTTCATATGCTTCTTTAGGCAGTCATTACTATCAGTTGACCAGGCAAAACTTATGCATCATCCCAGCCCAGGCTTTCAGGGTACCAGCCTAGTGTGGTGAAGGCCGTATAATTGCAAACATTCATAGATCTGAAGAGAGAATTCTTTGTTCTGCACTTTATTCTTTATTTTACTTTATTATTTTTATTTATTTCTGAAAGAGAGAGAGAGAGAGAGACAGAGACAGAGAGAGAAGCAGGCTCCATGCAGGGAGCCTGATGTGGGACTCCATCCCCTGATTCCAGGATCATGCCCTGGGCCGAAGGCAGACGCTCACGCTGAGTCACCCAGGAGTCCCCACTTTACTCTTTAGTAAGAAAGAGTTCCTCAACCACTGGCAGATCATTTGTATCTGGGATAGTTGACTGAGGTAGTAGGCCTTGGCATTCTTGTGAGTATGCAGGATCAGGGACAACCAGAAACCTCTTGGGTTAAATAAAAAATAAAAAGTAAACTTGATTAAAAATATTTTGAAAAATATATTTGGGAAAAATATTTTGACCTGAATGAAAATGAAAACACAACATACCAAAATTTGTGGATGCAACTGAAGAGCACTCAGAGGGAAATTTATAGCACTAAGCTATATGAGAAAAGAAGAAAGCTCTCAGCTCAGTGACCTCAGCTTTCACATTAAGAAACTAGACAAAGGAGAGTAAAATAAACCTGTTGTGGTAGGAAGGGCTTTGCAGAAATCTGGAAAAAACAGCAGCTGTCAAGTAGCTAGTAGTCCCCATGTAACAGGAATTACTTTCATGGCTAGGTGGGCTTGCCACTCTGCAATAGGTTTGACAGGTAAGGACACAACCAACCTTATTGGATTAAGAAAGCCTATTACACAGTCAGGCTCTCTTGTCCCACAGGACATCAAAACGAAAGAAGCGAGATGACAGGCAACATGAGTGGCAGGACACCAATTCTAGAGAGCGGTGGATTCTCTTTATAAGCTTCAGTTAAACCCTAAGAAGGGGCTGGATGGAAAATAAATCCTAGGCATGACATGGTGAGTGCAAGTCTGATAGCACAATTAGTGCCCCATTGGGACTTTGTCACTGATGTCTGATTGGTTTTACTCTTGTCACCAGGGTTGCCCCAGGCATCCTCAGCCTGTGGATATGAAGGCAAATCCTATGAACAGTAACTGATTACTCAATGGTATTGCTTTGTCCTCACTGGCATACTGCAGGACCAACCATCTTTGGGGACTTGAGGTATGCTTCAGAACGGCTCATGAACACACCTGTGGTCACGCCAGGACACTCTTGGCTGCTGCCCATGTGGGCATCCTTCCTTTCCGCCTGAGGCTGCCATGGCTTTACCAGCATTTTGTGTCCAGGATCAGAACAACTCCCAGATGAAAAGGGTGATTTTTCACTTCAGGAGAATGCCGCCTCCCTGCAGAGGGAAACAGGCCTGTGGGTGTTCCAGGCCTTGCATTTGGGTCATAGGAGCTGAAAAGGTCCCCTAGGGTTTCCACGCGATGGGTGTCTCCTGGTTCAATGAGGGTATTCTCCTAGGAGAAAACCAAACTGCACTGCCACTTTGCCCTTTAGAAATTGCTGTCTGCTCATTTATTTTGCTTGGTGTGTGTCTTAGACAGTCATTACCACAGTGGTTTGTAGCCTTTGACTTGTCCCCGTTCCCTCTTTGGCTTTAAAATGCCACACAACCTCCCTATTGAGGTGGGAAAGAAACTCCCTTTCACCAAGATTTCATGGGGGAACTTGTAGAGTATTAGGATAATTGAAAAAATCGATATCGTAGTATCAGGATACAGGTTTACAGATGCCTTGGGGATGTCAGACTAACAACAATTAAATTGATTTTGGGTCTTGTTTTGGTGTTTGCACAGTTTCCATGGCTTCCAGACCTTCCCAGTTTCTGTATCCTGGGCAGTCATGTAAAGGCTCTTTGTTGAGAACCCAGGTTCAAATTTGCCATTAACCTGAATACACCCTGCTCACCTCAACCATGCATGAAACTAGAGCAGTGACAGAAAGAAGCTATTCAGCTGGAATTGTACTTTTTATAAGAAAGTCTCAGCTGCCAAGCTGAGTATAGCATTTGCTTACTTGGGCAGCTTAGTGCCTTTGGGCCCAGTTTGTTTAAGAGGGATGGTGGGGATAAAGCTAAGCTCAGAAGTTTTCAATTACAGGACATGAAAGAAAGGAAGAAAAGAAGGAAGGAAAGGAGGAAAGAAAGAAAGAAAGAAAGAAAAAGAAAGAAAGAAAGAAAGAAGAAAGAAAGAAAAGAAAAGAAAGAAAGAAAGAAAGAAAGAAAGAAAGAAAGAAAGAAAGAAAGAAAGAAAAAGAAAAAAGAAAGGAAAGGAGAGAGGGAGGGAAGAAAAGCATGCATTGAAATGCTGATCTTTCAACCTTACTGTTTTCCATGTGGTTTGTCATTTAAATAGTACATTTCTCCTCAGTCGGGCCTTCAGACTAAAACAGGAGTGGATCCCAGAATCAACGCTTCGGCTTCCCTGACCATCTGAACAGTTTTCAAAGGCCACTGGCCTACAGACAAATAACAGAAGTGTAGCCATCAAAGTGGAGAGAAGTGAAAGTCTTAGAGAGACTGTCATTGATTTCCTGGGGGTGAAGTGTCTGAACAAAGCAGAGGGAGACTGTGTCGCTGGAAGACTTTTATTCAGCCTGTAGTTGGTTTTCCCAAAGCTGGAACCTGTGCACATGCAGGTACTAGCATTCAAGACAACTGGGTGATTCAAGGAACCTCCCAAGGTTATGAACTGCAAGGTGGTCAGATAGAACAATGTGAGTGCCTGTCCCCACAGCCACGTCCTCATGGTTTCCTGGGTGGTCCTGCCACTCCCAAAGGAGGTTGCTCTAGGGGGTCAGTCCTTAATGGGTAGGAAGTTTCGCTCTGTTCCCTCTCTGCAGGATTGTTCAACACTTTCCAGATGAAGATCATTCTGGAGGAGAGTAGAATGAGAGGGCTGCTGGGCTCATCTGTCCTGCTCCTGTCTCTCCTCCCCTTTCTGAGGTTCTGCTCTCTCCCTGACCCTGGGGTTCATGAGTTACTCCAATTCCTTCCAAAAACTCCCTTTGCGTGAGCTACTATGAATGGAGTTTCTGTTACTTGCCACGGAGAGAGTTTTAACCAATGTAGCCTCCCATGGCCTGGCCCCTGCCTTTCTCCCCAGCTTCATTTCCTGACACCTCACACTCATGCTGTCACTCTGTGTGACACACTGTGTCCTGCCTCCTCACCTTTGCTCCTGTCATTCCCTCTGCTGGGACACCTTCTCCATCTTTCCTTGCTTGGCTAAAGCAGACAACTCAGGAAGCCTCCCCAAGTGTGCCGTCTCCTATCGTATTAACCAGATGTTCGCTGTTGATCTGTGTATCTCCCACACTAGCCTCTAAGCTCCTTGGGCAGGACCAGGTTTTATTCAGCTGTGTACCCCAGTGCCTATTACAATGCCTGACACATAATAGGTATTTGTTGAAAGAAAACATGTATGTTGAAAGAGACCCAAGAAGGTAAATGGAAAAAAAAAAAAAAGAGTTTTCCTTTCTGCAGAAAGTGAGAGCAGAAGGTGAGGAACAGAGTTACCCTGTGGGTAGATACCCAAAGGGGGTTCTGGTCCTAGAAAAAGAGTGACGGTAAGATATTGCAGTGAACCTCGGAAGGGCATTCTAAAGAGTGGTGTGGAGGGGATAGAAGAAGATTCTCTTTTCCTCTTGCCCCCATACCCTGTTTCTCTCTTCCTGAATTATCTCTGCCTCCCATTCTACCAGTGCCATTGAATTAGGGGTTGGCACTGTTGGGTGGCTTTGATTTAAAGTTCTCATTCCCTGCCTTCCATGTCCCTGGATGACACGTATGAATTGGGTCTGCTAATAAGGGACTAAGGAAGTTGCTAGAAAGTGGGTGGGTCAGGATTCTGTATCCAGAGAGCATAAGTCTATCTGAGCAAGTCAGGACTCCAAAGAAGAGGTGGCATTTGGACTAAGACTTGAAGGATAATTGGAGTTTAACAATAGGATGGGGGAGCCTGATGTGTTCAGGGAGCTGCAGGGACTGTGGACAATAGATTAAAATCACTTATCTTAAGTGAGGACAAGGTGTGGGGCGCCTGGGTGGCTCAGTCAGTCATCTGCCTTCAGCTCAGGTCATGATCCCAACCAAGGTCCTCGGATTGAGCCCCATGTTGGGCTCCCTGCTCAGCGGAGAGTCTGCATATTCCTCTCTCTCTCTCTCCTTCTCCCCCCACTCGTGCTCTCTCAGTCACTCACTCTCTCTTTTTCAAATAAACAAAGTCTTAAAAAAAAAAGTGAGGGCAAAGTGGCTGTCCAGAGAGTCAAGGGGAGTGATGGGTAGAAGCATCGTGTGCCTGGACATTAAACAGACTCTTCACTTTGTATGTTTAATAAATCCTGAGAGTATGCTTTGCAGAATTATACGTGTACTTTAAATTGTCAAGCTTACTAGAGAACCTTCTGTGCAGCCACCATTAACAAGAAGCAAAGTGGTTAAGTATATAGACCCTGGAGTCAGATTGTCTGGGTTTAATTCCCAGATCTGCCCCTACCAGCTCTGTGACCTTGGGCAAGTTACTTGACACCTCCATGCCTCGGTTTCATGATCTGTAAAATGAGAATAATAGTAACTCTCTCAGCAAGTCATAGGGATAAGATAAGTGAGTTAATACGTGAGAAGCCCTTAGAATAGTGTCCAGTGTGCAGCAAATTAACTGTCAGGCACTAGGATGATTTTTATTACTCATGAGATTGTTTACAATCACCAGCCATGCACACTTAGTGCATGATCCCATGATAATAATGACATGATTTTAGTTGTTCGTTTGGTGGTGTTTCCCACTGGACTGAATTCCTCAAAGGCATTAGTTGAATAAATGCCTCCTTCCAAAGTAATTGAATTCATGCTTTCAAGCATATTTCCTACTTACTACATTTATTTGTTGGTAATCTAAGGGGAGAACTTTTCTTAGGATTGTGAGGAGAAAATAACATTATTAGTTGGAAACTCCTCTGTGAGGCTGGAAAGTCCTTGCACACTGAAGCATTGTCTTCTTTATAAACCCATGCCAGACCCTTGAGATTGTTGCTGGAAAACTTGCTTCATGAAGGTTTTGTCCTGTTCAAAAGGGTTTAAAGAGCCCAAAGAAATAAGAAATACCTGAACCCTCAACCTTATCCGTTTGGCTGGACATTTTTAGCAGAGCCTTATTATGAAACTTTTAGCAAAGAAACTTTTTCAAAGGGCTCCTGAGAGTTGGGAAAATTAAGTTTAAGTGGAGTTTAGACATCATGTGTACACAGAAAAGCTGGCCCAATGCTCCTTGTCTGCTTATGTGGGTTGCCCTGGAGGAGAGAGGGCACAGCGGAGCTTTTCTGCTGAGACCATGGAATGAAAGTTAGAATTGCCTTAGGAGATTGGCTCTGAGTCTGCAGGACCAGAATGCTTTGCAAAGGCTGATCCAGAGCCTGCAGAGGGCAGACCCAGGTGTGTGTGTGTAACACAGGGATGGAGGCGGGGGTGGGAGTTCTGACCCCACCGAAAGGCAGTCAAATGAGTCAACTGGAAGACAGAGATCTGAATTGTAGTTCTGTCCCTTTGTATCTGCGTGACCTTCCACTGGCCTGGTTTTCCTTTTTTGCCATTGGACAGTTTGACATCTCTAAGGTTCTGTTTCTAGTATTCAGATTCTGGCTCTACCCCAGCAGTATTAGGTAGGCATGGTTTGGCTTGAGTAAGGCGGATTTATATACAAGCTTCCCAGGTCACCCATCACCACCAGGACCCCTATCTCCAAACTGCTCTGTGCAACTCTGATCTGATCCAGCCCCACTCCCATGTCAGCCTTCCCACTGCATGGTGGGGCACTCCCCTCTGCTGCCAGTGAGCTCCCAGAAGCTTCAGCCCTTTCTTGCCTCCCACTCATCTGCAACCTCCAAGGGGAGGCTATTGATATTCAGGCCTAGGATTGGGAGAGGACAGGCCTGCTCCTTGCCCCCTTTCCAGTCTCCCTCCTTCCTTCCACAAAGTCCCCAGCTCCCTTGAAGATCTGACCTCAGCCATCCAACCTTATCACTGTTGTTTTCCTCCCAGCTGGATCACTTCTCATTCACTGAAGGTGGTGAAGCTTGGCTCACTTCTGCTCTCTCCATCCCAACTCCCATTGCCATCTTTGGTGACTTGAACGGATGCTCAGACAACTCAGATGACACCACACCACAGCCTCCAGGTGCCTTGACTACCTCACCTCTGATGTTCCTTTCCTACACACACACACACACACACACACTCAAATATTTGCTGACAACGGACCCATTTAGAGAGGTTTCATTTATCTTTAAAACTAAGATACCTAGGGCTGCCGGGGTGGCTCAGCGGTTTAGCGTCTCCTTCAGCCCACGGGATCCTGGATACCTGGGATGGAGTCCAACATTGGGCTCCCTGCATGGAGCCTGCTTCTCCCTCTGCCTTTGTCTCTGCCTCTCTCTCATGAATAAATAAATAAAATCTTAAAAAAACAACAACTATGATACCTATAACAAGAGTAGCCATATAATTTATTTTCCCACTTGGGACAATTTTGTTAATGAAAGAGGACACCAAAATAATAAGATTATATTATTTTTGGAAATATTTATGTATTGATGACAAATTGGCTTTTGTGTTAAGGCCCCTATAAAATCATTATATTCAAAAACTATTTTCCATGGGGCACCTTGGTGGCTCAGGGGTTGAGCATCCCCTGAGTCCTACTTCCCCCTTTTGCCTATATCTCTGCCTCTCTCTCTGTGTTTCTCATGAATAAATAAATAAAATCTAAAAACAAAAAAGCAAAATAAAAAACCCCAAAACTATTTTTCAAAATAAATTTTCTTTCAAAAAATTAAAAAACTTATATGTATACATTGAAGAGACATTGAAACTTTTGATTCTGCATATTCAAAAACATAGGCAGAATAATTCTCCCTTATATTTATTTAAGTTCAGTTTCTTAGCTGAATCTCTCACTAGCAGTTGTGTCACTGGTATCTTTATAAAGAATTTCTTTTTTGAAAATAGTTTTTGTATTTTGAGGTTTTTGAACAAATTTGTTGGCAGTTGCTTTTAGGTAAAATTTATGGTTAGTGAATTTGAAATTGCTGACACCTTTAATTGATTCTTCTCTGTAGACATCAATATTTTTGACTGAGTTGATTATACACTCTCCAGGTACTGAGAAATTTGGTAAGCTTGAAGCAAATTCTGCTAAATGGATGAGATCTTCAAATTGCTTATATAAATATTTTGTCCCAAGAATCAGCACAGGTATTATTTCTTTTCCTCCATTCATAGCAGCATCTTTTAACACACATTTTTACAAGACATGATTTGTTAAGTAAGTCATCTTTATTAATGATTATTTTGAACACTCCCCCATCACACACAGACTTCATATCCTAATAGATGAATCCTTGGCAGAAGCTGGAAATAAAAAGTGGAGCTCAACTAAACCCCGTCCTGGCTTATTGTAACGCAACTATTAATGATACCATCTGGTTAACAAATGACAAATGCAGCACAAATGCGAACACTGGGTGGGACCCAAGACAACAGGCATAAACAGGGGCTCTCCCAGGAAACCTCTATCATGCTGACCGCTCAGAAGTAGCTCAGTGGTTCTCCATCCATGGCAGCACAGCAATGTTACCAGATAGCTCTTCAAACATGCCACTGCTCAGGCTTCAGCCCCATAGATCCAGATTCCATAGCTATTGGAATGGGGCCTGGGAACCAGCATCATAGTCTCCCAAGAGATTCTAAGTTTGCAGCTTGGGCTAAGAGCAGCAGCCTCATGCACTGCTATTGGGCCAGATCACCTTAGTCCTCCAGGGCCGTTCCTCAACTGCTCCTAAAGCTATAGGATGCAGTATACAGTGAATCAGATAATAGAGAAGAGGAGGTAAATCAGGAGTGGCTATGCTGCTGCCACATTTTATCTGCATGCCCATGGTTGTGTTGTTACTGTGGGCTGGGAGTGAGTGCGTAGCAGGTGCTCTGGGAATGAGAAGAGTGGAGAGCGGTCCTGACACAAACCCTGTGAACACTCTCCATCTCTCCCTGACACAGTCAGAATGATTGCATGTAACCCTTTAAAATACTTAATTAAGCAATTCCTATACTGCCATAGTAAAAGGGAAATTTGTTGAGGATTACAGAATCCTAATTAGAAGTAAAAATGGAAAAAACCTCACCAAAACTCTAGTTAAGCCTGTCATAAGTTCTGCACCCTAGTCTGAACATTTACTTTGAAAACAATTGTCAAAATGTAAATCCCCAGCACCCTCAAAATGATGTATCATTTAGCCTCATTCTATAAACTTATGATCATCTTCCTCACCTCAATTCTTGAAGCATGCAAAACCACACTGGCAGAGAATAATAATAGCACATCCGTTCTCCAAGCCCTACATGACCTGCTGCCCCATAAAGCATTGGGGGTTGCACCAGAGCCCGTTGGGAAAGCAGCATTTACTGGTGCTTTACCTGCTCTGAATTCAGTTCCGAGGCTGTGAGTTGAACTCTGTGCAAATGCTCTGGATGACCTTGGGAACAAATTTGTACAGGTGGTCAAACTCATCTACAAAGAAAGAGTGGTCGTTGGCAGGGTGAGTGGCGATGACTTCCAGCTCGTCCTGTGCAGCCCATGCAACACCTATTGCATAGGTGATCACTCCTGTGGGGACAAAGTTTAGATGAAGCAAATGTGCCCAAGAAGAGGTACTGCTAATGAACCCTTGCCTTTCTGTTGTTCTGTCGGCTATTGTGTTGGAATGCAAACAAATTCAAAATCAGAAATATTCCCCAAAGCATAAACATCTGCTATATGCCAACAGTAACAGAATTGATATAGTTGTTATCTCATAGGAGTTTATGATCTTTGGGAGGAAAAAAACCCAGGCAAAATGGAGTAAATATATAAGATTTTCTTGTTCAGGGGCAATAGAGGTGATATTATTTTGGGACAAGTAAAACTTGATGCCATCACATAGTACATGCCTGCTCTACCTGTGTGTAAAGCCAAACAAAATCTCAGTTTCATTTATTTATTTATTTGTTTTAAAGATTTTATTTTATTTTTTTAAGGAATCTCCACACCCGATGTAGGGCTCAAACTCACAACCCCGAGATCAAGAGTCTCATGCTTCTCTGACTGAGCCAACCAGGCTCCCCTCAGTTTTATTTTATTGTATTATTTTATTTTAGTATTATTTTTAAAGACTTATTCATTTTAGCTGGGGGTTGGGGGGGCAAAGGGAGAGGCAGACAGAAACTCTAAGCAGATTCCGTGCTGAGCATGGAGCCCAATGTGGGGCTTGAGCTACTGACCCAGAGGTCATGACCTGAGCTGAAACCAAGAGTTGAATGCTTAACCAACTGTGCCATCCAGGCACCCCTCCCCTCAGTTTTAAATGAATCAAAAGTCAGGTCAAGATCTTCTTCACTAAAACAGTGGAATTGAATTATTTAAGGCTTGAAGTTGACTTTACAAGCTATAAAATGCAATGTCATTTCCAGCATAGAAGCCCTTGCACAAGGGCCCAGAGAGATGGTGACCTAGCATCTGCTCCATCACTGATGTGAAGAAAGGTTTTCAAGGTAAGGGAGTGATCAACAAGGTTGAATGTTGCAGGGAGGTCACAAGAGATTAAAATAAAAAAGTGCTCGTTGGGTTTAGAAAAACCAAGACATTGGTAGCTTGGTAAGAGCAATTTCAGGAATGTGGATGCCACGGAAACCAAATGAGTTTCTGTGAGTTGAGAGTGAAAAAGAAATGAGGATGTGGGCATAGCACATAGGGCTAACCCTTTCTGAAAGTTTGGCTATTAGGGAAGGAGGTAGGTGGGAAGTGGAGCAGAACATGATGTCAGAGTTTGTTTTTGCTTTTTTAGGGAGGGATCCAAACATGTCTAGATGCAAATGGGAAAGTGTACAAGGGGATTACAGGTGTAGGACTGCAGTGGGGTGCAAGAAGCCCCAGGGAGGAAAGGACAGACTCAGAGACTAGGCATCTATTCTCAGTGGGGAAACCAGGAGACTGTCTGGTGGATGGTTCTTGACTGGGGTTGGGGGCAACTGGTCAGCAGGAGCTTAACCTTGCTGTACAATAGCCTGTTCCTATGCCACCTCCAGGCTGGCAGAGTAGGGTCAGCTACATGGCCATGAAACAGAGGAAGGAGCCAGGGTGTGGCCTTTCTGCCTAGCCACCCACGGCAGCCCATGCCACCATCTCCAGCATCTTCCCAGTGTCTTGTTTTGCTGATTGGAGAGCCATCCACACCTCACATAGTTCTGGCCTATGCTGTTCTTCAGCTGTGGCTCATTAAGCTGCATTTAAGCTGCCAGGCCCTTCTCTTAACCTCTCCGGTGTCTTCTCTCTGAATATGTCTATGTTGTTGTCTACGAACATTGGGCTTAAAAATGCTGCCAATGGGCTTAAAAATGCTGGCAGTGGGAACAGATTTGCTGCAGAGCATGGCTTAAATTGACTAAGCCTTTGTTTTTGCACAAAGATTGAAAGGCTGCTCCCCAATAAAGACAACTCAAACAGTATTAGAAATTTAGCTTTTCAGATCCTGGAGTCCACTCTTGTAGAGAACCTTCTACTGGCAATTCCAACAGATGGTCACCCAGACCTGGCCTGGACACTCCTAGGGACACAAAGCTGACTGTCGCCATATAATTTGCATCTATTGCTCCTAGCCCTTTAAAGCTTCCCAGAACATCTCCCTCAATCTTCTCTTCTCCTAATGAGGATGCCAAGGATATCCTTTGGGTGAGGCCCAAAGGAGGTCGACTTAAAAAAATAAGTAAGAGTGGAGCTGAATGTGAGCCGGAGACAGATGTTTGGAGGTAACAGGAGAGCCCTGGGCTTGTAGTCAAAGCTGGCCCACCTGGCTCTGCCCACTCCCTTTAGAATTTTGAGTAGGTTGCTCCTGAGCCTGAAACCATCTTCACTCTGCTGACATGAGCTCAAGGGCTGCCGTGTCTGCAGGCGCTCAGGCCATCCACCATCTCGCCACGTGAGTACCCCCCACGGGCTCTACAAGGGTAAATCACTGCTTGAGCCTGGTGTCTGGTACTTTGGTTTCCAGAAGGGAGAACTGCTGGTTCACTGAGGCTTATTTGTTTTGCCTCTCCTTGTTTAGGGAAGGATTAGAAGCAGCTTTAAAGAAGACCAAAAATCCTGCAAGCTAACAACCGAATGCAGGCACAGAAGTGAGTCTTGTACACTAGCACTTATCTCTGGGTCTTTGGTGTTCACTGACAACTTATTTTACTTTTATTATCATTACTATTATTACTATCACTTGGGGGCTTTCTTCAGGTTGGTATTTTCATGATATTTTATGGTACTTTTGAAAACGGTGATTAAACACTGATTATGTGGAAAAGGCATTAATGTGGCTAAGTTTCTAAACATTTACAAAAACATTTTGCTATTTTTCATGGTTTTAAATGTCTGTTGCCCTCTTACAAATCTTTATTTGGAAGTATCTCTATAAATATTTTGGATGAAAATTTCTTTGAGATCTCCTCAAAACCTCCAACATCTGGCTAGCAGTTGCTTACAAACAGTAGTCTTGGGGGCACCTGGGTGGCTCAGTGGTTGAGCATTTGCCTTTGGCTCAGGTTGTGATCCCGGGGTCTCGGGATGAATCTCACATCAGGCTTCCCCATGGGGAGCTGGCTTCTCCCTCTGCCTGTGTCTCTGCCTCTCTCTCTATGTCTCTCATGAATAAAAATAATAAGTAGTAGTACTTTGTTTTTAAAACACTACTTTTCTTCAAATTTCAAACACAATTTGGTGGTCTTCAGGGGAGCTTAAAATAATGAGTCAAATTCCTTTTTAGTGTGTCACACCTCCGTGTGTAAGGCCTCAGAGTGTTGGATGTAAAGAGAGGGTTACTGGTCCTAGTCATCTGTAGGCCTGGGGTTCGCCATGACACTTTGGAAACCGCCTTGGGGCTCCCTGCCTTTTTCCTTTGCTGCTCAGAGAGGCCGGTAGTGTTTAACACCACCCCTAATGTGTTCCCTACGAGTTTGAGCATTTCATTAAGCGGTAGACAAAACCAGTGCCTCACAAACCAGCCCCTTCCTTGTGCCACTGGCCCACCATGCCCCGGAGATGCTCAGCACTGGACTGGTCAGGGGGACCAGCTTACCCTTGTGATGGGCGACCATGGCTGGTATTCGGACATCATCATAGGACCTCCCATCAGTGATGAGGATCATTAACTTCCTCTTGTTGGGCTTGGACTTCTTGAAGAGCTGCTCCAGGGCATAGTTGATGGCAGCCCCCGTGCTGGTGCCACCACTCCAGTATCCCACCCTCTTGATGGCATTGAGGATGTCGGACTTGGTATTGTAATCCTCAAATCCAAACTCCAGCCGCTGCTCGTAGGTGTACTGCACCGCCCCGATTCGCGTGTCTATGTCTGAAATCTCAAACTCCTTGCTGAGGTTGGCCACAAACTGGAGAACGGTGCGGAAGTTGCCCGTCCCCACGCTGCTGGAGCCGTCGATGACGAAGCCGATGTCGGCGGAGTTCAGGCACGTCTTGCTGCAGGCCAAGCGGTCGGTGTCACAGACCCGCTTCACCAGTGGCTGCACGGTCTTGTGGAGGCTGAACCAGCTCTGCACGTTGAGCGAGTAGAAGCCGTTTGTCCTGCACACAGCCTGGAAGACAGGGGGAGGGTGTCGGATGCCCCAGTCTATCACTGTTACCCTCATCACCGGGGCAGGTGCAGAAAGAAGCAACAGACTCTTGGATTTTTGCACTCATCTTCCTACAGCTCTTTTTCGACTTCCATCCACCCAGTCGGGTGCTCACTGGGGCAATGATTCCCCAACTGCCCCCTGGACTCAGTCCTACTCCCTCAGCTGGGTCTCTGCGTTAGGGCAGAGCCATTGGTTAAGCCAATCCTTAGAGAGAGGTGAATCACTGGTTTTGGCTTCCTGTTTATGCTTCTCTGGGCCCCTCGGTTCATTTGTACTGGCAGCCGGCCGGAAGATTGGCACTGGTGGGCACCACCGTACGAGCGGATTAAGGAAAGTTTTTGTTTTGATCAGGAAAACAAGACACATGAGAAATAGCTAAAGAAGTGTTTCCAGAGCAGGCCTGTGCCCAGCAACAAGGGGTCCCACACATATGTCAGGAGTCACACTAGAAGTTCTTGGAGAGATTCTTTCATAAACCCCCACCCTAACCCTATGAAGTGGATGTAACCCTCCTTCATGAAGGAACAGACTGAAGGCCAGCTGTGAAGGGATATCCTGAGTCCCTGAGACTGGAACACAGATCTCTCTGCTTTCAAAACCCAAGCTCCGTCCTCCAGATGACCCTGCCTCCAGACGAGCCTGCCTCCAGACAAATGAATGTTTATTGACTTGTGCCCAAGTTTGTTCCAGAAAAAACTTAAGGCAGCTGCAAATAAACATTGAGCCTGTGTGCTCCTGGAAGGGACCTGGCCTATGTTCCTAAAGTGGAGTGTTTTCTCCTTGCTGCTGTCTCTCTGGGGGTCATGGGGACAGTCACAGAGACCTGGTGACTAGAGATAAAGTGGTAGAAATAATAATTTATTTTAAAACAAGAAATGATTTTAAAATGTCTTAGGAAATATGTTTGATTTGTTTGTAAAACCTAAAAGGGGGTTATAAATCTTTCCATGGACTCGGTGGTATTTGAGATGAGTATCTAGGCTGAACTGAGTTCTAGCCACTGGATGGAGCAGAGGGAGTCCCATCAGGCACTAGTTGTGGTTGCGGATGGAGAGGATGGTGGTGTTGGGTGTGGGCAGGGGACAGCAGGCTGCAGAGGTGGGGCAGGACCACACTCCAGAAGGCCTCAAGAGTGATGGGGGATGATGAAGGGTTTGGAGCAGGGACCCCATGGGACTAGAAAAGCCATCATAAACATGAGCGGGCTTCACTGTGAAATTTACACTAAACTGAGGAGCCCCAAGAGGGAGAGAGACCAGAGGTAGAATGCTAGCTTGACCTAGGGAGGTGGCACTGGGAGCTGATGAGGCATCCTGGGATGACTCTGCACCTCTGGGACAGCGCGGGGCCATTCTCGTACAGTCCAGAGGAGGAGTGGATTTGGTGGGAAAGAGGATGCACTTAGATTTTTACATGTAGGATTTAAGGTTCTTCAGGACATCAGGTGGAGAAAAACAATTGGTTGGAAACAGATGGCTACAGAGCTTGGGAGAGCCCAGGGATGGGCACAGGATGAGGTGTCTATTGCTTGTGAGTGAAGATGGAAGCTGCGGCCTGGGATGGACTCCAGGGGAATAGAGTCTAGTGAGAGAGGAGGAGAGGGCCAAGAATGAGTCTGGGGAAGTCTACATTTAGGGTACAAGTAGGGAAAGAGGAGAGAAAAAATGAAATAAGAGGCACACTGTGTCCTGGAAGTCAAAGGAGATGAGAATTTCACGGATGATGAAGTGGTCAGCAGCGTGCTACGGTGCAGGAGGTTGAGCCCTCTCGGAACACAGACGATTAAAACTGGAAGGGCATCAAGGACAAGCTAGTACAAGGCATTCCCCTTCTTCTCTTCCTTCCTCCCTTCCTTTCTTTTTCAAGCTGGGGCCTTCTCTTTGGAGGCAGGTTTGTGTGGAGTCCCACTGTGTAAAATGTACAAAAAGGTGAGCTGCTCTGGTGGAGTGGGTTCAGAGGCCTGGATCCCTATCTGTCTTGCCTCTATCTGCTGCTAGCTCTCCACAGAACCCAGGAGCAGGGGTTGAAAACCTGATCTCCCTGACCTGATCCAATGTCTTCCTTTTCTTGTTTATCAGGTTGTTTAATTGGTTGTGTGTGTGTGTGTGTGCACATGCATGCACACGTGGGTAAGCAAGTACATGTGTGCCCATGTGCATGCTCATGTGAAGCCCTCCTGGGCCGTC
Source organism: Vulpes vulpes (assembly GCF_048418805.1). Lineage (NCBI taxonomy): Eukaryota > Metazoa > Chordata > Mammalia > Carnivora > Canidae > Vulpes > Vulpes vulpes. Next base: position 82,545,657 of record NC_132787.1, read on the forward strand.
TGGTGGAGGTTCCCTGGGGCTGTGCGGGGAGCCTGGGGAGCCTCTATCTGAGACCTCGGGGACACCCCTCCTCCCAAGGTACTATTGCTCAGTCCACAGGGTCAGTGAGGGGTCTTGCCCTGAGAAAGTAATTCCAGGTTCCAGACTTACTAGCCCTTCACTGGAGGCTTCCCTGCCTAGAAGTGAGCTCCACGCTTGTTTGAAGGAATGAGAACAGTCTTGATGGCTGTTTACAGGGTGCAAAAGACAGTGGATGTGGACTTCGGGTGGGTCCCTGGGGGCAGTTCCATACCTTATTCGAGAAGTTGGGCTCTGTCACGTACTGCTTCTCATTCTCAGTGGCACCTTCGATGGTGATGAAGAAAATGTTGATTCCTGACTCTCTTGCGAACCTCGAAGCCTCCTCCACCTTGTCTGTGGGCCAGCCGTCCACAATCACCACGGCCACATTGGGAGCCCCGCCTCTGTTCCCATTAGCCTTGGAAAAGAAGTTCTTGGTCACATAGGAGATGGCCCGGCCTGGAAGAAACAGAGAACTTGTGGTTGGAGTGACAGTGATCACACAGATTGGAAATACAGGCAAGATCCCAGTGGCTTCCAGAGGGTCAGAAAAACCCACTCCTGCCCTCCCTTCATGTGTTTGTTTTTCCCTCTTTTTAACCACATTAACTATTCTGAGGTGTATAGTTCAGGGGTTTTAAGCAAATTCACAATGTTGTAAAACCATCACCACCACCTGCTTCCCTCTCTCATTTCACTTTAAGTCTTTCACTTCTAAATCTCTGTTATTAAAAAAAAAAATTTAGGGACCAGCAAACATGAGAAAGACTTCCATGAGAGTAAGAGGGTCTCTTCTTTGTGTGGGTGCTGGAAGCACACAAAGTTCTGTCTGGGAGGGGTTGGCCTGGTGGGGCAGGAGCCTCTTTCCTGCCTCCAGCTGGGGGTTCGCCAACCTAGTGCACCACGAGCCGCTGGGGGTGGAAGGCTGTGTTCCAGGTACCATGATGTCTTCTGTCCAGTTCTAGGTGAGGGGCATGGGTCTGGCTGGCCCAGGAAGTACTGTACCACTGAGAACTGAGGACTGTGTTCTAGCCCTGGCCATGGGGACCCTGGTGGGTCTCCAGATTTCCATTTCACCTGAAAGCCACAGCTGGGGGTATATAACAGAGCTGCCACCATGGCTTCCCAAAGCACTTGTTTCACATTGTCCAGGACCTCAGAAATTTTTCAGTCAAGTTGTCCCAGTTTACTGGGACTCTCCCAGGTTAAGTGCTGGAAGCCCCATATGCTCCTGGACAAATTGGAATGACCAGGTCACTGTAGAGTTAGCATGACTGTATATAATAAGGCAGGGCTCTTTACCCAGGCTCTCTGGACCCTTGTGGGACATTGGGGGTGTGTCTCCACAAATCCCCTGACATGATACACCATAGTTTGTGTCCCTAAGTATTTAGTTGGGTAGGAGGATAGCTTTCAGGAGATTCTCAAAGGGGTTCTCAATCTAAATAAAAGTTAAGAACAACCATCTTAAGTCTTTAGGATTAATGTCATTATACTCCATGCTTTTTGGTTTTGGCCAGGATCCTGGCTCCACTGGCTACTGTAATCTTACCCATTAAATGAAGAGTTCAAATAGTTACATATGTAGGAACTGGAGAAATGTTGCGGAGGCCTGTATGATCTGGCTGCATAGAGCACAACAGCTAAGAGGGACTCTTCATTGCTGAGAACTGTCTTCATGGCCAAGGAATAATGTCCTTGAAGGCCCAAAGCACCCAGCAGTCCCATCTAGCTAAATGTTAGATGCTTGTAAACAGAGCACACCTCTGGCTTCATCCAATCTCAAATTTGGAGGACATGGTCCATTAGTGCTTAACCCATACCCCATCCACCTTCCAGCAAGTCTTGAAAGCTGAGGCTAAAAATCTGAAAACTACATTGTTGAGACTCCCTTGCAGCTATAGCCCTGGATTTGTGCTAATTTCATGAATCAGTGCACACACATGAGATTTAGAAGATGGAAATAAGGAAGAAACCATATTTTTGACTCTCCTATTTCTACTGATGAGCACCTGTAGGTACTTGACTTCTCTGGGTGGTGCTAGAAGAATCTATGCCTGGTCTCTAGTTTTGTTGCTAATGAAGTCGGAGCATGCAGAACATGTGTTTTGTGGGTGTGAATGGAGCATGTAAGGCCTGGTTTTGGGGTTGACTGCTGTAGCAGAAGTTTCTTGAGTGTAGTGGCTTCCTGGCTGATCAGATCTCCCAGGAGGCTCTGCTGGCAGAATTGAGAATGCAATTTCCTGATCTTGGAAGACACAGTAGCTCCTTGGAGGTCTGTGTTCTGCAGGAGACCGTCAGAAGTCATCTCTCAAAGTTCAGCCTTGAGCTAGTTTCTTCAGCCCTTTAGGCTATCCTCAAAACAGTTTAGTACCTAGGAATAAATCCCTTTCCACTTAAACCAGCTAAAATGGATCCTGTTCTCTGAGCCAAAGCCTGATCAGTACAGGGCAGAGACAGAACACGTTATCTCCTGAAAAAGGTATGTAATTTTATTAAGATAACACTCTAATCCCATCAAGGATCTAGGGTGTCTTCTGAAGTTTCAAAGTTTTATTCCATGATACATTACTGGAATGTCACCGATCTAAGTATTCAATTGAAAACAAATCAGAAATCAACTCCACCATATTTGCAATGACGTGATATTGATTTGGAATCTGGGATAGCAGTGACTCGGCCAAGTTTGGTTAGCATTTTTCACTAACCGAACTGAATTTGGGCCAGACTTAGACTTCTTGTAAACCTGCCACCCCACCTCCCAGCCACCAAGGCTCAGTCAGACATCTCAGGAGACTCTGCTTGAAACAAAGAACCTGTTTCTCTTTGTAGAGTCATCACTGTAACAGGAGCTCACTGGAAGAAGACCCCCAAGGGGTGCTGCGGAGCTTTCTGAATGGAATTGGTTATAACATTTAATGTTACATAGTTGATAATTTGTCAGCCAATCAGGAAACAGTTATAATAGTAGTCCTGCTTGTCCGGAAGAAAGCTGCTGACTCAAGGAACTAGGCATTCTGGAGCTCTCCAGAATACGTGTAATAATGATTCTTGCCCCTGAATCTATGATGATACTTTGGAAAAGTTACAGATATTATGTGAGTCATATCTTGATGGCTTATCACTATTTTTTCCTCCTCCTATATAGGATATTAGAAGACAATCACACAGAGGAGAACTGTGGAAACAAAATAGAATGATCTGAATTCAGATCGCATACCTGCATTAGAAAGCCCTCCTCTCTGGGTGATTTTCTCTATGGCAGTCTTCAGATCCCGGGAATTCATATGAGTCCTGAGATTAAATTGGGCAGCAGGGTTGTCTCTGAAGAGTGAGAATGAGAATTAAAAATTACTGGAAATTTATTATATTTAGAGGAAAGCAGAAATCAAGTTGATTCTTTTACATATAAATAGAATGGAAGCTGCTTCAAAGCCTTAAGCTGTATTTTATAAAATGCCCCACTATAGACAGAAGTAACAGTGAGATGGACTGGGGTCCTCCTCAGTGTGTGTAGAGAAAAGTGGTCTGATCTAGGACTCAGGGTTCTAGTTTTGATTGTGCTGCCTTCTTGCTGTGTGACCTTGGGAAGTCACTTAACTTCTCTGGGCTTCAGTTTCCTTAACTAGGTAAAAGCAAAGATTGCAACATTCATACTGCTAAAAAACAAGACGATTGTCAAGTAGGATTTTGCAAATGTCAGGATGTCCCTAGGCTGCCCCAGACCCTCCTCTCCAGGGAGAAAACCCCAGCTAATAGCCACTCCCTGTGTTACCCCTACACTGGAATTGCATCTTAACTGTGGCATCCAGGAGAAGACATCCCCTCATTTTTTCATTTTATGGTTCCTGTAACTGGGTGAGAATATTCAAATCTTATCCAAAAGGTTAACTTCTATTAACCAAAAGGTCAGCTGGAGAGGAGATGGAGTAAATTAAGTAGAGAACCAGAATGAGAATCCTTCTCTAGAGAGGAGCCTCTGCAGGTAAGCTGGGCAGCAGCAGCTGAGCAGAGGGTGTGAATGTTTTATGACTAGGTGGAAAGGGGGCTGGGCAGAAGGGGGGCTCCCTGTTGGGTGGGTGTGCACTCCCACACCCATGATTAAGTGAGGATGCACAGTAAAAATACATCTCACAAAGCACTGACACTTAGCCATTGGCCAGGTTTCAAGTGAGTGTGACCTCTAGGGTCACATGGGACCAGGCACTCCAGAAGAGCCTGCACTTGGTACCGTGCTCTGATGCTGCCTTCTTGAAATCCTTAATTTTTGAAAATAGGGCTTTGCAAATTATGTAGCAGGTCATACCTACAGGTTATTAAGCCTTCAAGGGGAGGTAGAGCCCCCCCCTTTTTAAAGTAGACCCACACCCTGTGTGGAGCCCAATGTGGAGCTTGAACTCAAGACCTGAGTTGAGATTGAGATTTGGCTGCTTAATTGACTGAATAACTCAGATGCCCCCCACTTTTTTTTTTTTTTTTTAGGGAAAAGACTTTTAAAAGTAGCCTTTCCACAAACACAGCAGGAATAGGTCTTGGGAGAAACAGCTTTAGGCAGTTGAGGTGGGAATCCAAGGTGACTTACAGTAGATTCTTAGCATGCTCTTTGGGGGATGTAGCTTCTCTAGGACAGACAGGAGTCATCCTCTGCCTCACCCCACTTCCCTTCCCTGCTCTATACCTGTTTTCCAACTTTTCTCACTATCTCAAGGTGATCTCTGGGAAGAACTCCTGGAGGCTGGTAGTGTGACCCTCTGTCCTCCAGTGACACAGGCTGGTCCTTAGCCGAAACCCAAGCCAAGTGCCCCGAAGGCAGGCTTATCTCTGTGAGAGGAAACCAGGAGGACCGGCTCCCTTCGGGGAACACAAGCAAATTTCAAGGAAGCTCAGGGAGATGGGTGTTGGCGCCAAACCCAGCCAGCTGAAATGCCACCAGATGAAAAGGATTAAATGAAAACAAACAACAACAATGACGAAGCAAACCGCAGAATGGGCGAACGTGGGTGACTCTCAACCCGTGTGCGGTGTGAAGCCTGGCCCACCTGAGCTGCGGTCACCCAGCCCCTGTGCAGGTTGTGCTTTCCGTTCCCTCTAGGCTCAAGGGCTTCTGGGTTTATGCTTTTTACAGATCTGCTGCAGTGAATGCTGAACTTGCCCCCTTGCCATCAAGGCTCAAACCCTGGGCTCCACCTTTACTTGCTCATCACAGGGCCTGTGAGTCCTGTCTGTAAAGTCCTGGAGGCTCCTCCATGCAGGATTTGCCTTTCTCCCTCCTCCAAATGTCTGCAGGGACCCTCCGAGCTCATACACTCTGCTTCTTGCTGTTTCTATGATGAGAGTCTCTATTTGGTCTCTGCAAAGCCAACTGTACGCATATCTGCTAAAAAATAAACCCTCTTCCTCATGTTCAGCTCTGCGTGGAAAATACCTCTGCTCAAAAATCATCAGAGGCTCTCATTGTAAAACCTCCTATTTTGGCTTTCAAAAGCCCATCCATAATTTAATTCCAACCCATAACGTTCATATGGTGCTGTCTTCGTGTCTCACTATTTCCTGGTTTCTTAGCTTTGTGTTCTTGCTCATCAATCTCCTCATCTGGGAAACCCAAACTGCTCACCCTCGAGCTCCTGCTCCCTGCCACCTGCCCCCTGCCCAGCAGACAGTCTCCACACTTGACTCTGCTTCTCTACCCACAGCACCTTGCACACCACAGCACCTTAAAAATCTGCTCTATACCACCACCCATATGCCCCTCTGTATTCCCTCTTCTGACTCAGCCCAGCAGAATGCATTCTGGACACCTTCTGACATACCCTCTTTGCCAAATGCCTGTCAGACCAACCTCTTAAATATCTCTTGTCTCTCTCCCATCCTTTCTATCCTCAAGTTTGGACTTTGAGCTTTACTATCTTGAACTATTGCTATAGCTTCCTACCTGGTCTTTCTGTACCCAGAGCAGCCTCTGCAGAGGACCTTTTATTCAATAGGCTGTCATGCTGATCAGAGGCAAATTAATGTGGGAGCTAATAATACCTCTTCCAAGGGGCCTAATTTTGTACTCTTTTTCTTAAAAGGGTTATTGCATAAGCTTCAGAGTTCCCAAAGTCTTGATCTTCCCTTGGTGACCAAGGAAAATGAACTTTCTCAAGACCTGAAAAATAAAATATGAATCGAGCCAAAACAAACAAAATATTATTGGCTATAAAATGAAAAATTGCAAAATCAGTATTGACAACTATATAATTGTCTACCAAACATAACACAATACATACTTCATTAATTGCAAAATTTTAAACTCTTAAAAGTTTAATACATTTGAAAATGATTTGTGGGCTGGATTTTCTCCCTTGCAAGATTTCCTGAGAATGTCTGATGGTTGTGAAGAAATCATAGCTAATCATAAGGTGTTGCTTATACATAAATAATTTAAAAAGCAAAAATATAAAATTTTCTTCCAAAAGTTTTTCCAGAAAAAAAATGTATTTAAATGTAGAATTTAGTTGCTTCATCACATCTGTGGCATCCCCTGGAATGCTTCTCAGGAGGCTGCCTTATTATTGATCCCTTTGCAGAGCAATCGATTACCTGTCTCTTCCCCATACTATATATACAGCCAGGTCTCCTTATTTGCAGTAGTTATGTTCTATAAAGTTGCTGCAAACTTCATATGAGCAAATACTGAGCCATTGCTCCTAGGGGAGATACTGGCTTAGGGTCCTGTGCTCCTCTGGTCCAACATTTTCCGCAGTAGATCGATATATAAACTTGTTTAATGTCCATTTCTGTTGGAAGACATCTAATTTAATGTTTTAAAAATTAATTATTTAAAAATAATTAATTACATGTAATATTTCTGTCTAATGAAATACCAGCTGAGAAGGGTTTAACAGCTTTCTGACCCTGGGTAATGTTACTATAAATTCTTTGGCTTTTAAGCCTCACAATGCTGTCCATTATGTTTTTCGGGTTTTTTTCACATCAGTTGTCACTTCATGAATTCATAAGTTCAACTACTTTTCCATAGCTTCATCAGGCATTCTAGTCATTACTTTAGCACTTTTCGGAGCAGAATCACATACAGATCAGTGATTTTCCTCTTTCTTTTTCTGAAAGTATCGAATCATTGGTTCATTAATACTGAACTCATGCCTGAAGGAAACTTACTGAAGAGTCGTAATTTCAAGTACATCATAGCCTTCTTGTGCTTAGAACATTAGTGAGCATTTCAGCACTATACTTGGGGGCCATTTAAAATAGTGAAATCACCAATAAAAAGCACAAACATATGAAAAATGTGGCATTAAATAGATTGCAACAAGGAATTTACAGTATGGCAGCTGAAACAAGAAGGCAGAGCTTTGTCTTGTTTGACCTTGGCTGGGACCATATGTCAAGCAACTCAAATCCCACCCCGATGCTATGGTAGTCTGCAGATGGCTATAGAAGTACAGTGAGAATTTGCTTGCAAATATGGAAGCCACAAGTCATGAAAATCGACTGCTAACCTATTTGAGAACAGGCGCTATGTCTTAGTATTTTCTATCCCTAGTGCTTAGCATACAGCGGATAATAGGTAGTGGTGGCATAAATAAATGACAGGAAGAAAGTTCAAATGTCCTCTCCTCTCTTGGATCATCCCTAGTGGAGTTGAAAACTGCTTCAGAGCTCCACACTGATCCTTCTCTTCCCTTATTACATCACAGAGGTAGATGAATCCATCTACAGAGGCAGACAGATGAGCTATTCACATACCCAATGAATAGATGCTTTTAATTTTATTTAATGTTATTTCTTTTAAAAATATTGCCTCCCTTAGTAGATGAAGTCCTGAAAAATATAATCTCTGACATATTTGTTGATTTATTTTTAATGGACTGAAAGTTTGGATCAGAGGACCTTTGAAACTCTCCCATTGCTACAATTATTATTAGGGGCAAAGCTACTGAGCCATCCATCAAGAGACTTATAGACAAATGTAATCAAACCACTTAGAAGAATTTTACATTAGTATCCCCTGCAAATGACATAGAGTTTAGTGCATGGTAAACACTCAATAAATCTTTGCTAAATTGAAATGTAATTAAATCATAAGAATGATTGATATGTCTTTAATCTGCAAACTGTAGCAGCTCCTGGTACTAGAACACATGGGTGTATGTATTCTTTTTCAGGAAATATGGGCTGGTGGCCTGACACCCTAACCAGGTTACTTTTCAGAGACAGAGACTAGTTAAAAAGTTCAACTATGGGGGATCTCTGGATGGCTCAGTGGTTTAGTGCCTGCCTTTGGTCCAGGGCGTTATCCTGGAGCCCTGGGATTGAGTCCCACATCGGGCTCCCTGCATGGAGTCTGCTTCTCCCTCTGCCTGTGTCTCTGCCTCTCTCTCTCACTGCGTCTCTCATGAATAAATAAATAAAATCTTTTTTTTAAAAGTTCAACTATATTTCTATGTAAGCAAACTTTTATTTATTTTTTAAGATTTTATTTATTCATGAAAGACACACACACAGAGAGAGAGAAGGAGAGGCAGAGACCCAGGCAGAGGGAGAAGCAGGCTCCATGCAGGGAGCCCAATGTGGGACTCCATCCTGGGACTCAAGGATCATGCCCTGGGCCAAAGGCAGGTGCTAAACTGCTGAGCCACCCAGACATCCCATAAGCAAACTTTTAATTTGTAATTTTATTACAAGATCTCATTAAAAGAAAACTTTTTTTTTTCCCGAGCAATATCAAAGATTTCCTTTGGAAAAAGAAGAAAACAAACAAAGGCTTATAGCTCAAGGAATACATAACTAATTGTTCTGTTTGGAAAAGAAGCTGAGAGATTATAGGGAGTGAGAATTTTTGCACAGAAAGGAATACTTTATGCAACAGGAAATTATTACCCTGTGCATGTTTAAGAAAAAAGAATGCCTGTTAGAAATAGTTGCAGGTGATCCCTGGGAAGGCTTGGGACCTAGGGGCAGGGCACTGGGATGGATGTCAGTATTTCCAGGCTTTCCTGATGGTAAAAATCACCTGAGGCACTTGTTAAAATCCACAGGCACCAGATCTTCTCAGAAGAAGCTCAATTCAGGAGGTCTGCACTGGAGGTGGGCATTTTTGTTCGTCTGTTTGTTTTAAGCAAGGGATCCAAGTGAATCCTATACTCAGGGGAGTTTGGGAAGCCCTGCAGTCTGGAGGACTTCTGAGGCCCCTTCAGTTCATATCCCAGATGCTACTGCTTTAGCCCAAAGTAGTTTCCAGTCACACTGAGTGAGCCTTTCAAGGGAATTTTCATGCCAGTAGAGACATATTAACTGATCAGATCTCCTATAGCTCAGACTTTTCAAAACTGTTTCCTCCAACAAGGCATCATCACCCTGAGGTTAGCAATAAAATAACCTGAGTATATTGAATCTTTTCATTTTCTTAATGCTAAAATGTAATGATGTATGGCCTTAGGCACCGAGATGAACCATGCCTGTGAAATTAGGGAGACGTTCTAAAGTGACCCTGGTTGCCCAAGGACATGCCAGGAACTGCAGGTTGGGAACTCAAACTTACTCCTTGAGTGCATTACCTGGCTCAGAACAAAAATTATTTCGCCACCAACTTCTCAAGGGACTGAGCGGACATGGCCAACCCAGTAGCCTGGGCCAACCTGCTGATGGACTTTGTACAACCAGCTCCTTTGGAAAGGACACTGGTCTTACATTTCTTAGGATCAGAGATGGGAAGCAGGGTCTTATAATCAAATTTTGTTTTTAGATGAACGTTTCTTGTAATTAATAACAGTAATTCAATTCATCCACCAAAAAAGTAGAAAATCAACCTGCATACCTCTTCCTGCTGGGGAAAATGTGGACATGCAATCTGCTAATCTGAGAGTCACTCTGGAACAAACGGACTCTTAGGCTCGCTGGTCTGTAACTGCGTCACAGAGCTTGGAAGCATTGTCTGTGACCTGGAATGTCTGCAACAGACACAGTGTTTGGCACTTCCTGAACTCAGGCATGTGCCTGGCCACCCAGGGACCATGTCTAATGTAGATTCTGATTCTAAAGGTCCACGGTGAGGTCTGAGGTTCTGCCTAACAGCCTCCCAGTGGATACCGTGGATCACACTTTGAGTAGCAATGTCTTAGAGGATGCTGTAAGAATTAAGAAAAGCAGCAGTGGGTGGCCAGTGATAAGAGGAGGGGGAGAAATAGTCTGGAGAAAGTGTGAAAAAGGCTAAGAAAAGGAGGAGGAGGTACATAGCTGGGAGAGGATTCACCAGTTGACGGCACAGGCCTATGGGAATATCTGTGCCTGCACTCTGGTTGCACAATAGAATCACCTGGGGAGCCCTAAAAATTAATGCTGCCTGGGTCCCACACTCAGAAATTCTGATTTAATCGATCTGAGGTTTGGTCTGGGAATTGGGATTTTCAAAAGCTCCCCAAGTGGTTCTAATGTGCATTAAGGTGGCCATCTGCTTCTCTAGCAGAATGATCTAGGGATCTAGGGATGTAGGGTGAATGATCTCAGGGGAGCTCTGTGATAAGCCCAGTCAATGTGTGATGGGGCTATATGGGGAACCCTAGAGTGGAAGTGCTGGAAGTCAATTGTAGTCTTTGTTTTATTTGTACCTCCGGGAGAACTGAATGGTGAGAAATAGAAAAAGCATAGGATTTTTGTATAAATGTTATTCATAGCTCACTCAGCCTTGAGACTGTGTCCCTGAGGAATGAGGCTGAAGGGCTCATGTCCCTGTCTCTTAGAAAGGAGGGTAGAGGCACAGTCTTTACAAGTGCCATTAGGCCCTGGAGAGCCTTTCTAGGCGGATGACAGGCAGCTGCTCCGGGATCCTGTTAGTTTCTGTAAAGGCAGTGTAGGGTGCAAGAAGACCAGCATAGGTATTGGAGAGATCTGGGTTCTGGGCAGTGGGGCCACTCTACTCCTGGGAAGCTGAACTGTCTCTTACCCTCTTGGCAACAGACTGGAATTACAGACTGAAACATCAATTCCTGGGTATTTACTAGATGCTGGTTTAATAAATCTGAAATTGGACCCGGGCATAGACAGCTTTAAAGCTCCCTAGGTAATACCAGTGTGAAGTTAGGGCCTGGGCAGCACCTTCTTGCTCTGAGCCCCACAGAGTTGTGTCTCATGCTCCAGCCCTATCCACTTCTCCTTTGCTGCAGACTCAAGAGAAAGTGCCAGAATGGTCCTCCTTGCCAGGTGAATTAGTTCCCTATTTCTGCTGTAACAAATGACCATAAACCCAGTGGCTTAGACACTTATTACCTTACAGTTATGGAGGTTAGAAGTCTGACATGGTCTCCCTGGAAGGGCTGTGTTCCCTTCTGGAGGCTCTGGGCGGGGGTGGCGGGTCCCATTTCCTTGTCTTTTCCATCATCTAAGGCTGCTTGCATTCCTTGCTCATGGCTCCCTTCTTCCATCTTCAAAGCCAGCAGTCATCTATCTCTGACCATTCTTCCATGGTCATATGTTCCTCTGACTGATAATAGCTTTTAAGGTCTCTCTGCTTTTAAGGTCTCAGGTGATTAGAACACTTGATAATCCAGGATAATCTCCCCATCTCAGGGTCCTTAACTTTAATCACATCTACAAAGTCCCTTTCTGCCATGTGAGGCAACATATTCACATGTTCCAGGTGGACAAGTTTGGGGGCCACTATTCTGCCTATGATACCAGTCCTGATACTTGTTCTCCCCTCCACTCTGTCCCACACATGGAGGCTCAGCTAATCCATGGGAGCCTCTGGGCATCCTTCCTTCCGGGACGGGGTGGCAGGGAGGGAGGGGGCGGCTGAGTGTGCCACTGAAGCTCTGCGGTCCAGGGCTGCTAGGTAAGAAGAGTAACGATGCACAGCCCACCCCAGAGCCACTTTCCAAAACCCTGGGCAGCTGTTACAGAATTGTGAGCAAAGAAAAAGTCTATTTCATGTTGAAATGAAGAAAAACCAACATTTGGCTTTGTTCTATAACTGTTTTCCCACTGTTGGTATCCCAAGGTTGATTACAAAGTTCAAAAGAACATGTGCAATTCTATTCCATTTATACTGAAACTGAGGACGAAAATAAAATCATCTGGAAGGTCCAGGGGCACCTAGCACACGTGGATCCAGGCTGCAGTGAAAACGCAAGTGGCTTGGCTTCATTCATTCTGCAGATTCGAGTTCACCTAATAGCTACTTGCTCTGGCTGTCCTTTCATTTAGCCTTTCAGTGTCTCTATTGGTATTAAGTGTGATCACGAGCCTGTTGGCTGTGTACTTCTCTATTAGAACTAAGACAAGGGCTTAGTTCTTGGCTTTTCTTTGTTTTTTTTTTTTTTTTGTTTGTTTGTTTGTTGTTTTTTTTTTAAATTTTTATTTATGATAGTCACACACACACAGAGAGAGAGAGAGAGAGAGAGAGAGAGAGAGAGAGAGAGAGAGAGGCAGAGACACAGGCAGAGGGAGATGCAGGCTCCATGGGGGGAGCCCGATGTGGGACTGGATCAACCCTGGGATCATGATCTGAGGCAAAGGAAGATGCTCAACCACTGAGCCACCAAAGTGCCCTGGTCCTTGGCTTTTTGTCTAAGCACAGCATCTAGGTCTTTAGCTTGGTGGAAAACCTCAATTATCAGAAGCTTTCTGGGCAGATGAGCAAAATCTTCACTTTGAAGTCAATTTTGTTTGACATTTTAGGGATTAACCCAAGATTTAGTATTTGCCCTCTCCCCAGCGGTCATGCATTTAGCTGTGTGCTCTTAGGAAAGTCACTCAACTTTTCTGAGGGCAGCACCGCCTCTCTTATGGGAGGGGAGTGATGATTGTGGAAGGAAATCTGTGCTTGCTGAGAGGTTAGTGCAGTTGTGGGTTACGGGCTCCTTTGTGTGCAGGGAAGATGGGACCTGGGGAAGGGAACATGCTGGTACCACAGTGTTGAGGCTCCCCCTGGCCTGGATCAGGAGAAGAAACCCAGGTTGTGCAAGGTGAAGTTATGGAGGAGCAGAAACCACAAGCCTGTTGGTCAGCCTAGAGGAGAATGGAGTGGACAGAAGGACACGGAGAGGCCAAGGAAGAGAAGGGAGAGAAGGATCAAACACCTGTCAGTCCTATGACATCAGCCTCCCTGCACCTGGCTTACGTGGACTGGTTTTCTGTTTCTTGCACCCGAAAGATTTTTGTGTAGGATATGTCAGAATCAGGATTCGGAATGAGTACTGCATTCCATAAATCAGACCATTTTTAATACTTCCAGTATTTTTATTTTGTATTTGCGTTTTGTTTCCTGTTAATAGTTGAGGCTTTTAAATTCTAAATTTAAAAGTCTTAATTTAGCTGTAGAAGTCTAAATTCTGACTCAGCCCTCCTAAAGAAAAGCAGAAAAGGAAACTTCTGGGAAGCTGGTGGCTGGTGGCTGCGGGCAGGGGGCCCAGAAGCGTGGCATGCATGAGCAGAGATTCCAAGGTGTGGGGACTCCTGCCCGGCCAGCTCCTTCCCAGCCCATGCCTCTCCTTGGAGTGCTCATTCTTTATGGGACGGTCATTTCTTTCTTTCTTTTTAAAGATTTTATTTATTTATGTGAGAGAGAAAGAGCATATGCAAGGGGAGTGGCAGACAGGGGGAGAAGCAGGCTGTCTGCTGAGCAGGGAGCCCAAGGTGGGACCCTGGGGTCACTACCCAAGCCACAGGCAGCAGTGCTTAACCAGCTGAGCCATCCAGGCATCCCAGGGCTGGCCATTTCTTGTAGAGCCTCATTTCCTCTCTATAACATGAGGAGTTGAAAACAAGAGCTATCTATGGTCCCAAGGCTCTGCGATTCTGAGAGAACAGGGCTGATCCCAGGGATGGTAAGGTGGGCATTGGAATCTGCTGAGAACCCAAAACACCAGGAGAAGAATCAGATTCCCAACCCACCAAGTATTGGCTCTTCCTGCTTTTCCTTTGCCAGAAACACAGGCCCCACATCTGGGAGGACTCCTGCCTCCTCCCCTTTCTTGCCCCACTCCCTCCCTCTTTATACACTAAGACTGTTAGTCAAAGGATTGGAGGGAGCCTCTCAGGGAGGGAGCCAGGCAGCTGAAATCAAAAGCAATTTTAGCTGGGCACATGGATCTCCCCTTGCACCTCATCATACCCTTCTTATACCACCCTCCAATTTATTGTATTTCCCACATTCCACTGACGGATCCATTACCTCCGTGCAAAACATTGTGTCATTAGAAATCACTCTACCTAACCGGAACCAAAGCTAGAGGGGAGAGGCGGCTCATCTAGTCTGTTAGCCCAACATTCATTTATTGGTTGTCTTCCCAGTACAGAGCCAGTCACTGAATCACAGAACGTCAGGTTTGGCAAAGCCCTAATAAATCATCCCATGCACCCCCAGTACTTTACAGATGGCAGCACTCACATGGAGAGGTTAGAGGACCTGCTTAAGGTCACACAGCAGAGCTAAGGCCAGAATTCAAGATATACTGTCACTAGTTCATTGTACTTTCCACTCCACCCCGCGGCTAAGGAGGGTGCAGATGATTGATTACCTTCTATGAGCATCAAGTGAAGGAAAACAGACACAATTTCTCTTAAGTGTTCTAAATTAAGTAAGGACCCAGGATGCAAAAAAGATGAATAGCAAGGCAGTTTTAGAAAGTGAAATTGGTAATCACATTAGGAAAATGGCAGAGGGTGGGGGGTTGGGGGATGGTCTTCTGTGGGGTGGGGGGCCTTGACTAAAATGGTTTTCCTTCCTTGCTACATTTGCTTGTTCATCCACCTTCTCACTGGCACACGCACCATTCTCCTGCCATTTTTCTTTTCCTTGACATATTTATTACCTTATTTTCATATTATACTATAAACCTTGGTATACACAGCTTTTAAAGCAGCTATTTTTAATGCAAGATGACACACCAAGCTTTGAACCCCCCCATAAAATTGACTGGGGACATCTGGCACGAAAATGCTTACATTTCCTCCCTAGAGAAGCCTGCTCTCTGTTTGCTATCTTTAAAAAGTAATGCAGGAATGAAAATAGGTTGACATTTCGAAAACAAGAAAACAATGACCAAAGAAAAATCTTATTTTTCTATTTCAAGTTAAAGTCCTCAAGATAGATCCTTTGACATTGAGAGTTGACATTTGCAGCAATTGGTTATTTTCATATATTTGACTCTGACTATATACAAGTGCCAGGTAGCTCAACTACTAATTTTTCTTTGGGAAAAATTTTTCACGGGAATAGAAGATATTACTAAATGTGTTATTGGGATTTAGTGCTAAAAGTACAAATGTTATAAGTTCTTATGAAAATAAAGGGGTTTTGATTATTTCTTTTTACAGTTCAAAAATAAATATTCTAGGGCCTTTGTTATAACAACCTTGATTAAAATACTACTGCTGGAGATCCTTGGGAAATTTTGAAAGATCTGGAGATCCTCTGATTGTTGTCAGGTATAAGTGTTCTTACGTTTTTGAGGCTTCTGAGCAAGAGTCACCAGGGTCTGTGTTAGTTTCTATTGCTAAGGTTAAGCTGAAGATCTGTGGAGAAGAAGAGGTCATATTGTGTACGAAGGTCCTTTGTGGAAAGTGAGATTGCTCTCCTGCCCTTAATGGTTCCATCAATTATTTGAGATTTATGCTTGTTTGCTCTTTCAATTGTTTGCTTATCTGCCAACATCTGTATATCTGCTTTGGAGAAAGGCCTATTATTATGAAATAAGATTGACTTATGACCCCAAATAAGAGGAAAGGTTGAGAGTGGATGTCAGTATGAATGCTCAGTTTCTACCCTAACTAGAATAACGGAATGGACACAGTCACCTGGTGCTCAGCTGACCGACGGGACCAACTCCCCAGCCTGCCTGTCTGCTCCATTACCTGGGGAGGTTTTCCAGTAGCAGGTCACACGGAGAAAAGAGAAAGTCAACCTACAGCACCATATTTTTGATGCCTCTTACTTATAAGTGGACAGGAGGGAGCACTGGGTGCAGTCCACCTTCTTGGTCTACAGGTAAGGAAACTGAGGACAGAGAGGTGAAGCCCTGACCTGAGGCCATGCAGCGTATTATTGACTGAGCTAAGACTTGAATCCAGCTCTCCTCATTCCCAAATAAATACTCTCTCTACCAAGCATGAGTGCAAATGCCATTTACTTCCACATGTTCATTAACCTGTCCTTCCCTCCTGGAAGAGTCAGATTTCTTAAATATCACCTGAATTGCTTCCATTTCTGTTGTTTAATCCGTATCAGGGAGGAGGATGAATATGTGCTGTAGGATGCGTTGGTATGATTCGTGGCACAACATTCAGCATGCAACATCGTTTGATTTCTGGATTAAGAACAGCACTTACCCATACTGAACAACACCCATCAGCGGACCAGCAGGGCCAATGTCAAGAGTTTGGGCAACATCAGCCAGGAACTGCTTTTGGATTCGGAATCGACGTTTGCCAATGCTGGAGCTCCCGTCAATTAAAAATGACAAGTCGATTTTGCAGTCTGAGGAATGGAAAAGGGCTCTGTTATTCTGATGACCCCTCATTGCATTAACCTGGGCTTTCTCTCCTCTCTCCACCAGAGCCCCCTGAGAATCCAATGAAAAGAAAGTAGAAAGTTGTGGCAAGATGCAGGGTATATTCATTTATTTAACTTCTTGACAGATTTTCCCTGGGCACCAAGGTCCGGGACACTTGGACTAGTACTTATTTCTATAACTTTAGAAATTCTCTGTATCAGCCACACTTACAGCCTTCAGAAGCAATGGCCTTCCAGTCAAGTGTGGGAAAGCCCTAAGGATACTTTCCTCGGCTCGGACCATGTCAGTGTCAACCCCCAGATGTAGAATTCACCAAGACTGAGTCTCAGGACCTTGCGGTCTCTTACTCTCATCTTAATTTTGTAGAATTATGTGTTGAATTTTTATAAAGGTATGAAATCTGCAAGGCTAGTGAGGAGGGAAGGTCAGGAACGGTAGAATGAGAAATTGATACCAATCTTCTCCTTCACTTTCCTGGGTGAGGCAACCATGGAATTACCCACATGTATCTATACATATCAGTACTTGTTTGTAGCAGTCTTCGAATTTTTTCCTTTCTTTTAGTTGTGATAAAGACTAGGGCTGGTTCTGGCTAGGATCTCTGGACCTCTTTGAATATATGAAGGTTATGATGGAGGTGGGGGCTGAAAGCTATTCTAGACCTTTCAAACACTGTGGGAATTGGTCGAAAGCCATATAACCTGGTATATGGTATCTTCTCTGCTCTTCACTGAAATTACATCATCTTAGTATGATAAAACTGATTATTCAATTCTGATCAGAAGTTCTTATTGGGAGCTATATATATCCCTTTGATTAATAAACAAGTGGGGGAATGAATCGTTTAACACCTGCAGTCTGAGAGACAAAAATATTTCAAAATAGAGTTCTATGGGGAAAAGGAGAGAGAAGGACACTCTGATATTAGGAATTTCTGGGCTGGAGAATCCGCAAGGACACTCAGGCCAGTGCTGCCCTTTGTGCTTGGGCGTGCAGCTGCCTGGACAAGCCTGGATCTCCTTAGGCAGCCTCATGATCACTCACGAGGCCACTCTCAGGCTTCTCTTCTCTCCCATGTGTGTTGCATCGCTTCCATGTGACTGGGTCCTCCCAATCCTCAGAAGGAGACCAGTAAGCAGGGAGGGATATATGCATATATTAAATGAGAGCAAGAAATGAATATGAGTTGACACAGTTTTAAGCAGAACTGATGAGAAATATTTATGAAAGAGTGATACTACAGAATTGGCAGATCAAGGAAATAAGTTATATCTGGGAATGTGCTTCATTATCTTGCTCTGGTGCATGGCAATAAAAGCCAGAGAAGTAGGCGATGACAGGGACCTCTCTGGGCCTGGCTGACTCTGCTCCATCTGGAATTAGTGCCTTGGCTCATTAGCGGATCTTGCAAACTTTTATTTCCTGTCTGCCTGGACAGTCGGTGCCTGACAACTCTTCCTGTTCAGCTAACTTCTCCTGTCCTTTGCCCCCAAACTGCCTATGCCAAAGCATGATCCTTGAGATGAAGACCGGAAGAATCAAATAAAATCAAGAAGTGAGGCTTAAAGATACCACGGAAGCCTGGGAAAAAGGAGAAAAGAAGCAGAACTGTTCTATGGCTTGTGATTTGTATCCTACACAAGGCCCACCCGTTCTTTCCTACTCCTGAGCTTTGCAATGAGAATTGTTGCCAGCAGGTGGCAGTGGTGTTCTTCAGGGCTCCTTGCTCACCACGCTTGCGGGTTGCTAAAAAATGAGGACCCCCCCAGGCTCCACCCAGACTTACAGAATCAGATCCCCCCCATTTTAACAAGATCTCCAGGTGATCTCTGTCCCATTACAATTTGAGAAGCACTCCTGAACAGGGGTTTTTCTTCCAGCTGTCAGCAGACTAGTTCAATATGCCTTTTAAAATAAAAACTCAAAAAAAAAAAAAAAAAAAAGTGGTTAATTAGAATAAGGCCCAAAGGTGATTTTCTTTTTCAGTAAATAAAGCACATGGATCTTGAGACCCTGTTTCACTTCTTCATAGACCATTTTTTTCTTATTTCTTACATCTGGAACCATGCTCAAGATGGAAGTATTCATTTCATAGCTAGGTTTTAAGAAGTTGAGATGCTCTCTACTTGCTTGGCTCTCTTTACTCATGACCCTGACGGCTGACATTGGAATCACCTGTGCTCTCCATTTCCCAGGCTGCTCTAATGATCCTGGTTTCAGCTCTGAGCGTGCGCTCCCTGAGACCCGGTGGCTTTCTCATATTGGGATGAAAACATGCCGATATGAAGATGACATCAATACTACAGGACAGGATTGAGTTACTAAGCGTTCAGCATGAGCAATTTATTGCTATCACAGAGGACAGAGGTTGGAGGACAAGGAAGAAAAGGTACGATATAGTGTCTACAGGAATCAATCTACCAATTTTCTTAATTGCTTTGGTTTTATCCAACATGATATAATTTTATAGATTAATGCTTTGTGTTGTTCAATACATTAGGCCAGTATTTCTTAACCTTGAATATATATCAGAGTCACTTTTGCAGCTTCAACAAATAAAGGTGCCCAGAAATCTCTCTGAGTTGTGCTTCTCAAGGTTTGATGTGCAAAGAAATCCCTTGATTCAGTAGGTCTGAGGTAGAGCATGAGATTTTGCAGTTCTAACAAGCCCCCAGGTGACACTGATGTGGTCAGACCATACCCAGAGTAGCAAGATCTAGGGTGAGTGTGATTCAGGAGGTATGAGCCAGGAATTTGGCCTCTTGATTTTTTAAAAATGTCTTCAGTTGATTCTCATACCCAGTGGGGTTGGGACTCATGGCCCACTGGTGGCTGACTTGCCACAACTTTCTGAAGGAATCTGCAGGTGATCTCCTTGGCCTGCAACAGTCAACTGCCTCTTGATTTTCCTCCTTTCCTTCTTCCCTGGTATCTTCAGGTGGCTCCTCCACCTGTTTGGTGCTGGTGTTCGGGTTTAAGGCCTCTGGTTTCCCTAGGTCACCTTTCCTGTTTTTCATAACCTTGGTTTTGAACCTTAGCTCATCATCTTCCAACTCTGAATTCCCAGGTGGGCTGCTCCTTCTCAGTCAGTTCTGGGTAGTCAACTGTCTCCTAGACCTGATGTCTTGTGGAAGATGGCAGACAGAAACAACCTCCCTGCCCCCACTGACCCCACCCCTAGAGGTCCTCATGGAGGTACCATTTATCCCAGTTGCTCAAATCATCTTCCTTGGCTTCCTCTCTCATACCTCCACCTCCAATCCTCTAGAGTCTTCCTTCTCTATCTTCCAAATCTGCCTATTTCTCCCCATATCCACTTCCAGCTCATGGCTCTGTCTGCCATCATGACCACTGGGCTACTGACCCTCCTGGCAAAGCAGTCTCTTCTTTTACCCCCACTCCTTTGTCTCCCCTTCACATCCCACCCTGTTGCCATAGTAATGTTTAAAAAGTCTGATCCTTTACCCCTGGTGCACACAGTTTAAATCCTCCATTAGCTCCCCTTTCCCCTTAGAACAAAGTGACAGAAGAGAGGAGATAAATAGATCCAGGGTGGGAGAGAAGTGGGTTTGCGTGGGAGGAGTGGGGAGAGAGGGGAGCAGATCGGATGTCACAGTCACTCTGGGTTTCTAGTTGTCCGTTCACTTACTTGGATCTCCCTGGGATACTGGCTCCAAAGACTGTGTGCTTAATTCTTCTTTTGGAACAAATCCTGGAAAGAGCAGTAAAACTTTTGGTGACTTACAAGAACAGGAAGCATCTGGCTTTACCCCAGGGATGGGGACATAATGGATATTCACACCCAGCTTGGGGGCGGGGGGGGGGGGGGGGGGCTTGGTTTAAGGCTGACTGTGCTCTTCTCCACACCACCCCCGCCTTCAGAGATAAGAATGAATTACTGACAGCCTACTAATGACACAGGACTCTCCTGGGTGCTCAGAGTGTTTGAAGTCAGAAGACTTGGGTCTGTTCCCTACTGCCTGTTAACTGAATCTATCTGAGCCTTAGTTTCCTTATCTGCAAGCCGTAAGCACTTTGCCAGTGGAAATTATCCTTCTGTAAAATTCTGAAAATCTCAAGGTCAGGGCATGTGTCTTGCTCATCATGTAAACCTTCACTGTGCCTACCACATGTAGGTCCTTGGTCAACATTTGGTGACTGAGTCAATGAACAAAGATGGGTGAGACACTTAGACAGTCTAATGGGGGGGGCAGTGCAGATATAGACTGCAGGGGAGGACCTAAGATCCAGTAATGCAAATAAATAAGAGGGTCCAGAAAGCAATCCCTCCCCTCTACAGCCTGAGTTTAGAGGTAAAGCTGCAAAAGGGTTTTGTGCTTGGGGAGTGTGTGTGTGTGTGTGTGTGTGTGTGTGTGTGTGTGTATGTTGAATTTCATCCTTGGGGTCTTTAGAGCCATTTACATGGGAGCCAAGTTCACACATGTAACATCTAAGGGTATAAAGATGATCAATAAGAATCTTTTCAGGCTTGGGAAGGCCAGTGAGTTTCTCAGGCAGCACCAGAAGTTGGTCAGTTGGTCTCCTGGTTTTCCGGATGCCTGGGAGCATCCTCCTAGAGGCTCTAGCAGAGCAGGAAGGGGGCTCTGCTCCCTCTTGGCTGCCATGAGCTTTCTCTAGGCTTATTAGTTTTTCCAATTTGCCAAGCACATGATTTCATCTTTCCATGAAAGGTCAGTCTGCTCATCCCACTTCCTCGCATCATTTTAAAAATTCGCTTTGGGTGTCTAATGGCCTTTCTCAGCCAGGAGCCTCTCAGGGAAACTGTCTGAGGCTCCCTATTGGAAGAAGAAATGAGAGGCCAGCGTTCTCTCCTCCACCCTGTTGTCTCCCCCTAACAGTGAAATCTGCCCGCAGACCAAGAGCTGGGTTTGCTGTTGGAGTTCCAAACACTTAATTCAGTAAACAGTGAACAACACTCATTCACAGGAAGGGAAAGCTGGATCCCACTTTGCAAGGAAGGAAGAGGGAATAGAGGGAAGTCAGGGTGTGCCTCCAGATGGAGTGAGCATCGAAACCTAATTCTGGGGCAAGGAACTCACTCCCCTGTGGGTCTTAGTCTTCATGTTTCTCATTTCCCTTTTGTTATCCAATGCACAGCAGTGGCCTCTGCACCACCAGCTGGGTTATCAGATTCTCCTAATTCTGTAGTCCTATGTGTCTCCATCTAGTCATGGCCAGGAGGTTGGGCTGTATAATTACCTGCATCTAAAAGGACCGATCCAGGTTTCCACAAGTCCATTTCCCCTAATTTTCAAAATTAAAAAGAAGCAAACTTGTTATTTAGGTAAAACCAGCAGAAGCTCTCAAATGAAGTGCCAGGATGATGACATCTTCCAGCTGTGGCAGAAAGTTCAGTAAAAGAACATGGGACCAGACTTTGAGATGAGGCCACCTAAAACCTATAGGATTTTCCCCTTGGAAAGCTTTGAAAACCAAAGACAGAAACGTGTTTGCCCTTTCCTTTCATTCACTGTGCATCAAGAATCATAGAAAATAGGAATCCAGGGATTCAAGGGGACCTACAAGCTCATCCGATCCAAACCAATCCCCCCAGCATGCTTCTACAACATCCGTACCAAGTGACTGGATGGTTGGTGCTTAAATAGAGACAGGGAATTCATCATATACCCAATCAAGATAGTACATTCCTTCTTGAACCATTGAGACTGTCAGAAAGTTTTTTCATTTTGATCTAAAATCTTAATCCAACGCTCCATCCACACTTTTTCAGCACCCAATATGTGCCCACAGTCATTTGAGGTACATTTGACTCACCCATCTGTTTATGTTCTCTTCCTTAGAACTATTCAGAACAAATCTGGCCGCTTCAGGGGGCAGGTA
This sequence comes from Vulpes vulpes, assembly GCF_048418805.1. Classification (NCBI taxonomy): domain Eukaryota; kingdom Metazoa; phylum Chordata; class Mammalia; order Carnivora; family Canidae; genus Vulpes; species Vulpes vulpes. The sequence continues at coordinate 82,568,093 of NC_132787.1, forward strand.
GTCCATTCATTTCCTGAGTCTCTGCTTCTCACTGCGCGCCGCAAGCAGAAGAAAGCAGAGCGGCACCTGGCATTTCTATCCGCAGTAAAATGTTTAACGCCTCCACTATAAACTGGTGCTGATAAAGTGGAAGGGGTGGTCAGGAAGGGGGGGATTCTTAGCCTGTGGTCCCTGATGGTTTTGGGGGAGTCATGGCCAGGAGGGGCTCAGAGGCAGCACAAAGGTGTTATGAAGCCTCTTGAGGACACCAACGATAGCTGTTTCTCTCCTTCTGTCCCTTCCTCCTCTCCCCAACTCTCCAGCTCAGAAACCCGAACTCTGAGGGCCTAATGAGCCCAGCAGTTTCGCTGCATGCTGCAGTGATTAACACACTGGAAAGAAGTGATATTTCCCTTTGTATGATGGAGATGCCAGGCTGTTTTGAAAGGCAGACTGTGTTCGTGCACATTCAGATTTCACGGTGAGAACGGAGTTTAATTTGGCTCAGCCATTACTCAGGTGTGTGATCTTAAACAAGTTGCACACCTTCTGTGAGCCTTAATTTCTTTGAATAACATTAGCAGGTTGGATGAGATGATCTCCCAGTTCAAATTTATGCTTTAGAGTTTAAACCTTTGGCTTCTTTAGCCTTATTTCTCTATCGCCACCTACTGGCAAAAACCTGTCCTTTCCCTACAGGAACAACAACAACAAATGACCGCCCCCCCCCCCCCCCCCCCCCACCCTGGAGGGCTGGTGGTGTCTCTGTTTTCACCTGAAGCTTTCAGTCCCCTCAAAGGCTACAGAGAATCAGAATGCCCAACATATTTCAGCAGGGGTCTCCACGCCCTCACATCCTGTCCTGCGAGCTGGTCCTTCTGTTGGTGCCGCTTCTATTTATTTGGGACAAGTATGAACCAAATCATTTTTCTCCAAAAGCTGAGGGCTGACAAATATTTGGACAGCTGAGGCTTGGTGTTTTTGGACTTGGTAGTAATGGCACGTAAGTTTGTGAGAACACTTACATTCTGGTGTCGGGAGGAACCAGGTGATGTGAGGATAAAAGGCGTGAGAAGGCCCATCCGGTGCCTACAGAAACCCAGCCGGGAGCTGGGGGGACTCGCTACCTTCTCTGACCTTTAGTTTTCTCCTGTGTAAAGCTGAGGTCATCAGCACTTGTCCTGCCCTGCCTCCCATGGAGGGAAAAGTGTAAGGCAGTCTTACAACACAGGGACTTATTTTTGTGGCAGTCCTCTCTTGGTCATCGCATCGATACTATCAGTGTCTAAGAGGTGCCGGCTCTGAAGGATTCCCGTGGTAAGAACGTAGAACCATTAACAGGGAGAGCGTGCTTAGTGTCAAGCAATGACCAAGCACTTTGCAAGGTTAAGTCACAATAACCCTGTGAGTCAGGTTAGAACTATGACCCCCATTTTAGAGGTGAGGAAACTGATGCACAGGGAGAGATGGAGCTGAATTGGAAGGCTGGGATCTGGAGCCCGCGATTAACCACCACCTGTTTGTCACACAGGAGTGAGGGCCACGTCAGCATGTTAGGGTACTGGGATAGGCCCTGAAGAGAAACCACAACTCATACTAAAGGAGAGGGCCCGAAATCCCTGCTCTGAGACCCTGAAGGTGACCTTTGCACTGGTTACAGCTTCTGTTCCCTGCACATCTGGAAGCCACCAGCCCAGGACCCAAGCGGGAGCTGCAACACATGGCCCTTAGGCCTCTAAAGTTTTATGGGGCAGAAGCACAGGTGCCCCTTCAGCCCCCTGGTTCCCCCCACCCCCACCCGGAGATTCCCCTGGAGTGGGGGTGTGAGGAGGTGGCAGTCTGAGAAGCAGCAGGCTTCTGGAGCTGGGGCACCTCCACACCTCTGGCCCTTCAGCCTGGCTTCCTGCCCTGGGCCACACGTCTCCCTTGGACAACTCTCTCTTGCTATAGTGGAACGGCGGGTGCTCAGAGAGCAGCTGGCTGTGCCAAAGGTGTCACCGTGCCCACGGCCTATTGCACAGGGGCTATCAGAGAGGGCTGAGGATAGGCCGCGGGTTCTGGGCATGAGCTGTCATCCCTGAGAAGCATCCGTGGTCCTGGGTTTACACACAGGTTACCCTCCAAGCTCAGTGGGGGATACTGGTTTGGGACCTGGCAGTCTTTTCTCATGTAAACATTAACTCCATGGTTCGCTTTCCAGGCCAGTGAAGCTTATTCGATCAAATACGGTAGCATGAAGCAGAATGGTTCTGAGGAAAAGTCACTGCATTCTAACTGAAGCCATCGGGAGCACCCCTCCCTCCCCTGGGGAATATAGCAGGAGCAGCCATGCTAGCAAGGTGGCCTCTGTCCCCACCCAGAGGGCTTGGAGGAGGGGGTAGGATCTGGCAGTGGGGGCTAGAAGGGGCAGTGGGCTTGCCAATGACTGTGGAAGACCAGAATATGGGAACTTCTACCCGTAGAGGCACCATTCTAGGATCTGAAAATATCCAGTTCATCTTTGTAGTTCTAACCCACAGCACAGTGCCTGACATACAGCATGCTCAGTAAACATACATATTTCAAATTGTAGAACAGTTCCTCTGCAGGGGGGGGGGGGTGGCTTAAATTGGAGGTGAGGTTACATCTGTGGGCAGAAGGCACAGCAGGAAGGGTAGCAGGAATCATTCATTGGTTTTAAGTCTGGTGTCCTGTGGAGCAGAGGATGAAGTGTTGAGGTCAATGACTACCTCATTAGGTCCATATATAGCTGCTTGTATCTGTTAATTGGTTGCCCTAAACACAGATGAGGTATTTAGTGGGGCTCATGAGATTTGGTCCAATGAGGTGTATTTTTATCAGTGATAAGAATAGAAGCAAGCGGCATGTTAATCAATTTTGTGGATGACAGAAAAGTTGGAAGGGTAGTTAATACACTAAATGACAGAATTAAATTCACAAAGATTGCAAGAGATGAAACTAATGGAGAATTTCATAGTGATAAGTGTGATGTTCTAAGTTGGGTTCAAAAACTCAACTGCACAAAAGTGGGATTGGTGTGACCCACTTCTCTAGAAGTGCAGGAGAAAAAAGTCCTGGTGACTTGAGTCATCGCCAGTTCAGGAGGAGATTAACTGATGGGTTGACAGGACATCTCCCAAATGCAACTTGAGTTGTTTTAGTGGAGGCAGGTTAGGCTGAGAGAGGCAGTTCCCTGGCACACGGCCCCTGTGGCATCATGACCTGCTCTGCCTTATTCTGAGTCATGAAAGGACTGTAGTGTAGCTAACTGGGTGTACCACCAGTCACAGAAGGACCTGTGGGAGGAACTGGAGACATTTATCCTAGAAAAGATGAGCCCTAAAGGTGGACATGAAAGCTTCTTTCGTATATTTGAAAGGCTCTCAAATTCATGCTCTTAAAAATAATTGAAGACTCCAAAGGGATGTTGTTTGTGGGGGTCATATCTATTGTTTTTAATCATGTTAGAAATTGAAATAATGCATTCTTTCATTTGAAAAAAATATTAACTATTTTCCCATTTAAAAATAGAGCTATTGTGTTTTAACATACTTTCTATGGAAATAGCTGTTATTTAAAAACAATTTGGTAAGAAGTGTAACAATTTTCTTCAATGTCTGGCATAATAAAAGACCTCCCAGATCTGATATCTGTTCATCATTCTGTGTGATATGTGTTTGGTTGAAGTACACAAAGAATTGTGCAGTAGGAGATGCGAGGTCCTCACAGAATCCCTGAAAGCAGAGTCCTCGGACAAGCTCTAGTTAGACAAATTCAGATCTGTGGCCCTAAGTTCTAGATAGTTCTGTCTAACAGTGAGGGGCAGGGAATCCCCTGGCTGCTCACTCAAAGTAACCTGACCTGGGGCAAAGGCCTCTATCTGGCATGCCACAAGGGACTCATTTGTTTGATGGGGAATGAGACCAGATGCACTTTATGCAATTCTTCCCAATTCCATGTTTTGATGGTTTTCTAGCCAAAGAATTGGGTGACTTGCCTGATAGACATGATTACCTCTGGTGTGAGCGCCTGCAGAGGGCATCTAAGAACCCCAAACGTTCTGGGCTGCCTTTTCGCACAGTGTACGAGTAGCTTCTGTCCTGGGAGAGAAGCCTGCAGGAGCCCCCAGGAGGCTATGGGACCAGTGAAGTCTGGGTTCCCCTCGGTCTAGGAGGCACTCCAGAGGCCAAGGGCTCCCTGGGAGTGGGTGGGAGGCTCAGAGCAAAGTGCCAGGGATATGAGGATGGAGGGAGAGGAGTGACAGAAACAGGTAGGATTTGAGGGTACAAAGGGAGTGGGGAGCATCTGTGAGGCTTGAGAGAGAACATAACTGCTGGGAGCATGCAGGAGAATGGGAACAAAACAGGGGCTCACAGCTAGAGAACCAGAGGCAGTAAGGGTAGCAAAAGGGAATGGGATCAAACACGGAAAATAACCTGGGGTTGTTGGCAGTAAAAAAAAATAGGAGCTGGAGATCAGGTAATGTGCCTCGATGCCGACCACCCCCTGAACCATGTCTGATTTGCGGTGGTGTGTCTGGGTCAAATTTGAGCTCAATCCCAGAGGCAGGTTCTGGGGTGTGCAAGGTGAGGGCATAGGTTGCCCTTCTGGGACCTCTCAAACAGACTCAGCCCAGGAACGCTATTGAGTGTCCGGACTGCTAGAGCTTTTCTCTTTGGCACACTAAGAATAGACAAAGCAAACAGACATTTCCCTTGAGGTGAAAACCCCTTGGCCTGCCCGCACACTCTGGTGATGTGGAGATGAGCTGCAGAGGCTAGCAGGGAGCATGTGAGGAGTAGGGAATGTGCAAGTGCCCTGGGGCAGCAATGGTCTCCAGGTTGACCTGTGCTCTGGTAGGTTTCTGGAAAGCAGCTCTGGGATAATCCTGACTTTGGCCACCCGAGGGGATTATACAGCATTGGCTGATTTACATGCAACCAGCAGTCTGCTCTCTTCCCTTAATTTTCCTCTTGATAAAAAGTGCCCCTGGGTCAGCTTTTCCTTGGAAGTCAGTTGAGCTGTCTGTGGTTTGCTCTCCTTTTGAGAGTTGTGGAGGAGTCAAAGATCCTAGCCAACGGGACAGGAGGAGAGAGTGCCCCATGCTTGGCTGCCTGAAGAGCCCCATGGGCCGGGAGAGGGCTAAGATGGCCTAGGGGAGTCCTTGCTTTGCCCAGCGACCTGATTCTTAAAATCTTTTGTCCAGGACAGCAACATGTGCTTTGGCAAAGGTACACCTGTGCCACTCCTAGATGCTAGTCCTGTTTGGGGGACCACATGGAGCTGCTGCTCTGATCCAGTATCAAAGCAAAACGGAACCTACAGTCTCTAGGAATCTTTTAACGTGTGGAGGACATCCTAGTAGCCCCCTGCAAAAGTAAGACATGAGCTCCTTTCCTTGGGAGGTCCGGGCTTCCCAGGGCAGTGCCCCGTGGCTGCAAAAAGGTATTGTGTACTTCTATCAAGTGTATCAGCTTGTGGCCCAAGCCCTGAGCAGAATTTGTAGAAAGCATCCAGCCCTGCTCGATTTTCCTTTCTAATCTCTGCTGGCCTCCGGGCGTTGCAAGAAGGGCATTTGCCTCATCCCTCTGCAATCTCAGTGTTTGGGCCAAACCTTTAAAGGATGCACACAGAAGTGAGGAAAGGAGAGCCGGGGGTGTCATAATTCATAGAATTCCTGGAGGCGAGAGAATGCGTTTCTATTCCCTCTATCAGAGGAGCACCCTGGCAAATCAGCTCTGCCCTTTCCTAGACAACACTACAAAATGTTCTCTTTCTTTTACCCTAGTTCCTCCAGTACAAACCCCAGAGAGTATCCCTTTTCAGCTTTATAAGAGCCTAGTTACTGAATCCTCAGGAAGTTCTATCACAACCTCCACAAAACTGCCTCAAGGGAATGGCAATTGGTGAAAGCCTTGCTTATTTAATAGCTCCCTTGCTTCCCTTTCAAGTTTCCTTACAAGTTGGGCCCTTGAGTGGTATCTTCTGTTGGAATCACTGGTTTAAGGTTCTCTGTCCAAACCTAAATCAAATGGCAAGGACCTGGAAAGACAAACCTTACATAAAAACGCTTAACTTCCCCCAGAAGCTAGAAAGGTGAATTCAGGCTCTTACCTGCATTGGCGCGGGGGCTGTTTTGGCCACTTGCATCGCTGCTGGTAGACCAGAGATCTGTAATAACATGGGACTGGTCAGAGCATGAATTTTAATCAGTTCTCATTCTTTCCATGATCCAACCCAGCAAGACACTGCCAAGGTCAGAACTAAGGTAAAGCTTTGTCCTTGGGCGGTCTGGACCTGCCCCAAGGAGGCACTGAAATGGAAAAAAGAGAGAGGGGAGTTAGCTCAAAACACAGACTCAAAATTCCAGGTAATAACAACCCTTGTATTTCACGATTGTCAAAGTAAGTATCTTTTATTAAAGTGCCATATTGTTTTTTTACACGTCACTATACTTACAAAAATTCTCTTCAACGGTGCCACTCCTGAGGAGGCGAAAGCAATCCTCCAGTAGCAATGTCACTTAACATTTAGCAATTTGCTTAAATGGCGTGAACACGGTATTGATGCAAATAACATTAGTTTTCAGTCATTTTAAAGGTACACAATGGGTTATCCTTAATTACTTTGGGAGAAAATCAAGTACACTTCAGTATTCATTATTTATCAGGCACTTTCTCTGAAGCAAGGCTCTGAAAGGGAGGAGAGGGGTGGGGGATTTTGTAGAGAGATGCAAAGTCCATTTGGGGCCGGGAAGGGAGCCATGTCAAAATGAGCTGAGGAAAAAGAACCAAGTTTCATGGAGAGGAAGAGAGAGAAGTTCAGGGAATAATATCAGTTCCTCCAAAATCTGAATCTGTCCACAATCAACGTTTCACTCGCGTTGACTTTGTTCCAATTACTTGAATACAATGTCCAAATACCTTTGTTTTCCCTCTACTTGTAAAGATAGCACATGCTCACTGTAAAAATCTATAGCATGATAGGAAGAACTCGCCTGCAATCCCTCTATCCTGCAGGTACTGGTATACAACTACGGTACAAAGCATTGGATCCCTTTCTCTATGCACACATTCTCACATACGACACATAGGCACCAAAATGAGATCACTGCCTGTGCTGTCTTGTAGCCTCCTTCTTTAACTTAACGATCCGTTAAGTCAATCAGGCCAATCTCATGTCAGTAAATGCACATATTCATCAAAATATTAATAGCTGTGTGGTAATTGCTTTAACCATTCTGGTGGTGGGCAATTAATCCACTTATACTTATTTTTCTATTAGAAATGACATCTGTGTCCAGGCTCCTTTTCACCCTCAGATGATAATCACCTTAGGATATACTGTGGTAAGTGCAAATTTAGGGTTGTTTTTTCCCCATGTTCTTGCCCAAACCATGTATTATTAGTTTCTCACGTGAATTGGCGAAAAAAAAAAAAAAAGACATGTTATTGCTTAATTTGCATTTATTGGACTTCTGGTGAGGTTGAACAACTTTTGTTGTATTTATTGGTCTTTTCTAGTTCTTCCATTGTGGCTTGCCTGGTCATGCCCTTCACCTATTTTTCTATGGGAAGGTTCATTTTTTCCTTACTACTTGTAAGACTGGATTTTAAGAAAAAAGTTCTGATACTTTAAAAGAAGATGAACTTTCGAAGAGGAGATAAATGTTGGTGAGAAGGGAAATCGTGTGTGGAGGGGATGGGCAGTTTTTGATGCTGGTCTTGCTCCTCCCTGGAAAGGTGAATGACCATGGCCATCAGCATGCCTTGCCACTAGGCGGCACTCTGCAGTTCCCACTCCACTTCCCAGGTCTACCCTGTGGGCAGATTTAATCTGTTAGGTCTCCTGAGGCAACTGTGGCAGTTCTTGAAAGGATTTTCTTAAAATAATGTTCAGCAGAGCTACCTCAACCCTCGTAAGCCTATGGTAGATACAGCTGACCTTGCAGCAGGCCTTTTCCAGAACACGTTCTTTGGCATATCTGTGGATCTGGTTCTACAAACTGCCCCCTCTGGCCCTGGGATGCGGCTCTGCAGGTGCCTGGTCCCTGTGGGTTTCTATGGCGTCTCCCATGAGGAATAGCCTCACTCCTGTCCCTCTGAGAAGTCTCTATTGCTCTGGCTCTTGGCTCCCTTGCCCACAGCCTTGACTCATTCCTTGCTATCTTGTTAGGTTTGCCTGTTCATCGGTCTGTTAAGGGGTGTCCCCTTCATTTTCCTTATTCTTCCACCTGTGACTACTCCTCTTCCTGGGCTGGGAGAGCCTCTGTCTTTTCCCACTACAAAGTTTCCACTTTCCACTAGACTCCCTGCAGTTTCCTATGTTGTGTCTGAGAGGCAGCTCTTTATCTCATTGCAGAGCAAAGATGACTCCCAGACTCCAAATGCAGATTGTTTCTATTCTGGACACACTCTTCTAGATGTCCAAAGCTGAAGTGACCTGTTGCAGGGATCTTTGGTAGGATGTGTTCACAGGTGTAGCCCAAGATCCCAGAACAGTGCATGACACATAAGAGGCACTCAATAAATTTTTGTTGAATGAATAAGTTAGGTTTTACTTGGACATCCCTTCCACAACCAGCTTCTAGAATCTTTTGAGGTTGGTCACATATAAAAGAGAGGAAAAAGCCCTTAATAAATGCAGTAACAACAACTCACTTGTCTATCAGCAGTAGGAGAGTTGCTCTGTTATAGTTGGCAGGACATTCTCAATTCATTTGAAGAGGAAAAGGGATTAACTGTGTACTAAATATTATTTAATATAGTTGAGCTAAAATATCACAGCAAATATCTATAGCCATACATTGATACAGGCACTCATGAAAGTAGACTGGCAATTACCTGGGGCTGGGGAGGTTGGGATTAGTTAAGGGGCACAGAGCTTCTTTTTGGGATGAAAAAATGTTCTAGACTCAATCATAGTGATGGTTGCGCAACTTTGTGAATATACTAAGAACCACTGGATCGTACACTTTAAATGGGTGAATTGTGTGAGATGTGGAAAGTAACTCAGTTAACTGTCATTAACAAAAAGACACAGGCACTCAAACCTCCACTTTCATTTCTCTTTGTTCCTACAGAAAATCCTTTGAGTAGGCAATAGAATTTTTTTCTCTGTCCTCTCTTCCCAGTTTGGCCCCTTTCTTGGCAGCCACAGGGGCTACAGCATGGCATGGAGCGCTTGCTCCGAGTGTTTGCCTGGCAGTGTGTGGGGCAGCAAGGACGCGGGTGCTGGGCGAGGTGGAAGAGGAAAGCCAGTGGGCTGGGAGGCTGCTGTCCAACGGCCCTGTTCCCTGGCCAGGAATAATGAGGCTTTGCCAGGTTGGGAGCCACAACCTGAGGTGGTTGAGGTTTCTACAAGCACAGGCCAGTGAGTGTGGCACTGAGTTTCCAGGCTCCCTTCGTAGCCAAATAAATATGCCACGTGTTTAGTTACATGTGTTGTGTAAAAGCTGACCCTCCTCCAAGGAGGCACCAGGAGCAAACAACTTACTCAAGTAATCCAAGGTCTTTGAAAGAATCAAGGGCTCTAAAAGTCAAGAGCCTGAAGTTCAGAAAAAGGAAAACTCTTGGCCATGGGACTCCCCCACCAGGCATGCTTTCTTCCCAACTACTTCTGCTGCTGCCAGGTGCTGTGTGTCTGTGCTCATGTCATCTGGGGGTCCATAGGAACAGGATGGGGGGTGTCCTATGCGTTCCAGATGCTATTTTTATGGTATTTTTATTTGGGGACTTTGTACCATCGCTTTTTCCATGGGTCATTCATTGGACTAATAATACTCCTTGGTTCATAATTAGGAACATTGAATAATATGGTGCACAGGGTGCTGGGCACAGGAAAACCCAGACTGTATGCTTCATCATTGTTAGTATTAATCATAGTAGGAGTTGCTGGTGCCTGACATCTGACAGTGTCTGATGCCCCATGCACGCCCAGGTGGAGCAGGCCCCTGCTTCTTTGATAGCTTTGTTTGTGCCTAGGGTGTTTGTTTATGGCAGGAGTACCTCCTGCAGAACAGTCACAGGAGAACCCAGCTGCTGGGGTGCCATCGCAGCTCTGCTGCTTCTCAGGTGGGTGGCCTAGGCCAACATCCTCCCTACTCTACTCCCTGGTTTCCTCACCAGTACAAGGGATTAGTCAAAGTAGAAGTTGTAGGTCTACTTCATAGAGCTATGAGGAGGATTTCCTAGGCTGGTATTTGTAAGGTGCTTTGAAGAGTATCTAGCATGTTACAAGTGCTGATGTTATTTGTTAGAGAAAAAGATGAATAGATAGATGGCTGGGCTCTGATATGGAAGGGGGAAGGGCCATGCTGTGTGGCAGTAATGTCTGGAAGTTGGAGGTGAGGCTAAGGAGAACAAGTCCCAGGTACTTTCTCCTAGAAGGGAAAAATAGCCCCAGGTGGGAAATATTTAGAAAAACCTGCTAAGACAGTAGTGTCACTCCTGCTGCTGCAGAATTTTCTAGACTCTTATCAGCAGACATTTAGAAGTGAGATGGGTGCTTATTAGCCAAGGGTGGCTTGCATATAAGCATGTAGAAACTAGACACTGGGTTACCAGGTGAGCTCTTAAGACCCTTTTTTGATATAATGCCAAGATTAATTTCATAAAACTGACTTTGGTAAAACCTAAAATATGATTTAAGAGATGGATGCCTAAGAAGCAATCAGAAAAGGAATAAAAATTTAGCTATCTGGTTATTCCCATAGGAGTTTTTTGTTTTATTGTAATATTGTAATATTGCCTGTAATATTTGAAGACTTCTAGGAGTATACAGTGCATCACTTAAAACAAAACCCAACAGTATTTATGCTGAAACCTACTATTCCTTCAACTTGGCTTTTGTAGAAATGAGGATTTTGCAATGGGAAAGTTTCATGTAAGATCCTACCTTCTCCTACCTTCCACAGTATGACAACAGTAGTCCTGTTATTAAGTCTCTTCAGCTCCTTCTACATGGTTTGATTAGCTCTTAGCCTGGTCCTGAATTAGTATTAGGTTCAAGTCTACACTTGAGTCTGGACATACTCCTGGCCCAGGTCTTACATTACCTCTCACCTGGCTCTCAAGATGGGCTCTCCACACAAGCATTCAGACCGTTACTCTGAAAGCCCAGTCTCCTACTTTTCTAGCACATGACAACACACAGTCTACCTACTGACCCAGCTCCCAGCTCCTGTAGCCCATGGGCTGTGATCTGAGGTTGCTGGTGGTAGAAACTGCAGATGGGGATGGCTTTGGCAGACTGGTGTGGCTGGCTTCGCTGGCAGTGGCTCCCGTTACCTGCACCAGGGTTACTGACTGTGCAGTCGTTCCTGGAACTGATGGCTTCTGATAGGCCTTTGTGGCCTCACCTGTAAAGAAGGCAAAATTACACTGGGCCCTACAAAATGGCTGGAAGGCTCTTGAGGACAGAGACAAAATAAATGCTTATTGAATACTGGCTTTGAGCAAAGACCTGTGCTAGTTGTTGCGGAAGATAAAAACCACCTGTCTGAAAGGAATGTACAATCTGGATGGAGCAATGAGCCAATAAACCAAACACTAAATAACAATAAACTATTTAAACAGCGGTTAAATACTATAGCAATGTAGAACACGATTAACTGCCAAATTAATTTGCAAGACACCAGAAGCGGTGGTTCATAAACTTTCTTTCTCCCCCCTCCCTTTTTTTTTTTTTTTTAAAGATTTTATTTATTTATTTGAGAGACAGAGAGAAAGAGAGAACACAAGTGAAGGAGGGGCAGAGGGAGAGGGAGAAGCAGGCTCCCCACTGAGCAGGGAGCCAGATGTGGGGCTTGATCCCAGGAACTTGAGTCAAAGGTAGACTCTTAACCAACTGAGTCACCCAGGCACTCCCTTCCTCCCTCTCTTTTTTCCCACTCTTTCTCTCTCTCTCTCTCTCTTTTCTTTTCCTCCTTTCCTCCCTTCTTCCCTTCCTTCCTTTCTTCTGTGGAAGTTAGCACTGACCTAGGAATGGAAAGAACCTTCGGGGCTTTCACTACGACTTACTCTTAGAGAATACATTGTAGGTGTTCTGGCTTAAATTGGTTCATGACTAGTCAGCTAACTCCTCTGGGCCCCCATTTTCTCATCTGTAAAATAGGGTAACAGAAATAATTGGATGGTAAGGACCATCCCAGATTCTACTTCTAAATTGTACTCATGTGTAATGATTTAAATTGTTTCCATGGTTTTAAACAAGTCTTAATTTGTTAGTACTCTGGGGGCCCTGACAGCTTCTCTGAATGTTCAGAGCAAGGGGGCAAGTGGCTACCCACTGGGCATTGCATATTGAACTGACAACCGTGGGTCTGTGCCAGAAGGAGACACAAAATGGTTCTGAAACTGAACAGTGGTCCCCAGTCCTGGGAGGGAACAAGGCTCCCAGTTACATGTATCTCCTGAGCCCCACGGCCGGGGTATGCCAGCTTTAATACCAGTGCATCTGTAATCGATTCCTAGGGCTGCTATAACAGATTGCCACAAACTCCGTGGCTTAAAGCAGCAAAAATTTATTCTCTCACACTTTTGGAGGCCAAATGTTGGAAATCAGTATTGCCGGGCTGAACTCCCTCGGGAGGCTCTGAGGCTCCCTCGGGAGGCTCTGCTTTCTGCTTCTTCCCTCATCTGGCTGCTGGCATTCCTTGGCTGGTGGCCATACCCCTCCAGGCTTCAAGGCTGACATCCTCAGGTTTCTCTCTGCTCCATCTTCACATGACCTTCTCCTCCGTGTGTTATCAAATCTCCCTCTGTGCTGCCCCCCACCCCAGCTAATTCAGGATAATCTCCCCACGAAAGATCCTTAACTTAATCCCATCCACAAAGCCATCTCCCTCCTCCATTTTTAGTTTTGCCATATGCAGAAGAATCCACAGATTTCATGGACTAGGACATGGGTACTTTGGTGGGGGCTGTTTTTCAGCTCACCCACAGCATCCTAGCTCTAGCTCCTGCTCTGCTTAGGGATACTGCATTCTTTGGCACACGGAACAGCAGCCAAGGGGATAGCACCTGAGATAAGAAGGTGCTGCACTCTTCCTGTGAACCATCCAACTTCCCCTTTGACAGTGTACACCATGCTGGCCTTGGACCAACCATGCAGACAAATGTGTGATGGGGCATTTAGGCCCACTACTCAGCTCTGGCATGTGTGTGTCTGCCACCCTGCGGCTGTCACCTTCTGTGGGAATCACAGCACTGACTCAGGAGAGCAGGTTGACAGATGGTGCCTAGGCATGGGTTGGAGTGTGGCCACTCGGTCTGCTCTTGTAGACGTTAGGCCATCGGGGCAAGACACAGATCTCTCATTTACCCTGTGGTTGCTAACATCTGGTCACCTTTAAATCTGCCTGCCAGACAAATTGCTAAAGTGCTGGCACTGGCCTTGGGGGGTTCACCCAGTCTTCATGACATCTTTGGGCAAAACTGAACCTGCGTGATTTATGATATTTCCGTAACTTCAAAAGGAATTGGGTGTTCATAATAAGTCCTAGGCGAGTTTCTAGTTTCTCCAAAGTAGTCTTCTATCTTACCCTCCGGTAAGTGCTCTGAAGTTATTTGCGCCTTGGCATGGGGATGCAGGCCCAGCTTGGATCTACTTCATACAGAGAAAAGCCATTTAACAGATGACTTGTATAGTTTATGAAATAGGATAAAATTATTAATTTAGAAAGAAATATATAAAACCTACAGTGAGTATATTTTACTTGCAAAAATTATTCATTAAGCCACAATTGAAAATAAAATTTCTACTAGCAATAATGAACATTTTTGTCGCCTTACACTTATTAGATATTGAAACTATGAATTATCTTTTTCTCACATCATTGGCTAATACTGAGGTTTCTAAATACCCTAGTCTTCTTTTGCTAATACTGATTTCTGGAGGACATTAAATATCTTGATGGCAGCCATTTGTGTTACTTGCTTAAAACACAGATATTTTCAAGCATGTCATCAATTCAACCAACAGGTCCATCTCTGGTTTCCATGGTCTTCCATGGGCTGTTGTTTCTGCTTGCTCTCCTGCACAGAATAGAACTGTCTTTAAGATGAAAACAGAGAAAGAGCTCTACTCCAATTGCTCCCAATTCCTCATTGAACATAATGCCTGATGTGACCAAAGTGAATTCTTTTTTTTTTAAGATTTATTTATTTATTTATGATAGACATAGAGAGAGAGAGAGAGAGAGAGAGAGAGAGGCAGAGACACAGGAGGAGGGAGAAGGAGGCTCCATGCCAGGAGCCCAACACGGGACTCGATCCCGGAACTCCAGGATTGTGCCCTGGGCCAAAGGCAGGTGCTAAACCCCTGAGCCACCCAGGGATCCCCAAAGTGAATTCTTCATAGCACCTGGACTCCTGACTTCAGCCCTCACCAGCTTGGCCACTAAAGTTCTTTGAGCCCGGTTCTTTAGCTGTAAAATGGAGATGGTCAGACCTACCCGGCAGGGCTGTTGTCATAATTAAAGATCATGTCTGTAAGGGTCCTGCACAGTGCTTAGCACATGGTAGGTACTCGATAAATAGCACTAGCTGACATTTATCATCATGTTATATATCATGTCCCCTTCCCCCAGTGTTTCCGTAGGTGTCAAATGTGAGGTGCCATGAAAAAGGCATTGAAGCCAGTTTATAGCAATGCCTGGAGTTCAGAGTGATGGGGAGGATTTGGATCTTCTCGCCAATACTCACTACAGGCCTCAAGGCTATACATGAGGGCAGGAAATGTAATATTCACTGAGCATCTACTATGCACCACTCTGAACGCCTCTTTTACATAAGCATTCATATTTGATATTAATCATAATCTTGGAAGCCAATCCAAGAATTCCTATTTTTAGGGTAAGTAGTATATTTTCCAAGAGATCAAGACATTCTTTTTTTTTTTTTTCTAAGATCTTTTAATTTTTATTTATTCATGAGAGAGAGAGGCAGAGACACAGGCAGAGGGAGAAACAGGCAGAGGGAGAAACAGGCTTCATGCAGGAAGCCTGATGCGAGACTCGATCCCAGGTCTCCAGGATCACGCCCCGGGCTGAAGGCGGTGCTAAACCACTGAGCCACCCGGGCTGCCCAAGAAATTCTATACATAAGGTCTCACAGACCATAGGTAGCAGAGCCAGAATTTGGACCCACATTTGTTTGATTCCAAATTCCATATATTTTTCCTCAAAAGAGGAACAAGGTGGAAGGCAAGTCATGAATAGCCTCAAGGTTCCCAGATGTGGTTCCCATCAGAGGGTGGCCCAAAGTCCCCCTAGAGTTCTGGTGGAAGCTGGCTGACTCTCAAGGACGGGTAGCCTCAGTGAGCACAGGCAGTGAGGGGCAGGAAGGTGTTAGGAAGTCAAGCATATTATCATAAACTTCAGCTTGATTTTCCTCTGGTGGGAGAGGCTGGGCAGGTGGCCAAGATGAACCAGGAGAGGATCCTCCCACCACTAGCTCAGTAGCCTCTAGTAAAGATTTACTATCCTTTCTCTTGCTGGAGTGCCAGCAATGTGCCTTCTCAGGTTTGGTGAGCTTCCACAAAACAACACTTACCTGTTTTTATTTAGCTCGGAGTAGCTGGAGACTCTAGCCAAGTAACAGCTGCCTGCCTGATGGTTGCTAACTGCCTGGGGAAATAGCGTTTAAATCTTAGGAACATCCATCCCCAGCAGGAGCTGCACCAGGCACATCAAGATGCTTTTTTATTTTTATTTTTTTAAGGTGCTTTCTATTTTTTGAGTGAGATATTTTCCCATGGAAGAAGGTTATTATGCTTTGAGGGGGTCATCCTAACCTGATTTTCCTGTTAACTCACAGTCTTGGAGGGATTAGGAAGCGGTTTTGTGGGGGGGCGGGGGGGGGGGCAAGGCGAGAACAACTAACTGCTGGCCCTCACATCTTCATCTAATCTGCTCCCCCTAATCCCTATAGGAATTTTATCATTCGGGTTGCCACAAAGGGGGCCATCCTTTTATGGTTCTCACAGGAATTTTTTATTTGAATTAGCGAAACTTATTCTTTAATGAGACTATAATTTTAAGGAGCAGTTCCTCTAGAAGCTTGGTGAACCCTAAGTACCCTTATTATGTTTATGTTAGAAAAGGAAATTGATCCCTTTTCTTTGTGTGGGAAATCCAAGTGTCCTCAAAGACATAGTCATGCAGGGCCAAGTTCCCACTTTAACACAGAAACCTAGGAAATGGTATTTTCCTGGCCTGAGGTCTACCTGTACTTCGCTTGTGGTTCACATGAAGCTGGGTAGGCTCAACCTCATAAACAGTGTATCTTTGTCTGGGTTATTTCGATTATCTGCTTTCTGTGAATACATACACCACCCCATCCCCTTTGCTGCCCTTTATTTCATACCTTAGCAGAGAGGTATGCTTTCAGCTGTCAGGGGGACATTTCTAGACAGAATGTCCTGTCATCCTCTAAAGCAACAATACAGTACAATTGAAGGCAACAATCATTCTGAATGAAAATGACACAAACATAGAGATAATCTTGGAATTGCAAAAACAAAACCCCAAAATGAAAGCATCACTCTTTAGCCATATGCATAGCCATCTATCTCCTTGATGTCTGTGCCCCTGTTCTTGGCATCTGCTAAAATATTTCTGGAGTCAGTGGAGCTTGACCACTTAGGATGTTAATTTCTTTTTGTTGTTGTCATTCAGACAATTTTTAAAATTTAAATTCAATTTGCCAACATACAGTATAATACCCAGTGTGTATCACATCACGTGGCCTCCTTACCTCCCATCACCCAGTTATCCCCACTCGTTATCCCCCCTTCAATTTCTACCCTACCTCCTAAAACTCAGCGTTTAAAAACTCAGACAATGTAGGTGAAAACTCTCATGAACACTTGCCTGTTTTGGCAGTGGGGCTTTTTGATGATGAATATGTAAGAGCCGATGGGTAGGTTACATCCTTTTGGGGTTTACCTTCTGCAAAAAAGAAAAAGAATGATTTATTTCTAGAGCTAGAAGTTTTAGATGGCTCTGTTCTAGTAAGCTGATTCCCTCCTTCCTATGTCTCTCTCTTGAGTTCAATAAATCTGTTGGTCTCCCCCCAGCTGAATTGTTGATTATGATAAGAAAGTCAAGTGATGTTTTGTTTTCCTGTATAGCCTGTGTTTTATTAATATTAGAAAGGAAGCAATAAAATCTCCATGACTTAGGATTCACACTAGCAACCCTTATTCCACTCATGGAGATGTGACACATAAGCTAAGGTTTTCGTACATGGGGTGTTGAATGTTTAATTAGGTCAGTAGATGAATGTAAGAACACTCCCCGTGCTCTCTCCTCCTGCATGCTCCAGAGCTCTGGTCACAGATTGGCTGTGCAGAATGGCTCTCTCTCCCTTTCCCAGACCCTGTGGGAGCCATGACACTAGAAAAACCTAAAAGATTTCAAAATAAGCATTTGTTGCCCACCTAGGGAAAGATAATTTAGAGGCCAGAGGAGAAGGAATGTTAATATGTATCAGGGAAACAAAGGAGGCATAAAAAAGAAAAACTATCGGGTGATTGGGGTTGGGTTAAGAAGGTACCAAACCTGATAGGACTGGAAATTCCCCGAGAAGGCTGCTTCCTACAAAGCCTTCCTCTGTCAGGAGACAATGCTGGACATTCCACCATAGGGGTTTTGCCCCACAGTGAGATGGAAAGTGTCACTTGGAGTCTAGAAGCCCTCTTGAAGGCAGGGAATCTGTCTCACTTGGTAACTGTTGAATCTGGGCCTAGAGAAGTGTCTGGCACACAGGAGATGCTCACTAACTATTTCTTCAGAGAATTAATATCTTAATGCCTAGATCTCTGTTACAGTTCAGAGGCATCTCACCTGTAATCTAATATTTACATCTGATAATGAAAGCATTTTAACTCGCAACCTAGTAGTTTTGTAGGATAGGCTCAGGGAGGAGATGGTATGGAGAGCCTGAGGGGTGCAAGAGTCTAGCGGAAGATTTTGCAAAAAGCCCTATTGACACAAGGGATTGCAGAGTCATGAAGTAGAAAGAATGACAGGGGTTCAGAACGGGTCTGAAACTGGGAATAAGAACATCTCAGTTTCTGTTTCTATTTGCCATTAAGTAATTGCCTCAATCCCTGAGACTCTCATTTTTCTCATTCGGAAAATATGGACAACGATATGGACCAATTTCATACATTAAGTTGTAGGGATTTAATGGAAAAAAAAAGTTAAAATGTTTTGGAACTAGATGTTACCAGAGAGATGTGAAGATTCTATGCTGGTATTACCTATAAATATCACTCAAAGTGGGAATGAGGCACAATGTTTGGGCTTACGGAGTTATTTCATCTCATTAAAGTCCCCTGGGAACAGAGCTTGGCATTTCCAGGTCCCCCACCCTTGTCTGAGCCTCCTCCAAATAACAGTGATTGAGGTTATTTCGGCCTTGAAGAGGGCCCCACGGCTGTGTGCCTTGCTCTTTCAACAGAGAGCCACTGCAGAGACATGGTCTCCCTTTGTTTACTATTCTTCTCACATCTAAAAATCCTATGGTTCTTTCTGCTTCTATTCAGAAAGGAAAAGGAACATGAGCTCAGTTTTCTGAAATGTGGATCAAAGAACAAATGGGCAGTATTAGGAGGTTCCTCTCTGACCTTTCCCATCCCTGGACTGTCAAAAGTTTGTGCAGAGCAAAAATGCACATCCTATATCCTGCTCCCATCCCAGCCCATCGAAGTAAAGGAACTAAAAGGAGCACAGTGATGTGTGAAGATTAGAAATTAAAACCTAGAGAGAGGTCATAGAGGTATCTGGGCCTTCAGAGGAGGATTCTGACCCAATCCAGCTAAACTTGGTAGCCTTGAGCCTCCAAATAGTGGGGAGCCTGCCTTGGCTGTTGGCTGGTCAATGCCTTTATGGGCACTGTGCTCTCCCAATTCACCCATCCGAAAGAGACTCCTAGCCATTGCAGAAGCACACATGTTTGTTATAATTGGCAAAAAGTGTTTGAGTTAAATGTCACTAGGTGAAATGAGGGGAGATGGAGGTTGAAATCCACAGGGAATAATCTCAGCAGATTGATTTTCATTTACAAAACCAAAACATCAGGGATCCCTGGGTTGCTCAGCATTTTAGCACATGCCTTCAGCCCAGGGCATGATCCTGGAGTCCCGGGATCGAGTCCCATGTCAGGCTCCCTGCAAGGAAGCGCCTCTCTCTCTCTCTCTCTCTCTCTCATAAATAAATAAATAAATAAATAAATAAATAAATAAATAAATAAATCTTTAAAAAAATAACCAAAACCCAAAACATCTCTACTGTCTTGGAGTTAATTTTTCTTTTCAAACCTCTGTTGGGATTCTATTTTTTTTAAAAAGATTTTATTTATTTATTTATTTATTTATTTATTCATTAATTAGAGACACAGAGAGAGGCAGGCAGAGACACGGCAGTGGGAGAAGCAGGCTCCATGCAGGGAGCCTGATGTAGCACTCGATCCCGGGACTCCAGGATCACACCCTGGGCCAAAGGCAGACGCTCAACCACTGAGCCACCCAGGCATCCCTGTTGGGATTCTTAAATTGCAGGCTATACACTTAAGATGAAAACACTCTTATTTAGCCAGGAGCTGTTTGGTAAACACCTATGTATAGATTATATTTCTCTCTATACTTGACAAATTTGTATTCTAGATATTAGCATTTTCATATGGCCCCTAATCTAAATACTCACAGTACTGTCACTATCTGACAGAGAAACCAGTATAATTTGAACCCTGGTTCAAATCTGACAGAGAAACCAGTATAATTTGAACCCTGGTTTTGCAGAATTTGGCAGGCAAGAGGAAACAGGTATTGCTCAAGTTGTGAAAAATCCTAAAAGGTCTGTTTGTAGTTCTATTAACACTCTGCTAATTGGGAGGATAGTAGGAGTTGGGGTATGGGATACAGAAAGGTACCAGAAAAATACCTAGACTGGAAGGCCTACTATATTACAAAACATTTCTCTCTTCCTCACTTCATTGATCTTCCATTGGTAGTTGCTCAGGAGAGTCGCATGGCTGCTAATCTTGTTGGGATGCCAGGAAGCTCTGTTAGAATATAGTTTAAAGTCATGTGAAGCCTTTTTGAAGAAAATGGAGATTCAAGGCCGAGAGTAAGGCAAGTATAAGACAATGATAGAACACTGTGTTGTGCTCAAATACCAACGAGGACATGTCGGAAAAGCGTGAAGGGCTCCCGCTGGCCAAACATGGAAAATTTGAGTGCCAAAAAGAATAATGATGATAATTGATTATAACATATTTTCGAAAACATCCATGGGTCCATATTGGTACTTGTAAAATAGGTGTGGAGAGGAGGAAATACCTCTTTTCTTTATATAAGAATACTTGCTAATAAATGGGAATGACAGAATTAGAACAATTATGCTTTTTCAATTTCTAGTGCAATTCTTGCTACTGCAAGGATCATCAACAGAAATTAAAACCACTGGGTGAATTTGTTGGGGAATGAGCTATTCATGCTGTTTGGAAGTATTACCCTACAGATTACTTATTAATTACAACAATCTTTAACATGGAGAGATGTTATAAAGTATCCAAGCAGTTAAGTTTAACATCAACAACAATTCGACAAACTGACATTATTGTGCCTTCTGAGATGGCCATTGTGATACGCACAATGGATATACTATGATACTACCTGCGTAGCAAACTTGGCAAAATATTTAACCTGAATCCAATCATGAGGAAATAGTTGGACATGTTTGTGGTCCAGATTGGGAGACATAGACTAGACAACTGGCTAGGACTTCTAAAATGCCATTGTCATTCATGACCAAAGAAGGTAGTGTGGTGGTAGCTAGTTCTAGATTAAAAGAGAGTAGATAAATGTGATAACTAAATGTAACAGATGATTTTTATTAGATCATGGATCCAAAAGAAAGGAACAAAGAAACAAAGAGGGGAGGGAAGGAGAGAGGAGGAGGAGGAGGAATTTACTATGAAGACTATTTTAGGATAACTGGATATAATTGGATAACTATTTGTTAGATAATATTATGTCAATGTTAATTTTTTAGGTTTGGTACTGGTATCGTGGTATTTAAGAAAATGTTCTTGTTTTTACCAGATCTGTCCTGAAGTATTGAGGAATAAAGTGTCATAATGCCTTCAGCTTATTTTCACATGGATTAGAATGAAATAAAATAAATGATAAGTAGATAGATAAAGCAAATGTTCCTAGGTGAAGGGAATATGGGTATTCATTGTAGTATTCTTTCCATTTTTCTTTCAACTAAAAACATTTCAAAATAAAAGGCTAGGTTGGGTAATTTCACAAAAATGGGCAAGGGCAGGTCATGATAATCCAGAGATACTCAGTCACCTTTTTGCTGTGAAAGCACACTAGTCATTACCTCACTGATATTACTTCATCAGAAGAGGGACAAAAAGAGTAAAAATGATTATCTGCAAAAATCCTAAGGAGCTAGATAGCAGGAACTGACTAGCAATACAATGAATGAAATAAAAAGAAATCTCAAAATTGTAGCTTGGTTCTCTAAGAGCCTATATCCCTATCCATTTATCAGAAATATTAAGGAATGAGGATCGAGATATGAGACATATTTGGCCTAACCAAAGGAGTAGTTAAAAAAACCCAAGTTATGAAATATAATTCACTTCATTAAAAGTTTGGATTACAGATAGCTTCAGTGTGTTTCAAATGAGCAATTGGAGCCTTTTAATATTTCCCGACTTTGTAGTGATTTATCACGGTAATTATAATTTATTATTTCATGATCTTAATTATCAGAAGAGCTAATGCTTCAGATTTTTTATGAAATGAGCTGAGCCATAAACTAAAACCAACAGAATGTAGAGCACATTTCATCCCGCGAGGTCACGTAAGCCAAGCGCCCAGGCATGGCAGCGCTTCCCAGAGCGTGGGCATACCTGAGACGATGAAGGACTCTCTCCAGCGTGGCAGGGACAGCGACTGGATGCCATTGGAATAACTCCCTTTATAGCCAGATTGTCCAGCAACTTTCCGAACAAGTATTTTCCCTCCTGAATTATCAAGCACACCACTGTGGGGAGAAACAAAAATATGAAGAACTGGAAAACATCATTTGACACAATCAGCAGATTATCCAACCAGCGTCTATCTTTATTTTAAGATACGAAGGTGGGGACGCCTGGGTGGCTCAGCAGTTGAGCGTCTGTCTTTGGCTCAGGGCATGATCCTGGCACCCGGGATCTGGGATTGAGCACTGCATCGGGCTCCCTGTGGGAAGCCTGCTTCTCCCTCTGCCCATGTCTCTGCTTCTATCTCTCTGTGTCTCTCCTGAATAAATAAAAAAATATTTTGTAAAAAACCTTATTTATTTTTGTTGCATTTCATTTATTTTTTAAAATATTTTTAAGATTTTATTTATTTATTTGAGAGAGAGAGAGAGAAAGAGGCAGAGACACAGGCAGAGAGAGAAGCAGGCTCCATGCAGGGAGCCCGATGTGGGACTCGATCCCTGGTCTCCAGGATCACACCCTGGGCTGAAGGCAGTGCTAAACCGCTGAGCCACCCGGGCTGCCCAAATAAATAAATCTTAAAAAGAAAAATAAAGATATGAAAGCTTTGAGATTAAGAAAAGATTTGCCTTAACTTGCAGCCCCCTACTTGTACCCCCCAAGAATGGCTCCTCCATCACATGGCCCAGCATCTGACCTCCAGGTCAGACATCCTCTTTCTTATCACAGGGACCTGGTGGTTCTGTCAGGCAGCAATTTCTCTTGGTCACCACGCCTCAAATTTCTTTTCCTTGGTTTCCTCATTCCCACTAGTTCTTTTTAAGTAAAACTTCTTTCCTGACAATTTCTAGTGTGGTTTCGTGACCTCGCAGAATGACTCCGGTTATTTCGAAAGGCGGCCATGACATTTTACCAAGCAAATTACTCCTTCCATTCTGGGCCAGGGAAGGAAGGTGTGTAGAGAAACCGAACTCATTAAAAAAGATTCCCCAAGGACTAGCAATTGTTTCTTTAATTTCTAGGATTTTGAAGGTTTTAAATCCCGAGATGACAGCGACTGACCTATCTATGTGTTTGCCTTGTCCTGTGAAGCAGGGCCTTCCTTCTGGTTCCTGAGCATCACTTCACATTGTCATTTCCTCGCCCCAAAACCTAAAATGGCTCCCGTGGGTATCCGTGATTTATGGCACAGAGGGAGCTAAAAATGCGCTGAGGTTTGTTCTCATTAACACCCTCCCTTCCCTCCAGGAATGAGAGCGTTGCCGTTTCCTGCCCTCCCACCCCCATGAGTCAAGAATTTTCAACGCTCAACTGCTCAATGACCCAGAAGGAAAGAAAGTGCTAATAGTACTTGACGTGTAGAACACTTAATTGCTTTCAAGTCATGCCCACGTAAGGTTTCTCACTGGGTGCTGCTGGCAGACCTGTGAGTTGCAGAGCGGAGGGCAATGCTATTGCTCCCATTTCACAGAATTGGGCTTGGACCGGTGGAGTGACTCAGCCCAGATTTTGTAACTAGAAAATTGCAAGGCAGGGATGCAAACCAAGGTCTAGCTGACCTTGGAATCCTGGGTTTATTCCATTTGGTCACAGTTGCCTCTCAGAGTCCAAAAGCATAAGCACCTCCTGATGCCAACTCCTCATCTTCCCAAATCTTTTCAACCCTGCCTTCTCTTCTTTTGGGAGCTCAGAAGCAGTCACCTCATGTCTCCCAGCTGCAGCCAGGCTGGTCTCTGCTCCTCCAACAGAGCACCTGGTTCCACTCGTGTGTCTGTTCACACTGCTCTTTCACTCTGGAAAACCAACTCCCACTTCTGCTTGACGAGGCCTGGGCCCATCAGCACCCAACACTTTCTTCTCCACAGAGATTCTGAAAAGACCGCTACATCCCTTCCCAATGAGGCCTTAGAATCTTGTCTCTCAACCAAGACTCTGATTTTACTTAGTCTTGTGCTATTTCCTAAAGTTTGCTTGAGTTGATTTTGTCTCCCAACTGGATTAGAAATGCTCTTATGGAAAAGACAGTATATTATGCTTCTGCATTGGAAGGCCTGTCAGTGGTGCATGGATGCTGCCCACACTGGTTTATAAGAACCAATTGTTGACATTTCAGGATTGTGAGAGTTGGTTCATTTCACACTGTAGCTTGAAATCAGCCATGGTGGGAATATTTATACCGCTGAAGTTGGTAAATGAGCACTTCCCTTGCTTTTGGGTTGCTGGTAGTTCAACATTTATAAGCACGGCACTCATGTAGGCTGAAAATTCTAATTATTTAAAAAAATTATCCATGCTCCCTTTACTTAGAATTAATGGGGGAAGATAGAAGTAGCACCTTTTTTCTTTCCCTCCTGAGAAATTATTCTGCCTTTGGTTTTAAAGTCAGTTGTATTGAGGAAATGTGTGTGTGCGCACTTGTTCCTGTAAGATCAGAAGCACATTTGCTACCACTTGGACTGAGGGAAGGGAGGCCCTGTGTTGAGCTTCCCCCTGGCTGTTCAAGGAAATCGGAAGGACCCTCAAGCTGGACAGGGCTGCTGATGCCCCTTATGAAGGTGTTGTAAAACCGAAAACCCAGACTTTGGGGAAGGTTTGGTGCAGAACTCTGGTGTGCTCATGAGATTGCCCTGTCGCAGACAAGAGGGATGCCTCATCTTGAGAGTGGACTTGAGTGGAGGATGTGGATCTTCTCAGATATTCTAGAGGAGGGTAGATGCCGGGGAGGTCAATGGTCCATGGGAATGGGAATGGCTAACAGCAGTCCATGAAGATGGAATGTACCAGAGACTCAACCATTGTAGGAAACACTGGAGAAGAGAAAGATCCTGCAAGAGGTGGTGGTTTCACTTATGAAGCAGACAGGAGCCATGGTACTTTGGAAAATTTATGTAAATGTGATCTCCTTTCTGTATTCAATCAGAGATAGGCACCTTGTATATATTCTCTGAAAGAGCAAAACCAGTTCTACTTCCTTAGATTCCTCAGATGCCCTGAGTGATTCTGGACGTACCTTCCTCACTCTGGGACCAGGGCATTGGGCTAAGCTGAGGGTCAACTGCATGGTTTGGAGGAAAAGGCTTGGTTTGGGACAGTTGCCATTTGGGATGAGCATCTAGTCAGAAATCAGCATGAAGAGTGCTCTGCATGGGGAGGCCTCCTTGTTGCCCCATTGGGGAGAAACCTTCCCTCTCCCCAGCACTTAGTCCCACTCTAAAAGCAGAGGTTAATTCAGGACGAGATGGAGCCAAAACACGATGCCTCCAATATGTTCATCATTCCTTTGGTTTGAAAGAATCAAGGGAATCACTCATAATAAGACATCTGATTATGATATATTATATGAATATTAAATCCTAAAACTAAATCTGAATGTCTAAACCAAAGTAAGCTCTATTCAGCCTCCCCTGACCGTGGGGCACTCTGAGAGGCCAATAATCGAGGCCCCATGTGCATTTTCTACTCATCTTCTCTGCCTTAAATTCTGCCTTCTGAAAAGAGACTTGTTCTGTTTGTGAAGAACAAAACTGAGAGCATCCAAAATTCCTGTCTGTTCTGCCTTAAGACCTCTATTCATCTTCCCCATGGACAGTGATGCTTCTTTCCAAATAGAGCTTCCCACCAAAGCAGACCCTGGTCCAGGGAGCTACTAGGGCACTTGGTTGCTCAAGCAGCAAATCTTGTTTTTTGAAACATTCAAGTTCTCCTCCTCCAGCCACCTCCCCTCCTCCATATTCTCTCCACAGGTTCCTACACTCCAACCCAAACACTGGGATTGCTGGGTTCTGGTCCTTGTCAACCGCCCTTCTTACTCTGTCCCCAGGGGTGTGTCCATCCATCATAAAGCCATTCCCAGCTCTTACTGGTCCTACATCCAGCTCCTGTCCTCACTTTGTGTATTAAGCTGTGCTGGGACCCCCACCCCCACCCCCACCGCTCCATTCTTACATAAATGTGTCACTCCAGCTCTTGACTGGAAGTCAGGGGACATGAGCTCTAATCCCAAATGTGCAACTTACTAGCAATTTAATTAACTTCCCTATTTCTCAGCTCCTCTTCTAACAAATGGGGATGTTAACAGCAGCCTCCTGGGGCTGAGATGATGCTAGAAGGAGAGAAAATTGTAGTGCAAGGGATTACTGTGATTATGATGACATCTCTGTGAGGTTGAATTAACTCATGCGACTCTGTCCTGCATGGGAGACATCGAGAGGTGAGACAGAGGCGGCAAAGGGCCAGAGGAAGCAAGTGCCAACCATTCTGGATCCCTGCTGGAAAAACAGAGGCGGCCTTAAGATAGGCCCAGGCCTGCCAGCAGACATCAGTGTCTGCATAGACATGGACTAGAGAGTGTTCCTGGTGCGGGAGCTGTCTGGGCAAGCCCATGTGTGTATAAGGATGCGTGTGAGCATGCATTTGTGTAAGCATGCTCATGTGTACTCACGCACATGTGTGTGTGCGTGTGTGTGTAGACTTGTGTACCTTTCCTTTTTTGCCTGAAATTTCTTTCAGACTGAAAGCAAGATATTTTTTCCATAGTCTGGAGTTAAGAAACAGTGTTTGAGGGGCACCTGGGTGGCTCAGTGGTTGATACTTTGGCTCAGGTCGTGATCCTGGGGTCCTGGGATTGAGTCCTGCATCGGGCTCCCCTCAGGGAGCCTCCTTCTCCCTCTGCCTGTGTCTCTGCCTCTCTCTCTCTCTCTCTCTGTCTCATGAATCAATAAATAAAATCTTAAAAAAAAAAAAAGAAACAGTGTTTGGTATAGTTTCTCTTGAACGGTTCCCTACTTCTCCGTAATAGAGCCTTCAGAGTTCTGCTCTCACTCAAGAATCAGTCAGCTCATCAACCCCCTGCGGCAGTGGTAAAATGAGGATGACCCACAGATGCTGCTAGTAATTCTTTTTTTGTTGTTGTTTTTTGTTTTTTGCTGCTAGTAATTCTTAAATCTTATTTTACATGTAGACTTCATTCTTGCTGCCCCTCCAAATTTCTGAGAAGCTATTGACGAGACCTCCAGAAGGAGTAAATTTTCTGTCTTTCCCCCTCTCTCTGGCAGGGCTATAGCAGATCCATCACACGGCCAGTACACAATAGAAGGAAAAAGATACTGAAGTCCAAGACTGAAGTAACTTTTCCCAGTATCCAGTGGCTGAGCATTGATTTGGCAGTCATGTCTCAAAGTGGTGGTTAGGAGTGTGGGTGCTGGACTGAGGTTCGAGACCTCACTTGAGTGTTTTTTTTTTTTTTTTTTTTTGTTTTTTTTTACTAGTGCAGTGTTAGAAAAGCTAGTCAGCCTCTCCCTCTTTAGGATGTGGTTACAAGTAGCAGCTACTGCACAGGGAACCTCGAAGATTACGTAAGGTGATATAAATGAGGTGCACGACACAGACACGTGAGCCTTGTTGTCAAAGATTTAAAGTAAACAGGCTCTCCCCTGTGTTTGGACTCTCAGCCTGAGCAGAAGAGGCCTTTGAATTCTGTGAAGGTCACTTCTGGCTCTCCTCATTTAGGCAGCGACTTAGTTTGAAGCATGTCCCGCTTCCTGTCCTCCTCCCTGGATCCTAAACCAACAGCTGACTAAGCAGTACCACCTGTCACCCTCCTCCTCATGTTTCCTGTTCTACTTGTCTCCCGGCCATTCACCGCAGCTGTGACATTTCTTCTGACTTACAGGCCATCCTTAGTCGCATCCCTATTATTTCCTTACTCAGCACACACAGGTAGAAAAAAATGTGCTTTATGTCACCGAGAACTTTGGTTTCCTTGTCACGAACATGAGAGAGTAAGAATTCTCCTCCTTGGTGTAAAGGGAAGTCGTTGCTTTCCACAGAGCGCTGTGAAAGGAGATCCAGGACCACACATGGCTTCTGGTAATCCCTTGGGATACGGTTGCCATAAGCCATAGGTGGTACAGGATACTCAGTTACATTTGTACCGTTTTGCTTGCTAAATCAGGCAACCCTGCACTGGGAACTCTCTGCCCACAGCCTGACTGCTTGGAGTTACCCACCTGTGAATCGCAGCACCACACACACTGGAGTAGGACGCATAGATGTCTGTGCCATAAACATGGTATTTGGGGTCTTGGCATCCTGCTGGACATTTTACAACGAACTCAGGATTGATTATCTTTCCAGCTTTGACATCACAGTTGATCTGAGGCACATCTGGGAAAGCAAAATGAGGTCAAAATTACACCTAGTGGTATCAACTTTATATGGGGGTAACTCTGTTAGGTCATAACTGCTCATTTGCTTAATCTCCAAAAGCCAGAGCCTGGGCTGACCCTGAGTCCTTTCCATATAATGAAAGCAAAGATATAATTAGGACATTCCTCAGACTAAAAGAACAACAGTCACCATCCATTGCATTTAACCTGCTGAGAACAAAAACAGAGTTGGAATCTTGTGCTTCTCCAGACAATTGAAGAGGAGAGGTCTGGGAAAAGACTGCCTCAAGGGGTCAGAAATGTCACCTTAAGCCCATGGCTGGAGAACACTGGTTTTTCAGATGCTCTGGGGCTAGTCCAGGAAGAGACCTCTTAGACAGGCTTACAGGACAAAGGGAAAGTATTTCAGGAAGAGTAAATGAGGGACCATGGGCCCAGGGCCAGGTGGCCAGGACGAGGTTGGCCTGCTGGTGCGGAGGCCCTATGCTAGAGCTGGGTAGGAGAACGAGGATTAACAGGGCTAGGCCAGGCAAGGGAGGCTTCAGTGCTTGTGTTCCATTCAGGAGGTGGGGCACAAATGGAAGGTTTCTGGGCAGGGGAGAGAGATAATGAAAGAGATCTTTGATCATGGTCCTAGATAACAGGTCCTGGATCCTGGGTTAAGATGAGAGTGATCTTTACTCATTTGCCTCAACACTTGGTGGAAAGCTAGGAACTCTCCCAAGGAGCATCCAGGGGAAGTTCATTCTTTCGTCTCTCCTTTCTGGCTTTGTTACAGCCATTGCCAGTCTAGAACCATCCATCAGGCAAGTCTTCGAGAGCTGAAAACCTGCCTAGGAATGAGGTGGCATGGATTCTCTAGTGGCAGGACCCAAAAGGGGGCATAGCTGCATCATTCCTGAAAAACTTGCCCTCAAAACTCCTGAAAGTAAAGGCCTCCTAGATGATGCTGTACTGGTGCCC
This sequence comes from Vulpes vulpes, assembly GCF_048418805.1. Lineage (NCBI taxonomy): Eukaryota > Metazoa > Chordata > Mammalia > Carnivora > Canidae > Vulpes > Vulpes vulpes. Next base: position 82,597,209 of record NC_132787.1, read on the forward strand.
CGTAGCTGGGAATATATTCCGTTCAGGCCCTGTTCTTCACAGGGGACTCTGAAATGGGAGCCTAGTTCAGAGACTGAGCAGGCTCAGGAGGAGTCCAGAACCCATCAGATGTGAGGGCTGGCCAGCCCACCAGGTTGTGTGGCCACAAGGAGGTATTTGGAGGAGTCAAGTGGTCACTGCCTTCACAAGTAGGACTGCTATGTGCCAATGACACCAGGGGGCCAAGCTAGAACTAAAGGGGAGACTTTCTTACAGAGGCAAATTTTGCAAAGAACTTTCTAGTGACTGAAGCTGTCCCCAAAGGAACAGGCTGCCTCATGAAGCAGTGCGTGAGCGGGAAGTGCGCAAGCAGGGACTGAGCAATTGGAGAGGGGATTTCTGCATTGGGCGGGAGGTAGGAATCAAGCCCCGCCCAGGGCTAAGCGTCCGTGATTACACACAGGGATCCAGGCTCTCTGCCAGCCCACCCACCCTCTGACTGGGTTAGGAGATGGTCTCAGAGTTGTTAATGGCTTCCAGCTGCATCCAAAACACACACACTCTTTTTTTTTTTTTTTTTTTTCCTTTTAACCCTTATGTACCTGAACAGAGCAGAGTTGGGTTTTCACTCAGGGCAGAGAGAAGTGAAGTTAGAACTCCTGCTCTTTTTCCTAAACACTCCTCCCAGCCGACCTTGGCTGGGCAGGGCTGGGCAGGGCTGGGCAGGGGTGGGCAGGGGTGGAAGCCCTTACCCTGGGGGCGGGGGTGGGGGTGGGGTGGGGGTGGGGGTGGGCAGGCTGATCACAGGCTCAGACAATTTGTGGTCTAGGTTAAGAAGCAGAGAGCTGCGCTGGGAACAGCGTGCGGTTTTCTCCTGCCCACCACAGGTTGCTTCCTCTCCAAAGCTGTTTTCCTTTTATCTTTCATTCTTTTAAATCCTGATACTCAAGGCTGCATTTACTATTCTGAGCCTTAGAATACACACACACACACACACACACACACACACATACACACACATATTTTTTTAAGGCAATTTGGGGGCTGGGGATGCCAGGGTAGTCTCTCCTTAAATGAGTTCATTGATCCCTGGGTGTAATCGGATGTGTTCAGCTCTCCTCCCTTCTGCACACCACTTCTCTGCTCCCAAGTGCATCTGCTCCTTCACACGGACACAAAATGGAGCATGTCTTCTTGGTTCTTAGGTATTTGACCTAGGAGGTGACCAGCTCCATTAACTGGGATGTAATTTGGATGTGACATTGGCTCCTGGAGGTTTTGGCTCTCCTGGCAGGCCAACCCCAATCTCCCGGAGTGGAATATATGGGGGCCTATCTAGAAGCTTAATTGCATGTGTGTGACCTAAGGATCAAAGCTATTGAAAGATTCAGGGTGTTCACAGTACATGCAAAGGGTTTTCTGTGAATGAGTTGGTTTAAAAAGACAAAGGGGAAAAACATCACAGGGGAATATTTTGCTTCCTGCTAATCAAGTTCCCCTTTATCCTAAGGGGTTTTGTTTGTTTGTTTTGTCTCAGTTTTTACAAAGGAAGTACATAAAATAAGATCTGTTTTAACTGCACCCAGTTGGATTAGTAAAATCAGTGAATTAACTCAACCCATAGCAGGGAAAAATGGAATCAAGCACATAGGCTCATGTGTTTTGGAAAAACAGGGTGCAATGGCAAAGTGTGGCTAAAGGTCAAATGTTTGTTACATTTGCACAGAAAATTAAGCTGGAGAGAGTGAGCTAATTAACAGTAATTGCCAAAATCACTGGAAAGTGTAATGTCTGAATCCAGCCTCGGGAAGAAGTAGCCATTTGCGTCTTTTTGGCCACTCTTCTTTGAGTATGGAAACCACGGTTCAGTTCTTTCCAGAATTCTCCCGGTTGTTTGTCAAGTAGTCTGTTTTCTTGTAACCTCTGAGAATTTTTCCTCCATCCGCTTAAGGCCCAAACTAAGTGATTCTCTTTGCATTTCCTTGGAGCACTTTTCAACTACTTGATCTTACAGCTTAGGTTTTCTTTCTCTTTCTCTTTTGTTGTTTGGATTCATTTTCATATCTCCCTTTATCCTTCTCTGGGTGTTACCTCAGATGTGCAGGCATAAGACTTCCTTCAGGGGACAAGTCAAAATTAAGGCAGCTCAAGAGGTATTGTCCTCAGGTCTGAAGGGAGCAGGACATTGGCCAACATTTGGCCAATGCCCAGAGTTTGGGGATGGGAGGGCACTACCTTCCCACTGTTGACCACTGTTGAGGAGCACTTAGAAGTCGTCAAAAGGTTTCCCACCAGGAACCTCTGCAGAAAGTAAGGCAAGAGCAAGAGCCTCTTCCATTCCTTCCTGAGTGAATAGTTACCGTGATAGTGAGGGAGCCCTGGGCTAAAGTCACAGAGATCCTGGGGTTGCGTAGAACTGCTTGGGTGGAATCTTTGCACAGAGACCTGTTCCTTGGCCATGTGCTCTTCTTCTCCCTCAGAGGATGCCTTGCCTTCTCATGGTTACTATCACTTTCGTGACCAAACTCAACATTAGAGCATCCAGCAATCTGCCAAGGATTTCTTTGCAGGGGTCCTTGGCACCAGCCACAGGCAAAAGAAAACCACTTGCAACCTGGATGTTTAGAACTAAAGGATGACCTACAGATGCTGCTCACTGAGGTCCTGTGTTTGCAGTATGGATCTCGGAGGTTCCTGGGCAAAACAGGTACTGTCTGAGCCACTATTTCATGTAACACTGAAATCTTAGAGGCAGGACTGCACATGCTTCTGCCCTGGGTTGGGTCCCCCGCCTGATCTAATAACGGATCGGATGATGGGTTATCAGACAGGGGGATGTCACATACAATAAGCCTATGACATTGCAGGCCAAATCAAAGGGAATACTCTACTACTTGCTGTTTTCCATTCATCTTTTTGCTGATTTCAGGCAAGCTACATTGCTTTTGGAAAACAGATTTCTTAATCAGTTAAGAGAAAGCCATTGTAAGCTTGCCTCCTGGCTGTTTATGAGGAGGAATTGTTATAACATAAAAGCACTTACACATAAGTAGCTTTGATATGAAATTTGATTTTGTTAGACTATGATATCTAATTAGAGCAAAATCCTCTTTCGGGAGAATTATACAAAAATGTTAATTTAATGAAATAGAAATGACCATTAAATAAAATTTGAAGATGAATGTTTCCTTATCCCTGATCCTGACACCCAGTGATCAGATCATGGTAATCTTTCCTTTACACTGAATTCTTTTGCAAAGCATTCTTTCCCATTTTTTAAAAACAGTCCTCAACCACTTGAATCTTTGGATAAAAACCATCAGTACCTTTTTTGCTGATTGTGGAAAAATTCTAAAATTCTTAAGACTTTTCCATAGTCTCCTCCATGGAACTTCTGGGATTGCCAATATTGTTCCTGGTACTTTTCAAATGCATATTATCTTGCAAACTTGCCTCATATCATTTCTACCTGGAACCCTTTTCCTTTTATCTGTTTAAATGCTACTACTTTTCAAGGTCCCAGTTTCAGTTGTATCTTCATTCATATACTAGAATATATACTTTCCAAAGGTAGGGATTTTTGTCTGTTTTGTTTACTGCTGATCAAGAATGTCTGCTGAGGGGTACCTGGGTGACTCAATCAGTTAAGTATCTGACTATTGGTTTTGGCTCAAGTCATGATCTCAGGTTCCTGAGATCAAGCCCCACATCAATCTCTATGCTCAGTGGGGAATCTACCTGAGACACATCAAGCAACAGTTGAGGGAAAAATAAGACATATGATGGAAATTGTTTATAAGGACAGGCCCAGTAAGAAGCATATCCCACAACAGGTAACTCCAAGCTCAAGCTTTAAGTACTTCAAAAAATCTGTGAAGGTTGGTCCTTCTAATCAGGTTTGAGAAAATACCTTTATCCATATGCCATGGAAAGACAATGATGAAGGCATGATCGGATAACAGAGGTTAATCTATCTGGGCAACAGAGCTTTTGGGCAACTGCAAAAGTTTGTATCTCTAAAAATAACCTATTTTTAGTTTACAAAGGACTCTAGTACACATTTTTTTCACTTGCCCCTTCCAAAACCTTGAAAGGTATATTGTTGCTGTATTTCAGAAAAGTAAGTTGTTCAAGGTCAGATACCAAGTAAGTGGCAGAGGGAGCACCTGAACTCAGGCCCTCTGGCTCTAAAGCCAAGACTTTGTCACCTCTACCTGGGTGCTTCTTCCAACTGAAGAGAAAGAGTTAAATTGCTGTTCCATACTCTAATCTTTTTTTTAAAGATTTTATTTATTTGACAGAGAGAAAGAGAGAGCACAAGCTGGGGGGAGTGGCAGGCAGAGGGAGAGGGAGAAGCAGACTCCTTGCTTAGCAGGCAGCACAGTCCCAGGACCCTGGGATCATGACCTGAGCAGAAGGCAGAGGCTTCACTGCTTAACTGACTGAGCCACCCAGGTGTCCCCTATACTCTGATCCTACAGGGCTTTTCTTAATGCAAAGATCACTGATAACCATCACCAGGTGAATATTTCTTGTGTATAGGTTATGTATTTGTGTGCACGCACATGTGTGTATGCATCTGTGCGTTTATCCCATTGTTTTCCTGTTATTATTGAGAATTGCCATGATAGAGTTTATTCAACTAAAAATCTGCAAAACAGTGCACTTCTCACTCCCACATCAGAAGGAGGGCTAGAAAGTTAATCCTCTTCCTTTTTCATGGTCTGAGAAAGGGCACACACACACACCCCAATTTGTGTGGAGAAGGCACTGGTATCTGAGGAAGCAAGCACACACCAGGGATTCCTTACAAGTTGCTACAGCTAACAACATGTGAACCTACTCAAGAAGCTGTGTGCATGTTATACCCAAATCTGAAAACCACCTAGAGCTGTGTATCTCTTCATCAGTGTCCGATGCACTAAATAACCAAGTCCCAGAACAATTACCTCTTCATGCCCAAGGCAGTACCGCTGGGAATCATCAACCTTTCAGGGTTGATTGCAAAGATCTTTCCATGCCTTACAAGGTATTAAGGTTAACTTATTGGAGAGAACTCTGTGAATTAAATGTTGTACATTTCACCACAAGCTAAGCCTATTTCAACAGATTCAGACGTAGTGGAAATATTTCAGAATGTAGCTTCACTGCCTGTGGAGAATATCTTACTATTGCTTATTTTGCTGACTGTTGGCTTCATCATGTAGATGGCTCAGAAGACTCTGAGGGTCCCCGCAGTAATGAATGGCCAAGAACAAAGCTCCTCTGACTGGCCTTGACTAGTCCTACTCTACCTCCCTGCTGCATCTCCCATGACCTCCCACACTTAAACCAACTGCATCACTCACTTTTTCCTGACCTCATCTTCCACTTTTTCCCCAGGATGTTTCTGCTTAGTCTACCTGGAAAGCCCTCCCACCTACCTCTGCCTGTAAAATTCTACTTATCATTCATGTCCTACCTCAAAGGCTCCTTTATGAGATCAGTAGGAATCCTATTTATATATCCCTTGTTATTCTTATGTAATAATTTACCACATTTTGCTTTTTTATAGTGGGTTTTTGCTCTTCATTTGTCCATCCATTCAGCAAACCCTCAGGGAACACTAATCATGTCTTCATGTTGCTTTTGGTCTAGCTGTCAAGATAGACTGAAAAAGCTCTATAAGATATGTGACAAGTACAGAGCAGAGGAAGTGCAGTGTACACAGGAGCCATCTAAACCAGTTTAGTGTGTGTTTTGGCAATGGGAATTGGGTCCAGAAAGTCTCACCTTTGCATACTTTTATTTTATCTGATATAAGATCAAGTGCTCAATAAAGTCAGAGAAACTGCAGGATGGAAAGCTGGTAACATGTTCCAAGGAGCTGATCATCATGGCTCTCGCCTGTGTGATGGCAACTCAGCTAAACCCACTTAATTCTGAAGCCATTGCTTCTGAGGCTCTTCTCAGGCTTTCTTACATGTAGAAAAGCTATTGAGATTTGATAACTTGAAAGCTTTTCTTTCTCTATAGACACTGACAGGCGGGGATTGTTTTAGAGTTGATGGACATAATTTAAGGGGAAACTTATGATGTGTTTTTTACACCGTGGGCTGAAATATTCATGAGTTGAAGAGTAGACCCTTTTAATGTGTAATCTACACATAAATGAAGTTAAACCTTAAAATTCATAAGGTATCGTGATTGCTTTAGGATAAGAGTGTTATGAACACACCTAAACCCTTCAATCATTATTTGTAGCCTTCCACAATCAAGAAAAAAAAATGCAGCCACATTTTGGTCATTTCTTAGAAACTGCTTGAGTAGGTTTGTGCTGGCTAAATCTACCACTGAGGTTCCTCTAAGTAAGGTCAGCTCCATGGCTCTGAAACATAACAGAGCAATGAAAACCTTGAAAAATCACCTCTAAAAATAAACTTGGTAAAACTCTCATTTCATATAGTATGGTGACCTTTACCATGGATCACACAGCAGGTTAATTTACTGAGACATTAACTTATGTTTATTTTCATTGTATTTTTCCCCCTCATACTATTCTAAGAAGGTATTTCTTCTTAGAAGAAATTGGCAATTGTCTTTTCCCACCTCCCAAAGTCAAGATTGCAAGAGAGGAGGCAGAATTACCCAAAGAAAACTCTCCCTCAGGCATTAATAATTAGTCTCTACAAATTCCCCTTGTTTGAGGGCCCTGGGCTTGGTCAGCCCAAAGAGCAATGTAGAGAAAATGATCTTCCAACACTGGGAAGGTGAGAGTGGGCTGGTAGGTCCCAGTAGGGAAAATGTCCCTGTTCCCTGACAGCTGCCTTGGAGGAGCATCATCTTGGAGCAATACCTGGTGTGGTGCCCTCTTAGGTTGAAGCCTTAGGTGTGGGACTTCCCCATCTTTCCCAAGCTGCCACCATTCAGGAAACAATGGAGGGCCCAACTTCTACAGGTATCATGGGCTTGGATGCTGAGCAGTGCAGAGGACCTCTCTGAGTGTTGTAGATTGCATAGGCCTTCCAGGGGCTGGTACAGGGAAGGAGGAAGCCCCTGTAGTGATGGAATTTTAATTTCTCAGCCCCTAGGAGTTGGCAGTTTGGAGTCAGACTTGATTTGATGTGGAAAATGAGGCAATGTGATAAGCCAACTATGATGGAATAACATTGTGCCCAATACAACTGTGTAAGTGAAAGCAAAATATTAGCTTGAAATGAATGATCTTGTGTAAGTGGGAAGAGTAGGTTTGTGAGAAATGATCTTTTTCTTTCTTTTCTTTCTTTCTTCTTTCTTTCTTTCTTTCTTTCTTTCTTTCTTTCTTTCTTCCTTCCTTTCTTTCTTCTTCTTTCTTTCTTCCTTCCTTCCTTCCTTCCTTCCTTCCTTCCTTCCTTCCTTCCTTCTTTTCTTTGCTTTCCCTTTTGTAAAACCCCCATGCCAGATTATTTTCTACATGTACTACCTTATTGGTCCAAAGGGCCCCCAGTGGAGCTAAGTGATGTCCATGAGGGCCTCTGGAGGGCCATGGGTAGACCAAAGAGATGGAAAAAAAGGAAAGGAGATGAGAAGAAATAGAAATGAAAAGAAGTATGGAGGAGAGAATGTGACAATTACCTAAAGCAGAGTAACCCTACCTGTATGCCGAAGAGATGCACTCATATAGCGTATGGCTTCCAGCCAGACCAAAGGAAGATATCCATGCTAGTTCCTCCTTTTCCTGTTATCTTCACATCTCTTCTACTTTATTCCTATTCAGTCAGCCTGTGTTCATCCCACACCCTCCTCTGGCTCCAGGCAACAGGTATTTCATTCCTTGGTCCTGGTAGTTTGGGAGGAGGCACAGGGAAAGCATCTGGGGTGGCACCTCACACAGACATGCATTTCCAATCTGGCTCTGCCAACTCATGGCACTGGGTCTTGGGTACTAGATCCTCAAGAGTCAAGAGCAGCGCTGCACGCATAGTAGGGGGCAGTGTCCACTAACCAACTCTCAGATTACTTTCTTCTTGCTATTTTACCTTCACTCCTCTGGGTGGTGAGAACCATTAGTCTTAAATGAACAGGCGCTAGCAGAGGGCTGGCTAGAAGAGAGCTCAGAGGGCAATGAAGAGTACCTGTGATTCTGCATTCGGATCTGGAAGCAACCCTCATCTGGGATAGCTCTTTGTTCCACGGGTTCTCAGATTCCAGCAGGCACTGGAATGACTGGAGGACTTGCTAAAACACGGATGGCTGGGCCCCGGCCCACGCGTGCCTGATTCCCACAGTCTGGGCTGGGCAGGGTTGGTGCTGCTGGTCCAGGAACTGAAGGTTCCTGACTCGGTCTGTTCTCACACTGAGGCCAAAGTGATTTGTTGAAAGCCTTGCTTTTATGATTTCCCCTTTCTGCTTAAAACTCTTTAGTAGCTCCCTGTAAGGTATACTTTGAGATGTCAGCTGTAAGAGTAAAATGATGAAGTGTTCCCTGGAGGAGGGAGACAGAGGCCACTGCCTCCCTACTTTTTCCTTGTAGGGTAGGGTGTCTCCTTGAAATTTGGGCCAGAAAAAGGGCCCACCTTTTGATTTTATGATGCAAAGTCTTCAACCTTCTGATCCATGGATCCGTGTATACTTATTGCCAGGAGGGGCTCAGGGGGGGTCCAGGTGGACAGGGGACAGCCACAAGGTGCATGCATTCATCTCTCAGGGAGATGAGAGAAGATATAATTCTTCTGTCTTCCACTTCACTGTACACCTTTGTGTTCAGACTTGGTAGATACTTTCACTGTCCCTGCACATGCACATAAGTCTGTATGCGTTTTCTAACAAATTGCGTTCTTTCTCCTTTCTCTTCATTTGTTGGCAGAAAGGGTTGTGTTGTTGTTGTTGTTGGCAGGATGGTCTCGTTTTCCTAGCGCAACCCTAACCAGCTTCCTCTTCTCTGAGAACCACCCTGTAGCCTGAGATGATGCAATTTGGTTCTCTCTCCCAGGAATTTGGACTCAGTATTGAAAAACACAGTGTTCACAGAGTTGGGGGAGGGAAAATAGAGGGAAGGGAGAGAGGGAACACAGAGAGAGTTGAAGGAAGCAGTGAGGCAATAGAGAGAAGCAGAAGTACTGATTCTTGAGGACTTTTCATCGGTGGAACAGTTCCAGGGAGTTCCAGCTGCCACCCCAAGAGCCACCCCATGTTCTCCCAAAAATCCCCTTTGGATTTATGCGAATTATATCAAAATAACTGTACTGAGATATTCCCATTACCCTCATCAGGAAGTCCGATTCCTGGACGTGGTGGTAACAAAGCTCTCCATGATCTGACACCTGCTTACCCCTCCATCTCAGTCTCAATACATTTACTTTCTACTCTATATTTCAGTCATATTGGACTGCTTTTTAGCTCTTTCCACTCTTTAGGTTTTGGGCATGCTGTTTTTCTCTCTGCTTGTAACACTCTTTTCTCCTCATTTCTGCCAGTCTATACCTATTTGGTCTTCAAATATCAGTGTAGATAGGTTGCTTCCTCCAGGAAGCCCTCCCAGATATACAGCTTCTCCTCCACATTCTTGGAGTACCTTTTGCTGCCTGGTGACTTGTCTTTCGTTCTAGATTTTGATCTCTGTGAGGGCAAAGACAGAGTCATAATCACTGTTGTATCATATATGGTACCTGATACTTGGTGGGCACCCAATAAATACTTATAAAATTAATGAATGGCATGCCTCCTTGCCATCAGTCACCTGGACCTTAGTGGCAGACTGGCAACCTTGAAAAAAAAAAGAAAAACTGCTTTGGCCTCAAGCTATAGACAGTCAGTTGGAAATACTCCTGAGGTAAAGAATCAGATACTGCCATGGTTTGGGAATATCCTATTACCTTCATTGTATCTCCACCCCTCCCCCCCACTTATTTAATGATTGTGCCAGAGTTTCTAATTAGAGAAAAGGCCTCATGCATTTATTGATTCAAATGTGCTGTATCACCAGGGAGATTTTGAGTATAAGGTTAGAATTTAGCATATCAGAAACTCAATCCATTTGAGATCTCTCAAAGAGGTTTGCCCTTGGGTCATTTAGCACAGCCTTTCATAGTCACTGAAAACCGTTGTCATGGTAATCATGGACCTTTTCAAGATTTTTGTATATGAGTTAATGAAGATACTGGGAACAGCCCAAAGGAATTCATACTTGGGTGTGCATTTGTCTCCATATTAACCCAATCATTGTTTTGAACACACATCTGCCCCTGGGCTGATTCTCTTGGCTCTTGGTACTGACAGGAATAAATAAGCAACTGATTCCTTTTTTAGTATTTTCGGCTTGGAGGCTGTGGCTGGCTGCCCTTTTGGTCTCATTTCAACAGGAAATCCCACATGGAGGGTTTAAAGGAGCAAAAGGAAAAAAGAATGGTGTGCGAAGCAAATATCTTTCTTTTACTTCGAATTATTAATGTTGCTGATTTCAATCATCTAGACTTGATGCCTACAAAGAAGTTTCGGTTGCGGAGTGCACACAAAGTTAACCGTATCTATAGCATTTCTCTTATGGTCCTTTATAAATATGCCTTAACTTAGGCCTCCATCAAGTCTACAGATTTAGGTCCAGATATCTCAGTGTGCTTATACCATTTGAGTGTGAGCATTTCCATCTATGTCCTGTCCTGCTAGTGATTTCCTGATCCATTCTTCCTTCTTTCCTGTAATACAAACCCCTTACTTTTAGCTTAGGCATGTAGATGCTTGAAATCAAGACATTTCTCATTCTCCCTTAATGCTGGCCAGTGGTATTTAAGTAGAAGCGGTGTATTTGATTTCCTAGGCTTATCTTTATTTATTTTTTATTTTATTTTATTTTTTTTATTTTATTTTTTTAAAGATTCCATGTCCTTTATTCATACTAGGCTTATCTTTAAAGAAGATGGGTTTGCATCCTTCTTCATCCCTTCCTACTGCCTGGAATGTAGACATGATGGGTAGAGCTGAAGCACCCATTTTGGACAATGAGTCAAGAGCCATGTTGAGGAAAGCAGAATGACAAGACAGAAGGAGCCTGGGTCTCTGAAGATTACAAAGCTTCCATTAAAGCCCAGACTGACTATGTTTACAGGAGAGACAAAGAGACTTCAGTCTTATTTAAGCAATTGTTATTGTAGATTTTCTGGCATCTAATCTTAACTGATATACCATCCAAAAATGAAATTTATTTTTCCTCTTTCCACTGAGTAGATGTGAAACTTTATGGGCTTTTCTGTGAGATTTACCTTCTGATCCCAGAGCATGCTGGAAGGAAGGCTGGTTTGTATTAGCGAGACTGAATTTTCTGGTATGGGGAATTGACATTTCAATGGCAAGAAAATACCTACTCCAGCCTAGCCATAGAGATATAGTGTTGCCTGGTCTTTGTATGTGCATTTTCAAATTTTCCAGTATAATGGAACCATATATCTTTCACCTAAAATCAGCACTCCTATCTCAAGTGCTTTTTGGAACAAAGTAGGTGATAAACAATGATCATTAGTCATCAGTCTGAATGCAAAGCAATCGAAGTAAGACAGAAAAACCCCCAGACTTCCAAATTATCTGAAACAAATATAACAGCCCTCTACATGGGAGACGCAAGCCTTACGCTAATAAGGAATTGCAATTTTACTTACTGAACTTGGGCCTTTTAATCTTCTTGGTCGTATCTTTATTTGAGTGTATTCCAGTCACCAGCAAAACTACATGGAGAAAGTGAAAGAAAATCTAGTCAATATCATTTTACCTAAATACTTTCTCCCTTCTGACCCTTATCTCGGCTTTCATCACATGTTACAATATTCTTATGGATGGAACTAATGTTCCCTGGGGAAATAAGGTGAATAGTTTGTGTACTTGTCTTGGCTCCTGCTGAAGGAGGCTTCCAAAAATGCCTCTTGGGCACCTGTTCTCTGTTTTGCTTCTTTGTGTTTCACCACACCAACTCTGCCCTCTTTATTCCCCAAAGGAGAAAATGTGGGATCTGAGAAGCCACTCACTGCTTGGTGCCAGAAATAAACGATGGAGGTAGGCTGAGCACCAGGCCCTGCTTGCACTCTTTCCTCTGTTCCACATTGAGTTTCCAAATGACTAATTTCCAACTGGTCAGAGAACTGTGTAATGGGTGTGCGCACGTACCCACGTGTGTGTGTGTGTGTGTGTGTGTGTGTGTTTGTGTGTTCGTGTGTGCGGGAAGGAGAGTGGATTGGAGGGGATCTGTAAAAAGCCCCAGGGAGGGCTGTCTAGGAAAGGAAGACAAGGGGAAAGGGGGCTAGGGAGAAGAGGGGGGGACTGGTCACAAGGTCTGAGGGGTGACCTGAGTGACCTCTGGTGGTCCACTGTAACAGCACCTTGTTCTGTGCTCCCACAAGGCCACCTGCAGGTAGATGACCTTCCTCCTCAGAAACAGGAGCAGAACAGCTTTTGGATACTGTTCTCTTCAGGAAATATAACAACAGAGCAAGAAGGGGGACGTCTTTATCCTTTTAAATTCTGAGTTGCATTACCAATTTGAGCCTTGTGTTTAAAAAAAAACAAAACAAAATTGACCAGTTTTTTTCTTATTATCAGAATAGTGCATGTTCCTCATAGAAGAATGTAAAAAACACAAAGAACGGTGCAGAAAACATAGATGAGACAAAAGCATAACATTTTCGTTTTTCTCTATACATCTACATATTCATGAGAGTACTTTTAAGCAAACATTTGATCATGCTCATGGTGTTTACAATGTTTTATAACTTACTTGTACTTAAGTAAGTACAAGTAAAAATACAAACATTTTTTTCTTGTCGTCAAATGTTCCTTCACAATAATTTTAAGGGCCTGAATGGTATTGTACTGTATGGATGGATCATAATTTAATCAACTTCTGATTCATCTTTGCCTCGATCCTTTGTTATTTCCTCTACATAAATTTCCAAATAGGATTTATTTTTTTAAAGATTTTATTTATTTATTCATGATAGACACAGAGAGAGAGAGGCAGAGACACAGGCAGAGGGAGAAGCAGGCCCCACACAGGGAGCCCGACGTGGACTCCATCCTGAGTCTCCAGGATCGCGCCCTGGGTCAAAGGCAGGCGCTAAACTACTGCGCCACCCAGGGATCCCACCAGATAGGATTTCTTGTCTGAAAGATATGCCCACTTAAAATTTTGATATGTATTGTGAACATTTCTCATAGCATTTAAAAAAATGTATTCATGAGAGACAGAGAGAGAGAGAAAGCAGAGACACAGGCAAAGGGAGAAGCAGGCTCCATGCAGGGAGCCTAACATGGGACTCAATCCCAGGACAGTATCATGCCCTGAGCTGAAGGCAAATGCTCAACTGCTGAGCCACCCGGGCTGCCCTCTCATAGCATTTTCTTATTAACAACATCTGACAATGATCGTATCTCTGTACCAATGCTAATTCTACCTGTAGATGGAAAAGCAATATTTTCCTTTCAAAAGGCTAGTCAATTCTCCATTCTTCTTTCCTTCCTCTCTGGGCATCCTACTACTTTACCCACTGCTTAACCTGCCTCTATTGTAGCTACTTTTTTGAGAAACTCACTTTCTGGGTAGAGCTGGCACTCCAGAGTCCATGGAGAGATAATCAAATAGGCATTCTACTTCCTGGTGTGTGTGTGTGTGTGTGTGTGTGTGTGTGAACACAACATAGATGTTCAATTTAGGCATACATGGACTTAGGAATTCTTGAATTGGCAACTACCTTTGAAGTAAACTGTCACTAGGGTTTGTTAAGAAAATTTTTATTTATCTTGTGATTATCTAGCTAATCTGCACCAATGATGCAGTTCCTAAATTATCCCCAGTTTTGACCAGTACCATTAGCTGAGGCTGGACAGTTGACATACCATGTCCTGCAAGAACAGACACATGAAAGAAAACTGAATACGAACCAGAAGTCTAGCCAAGAGGAATGAAGGCAGACATTTTTTAGGTGTTGTTTACTTCTGGGGTTTGGGTGGGTGTGAGCGTCCTGGAGGTCTAATTTTTATAGTAGTCTCTATGTCATTTACCTCTGTGTGAAGATACATCTTCATTCTATACACAAAAAATGACGAATCCTAGAATATTTTAGAAAACAAGTACTAAATAAAAATGTAGAAGAAGATTAAGCAAGTTAATTAGAAGAAATAATTGAAATAGTAATACATTTGGGTATCAGTTCTTGTGGAAAACCAAAAACTGTCCTTCTGGGCCTGTGTGCCTGTGGCAAGTGGTTTATAAGTCTCCATATCATTAGGACTATAAATATTTCAGTAAGACCTCCCCATCACTTGCATTTGCTCACCCACCACCCTCCAGGCTGAAAACATGCATAGCTGGGTTCAGTTTTACCACAGTGGTTAATAAAGTCATTATTTTCAATGGTACACAGAGGCCCTCTCCTCAGCTTAGATGCTTGTTAATTAAAACTCCCCAGAAACCACTCCTCAGGGGGAGGGTTGGTCAATAAGGCTGAAAATATGCTTGTGCCCTAGAGTCTTCATTCCTCATCTGTAAGGCTTCTCTTACCATGCTGGAAGTGGTGAATTTGGGAAAGGAAAAAATCAGTCTTGTGTTGCTTTTCTAAGGAAGCCAGGCAGAGCATGGGGATGGATGGCTGATACTCACTTCCAAGTACAAAGTGAACTATAGATCTACCACAAGTAACACTTTATCAGGCTACTGAGGCTATTAGTGTCTAGAAGGCTTGAGGAAATTAAGTCTAGAGTCCAAAGTTCCAAGGCAATCATGGTTTACGAAATTTGCAGCAATACTTTCCAATTGTTAAAAATTTAGTGTTCTAGTTCTGAATAATACTGAATAAAGTTCTCATCCTTTGACAGTGGTGCTGCTTGAAATTTCAAAACAAACTAAATGTTGAAATTACTTTTTCAAATAAAAGATTTCCTCCCACCTCTCACTTCCTCTAGAGGAACCATCAGTATAGTTAAGATGGCTGATGCATAATTGTTTTAAAATTCAATTTTTTTAAAGATTTTATTTTATTTATTCATAGAGACACACACAGAGAGAGAGAGAGAGAGAGAGGCAGAGACACAGGCAGAGGGAGAAGCAGGCTCCATGCAGCGAGCCTGATGTGGACTCAATCCCGGGTCTCCAGGATCACACCCCGGGCTGCAGGCGGCGCTAAACCGCTGCGCCACCGGGGCTGCCCTTAAAATTCAATTTAAATAAATTATCATCCTGATAGTTTATGGATAGAGAAATGCAAATGAATTAGCTTAAAACAATGTTCAGTCTCATTAATGGTAAAAAATACAAGCTAAAGCCAAACAATAGGATAGTTTCCCATACCATGTCAGTAAATACTGAACACAAGATTATATTTAATCCTGGCATGGATTTGAGATTAGGGCATTTAGGTACACTGCAGGTGAAGTCTAAGCAGGTGGAGTCATTCTGGAAGGCCATTTGGTAATGTATTTCAATAGCCTTAAAAATAGTTATATTCTTTGTCCCAGGAAATATACCCCTAGGAATATATCCCAAGTTGTAATTAGAGATAGAGACAAAATTTATGTAAAAATGTTCACTACAGCATTATTTATAACAGCAATCTAGAAATAATGAAATGTTGGAAATGTCCCAACAGTAGGAGTATCCTGAGCATTTATTACAAATGATGTGTTAAAGAATATTAGATGAACTGGCAAGTGCTCAGCTCTAACCTGAAGAATGATTCTGACAAAATTAGAATATATACAGAGAGAAATAAGTGGAACAAACATACCAAAATGTTGATAATGATGGAATTGTCATTTTTATATTTTCTATATTTTCCCCATTTTATAGTATATTCCATATATAAATCCCATACTTTATGTAGAATACATTTCCTTTACAATTAGAAAAAGGCAAGATAAATAGTTTTTTAATTGGGTCATATTGAAATTCTATAGACTTATGATAATAAAAGATGCATACCAAAATCATCAGTAGAGTTAATGGGCACTCATATCCCAGTTTTCCGGGCCAGTAATGAATTACAATCAGAATTCACTTTCTTTCAAGAAAAGACATGAAGTGCCAGGATATCTAATCAATGATCAAATCAGGAGGTACTTACTTATTATGTATCAGTAACTTTTATAGAAATGCCCCAGTGTAGCCCATAAACTCCTGGTTAGATCCTTCCAGAGCCCCTCCAGATACTAACTCCAATGGTGTTGACAAGGACTCTATCCTTGACCAAACTTTAATGGGGCTCCTCCAAGTCCTTTTCTCAACTGGCCCTTGAACTTGGGCTTTAGTGTCCTTCTTTGTTGGTCCTGCATCACCTGGTTTTAGCAAGAATCTTGTTTAGAAAGAATCCCCCATTCTTGATTCACCCTAGTCTGCCTTTAGCAAGAATCATGTCAGGTAGATTTAGCAAGAATCCCCCACCCTTGATGTCTTCTCTCAGTAATTTCCAGCCACCAACTCCTACAACCTGCTGCTTGGGTAGAAATCTCCATGTTCCTTGTTGTCTTTGGAATTGAGCCCGGTTCTATAGTGAGATCTCCTCTATTACAGTAGTTCCTGATTAAAATCTGTTTTTATCACTTTAAACGCTGTCCAGCCCTGGTTCTCTTTTGGTGTCCACAATGCCTTCCTGAATACTGATTTACAAAGCAGATCATTTTAAAGCAGTTCAGATCTCCCCCGTGATTTAATTTGGTATTATGTACTCTATGTACTCAATGAAACATCTAGCATCAAATAAATCAGAGCTTCATAACAAAGACAGGACAACTTATTCTCTACAATCACATAAATCATAAAATTATGCTTCAAATCACAGAATATTAAAGCTGAGAGGAGCTGTGTAGACTATCCCTTTATTTTATAAAAAAGAAACAAAGGTCAAGGTTAACACCTTGACTAAAGCTGCACTTCTTTGGGGGCAGAACTTGGAACCAGAATGGAAATTTGCAGGCTACTGCCTCAGCCCATTTATTCCACTTGCTCCTGGTAAGTGCAGTTGTTGATTATATGCAGTGCTCCAAAACTCTGCTGTATCAGAAATTCATCTATGTCTAAAACAAACATGCTAGCTCTGAAAAATATTAAACACCTAATTGACACTAATTTAGATGGTTTTGGGGGGATCATTGGATAGTACTGTGTGGAATTTGGTTTATAGTAAATATTTATTTGAGTCTTTTGGCCAAGTTTCTGGGTCATAGCTTCCCAAACTCTTGAAATTTCCTGACTGATAAGAGCAATAGGGGCACCTGCTGTTATAATATTTGGTTTCTTGTCCTCTGTTCCTGAAATCAGAGCCATAAATGTGAGACAGGTGTCTTGTTATTTAAAACAAGTGCCTTTCAATCACAGTTGAGTTTATATTAATGAGGTAATAACTTCTGAGAATCCCCTAAAGATGAGGGAGCTAGTTGCCAGGGGAACCAACTTCAAATAGAGGGTTTCAGTCCCACTCTCTGATTTCTGGGCAGGGGAGAGGGGCTGAAGTTTGAATCAATCACCAGAGGCCAATGAGTTAATCAATCATGCCTAAGTACTGAAGCCTCCATAAAAAAACAAAAAGACAGAGTTCAGAGAGCTTCCATGTTGATGAATCAGAATGCTTCTACATGCTACTCTGCTGGATCCCAAACTCTAGGGGAACAGAAGTTCATTTGTTTGGGACCTTGCCCTATGTATCTCTTTTTCTGGCTGTTAGTTTGTATTCTTTAATATTCTTTGTAATAAACTGGCAATCTGGTGAGTGGTGAGTAAATTGGTTTCTTGAGTTCTGTGAGCCACTCTAGCAAAGTAATCAAATCCAAAGAGGGGATCATGGGAACCTCTGATTTATAGTCAATCAATCAGAAGCACAGTGACAACCTGGACTGGCAGTTGGCATCTGCAGGGGGGTTGTGTGTGGCAGTCTCGTAGGACTGAGCTCTTAGCCAGTAGAATTTGATGATGTTTCCAGGTAGATAGTGTCAAAATTGAGTCAAACGTAGGAGACCCAACTGGTGTTGGTGAATTGCGTGGTATGGAGAAAAACCCCACACATTGGAATTGGGTACAGAGTTGGACTCTGATACCTTATAAATCTACCATCCTTGAGGAAAGTAATTTATTTCACATTATTTCCTGAGTGCCTGTGAGATGTGCTGAGCACTGAAAATGCAGCAATGAGCAAGACACAGCTCCTGTCTTCAATGAATTCACAGCTTTGGGGGAGCCAGCCTAGTGTGTCAAGGTGAATACCATGCAGGTATGATGAGAATCAATACAGGACACAGTGGAAGCCCTTAGGAAGATGGCCTAATCAGAGGGAGGGTGGAAGGAAGCTCCCTGAGGACAAGTAGGGCTTGTGGGGGTGTGGGGGCAAGAGGAAGAGCATTCCAGGCCAGGGATGCAGTATGGTCAGAGGCTGGAAGGGAGAAATGATGTGAGCCTCAGGGGACTGAGAAGGTCAGTACTTTTCAGGTCTTTGGAAGCCAGAGTGGACTGTGTGGGGAGCAAGGAGAGAAGACAGCAAGGTCTGTATCAGGAAGGCCTCCCCAGCAAGCAAGGCACTCTTAGAGATGTGGTCCCCATCCCAAAGACAAAGGGGAAACACTGAGGAGTTTAAATCAAGAGTAGTGATCAGACATGGCTTCTAGAGAGATTAATTGAGGTGTGGTGGAGAAGGAGTCAGGATTTGGGGCAGTGAGGCTGTCTCAGTACTGAGGAGAGTAACAGAAATGGCCCTGGGATGGAGATGAGCAGATGAATAAGAGAGATACTGGGGAGGCAGACCTGTGAGGACACAGAGAGGGCATTGTGTGACAGGAGTCTCCTTTGCCTGCTTTGATTTCTCGCCTTCTGAGTGAGGAGCCCTGAGGGGAGAGAGTTTTGCAGAAAGGCAGGCGGTGAGAGGCTGGGGACAAGGAAGGACAGTCAAATCTCTCTTTTTGGTTCTGTGATATGGGGACACGCAGACTATGAAATGGCCTCAGGGTTTGCCGTTTTGTGTGTTCTACAGGAGCTAAGGCCTTCCTATTCCTGACTCTCCATCTGTCCTGCATAAGAAACCTACTAACCAGGGGATCCCTGGGTGGCTCAGTGGTTTGGCGCCTCCCTTTGGCCCAGGGCATGATCCTGGATACCCGAGATCAAGTCCCACATCGGGCTCCCTGCATGGAGCCTGCATCTCCCTCTGCCTGTGTCTCTGCCTCTCTCTCTGTGTGTCTTTCATGAATAAATAAATAAAATCTTAAAAAAAAAAAAAAAAGAAACCTACTAACCATTGGGGGAGTGGGGGAGGGGCAGCCTCTCAAAGGGGAATGAAGGAGCCTGAGCTTCCAGGGTGAATAATCTTTAGCAGGTCGGTGGAGGAGTCTGGACCAGAACCCGTATGTTCCCTTTGGCTCTCAGTCTAGTCTCCTTCCACCACATGAGAGCCGTCTTGCTTTCCCAGTGTCACCTCTTTTTCTTCCATTCCTCAACTCTGCTGTGTAGACTCCTTCTTCACAGACCTTGAACATTCTGACTACATTATAGGTTGAATTTTGTCCCTTCTAAATTCATATGTTGAAGTCCCAGGCCCCAAAACCGAATCTTACCTCATTTTGAAATAGGTTGGTGGCAGATATAATCATCTAAGTTCTGATGAGGTTGTACTGGGTTAGTTGGGCCCCTAATCCAATATGACTAGCATTATAAGAAGGGAATACCCAACCACACAGAGGAGGAATGCCATGTGAAGATGAAGGCAGAGATTGAGGTGATGCTAGGAAGTGCCAAAGATGGCCAGTCAACCTCCAGAAGTTGGGAGAGAGGCATGGAACAGAGTCTCCATCACTGCCCTCTGAGGAAACCAACCCTGTTGACACTTTGGTTTTGGACTTCTAGCTTTCAGGACTGTGCGAGAATAAAATTGTGCCATTTTAAATCACCCGGTTTGTGGTATTTTGTTGTGGCAGCCCCAGCAAATGAATAGACTGCCTGAAAGTTCTTGGCGTCTTCCCTGGCAATAGTATCACAGTGACCCACAGAGTCTCTCTATCTGACATGGCCAGGGCGCAGCAGGGTCAAGATTAACAGAAGGTTACCCTTGGGCTTAATGCTAAACCCATCAACCCCTTTCTCTCTTCTGGGTGAGCTGCTGCTTCTAGAGAGCCTCCCCAAAATTGTGTTCTCTGCTGATAATGGATAAGGGTTTCATCTCTAAAAGCATGAGTCACCGATGGTATGAATAAGGCCATGTCAGTGATAAGAATTTTCTTTTGAGAAATAAATAACAAGATTCGCAAATTCAGAATCTATAAATACACTCTATCTGAAATATTTGCTAGTTGCTGAAGAATGCAAGATAATGTGTGTGTATATGCGTGTGATATATATATATATACACGTTACATATATTTGCTTTATACAAATATATATACACATGTACATCCTGAATTTGATCTACACTTAACATTATCACTTAAACTTCTCTCTAAAATGTTTATCATAAAAAGATATGCTGTGCTGTTTATATGTTCTGTCTTGGTTTAAACCTTTTCTTGGCAAGATCCTTTGGACCTTAGGAAAATGTTAAAAGTGTATCCAGATACACATATAAAAGTACTTACCAAGGAACATTTCAATAACAGATGCCTTCATAGTGAGGACAACAATCCCCATAAATATCAAAATGGCACCCTGGAGAGGAAGAAACAATAACACCATCACATTTCAGCCAAGAGTTCTGAATTGGATGTGTGGAGTGTAGGGAGGGGCTGCTTCATTTTGCACTGCTCCCTGGAGTCTCTGGATTCCAAGCTGCAACTTTCTCTAAGGAGTCCAGCCTCACTGGTACGCAGACAGTCCATCCTTAGGTAGAAAACCCATTCTAGTCACCAGCCCCCATTCTTCAGAGATTTGGTCTTAGAACTGAAGAGGATATAACTCTATAATTTCAGGAATATGTTCAATCAGTCTTCAAATTAAGAGAAAAGTTACACTTATGGTATTGAGAGGACCTTTTTAGATTATAAATAAATGATGCATGTATCATTCATCTAATAAATATTTATTAAATTCCTATTATATGGCTAGGTATTGTTAGGGAGGAGGTAATGAAAATCGAGCGAGGAAATAGTTCTTGCTCTTAAAAGACTTACAGTTTAAGAGAAGTGGGAAAACATACGTAGACACAAGTAACCATAACATTAGAAAGTGTGCAGGCTCCATAAAGGAGTGTAAGGGGAGTTTGTAGACCAGTGGTTCTCAAACTTTGCTGTATATTAGTATCATCTGGGAGTTTTAAAAGACTCTGGTTGCCCAGGCTGCACCTCAGACCAGTTGAATCAGAATCTCTCAAGGTGGGATCTAGACATTAAGTTTTTAAAAACTCCCTAGGTAATTCCAAAGTGCTGACAAGTTTGAGGACTGGTGGTGGTTCAGAGCAAGATTTCCTGAATCTTACCCCAGGAATCACCTGGGGGTCTTGTCAAAATGCAGATTCTAATCCAGTAGGTCTGAGATAGTGCCAGAGGTTCCCCAAGAAGCAAGGGAATTTTAGAGGAAGGAGAGATTATGTCAGCCTTGGGAATAAGAGAAAGTCTCCTAGAGGTGATAGCAATTAGATCAATTTTGAAAGACAGTTTGAACATGCAGAAATAGGGAGAAGTGACCTCAAGTGGAAGGAACAGCATTGGCAGGGGCTCAGAAGTTGGAAATCAGAGTAGATATAAAGATACTGTTGATATATACGGGGTTTCCTCCTTCTCTTGAGGCTATGAGAAACCCCAAAAGGTTTGTTCATTTTGCATTACATACAGAGCATATACTCTGCATGGTCTCGAATCTTCACGATAAGCCAGTGTGGTAAATTTATGATCCCTTCAGGAAATTAAGGCTTAGAAAAGTTGAATGTCACACCCATGGTGACCAGACAGTCAGTGGGACCAGATTGGAGGTGAGAGTGGTAGGAAGGATCTGCCCTGGGCACAAGCAATAAGGAAGAACATTGTCCATAGAGAATTTAAAGCTTAAGGTTGGTCTGTTTCTTTATTATCTTTCCAGGCTAGCAATTCTAAGCAATGTCAAGAATAAAGCACCTCTACCCTCTGGGGTGGATGGCTCCTGCTACATCCTCTCTGCCCAGTGCCACCACTGTGGAGCCTAAATCTGGCATTCATACTCTACATGCCCCTATGCCCAGTGGTGAGCTGCTAAATGTGCTCTCTGGTGGGGGCAGGAGAGCCCCAATTTGTAGCGTTTGTTGATTTCTGTGTGTAAATCTTCCATGGTTGATTTTGAAGCCACCAAGTAGAGAATTGGAAACACAATCTGGTACTGGCTAGGTCCACTGCAAGCTTATATCCAACATTTAGATTCAGGACTATGCAGATTTTATTAACAAAAAGCAATTATAAAATTATGGTTGAGGTAGTACTACATGTACTTGATGCAATTAACTTAAATAAAACTGTTTAGTATATGAAAGATTTTATGACAAACAATTAAATTGGGCAGTAAGAGTAGCCTCAAACGGAACTGATGATTTTGCTAATTTCCAGCAACAATTGCAATGTGTTAAATTTCCTGATAAAGGTAGTTGACTATTGGTTACATAATAGGCAGATAACAGTTTTTAGCTTCAAAATAGAAATAAAACCGTATATACAATCTATTTGCAATTTTAAATAGCTGGATTGTGTTTTATTTTTATTTTTTTGGGGGGGAGGGTTGTGTTTTAGAAATAGGGTGATAAGTAAAATTTTGTTTGTCTTTGACTATTTTGAGAAGCTCCAGAATGACACACGTTTTCAGGCCTACACAATTACCTTTCTTAGGGGATGAATGCAGTATATGAAGTTACCCTACTGCATCCACCTAACCCAGTCCCACCAATCGGTTGTTATTGTTCAGCTTTGCAGATTTCAAGTCACCTTTATTTCTCCTTCTCTCTCCCCATATCTTATCTAGCAGCCAAGCCTTGTTGGTCTACATTTATACTCTATGCAGAAACCGGCCCTGTCTTCTCACCTTTCCCATTGCCATCTGCTCCAGGCTACACCTCCTGTCACCTGGATTATTGCAACCAGTCTCCTAATGAGGCTGTTCCCTTCTCCCTCTGGCTCCACAATCCATACCTCAGCCAGCATGACCCAGTTCAAAGTGCATCGGTTCACAGCATTTCTCAGATCACAACTCGAAAGTGGTCTTACTCAGAATCAAAGCCTAAGTCTTGACAAGTGGCTTATGACAAGTGGCCCCCTGACCTCATTTCCACTCACCCCTCCATATGCCCCTCACTTATTGAGCTCTGGGCACACTGGCCTCCTGGCTGCTTCTAGAACATACATCTCATGGTATCTGCATTTACTGTTTCCTCTACCTGGATGTCTTCCCCCAAATGAGAACATGATTTACTCCCTCATTTATTTCAAGTCTTTGCTTAAATGTTACCTTCTCCTGAGACATCCCCTTACCACCCAGCTTAAATTTATAATCCATGTCCTATCCATCACCAACTGGTATACCCTATTTTTTCTATTATTTTTTTCATGTCACTACTGCCACTGACATACTTTACAGTTTACTTATTTTACTTGTTTATTGTTTGTGTTCTCCACTAGAATGCAAGCTCCATGAGGGCAGGGATTTTTATTTGATTTTTTAATATGCTCAATAAATACACAATGAATCAGTGAGTGAGTAGTTAAGGCTCTCTCCTTTCCCTAGGAAATTTAAAAAAAGGAAACAAAACAATCTTGTGAATATCCTAAAAACTAGTGAATTGTACACTTTCAACTTATGGCATGTGATTTATATCTCAATAAGTATTATCGATAGTCCACGAACAGGAAAGATGGATTGTAGAGAGAAATGCTTTCAGTCTTACAACTTTAGGAGACATGAGGGATCTGATCTTTACATGCTGGGAGGGGTGGATAAAAACAAACAGGATTCCAGGAAACACTCTAACCCTGGAGGAGTTACCACCCAAATGCTGACTCGCTCCTAATGGAACCTGACCAGAATCACTCTGATCTCTTGGAATCAGAATGTTTTCAGGCCTCTTTCTCACCACTTCCAATTTCTCTCCTTGCTTGGTCTATTGACTCATACACTTAAAATATAAATGTGCCTTTTGAAATATGTGTAAAATTTTTGAACCGTCTCTTAGCCATTCCAGAGGTGGGAATGAGGATGGCCACCACTACTGTCACATAGTGCCTGCAGGCTGTCCTTTGCCACGAACCTGTGGCATGTGCAGTAATGTTGGAACCCCACGATCCCATGTGCTCACACAGGTTCCAACAGAAACAAAACAATGGGAGTTTCCAAAAGAATATGTTACTGATTCGTGAATTTATGGCTTGTACCATGAAATGTAATGTGGAATCCTGAGTATGAAGCTCTGATTAGGCAAATGAAGCTTGATTGTGAGATAAAAATACATACTAATGTAAGTAGAGTAGCCAGCCAATTTAATTTGATCTCTTGTTGCCCCGAGTTAGGTAAGAGCAAGTTGGTAACAAATAATAACATTGCCTTATATTTATATACTTCTTCAGTTTTTTTCTCCCATTTTTTTTATTGTGATAAAATACACACATGTAAAATGTACTATCTTAACCATTTTTTAAGACTACCGTTTAGCTGGATTAGATACATTCATATTATGCCATCATCAGCATCATCCATTTCCAGAACTCTTTCTGTCTTGTAAAACTGAAATTCCACGCCCATGAAACAAAAACTCCCCATTTCCCCCTTCACCCAAGCCCCTGGCAACCACCATTCTGCATTCTGCCTCTAGGATTTTGTCTCTTCTAAGTCCTTCACTTAGGTGGAGTCATAGTGTCTTTTTGTGATTGGCCCATTTCAAATAGTATAATGTTTTCAGGGCTCATCCATGTTGTAGCATATGTCAGAATTTCTTTCTTTTTAAGGCAATATTACATTGTATATATAAGCCATAGTTTACTTATCTGTTCATCTGTTGATGAACTCTTGGGTTGCTTCTGCATTTCAGTTTTTGCGAAAAACACTGCTACAAACATGGATGTACAACTATCTCTTTGAAACCCTGCTTTCAATTCTTTCATGATTATACCTCAAAGGGAAATCACTGGATCATATTAATCTTATCATATATGATATGCAAATATTTTCTCCCTTTTTCTGTGCTTTGTTTAGAGTGTCTTGGAAGCGCAAGATTTAAAAGTTTTCATGAAGACTAATTATTTTTCTTTTGTTTTCTATGCCTTTGGATGTCATATCCAAGAAATCATTGCCAAATCCAATGTTGTGCATCTTTTGCCATCTGTTTTCTTCTAAGAGTTTTATAGTTTAAGGTATTACAATTAGATTTTTAATCCATTTGAGTCAGTACTTATTTATGGTGTTAGGTAAGAGTCCAACTTTGTTCTTTTTTGCATGTGGATATCTCTTTTCCTGGCAAGAAAGAGACTTGAGTTGAAGAGACTATCTTTTCTCTTTTGAATGGT
This sequence comes from Vulpes vulpes, assembly GCF_048418805.1. Classification (NCBI taxonomy): domain Eukaryota; kingdom Metazoa; phylum Chordata; class Mammalia; order Carnivora; family Canidae; genus Vulpes; species Vulpes vulpes. Next base: position 82,622,604 of record NC_132787.1, read on the forward strand.
CTTGGCACCCTTGTCAAAAATCATTTGACCATGATGTTTAAGTGTTAATTTCTGGCTCTCTAGTCTATTTCATTGATATATATGTCTGTCTCTATGCTAATCTCACATTATTGTGATTACTATAGCTTTGTAGTAAGTTTTCTTGATCAGGAATTGTTCATCCTTCAGCTTGCCTTTTCTTTTTCAAGACTGTTTTGGCTAATTGGTGTCCCTTGAGGTTCCATATAAATTTTCAGATGGGTTTTTTCAATTTCTGCAAAAAAAAAATCACGAGGATTTTGATAGGTATTGTATTGAATTTGTAGATTGATTTTGGTAGTGTTTAGATGTTAACAATATTAAGTATTCCAATCCATGAATATGGAATATGTTTCTATTTATTTATGCCTTCTTTAGTTTCTTTGGATGTCATAGCAGGGTTCTTAGTTTCCATTGTACAAGTCTTTAACCTTCTTGGTTGAATTAATTCCTAAGTATTTTATTGTTTTTGATGCTATTGTAAATGGAATTATTTTCTTAATTTCCTTTTTAGATTGTTGTTCATGTATAAAGATGCAACTGTTTTTTGTGTGTTGACTTTGTATCCTACTACTTTGACTTAATTCATTTATTTATTCTAACAATTTTTTTTCCATCCTAACAATTTTGTTGTAGAATCTTTAGGATTTTCTACATGAGTTCATATCATCTGCAAGAGATAATTTCATTTCTTCCTTACATTTTGGATGTCTTTTATTTCTCTCTCTTGCCTAATTCCTCTGGCTAGAACTTCCAGTGCCATGTTGAATAGAAGTGGAAAAACAGGTGGGCATCCCTGCCTTGTTCCTGATCTTAGAGGAGAAACCTTTAGTCTTTCACCATGAGCATGAGGTTTGCTGTGAGATTTCCTATATGGTTTTTACTATGTTCAGGTAGTTTCCTTCTATTCCTAGTTTGCTGAGTATTTTCATCATGACAGGTGTTAAATTTTGCCAAATGCTTTCTCTGTATTGGTTGAGATGATCATGTATTTGTTTTTTTCACTGTTTATTCTATTAACATGGTGTGTGACATTAATTAATTTTTGTGTATGTTCAAATATGCTTGCATTCCAGGAATAAATCCCATTGGTCATGTTGTATAATTATTTTAATATGCTGCTGAATTCAATTTGCTAGTGTTTTGCATCAGTATTTATAAGGACTATTGTATCAGTAGGGGATACTGTAGTTTTCTTGTAGTACCTTTATCTGATTTGGTATCTGGATAATGATGCTCTCATAGGATGACTTAGTCCCTTATCTTTATTTTTGGGGAAAAGTATGGAAGCTTTGGTGTTAGTTCTTTAAATTTTGGTAGAATTCACCAGAGAAGCAATCCGACCTGGGGCTTTTGGTTGTCAGATTTTTGATTACTGATTCAATCTCCTTACTAGCTATGGATCTATTCAGAGTTTCTATTCCTTCACAGTCTTGGTAGGCTTTGTGTTTCTAGAATTTGTCCACTTCAGCTAGATTATCCAATTTGGTGGTGTACAATGGTCTATAGTACTCTCCTATAGTTTTTAAAGATTTTAATAACAATGATTGCTTTGGAGAAAGAGATCTGGTAAGTGGTGATCAGAGACAGAAGTGAGTCTGATGGTTTTGTTCTATTTAAATCCTTACTTCATGCACAAACGTTAATAAGTCAGAAATTAATAGAACACCTTTTTTTTTTTTTTTTGAAGATTGAACGTAGATAATGATATCAAATGAGAAGCTGCAATAATCTCCTAACCTACTTTTTGCTCTCTGCTTTCTGGCTCCAGGTCACCCTTCCCTCCAGCTGGGGAGGACCAGCTTCCTAAAGTATGAGTCAGATTGTCCATTCACCCTCTCCGAGTCCTTCACCGTCCACTCATCCTCTACAGAGTAAAGCCTGAATTCCAGTTAGGCATTAAAACTCTTCCTGAAATTGGCCCAACTTCAATTCAAACTATCACACTGCAATTCTTTCCTATAATCCTCTCCTTAGACCCCAGCACACCTGAGGTCAGAGAAGGGTCTTTTTCTACATGCAGCACCTTGGGGTCTTGTCCTGTGCTCATGCTATTGCTCTTTCTGGAATACCTTTCCACTCCTCATCTGCCTCCCACAAGCCTATCTGAGGCTCAGCTCAGATGCCACCTCTTCCTTAGAAGTCTCTCTGATCTCCTAAAGTCAAAATTTACCTTCACTTTTTAAAAGATTTTATTTATTTATACATGAGAGACACACACAGAGAGGAAGAGACATAAGCAGAAGGAGAATCAGGCTCCTTGAGGGGAACTTGATATGGGTCTTGATCCCAGGACCCCAGGATCATGCCCTGAGCTGAAGGCAGACACTCAACCACTGAGCCACCCAGGCGTCCCAAAATTCATCTTCATTTGTGCATCCAATTCATCATTCAAAAAAAGTTGTATATGTGCTCTGTGCTAGGTAGAGAGGAACAAGACGTAGGTCCACTCATCACATTTGTTGCCTGGAGTCTTCTAGAGGGAATCTGATGTTCCCTTATCATAACTAACACATGCTAAGAGTCAGTAATTTATTAATTTGTTTAATCTTTATAACAACCCAATGAGGCGGGGGATACTTTCTGCCTTAATTTTAGAGGTAGAAACATGGAGGCATATAGAGGGTGGGTACTTTGCCCAAGGTCACAAGGCTGGACAGAAGAGGAGCTGGACTTCAAATCAGTCATCCTGAGTCCAGAGCCTTACATTTGCATTTCACCACTTACTATGGTTGTTTCATAATAAGCAAGTGCACTTCCCTCATCTTTTCTTAGGTCATTGGTCTGAGTTGGTATTGATGTTGTCTTAAAGCTCCCCAGGTGACTCTCCTGTGTAGCCAGAGTTGAGAATCCCTGCCGAAGAGCAAACAGTGATGGCAAAAGGGGTGGATGGTCAAATAGGCCTGGGGCACAGAGATTAGAAGGGGCTTGAATTAGTTGAACTGGCAGGTTGGAAGGCAATGAGTGGTGAGGGAAGGACAGGACCCAGGAGATGGAGCAGCTTCAGGAAGTGGGAGGTGCTCTGAGAGGCCAGGAGAGGAATCAGATTGTTGAGAGGGAAGAAGGGGCCACGTTGGCCTTGAATGTCACGCCTGAAGAATGTGCAATTGATCCTTTAGGCAATAGGGAGACATGGAAGACTTAAAAATGATTTTTGCATTCATCATTTTTAATAAGCCCCCTGGAGATTTACTTGAGCCCCTCACTTGCAGAAAATCGGCCCTAGTGGGCGTATAAGATTGATGCAATGCTGGTGTTCGTCTGATCTATGACGCTACAAGGGGGAGCACCTAATAACACTCTTTGTCCACAAAACGGAAAGAACCAGTGTCCATCTGGAAACATTTAATAGTTATAAGAGGCTTGTGCTGTATTTCCAAAATGCCAGAAATTCCCTGAGGACAGACATCTCTGAATGGGGAGAGGCCACATCTGCAGCCTTGCTTTCTCCATCTCTGCCTGATATAAAGCCTCAGTTGTTTGTCAATGGATGTGGGTTGATCTAACAAGGTCTGAAAAAGGAAGGAGTCCTAGGAGGGGCCTTTACAATATGGAGGCAGCCTCAATCTGCGTATAAACTTTCACATAGATCGTATTCCTCTGGGTTGGGCCTGAAACACTGCATTTCCTGTTGCCATGACACCAGCAGTCACTATTACAATCCCCTAGGATTTTGTGAAGGAGCGGGAAGGGGCACAGGATGGAAGAGCACATAGGAGTGAGTCAGAAAGCATGGTAGTTTTTCTCTCTTTCCGTTTCCAATTCCTTCCTTCTTTAATCTTTTTTTATTTTTTAAGATTTATTTACTAATTTTAGAGGGGGTGGAAGGGGGAGGGGGGAGAGAGAATCTTAAGCAGGCTCCATGCCCAGCACGGGGCACAATACAAGGCTCAGTCTCACAACCCTGAGATCATGACCTGAGCCAAAATCAAGAGTCAGATGCTTAACCGACTGAGCCTTCTTTTATCTTAAAGAAATGCCAAGAGAAAAGTGCAAGCCAAATAGGCAAGGAAGGCAGGGGAGATTTTGCCTTTTCTCCACATTGGCTCCGAAGAATGCACCAGGCTACTTGAAGATGTGCTCTGCATCAGGCTGTGTAGACTGGATGCTGTTGGCTGCCTAGGCAGAGCAACGGCGCCTCCACTTCCTCTTTCTTAACACAACCCCAATTTGATAAAAGGAATAAATATACACAGATGACTCAGAGGAAGCTGCTCCATCCCCAGATTCTGAGGTGGATCCTGATTCCCAATCTAAGCCAAGAATTGCTCATATACATTTTCCCTCTTGCTGAGGATTGCCTCAGACTTGAAGGCATCGGCACAGCAACACTCCCTAAGTGATGGCGCCTAGTTTAAGGGTGGGCCGTGTTCTGAGTTGTATCAGATGCACAGAACGGAAAGACTTAGTCTTTTGTTTTTTGGGGAGAGAAGTTGCCTCCCTTGTTGGTCTGCTGGCAGCCATCTTGTGACCATGAGACAAGTCAGTGTGAGGAAAAGGCCAATACAAAAAGGGGGAAGGTAGCCAAGTGAATCACAGAGAAATGGAGCTAGAGCTCTGCCAGTCTTGTGCCTGGGAGCTAGGCCCACCTCTGGACCACCTGACATATGAGATCATGTATTTCCCCTTCGGTTGGGCTTGCAGCTAAAAATGTTTTTCTGACTGCTTCCTAACTCACAGTACCTGTCTTTTTAACTAGAAAAGGCTGTAATAATGCCAGAGACTGTGAGATGCTGTCTCAACAATTCTCTCATCTGAGTCACCTACAAAGCTCTCGAGGAGACAGAATGGACATTATTCTCCCTATAATTCAGAGCAGTGAAGTGACTTGTCTAAGGCCAGATCTCTATTTTAGTCTCGTGCTCTTTTTACTCTATGAACCTCTCACATAACTGTTAGTGTAAATTCCAAATAATGCCATGATTTATTGTGTAATATTATCATAAAATAAAAACTCCACTCTTCATTTGTGTAGTATTTTGCATATTTAAGTGCCTGGTGACATCTAGGACTTTAATCTCAAAAGATCCCTGAGGGCACCTGTGTGGCTCAGTGGTTGAAGGTCTGCTTTTGGCTCAGGTCATGATCCCAGGGTCCTGCCATCAAGTTCCGCATCAGGAGCCCGCTTCTCCCTCTACCTAGGTCTCTGCCTCTCTCTCTGTGTGTCTCTCATGAATAAATAAATAAAATTTGAAAAAAATTTTTAAGAAGACCCCTGAAATAAATGTCTCTATAGTCAGTTGCAGAAATAACACTTGCTGAAATTAAGTGACTCAGCTGGTCTGGCAAGAAAAGATAACTGAAGTCAATCAGGATCTCCCTTGGGATTTTGGAATCCGGACCCTGAAAGCCTTGAAAACTGTAGGAGCCAACCTGAAGGCCACGTGGGATCCTAAATAGAAGGTGAAGGCAGAAAGAGAGAAGAGAAAGCCTGTGGCCCTGGGAGAAGCAGGGGGAGATGCTGCTTTGGTTTCTGGCCACCTCCCAGATCCCATTTCCAGTCTGAAGGAGGTCCAGCTGGCCTCAGCCTCCTGCGCATGACATAGATGTTTCTGGGCCCTTTGGCTCCTGCCAGTTGGCGTTGGTTTCTATTTCTTGAAGCTTTGGTTCAAACCCTTCTCATCTCTGTTGTTTTAGTTATCTGTTTCCCTGAAATGATTAGTAGCAAAATGAAAACACTTAAAATAAAAAGGGCACCTGTGTCTGCCTGCCGGTTGGTAGCATCAAGCAGGGGTTTGAGAGGCTGTATCCAGCTCTGGAGTGAGGCTCTGGGAAGAAGTGTGACAAAGAATCCCATAAGCTATGGCAGCCCACAGAGAACAAGGAACATGGCCCACCCACCTGGAGTGCTCTGGGAGGCAACCATGGGAGTGGGTAACCTTGACACTATGCCATCAGAATGTCACTGTGGGGTTCTTGGGATACTTATGACCATGGTTCAGAACCAAGAGTTCACAGCCCCTGCCCCCCAAAACTTGGCAATGTTTGAGGATATTTTTGGTTGTCACAAATCGGGGTGGGGCCTCTACCTCTAGTGGGTGGAGACCAGGGATGCTGCTAAACATCCTAAAGGGCACAGGACAGCCCCCGCAACAAAGAATTATCCAGGGTTGAGAAACTCTGGTTTGCGAGAATTTTTCCCCTCTAAGTATTTCTGAAAATGTTATGCTTACCAATGTTCCAACCTAGGAATTTTCTATAAATATAGGTGATTTTTCAAAAATAACTAAGATGTGAACAACTCAGGATCACTTTCTCCAGGACCACTTTTGATTACCAGGCACAGTCAGGTCAAATCCTAAAGCAGAGATATTTACTCGTGGGCAGTGGCTGGATGAGACAGGTCGTCCCTGTGTTCCACGACGGAGATGTGCCCATGCCGTTAGGTTCAGCGATCCATGTGGCCTGTTTCTACATGTCAGAAAACCAAAAAGGGAAAGCCTTTTTGGTGTGCATGTTGCAGACCATCATTTTGTAACTCGTTAAGAACCTGACATATGGTAATGCTTACCACATCCACAAAGGCTTCGACCAATAGTGATTTCTAGTGAGGCTGCAAACAGTAATTACGTTTCTGAAGTGGTAGTTTAGATCTTATATTGCCAGTAGGAAAAAAATACTAGTTTGCAGGCATGGCCCCAGATGAGCTCTAAAGAACTCCTTCCAAGAGTTATTTATCCTCCGTAATGGAAGGGCAGTAAATCTGGGGGAAGGGCTGAGGACCTCAGTAAAAGACGAGGTGGACCGTGACTGTTCCTCTCAGTTACTCTGGAAACCGCGTGCATTTAAAAGATTCTCATAGAGCTTTGGAAGATGAGCTTCTCTCATCAGAAGCTTCTTTACCTAATGCATTTGACACTGTGGATTAGTCTTGCCTCCTCCCAGTGGGTTTTCTCCCTTGGGCCTTGAGGTTTGTGGTTGCCAAGGGGCCATGCACTGTGAATTGGGAGCTGTGTCTTTGGATCAGTCCAGCTGCCATCCCCAGAGCCTCGACTGGCCCGAACACTCTGTGCTTTTTGGTCCGCCTTCAATTCTGAGGCACAGAAAAAACATTTTCAGGTCTTGTATAGCCTTCCAGCTGAGGTGGGAAGGAAGATGAGGGTGTGCCTGTAAGATCCATAGCATCTTCTTCTCGTCAGCCTCCTGCTAACGAGTGGGTTCATCTCAGATGACAGGGTCCCAGTTGTCCCCAGGCCGCAGAGAGGCGAGTGCAGAGCATGTTCTGGAATCCCAGCAACCAGAGGCTCCAGGGGTGGGGGGTTGGAAGGAAGCAGGGTGTGGGGGGGCTGTCACTATGGCTGAGCAATTGAGATGATGGAGGATTAAGTCCTGGCAGTCGGTGGGGACCAGCAGAAGGAGTCATTTTGAAGCAGAGGACCCAGGTCTCTAGCATGCAGTATCACACTCCAGAGGCCCTTTCCAGACCATTCTCAGGTCTGTGGGAGCCTTCCAGCCTCCTTTGATGTCTCGACAGTTTTCATCCTGCTGTCTAGTAGCCTGCTACATGAGATGGGGTCAGTTTCTTTGTTCTTCATTGGAAGCTTTAGAAGTTCGTAGTCCACCCCTATAACCACAACTTCATTTGGTGAACGCTTACCACGGGCCCCCCACTGCACCCAGGCCATCTCGTTTAATGGCCGCGCTGATCCTCCTGGCTAAGCACGACTATGCCCATTTTTCAGAGTAGGACATTGAGGTTTAGAGAATTTAGTGAGCTGTCCAAGGTTGGAATGGACACGGGGCAGCACCAGAGTCCCATCCCAGGTCTCACATTTAACCCCACTCACTGCTTCATTCTATCACCCTCCAGGATGGGTTCACCTTCCTTTTCAATCCTGACACAATCCTAGGCTTTTTGAAATACTCTACTGACAATAGTTCAGATGCACACTCTCAAATACAGACGTTGTGTGATACAGTTGTCTTGGCTGTAAGGTCAGAAGATTTTCTGATTCCTATCTGGGCCTGAACTCACATAGAGCTTTCTCTCTCACACACAAGTTATTTAGGGTAAAGTGATGCACCAGGCATATTTTTAAGTTTAACCAGGCATAACACACCCATCTAAATAAACATTTGAGTGTATTGTAATTGACTGTGTAATGAGATGTTAAAATGGGATGACCCTTTGTCTTAGCTTCAGCTGAGACTACATGAGAACCACTCCATGTTCCCAAGCGGTCTCCCTGCCGGCCCTCCCACTTCTCTCTGGTGCTCCTGCTCCCCTCCTGCATCTGGGGTGCAGGAGGAGGAGGGGAAATGCCAACAACTTTTCCTAAAGCCATCCCTGCTGTCCAGGCTCCAGCTTCCCTCTTGGCTGCTACAACGCTGGGATAGTCTGCAGGGAGGCCGTCAGCCAGGCATCCTGGCTCTTGGCCACTCTCTTTGGAAGTCCAGCTTGGGTGTCCAGTAGCCCCATCTGAAATGACTGGGTGGTTGTGTCTCTTGGGCTTGGGGGTGTCTGAGAGTGGTGTCTGGCTTGTGGTTAAGACATCTATGGGAGAGGGAAGAGCTTGTGGCAAACCCGGCTCTGTGTGAGCGTCAGCCTGGGGTCCCTCTAGGTCCTGCCCAAGCCAGGCGCGTGGAGGGCTGAGGAGGCCACAGCAGGAGGCTCGGCGGAGAGACTGCAGGTAGCTCAGAGGCTGCGTGAGGAACCGTACACCCCCAGATGTGCCAGAGCAGATCCATGTTAGCAACATCTGGGGTGCCCAACGCACTGGGAGCATCTCTGAACCCACAGAACAAGAAATGCCTGTTCGAGCCTGCCAAGCCCAAGGAGCCCGGATGCTAAGTTTATGGCAGTATCACTGACAAGGCCCTTCTGTCCCCTTACCTTTCCTCTGGGTGTGAAGATACTGTTGCCCGCAGCCGAGGGGAAGGGGGTTAGAGGACAAGGCAGAGGAAGAGAGAATTAGTCCCGCCCCCTTCCCCACAGCAGCAGTTAGGCCCAGGACAGAGAGAAACTTCAAACTGTGAAAGCCACTGTGAGGTTTTTAAGCATTATGTAAGTGCTACACCCATATTGATGACTAAACTGATTGTGCGGGGGTGTAATGTGGGTAAGGCCTTTTTAAAAATTCTGAATGTGGCCTGAAATATTAAGGGACCTACTCAGATTTCATCCAGGGCAGAGGCAAGAACTGCATGTGGAGTGTGTGACTGGACGGGGGTGGGGGGACTTCTGGGGGAACTTGAGGAGCATTAGGCTAGTGCTTTCCTTGTCTCCTTGTCCAAATACCTCGACATTACCTTTCCTCTTCATTCTCTCTGCCTGTTTCAGACAACTCAGCCCTCCCAAGCATGGTGCTACCTCAGGGCCTTTGCATTTGCTCTTTTGTCTGCCTGGATTGTTCTTCTCCCAAGCATCCACATAGGTTGCACCCCGGTTTTCTTCACCTCTTTCTCTGTTTAAATATCCCTTTATCAGACATTTATCTAATCATGCAAGGCAAATCATCACTTTCATCTCACTGCTCTGCCCAGCCCCCTTATTCTATGTTCTTAGGTTTTCATAGCCTGTAAGACTACTGGACCGCTCATGTGTGTCTGTTTATTGTGTGCTCCTCAGATCAGCAACCTCTAGGAGGATGGAGACTATTTTGTTCACTCTTCTTCCTAAGCCTGTAGAATTATGCATGGCACATGATGGTGGCCCAATAAATATTTGTTGTTCCTGTTGTTTGGTGTTGTCTCTGCTTCCCCAAATTCCTTTTACCTTTTGGACTATAGATTCACTCACTCTGTTATACAAGCAAAGCCAGTCTGGGCAAGCTGACTCACACCTTTACTTCCAAAGCCTGTTTTCTCTGTCTGGGACACAAAGGAATCCAGAGGAGGGAATTCACTTAGCATTGAGATGCCAGTGACCTGATCTCTTGGAAACTATACATTGGGTTCCCCTGAAGGAATAGTTTCTCTCTCTCTCTCTTTTTTTCTTTTTTGACTCTGAGAAGAAAGAATGCAGAAAGAGTCCCTTCTCACTATAGCCTGAAGGGTAGTTTTTATGAATTTTTACCACATGTCCACACAAAACTTTAGCCTTTCTCTCACTGAAGGGAGGAATTTGAGAAATTTTTACTAGAGTCTTGTCAGTGTAAAGCCCCTTATCAGGGAAAGTGCTTTTCTGAAGTAGTCTGAATCATTAGGAAATAAGTTTCTGTGACTTGCTGCTAACTTAGCTCTGGAGTGAAGATAAAGGACACCTTTCTAGGGACCAGCTACTCATAGGGCTTGATAACGAGGTCTGCTCCCTCAGCCTTTCCCCCGAGAGTCAGCTCTTCCCAAAACACCTGAAAAGCATTCTTAAGTCAGGAGCTCATGTACAAATGACAGAAATAAAAACCTCTCTTCTTGACAGCCCATCTCCTGTGAGGTCCTTGTTCCTACTCCTCCCCATCACTATGACTCCTGTGTCTCTACTTGCAGAAAAGGAATGGTTTCTCTGGAATTTCCTTGGCTTGAAAGTGATGTTTTTAGGGATGGCAAAGATTAATTTGGTGCAGTGACAGAAGAACCAGGACCATGTGCACTTGTTGCCTGGTATGTTAAGAACGCGAACTTTAGAAACAAACTGCTGGGGTTTGAGGTTGAACTCCATTGCTTACTAGCTGTGTGACCTTGGACAACTCCCTTAACTTCTCAGTGCCCCAGATTTCTCATCTGGAGAATAGGAGCAGTTACAACCTACCTCATAGGATTGCTGTTAGGATTAAATGAGTGAATATATGAAGAGAGCTTAAACCAGTGTCTGTCTGGCACACAAGAAAGCTGTGTGGGTGCTAGCAAATACTATTTTTTATTGTTCAGTGGTGATTAATCATAAGTACCATCATAGTTCTCATCATTTTTATCTATATCCTCTTGCACTTAGACTCTAGCTGAAGACTTTACAGAGGTGAAGCAACCAATTGAATCTTTCTCAACAAGGTGCTGCCCAGGTTAATCATGGCTTGATTTGGGGACTTGTTGGTGAAGGAACCACATGGGTTTGTGACTACCATTAAGCTAAATTCTTCTAGGGCCCCAGAGAGGGAGCAATTCTACACTTGTGTTCCTGCCTTTTCTCTCAGAGATTTATAAGGATCTCCTACCCATTCTCATGAAAATCTTCTAGATGACTGTAGGACAACTGAACCAATCGAATGGCTGAGGGATGATATCTAGTATTTTTTAAAAGGAATTGCAAAAAGCATCTAGTGAAGCCATAGGAAGCAGGATTGAGGCTACCCATCTTAAAAAATTGTAACACCAAAATAAAACACAAACACCAAAATATTCCCTACCCTGAATCTAAGCCAAACCATTATTTCCTTTGTTCCAAGGCCATGGCTTGTAGGTTTGACTTAGAAAAGGACTTTGGCATCCCATTATCTCAGTTCACCTTTCTCCCTCAAGGTATTAGCCCTGGAATGTGGCAATGGATTTCAGCTGAGCCACAACACCTGCTGCTTGGGTGATTTGCCGCGTGCAGGTTGCCACATGATGTGCAGCTTTTATAGATCTCAACTCAGAGCATCACCTGGTGCCTGCTTTGTGCACTTCCCAAGCAGCCCCAAGCACTTTAGATAGGCAGTCTCTAAGGATTTCTTCAAGATTTGCAGACTGTTGAAGTGGAAAAGTTTTCTAGTTGATTAAAAACAAATTCTAAATCCCGTATCCGCAACTGTTTGTTTAATGGTTGAGGTAACCGTAGAAAAATGCAATAAACAAGACAGAAATAGTCTTTGCTCCATTGTGAACATGGGGCCCTGGGAATCTCATTGGATTTTGATCCTTCACCTCCTGGTCTGTAAACAGGAACTCATCTAGGTGATCTCAGACTGACTTAAGTGTGTGAGTGTGTGTATTTTTTAATTAAAATTTAATGCTTCAGTTCCAGAATTTGTTTGGTTCTTTTTTTATGTCATCCGTGTCTTTGTTGAGTTTATTTTGTTCTTGTAATGTTTTCCTGATGTCATTAAATTCTTTAGCTGTATTCTCTTATGAATTCTTTGTTGGGGTAGTTCATGTATCTCCATTTCTTGAGGGTCAGTTAGTTACTGGAAGTTTACTGTGTTCCTCTGGCAATGTCATTTCCCTGGTTCTTAATGAGGCTCATAGCTTTGGATAGGTATACAGTTACCTCTTCTAGACTGTATGGCCTGACTCCAGTGAGGAATGTTACTTTGGTCAGGTGACTTCACGGACGGATAGAGGTGTGCTGGGGTAGGCAGGTGGTGCAAGGCAACAAGTGTAGGGGCTCGTGGTAGCTCTAGTTCCAGGGAGGTGTGATGTCTTGACAGCTCTGGCTGCTGGGGTCCACAACATTGACAACTGAGTAGTCCTTGCTGAGCATGTTGGGGTATCTGCAAAGGCTGTTTGAGTCCTTAGTGATACCTCAGGATCCAGAGGCTAGAGACCAGGGCAGGCAGTGGTGATGGCCAGTGCTGGTGGTGTGCACGCAGAGGCTTCCAGGGTCTGTTGTGGGTGGGCCAGGTGCAGACACATATGTCATGGCAAGGGTCAGGCCCACCTGCTGGTGCACTAGCAGGTGTAGGTCCCTGATCGTCCTCGTGTACTCCTGTGGCTGCAGTCTCGCCATGGACTGTGAACAGCAGTAGAGGCTGGTGACAGGAGTCAGGCCAGCAGGGTACAGGTGCACAGCTGGATTGGCTAGCTGCAGGTGAGCCCAGTGGTACAGGTAAGTGACAGGAGTTAGGGTTGGATCCTGGCTGACAAGTGGCTGCAGAGGCCCTGGCTATGGGCATGCGCTCCTGCAGCTTAATTAAAAATTAATAGCCAGCACCATATCAAACGGCCATTTCTGATGCTTCACTTAAATTTGTCCTGGTCTGTTGCTCCTTTCTTTACCTATTCCCTGCACTGACAGAAGCTGCCCATCATCACATGCACCCGGACCTTTTGTACCTGCAAAATGGAGCAGGTTCCCTGTGCAATTCTCCTGCCCACCCTCCTTACGTTCAGAGGGTCAGGGATTCCACCCACCTTCCACAGACCACAGAGGGACCCATTCTTAGGCAAAGAGAGGGGGGCCTTTGGGGTTTCTCAGATTACAGGCATCACAGAGCTTGCCTCTCTTTGCTGATTGATTAATTAGCTCACATCCTCTGGACAAAGAAATGGCAACACGTGTCTAATAATTATATTAATATCACATAATTTCACAAATCCATTTGCTTACCACATCCACAAAGTTAATGTTTAAAAGTCTGAAGAATATTACAACTGATTTGTTTCACAGCTGATCTTATTTCTTCATTCTAGTCATATATAATAAAGAAGAGATTTCTAACATTCGGTGCTGATGGTGTAGCAAGCACTAATTGAAGCTTGTTGCCACAATCCTATGAGGAAGGTGCTAATAACAGACACCTTTTACAGATGAGAAAACTGAGACCCAAGGAAGTGTAAGGAACTTGCCGAAGTTAAGACATTTAAGGAAGGCCAGATCCTCCTGCCAGACAAACTTCCACAGGATCCACATAGCACAGGAGGGCCACGTGGCCTTGGCCTTGCATGGAAGGCCTTAAATTTAGGTATTTGACATTATCTCCACATGAGGGTACACAGATAAGTCATAGAAATGCACCAGAAGGGGTGCAAGGGTGGCTCTCTCTCTCTCTCTCTCTCTCTTTTTTTTTTTTTTTTTAAAGATTTTCTATCTATTCATTCATAAGAGACACAGAGAGAAGGGCAGAGACACAGACAGAGGAACAAGCAGGCTCCCTGCAGGGAGCCTGATGCGAGACTCCATCCTAGGACCCAGGGACCACAGCCTGAGCTGAAGGCAGACGCCCAACCACCGAGCCACCCAAACATCCCTGCATTGTGCTCCCTGCTCAGCGAGAAGTCTGCTTCTTCTTCTCCCTCTGCCTACCACTCCCCCTGATTGTGCTTTCTCATTCTCTCTCTAATAAATAAATAAAATCTTAAAAAAAAAAAGAAATGCACCAGAAAACTGAAGAAGTCTGTTATACAGTTTGGACCACACTGTCCTTAGTAATATTATATTATAATATTATATTATATTATATTATATTATATTTATTATTATATTATAGTAAATATATACACAGTTATATATTTATTATATTATATTATATTATATTATATTATATTATATTATATTATATTATATTATATTTATTATTATATTATAGTAAATATATACACAGTTGTGTTACACTTATAGAATATGCAATTACAGTACATTTCACTTGTGTATATGTCAAAAAGTTTTAGGTTAGGTAAACATAAATATTTTTAATATACCACAGGTTCCAAACCCCACTTTGATACTTCTTCACTTCTTAATATACAGAGGCCTGCCCATATTTGATACTGGAGAGGTCCCAGTGCACAGAGCCATAGTGTTAGGAGGGAAACTTAGAAACTATCTTGTCCACCTTCTTCATTTCCTATGTGAGGACATGGAGACTCAGAGATGTTGAGTAACCTCCCCCAGGTCACACAGCTAGAATGCCCTACTGACAGATCAGTGTGTGCTCTGTCCTGTACCCACTGCTGTACAACCTGGCTTATGCTTCCAAGTAAAGCAAGGAGAGAAGTTATACACGTGGGCACAAGTAACATCCCGGAGGCCACAAAACATTTATTTTGAAATCAATGACTCCTTCCAGTGTAATCTGTTTTTGAATACATGGGGTGGGGGGACGATTACATTTCTATAGAGCTCTTCATGTTTCCAAACCCTTTGGAGCTGAGAATCAGTATTGGACCTCATGACCACCCTGGGAGAGGTGTGGGCAGACATTGCTATTTCTGCTTTTCTGATGGGAAAACAAAAACCAAGAGATGCCACATACCTTTCCCAAGATAACACAGCCAGGTAGTGACAGAACTGTTACCTGGCTTGGAACAGTGCGCCCAACCCTACTACTTTTCTGTGTACCAATATGTCATACAGGAATTACAGATGAGAAGAGCACAAGTATTCCTAATGTTATTCATAAGCCATCTTAAACCCCATGTATTTTTTTTCTGAAAGAAACTATTCTTCATGTAATCAGTAAGTTGGCAAAAAAGATAACTAGATTTTCCAAGTGATATTCATAAAGTAAATGCTATTTCAGGATAGATACTAAGCATTTCCAATGTTCCTTAGGTGTTTCCTTTCCATGGTAAAGTGTAAGATATATTTAAATCAAGCTTAGTCTGGGAAACTAGCACATTGCAATTAAAAATGCAGCCCTTTAGTCTTGCAATTCTCTGTCAAAAGCCCTTTCACAAAAGAGGGTATTTTAATTCAAAAAATAAAAGACAGACACTTCCAGCTTTCCTTACCGGAGGATGCATAGTTACCATTTGCAGCTAACACATATAACGAGAAAATACACAAATAGCGTCTGATCTTGCTTTGCTATGGGGTGTTTTCATCTTTCAAGAGACGAGGGAAAAACAACCTCAGAACTTTACCACCAAAACTTCCAAATTTATTGCAACACAACGTAATGGCAAAATGCTATTTTCTTAGCGCTCACATTTTTGAATAACCACCATGGCCAAGAATGCCTGGTTTTATTTTTACAATAAACCCAAAGAAAATCTGGAATTCCACTCTCAATCTGGGGATGGCAAAGATGCCTGGGTTTTTTGGAGCAAACCATTGAGGCTAACTGTTCAATCTTATCCTCTCTGTTTAACCTGTGCTTGAGGCATTTATTTCATGTTTATACTGGTTTGACACAAATCATGCTTAAAAGAGATTTCGTACCCGGTTTCGCTGTGCAAAGTTGAGCTACAATAGTAGACTTAACAATGCCAGCCCTTTCTGGGGCTTATCAGTTAAAGAAGCATTCAGCCTAAGAAAACACTTCTAGTGGAAACAAGATACAGAATTGTACATCTAGCCACATTCCACTGAGATCTGTCTGAGAGAAGTTTAGATCCACGCTAAATAATTTCTCTTCACTTAGCATCAATGAATCCCTTTCTTGCACTGCTTTTCATCCATTGTTGGAAGCAATTTGTTACATTGCTATCATATTCCATAGAGGAAGCAAGGTATAAAAACGGGCAGCAGAATAAAGAGACTTAGGTCATACTTTTCAACTTATTTTAACCATCATTAAATTGGTTTAAAAATATGTTCAAAAATTTTATTCTGATCTTATCTCAGCACAATTTAGTTATAGTTGATATACATAATATTAGTCATTTACAAGGATGTCAATTACCCCCACTCCCCTCCCAATTCTCCTAAGACTAAAGTTTGTACAGACTGATGACTTGGTCAAGGTATACATTGTACTTTCTTAAAGATAAATACACTTTAAAGTTTTTATAATAAGGAATGGAAAGCAAACTATCTACATAGCTTAGTAATTCATCAGACATACCTTGTTTGAAGAAAGCAATTTTTTTTCAAAAATTTTCCACCACACAGAATGGATATCCTTTTTTCCTTAAGCTTTTCTGCATCACAAATTCCATCCAAATTATTCTAAAGAAGAAACAAGGAGAGGTCCAAGCAACTTTTCTCTTTTCTCAGAGGAGCTAATCAAACATTCCCATCAACCTCTCAGCACTTTGAAAAGCACATTTAGCCACACACACACACACACACACATGCACATGCTCACACACACACACACTCTCACACACTGCTTCTCACACTGGTTTTAGTGCTGAATTAGGCGGTCCTCTTTCAAATTTCCACTCCCACTTGCTTTTCTTTGGGGTAAGGATTTCTAAATATTCATTTCTAGCCTAAAGCACACATTTTCAGTAAGCAAATTCTATAATTAGAAATTCTAAAAAGCAGAAGAGACGTGCTTAGAAAAAATGGGAAATAAAAAGTAGGCTTTAAAAAGGACTTAAACGGGGCAATTAAATTTTCTCTTTCTTTTTCAAATGCTAGTGAGCAGCTGATTAAACTGCATAAGGAAAGAACACTGTGCCAATACAAAGCTGGTCCTACTGGACTCTCAGTCTTGGAGTTGAAAACACTTTTCCTACATAGTAATGTTATTTGTTTATTTTTTTCTTTGTTTAGCTCGCTTAGGTCCTTTCTGCATTTTGGCAAGCTTAATGAAATGACTGTAGTCCATGCTGCTAGTAACGGGACACAAGATAAGAATAGTGGAAGGCAAAACCTGACTCATGTTTCAAAAAACTGATGGTGGCGAGCTTACATCATAAGTGAAATCTGCCGATTTTAGTTATTATTGGTATCACCGATTAAACTGAAGGGATTCAGATGCAAAACATATATCAGCATATCACACCATTAAAACACACACACACACACACACACACACACACACACACACACACACACGGAAATGCACATCTGGCACTCCTGGAGATTCAAATGTGTATCACCCTAACAGAGCATCTTCTCTCCAGCAGGGCGGGAGGTAGCACAGAGCCATTCCTCCTCCTGCTGGGGAGTATGCACTCACGCAGCCCCAGAGGAGAATCCTCCCTCCCAGCAGCCCTACCTGTGGGCTCTGAGATAGTTCCTTATTTAAGATTAAGGTTGGAATGCTATTTAGCTTTTTTCCCCTCCATTTGGTTCTGCCTTTAAATTATTTCTTAATCCTATTTCTTCCTCCAAAAAACCCTGGGCCTAAGACCATTGGCAGTTAAGAATGGTGCTGCCACACATGGAGGATGTCTTGCTTCTACCATCAGGGAGTCAGGGAAGGTTCAGATGAAATGGCAGCCCAGAGAGTATTAACGATGATAATAATAATTGCCTTTTTTTTTAATCAAATGCTTACTTTTGCTAGGAATGGTGATAGTCCTCTACATTTATCACCTCATTTAACACTTAGAAGAACCTGGAAAGGCCACTACTATTACTCCATTCCTCAGATAAGAGACCTGAGGCTCAAAGAGATAGTAACTTTTCCAGGGTCACCCAGACAGAAAGGTAACAACTGGCATTCAAATTCAAGGCTGTCTGATTCAGAGGCAACTTGCTGTGTTAGCTTCCATATTAGTCTGGAGCTTCTTCTCTTTTGTTAATTTATTTTCTTATGTTGAATAAGGCAGAAATCAAATGCAAATGTATTGAAAAGCATACGAAGAGATGCTCAAAGACAAGTACAAATTAAAAACAATGATGTTTGCCATGATGAAAAATTCTGGAACTACTAATTACCCCTCATACATGGGGAATGTGTTCCAATACCCCTAGTAGACACCTGAAACTGATGATAGTACTGAATCTTAATACATACTATGTTTTTTTCCTATATCTGCATACCTATGATAAATTTTAACTTAGAAATTAAGCACAGATCAACAATAACAAGTAATAGAATAGAACAATTATAGCAATATACTGTAATAAAATTTATATGAATGCGATCACTCCCTCTCAAAATATCTTACAGTACTGTACTCTTCCTGTAATGGTACAAGATAGTAAGGTGCCTGCACAGAATGAGATGAAAGACAGAGGTATCGTGATATAGCATTAGGCTACTATTGACCCTTAGGTGATTCATTGGAAAGATCATCTGTCTCCAGACCAGGTTGACCTTGGATAAGAGAAACCACAGATAAGAGAGACTACTATGGATATTGATGGTTGTGTATTATAAATGTAATTAATGCTAATGCGTTAATGAACCTAAAATGGTTAGACTAGTGAATGTGTTGTTATATATGTTTCATAATAAAAAGAGAGAAAGAGGGACACTCAGTGGCTGAGTGTCTGCCTTTGGCTCAGGTTGTGATCCCTGGGTCCTGGGATCAGGTCCCACATCAGGCTCCCTGAGGGGAGCCTGCTTCTCCCTCTGCCTATGTCTCTGCCTCTCTCTCTGTGTCTCATGAATAAATAAATAACATCTTTTTAAAAATAGAGAAAGAGAAATCCTCTTTTATTTTTAAAAATTTTTAAAAAGATTCATTTATTTGAGAGAGAGAGAGAGAGCGAGAGAGCGAGAGAGCGAGCACAGAGGGTAGGGACAGGGGGAGAGGGAGAGAGAAACCCAAACAAGCTAAACACTGAGCACGCAGCCTGATGCGTGGCTCAATCTCACAACCCTGAGATCATGAACTGAGCCAAAACCAAGAGCTGGACACTTAACCAACTGCACCCCCAGGTGCCCAAGAAATTCCCTTTTAAAAAAAGTACTGAAGGGGCACTTAGGTGGTTCAGTCAGTTAACCATCTGCCTTTGCCTCAGGACAGGATCCTGGGATCTTGGGATCCAGGCCCACATGGTCAGGCTCCCTGCGCAGCGGGGAGCCTGCTTCTCCCTCTCCCCCTGACTGCTGCTCCCCCTCCTTGTGCTCACCTTCTCTGAATAAATAAAATCTTTAAAAATATTGTTTAAAAAGTCATGAAATATCACCTATTTTCATTAGATGAACAAAAATGAGAAAGCTGGAAAATGCCCATGGCAGACATATGGTGGCCCTACTGGGTTGCTGGTGATGTGGGCAGATGTGACTATTCTAGAGAGCCATCCCAAGTACTTAGTCACAGTATATGTGTGCCCAGGGACCCGGGAGCCCTCCTTGTAGGCTTCAGTGAGTAGTCTTCAGTGAGCTTCTTGCACAGGGCCAAGAGAAGTCCATCCCTGGAGAACCAAGGAGTTAAGTATGGGACATGCGCAGTATGAAATATTTTGCAGCAGCTAGAAACAAAGGACTATGTGTGGGGTTTGAACATCAATTCCTTGGGGCCAGATCACCTAAGTCTGACTCTTGGTTTTGGCACCTGACATTTGACAAGTAATCTAACCTCTCTGTTTCTTAGTTTCTTCAACTATAAAATGGGAAAAATAATAAAACCTGTATCACAGAATTATGACAATTAAGGGAATTAATACTTGTAAAGTTTTTGGAATCTTACCTCGTGTGAGGCAAATACAATATTAGTGTTGTTTAAATAAGCCTGATGCACATAAACAATACTATATTCATTTTGTGTTGCTGGGTGACAAATAACCACAAGTTAGTGTCTTAAGACAATACTCGGTTACTGTCTCACAGTTCTGTAGGTGGGAAGTCCTGGTGTGGTGTGACTGGCTTCTCTGCTCAGGGTCTCACAGGCTGAAATCAAAATGTTGGCTGGACTGGGCTCTTACCTAGATCCTCTGAGAATCTACCTTCAGGTGGCTCAGGTTGTTGGCAAAATTTGGTCCTTTGTAGTAGTGGGTTGAGGTCCCTCAAGGGTTGAGGTCCAGGAAACTGAGGTCCTCAGTTTCTTGCTGGCTGTCAGCCAGAGGCTGCTCTGAACTCCAGAGGCCATCCGACTCCTTGCCACATGGCTCCCTCTGTCTTTAAACCATCCAGGGCATGTTGCATCCTTTACATGCTTGGCTCTTCTCTGACTTTCTCTTCTGCAAATGGACCAGAGAAAATTGCTTTTCTAGGGCCTCTGTGATCAGTGTAGGCCCACTGGGATAATCTTATCTAAATGTCAACTGATTAGGAACTATAATTACATCTGTGATCTTGCTTTGCAATGGGACATAACATAATCGTGTCCTACAGGCAAAGATCCTGGGCCATTTTAGAACTCTGCCTACCACAGCTATTGATTTTACAAACATTACTTTGAGGGAAAGTAAGAACCAGAATGAGAAACATAATACCGGAATGATTAATTTTATGCGTCAATTTTATGTGTCTAACTTACTGACTGCAGATCCTGGATTTCTCAGCCTCCCTGTTAGCCAATTCCTTACAGTAAATCTCTCTCTCTCTCTCTCTCTCTCTCTTTCCTTTTGATTCTGTTTCTCTGGAGAACCAAGACTACTACAAATGCAATTATGAAAATGAAAATGTACATAAAACAACAGCATACATTTTGCAGGAACACTTGTCGGTGAATGTATACTCAGCAGACCCATGGTCTTCTGAGCCTCGTACTTGCTATTGCTGATGGCTTCTTTTGGGTATCTGCATGGATTACATGCTCAGTTTCTCCACAGCTTTGCTCAAATGTCAAGTCCCGAATGAGGCTCTGCTTGGATACCCTGTTTAAGATAGCCCCTCACCCCCCAGCATTTCCTCTTCCTCTCCTCTGCTTTATTTTTCTCAGAGTGCTTATTACATTTTAACAATATTTACTACTTAATTTTTCATTGTGCATCCTCTACTAGATTGTAGGCTCTGGGAAGATAGAGGTTTTTTATCTGTTTTAGTAACTGACATATTATTCCTAGCTATTTGAACTGATGCATACTAGATATACAGTATGTATTAGTTAAATGCTTACAAATACATTAAAATGCTTACCTGGGGGGGGAGGGAATTAGAGTGGCAAATTGGGATACAATGGAATAAAAAACATTATAGTAGAAGTCCCAGAGTCTTGTGTGGACCAGTGATAATGGTGCTGAGAACTGACTGGACCCTTCACACCCAAGGCCAGCAGCAGCAGCCATGCCTGAGCAAAGGTCAAGCTGGGAGCATCAGGGAAATCTCTGAATCTCTTTAATGAAAACAAGATCACAGCTTCCTGGTAAGTGGCCTTGAGCTTGCTACTCAGCATAAACTGAACTTCTAGATTGTTTCTGGTTGAGAACAGAATTGGTGATATTCGGGTTTTCCTACATTACTGCTTGAGATTCTGTTTCACTTATAAATCACCTATGGATGCTTGAAAGCATAAGTTCTCTCCTAAATAACTATTTGTCACTACATAAACTTAGTGTCCCAGTCTTTACTGTATCTAGCACAAAAACTCCAATCTCTTAGAACATTCTCTATTAAAAGTTTTTATTATTGTCATAAACATTGAACTTGATGGCTCTTTAAAATACTGCCTCATTTTTTTTTTTTCCACTCTGGAGATAGAACTCAGAGAAATCAATGCCCTCTTCATATCACAAATCCAGTATTTTATGTGACTTTTAAAAATGCAGGATGGCAATTTAAGAGTCTAAGTAATGAGGTAGCCTTTTCAGACCCTCCTGATACTTTTACTGTGAGCAAGTATAAAACAGAAGAGTTACGCCTTTTATTACACAAGTTCACTGAAATGTCTAAGGCGGCATCATGTTTGATGCTACATCAATTTTTCATAGAAATATGGTTTGCCTTGGACTCTTTTACAATAGTTTTGAGACTTTTTCTCCCTGAACTTTAGTACAAGCTTACAGCAATGATCAGGTGTTACTTCTGTTTCCTAGACACTTGAACATTACTTCTAAGTACACCTGTTTTGTGTAGTGTCATTGTGAAATGGAAAATTTGCTACCATAATTAACTTTTGTTAAATTTATATTATTGCTGGAATGTCTGGGTGGCTCAGTGGTTGAGCATCTGCCTTCAGCTCAGGGTGTGATCCCAGGGTCTTGGGATGGAGTCCCGCAACGGGCTCCCCGTGGGGAGCCTGCTTCTCCCTCTGCCTATGTCTCTGCCTCTCTCTCTGTGTGTCTCTCATGAATAAATAAATAAATTCTTTTAAGTAGAATTTATATTATTGCTGTCTATTGGAAGCTATGGTGTTATTACAAGAAAAACATTTGTTCAAAAAAATGGAGGGAGTCAAACTGAGTGGGTGGATAACTTCTAAATAGGTAGACTATGGGTAGCCAAAGAGATTTTGCCACAGAATGTAAAAGAGCCTCCAAAACTGGAAGAAAGAATTCTTAAGAATATATCAGAGGGGAAAAATTGATTAGAGTTTAGATAGGAGTTATTGATTATGATACAAAAGATAAACCTAGTGATGCAAAGGAGATAGTGGACCAATAGAACTCATCTTCCTTGGCCTATGTTTAAAAAAGAATGTTAGAAAAATTGCTACTCCCAAATGCCTCCCCGAAAGGAATGAGCTGAAATCACTGTAGCAAATATTGGATAACACCCACAATATTCCAGGCCAAATGGACAAAAAATAAATGCAGATAAATCACTGTGTTTGCAATAGCATAAAAGAGATTCAAAGTCCTAAATGATGATATTTGGAACTGGAGGCTATAATGTAGATCCTAGCATTAAAAAAGGCTGCTGGTCTGGCAGATTAGCAAAATACAAAAGTACCTTATTCAAAACAAGGGCTCAAAATGTTTGGCAGGAGATCATAGGCCTTATATCTCCCTTTTATGCCAAGTAAGCAAATGGAGTCTAAAATAAAGGATTGGTTCATTGAACACTGGTCAGCTGGGGCTCTGCTGATCTAAGCTGTGTTGTGCTGTGCTGTGCAGCTCTGCTTCACACTATAGGTCTGTGGGTTGCCTGGTAAACCTCTGTTCTATGTCTATTTTGGTGCCTATGCTACAGGGCAACAGCTGTGCAGAGGAAGAGCTTCTCATGGCCAAAATGGCAAAGTCATAAGAGGGCAATAGGAAATCTGTGAGGTGTCTTAAGGCCTAGTCTCAGAACTGGCTCACTGCCATTTCTGGCCCATTCCACTGGCCAAAGCAAATTTCATGAACAAGCCCAAATTTTGGGTATAGGATACAAGGTTCTACAAACAGGCTATGGCAAGGGTGTGAATGAAGAGAGGAGGGAAGACTTTCATAGTCACCGGCATCTTTTATCAGTGTTCATGTTTGCCACTGTGTCTTTCTTCCCATGCCTTCTGTCTGGATTCAGATTTCTTCTTGCTGATAAAAGTATTCAAGAATATAAGAATTGATGGATATTTTAACATAATAAAATATATACATCTTTCCTAAAATCCATTATCTTCTTTAATGAGGACACTCTAGAGGCATTCCCACCAAGATCAGCAAGGATACCTACCATCTCTACTATAATTCAACACTGTACTAAAGATGTTAGCTAAGGCAACTCAACCAGAGAAGTCTATTAAAAGAAAAACTAGTAAAAAAAAAAAAAAAGTAATACTATCTCTATTTACCAACATAGAAATTTATCTAAGTGTGTGTGTGTATATATACATATATATGTCTTCACTCTGCCTCCTGAGAATGCCTAGAAGCAATAAAACCCCATTATCAATGAGCATAGGCAGAACCAAAGTTGGTTTCTAAATATAATTCTTTAATAGACAGAATCAAATAGCCTTAGAAAATATCTGATTCTGTGGCTGAGGAAGGGAGAGTACAAGATGTGCCTGGAACATTTTGGAGCAAGTAAGTGAGAAAATGATGCTAACATGTTAAAAGGCTGCAGAAACCAACTAGATGGAACTATCAATAGCCAAATCTGGGAGAATTTGAGTAACAAACCAAATAATGGTATTAATGAATCAAAACACATACAATAAGGGTGCCGGGGTGGCTCAGTGGCTGAGTGTCTGTCTTCAGCTCACATCATGATTCCGGGGTCCTAGGATTGAGCCCTGCATGGGCTCCCCACTTGGCAGGGAACGTGCTTCTCCCTCTGCCTGCTGTTCCCCCTGCATGTGCTTTCTTTGTCTCTAATTTATTATTTATCGGTAAATAAGATTTGTTCTCCCCCAACTCATGTTTTCTCTCTTATGCTCTCTGTCCCTCTCTCAAACAAATAAAATCTTAAAAACAATAAAACACATACAATAAAATAATAATTTGCAGGTTTGTACTAATATAAAAAAAATAAGTGGGGGAGAGGAACAGCTTCTCTTTACAAAATAGTTCCAGCTAATAAATTAAGAAAGAATGATGGAAATAGAAACCAAACCATTCGGCAAATAATACTGTAGTGGGTGGAAAGATGATGAGAAACAGGATATTTATGTAGCCTTAAAATATCTCCCCAGAAGATATTTATTAATTAAGGGGGAAATTATATGTTTACAGTGGAGAAACCAAAAGATGACACATGACCTAGCAATTCCAGTTTACATCATCAGTAATTAGACAAATGACACCACGTGCCTCCTTTCGGGACATATTGAGAATACAACATCACTTCCATGGGATCCTCGCCCAAAATATATGACTGACATTAATCATGAGGCTGCATCAGACAAACCCAAGTAGAGGAACGGTCTATGAATGAACTGGATAGTACTTTTCAAAAGTGTCAAGGACATGAAAGACAGACTGAGGAATGATTACCCACTAGAGGAAGAGATGTGGCC
The DNA here is from genome assembly GCF_048418805.1 of Vulpes vulpes. Taxonomy (NCBI): domain Eukaryota; kingdom Metazoa; phylum Chordata; class Mammalia; order Carnivora; family Canidae; genus Vulpes; species Vulpes vulpes. The sequence goes on from NC_132787.1 coordinate 82,647,585, forward strand.
ATCAATGCAACATGTGATCATAGATTTGATTTTGGACCAGAAAAAGGATATTAATGGGAAAACTGGTGAAATGCATATGAAGTCTGAAGATTAGATAATGATGTTGTATCAATGTTAATTTTCTGATTTTGATAATTGTAGGGATGTGAAATATTAGTATTAGGGGGAGCTGGGTAAAAAGTACACAGAAATTCTTTGTACTCCTTTTACAACATTTTTACAACATTTTTGGAATTATTTTAATATGAAGAGGTAACTTTTTTAAAAGGAAAAAAGATAATGTATGTTTGGAAAACTGGGTTAGAAAGAGAAAACAAATTTCAGGAGAAATTACATCAGATTGGTACCAAGAGACTTACATTCATGTCTTTTGGCTCTTTAGCCTCAAACAGGTCACTTGGACAGTCAGATTCTGCGTTGGTAAATTCAGGAGGATAATTTGCTTGATCATTTTGAACATCAAATGGGGTAAAGTTGATTAACAAAACACCTTGTAATCTGTAAATTGCACAAATTGTTATTATTAATAATAATGATGATATGCTCCTGTTCTGGATAAGATCACAGTGGCCTCAGGAATCAGATCATTTTAGAAGTACGTAGTCAAATCTTAAAGTTTTCTGTGGCATCCAACTGTGCCAGCTTGTAAATCTATGTGGATGTGAAACAGATGGAAGCCAGGGCTTGATGGAGAGCAATACAAGGTGCTACACCTGGAGAAAAACCAAACTCCTGCCAATTGCATGAGGGAAAGCCTCAGAGTGCCCTTAAAATAATCCAGAAAAATGGCCTGGGTCATTTTTATAGAAGGGATCCCAGAAATGCCTGCACAGAGCCAGGTCACACAGATCAATATCATACAGTGATCAGACAATCACTCAACATTGTCATAATGTTGAGAAAGATGGCAGATTACTACGTGGAAAAGCATGTATAGGTAATCTGCATCTGGATGGAGGTGGCCCAGAAATTCCCATCAGCAGTGCAATGAATAGAGCTTCTGTTTGAAAGAGCCACATCTGAGATAGGACAGGATGGCCATGAAAGCCATGGAAGAAATTACAAAAGAAAAGACCCATAAGTTTAACACCATTTCCCATAAAACTATGATATGGTTTGAAAAAAATCCATACATACCCTATGAAGGAATGAAAAGACAAATGACCAAATGGGAGAACATATTTGTAAGAAACATGACTAATGGTTAATATTCATAAAATATAAAAATACTTAAAATCAGTAAGAAAACTTCAAAGGACCACCAAATGGAAAAAGAGGCCAATGACGTAAATAAACACACACACACACACACACACACACACACACACACACACTATAACTGGGCAATAAACATGTGCAAAAAAAAACCCTATTGAACCTATCTAGACATAAAATAAATACAAATTAAAAGTGATACTGAAACACCATTTCCAGCCTCTGGATCTGGCAAGGATTTGTTTAATATTCAGCATTAGTGTGGGTGAAGACCAGCATTCTCAAGCAAGCAGTAAAAATTGGTACAACCAAATTTGATGTACCAGTTTTAGAAAGCAATTGGGGAAGCGGTTCTATTAGAAGAAGACTTGTAACCTCTGAGCCAATAAACCCCCATCTAGGACTCTGTCCTAAAGAGAAACCTAGACATGTGTTGGTTGTATCTAGGTGCAAAGCAAGTGAAAGGCATAATTTATGCTGCTTCTCTGAGCCGAAGTTTACCTAGCAAAGAACTTGGCTTTCACTGGGGCATGGGCAGGGCCTTTCCAGCACTCTTGGCAAAGAGCACATCCTTCTTTTTCAGTGGCACAAAGCATCCTCCTGGGTGTTCACTAAGGTCTCGGGTTGTACCCCCAAACCCTAGTTGGTGTTGGCCCAGTGACCCAGTGGAAAGCATCTGAACTCCTAAGGCTAAGTATTGTGTATTGAGAAGCTTTGTCTTTCTGTACTTCTGGTCTTGGTGATAACTACACCAAGTTATAACGATGATAACTACAATATTAATAATATTTTGTGAGCATTTTAGTTTATACCAGGTAGAATTCTAAGCATTTTGCATGTATGAATTCAGAGAGTCCTCAAGCCACCCCAAGGAGTAGCAATCATTTTAGAAATGAGAAAGTGTAGGGAGAGAGAGAAGGGGAGTGACATGCCCAGGGCCACAGAACTGGGGAAATGGGGTCAGGGTTGAAACCTAAGCAGCCTCTCCCTGACCATGCTGTTTCTACGTACAGTGCTGTGAGGATCAGGACAGAAAAAAAATATGTAAAAGAGATTGTTTAAAATCATAAAGCAGGACTTACAAGTAAGACCTTTTTATTGCTTGAAAGGTAATAATAAAGGACATAATCTGGAGCACTGTCCCTGGCAGCATTTACTGGTAATTCCACATTTAAAATTCAAATAAAGAAATCCTCACTAGATATAAAAATGAATATTGAAAATCTTTTTATTTTTTTTTAGACCATAAGCCAGTCGAGAAGGGATACTTTGCTAATGGAGAAAAATAGGGGGGAAGGCATGGTTTGGAGGAGCTTATTTTTCCAATTTTCTGAATGCACAATTTAATGCAGCCCAGAGAGTCTGTTTTTCAGAAAAGGCAGGTTTTCTGTGGCCTGGTTTGTCTGGCTTTATTTCTACCCTGATTTTAGGTTGAAGAAGCTTAATTCAATTTGTCAGTATGAAAAATGTTTTGCTTTCCCATGTTTTGTGATATATTAATGTATAAAAAGATTAATTAGCATAAAAGATTAATTACAAAGCACTTGAACTAAATGAACGCTAATTATGATGAAAGCTGCACATAACCACTTCATTAGCAGAACAGGGAAAATGAAGATGGCAAGATGAAGAGATCATGAAGTTCCCAACCATGTGACAGGGGAGGAACATGTAGAAGCCTGGGGGACATGTCCAGCTCATGGACTGAGCCACGGGGCCATGGCAGTCTTCCAGAGTCCAGGGTAGGTGCACTTGACCACCAAGATTCCCTGATACAGCAAAATCGTGTTTAGAGATGCTCCCAGGTATTTTGAAACACTGAGTTAGTGATACTGCTGGACTCGGTAGGTGTTAGGGTATTTATTTACTTCTTTCTTTCTGACAATTTCTTCTCACCCTCCTTGGAGGGCACCTTTTCTGTCTGTTCCTTCAACATACTTTCCTTCCGAGGTCTAGCCCCAGCCTCTTCTCTCTTGGTGCACGTGCCCATCTTCGTTCATTGTGTCCACTTCCATAGATTTAAGTACAAGATATACACTAAATTCTTGCAAATCCTTATCTTTGGACTCTCTCTTGTGAGTTCCCCTAGCTACCATTCATCACCATCATGATACTTCACAGGCATCTCAAACCAAAATGGCCAGAAAGGAGCTTGTCATCTTTCTGAATCCCCTGTTCTGATTTGTGGTGGCCCCATATTCCCAGATCTGCAGGACAGAATCAGAGAATTTTTATCATTTTGTCTCATTCCAGCCTCATTATTTTTCTTAAAAATATATTTTTAAAATTTTTTATTGAGGTGTAATTCACATAACATAAACTCTCCCTTTTAAAATGTACAATCCAATGGCTTTTAGTCTATTCATAGAGTTGTGCATCTGTTACCACAATCAATTCTAGAACATTTGTATCATCCCACTTCACAAAGTGTGCCCCTTAGCCATTCTCCCAGATTCTCCTCTGTCCAACCTCTGGCAACAAGTCATCTATTTCTACCTCCATATATTTGCCAATTCTGGACATTTCGCATGAGTGGAATTACAGAGTGAGTATGTGGCCTGTTGTGATTGGCTTCTATCATTTAGCATAATTGTTTTTGAGGTTCATCCCTATCATAGCCATATGCCAGTACTTCGTTTCTTTTTATGACTAAATAATATTCTATTGTGCTTGTTATTTCTTGTCTGGGTAATTGTATACATTCCTCACTTGTTCCTTTGCTTCCAGTTTTATTCACCCCTCTCCCCAGTCCATCTCTGTATTGTTTCCAGAGGAATCCATAAGCATAATTCTGATTACATCCTGCTTAAAATCTGTTGGTGGATCCCCACTCCTTGAGGAGGTCTGAATTCTTGGGCATGGCACATGAGTTATAAAATCCTTTCTTTGACCTACCAAGCTCCTTTCCCACTCTTCTCCTCCTCTACTCTGGGCATAGCCAGATGGGGCCACCTGCCCATTTATTCTGTGTGGGATGACCCTTCCTGTGTGTGTAGGTGCAGCTCTTCTGCCAGGAATGCTTTTCCTCCCAGACTCTGCCTACCATACTCCTATTCATCCTACTCTGTTTCCTTTAAAAAAGTTATTATTATTATTATTATTATTATTATTATTATTATTATTATATATGTATAAGAGAGAACACATGTGTGAGCAAGGGAGAAGGAGAGGCAGGAGGAGAAGAAGAAAGAGAATCTTAAGCAGGATCCATGCCCAATACGGAGCCAATATGGGGCTCAATCTCACAATCCAAGATCATGACCTAAGACAAAATCAAGAGTCCAACACTTAACCAACTGAGACACCCAGGTACCCCTCCTACTGTATTTCTATATTATCCTTTCTTCAAGTTTCCATAGGACTTAGAAAGCAATTCTATTATGGTATGTGATGCTTACTATAATTATTGGTGAAAATCATGAAGTTAAATCCAAGAGCTATTTTTTTCTCCTCTCTCTTGTCTTAGGGCCTGGTACAGAGCCTGGAATTCAGGCAGAAATTGATAAATGTTTGTTAAATAAATGAATACTTAGAGCTAGAAATACAATATTTTTCATGTTCCTGTTTATAGCTTATAAAATAATGAACAATGTGAATATTTTTGTCTGAGCACATGGGTACTAACTGGAGTTACTAAATTACAGACTGTAAAATAGAAGCAAAGCTACCCTTAAAAAGAACAGAAATTTTTTGCCTGGGAATAGTTTATTTATCAAAGATTCACTAGACACTTTCTGATTATTCTATTTTACTCTGACATTAATAGCACAGGGATCTCAATAAATAGCTAGTTTGTAGAAAGAATCTGTTTTTGAATCTGAATGTGCAGAAGGCCTTTCACCAGTACACCGTGAATTTTGATCGAGTAACTGAAGGGATGATCACCAAATGTAGGTATTTGTTTCTACACACTAAATCAAAGAAGCCAAAATAGAATTTCTTTTTAGGAAGTGAGTGACTGACTCACTGAATTGATCAGCAATCTACCTATTGTTCTGCTACTGAAGTTAATTCCATGGTTTGTGTTTGATATTTTTGAGGATTTAAAAAGATTTCAGTTTTGTAGAGTTCTTTGCTTTCTTTAATTCATAGCAACAGTATGAGAATGTACTTTTGGAATTCTCAGTTGATGATGGAATTGTAAAAAGTTAATTGATTTGGCAAACAGATTCACAGGTATGTAACACTCAAAGGCAGATTATAGCCTTTGTGTGCCAGAGCATAAAAAGTCTGAGTGAAGCCATGTTCTCAAACAGCAAATATGTAAAAATTGAGATAGGTAAGCTACCCAAATATTTTTTATTCTTTCCCCTGTGCTTTTCTCTTTCTCTTGGTGGAAAATTACTTGAATTAGTTAGTTGTATTCTCAGAATTCAGATTCTGAGTAGTTAAACACTACATATTTCCCTCAACTCCACTCTCCAGGGGAATCTTCAATTCTCCTAAATGTTTAACTGGGAGAATCTATGGAATTTGAAGGTTCAGAGGCATCAAGAAGGATAATGAATTTCTATGAAGGACTTTATTTTCAGTGTCCTAGCCAAGGGCAAACTTTCATGCACAATATCAAGATGATCATTGACTGACAATGTCCAACTCAAAATCCTAGTCCTCTGGCACCTGAGCAATAGCAATGACACTCAGCTTCTGAAAAAGCTGAACTTGTACATACTCTAGGCTAAACAGAATTTTCAAGGACGGGGTTTGGGATGGCCTTAATGTCCATGTATAAAAAATATTTGATTAAATTATTTTATTCTCTGAACTGTTAAAACATTGGTCAGTTTTATTACCCAGGTATAATTAAGCCATACATTGCCCTTTTGGTTTTCTAGTTGTCTCAAGAGTGAATCTTTTATTTCCAACTGGCTTTTAAGGATATTGAGAACAGAGTGTGGGATTTAAACTTCATTTTCTGGCAGTCTGGCAAATACAGTCAGTACCGGGCAAGACTGATACTTGTTTTGGACTAACATTCCTACTGATTAAAATTATAAACTCAAGAAATGTCAAAAACTACTCTTGGTCTCAACCCAAATCCCAGCAAGTTATTTTGTGGGTATTGATAAAATGATTCAAAGATTATATGGAGAAGGAAAAGACCCAGAATAGCCAACACAATATCAAAGGAGAAGAACAAAGTTGGAGGACCAACTACCCAACTTCAAGACTTAGTATAAGGTGGGGGGCCTGGGTGGCTCAGTGGGTTAAGCATCCAACTCTTAATTTTGCTTCAGGCCATGATCTTGGGGTTGGGCTCTGTGCTGGGTGTGGAGCCTGCTTAAGATTCTCTCTCTCCCTCTCCCACTGTCCCTCTCCCTTCTCTCCCTCTCTTAAAAAAAAAAAGTTAAGTTATAGTAATCAGAACAGTGTGGTGTTGACAAAGAATAGACAAATTGGTCAATGGAACAGAATAGAGAACCCTGAAATAGACCCACATAAAGATAGCTAACTTTGATCTTTGAGAAAGGAGCAAGGACAATACAATGGAGAAAAGTCTTTTCAACAAATAGTGCTGCAACTGGACATCCATATGCCAAAAAAAAAAAAAAAAAAGACTAAACACAGACTTTACACCTTTTGCAAAAATTAACTCAAAGGAATCATAGATCTAAATGTAAAATGCAAAGCCATAAAACTCCTAGAGTATAACATAGTAGAAAATCTGGATGACTTTGGGTATGGTAGTGACTTTGAAATACCACCCAAGGCATGACTCATGGAAGAATGACTTGATAGGCTGGGCTTCATCAAAATTAATAACTTCTATTGTCAAAAGACACTGTTGGGAAAATGAGAAGATAAGCTACAGACTGAGAGAATATATTTGCAGAAGACATATCTGATAAAGGACTATTACACTAAATATACAAAGAACACTTAAAACTTAACAACAAGAAAATAAACAACCTGATTAAATGAGCAAATGATCTGAACAGATATTTCACCAAACAAGATGCATGGATGTTATATAAGCATATGAAAAGATGCTTCACATCATATGTCATGAGGGCATCATACATTAAATCCATGATTAGATACTAATCTAATAGGTGCACCTATTAGAATGGCTAAAATCCAAAACACTGGCAACAACAAATGCTGGTGAGGATGTGAAGCAACAGGAAACCTCGTCCTTTGCCAGTGGGAATGAAAAATCGTACAATCACTTTAGTAGATAATTTGATAGTTTCTTACAAAATCAAACATAGTCTTACCATACAATTCAGCAATTGCATATTTTGGTATTTACCTAATTGAGCTGAAAGTTATCTCCACACAAAAATCTACACATAGAGACTTATGGAAGATGTATTTATAAATGCTAAAACTTGAAAGCAACCAAGATGTCCTATAGTAGGTAAATGGATAAATAAACTGTGACACATCCAGACAATGGAATATTATCCAGTGCTAAAAAGAAAATAGAAAATCTATGTGCTGTATAATTCCCATAATATGACAATCTGGAGGGGGCAAAGTTATGGAGATAGTAAAAAGTCAGGAGTCAAGAAAGAAAGAGGATGAATAGGTGGAACACAGAGGAGTTTTACACAGTGAGACTATTCTATACGGTCCCAGATCCCAGGGATTGTTTTTTTTTTTTTTTTTTTTTTTTTGAAAAAAATCAGTCCTGTGTCTTTATTAAAGAGAGTTAGAAAGAGATTATACCTGGCAACCAAAGGGTTAGGTACTAGGCAGAAAGGTGGGTTGGGCTCAGGCCCTGGGGAATCACGGGCAAACTGATGGCCTGGGAGGAGCCAAGGAGACCAGTTCCTGGCAGCAGCTGAAGAGATACCCAAGGGTGAGCTTTCAGGCACTGGGGCAATCAGCTGGTTCTGCAGAGGATGCAGGGTAAGTTGGGCTGGCCTGGAATTTACCTGAGGCCACCCTGCCTTGTCTACCTAGATCATCCACTGGTCCTGATCCTGTTCGTTGCCTTCCATGTCCACCTCATTGACCTCTCCATCATCTGGTGACTCATTGTAGTCATTCATCTCATCCATGTCCTGCATATCCTCATCATCCTCTGAGTCCTCTTCACTATCCTCGTCGTCATCTTCATCCTCTTTATTGTAAGACTCTCTGTCCTTTTCTGGAGCATTCTCATCAGCATACTAACATGCTTAGAATCTTCCATCTTGAAAAACATACCAAAAAAATCTTTCTCCCATGGCTGAATATTCCCATCTAATTACTGCCTCAAAGTTTTGCTCCACTTCACATGCAGATTTCTTGTAAGTTGTCCGTGTTTACAATGCCCACTTTCTTATTCTCTCCCTCACCTTTTCTAAGGGGGCTTTGGTCCTCACTGCACATCTGAAACTGCTCCTGCCAAGGTCACCTGTTACCTCTACAAGGTCAAGTGCAATGACCACTTTCTTGTTCATTCTTACTTAAGTAAGATATACTTACTCAAATACTTCAGCGCATTTGACATGTCCTCCTTGAGATACTCCTCTTCTTGCAGCTACCCTGAGAGCATGATGACACCCTTTCTGGTTTTGTCCCACCACACTACTATACCCCACTACATCCCACCTGAATACCCCTCCATCTCCTTTGCTGGCATTTCCTTCTTTGCTTTCCCTGTACTTGTTGGTGTCCCCAGAGCCCAGTCCTGGGCTCTTCTCTCTATTTTACTCTTCTCCAAGGCATACCATTGATTCCCATGATTTTCTCTTTTCCTGTGTGCCAATAACCTCTTTTCTGCATGTGAAGGCCTCTGACCCCCAGTTCTAGACTTCTGATGTCAGCATCAAGGCAGGTGGGAGACATGGAGTGTGTCTCTTCTCCCTTACCACAACAACAGCTATCCTGTCTAGTTAAAAAATTAAGATATATCTTGAGACAAAAAAATAATAATAAATTAAAATTTATGATTTGGAAAGACTATTACTTATCATTAAAGAAGGTTTCTTATGATTTCAGCAAAAGAAAGCTCATTTCCTACCACAATAGCCAAATACATTGCAGTTTGTTTTAGTTTCAAGCTTCCTGGCTCTAAATATAAAAGTGAACTCAAGTCAACCAGAGTGCACATTTTCCGTGTGTGGCCTGCCTTCCTCTTCCCCTAATTTTGTAGTTGGAAACACCTTAAAAAGAAAAATAACTCCCCTTTGGGCAAAGTGAAGCAAAAATGTAAACCGCATCTTATGCTATCTTGAACAAATGTATGTTTCTCATCACTACATTTCGTGGTTGAGAGTAGGCTCTTGAGAGAAAATGGGGAAAGAAATAGAAAAATATCAAAGCACATGCATAAAATCATAAAAATAGAAGAGATGGCTGTGTGAGAGCTTTAAAAAAAAAGTAAACTGATCTATTTAGTTCTCATGCCAGCTGAATTTTTAGCATCTCTAAGAATAGGTTGATAAGAATAAAAGATGGGCTTTCTCCATCAAGCATCGCAATCTCTGCTGAATTCAGGTTGCTATTTACTCTCCATCTTTTCAGACGATTGCTTCAAACCCTAATTCAGTCCTCCTGCCTAGAGAACTTATTCCTTCAGCAAAATTTCCCTTCATTCATCAGTAAAATCTTTGTCATCCCAAGCAAAGGGGATATTCTCTCCCCTCCCTTGGATCTCATTCCCCAACTCCAGATCTGCCTAAATGCCTATTAATTCTCTGGAAATTTCTGCAGAGGTGTCCACATGTAGAAACTACAAACTTTAGAAGGGCTATAATTATGAATCAATGTGGGGTTGCTAGTAGGTTTAGGAAGGAGACGTAAAGGATATTGCTGGGAAGGTTAAGATTCGGACAAGTGGCTGTTACCATGCTGTCTTCTGGAAAATGTCTCCATTATGCCTTGTTCTCAGTTGCAGAGGTGGGTTTGGGGGTGAAGAAGTGAAAGAGAGGATGCTTCTCAAGTAATATAACTATGTGCATTTCATTTTCTCTGAAACAACTGATCCTATCAGTTTATTGTTCAAGTTTTGTATTTTACAGGCATAATCTGTGAGGTTATAGCCTTTAGGCTATATGCAAAGACACAAGAACAGGTCACGGAAAAATACAAACCTCCCTATCCCAGCTCTCAAAGACTTAGGCAAATAGGCAAGTAGCATAAAGAAAGAAGTCATTAAGGGATCCCTGGGTGGCTCAGCGGTTTAGCACCCACCTTTGGCCCAGGGTGTGATCCTGGAGTCCCAGGATCAAGTCCCACATCGGGCTCCCTGCATGGAGCCTGCTTCTCCCTCTGCCTGTGTCTCTGCCTCTCTCTCTCTCTCTCTCTTTCTGTCTCTGTGTGTCTCTCATGAATAAATAAATAAAATCTTTAGAAAAAAAAGAAGTCATTAAACAGTGAAAGTCTAAGGAGCATGTGTAGTAAATTATTTCAGAGAGCGAATAGTGCATGATCAGAAAATAGGGTAATGAATAAGACTAAGACTGAGCAAATCAACACTCAAGTCAACAGCAGGAAGAAGAAAAAAGAAGTTGGGGGGAAGTTAGCAGGTAGTGAACTCTCATAAACTCTGGGTATTTGGGGGAAGGTGTCAGATTAATTTGACTCTGCCTAATAATGGTAATTACTGGAAGGTGGGATCTGACAAGAAGGGTGAGGCAAGTAAGCTGGAGTTCAAATCTCTTTTCCTTTCTCCTTTATTTTTAACAGCTTTATTGAGATATGATTTACGTAACATAAAGTTCACTTGTTTAACATGTATAATGGCTTTTACAGAGTTGTGCAGTCACCATAATCTAATTTTAGAACATTTTTTATCATCCCCCAAAGAAACCCCAGGACTATTTAGCAGTTACTCCTGTTCTTTCCTCCCCCAGTCCCTGTCTCCATGGATTTGGCTATTCTGGGCATTTCATACAAATGGAATCATACAATAGATAGTCTTTTGTGGCAGGCTTCTTTCACTAGGATTCAGTCACATTTAAAAGGTTCATTCATGTAGTAACATATATAAATTCTTCATTTCTTTTATGGACAAATAATATTCCATTGTAAGGATGGATATACCACATCTCGTTTATAAGGTCAGCAGTTGATGCACATTTGGGTTGTTTCCACTTTGGGGCTATTATGAATAATGCTACTTCAAACATTGATGTGCAAGTTTTTATGTGAACATTTTTTTTTCATTTCTCCTGGGTAGATCTCCGAGAATGAAATTGCTGGGTCATTGTAACTCTATGTTTAACATTTTGGGGAACTGCCAAACTATTTTCCCAAGTGATTGCACTATTTTATATTTCCACCAACAATGCATGAGAGTTTCAATTTCTCCACATTCTTGTCAATGTTTTTATTGTCTGTCTTTTGATGTTAGCCATCTTAGTGGGTACGAGGTGGTATCTCACTGTGGTTTTGATTGGCATTTCTACAATGACTAAGGAAATTGAGCATTTCTTAATGTACCCATTGGCCATTTTTCCTTGTCTCTCTTGCCACTAAACATTCATTCATTATTCCTCAATCTTCCATCCACTCCTTTCTCTGGAGATCTAGCACAAAACCTAGATACGCAGGACCTAAATTCTCTGGGCTGAAGCTATCTTCCAAGGAAACTCAGGGACAAGTTCATTACTATTGATTCTGGACAATTGAAATTACTAAATTTGGTTCAATTCAAGCCAACAGACTTTTATTAAGTGCTTTGGCGACATTTGTGTTCAAACTGCTGGGATATTACGCATTTACTGACTCTAAGGCTTGAAATTTACTGTAAACTATAAGTTAAATCCAGCAATAAGTATAAAATAAGGAAGAATTAAGCAAAAATCATAAGTACAAAAGTATGCTGTCTGTGAGCGAAGTGAACACCTTCAAAATATACTTACCCATTGGCTCAACAATCCACGACTAGAAATATATCCTAGGGAAATTATTGCATATTTCCATAAATGTCTAGGTATAATGATGTTTGCTCAAATGTTATTTCTAATTGTACAAAATCAGTTTGATAGGTAGGTAAATACATTATGACATATCCACACAGTAATTACACATTTATCTAAAATGATTTACAAATATGTTTAGTATATAAGATGCAGCAAGTATGGGAAATCTCCAGTGGCCAGAGAAAAAGAAATGAAAACCAGAGCAGTAAACAGGAAAGCTTGTGCTGCAGTTGGCCTAGGGAGAAGGGGTTGGGGTTGGGGGGGCTGTTAGTTTGTTTTCTAGGGATTTGGGTTTTGATGCTCACATGGGGACAGGAGATGAGAACCAGGGGTACCTGAATGCACAGCAGACAGCCAAACCCCTTGAAAGATTGTAACTAGAGGAGGACGGAGATTAGGCAAACTCTCCTCAGCAGCAGAAGTGACACGGAAGTCTGCCTGGCTTGGTTAGTCGCAGGGTAGAAAAAATAAATATATTTGGAAAATTTGTGATCGTGGACCTGTAACCCATAGAGGTTTGGTGCCCCAATTCATACTGCCTAAATTCAAGAGGACCCCCAAGGTAGGGAATTTTTTAAAAAAGTGTCTTCCACACAGAGGCCCCAGGGCACCTGTCAGAAGACAAGAGAAGTGTGCTCTGAAGACACATGTCTGCAATGCAGATTGCACTAGGTCACCAGCCGATCAAGTTCAAGGAAGAGAAGTACATAACCCACAATTCAAGGTCGGTTTCTTCTACGTCATGGATTTTTTTTCTTGCAAGATTCTTTATTTTTCAGAAGTCTCAAAGAAGAACCAAACTCATTCTTATCACTTTCATCTTTAAATGTTCCTTCTTGTTTCTTTCTGGCAGCCTGGAAATCCTGCCTTGGTTAAAGTGTAAAATCATGACAGGTCTATATATCAGTGAGGATGATTTCTGAGTGGAACTGAATGTGCTCTTTCAGCATTATCCATCAGATCAGGAAAGAGTTTTCTGTTTTGATTTTTAAATGTCCTTGCTTATGCTTTCTCCCTTGTTGGCATTTTGTGATCACCCCGTTGTTTCTAGTTGGAGATGGACCTATTTTGTATCCACTTCTTCTAAACGTTGTCACCTATTTGATTCCTTGCTGGCAGCTCGGTCTTGTAGCTGCCTGCCACTGTATCTGCAATGCTTTGCTTTGCAACATCCACTCAACTTTGTCCTGGCTCGCCCTCTGCTTTTCATTTCTCCTGGGTGTTTACCAGGGGTACCCGTTCTTCAGCTATCACTACACACCCTGCTTCAGTCATCGGTATTCTTCCAGAGGAGTTAGTGCGATTTAATTCCTGATGTGTAAAAAATATTATTATTCTTGTTGTGATGACACCACCACTACGTTGGAACATTCTGCTCCAGGTTTCTTCAGTGATGGCATAACATGTGAACAGAAACTTGAGGTTTTTTTTTTTTAGACGTGTGTGCTGCTTTAGAAACACATCTAGCTGGATATTCTTGTTTTATGTTTTTGCAGATGATGTTACTTTTAAGCTTGGGGGCGGGGCACGTGTGTGTCCGTGTCCTCCACGACAGTGGCCCCCTGGACTGCAATGCAGACAGGGAAAAGCAGGGAAATGGCGTTTTGTTGAGGGACTGCTTGGGGTCACAGAGTTAATTCACCTGAAGGACAGAACATCCAGGAAAGTCCTAAGGACTGTCCCCTATTGGGATAATGGGGTTGAGGAAGGAATTAAGGAAGGAACTGTAGCTTTAATATGTGAAGGAAAGTGGAAACCAGAACCGCACAACAACCAGGTAGATGACCTCGTAGACGAGTGCTTTTTGTGAGTGGGGTTTGGAAGATCTCAGCCCAGATGCAGGGCTTCACTCCCTTTGTGACCCTCATAATACACATTCCATAGGAGGAAGAAAAAAAATAAGTGTGTGAATTGTATACGCGGTTCTCTTAACATTTAATTGATTTAATTATGAGATGAAGCTTGGAAATAGAGTGCTGTTATATTTTATGCAGGTATTTTTTTGGGGGGAGGGGTTTCTTACCTTTAGGGGAAGAGAATTTTTTGATGCCTCTAATATTCTTTTTATGATTTAAATGTCCTTACTCTTGGGGCATCGTGTGGAAATATAAGACAGCATTTTGGACAAGTAGCTTCTATTTTCTCTCTACTCTTTGGAATAATCAGTAAAGTATACAAGTTAAAAAACATAAAGTCACCTAAACTGCATATATTAATGCACTCATAAACAGGATTGGCTCTTTTCTTTTTTTTTCAACTCTTAAAGAAATTTATAGTTTCTAAACCAGAAAAAATTTCTTGTATAAAGAGAAGACAAAACAAACAAAACAAAGCAAAAAGAAAAATAGCAAAACTCTGAGTAGCAGTCAGTTGTGCCATCCTTCCACAATGGGGCACTCTTGAGTTTTGCAAGTTGCCCTTCTAATGGGCAGAAAGGGAACCCTGATAGAAATGATGACCTAAAGGTAATGTTTTAGTTACCTATAATGAGTTATGTCACATGTATTTTTCTTAAGTGAGGATGATAAGTCCTCACCAAAGAATTGAGTATGTATGTGTATAATTTCCCTTCAAAAGTGCCACAATCTCCTGTTGAATGGTATCAGCTGGGCCTGAATTCTTTGGAGATGGGAACAAGCATACAGAAATTTTTAAATTTGCAAGTAATGTACTAGATTAATTTTTTTCCTTTAGGCTTTGCATTTGTGAATATGGAAAGAATTATTTAAGTCATTAGATTATTTTTAAGTATCCCAAAGGCCCTCAAGTCTCATTGACTTTTAGTCTTTTCAAAAATCATGCTGTGTACCAGTATCAGGTTGAGGTGGTATGATATAGAAATAACCTGTGAGTTCAAGTATTCACTTCAAGTCTTCACTGAGAAGTAGCAAACTGGTTGTTTGGCATCGTGTACATAGACTGAACAATTAATTTATTGGTTCTATTTTCTTTTAAAATTTTTCTTTTGTCATTAATGAAAATATGTAGATATGTATTTTTCTTACTAATGTTTTTGTTTCCTTTTGGATAAAATAGCTCTTGCATAAAAGAGTAATTTTGAAGAGAAAGGAGAAAAAATGAATGTTATCTAAAACAAGTTTTTATACCTATGTATTACTTCAGAGAGGGGAGATGTACTCTGGGGGTATCTTGCTCTATCCATCTTAGCCTGTTGGTAAAATCACTGACCCAGTGATGAATTCATTGGAGAAATATGTGGTATATTGAGGTAAGAGAAGAAAATGAATGGAAATCTATGCTGAGAGACAGTGCACACATTTTATAAGTTTCACTTCCTTTCAGTTGCCTCTTGTGTTGATCTTACAGAAAGATGATATTGAGAGACAGATGTTTCAGAGGACACTCAATCCACACTTGCATCCAATGCGATTTTAAGTATCCCAGAAAGAAAGACATTTGGCTTCTGTTTACTGAGAACCCAGGGAAAGACAACACTTTGTTAGCCAGGGCAATCTCTTCAAATGTTGAATTTATAAAGGTCTTGTTTCTGTGGTCTTGGAAGGGTATGTCATTGTTATGTTATTTCAGATTTGCTGGCTTCTGGTACCCTTATAGTTGCAATAATTCTTACCATCTATCTCCTTTCTGTTATGTGACCTCCTATAAAACAAGGCAGCTCCTTAGTCATTGTCATGTCCCCAATGGCAAAATTATAGCCATTGAAGAAATGTTGATTGCTGCATTAGTATTTCTGGGGACTGGAATGGTTTGTGACTCTAGACTCTCCACCATGTTCTGTTACTATTCTCACCTGAGAATAATGGAACTGGTCCTTTAAAAATATCACATGCATATAGGCATGCCTGGGTAGCTCAGTTGGTTAGGTGTCTACCTTTGGCTCAGGTCATGAACCTGTAGTTCTGGGATTGAGTCTGTGTTGTGTTGAGCTCCTTGCTCAGTAGGGAGTCTGCTTCTCCCTCTCCCTCTGCTCCTCCCTCCCCCCCGTACTCTCTCTCTCTCTCTCTTTAATAAATAAATAAAATTGTAAAAAAAAGAATATCACATGCACATATCAAGTAGAGATAATGTAATGATAAAAAGAGAGCCAGAAATCTTACATTTGCAACTTACTTTTTTTTCTGATCATAAAAGAAAATTGGTTCATTGGCAAATATTTGTAAAATACAGAGGAGTACTGAACACAAAATGAAACAATTTGTATTCATATCTCTCAAAAGATTCCATTTTGCATGCATGTGTACATACACATGTGTGTGTGTTTGCATGTGAGTGTGTGTGTGCATACGCGCATGTGTAAATTCTGAGAATATGCCTTGTATCTCTTCTTGAATGTGTGAACCTTTGTCTTTATCTTTGGGAGTCACAGAATGGGAGGCAATATAAAAAGTCCCACTTACCATTTTATTTTCATATAAATACTATAATCTATATTTAGTATAATGGAATAATAATTTGAAGTTAGAATTGATTTATTTATTTTTTCTCCCCAGACTTCCTGGTACCCCTCTAATCTTTCCTCAAATGTGTCAAGAGACATGAAGCCTCCTTTCAAGGAAAGCTGTCATGGTGGCACTTGATAACAAAAGGATATAAATCCTTGATTTTTAATTTTAAAAGCTATAATCCAGGTGTGAGACCAATGGATCAGGAAAAATAACATGCGATCAACTCTACTCTCCCCAATACTTTTTCCCCTTTCTACTACAAATGTGAGGAAATATGACAAAGGTTATGTTAGGTAGTATAACAAAAGAAAGATCTTGATCCAACTGTCAAAATAACAAAAATTAGCTTCAAAAGAAATGTGGACTAACGTACGGAAAATTATTATAAAAATAACTCCGCTGAGGGTCTGGAAAGAAGACAGGAGTAAATGTAGAGACACGTCTTATTTTTGATAGGAAGACTCAATATTATAAAAATGGTAATTCTCCCAAAACTTCTTTATAAATTATTCAGTTCCAAAGATCAAATGGAAGAACAAATATGCAGGAATATTTGGAAAATTCTGAGTTGAGAGAGATGAAAAAATGTGCTCCACCACAAATTAAAATGTATTCTGGAGCTGTAGAAATGTGTCCATCAGTGCTCCAGGTATGAGGGTAAAAAGTCAGCTCAGTGGAGCAGAATGGAGATCCAACACAGAGTTCAAGGTTTATGGGAGTTTTGCTTCCCCAAATGTATGGCAGTCATTTCCCGATTCTCTTTATTGTGGTTCTCCTTCTTCTTTTATTAGCCTCCTTCTATCCTTTCTCCTCAAAACATCTAGAGTCATTGCCTAAAAACTTAATTGAGTTTATGTCCTTACATGTGCTTGTTTACTGCCTCTTTGCAAGGGGGCTCCATCTCATTCTTTGAGCTCTGGCTTAAATTCAATGGAACTTCCTTCAAGCAATGTATAAGAGGAAGCTGCCCTGCATCTCCACCCGCCCCCCCATTCTCTCTCTGCATTCTATTGGCTTCCTTCTCAGCACTTTGCAAGTTGTACTGTTTGACTGCTTCTTACTGTCTCCTCCACCATACTGGATGCTGTGCTCTATGGTACTGAGTGGTAGGGACTGTGCTTTGCTTATCACTGTGCTTCCAGCAGCTAGCTCAGTGCCTGGCACAGTAGACTTGCAATGGATATTTGTTGAATGATGAAAGGAATGCATGCATGAATGGATAATAAAGGTCGATCTTCAAATTAGTGGGTTATTAAAGAAATGAAGTGTGGGTAATAGGATAGCTCTTTGGGACAAAAAAATAACATGAACTTCTTATTTTCTGATAAATAATTTCTTAAAAGTAGGGCAGCCCAGGTGGCTCAGCAGTTTAGCGCCACCTTCAGCCCAAGGCGTGATCCTGGAGACCTGGGGATGGAGTCCCACATCAGGCTCCCTGTGGAGACTGCTGCTCCCTCTGCCTGTGTCTCTGCCTCTCTCTCTCTGTCTCTCATGAATAAATAAAATCTTTAAAAAATAATTTCTTAAAAGTAAATTTAAGGTTGATCAAAATTTTAAATTGTAAAGCCATAACATCTTGTAAAGAAAACGTAATTGAATGTTTTTATGTATTTTGTGAGCTAATACATGAGTATGATTCTTGGTGAATACCTGAATGTGAGATGTCCCAGTGATGTCTAAGAAACTGCTTTTATCTCACATTAAAATTTTGACAGTATTCTCTCTTATGTTAAGATATGCTTTAGGGGCACCTGGGTGGCTGAATTGGTTGAGTGACTGACTGCCTTCACCTTGGGTTATGATCTTAGGGTCCTGTGACCTGCTCGGTCCAGCACTGAGCCCAGTGCTGAGCAGGGAGCCTGCTTCTCCCTCTTCCTCTACCCCTTGCTTGTGCCCTCTCTCTCCCTCTGTAAAACAAATAAAATCTTTAATATATATGTTTTGCATATATGTAAATCTACCTATAAGCAACATCATTGTCCCTTGTTTTTCAATGTAAGCTGTTGTAACAGAGACCACCCTAAAGACAATGGCTTAATCAAGATAGGAGCTTATTTTGCTCTTCAAGAACTTACTGAGCTAAACAGTTCAAGGTTGATAGGGTGACTCTGCGGTCTCAACTTGCACCTCCATCTCCAAGCCAATGGAAAAGAAGGAAGAGGAAAGGGAAACACAGGTCATTTTATTCTATGGTCAACCTAAAATTTAGTCACATGGACATGATGTACATTGTTTTGGTTCATATCCTACTTACTGGAAACTGGCCGTGCCTAGCTGCAATGGAGGCTGGGAAATGTAGTCCTTAGCAGCCTTGCTCAATTTCAGAAGTTTTCTTACTAAAAGATAGGGAGAATGATCACTGATGGACATCTTGGAGTTCTTGCTACAAGGAGGCACTTGGCCACAATACCACGTAGCTTATTTTTCCCTTCTCACTCATATTTTTGCCTTATATTAGTTTTAAAATCAGTTTTATCTTGATTTCCCCTTTCTGAAATTCAAGATTCAAAGTTTTATGAGGAGAGGTGATGCTCTTTTTGCCAGTTTCATTTTCTCCCAGTCTTTGCAAAAGTTTTGTAGTCCATCTTCTATTAAGAAACCCACTGCACTTGTAATACGACTGACTTAGCAAGCCAAACCAGATGTTTCAGCACATGTACATTCAGCTATCTGTTTTCAAGATCCTTTTCCTTCTCTCAGAATCAGGTCCATTAACCTGATTTTGTAGAGCAGGGGTCAGCAAGCATTTCCTGTAAAGAACCAGGTAACAAATGTTTTAGGCTTTGTGGGTAACATATGGTCTCTGGGGCATAATTTTTTGTTTGTTTTTTTAACTGTTTAATATGTGCCATAATTGTTAGCTTTCAGACTGTACAAAAATAGACTGTTGGGCTGCTTTTGGTGCACATGCTATTGCTTGCTGACCCCTCTTGTAGTACAATGAATGGCAATGTCCCTCTCGACCAGTGAGGGAGTAGCAGTTACAGTGTTCCTACACCAGATAATATATATCAAGGAACTACAAAGAACATCTTGCTATATCTGAGCAATGACTATAACTTGATATAGATACGTATGCTGCTAAATAAACACTGAATCTGATAGCCAAAAATTATGATATAGTCAGTATCATAAAGCTTTATGTTCTATTTATATCATATCACCAGGATGAAAGTCAGTTTGTCACATGTATCTCAGTGCCTTTTTAAATGTTATATACATCAACCCATCTATACATATCTTTGTTAGAAATTTGCTGATGAGGGATGGCTGGATGGCTCAGGGGTTGAGTGACTGCCTTTGGCACAGGTCGTGATCCTGGGATCGAGTCCTGCATCAGACTTCCTTCAGGGAGCCTGCTTCTCCCTCTGCCTATGTCTCCGCCTCTTTCTGTGTGCCTCTTATGAATAAATAAATGTTTAAAAGAAAAAAATTAATAAATATGCTGATGACACCCTAATGGCTAATGATATATAACTTAGAAATGATTATCTAATTCCTAACTTAAAAGACCTATTGATTGCATTCTCTCTGAATACACATTAAATTGTTCATTATATGATTAACCAACTAGTATTTATTGAACAGCTATCATATAGCAGGCACTGTACTAGACTCTGGGAATGCAGTAGTGAACAAATAAAGTCCCTACTTTCCAGTAGGGGGAGCTCACATTCAAGAGAAGAGACACAATAGATAAGCACATTCATTAACCATGTAGGATACTGACAAGTGCTATGAAGAAAAATAAAGTTTGGAGGTGAAGGATGGCTACTGTTGAAAGGACCTATCTTAGAATGTCCAGGAATCTCTAAAATGAGATGAGAGCTGAACTAATTTAAGAATGCAATTAGGGAGCAATCTAGGCAGGCTCTGAGGCACCAAGTGCAAAAGCACTTGGGAATGCTCAGGACCAGGAAAGGGCCAGCTGTCTGGAGTGGACAGAGTGAAAGGGAGGGTGTCATAAAGAAGGTCAGAGGGCTAACGAAGCCAGATAGCATAGGGCCTTATAATACGGATTTCATTTTGAGTAAGATGGGAAACCTTTGGAGGGTTTTGAGCAAAGAAGTGTTCTGATCAGACCCAGGTTTTAAAAGGTCCACTCTAGTTACTGTGGAGAGAACAGAGAAAGGGCAAGAGTAGAAGCAGGGACACTGGGTGGGAGGTTATTATAACTGTGCAGGTGAGAGATGACAGTGGTTGGACTGGCCGGTGGTAGGAAATGTAACTCTTTTCATGTGGCTCAGCCATATGAAGTAGGTTTGTCTTTAATTGTATATATTTCTAATCCTGGAGGAATCCAGTACCACCTAATTGTCTGTCCCAGAATAGGCGTTTGGTAACCAAGGTCTCTTTCAGTGGAAAACAGGCTAATTAAACTAGGATTTATTATGGTTTACTTCTATCTCAAAATCTAGACAGTGCCATATTATTATTACTAATAAAGAGTCCTGGCTATAAATTGGGATGACTTCATGAGGCAGTGCTTCCTTTAATACTGAAAGAGTTGATGGAATGCTATTTAGGGCTGAGTTATGTAGAACACTAATCTTTCAGCAATGGCTTGATTTTCAGTCCTCTATTTACATCATTGCATTGCTTTGCAGCAATAAGGAATGAACACAAACAAATGTAACTCTATGCCTAACAATGCAAGGCAACAACTGCATATAAACAAAGCTAAGCTCACCATGGATCTTCAATTAATTGTCGTGAGTGACCACTGAGTGATGAATTTTAGCATTTAAAAATTAACACATTCAAGGGCTGAGGACATCATAGCAAATTACAGGACCCCAAATACTGTCCAAGTTAACATATTTTTCTTATTTACTGCCAGGAAGAGTAGGTACAGAGTAAATGGAAACTTCCATCCTCTGCAATTTTTTGAGGTTCACTTCACTGATGAATTTGGAATTCTATTTTTCCTGTCCAGCATTCCCCAAACTCACTTACTAGTTGATTTTGGGGTGCTAGCCTCTCTTAAAAAATAAAAAGAGAGTATCTTATGAATGCAAACTGGTCCTTTTGTCAATACTAATCTTTTATTTTTTGAATAGTTGCAGTTTCTATAAAGGAAAGTATACATATTTCAATATATTATGCAGCTTAATTAATTTTCATATATATGTGTGTATATATATATATTTGTGTAGCTACTACCTAAATCTAGATATAACATATTTACAGCATCCCAAACAAACCTTCATTTCCTACCAGCCAAAACACCACCAGTGGAAATCATATTCTGACCTCTAGCTCCATAGTTCTGCCTTTTTTAAAAACTTTGTACAAATAAAATTATATAGTATATATTCTTTTGCATCTGGTTTCCTTTACTCAATACTATGTATGTAAAATTCTTCCAAGCCATCACATGTAGCAGAAGTTCTTTTTTTAACCCCTGTTGAGTATTTCATTACGTAAATAGACTACAATTTACTTATCCATTGTACTTTTGATGGACTTTGGTAGTCTCCAGCTTGGGGCTGATATGAATAAAGCTGCTCTGAATACTCTCTCATACATGTCCCATAATGAATATATGTGGTTGTATATGTTGACTCTATAGCTGGGATACAATGCTGTGTCAGAGGGTCTCTGTACTGCTGACTTGCATCAAACAATGGTTTATATTTTTGAACAAAGAACAAATTAGTGCCAGAGAGACAATAGTGTTCAATGATTGTATGAAAAGAATTTGATAGAATGTTTAATTGGATTACTTGGAATTATTTGCTTGGTTATTATCTTTCTTTTTACAAAAATAAAAAATGATGAACCACAGTGAGAACTCACCCCACAACCATTAGGATGGTCACTATCAAAAAAATAATAAAAAGAGCTCCAAGAAACTTTGCATTCAATCTTTTCCGCATAGAGGACAGAAATTGGGATGTCTGATTAAAAGCATAATAAGAAGTGCCTGGGTGGCTCAGTTGGTTAAGTGCCCAACTCTTGATTGAGGCTCAGGGCATGATCTCAAGGTCATGAGATTGAACCCTGTGTTCACACTGGGCATGGAGCCTGCTTAAGATTCTCTCTCTCTCCCTCCACCCCTTCCCCAGCCCCCTCTCAAAAATGTAAATAAATAAAATCATAATAAAGTTTGTTTCTAACATTAAAAAAAACAGTAAATAACAAGTGTTGGCAAGGATATGGAGAAATTGGAACCTTTGGGCACTGTTGGTGGGAATGTAAAATGGAAAACAAAATGGAGGTTCATCAAAAAATAAAAATAGAATTACTGTGTGCTCTAGCAATTCCACTTCTGGTTATATTCCCCAAAGAATTCAAAACACAATTTCAAAGAGATGTTTAAACACTATGTTTGGGGATCCCTGGGTGGCACAGCGGTTTAGCGCCTGCCTTTGGCCCAGGGCCCGATCCTGGAGACCCGGGATCGAATCCTACATCAGGCTCCCAGTGCATGGAGCCTGCTTCTCCCTCTGCCTATGTGTCTCTGCCTCTCTCTCTCTCTCTCTCTCTCTGTGTGTGACTATCATAAATAAATAAAAGTTAAAAAAAAATAAACACTATGTTCATTGTAGCATGATTCACAATAGCCAAGAGGTGAAAGCAACTAAAATGTCCATTCAAAGATGCATGGATAAAGAAGATGTGATATATATCTATACAATGGAATATTATTCAGCCTTTAAAAAGAAATCCTACAACATGGATAAACTTTGAGGATGGTATGCTAAGTGAAATAAGCCAGTTACAAAAACACAAATAAAGCATAATTCCACTGATACGAGGTAGTTGTGAATAGTCAAAAATCACAGACATAGAAAGCAGGATAGTAATTACCAGAGGGCTGGGGACAGGGTGGGAAATAAGCTGTTGTTCTGTGGATTTAGAGTTTCAGCTTTGCACGGTGAAAAAGTTCTAGAGACTTGTTGAACAACGTGCATATGACTGCACTGGACACTTAAAAATGGTTCAGATAGTAAACAAAAAAGCTCTATGTTATAGCAACCTTGTAGCTTGGATTGAAAAATAGATCTCTCTCTATGCTTTCAGACAAACATGTCTTCAAGAAATGAGATGCAGACCAGTGTCTACTAGATTTCCCTGGTTCACAAAATGTTGAAGAACATAAATGTATTTGTGCTCACGTAGGCTTCTCTGTTCCCTTGTTACCACATGGATAATTTAACGGGGGGGGGGGGGGGGATGGGTGATGGGGAGGAATAAGGTCCTTGATATTGAACAAAATTAGAAAAGTATTTTTTTAAGGTAGTGAGGAATTATTGCTGATTTATAGAGATGAATAATTTACGAGTACAAGGTAATTTTTTCGAGTTCTCCCTGATTAAATGAATCTATTTTTGTACTTCTGATCTTTGCATGAAACAAAAAACTCTGAAGTTACAGCAACTCATAAATAACCTTAGTGAAGCATTCAGCCCATGACCCAGCAGGTTGCAGGTTGTCAGTAGAGTGATGGAGTGTGAAGGCCTCTTGGCAACAGCTGTGCTGGCCCTCAAGGCCCGCCCCTGTGGAACAGACGCCGCCTCTGCAGGGGAGCCTCTGCCTGCAGCTCCGGGTGGGCACCAGAGTCGTAGAGCCAAGCCGAGGCTTTAGCGAGACATCATAGCTTTCCTAAGAGGGTCATAAATTTAGGTAAGCCAGAGAGCATCGTAGGCAATGCAATTGTTGGTGAGGGCCGGCTTTCCAGTCAAGAATATTAGTGGCCATTAATTGTCCTAGATTTGGCTTCCTGAGTTGATCTTACTTGAAAATGGAATGGGCTATTCAGATGCTCAGAAAAAGTTGCCGTTTAGTATTGTAGAATTTGTGAATCTGTTTTTGTTTCTATTAAGGCGTGAGCCTTTGGGTTTGCCTTGGTGCACTCTTTGACCTTGGACCACATGCTGCCTGGGTTACCCTGGCCATAGGGCCCAGGATCTAATTTCAGAGTTAAAGATTGGAATGCTGCCTCCATTTTACTACTTCCTAAATAGACCTAGATAATAACATCATAATGGCTAAAATAAGCAGCATTATTTTTCTCATCCATACTGTAATTTTCCATAAGGCAGCCAATCTATGTTGTAAAATTGTTATATTATACATTTTCTATGGGACTAAAGTTATTTTTGTCTAGAATTTTAAAAACATCATAAGCATTTTACATTTTTTCCCTGAATGTATTTTTTTCCCTTTCCTTTTCCTTCTTTCCTTCCTTTCTGTCTCTGTCTCTTTCTATCTCTTGGTCTCGTCCCCCTCCCCCCACTTAGACACCGGTCGAGTCAGTTTGGAATACAATTTGAGCCCCAGAATCAGACAATCCCAAAGGGGCTCTCCCTAGTTGTGTAAATCTTACCCCTCAAGCCATCTTTTTCTCCTCTTATAAGATAAAGATGATAATAGTATATCCTTTAGAGTTGCCATGATGATCATGATGATAACATTGATATTTTGGGCCTGGCTTATAGTAAGCTCTTGATAAATGTTAGCTACTATATATAATTAACATGATGGAACCACATAGTAGATGCCACATCAAGAACATTGATCTGGAGTAAGAAAACAAAAATGGAAAACTCATAAGCTAAAATCAAAGCTAAATGAAAAAGCTAAAATGATGGCAAAACTGTTGAGAGAGATCTTGAAACTGCAAATTAGAGACACAGGAAAGAAGTGAGAAGTAGGAAAAATACATTCTTTTAGTAAATGAATGAATAATAAGATTGTTGCATTAAATGGACAAAAATTAATTCAGGCCAGAGGCTAAGCAAGAGAATTTTCCTAATCATGATCAGCGCATTTATACTGGTAAGGCTGATTTAGGGGATGATATTTCTTTGGATTATAGGAAAGATGAAAAAAAAAGAACCTTGAGTTTATAGAAATTTCCTACTCCAACTCAATCTTTCACAGGTGAAGAGACTGGGGTTCTAAGAGATTAAGCCCTTTTGCCTACAATTACACATCTCCCGATGGCAGAGATAGACCAGAACATGGGTCCTCTAATTTCAGCCCAGGGGGATACCCTACTGGGGCACATAGCTCCCCAGAGAACTTTCATGCTGGAATGAGAACAACTTTGCCTTCATATCATGGATCATTTTTCACACGTGGAATTCAAACCATTCTGAAGAGATATCATTATACCCATTTTTTAAGTGGAAAAATAGAAACAGAGATAAGCTTTTGGTTGACTGGTTTTGGGGCCCAGCCTCAGGCACTATAAATATACCCATCATGCCCATGGAAGCTGATATGTTAACCTGCTGTAAGTTCCTTCCCCTGACTCTAGGACATTTTACAGTCTGCTTTCTATTGTCTATAGTCTTTTGCCATTGTCTCCTTTCTACCAAATCTAAGACTCCCAAAGGAGGATTTTCTGTTGTTTATAGATAAATATGCAACTTCTTGAACAGTGCCCAGCATGTATTTGACTATCAATGGGAGTCATGTCATTTCTTAAATGATGAACAACAAATACAAAAAATGATAGTCTGGGTTTCTATGCTAGCCACTTGAGTTGGCAGATGAACTTTGGGTCATATGTGTAGGCTCTGATTTGGAGACTTCTACTATATATTGTCCAATTTCATGCTCTACAACCCTGGGTTGAAGGCACCTACCCTTGGATCATACCCTGGATTCCAGGATACAACTTACTGAGCACATTCCACACTCAAGACTGAAAGGAAAGAAAATAAGACAGGGATACTCTAGAAGACTGGACTTCTATATTTCAGAGGTATGAAAGGGAATCCTCCAAATCTTGTGCAGGGCGAGAACTTTGTGGATGCTTCCTTAGTGAAGTCAGTGAAGTCTTCCCTCTGGGAGAAGGAATAAAATCCAACGCCCATGGATACGAACCCAGTGAATCCAAACAGGGCCTCCCTCCGGTGGAATCAGCCAACCACCATTATTAAGGTTAATTCAGCCTTCAAACTGGGTGTACAAGGTTTCCTTTAGCTTAAAGTTGTACTTGATTTTCATTGAAGCATACCTCACCAGCTTAATCATTCATGTCAGAGTTGGACAGCAAAACAGCTTTAGGCTTTTGCTTTCTTTTCTTTTCTTTTCTTTCTTTTTTTTTTTTTTTTTTTTTTGCTTTGTTTCTTTAAGCAGAACAGCTTCATTATACCTGGTGAAACAGTCCTCTGTCCACGACCTCCAGTGTAAACAGAAAACTCTCCACACACTGCCTTATTGCAGCATTGCTACAACTCCTGACTGCCAGGTGTTGTCTATAGGATTCTCCAACAGGGCTGAGTGTTCCCACTAACTTAACTCATGCGGTCACCTTACTAGATGGCATATTTGCCCTCCAAAGCCCCTGAGACCTTTGGGGATTTCATGTCATATCAAAGGTAGGCTGAGTATGACCTTCTCCTGTGACATCCACCACAAGAAGAGGATGAGATTATATGGTGCCCTGGGTGTTAGCAAATACACTGCTCATCATGAAAACACCTCAGAGTGATTATTGTATTTTCATTTCTTACCCAGCAGAAGCAACCTTATCATCATCAACTACAGCTGAAATGGGCTGATCCAGGTCTAAGAATTGACCATCTTCAGCTGAGACAAACCATACTGGTTTGTCACATGCAGGTAACTGGTAGCAGCGTGCTGCTTCTGGAGAAAAGGAATAGACAAGCCATCCAATGGATCTTGAAAATGGGCAAGCATTTGTAGGCCTGGAGGACATTTTCAATGTCTTTTGCTTCAGCTTTGGTTGCTCTTATTTTTATACTGTCATGTGATCAACAATAAGATACGAGGTTTGGAAGGAAAGATGCTGGTTAAGTAAGTTGAAATGAGAAAAAAACAGCATCTGCAACAGAAGCTACTCCACACACATACCTGACCAGGTCTTCTGACAGGCAGACTCTTGCTACACAGGCCATCTAATTGGCAGACCATCCAAATTTCTTGTCAAATCCCTGGGAAAAAAAGGTTTTTAATTTATGACCCCAAGACAATTATAAGTTTGGGAGAAGCCTTTTCTCCTAAAGCAATCCTGGACCCTACGCTGCTCTAAAGACAGGTGGAACAAGTGTGTGCAGCACTGAGTTACTATAATACCCATTTTTGAGAAAACCGTTTTATGGCCTTAGAGCAGAAGGACAATATTTGTGAGGACGTGGTGCCTCAAAAATATTGTCCTTCCAAAAAAGGAAGTAAAAAAAAGTAGAGATGGCTTTTGCAGCTTTGGTGAGGTTTTATCTCATTCTATACCTGCTTCCCTGATGAACCATTCTGGCATACATTTATTTCTACACTTGTTGGGAAATCAAAGTGAGTGGGTCATTGTTGGGTCTTTAAAGAGAAGACCAATATTGCTCTCTCTTCTTCTGCCTGGCCCCCTAGACTAATGTGGCAAAAATTCAGACTGTTCTACAGGTCATGAGGCTGTAGGCTTAAGACAGGAAGTCTCAAGAATTGTTTTTGCAAATAGCTTATTATCAGAGGAAATGTTAGCTGAGTCAGGAGCATTACTCTTCAAATGGACTTGGATGTTGAGGGATTTAATTGGAGTAAATAGTTGAATGAGACAAAGATGGTTTTTCCTTGGGGACCCAAGTATTCTATAAAAGGGCCAAAATAGAAATGCTTACGCAATCAATGACTTTCTTCCTAAGAATTCAGAGCACTCCAGAAATGCCCATTAATTGTATTCTCAGCTCAACTCTGAATGTTAGTAAACTTAAGATGCAAATAAGTTTGCTGGGAAGTGACATATATGCCCATAACTCCTTGTATGGCAATGTGTAGTCATTAGAAAAACTTAAAATTTATTGAGTACCATCCGCAAATATCGTCAAGAGCTTCATATGTAAACCTTGTGCTGGGAGAGGAGAGTTTTGAGATATTGGAGGGCTTCAAGAATGATAAGCCCACCGATTCTCCCTACAACTTTTATTTTTCAATTTCAATGTTTAAGCACCGGGTATTTTGACTTGTTTGGTCTTGTATGGAGAAATTTGATTTTAAAGTCTGTTATTATAGTGGGTTTGCATCTCTCCATTGTCTCCACTTTAGGAAAGTAGAATACTGTGTTCTTTGGTGTGTAGATGTTTATGATGGTCCCATCTTCATCATGACTTGGAGTCTTTAGCATTATAAGCAGCACTATCCAAAGAACATTCTGTGACATCCAGTCATTTTCTGTGGTATCCAGTCGAATTTCTGTGATGATGGACATGGTTTCTGCACTATTTTAATTAATTAATTAATTAAAATAAAAAATTCAGGTCTCTAGTCAAATTACCCACACTTGAAGTGCTCAGTAACTCTCGTTGCTAGCTGCTACCAAATTGGATAGCATTGTTATATAGTGTCTTCTTTGTCCTGCTTGATACTTTTTAGCTTGAATTCTATCTTGTCTGCTTTCTTTTTGTTTGCTTTTGACTGGCACAATTTGGCTAATGTTTTATTTTTAACCTTTTTGGATCACTTTGTCTTAGGCAAGCCTTTTGCACAGAGCAGAGTTGAATTCTGTTTTTATCTTAGGTTAAGCCCATTTACACTTATCGATAAAACGTCTATGTGTGATCTCATTTCTTTCATTTTTTGTACATATAAATACTACTGATGCCATCTCTTTTCGTACTGGCTTTATGCTCTTAGCTAACTAAAATTAGCTTACATCCTTTTTCTTCTCTCATCTCTCATCCGCTTTCCAATTAGTCAATAAGATTATCTTTCTTCGTGTTTTTACCTTTGTAGTCAGGCTTCTACAATTCAGTTTGTCAGCATTACATGATATCCTATGACTTCCTCCAGCTGCTCATGATGCAATGAATATTCTACTTACCACATTCACTGCCCTCTTTATTCCTCCAGCATTTTATGATGAAAATTTCCAAACCAACAGCGAAAGTTGAAAGAACTCTCACAGTGAACACCCATATACCCACTGGCCCGGTGCTATCATTAACATTATACTATGTTTGCTTTATCAGTATGTGTCCAACCATCTATCCTTCTGTCCATCTGTCAATCCATCTCATTACTTTATGCATTTCAAAGTAAATTGGTACATTGACCCTTAAATACGTAGCCTACATATCACTAGCTAGAGTTTAAACATTTAATGTATTTTCCTTTTGGTGTAAAATGTGCAGGTTGTAAAGCACCTAAATCTTATGTATATCTTTGCTAGTTTTGAAAATTGCATACATCTGTGTAACCTGAACCCCTAACAAGATATAGAACATTGCCATCACCCCCAGAACATTCCCTAGTGCTCCTTTCAAGTTAATCTCCACTCATCAACCAGAGGCAAGCTTCTGATTTTTTTTCTACCATAAATTAGTCTTACCCATTTTAGAACTTCATAGAAATAGAATCAGACAGTATGTACTCTCTCGAGTAAGGCTTCTCTCACTCAGCATAGCACCTTTGAGATTTACTCAGGTGATTGAGTCTTATTTGTTGCTGAGCATTATTTTATTAGAAGAACATATGGTGTTTTGTATATTCTCTTATTAATGCATACTTTGTTTCCATTTGGGGGGCTATTATGAGTAAAGCTTCCATGAACATTTTTATACAAGTGTTTTTGTTAGCTTTTTAAAATTCTCTTTGGTTGACTCTTGCAAGTAGAATTACTGGGTCATATGGTATGACATAGGTGTATGTTACTTTATGAGAAACTGGGGAATGTTTCCCAACTAGTTTATATCCACACCAACAGTGTATAAGAGTGCTGTTTTCCTCACATCTTCACCAATATTTGCTGTCATTGACCTTTTTAAAATTTTAGCCATTCTGGTAGATATATACTGGTATCTTATTGTGGTTTTAATTTCCATTTCCTTAATGACTAATAACTTTGAGAACTTCATTTACTTACAGGCCATGTGCATGTTTGGTTTTATGAAGCATGAATTAAAATATTTTGCTCATCTTACAATTGGGTTGTTTGCCTTTTTGTTACTGAATTGTAGGTTGATTTTTCTAATATGCTGAATATCAGTTATTTGTCACATATCTATTTTGTGAATATTTTCTTCTGCCTGTGGCTTGGTTATTCATTTTCATAACAGTATCTTTTGCTAAGGACATGTTTGTTTGTTTGTTTGTTTGTTTGTTTTTAGTTTGATTATCTTTAATTTTTTTATTTCAAAAATTATATAGTTATTGCTTCCAGTGACCTGTCTAGGAAGCTTTTGTCTACTCCAACCTACTGAGACATTTTCTTATGCTGTCTTCTAAATGCTTTATTGATTTTGTTTTTACGCCTTGGTCTCTGATCCATTTTCTTTTTCTTTCTTTTCTTTTTTTTTAAGATTTTATTTATTTATTCATGAGAGACACAGAGAGAGAGACAGAGACATAGGCAGAGGGAGAAGCAGGTTCTCCTGCGGGAGCCTGATGTGGGACTCAATCCTAGGACCCTGGGATCACGACCTGAGCCAAAGGTAGATGCTCAACCACTGAGCCACCCAGGTGCCCCTCTGATCTGTTTTCTCTTCCCCTTTCCTCCCATATTTTGTTAAATGTGCTAGTGCTACACTATCAGAATGTATAACATTTACATATTATTTTTCCACCTTATTTTCAAATTTATTTTCATCCTATTTCTGATGATTTTTATGCTGCCCCCACCACACCACCTGTTCCTTGGCCAGTATTTCTCCAGTCATCTTGTGGTTGAGTGAAGCTTGTCTTCTAGTAAGTTTCTAAAAAAGGATACCTGGGTATAGTACTCTCTGATTCTTAGCCTCCATACTCAAAGGACAGTTGGGATGGATAACACATCTTTAGTTCATACTTTCTTGCTCTGATTAGTATTTTAAATATGAGTTATTTCCCATTGTTTATTATTTTTCCAATGGGATTTCAAGTATATAGGCAGTGAATGAGAAATCCATTTCTTTTAGACTATTTTCTAAAGATCTACATCTAGCCATTTTACCTCAACATTGTCTCCAGGGCCATGTAGAGGGCTGACTTGTAAATTTCTTCAGTACCGATGGTCAGTATCGATTTCTTCTTTGTAACATTGAGTTCCTGTGAGTTTTGAATTTGTATGTACCCACGAAAGCATATAGTAAATGTAAGGTATGAAGCAAATATATGCAACAATAATAATAATACCACTCCACTCTTTTTATATCGAGAGGTTTATAACTAAGAAGGCAGAGGTTTCCCTAAAATAAGACTAGAATTTTAAGGCTAGAAATCCTAAGAATAATTTATGAGGTTGATAACCCAAAGTCTAGATAATTTAGCTTCTTGAATAAACTTGGGACTCAGATGTCCATTAAATCCCAATTACTGACTCTTAGGAAAACTTTGAGTCTTTACAAGTTGGATAACAAAGCTGATTTCATGAGTTATGCATTTTTTCCAATTAAATCTTTCCATATTTGATTCTTCCTTACTTAGCAAGTCCATATAGGAGTATATGAGGAATGAGGAATCCATTCTCTAAATATACGAGAAAGATTTTAAAAAATATCTCAGAAATAGGCAAGCACCAGATACTAGCATCTGATCTAACTGGGTCAATGTGAGATAATCCATGGAATTCAATATCCTTCTCTATTTATGTAATATGAATATCACAATATGGTTTTCGAACACATCATTCTGTTTTTATAGAAACAAAATTATGTAATAAGACAGAACAGAGTAAAAAAAACAAATATATAATTTGTAATATTCTGGAATTGTTAAATATTTACCTGTGTCAAAAAGATTAAATTCATATAGCACCATGTTGGCAATGGACGAGCAAAGACTAATAATGAGGGATATTTGCACATTTCACACAAATGGAGATATTTTTTCTTATAAAAGTTATACATGCCTCTAAAGTGTAAAAAATGCAATTACATATAAAATAGAAAGTGAAAGCATTCTATCACGTCTAGGGCTGCTGCCATTACTGATCTCATGCCATAGAAAAATCACTAATATTGGTAACTTAGCATTTCAGACATTATATAAATATATTAGATATCATAAACTTATAAATTGTGTAATTTATAAATATGCTTTTTTGCCTGAATGGAATCTGTAATTTTATCTTTTTTTCATTCAATGCTTTACCTTGGACATGTTTCATGTTAGTTCATATAGATCTACCTTCTCCTTTTAAATAGATTTATCATATACATATAATTAATATATATTATGAATATGCATTAGTTGAGTTAATGAATCTCTTACTGATGGATGAATAATGAAGTCGTCCCCAGTTTTTCAATACTACAAACTGCATTGTGGTAAACATTCTTATATATATATGTTTATCTACTAGTAGAATTTATTATATTTTTTATAAATGAAATTTTGAAAAAGAATGGTCATTTTCAATATTCATACATAATGCTAGATTATATTTTTGGATTATTATAGACCTCAGGACTTTGCTTGGCTTGGAAGCAAATAATAGCTTAATAGCAAATAATAGCTTAATAGGTCAAATATTATGACCAATAATAGAAAGTAGAAATTTAAGAGATTGAGTCCACATTAAAATTAATATCTATTATTTTTGTTATAAAAAAATAAGAGGATTGATGAGAGGATTCAAAGTATTGATTGTACTACATACGGGGATAACACAATGGAAGGGATATGCTTACCTTTTTATAAAATGGCAAAAAAACGCTTACCTTACCTCATAGGGCTATTGTGATGATTTAAGGAGATAATGGTTGTAAAACTATTACTATTACTGGCACAAAGTAGGTGCCCAGCAAAAGATTATTGAGTTTATTCTCATGACAGAACCTTCTTTTAGCTTTCATGATTACCTTTTAAATAACTGCTGTTGGCTTCTGTTTCCATCAAGTATGAGACATTGGTAAGTACTTAGTATGATTTAATGTGAACAGGGAAAAGTTGAGGACTCTTTAAAAATAAGTGATCAAATGTTATACTATAAGATATGGGATATTAGGGGTTACTAGTCAAGGTAAAACTTGAGCCCTGAAATGTCTGCCATATGTCAGTGCCTGCAGGATGAGAGGTACCAGCATAAGCTCAGGTGTCAGGAAGTGAAAGCAGGCCAAGAGTCAACAAGCAAGATGATTCACAGGTAATAGGACACCCAAATGTCGGGAGTCATAAGCCAGGAGTCTGACTCTACAACCACAGAGTCTCAAGCTCATAGCAGACTCAGGCCAATGTGCAATCTGAAGTTCTAAAGTTCAAGGTAGGCAGCCAGGGGCCCAAGGGGACCAAAGCATACCTCTGAGCCAAGGAGACTTGGCTGATAGCTGTTTCTAAGTTCTTCCCGACTTGTGTGGGTCAGAAGTCAACCACAGAAGACCTTGTTTAAGTCCTCCAGGACAAGTAGGTAAATCAAGCAGCAGAAAGTTAGATCACATATAGGAAGAAAGGAGAAATAAATTTTCTGTGATAGTGGCAACCCCCTGTGATGGAACCCTCCCATAGCAAAGTATTAGAAAAGCTATACATGCTTGCTTTTGCAAGCCACACATCTCCTAGCATCTCTTAAGAAGTAGAATGTTGCTGTATTTTTCCTTTGTGTTTCTCAAACAATTAAATATCAAAAATTCTTACAGCTCTGCTAAGATTGAAGGAACTGTGGCACTAAAACCTTCATAGTCTGTTGTGTCTGCATGTTACCCTCACCTATTTTTCCTGGAAGAGGTCAGGGGTGATGTTGGAGGCAGACATTGCTATGTGCTACTAAGGGGTAAATGGAGACAGGCACAAGTCAACTATTTTAGAAGCCTCATTCTTATACCTGAACCACAAGATGTCTATGGAAGTGTGAATAACTGCCTTAGGCCAATTTTCTAGAAAACAGTACCTGAGGCTAAACTTTAAAATACTTTATTGGGAAGTGCAATCCCGTGAGGCATGAGGGAGGTGAAGGAGGAAGCAAAATAAATAGGAAAGAGCAGGTTATGAAGCTGGCCACAGCTTGATTATAAACACTGTCAATTGCTTGTTCTTATAGGATGTCTTCAGAGAGATGATATGAAGCTATTACATCTCGGTTCTGGGGGTGTAGGGGAGAAAGATTATCCTCTGGCTTCCATTTCCAATTGATCAAAGTTTGTACTGCCAGGCATTACCTCCCACACTTCCAAGGTGCACAACCTGGTCCCTCCATCAACTCCTGGGTAGGGTAGATCCAAAGAGAGCAATTGTGGCATCTTCAGCATAAGCCACTTTGCTCAGTGCAAGCCTCAGGACAGGCTTGAGTCACTGGCATTTCCCACACCCCTGCCTGGAACATTAACCTCACAGGTTCCATGGGGTGGGTGCTCAGTGCATTCTGAAGCACCATTGAACTCAATGCCCAAGAGCAAGAGGAAAATCCAGGTGAGACACTGGCTGGTCATGACCGCAAGTGACCCCGGCCATAAGAACAACACAAACCATTGCTTTAGACCACCTTAATCGGCAAAATATGTGTCCAGATCTGAGGTGACTCATGAGCCCAGTACTATGACATTTACGTGTTCCTGATCACACAATAACTAACACCATTGGGTACTTACTGCCCAAAGCACTTAATATATAATCAAATATATGAATCTCATTTAATATATACTGTTTTACATTCTATTTTTTCCATTAGTTTTCCATGGTGAAAATTTCCTCATCTCATTCAATATTCTTCAAAAGCATTTTTCACTGGTAACAGCATATTCCATAATCTAGATGTATAGCAATTTATTTCACTTTCCCGTATCATTGAACACATTAGTTGTTTGTAATTCTCTGCTTTCATAAGTCATTCAATGTGTATTAGCCAGATTTGTCTAGTCTATGTTGTTAAAACAAACAACCCTTAAATCTCGGTGGCTTAAAATAACAGATTTATTTTTTACTCACGTAGGGGGTTAGCAAGGGATCTCTGCACATCATAGTCACGTAGACACCAAGTCTAACAGAGAAGCATCATCTCGAATGTCATTGGTCACTGTGCCAGAAGGAAAAGATAACTCTGGAGAGATTTATGTTGGCAATTAAATGCATCCTGAAGGTGACACATGCCACTTCTGAACTCATAGGTAAAATCTATTTGCCAGGCCCCACCCGATCATAAAGGAGCCAGAAGGGAAAAAGAACAAGATATGGCAAGTATTCCTCAGTGTGACATCATTACAAATGTCCTTGTACCTAAATCTTTTTGTGTTTTGCTACTTATTGTTGCTACTTAATGTGTTTTGCTACAAATTGTTGTAAGAGACAGTATAAACATTTTTATGTTATTGATGCATGCCCTGGAGTTTTATATTTTATGCTCTCCTCTGTACAGGGCCATAGGATCCTGCGAACTACGTTTCCCAGATTCCTTTGCCTGCTGGGTAGAAGCCATTTATTTGTTGTTGCATCTGGCTCCATCAGCAATCATGAGAGCCAACTGCAAGTGATTATGGTCTCAAACAGCAGAAAGTCCAGAAACAACCAACAGGATGTCATCTTCTGCTCAGGGTTGGTGGTGGTGCTTGTGGGTTCTGGGTAATACTCACTGTTTCCCTTTTGCTTCTCCAGGCCATGAGGTAGAGTTAGCTTCCTGCAATTAAACTAGGTACCATCATCTTCTCACTTTGGTTCTTCCAGCACTGCTAACAATTTTCTAACCAACTCCTATATTAGATTTCCTCCACCTAAGATGCCTGGTTGGACACCTACTGATATAGTGTACGTGCCAAATTGCCCCCAGAGAGATTGTGCCAATATATATCCAGTTCCTAAGCATCTGAAAACACCTCTTCCCTTTAACCTTTACCATAAGAAATTTTGTTTTATATTTTCATTTAAAAATTAACTTCTGATTTTATAGACCTTGAATATTTTGTTGTTTTGTATTTCCTTGTTAGCTGTTGAGACTGAATTTTTAATTTGTTAGCCGTTTGTCCTTTCACAAATTGATCAGTCATGATCTTTACTTCTTTTAGGGCTATCTCTACTTTCCACTGATTTGCCAAAGACCTTCATATGTTGAGGACTTTCACTATTTCTCTCTTATTTATGTTTCAAATATAATCCCAGTTTGTCATTTGCTTTTTAAATCTGTTTATGGTGTTTTATAACATGAAGAAACTAATTTAAAAAGTTAAATCAGTTCTACTAATTTTTTTACTATATGATTGCTCCCTCAGGATTGGGTTTTAAGGACCTAATTAAGGTTTTAAAATTTCTTTCATCAAATATAGTTTTAACCTATTATCTGTTAGAATTTAATAGATAATAAAAGTAGAGATTCATGGCTTTCTAAAATGGTTTTATTATTTCTCCTTTCTTCCTATGTCTTCTTATCCAGATAGTAAAGGGTTGCACAAAGGGCAGAGAGGATGGTTCAGAGCCACTGCAATGAAGTGAAATTCTCTCCACAGAATCAATGGCAGCTCTGCTCTCAGTGGCCAATGAGCCCTGCCCACAATTCCAGTGGAAAGTGGTCCATGAAATCGCTCTCCTGTGGGTATTGCTGTGATGTGAGAAGTAACGGCCAGAAACCCAAACCTCCAGTCCCAACTTTATGATCCTCCTTCTTTACCAGGGCAGCCACTTCCTTCATCTCTATATTCTGGGCTCCTGTCTTGAAAAATACTTTTTGATTAGTACACAGAGACTTCTATGGGCACTACCTCACACCCCAAATTATGCTCAACATTTTTAGTAAATATCCTTTCTGTTGTCCTTGTGGGTGGCTTAAAGAGATGAAATTATGTGTTGGATGGATAAGTATCAATAATTTATAAAGAATTCTACTCAATATTTCACTGAAAGATGTCATTTTTTTTCTATTGGTTTCTGTCTTTGCTTTTATGCTTAGAAAACATTTTTCCATCTCAAGATCAAAAAAATCATTGATCTTTCTTTTCTGTTTGTTTGGAGATAGTAGTTTACCCTGAACAGTGAATAATGGTTGGGCCCTTGAAAAATCTTACAGCAAAGAGCAGTAGTTGGTATGCAAATAAAATAAAATAAAATAAAATAAAATAAAAATAATAATAATGTATTTGCCTTTCCTTTTTTTTTTTTTTTCTTAAGATTTTATTTATTTATTCATGAGAGACACAGAGAGAGAGGCGGAGACACCTCCCACTGAGCCACCCAGGCGTCCTGGTATTTGCCTTTTCTTTCATTTCTAAAGATTTTTTCTTCGTTATGAAAAACATAATTTTCCAATAGCCTGTTCCACTTCATTTCTTTCCTAGAGACTGTTTTATGGGCTCAGGAAGAAAAGGGAGTACTGGACAGGATGCCCATGACTTCACACTTCTCCAAAGCAAATTCTGTCTCTTCCTCATTGTAGTAATAGCCTCACAGATGGATCCCTCTAGTCCAGGGGCTGGCATACTTTACCTGTATAAGGCAGATGGTCCATCTTTTAGGCTTTACTTGTCTGTGGAAACTACTCCATTCTTCTGTTGTAGTGTGAAGCAGTCATAGCAATATGTAAACGAACGAGTGTCTTCCAGTAAAACCTCACAGGAACTTAAAGCTGTCAATCCTAGCCTCCACACTGTGGAAGAGGGTAACCTGGTAGGTATGATTAATGGACCCTTCATCTTTTGTTACTTTTGTGTTAGTCACGAATGCCAACCAATTTGAATCTCACAAGTCTGTTTAGTTTGGATGTTAGTTAATGCCATTAGGTAAGATTGTTATGACCAGTGTCATCTGGGCCTCCTTCCACTTCCTTCTATGGAGTCAAGTTCGCTGTCTTTCATGTTTGAGGGTGGTTTCTGTGGCAGTGAATTAACAGCAGTACATTTTGTGAATTAGCAGCAGTACCATTTTATCTTGGAGGCGAAGTAGGGAGCAATCATGAGGTAAATCAAAAGCCTCGCCTGAAGAGTGGCTGATTGCTTCAGTCCCCCAAAGTCTGTTCATTATATGGGTTGAGGCTGTCAGACTCTACTACTTGTCAATGTGTTTATTTTCCCTGACGTCCCTGTTCTTTGGGAAAGCACCAGCAATATCTCAACAGGCTGCAGCAGTCAGCTCCCTGCCCCTCTCTTAAGTGCTGTACACTCACCATTTCATTTTTCACGAAAGAAAGACACTGCTTCATTTTGCCTTTTGTGTCCATTGAATGTTCAGAGCAAATTCTAGGAGTTTGTATTCTTCTATATTTTTGATCATATTGACTCTTAACATGTTTATGTTAAGATTTTATTTATTTATTTATTTATTTATTTATTTATTTATTTATTTATTTATGAGAGACACAGAAAGAGAGGCAGAGACATAGGCTGAGGAAGGAGAAGCAGGCTCCATGCAAGGAGCCCGATGTGGGAATTGATCCCAGGAATCTGGGATCAGGCTCTGAGCCAAAGGCAGATGCTCAACCACTGAGCCACCCAGCCATCCCTTAACATGTTTAATACACATATACTTGGGAAGAAGAATACAGATGATTTAAGACTGCCAAGCTTAAAAAAAATCATTTTAAGGCATCAGAATTGCACTCAGAATCAATGTTGAATAAACTAAGCTTAAATTTTACTTCATATTTATGGGTTTGGGTTATAGGCTAGCAGTATCTGCTACAGAGACTTTCCTTATCTACCTTTAATAAAATCTCCCTCCAGGACATATGTACAGACTGAAGTATACCCCAGTCACTTGCAGTTTTAACTAAAGCTTTAAAAATTATGTATTCATGCATATCTAACTACTTGCAAATAATGGTAGGTGTCAGGCCATACCTGTCTCACTCAAACCACCTCATCAGCAGGGGCCACTTGATTAAGGGCTGATCCAGATTTTGTGCACTCTGCAGCTTATATTACTTTGTATTTTTTTTAATTTATTTTTTGTATTTTTTTTTAAAAGACAAAATTAGCTATCAAAGTAAATATTTAGAATGAAGATAATTTATAACAAATAGTTTATTATCTAAAAAGTTGACATATAGCACAGTCATTATAAAATCCAGAAAAAATAATGTAACATTTTAAAACAATTAACTTTCTAACACATCTCTGTAGTATCTATCCCTTACATTTTGGCTGTTACTCTTGAATCACCTCCATGGGACTGCAGTTCTGTAACATCTTTTTTCATAAACAATAGAGATAAAATTCAGTCTTTCTACTAACATAGTTCATTGAAATATTGTTCTTTATTATTGATAGTATAAGGAAGTTTCAGGCTCATGACTTGTAAGTATACTGTCAGGTAAATGTGTCAGAGTCAAATTTAGAAAAACTTTTCTCAAGTTTCTCATATGAGTTCTAAGATTTCAGGGCAATGCAAATGTCTTGTGCAGTGAGTCATCTTTAAGACTGCATGAACTGGCAGAAGTTTTGCTTTGTTAGAGCTTCTCCCAGGGTCTTGGGAGGGTCTTCTGCAGGTGGATGGTCCCTGAAGCTTAAGATTCCTTAGCCTCATGATAAATTCATTCTTGCACCAAATCCTACAGGAAGGCTCACTATTTCCTTATTTTTTTGTAGATCAGTCATAACCTGGAGAGGCTGGCTAGTTGCCAGAAAACTAACCTAAGCCTAAACCATTTTTCTGCCTGGTTGAGTCTCTAGATCATTGTGTTTTGCTGAATTGGGAGGGTAGAGTGCCCAGTGAACCTGTTAGAGGTTATAGAATCCATTGCCATTTAGTGAACTCTGCCCTGCTAATAACTTGTGTGTAGCCCCTCCCCAGGCTAATCTAATTCCAGTGGCCCACCTCACTGCAGGTTGGCCACCCTCTCCGTGTGCCCTTCCTGTTAGTGACTAGTCTGAGGACTGGAAGTGATCATGAGATGACACTAGGGAGGATAACAGGTGGTTTATTCATCCTGTAGGAGTAGGCTTGGGTTGGCCAGAAAAGACTACATGGATAGAAGTTACAGATGTCCTTCTGAATGACAAGGAAAATATTGGAGTAGCTAGAGAAAATATTCATATGTTCAGAACATATAAATGGCTTGAATCCAAGTCTTATGAGAAAGATTTGCAGAAAAGAGAAAGTTGGTGGGAACAAATAAAGAGAATGAAAGAATGGAAGAATAGAGGAAAACTAGAAAGTGATTAAAATAATTGTAATAAGGAAGCAAATGGAATAGAAAAATGGGAAGGAATGGGGATAAAAGAAGATATGTATATAGGGGGTTTGGGTTAGGAATGACATTTGAAGGCAGTAGTTGAGCTCAATGAATGAATACATGGATTTAAAAATCATATAACAGCATCTAGTTGCTTGTCTTACCCACTTTTTATTTTATTTTATTTATTTATTTTTTAGGATTTTTTTTGTTCATTTTGGGGGGGGGGGGACACAACCAGGGGAGGGGGTGGAAAGAGGAGCAGAGGGAGAGGAAGAAGTAGGCTTCCTGCTTTGCCCATGTGGACATGTGCCCATGTGGGCTCCGTCCCAGGATCCTGCGATCATGACCTGAGCTGAAGGCAGATGCTTAACTGACTGAACTATCCAGGCCCTCCTATTTATTTATTTATTTATTTATTTATTTATTTATTTATTTTAGAGAGAGAATGAGACAAAGAGAGAGTGCAGCAGGGAAGGAAGAGGGGCAGAAGGAGAGGGAGAGGGAGAATCTTAAGCAGGCTCCACACCCAGCGCAGAACCTGGCTTGGGGCTTGATCTAACTCTGAGATCATGACCTGACCTGAGCTGAAATCCAGAATCAGATGCTTGACTGACTGAGCCCACCGAGGTGCCCTGTATTTGAAAACCAGATATTTTCAAATGATCAAAATGAGCAATATGACAACACAATTATCAAGCATGAAAAAGAACTTTCTGGATTCAAAGAACTTCAAAGCCTAATTAAAAGTTCCAAGGATATAAATAAAAATATTACTATTCTATGAAACCAATTATAAGTGTTTTATTCTTCAAAAATAATTTGACTTATGTATAACCATCGTTATTTGCAAATAAAATATGTAAAAGAAGCTAGTTATTTGGTGATCCTTCTTGACTCTTCTGATGTTTTTGGGAGATGTAAGAGACATATTTCCTTTTAATAGATCTTCAATTAAAGAATTTAATTTTAAAGAGCTAAATATTATTTATTTTATTAAATACTGGAAATGAATCCCTGCTCCAGGGTCATTGAACATTTATTATTAAACATGGATCAAATCAATGCCTGCTTCAGGGAGTATTAAAAGCAAAGTTTTTAGCTTGTGTCACCCTTTGCCTATGGGAAACTTTTATTTTAATATCACTTTGAGATATAGAACAAACTTAGAAACAAATCAATCTTCAAAACAATTCATAGGACCTTCACTTGATAAATTATTCATAGGTAAGACACTGCCCATAATAATGGAGGCTTATCAGTCTCTCCTTTGTTCTCTGAACCTATGCTATTGTATTTCTATGTATTTTACTAGGAGCTTGGGAGAGATATTTTCAGTTCTTTGTAACCTAAAATATTTCCTGGGTGCTAATGACAGAGGAGATGGTCTCTGCTGCCTCTTAAATTTTGGCTGTTTTTTTTTTCCCATTAATGCAAGATTAGTAAACAAAAGAATGAAATCCTATCAGGAGTGAGAGGCTTTAGAATCTTCTGATCTATTGTTTTTTCCTTTCTATCAGTATTTTCCATGAATGTGTACACAGGCATCCCTGTCTGGGGCTAGGAAATTGAGGCTTGTGACAAAGCAAACTTGAATAACATGAAAAAAAAAAAAAGGATTAATGCTTAAAAATTTGACAAATAAAAATGAGGGTGTATTAAACCAGCTATTCAGCAAAGGACAAAGGGCTCTCATGGGTCAAATGCCAAAGTCCAAGGCTTTAAGGTAGGGGTATCTCCTGTCTGTGTTGACCCATATCAAAGCATCTCACAGCAAAAGGTAATATTGCCACTTTCACCTGAACTGTACTTTCCCTCAAATTTCCTTTATTTCCTACTGGCAGTCTTTGGGCCTCTGTGATTTCCGGTAATATTAACTATATAATATATCCATCTATCCTTCTTTTATGATCTTTTATGGACCAGAGACTTGGTGGGTTTTCCCCTTGACCTGTGACCTATGGAGGCAACTGCTCTGTATCCTTCTTGCAGCCTGGACTTTTGTAGAACTATTCATTAGGGTCCTCATCTGTGCTTTCATCTTCAAATTCCTATTTCTCCTTGGTATCGTCCTTATTTGGGGTTTAAATGTAAATTAATTCCTGCTATAGGAGTGACAGGTTGTCTCAGTCAATGTTGAATCTGATTGTGTTGGGGTAGCAAAGTCCTTAAGCGTTTATATTTGCACGAGTTGATATTAATATTGAGTTATTATTTGCTATTGTTAAAGGAAAATGAGAGGACTTTGTGCATGGGCAAGGCAGGGAGTGGGAACCAGCGAGGAGAGAGGAGAATAGAGGGCTGGCATGGTGTCTGTTTAAGGCGGTTGTAGCTAAAGTTGGTGAGCCAACATATTGCATGGGTTGAATTTGGGTAAGTACGTTATGGCAAAGATTTCCTTCCCCCTACCATCTCAGCCTGTATACATGCTCTGTCCAGTTTCACCTCATCACTTCTGGATGGCATGTTGGCCAGATTCCATAGCTTTTCAATCACTTTCACAAACCAGAAAAGTCTGATTTTCAGGTATAAAGAAGTCTGACTCAATATAAACAATTTCCATGTCATCATCATGTTAAAACTTCTTCCCTTCCCCTGCATAGGCCCACCTGGGAGGCAGCCGAGGAAGGGCTTTCACTTGCTCTTTCACTGCCTCCATCAACATCCCTCTTACTCTGTATCCTCTCCTCTTCCTAGACTGAGGTCGTCTTCTGCTAGGGCTCCTCAACCCTGCTCACATTTTTTGGTGGGACCCTTTCGAGATGACTTGAGTCTAACTTTCTTCT
The DNA here is from genome assembly GCF_048418805.1 of Vulpes vulpes. Classification (NCBI taxonomy): domain Eukaryota; kingdom Metazoa; phylum Chordata; class Mammalia; order Carnivora; family Canidae; genus Vulpes; species Vulpes vulpes. Next base: position 82,690,837 of record NC_132787.1, read on the forward strand.
GGCATGTCCTTGGGCTCCCAGGGTAAAATCATAACCTTCACCCAGCAAACCATGGGCTGCCATCTCTGCTGGCTTCTCTCTTGGTCCCAGTATCACAGGCAGCTCCTCCATCCTCCTTTGTTTAGATTTCTCTAGTAGGAGGAAGCTCTGGTTCTTATGTTCACATATAGCCCTGAGCTCCAGAGGGCATACATCAGGCTCTCCTAAGAACTTGGTCATGGTGCCTCACTCTGGGCCTGTGAGGGCACTGGAGTCTATATCTTGCATCCCAGTAATGATCTTGCTGGAGGGAAAGACCACCATGGCTACTCTTCCTGCAAGTGCTGGCCACTCTCTGGTTCTTGGGAAGCCCTCTCTCTTGGCTTGGGTCCAAGTACACCAGCTCCTATCAACCTGGCCAGCAGCTGTGTCTCCATGACACTAAACCATCTTTATCATTTCTAGTTTCAGCTCCTGTAGATGAAGGAGGGTACAGGGAAAGTTCTGGTTTTGTTCTTTATTAGTAAGTCACTCATTGAACATCTTGTTACTGTTATTTCTAGGAGAGACTAATACTCAAAGGGTGACAAGGAAGCCAAAAAAGGAACAAAATTGTACCTGTCCTGAGCTCAAGTGCGGTACCCTTTGGGGACTCCTAGAAGCCACTAGGGAGACATTGGAAGGTATGTTAGTTTGTGAGGACTGCCATAACAAAATACTATAGACTGAGTGACTTTAAACAACAGAAATTTATTTCTGCACAGTTATGGAGGCCAGAAGTCAGAGATCAAAGTGTCAGTAGGGTTGGTTTCTTTTGAGGCCCCTCTCCTAGGCTTGCAGATGGTTGCCCTCTTGCTGTGCCCTCACATGGTCTTTTTGTTGTGTGGACATGCCCCGCAGATCTCCTTCTCTTCTTATAAAAATACTGTCAGATTGGATTAGGGCTGTACCCTAAAGGCCTCATTTTAACATAATCACCTCTTTAAATACCTGATCTCTAAATATAGTCAGAGTCTGAGGTACTGGGGGTTAAGACGTCAACATAGGAATGTTGAGGGAACCCTATTCAGTCTGTACTAGGAGGACTCAGGTCTTCTGGCCTCTAGATGCAACCCCAAGGGTGCTGGCCCCCTCCAGCACATCCTCACCTAGGAAGCTTTGGTGTGGAGTACTGCAGGCAGACCAGAGGGGATGACCAAGCTTGTGACTTGTAGGCACTGATGCTAATTCAGTCCACTGGAACTCTCAGTTTGGTGAAAGGCAGGGACTTTCAAGGTGTATACACAGATCCAGTCTTCCAAAGGGCAAATCAGTCCTTCAGAGTTACAATTACTTTCAACACATTTAATTAAAGTAACATTTCTTTCTTTAAAAACTAACAGGAAATTCCCAAGACAACTAGTCTTTACTGTCTAATATCAGATTAGAAACAATTCACTTACTTCTGTGTCTACCCTAGTCAAGTAGAAAATTGAGCAATTATGTGTGTGTTTGCTTAAATTATGCAAACAATCGTCTTCATAGGCCACATTTTTTTGTTTTTATGGAGCCAACTTATCTGACTTAAGTGGTTTATTTTTTTAGATCCATAGCATTAAAATTTTTAAAAATTTTTTAAAAATTTAATTCCAGTAGAGTTAACATACAGTGTTATATAGGAGTACAATGTAGCGACTCAACAATTCTATACATTACTCAGTGCTCATCAGAAGTGCACTCTTTAATCTCCATCACCTATTTCACCCCCCCCTCGCCACCCCCCCCCCAACACTGGTAACCATCAGTTTTTTCTCTGTAACTAAGAGTCCACTTCTTGGTTTGCCTTTTTCTTTTGTCCATTTGTTTCTCAAATTGCACATATAAGTGAAATAATATGGTATTTGTCTTTCTCTGACAGATTTATTTCACTTAGCACTGTACTCTCTAACTCCATCCATGTTGTTGCAAATGATAATATTTCATTCTTTTTTTATCATGGAATAATATTCTATTGTGTATATATACCACATCTTTATCTGTTCATCTATCAATGGACATTTGGGCTGCTTCCATATTTGCTTATTGTAAATAATACTGCAATAAGCATAGGGGTGCATATATCTTTTGGACTTAGTGTTTTTGTATTTTGGGGGTAAATATCCAGTAATGTGATTACTGGATTATAGCATAGTTCTATTTTTATTTTTTTAAGGAACTTCCATATTATTTTCCACAGTGGGTGTTCCCATTTACAGTCCCACCAACAGTGCGAGAGGATTCTTTTTGGTCCACATCCTTGCCAACACTTGTTGTTTCGTGTGTTTTTTATTTTACCCATTCTGACAAGTGTGAGGTGAAATTAGATTCTTAACATTTTGATGAGGCTATTTTGATGGAGCAATATTGGTGCAGCTTTTTGATGCCAAGACATTTTGTACCCTTAAAAAAAAAAAAAAAAGAAAATCTGTTATACTTACAGCTTTAAAATTATAATACTACGTGTAGAACAGACATCTTCACTCCTAGTCTCACCTATCACAACCCCACTCACAACAAATTTTTCCTTCTACAAAGATAGCAAAAGAAATTTTTAAAGATTTTATTTATTTGAGAGTTTTTTTTTTTTTTTTAAGACTGTATTTATTGGGATCCCTGGGTGGCGCAGCAGTTTGGCGCCTGCCTTTGGCCCAGGGCGCGATCCTGGAGACCCAGGATCGAATCCCACATCGGGCTCCCAGTGCATGGAGCCTGCTTCTCCCTCTGCCTGTGTCTCTGCCTCTCTCTCTCTCTCTGTGACTATCATAAATAAATTTAAAAAAAAAAAAGACTGTATTTATTTATATGAGAGAGAGAGAGAGAGAAGGAGCAGGGGGAGGGGCAAAAGGAGAGGGAGAAGCAGACTTTCCGAGGAGCAGGGAGCCCAAATGAGGTTTCATCAGGAACTCCAAGATCATGACCCAAATTGAGGGCAGATGCTTAATCGAGCCACCCGGGTGCCCCTTATTTATTTATTTGAGAGAGAGAGAGAGAGAGAGAGAGAGAGAGCACACACGTGTGAGTGCACATGCAGGAGGAGGGGCTTTTTTCTTTTAATTGTATTTATTTACAGCCAAAGAATTTTAACATTTCTAGAAACAAAACCTTGGAGGGAGAAGAATAAAAAGGACCTGAGAAAATACAACTCCAAGGAAGTAGGGTATTTCAGTTTTAATGCTTATTCTTGTAATACCCTCATCTTTGTAAATTTTGGGGGACTCTGGTTGATTTTGTGGAATATTGCTGGATGCTATATTTCCCTTGTCCTAACACCATTGAGACTATGGAAAATCTGGGGCCAGTAACCTTAAAAGAAATTCATATTAATAAGCATACTGGAAAATAGAGTGTAATGTATATGAGCAACATTAAATGTGTAACAGGTGATCCAGGGATCAGACATAAAGTAAAATCATTTACAGAATCAGTTTATATCATTCAAATGTGACCGAACCCTCCCAGTTTCTCTGGGAAACTATGCTGAATTGTCTGTGTCTATTCCTTTCTATAGACTGGTGGAGCCTCATGATGCCACCTCATCTCCTGAATGCACCCTGTCGGTCTTCCATAGTGTCACCTTCTGACAGTGTGTCATTGTGCTCAATAGAGCTTTCTTACTTTTATTTTTTCATTCATTTTCCTCCCAATTCCATAGGATGCGGACTTTGTGTTCTTGAAGGTTGGCACCTTTTTTTTTTCTTTCCTTCATATTGTTTCCTGTATGGGCCAGAGAGATTTCCCATCTCCCCTGAATTTCTTCTCAGAATGATCCCTCAGACTCAAGTCTTCAATAACAGTCTATCTTATTAATTTTGGATTACTTTCTACTGAAGTTAATTTACATAATTCTAGTACAAAATCCAGTTTCAATGAAACAGAAAAGTGGAAGAGGTGATCAACAAGTTAGCAATTTATCAATAATTACCATGGACAATGCATGCACTGATTTTAAATGTCTGATTTGGATCCACTTTTAAGGAGAGCAGATGTTAAATAAGCAAGGCACATATGTATAGGGCAGTTCTAACAAGTGATTTAATAAAGCCACACCTTTTTTTTTTTTTAAAGATTTTATTTATTTATTTATTCATGAGAATACAAGAGAGGAGAGAGAGAGAGAGGCAGAGACACAGGCAGAGGGAGAAGCAGGCTCCATGCAGGGAGTCTGATGTGGGACTGGATCCTAGGTCTCCAGGATCATGCCCTGGGCTGAAGGCGGCGCTAAACCCCTGAGCCACCAGGGCTGCCCTAAAGCCACACCTTTTAGAAAAAAATTGTGGTTAAATATACATAGCACAAAAATTAGCATTTTAATACATAAGTGTACTGTGGCATTAAGTACATTCATGTGCGTGTACTGTGGCATTAAGTACATTCATGTGCAACTATCACCATCATCTATCTCCAGAATTTTTTACCATCCCTAAAGGAAACTCTGTATCCATGAAACACTAACTTCTCCTCCCTTGCAACTCCATTCTATTTTCTATGATTTTGAATACTTAGGTACCTCATACAAGTGGAATCATACCACATTTGTCCTTTTGTCTCTGGCTTCACTTAGCATAACATCTACAAGATTCATACTGTTTGTTGGTTTGCAACCCTCTCGGGAGCTTCCCAGATGCAATCTGAAATCAGCCTCCCTAGGTGGAGGGCAAAGACTAAGAAAGAAGAGGTCACTCCAAGTTGATATGTAGCAGTTTTAATAAGCAGAGGGAACTTACATACATAAGAGGCTTGCCTTTAGTGACAACAAGACAAATAGATCTCCACACCCACCTGCCAAATCTTAAAAGCTTATTAAGAGGCCTTAACTGGGTTCATTCATAGTATACCCTGCCAGTGTTCTCAACATACTGTCTGAAGGCTATGTCCTTGGAGCAGCCTCTGGGAGCAGGAAAGGCAAGTGGAACCCCATTCCAAGGACAGGGAGGGGGGTGAAGAGACTTCCAGTGCCTGGGTCTAGCCCTTGGGTCAACTGGCAGGTACGTCTTTTCAGTTACCTTCTCCAATGCCGTTTCAAGTACTTTGCAAACATTAATTCATATAATTATTCATCTTTGTAGATTCCCCAGGGTCTAGAAAGTGCTTTGAACGTGTCAGATGTGAAATATTCTGGTAAGACTTAAGCATTTCCAAGTGGCTCTGTTTGTTCTTCTGGTTGGAAAGTCACAAAAGGAGCCGGTCCTACTCGGGGCACCCTGTGATACTAGGGTGCAAGTTTAAAGAAGCCCTTTATTTTAGTCACATGTAGGCCAGTTTCCCACTAGGCTAAGCTATTCCTGGACGATAGAGACTATAGGAAGTGACCCGACGTAATTAAGGCTTTCCATTCTACAGAGACCGGCAATCACCTGGGAGAAGGCTCAGGAAAGGGAAAGATGCCCAGGCAGCGCGGCCAGGACAGGCCCACGTGGTAGCTGGACGGAGGAGGCGGGGCCTGCGGGGGCGGGGCGGGGCCTACGGGCCAGCGGGGGCGGGGCCGGCGGCGGGGCCGACGGCGGGGGCGGGGCCTGCGGGCCTGCGGGGCGGGGCCTTCGGCGGGGCCGACGGCGGGGGCGGGGCCTGCGGGCCTGCGGGGCGGGGCCTTCGGCGGGGCGGGGCGCGCCACTGCGCCGGGCGGCGATGGCGGCGGACGGGGACTGGCAGGATTTCTATGAGTTCCAGGAGCCAGCCCGGAGCCTCCAGGACCAGGAGAACTGTAACGCGAGCCCCGAGGCCGGCGCAGGGCCGGGCGGGGGAGGCGACGGCTTCCCGGCGCTGGCCTGCAGCTTGGAGGAGAAGCTGAGCCTGTGTTTCCGCCCCTCGGGTCCGGGCGCCGAGCCCCCGAGGGCGGCAGTGCGGCCCATCACCGAGTGCAGCCTCCTGCAGGGGGACGAGTGAGTGCGGGCCCCGCGGGAGCGGGCGGGAGCCTCCCCTGCCCTGGCGCTGCCCTGGCGCTGCCCTCGCCCTGCCCTCTGGCCCTCGCTCGGCAGCCTCGGCGGGCTCCGGCCCCAGGCCCCGCCCCCCGCCCTCCTTCCGCCTCCCGGGCCCGCGAGGCCCCGCCCTCCTTCCTGCCCCGCGGCGCTCCCTGGGGCTTTCGGCCTCGCGCGCGCTGCGATTTAAATCCCCCGCTCCCCTGCGCTCCCTCCCGCTGGTCCCCTGCCCCGCTCCCGCTCCCTGGAAACCCAGCGTCCCCAGGCGGGGTTCAGAGGGGAGCCTCCTTCCACGGAGCCGGGAGTTAGACGTTGCACACGTGTAGCCGCTCCTTCGTTCAACCAGCGTTTATTTTTATTTAAGCGCTTAGTGCCAGGGGCTGCTTCGCGCCGGGAAGACCCAGGTGACGGCACGGACCCCTCTCTCGTAGGGCACAACGTAGGAAGGGGCCTGGATTTGTCAACAGATAATTTGGTGTGGGTGTGACAAATGCTGTCCTGGACATAACGTGCGAAACCTAGGAGATTTGTTTATTTATTTTTAAAATTATTTTTTAATCTAGGAGATTTAAAAGGGGGTGTGTGGGAGAGGCAGGAAAGACTTCATAGGGAAAGAAATGTGAAAACTGGATCCCGATGGATGAGTGGGAGTTTGCCTGGCAGATGAAGAAAAGTCTAGCTGGCATGACAGCTCGCTGGTGTGGCACGTGCAAAGGTACCAACGCTGAAGCAGCACTTATGCCATAGGAATTTATTGGCTCCATCTGAGAGCCCAGGTGGCGTGCAGATCCCCACAGAGGCAAAAACAAAAAAACAAAACAAAAAAAAAACAAAAAAACAAAACAAAAAAAAAACAAACGAAAGAAAGGCTGTGGTTATTAATAGCAAGGATCTCCTAGTCTGGTGGGACAAGGCATGCAGTAACAGGTAGTTATTATACAATCATATAAGTGCAGTGATAGGACATTGATAGGGATTGGTGAGAGCTGCCTAAGGGGGAGGCAGAGTGCCTGGGAGGGGGCACTTTGTTTGACTCTCTGGAACCCCAGTTATAATTTGTCTAAAAATGGGTTGTGATTATGTACCACGGTTTCACCCCCAAAAGATTGTAAAAGGAATGGTGAGAGCAAAGGAGCTGAGCATATTGTATAGGTCTGGGGAAGCTGAGGGTGCAAGGAATGGAATAAACACTGTGGAATAGGTAGGGATGGGTTTTTAGAGCCTTGATGGAATGGAGAGATTAGAGGTTAGGGAAGGATTCTTGAGAGAGAGAGAGAAGGATCCACAGGCATAGAAAGGGCCTTCCCGCCTGATGGCCTCCTTTCCTCTGTGAATATGGTGGGAAGCTTGAGAAGAGGGATGGGGGGTGGGGGGGATGAGGGCCTGTGATCATGACTTAGTGGGTGTTCCACCCCAGCTAGGTTGGGGACCATGTCATTTTATTGGCACCCGTGTACAGTGTTCCACCCAGTGTGGAGGGAAGACTTTATGACTGGATTTTGCACATGCACGAATGCAGCCAGTAGCAGAAGATGACATTTCTCTAGTCTGTTCCTAGAGAAGATAGTTTTATATGTATATATATATATATATATATATATATATATATATATATGTAGATTTAGATGCTCTGAATCACTAGGACTCAGGACATCTTCTGAATTAAAAAATGATAGTTATGATGCATTTGGGCTTGTCAGACGTAACTCCTCAGAATAGATTTGTGGTTTGTACACAAATGCTAAGGTTCCCTATTTTTGCTTTGCCTGTACTGTCTAGAACGTAGTTTATTTTAGTCTCTGCTTAAATTTTAGGGTGATGTAAAACTTAAAAAAATTTTTTTGTTACTCTTGATAATGGTTTTTAGTAGATGATATGTTGGTAGGAATGCATGATTCTTGATTTCGGAATGTGTAACCTGTCTATTTCTCTCTCCAGGGGCCGGGCTGGTCACTGCTCACTGCCCCCTTTCTGTTACATAAATCTCTCCATTGCTTGATAAGAGCATTGGGACTTTCCTTAGTACGACTCATTTGAAATACTGCTTAGAGTAATAGAGTTGGAAGCAATGTCTGTTACTCAAGCCTCTCATTTTATAGAAGGGTAGCTCTTAACTAGCATGGTTAAGGAACATGGCCAAAGACTCATGGCCCTGCTCCTCTCACTAGAGAGAGTGGAGAATTCTTTCACTCAGACATTGCATTGGTTTAGGGCACTTTATTTAATTTCTCTGAGCCCCACTTTTAGTTTTGGCTAACTCTGCATTGCAGTTATCTGCTACTGGTTTTACTTTAGAAGGGTATCATGTAGGATTCCATGTCACAGAACTTTGATCTCCCTGGAAAAGGGCTGTCCTGCTGGTTGTTTATGACTGATTGTAATACTTTATGATAAGGATAAAGGCAATTCATGTCTGTTCTGGAGAAATCTGGAAATCATTCACTTAAGTCAGCCCTGTGTCCTTCCTGCTATAATTGTTCTGACCTTGGTGGAGATAGAGGACTGTTAATTGTCCTTCACTTTCTTGGAAGGTGAAAATCACCCAGTCTCTTCTACTGGGTGAAATATTCCACTCCACTTGTCTTCTTCCAGCCTCAATTAAGGAGAAGCAAACAAGCAGTCCCCGAATCCTGGACTGTCTTCACCTGCTAGCATATCCTACTTGATTTCCTAAGCAGGGTTAGGTATATAGTCAGTTATTCAGTATTTGAGTATCTTTTATCCAGAAAGGTAGGGGTCAGACAACCCATGAAGTTTAGCAGTCCAGATTTGTTGCCTTCTATAGGAGTTTTTGGCATCGGAGAAGGTTGTGATTCTAACAGAGAATAGAAATGAACTATGCATATGGGAGATGTGCTGGGTAAACGAGCCAGTTTCCTAGAGCTTTTTGGGTTCACATTTTCATTGAGGCTAATATGCATTCCAAAGCCAAACATCATTTTTGGGATTTTATGTTTTTGGCACTTATGGTCCCATTACTTGGCTTTAGTACCAAATCCCAAATTCATTAAATCAAGTATATGGCTTCTTTATTTTTAAGCCTGCATTCTTATTTTTAAGCCTCCAGTGGTCTTGTTTTTGTCTTAGTGGCTTAGACACTTGGGAAAAAAAAAAAACCCAGTTATTTAATGCTTTTTTTTCCCTTGTGACATCTATGTATTTCTGCCCATTAAATAACTTATGTATGTAGTGTTTAACTTACCCAATTAAATTTAATCTCATTTATATCTCTGAAGTCATTTTTTAATACAGTGTCATGTTTTATTATGCTGCGATTACTTTGGTACGGAAATCTGAATTTTGGTCATGAAGTTGGAGTTAGCTGTCCTTATCCGGTGTGGCTTGGGACTTTCCTTAGTACAACTCATTTGAAATACTGCTTAGAGTAATAGAGTTGGAAGCAATGTCTGTTACTCAAGCCTCTCATTTTATAGAAGGGTAGCTCTTAACTAGCATGGTTAAGGAACATGGCCAAAGACTTATGGTTTGAAGAAGAATGGAAACGAGAGTCTATGTTTCCTGAATTTTAATCAAGCACCCTTTCGTTTTACTCTGTTGCTTCCCGAAAATGCTGTTTGACAATAAGGAAGGGTAATTGCATTTGGCTACCTTTGTGCATTTTATTGTGAATGCCCCTTTCTTTCCTCTATTTTATCTGTCCTAGCCTATTATATTACAAAATAGATATTAAACTCCAGTCTCACATTGAGACTGAATCCTTTCTCCAGAAAGGACAACACATTTTTGGTTAGAGAAGGATTACTCACCCTATGAAATGATCAATATGTTTGGAAGTTACAGAAGAAAAATAAGTGTAAAACGCAGCATATGTACTACCCATTTGGCTCTGGAAACATTACGGGAACTCCCTGTATTTTAATTTCCTCATCTTTAAAATGGGGTAATAACGGTTCTTCATAATACTGTTTTTGAGGATTAAATAAGTTAATATATATAAATTGCTTAGGATGGTGCCTGGCACCTAGTGTAGTGGAAATGTGAGCTGTCGATTTTGAGAGAGTTTTTAATACCACTGTGTCTTCCCTCAGCTCTTCTTGTCAGCCCAATTATCTGGTTTTCCTTTAGTCATGTTTAGGAGGCTCTTCTTTGTTGGTGTTTTTCTGGAAAACAGTAGGCCTTCCATTGTTATGCTTTGAAATGTCTTGTTCTTTCTTTCACTATAGTTGTATTTGTTTAATAAAAGACATGTGGGATGTTAACTATCATTGATTGTAGTTTTTTTCTTTTTAAGGATTTGGAACGCCCTGACAGATAATTATGGAAATGTAATGCCTGTAGACTGGAAGTCATCTCACACCAGAACCTTGCATTTGCTTACACTGAACCTCTCAGAAAAAGGGGTAAGTTAGGAACTGAGCTAATAGTTTCTGAATAGCTGATTCTGATAATAGAACTAAAAAATAGCCTCTCTATTGAACACAAATCATTGTGTTGCCTCTTATTTCCAAGTTCATAGCATTTGGAGTGGCCCTCTGTTGCCATCTTAGCTCCATTGCTGTCAGCGTGCTAGCACTTTCCTCCAGTTCTTCCCAAACACACACACACTCTTGTATCTTTAGCCAGTCTTCATCACCTGTGTATGAACACCAAAGATCAGCATTTTTTTCTGAACTTAACTAGCACAATTTTGGTGTGCTGAGGAGACTCGGAGGGTACTGGAATAGCAACATAGAGTTAACTTTCTGATGAATTTAAGGACTTGCTGGACATGACATGTTTTCTGAAGACTGTGTGTTCCTGTATTGAAGAACTTTTAAAAGATGTTAGAGTTCTTGGCTAACTGTCCGAGGATGCTGTGGATTCCTTGGTATTGTACAGTGAAGGTGTCTTGAGTAACAAGTGTGAGCACAGGTGATGGGGCAGCTGGGGGACAGGCTTAGGAAGGAAGGTCATTGTTCTAAGTGGAAAATCACAGCATTAGGTTTATCTAAAGGTGACGAGAAACACAGCCAAGTTATGTAAGTTTCAGAGCCTGTTTAAGTTCCTTATCATATAACAGTGTAACTCGTGCCAGATCTTTTGGCATGCTCTGTGTTTCATTAAGTGTATTTGTGTAATTGAGAGTATAATGCAATGGGGCTGTCAGTATTTTAAATAGTATTGTTAATGTTTTATGAAAACTATTTTCTTAAATATATGACTCGGGACAGCCTGCAGCCCATTATTTCCTAGTAAAATATAGACTTCTGCCTGTATTTCTCAGTATTGGAGTAGATACAGAAATCTTACTGTATCTTACCAGTTATTAACCCCACTAAAGTGTTCTGCTGACTGCCCTGCCCTGTCATAGGTTTTGTGAAAAGGAATAGGCCAACATACCTTATGCTTTGTCTTCTGTTTACTTAGACCCTAGCTATCATTTTGGGCTTGGTTCAAGTTTCCCTTCCTCTCTGAAGCCTCCTATTACTGTTTTAGCCTTTGCTGATCTCATGGAATTATACAATTTTAGAGTTGGAAGCTACTTTAAAGGACACTTAATCCAAGCTCTCACTTGGGGGGAATCCCCATACACAGCCTCTCTGACAGATGGTCATTTAGCCATGGCCTCAATCCGTGCATGGAAGGAAAAGGCAGCTCCCTCTTTGGAATCAGTTACACCGGTGGGGTGTGAAAATCTTCAAGGACTTATCTGTCCCATGGAATTTAGCTCCGTGGTTTCCTGGGTGCTTGCCCCCACAGCACTTTGTCCATGTCTCAGACCATTACTTTATTCTCTTATTAATCCTGTGTTTCAGGGTCTGTCTTTAGATTGTGATTTGCTGTTAGCTATCTTTGTAATTGTCTTTTTAGTAACTACCTCTGTGCCTGGCACATAATGAGTACTAAGACAAGTATTTGTTGAGTGAATGAATTAATCTCATCAATGAGACCATAAGGTCAGAGACCATGATGGAAAGTTCTTTTTTATTTTTTATTTATTTATTTATTTTTTTATTTTTGGAAAGTTCTTTTTTAAAAAATAAATTATTTTTTATATTATTTAACATCATGCTAAGTCCACGATAGCCAGTCAGTGAGTATTTTTTTTGTTTGACATATTAAGAAATAGCATACATAGAAGAGATCCTTTCATGGTGGTTTCTTTCTTTCTTTTTTTTTTTTTAAAGATTTTATTTATTTATTCATGACAGACGCACAGAGAGAGAGAGAGAGAGAGGCAGAGACATAGGCAAAGGGAGAAGCAGGCTCCATGCTGGGAGCCCGATGTGGGACTCCATCCTGGGACTCCATCCTGGGATTCCAGGATTACGCCCTGGGCCGAAGGCAGGCGCTAAACCACTGAGCCACCCAGGGATCCCCCTCATGGTGGTTTCAAATTGAAGTGCATTAGCAGCATGAATGGGACATAGTAATTTAGTTTCATTGAATAAAATGTGTATCTCCTATTGTTTTTACATTGCATCTTGGGAAGTCGCTCCCTTTTTCTGCATTTTGATTTCTTTCTTTCTTTCTTTCTTTCTTTCTTTCTTTCTTTCTTTCTTTCTTTCTTTTCTTTCTTTCTTTCTTTCTTTTCTTTCTTTTTTTTTTCTTCTTTTCTTTTCTTTTCTTTTTTTTTTTTTTAAAGATTTCATTTACTTATTCATGAGAGACACAGAGAAAGGCAGAGAGAGAGGCAGAGACAGGAGAAGCAGGCTCCATGCAAGGAGCCGATATGGGACTTGATCCTGGGGTTCCAGGATCACACCCTGAGCCGAAGGCAGACGCTCAGCCGCTAGGCCACCCAGGTGTCCCTTGATTGTTGTTTTCAATGCCGGAGTAATAGTATAGCTAAGCGTAGTGATTAGTCGTGACTTGGAGTTTAGTACTAGTAACTGATCTTAATTATAAAAGCTTTATCTGGAAAGCTCAGCAGATTAAAGTGGACAAGTGATCATCCGTCATCTACCCATTGTGACACGACTACCCAGGTGATGACTAGAACTGAAATTAGAACGCTCTTCCTCAGGAAGGAGTAGCACATGTTAAGTTCCTGAAGAACAAGGAAGTACGTAAGAAACAACCTTCTCTTTCTATTAGATAGCATATTACTACATTTTTTTCAATCTGAGTTATTTAGCATTGCCAACTGTGTGCTCTATTCTTTCCATAACTGAATTATGTTAAAATTTGCCTTTGGAAGCATTCTTCAGATTATTCCATTTGTTAAACAGGATCTATGGGAAATTTTTTTCTTGACGAAGTGAGAAGATATTTCTATTGCTTTAGGATGAGAAAAACATTCAGGAAAACCACCATTTGCCACATTTCAGCTTTTAATTATTCTTTCATTCAGGTTTTAAATGGCACACTCCTAAATTTGAGGAGTCTTTCTACAGTAAGGCAACTAGTACCTTCCAGATTCTCACATGGGCACATTTTTTCCATTTGAAGCGGCTTCAGTTTCGTACAGGGCAATAGAACCACCAGCTCTGTATCTAACCTGGCACAGGAAGGAGTGATGGGAATGCTTGGCAAAGAGAAGACACACTGATGCCGAAATGGGAGAGTGAATAATGATACCCATGACAGCCAAGGTTAGTTTTCAAAGCCCGAAAGGGATTCTAGCTCTTAACATATGCCATCTCTGTGGGGAATGAACTTGGCTCAGTCCCTGGAAAGATGATCTGGGATCATTATTTCTGTTGTTATGGAAATTCATTCTAATGGTTTACTGGTATCACTCATGTGTTTTGGCAGTAGCTATAAAAACTATTCTAAATCCAGTGCCATTTGTGAATATGCTTATAGGGCAGACGGCTTCTAAATCATTTTGCTTTAGGAACATCTCCTGTGCTGTCTTCTTCCTCCTACCATGAGCATTTATTCAAGGACTGGGACTTTGTTTTATGCACCTTTTTATCTTCAAGAGTAGAGGCAGGAAGAAGACAATATCTTTCTTAGGAGTTATTTAACTAAACTAATTAATTTATTTACCTTAAAGATTTTATTTATTTGACAGAGAGAGAACAAAAATGGGGAGTGGCAGGCAGAGGGAGAGGGAGAAGCAGGCTCCCCAGAGCAGGGAGCCTGATGGGGGGCTCCATCCCAGGACCCTGAGATCATGACATGAGTTGAAGGCAGACAATTAACTGACTAAGCCACCCAGGTGCCCTCATAGAAGTCATTTTAAAATGAAAACTTTGATTTGTCTGTAAGGGGAAAAATAAATGTATGGTCCTCTGGTTATAGTGAAAATTGATTTTGGGAAGTGTTGAAATTTAAGGATCCATGAAGATAATTGTTGGATCTACTCCATCATCCTTCCACCCTTATAACTAGGTTGTGGCACTTTTCATCTCCACCTCTATAATCTTGAAGTCAAACATTCTCTCTCACCAAGAGCCTAAGCTCTTGGTCTTTCACCTTCCATATTAAAAGGTTAATTGCATTGGTTTAAAAAGTACTAGAACTCATTATAGGACTTAATGTGAAAAAGAAGCTTCTGCTCTACTTACCTCATCCTTGGTTTCCACTTACTAGAGGCAACCACTTTCAACTCCATGAACTGTTTTTTTCTGACAGGTAACATGCTCTTATCATTTTACTTGATTTTTTTTCTGACTTTAGACTTTGCCCATTTACTTTGTATACAGAGGATGAGGGTTTAGGTCTCTCAGTCCTCCCTCTAGCCCCAACACCATAACCCTCACGAAAACTTCCCCTTCCCTAATCTTCCCAATATCATTCTATCAAAATATTTGGTTCAGTTAGTCTTTATCATTTATATTGACTGTTTAAATGTTCACAGTTGACCCATTTTGGCACATCATGAGTAAATTACCTCCTATAATTTTCTTTCCCTTAGGGTAATATTCATTGCCTTTTTGTGGTTTATTTAAGCTGTCTTTAGCTCATAAATGCAGTCTCAACAAAGCCATAAAACTCATTTTAATAAGTGACATACACCAGAGAATCTGTTAGTGTCTCTGACTTTCTCTTGTGCTTTTCTCGATGTCCTGTGCAGTAACAGTTGTAATCTGATCTGGTGACTCTCCAGTTGAGCTTCATAGCCATCATTTTGGGATCTTTACTTTGCTATCATTAAAACAATTCCCCAACTTCTGTCTTGTATTAGATCCTAGGTCTGCTTCCTTTCTGGTTTTTCTCCTGGTTTTAATGGAGCTTATTCTGTAGTAGCTTTCTGAGAAACGGTGTATGAGGTAAAATACTTGGAGACCTCGAATGCCTAAAAATGTCTTTATTCTATGCTCCTAACTAATTTTTAGTTTAGTTGGAGATAGGATTCTGGGCTGAAATTTATTGAAACATGGAAATAACATGGATTTTTTTTCTCACTTCTTTTGTTGCTGATGAGAGTTCAAAAGACATTTTGATTCTTGATCCTTTTACCATGTGATGGCTTTTTCTCTTAGAATCTTTTTTTTTTTTTTTTTTTACACAGTGTTCTTTCTTTTACACATTATATTGGCTGTTTAAATGTTCGCAGTTAACACTGTGACATATCATATCACTATGATATGCCGAAGGCCATGTCTAGGCCTTTTCTAGGCTGATAGCATGGTGAAGATGAGAATAAAGAGGTGTGTCATCACTGTGCTACAGCATGGAATTGCAGTATGTGGTAGGATAGACCCCAGAGTCCTGGTGTGGCTTCTCTCCCAGCCTGATGCTCTGAAAGCCAGGACACCAGCGGTTCCTTGCACAGAAACCTTTCAGGTTTCTCACTCTGTGGGTTGTATTCACCATTATACTTCCGATAGTCCTGTATGAGGAACTAGGGAGGCAGTAGGGACCTACATCCCCTCAGTTGTGTCTTCAATTTTATGTATATCCTCTGCACTGGCAAATAAGATAATTTTTTCAGGTAAAATATTATTCTTTATATACTATCTCAGAGAAATGCGTGGTTGCTTCTTACATAGTTTCTCATTGCCCATTTGTTCTTCAGGAACTCAGTGAGTGGTATTCCTTCTGAAGACTAGAGTTCTAATTTTAGTTTTGTTCATCATCTGAACAGTCATGTCATGGTAGATAGATGATAGGTAGATGATCACTTGTCCATTTTCATCTGCTGCATTTTCCAGGTAAGGCTTTACAATTACTACTAGTATAAATTCTAGGTCATTATGATTGGCGTGGGCGGGTTAAGGGACACCAGCTAGATGGGCATGGTGTGATAACTCAGGGCTGGCAACAGTAAGCAGTACTAGCACCATGAAGAGGTAAGGAGAGGAAGAAGTTACCAGAACCTAGAGAGAGTAGCTGTGGGGGAGAGGTCTCCTTAACAGGATCTGCTGCTTTTGGCAGTCTGGCCAGGAGGGACACAGCATAATAAATGTCCAGCCCTCATGCTCCTACCTGCCAGTCTCTGGCCAGTGTCTGCCAGTGGTTTTTAACACAACTAGAATCCAGAAGTCAAGGGCATCCTTTGATTTAGTCCATAAAGTTCAGCTTCCTGAGGCCCACACAGGGCAGAGTGGAAGATGGCAGTGAGGCAAATGGAAACTTCCAGCACAGTTAGATTGAAAGATGTTCTTGGAACCTACCGAGATTTTATTTTTGGAAAAAGAGATGTTCACCTGTAAAGCAAAGTATGACACTTGTGGGCAGTTGCCAGGGAGTTGATTCTTTATCTTACCTTGAATATTAGAAGTTAGTCTGCAAGTAATTAACTTTATGTTGTCTGTGGAATTTTAACACAAAGCAATCTTACTATTAGGTTCTGTTAGATCATTAACTAAAAACCCACCCATTACCTCAGCCCACCCATTACCTCCCTCCACCATCTCCTATAATTCCCTATGACTTCCTAACAATTTTTAGTATATGTGCTGCCTAAGCGAGCACAACAAATTCCTAACAATTGCTATATATAACACTCTTCCCCATGGAAGAAACAACTGAATGTGTGTCTGTATTGGGCATTAGGGGATGCATGTAGCACTTTGGCAATTTCATATTTATTCTCTGTTCCCTCTGTTTGTGCTGGAGATGAATATGTAAAGCACTTCACACACTGCCTGGCATAGAGTGATTGTAAGCATCTCTCCTTTTCGAGGGAAGACTCTCCTTTACCAGACATTGACTTTGTTGTGATCACAATGTCCTGATTTTCACGGTGGGTTATTTTGCTTTCAGATAAGTGACAGTTTGCTCTTTGATACATCAGACGATGAGGAGCTGAGAGAACAGCTGGATATGCATTCAATCATCGTCTCCTGCGTTAATGAAGAGCCCCTCTTCACTGCAGATCAGGTATAGAGGAGAAATTCATCCAGGACAGGAAAAGGGAACCTGGAGCCCAAAAACAGTGTCTTAACTGCAGCAATAAGTGATGGGTTGTTAGAATTTACTTATTTTTCCTGCCTTTTCTGTTTCTGTAGGCTTATCAGTTAACTCCTCCACTGAGAAAAGAAGAAGGTATATGTAATCTGAAGCAGATGGGATTATGTTAGTTCAGAAGCTTTTCCAAGATAGTACCTTGTTAAAATAGTGCAGCAGGTTACTAAGGAAGAATTATTGCTACAACTGAAATCATAAAAAATACTGTGAATTCTTGTACTTTTTTTTTAACCGTTAGCAAGACCTGGCAAACTATAATGTATCTGGGTGGAAATTACCTACTTTCTCTAAAAGCCTGTGTGAAAATGATTAGCACTTATTAGAAGTACATATTGTGCACCCAGAAAGAAGTGAGCATTATTCCTGTGGAATACTCTAATAATGTCAACCTTGTATTCATTTAAACCACTTGAATCAGCTTTCTCATTGTCTGAATACTCTTCCCACTTATGTTGTGTCGTCAATATGTGGGGCAAGAGCTCCTTCCTGAAATAACATGCTCATGGCCACTCTGTGAACACTACTGCATTAAATTTTTAGGCTGGAAAGATGAGGTCAGTAAAGAGAGATGTTATGGCAAAATTAGGGAGAGTCCGTGAAAAATGTGCCATTTTGACGCTCTGTCATCATATTTGTGGTTGGATTCTTCTAGGCCTGGAAAGAGTACAGTGCTTATAGTCCAGATGATTGGGTGGAGGGCTGTGGGAGGTGGAGTATGACATCCTAGGGAAATACGTGACCCTGAGATCTCATCCTTTCCTCAGTAATCTGTCTGCCTGAGTGCCATAAGCTGCTCCTGCTCCTAAGACTTAGAGAAGTAGATTCTGTAGTCTTCTTCAGTGTTCCCTTATGCTATTTTACAATGCCCATTTTAGAAAATCTTGCTAATTACCGTAATCCCACCTCCTTCAGATTTACTCTTCTTTTTCCTCAGTACAAGTATTACATCTTAAGCTTGCTGATTCATTCTGTTCTGAATAGCTTTTTTTTTTTTTTAACTCTTAGATCTATTTTTTTCTAACCATTGAGTGATTTTTCTGGTTTTATGTTCTCACTTCTGTATCTTTCTCAACTTTTAAACGTGGAGCAGTACAAGGTGCCATCGTAAGATTCAAGTAGTGTTGCACATGACAGTAGATCCTTGTTTGAAAGGCATAGTTCTGAAATTTTCCTGCTTTTGTGCAGCTTTTTTTCCCCTCTCTTTTGAGCTTCTATATTTCAAGTAATTTTTGAGTATCTCTTAATCTTCCATTGAATTAATATATGAAATTCTTTTTCTGCTGTTAAAGGAAAATTTTGCTGCCAAAGAGATAATTCTTTGCATTATATATCAATTTTTTATACTGTTCTGTTTTTTAAGTTTTATGTCAATTTGATGAAATGCTTTAGGTTGATCACTTGCATGTGGCATATGGTAAATTTTCTGTCACTTGCTTTCTTTTGACTATGATCTGGTTCTAGCACATATGAAGTAAATTATATGTGTATTTTTGCACCGTTTCTCAGACATTGCAAGATCTAATAGGGCATACTGAATCATGATGGACATACTGAATCAAACTCTGTTTAATTTGTGCTTAGCATATTGTAAATTTTTTTTTTTTGATAAAATGTGTTCAGTCATACAATCAAAATTTTGGTAATTCAGAGCATCAGCTCCTCCTGCACACCATTGGCTAGTGGAGGTTGCCTCAGGTGAGCATCGTGTTGCAGATAGATGTTTTTCCCCAAGTATCTCTGATTAACAGTGGTGTGTATATTTTGGAAGGTTATTGAAGAAATTGAAGAAATGATGCAGGAATCTCCAGACCCAGAAGATGATGAAACGCCAACCCAGTCAGATCGGCTGTCAATGCTGTCCCAGGAAATCCAGACTCTTCAGAGGTCCAGCACAAGCAGTTACGAAGAGAGTAAGACACCCTTAAATCCATGCTCTTCATACTTCCTTTGTATTTCACACCATCTCCAGAAAGCTTTGACTCTTCACTGGCTGTGATACACACCCCTTTTCAGCCCTCCAGTAATGCGAGGGCATATTTTGATCATTGGTCAGGGACTTTGTCATGTTCACCTTCGGATCCCTACTAGTCAGTTTGGGCTGCTATAACAAAGTCACACATGCCCGCGGCTTACTGCTTACTTATTTTCTCAGAGGCCCAGAGGCTAGAAGTTCAAGATCAAGGTGTCAGCAGGCTTGGTTTCTTCTGGGACCTCTCTCCTTGGCTTGTAGATGGCTGTCTTCTCTCTGTCCTCACGTGGTCTTCCCTCTGTGTGTCCCTGTCCTAACCTGTCATTTTATAAGGACACCATTCATACTGGATTAGGGCCCACCCTAACAACCTCATTTTAACTTAATTAAAGACCCCATCTTCAAATACAGCCACATCCTGAGGTACTGGGGATGAAGGCTTCAGTGATGTCCTAGCCTCACTCATGTGAGAAGTGCTAAGAAAAAAAAATGGAAAGGGGGTTTCTGGGAATAGTCTTTCATTTTCTCAATCTTCAAAAAAATTCACACATTGGGGCGCATATGATCAAGTATGCATTTAGTTTAATTCGTTTGAATCCACTCGTGTCTCTTGAAGTGCTGGAACCCTGCTCAGCTGTGTGCAGTTTCTCATTGGCAGGCAGTTTCTGTGCTTTCCCTTGGCTTCCATGTCTGTTCTTCTCCTTCTGTGAGCCTTTTCTGTGTTGGCCAGAGTGCTGTCTGTGGGATGGCTGAGTTAGACAAGTAAAGAATGCTGTTATACTTCTCAGCCTTCTGAGAAGTAGCTTTGCCCATCTGCCTCTGCTCAGACCTGCCCACCAGAAGTTTTAGGATTACAAGAAGATCTCCAGCAGTTTAACTGTTTAGAATATGATCCTTGGTATAAAACCATTGCTCTCTTGGTATAAAACGCCCTGTGTGCTGCTCTCTTGAAACATTTTTTTGTCTTAGTGTTTGCTGTGCTTTGCTTTTGGTCACAGGAGTCAAAAGGCTCTCTGTATGTGAATTAAATGAACTCCTGGAGGAAATTGAGAGCGCCATCAAGGAGTATTCCGAAGAGCTGGTGCAGCAGTTGGCCCTGCGAGATGAGCTGGAGTTTGAAAAGGAAGTGAAAAACAGCTTTATTTCTGTTCTCATTGAAGTACAAAACAAACAGAAAGAGCACAAAGAAACAGCCAAGAAGAAAAAGAAACTCAAGAATGGCAGCTCTCAGAATGGGAAGAATGAGAGAAGTCATATGCCTGGCACAGTAAGTGGTGTTTTGCGGGAGTCCTTGGGCAGAAGGCAAACAGGGCCCTTGTGTGTGTGTGTGTGTGTGTGTGTGTGTGTGTGTGTGTGTGTGTATGTGTACGCGTGTAGGGGTGTGGGCAGATATGTGTGCTGCTCACACTGGAGCACAGGTGGGCCTCTGGGCCAGGACACCACTGTGCTCAGCTCTAGCAGAAAGGTGTTTCCTTGGTGAGCATAAGATGGTTATCCAGGTAATTCAATACTGAGATGTCCAGGAAGGAATCAGTGGAAGGAATGGGGGGAGTGGAAGAAAGAGGAGGATATCTTAAAGGTGACCATTTTAATACAGCAAAATGTTAGTAGTGCTTATTTATGTTTGGCTGGTGGGCTTATGAATGGTATTATTTTGTTTTTCCTGGTCTTGTGTGAGTTGTATAATAAAAGCCTTAAAAGGGGCTGCATTTCAAGGTAGCTGAACTGTGCTGAGCCTAAAATCATAGACTGATCTGTAATCAACTTCTCCTGATCTTTCAATGAGTTGGAATACGAAGGCATTAGACGTGATTATGTGACGTCAGCCATTTGCCCTGGCATTTGGCAGATTATAATATTTCTGACTGGTGAAAAAAATTTAGAATATATGAATCTTTGAATCTTTGACTCAATATGAAATTTCTTGTTTTCTGCTTTTTCACGTTTCTTAAGTGGTCCTATTTCATGTAATTCAACTCCATCATAAACAGTAACTAATTATATGAGATGCATTTTCTTTACTTAGAGCCATTTCGTTTTTCCCTGATCAGTTGAGACCTTGTATATTGCCACCATCATTTTATTTGTATGTGATTTCATTTTTTTTGGAGTATAATTGTTGGGCAAAGGGATCCAATGTTCTTAAAGGAATGTACTTTTTTCATTCATAATTTTGATAACATAATAATACAAATTACCACAAACTAGCTACTATAGTTTCTAAGAATGCAAATTCCGTCTTTAAGTTTTTATTTATTTTTCCTAAAGAATACTTTATCAGAGAAGTGGTTCCATTAACTAGACTCTGATGGAATCCAGAAAAGAGAATGCAGTTCTAGGTTGCTGGATCACCAAAGAACAGTTGATACAAAAAGAATCCCACTGTTTAGCCTTTTCATTGTCTGCTTTTGACCTGTGAGTAAATGGGTATTTTCTTAGTGTAATGTCCACTTGCTTGTTGAAAGGACATAGCTCATGAACTGGCTTTGAAAAAGTTCTCAGATGTGGTACAAATATTTTTTGAGAAATGGCAGTGTTGATTAAAGAGGTGTTAGTTGCTTCTAGTGAGTGACTACTTTGGGGAAGCAAAAAACCCGCAAACCCAAAACCTTTGAATATACAGTTCTGGAAAGTTTGCTTTCAATTTCTGGAGCAAAATTTGTATGTCATATTTTTTAAGAAATCGCACGTTTTAAATTGCCCTGTGGACAGCCCAGGTGGCTCAGTGGTTTAGCGCTGCCTTCAGCCCAGGGCGTGATCCTGGAGACCCGGGATGGAGTCCCGCATTGGCTCCCTGCATGGAGCCCGCTTCTCCCTCTGCCTGTGTCTCTGCCTCTTTCTCTCTCTGTGTCTCTCATGAATAAATATAGATTTTTAAAAAAAATAAATTGCCCTGTTATTCAGAGTGATTTAACGAAATGCCTAGTTAAAAAGTCATAGCATGGTTGGTAATTTCTATCTGCCTGCTTTTTAGAATTACATGTAAACCCTCCATTTATTGGTATTAACACTTGGCTGAGGGAAATAAATTTTATCCCTAGAGGGGTTTAAAGGCTTCTTTTTGTAACTCCCATATAAAAAGGGTTAGAGTGGATTCATGGTGTAATTGTACATGGCATTTATATTGGGAAACGGATTTGGCAAGGCAACATTTAGATCTTACTTGAACCTTTATGAGTCTTGAAATAGATTCATAGTAGTAGTCACTTTTTTCCACAGTATGTGGACCTGTGAAGTTACTTCTTGAGTACTGATCTACTATTAGTAACAAAACCTTTAATCAAGTCACTAATGGCATCATTAAGCTTGTAGTAGTACTACCTCCTAGAAGCTGGAAAAAGACCATCCTGTCTGTTGAAATCTATGATTCTGAAAATAGTGGTAGATGGCTCAAAAGAACCCTGAAGTGAAGCAGGCAATTGGATAAACAGATTGCAAAAAGTATTACCTTGTTAAACGTTTTGTATAACATGCAGTTTGGCCAAGGCCTTTTTTTGTGAATTAGCTATCATCAGTGATACAAATGTCTAAAAATTGGTGACCTTCTTACAAATAACCATGCATTATCTGTTTTCTAATAACATTGATCACTTCTTTCTTTTTACCTTAGATATTTTTGTTTTATTAGCAGGACTTGACTTTCTTTCCTTAAGCGCAGAATAGCTTCCTTCCATTTTTCATGTAACATGTTTCATGTTTAAGGAAACAAAACATCAGTTTGTAGCTGGTATGACACTTTATCCATATTTACTAGCTCTTCTTTGATCCAAAGATACTGTAAAATACTTGGGTGGGAGTAGGGCAGAGTTAAACTCTTTAGGTGTTAATTTTGATTTTGGAGACATTTTGTTTCAAACATTTTCTGTAGTGAAAAAAGAATTGGGGGCTTAGGATGCTAGTTAGAGCATTAGACAATTTTGGGGAGCATGGAAATACTATTAAATGTTAAAGTATCGTGCAACCCCAGTGGCCCAGCAGTTTAGTGCCACCTTAGCCCAGGGTGTGATCCTGGAGACCTGGGATTGAGTCCCACTTCAGACTCCCTGCATGGAGCCTGCTTCTCCCTCTGCCTGTGTCTCTGCCTGTCTCTCTCTGTGTCTGTCATGAATAAATAAATAAAATCTTTAAAAAAATATTAAAGTATCAAGTATTTTATAAAAGTGAAATATTATCTTGTTTTAATTTTTAAAATCTGCCACATGTTGGTTAAGATAAAACAGTATATCTTCCTTCAACAAATACTTGCAGAGTTTTGTCCTTGTGCTAGGTAGGCACTGTTGAAGATGCAGTGGCAAATAAAACAGACTAGGCTCATGGCCTCCTGGAATTGACGTCCTAATGAAGGAGACAGGCAATAAAGAAAGAAAGGAAGACTAGACAGTGTAATTTCTGGTAGTAATAAAGGCAACCAAGACAATGGTTGACAGGTACTGTATTGTTAATCAGTATAGTGACCTGCATGCATTTCTTTGAACTGACCATGCTCTTTTGGGCCTTGGTGCTTTTATATATGCCACTCTCTTTTCTGGAGTGGCCCTCTGTTCCTGTTTCCCCTAGTCCACTTGGGAGATTTTTTTTTTTTTTTTTTAACTTCAACGTTTTGGACAAGCATTGTCTTCCTTTCTTAGAAGCTTCCTCTATGGCTCTTCCTCCAATGCAGAATCGACCAGTCTCTCCTTCTTTTGGGGTTAATATTATTCCTCTTGACTATTTCTGTTGGCACTGTACACTGTGTTGTAGTTTTTAGTTTTCATGTCTATCTCTGTCATGGTTCTCTAAGGATAGGATACTTTATATCCTTAGGTGTAACATTAGGTACTAACAAATTTCTTCTAATAAATGTGTGAAAGAGATAAACTTGCAAATCTGTATTTCTGCCTAGGATTTTTCTGTCAGGTGCCAAACCCATAGAGGCTGAAGAGCCTAGTGATTAAGAATTTTGGGTTAAGAGCTGTGTTTAAATCCTGCTCCTGCCACTGGGTGCATCTCCCTTTGAGTTTTGAGTTTTGGGAGGATTAAATGAAATAATGTATGTAAGACTAGCATATATCCTGAGTAAATGCTAGTTAATACATATCCAATTGCTTACTAGATATTTCTCTCTAAAATTTATCAAACTAAAGTTATCATTTTCCTAAAGTTGAATTTATTTCTTATATATTTTTCTTTTGGTTAATGGAACAGTCTACTCATTCACTGAAGTCAGTGGAATTTCTAAGTCAAAGGATATGCAGTTTTTGGAGGGCTTTAAACAACCATCTTTTCAAATTTTTCTACAGAAATGAAACTCAGTAATGGCATAAATGAGCCATTTCCCCACATGTCCAACCAACAGAAGGTATTGTTAGCCTTTTGATATATACTGATCTGAAAGGCAAACAATGGTTTGATTTGTTGACTTCTATATTCTTTTGTGAGTTGCCTATTGAGTCACATTTGAGACTTTTTGGTATTTATGACGATACACATACTTCTGATCTCCTAGTGTCATACTCTATTATCCTCATTGGATTAAATATCACCTTGAAAGGAATGCAACCTTCCCAAAAGCTCATTCACATTGTTTCATTGTTTAGCATCTCACCTAATTTTTTGTTCTTTGCAAATCACTTAATGCCTGGTTGTTGAATTGAAACTTCACTCACTATAGGGGAGATAAAATCCCAGAGGATTTGGATTTGTCCTATTTGAATTGTTGTTCTATCAGGGATTTTTTGTTGTTGTTGCCAGTCTTCTGTTTGTGTTGAATAGAGTCATAGACTGTTGAATTTCAGTGGCAGTTCTCATGAGTACAAGAACAAGTCAAAGTACACCAGATAAGTTTTAATTTGTTAAAACTTCTTGTTTTAACAATAAACTGGAGATCTACCCAGAGGTGTCACCTAGAATTACCTGAAGTTGTAAAGAGTGTTTACTTGCTTGGCATCATACTTCAGTATGATGAAATACTGATGGATGAAGTGGACATACTTCCTCCTGTAGGATCCAGTAATATTTTCAAATTAAAAGTCACATATAAGGTTGTGTTTTCTAAATCTGGGGTTGTGAAGATAGGAATCTGTAGTACCTTTTCTGTTTGCCATGGAGCAAATAGAGAGCTTTTGAGAGAGAGTTTTCCTGTGTTGGACTTAGCACCAGCAAAAATGAGTAGTTGCTTCAGTCTAACCTGAAGAAGTTTATTTTGAAAACTTTTGGGGTATTAGGAATCAGTAACTGTGTTATCAAAAGAATTAATATTGGCCCATTGCTTTTGGGGTTTGGGGGAGATAACTGCTTAAAGATGCAGACAGCTAGGACTTAGATGATACTCTTTCTTGTATGTATCTTTCTTTTACAGATGCATTACTCTGGATTTATGACTCACTTAGCTCATATTATGACAAATAGTCAAATCTATTTTGTTTCTCTTTCACATGCAAAAATGCCCCAGTAATAGGTTTTCATTTAATCTTCACCAATGCTGACTTTAAGATAAATTTATTTTCATTTCGGTAGCTCTTATTAGATTGTTCTAAAGTTATTCCAATTTATTCTAGCTCTTAACTTGGAAGGATCTGTTCTGACACAACTACTTGAATTTGGGGCTTTTGTTTAAAATAAGTTGGACCTGGATTTTTTCTACTCTTCTTTTTAATTTGGAATTTTCAGAGTTCTTACATTTGCTAAGGTGATTTAGACTGAGGGCTGACAAGGCAAACTACTGCCTGAGGGCCAGATTGGCCCTCTGTTTTATAAATAAAGTTTTATTGGAACATAGCCATATCTTTTCATTTCCATATGGTCTTTGGCAGTATTGGTGTTACAAGCACAGAATTGAATAGTTGTGACAGACTGTGTGGACTGCAAACTAAAATATTAACTCTCTGGCCCATTATAGGAAAAGTTTGCCAACCCCTGACTTAGGCTAAAATTTAATACAACTAAAAATTTGAAGAAAAAAAGATGCAAACTCCATTTAAAGTGGATTTGTATAAAAAAGATCACTATATTATGACTAAAATTTATTATATAATGTAGCCTTGTTTTATTTAAGAATGTGTTGAATTGTTCCTTTCTTCAGGGCCCCATCCAGCAACCTGAGTATCTATAGACAGTGATGCCTTGGCCAGTCCATCTCCAAGCCGCTTGCTTTAAGGCACTCTGCCTAGCAATAGACTTTTGTGCTCTATGTATCAGATTCCCAGTAGCTAAGTGAAGACAGCCAGCAGGTAGACCAGTTGTCAAGTATTTGGGGCCGAATGAAAAACTTAAAAATATTGGCAGTCCTCTGGGTACACTCTGCTTATAGACAGTAATAAAAAGTAGTTTAAAGAAGGTAGAGGAGAAGTGAAAAGGAGCTGATCCCACTTCACCACTTTTTCTAAGTAGTGGTACTCAAGAGGATAAAGTCTGCCCTATTTATGTAAATGTAAATATTAACACATTTTCAACAGTAATTTGTTGGTTATATTTGAGCATTTCTGTGTGATTTTTTTTTTTTTTTTAAGTAGAGTCAACGTACAATGTTACATTAGTTTCAGGTGTTGTACAGCATAGTGATTTGGCATCTCGGCACATTACACTATGCTCATCACAAGTGTAGCTACCATCTGTCATCATACAATGCTGTTACGATAACACTGACTATATTTCCTATGCTGTACCTTCCATCCTGTGACTTATTCATTCCATACCTGGAAGCCTGTAGCTCCCATTTGCCTTCACCCATTGTACCTCCCTTCCCCCAGCAACTACCAGCTTGTTGTCTGTATTTATGGGTCTGCTTCTGGTGTTTGCTTGTTTATTTGTCCACTTATTTTTTAGATTCCACATATAAGTGAAATCATATGGAATTTGTATGACTTATTCACTTAGCATAATACCTTCTAGGTCCATCCATGTTGTTTCAGATGGTAAGAACTCATTCTTTTTTCTGGCTGAGTAGTATTCCATTGTGTATATATAACACATCTTCCTTATCCATTATTTATCGATAGGTGTTTTTTGACTATTATAAATAATGCTGCAGTAAATATAGGGGGTGCCTATATCTTTTGAGTTAATGTTTTTGTTTTCCTTGTATAAATACTCAGTAGTGGATCATATGGTATTCTATTTTTCATTTTTTTTTAAGGAGTCTCCATGTTGTTTTCCACAGTGGTTGCTTCAATTTGCATTTCCACTAACAGTGCATGAGGAGGATTCCTTTCCTTCCGCATCCTCACCAACACAGTTATTTCCTGTCTTTCTGATACTAGCCACTCTGACAAGTGTGAGATGGTATCTCATTGGGATTTTTGATTTGTTATTTCCCTGAGGGTTAGTGATGTTGAACATCTTTTCATATTTCTGTTGGCCTTCTGTATGTCTTCTTTGAGAAAATGTCTATTCAGGTCCTGGGCTTTCTGTCCTGTTTTGTTGATGTGTATGACCATTTTTGTGCCAGTACCATACTGTTTGATTACTATAGTTCTGTAGTATATCTTGAAATCTGGGATTGTGATGCTTCCAGCTTTGTTCTTCTTTCTCAAGATTGCTTTGACTATTCTGGTCTTCTGTGATTCCATACAAATTTTAGGATTATTTTTTCTAGTTCTATGAAAAGTACTATTGGTATTTTGGTAGGGATTATGGTGAATCTGTAGATTGCTTTGGGTAGCATGGATATTTTAACAATATTTGTTCTTCCAGTCCATGAACATGGTATATATTTCCATTTGTGTTGTCTTCATTTTCTTCCATCAAAGTTCCACCCCCCCCCCAAAGTTTTATAAAAGTTCTCAGAGTGTAGATCTTTCACTTCCTTGGTTAAGTTTATTTGTACGTAGTTTATTCTTTTTGATGCAATTGTAAATTGGATTGTTTTCCTAATTTCTCTTTCTGCTACTTTGTTATTAGTGTAAAGAAACACAAGAGATTTCTGTATGTTAATTTTGCATCCTGCAGGGTTACTGCACTCATTTATTAGTTCTAGTATTCTGGTTCTATAGTTGTGTTAGCCGTGGGTTTGTCATATATAGCTTTTATTATCTTGAAGTGTATTCCTTCTAAACCCACTTTATTGAGAGTTTTTATCATGAACAGATGTTGAATTTTGTCAAATGCTTTTTCCTACATCTATTGAGATGCTTGTATGGTTTTTGTCTTTCATTTTGTTACATTAATGTGATTTGGGGATATTGAACTATCCTTGTATCTGTAGAATAAATCCCACTTAATCGAGGTGAATGATTCTTTTAGTGTATTGTTGAATTTGGTTTGCTAATATTATGTTGAGGATTTTTGCAGATATGCTCATTAGGAATATTGGCCTGTAGTTTTCCTTTTTTTGTAGTGTCTTTTTAAAAAAATTATTTATTCGGGATGCCTGGGTGGCTCAGCAGCTGAGCGTCTGACTTTAACTCAGGGCATGATCCTGGAGTCGTGGGATTGAGTCCCATGTGGGGCTTCTTGTGTGGAGTCTGCTTCTGCCTCTGCCTGTGTCTCTGCTTCTCTTTTTCTATGTCTGTCATGAATAAATAAATAAATAAATCTTTGAAAAAATTATTTATTCATGGGAGACACAGAGAAAGAGGCAGATATATAGGCAGAGGGAGAAGCAGGCTCCCTGTTGGGAGCCCGATGTGGGATTTGATCCCAGGACTTGGGATCACGCCCTGAGCTGAAGGCAGACACTCACCCACTGAGCCATCCAGGTGCCTCTGGTTTTGGTTTTGGTTTTGGAGTAATGCTGGCCTCATAGAATGAATTTGGAAGCTTTCCTTTCTCTTCTATTTTTGGAATTGTTTGAATAGGTATCAACTCTAATGTTTGGTAAAATTCACCTGTAAATCCACCTAGTTGTGGACTTTTGTTGTTCAGAGTTTTTGATTACTGATTCAGTTTTGTTACTAGTAATCAGTTTGTTCAGATTTTCTGTTTCTTCCTGATTTAGATTTGGAAGATAGTATGTTTCTAGGAATTTATCCATATCTTCTA
The DNA here is from genome assembly GCF_048418805.1 of Vulpes vulpes. NCBI lineage: Eukaryota > Metazoa > Chordata > Mammalia > Carnivora > Canidae > Vulpes > Vulpes vulpes. Next base: position 82,719,979 of record NC_132787.1, read on the forward strand.
GGCTTTCCAGTTTGTTGGCTTATAATTTTTTCATAGTAGTCTCTTGCAGTCCTTCATATTTTTCTTTATTTTAATGGGCATTCCTAAAAATTAGTGTTAAGGCCATAGAATGGAAGGTCAATGTAGGGTGGAGAGAAAAATGCTTATTGTTTTAATAATTCACACCTATTAATTATGAATTAGTTTAACTATAAAACTTATTTTATGAAAGATAGTATTGCCTAGAGAAATAGGGGTCACCATCAGTTTTTGTTTATCATCATGTACTATTTGTTTTCTGCAGTTATCTTTGGTGACAGGCTGTTAATAATTGAACTTTTATGACCCAGCAGTTAAAAATGAGGCGTCTATTCTTGACTTCTTAAGCCTTGGAGAGGTTTGTTGTTTTTTAATATAACATGAATTCACATAAAAGCCATACTATGCCAGGAAATTGTATTCTTATTATACACTTAAAGTATCCATAAATGTTAGGAAATAATTCATAAAATTACCAGGCTTAATTATTTTATTCTAATTTTAGTAGCTTTGAAAATGTTTGCCAACACTTAATTACTATATTAATATTAAATTACATAAAAATTTAAAAAGACCTTCAAATACAACAAATTAAATCGATACTATTCCATCTAACTCCTAATCTTGAAAATCTACATACCACATCTTTCTGTTCTGAGAGCAAAATTCCAAAATAGTGTTTAGTATTTAAGGCATATTCAAATATTTATCTGCTTTGGTATAATTCATATTTTCTAATTTACTTGGATCTGGTTCTTTTTTTCTGCAGAAACTGTTTTTCAGTAGAATTTCCTTTATAACTGCTTTATAGTTCACATTAAAAGTATTTGATTTTAAAAGTGTCAAATAAGCAGACTCCATTTTTACATCGTAGGTAATACCTTATATGAATATTTTTGCTTTGTAATTTTTTTTACATTTAACTATTGGTTTCAATTCTTTTTTCTTGTATTCTGTGTCTTGATTATTTTAAGATTTTAAAAATTTAAACTTGTTCTATAAGTCAGTATTTGAAAATCATGTCATTCAAGCTGTTGCAAATGATGTGATTTACAAGGAACAATAATTGTTTGAATTTCACCTTCATTTGAACCTCTTGAGTTTAAAAAATATTAATGGAGTCAGAACATACATTAGGATATGAGTCAGAAATAGATTAAAAGCATTTCTTAATTGCTTTTCCTAACCTTTTATTTCTGACACTGAACTTTGAATTTGGGATTTTTAAAAGATTTCCTGGCTAGTTAGAGATCTGTGCCAGTGAGTGTCAGCTAAGGCTACTAGAAAAGTCTGGTAGCAAGAAGAGGCTGAATTTCCTGGCCCCCTGGTCAGTTTTGCTCTTCCCTGTCTTAGATCCTGCTTTCTGTGAGTTTAGTTAAGCTGGTGAATGTTCTGTGCAGAGAATGATTTGATATGTTTAGGATTCCAGGAAGGAATTAACAAACCATATCGCTGTATCTGATTTTTGTTTTTCAATTTATACAGTGTTTTCTAGCTCTTCTTTTTCTTGTTCAGAAAGACCTAGAATTACGTGCAAGTGTTACTTGTTTTCAGTTTAAGCTTTTGAGGTGACTTGTATATTTAGTCCTAGTAGTGTCTTTTCTTCATGTTGTCTTCAGCTGCTTAGGCTAGAAACTATAGTCAGAGTGTATTATTTTTCGCAGGTGACATTTCATTTATATGAGGAGGACTTAAACTACTCATTACTTGTTCTGGAGAATAGTAGAAAGATGTGGTTACTTCTTTTTGGGAGCTACGTCCCAAATGTTCTAGCCTTTCTAGGGTAGGTAACAAACCTTGTTTTGAATATTTTTGGATATCTGTATTTGCTGAACGCTTTGCTAAATGATTCCCTTGGACTACTGCTTCATTTAATCCTCACAGCAACCCTGTAAATTTTATTAATATTGCTGCCATTTCATAAATGGATAGATAGCTTAACAGAAGTCTTAGCTCCCAGAGCATGTGTATGCTGGCCTGAACACATGTGATCATATAGAGGGGTGTGCTAGGGACCCTCAGCCCTGCATTTCTTTTGCTAAGCTGTGTAGGCGTTTTGTCTGTGGCTTGGAGATCTTGGCTCCTTTCTCTCTTCTTTCAGATTTCTGTAATTTTTGTTTTTAATCTCCTATATCTTGTTTATACTTTGTTGCTCCTGGTTTTGTATGGGAAAAGATTCCAATGACTGGAATGACTGATTTTAAGACTTAATACCTATTCACACCAGGGAAGGAAATGGTCATGAGGTAGCTGGCAGTATTCTCATTGTAAATCATGTGGTTGGAGCTCAGGATTGAGTAAACTTCTTCCCCCCTCGTCACTGTGTTACTTTGGCACTTTGTCAGCAGTGAGGGAAACAATAAAGTAAATACTGTAATGCTTAATCATTTTCCTGCTTATAAATAGGCTCCTATCAAAAATTCCATTCTGAGAAGGGCATTTTACAGAGCTGTCAACTCCTTTGTAAAGATATGGTGGAAAACAGATGGATAGATTACAAAATAATTTTAGATTCCCAGAATCTTCAGTAGTGCTTCACTTTATTTTTAAAGATTTTATTTATTTGAGAGAGAGAGAGAGAGAGAGAGACAGTGAGTGTGTACAAATGCAAGTAGGGGAGGAGAGGGGCAGAGAGGGAGGGAGAAGCAGACTCCCCCCTGAGCTGGGAGCCCAGGGTGAGGCTTGGTCCCAGGACAGAATCATGACCAGAGCTGAAGGCAGACATGTAACTGAATGAGCCACCCAGGCACCCCTAACTCTTTACTTTGAATTTGAACATTTGGATCCTTCAAATTTAGAAATGGCAGGTTAAATGGAGGCAGGATTAGGCTTTCTGATGTACTTTATATTTGTTTATTTTAATTAAGCTAAATTAAAGTAAGATATCCTTAATGTCCTTTATTTCACTGAGCGCTCCTAACTAACCATGAGACTTCTGAAAGTGCTTTGATGTGTCTGTGGTACTTTTACTGGAAGAAATATCCAACAAAGAAATGCTTCTCTCCTTCTCTCCACCCAACCCCCAACCACCCCCACCCCCCCAGTAAAATTTAAGCATAGACAAAAATCTTCCCTCTGGCCCACTTTAGTACCAAAAGCACCTAATCACACCACATCTGCTCTCAAGGTTAAAAATGCAATGTTTCTCAATGAGGTGAAGTTTACTAAAAAGTAAATTTAATCTGTCTCTGAGGTTTTATCTTTTTAAAATTCATTTTGCCTTCCAAAAGGGTGTATTGTTTTTTGGGATTTATAGAGCAGTTGTAAAACTGGCTATTGTGTGCTCTGTGGAGCTCTTTTCCTGTTTCTTCCTTGTCCTCCTGCCCCGTCTTTCTGTTCCTTGATCCTTCGAGTTCATTGATCTTCTGCTTGCTACTCTTCTATTATCCTAGGGGTTTTGTATTTCTTAGTCACTCCATTGTTTTACAAACCTTGTCAACAAGATTATTTGTCTTACTTTATTAATCTCATATTGACTTCCTCTACCAGGTTCTTCAGTGGACTTTTTCAGAATTCTGTCCGTGGACTTCCTTGACAAATAACTTTGTATTTTGTCATGTCATCTTTCTTCTGTTTGCCTTCAGATTATTTTTGCTTTTTAGCTCTTTAAAAAAAAGTTTCTCTCCTGCAAGAAGAGGAAAAATTTGTCTCCTCACAATATGGTCAATGTGGTTATCCCGGGCTCTAAGACTCTTGGGCTCTGGTCTTATAAGTGATAAACTCTGGTTTAGCAGAATGTATAAATGCCACTGGAATAGATAACTCTAAATGTATCATTTGGCCGTGCAAATTTGTTATTCTAGAGCAGTTACATTATAACCTTATGTGACCTCATAGACCCAAACTAGTGTGTGGGTATGTGTGTCTTTTTTTTCCCCCTCAGGATTTTATTTATTCATTCATGAGAGACATACACAGAGAGGCAGAGACAAAGGCAGAAGGAGAAATAGGCTCCCCACAGGGAGCCCAATTTGGGATTCGATCATAGGACCCTGGGATCACAACCTGAGCCAAATGTAAATGTTCAACCACTGAGCCACCCAGGTGCCCTGTGTGTGTCTTTTGATTTGCCTTCTTAAACCATGGATCACCTTGGTTGAGATAATTATTTATACAATTTACAAAGAAGAAACCTTTACAAATGATATTATTAAATCATCTATTTCACATGTGTGGAAACAGGGGTGTGCTCTCCTGTCAGACATCAGTGACAAGGCTGGGAGAGAACTCTGACCTCTGCTTTCTAGTTCAGTGTTTTTCTATCCCAGTTGACTCTTGAAAAATTTTCTGATTCCACATGCTTTTGAGTAAGGTGTGATTCCTAGTTTCATCCTCAATTCTGGACATATTTTACTAATTGCTAAAAAAATTTTCTAATTTAAGTCAGGAACTTTCCATCAAATGCCTCCTGCATGCTGAGGATGGGTTTGTGCTTTGTTGGCACACAAAAGAAGTATCTGACATTATTTGTACTCTTAACGATTGTGAGAACTTAGTTAAACTTATTAAAAATTAACCCAAACTAGAGTATCTTGGTGGCTCAGTTGGTTAAGTGTCCGACTCTTGAGTTTGGCTCAGGTCACGATCTCGGGGTTGTGAGATCGAGCCCTTCGTTGTGTTCTGTGCTGGGCATGGAGCCTGCTTAAGATTCTTTCTCTCTTACTCTGCTCCCCCACTGTCAGCATGCGTGTTTCTCTCTCTCTCTCTCTCTCTCTCTAAAAACCAAACATTTAACCCAGACCTTTTTTTCTTTAGATCTTGTGCCTCATCTCCACTATAAAAAAATATATGGATTATCTTTTCTTTTACTACTATGAGACCAACATATATTGATCTCTAATTAAGTGTCAGGCCTGACTGTTAAGGATGCATAGTAAATCCCAGCATGCAGGGGCATAATCTGGGCATCCAGCTAACACAGCATGTAGTGCACTTTATGCAGTGATTCTCAAAACCAGGCCAATTTTGCCTCCCTGTACAACTTAGGCAATGTCCCAAAACAGCTGTCCCTGTCACAACTGGATGAGTGGAGGGGCAGGGGTGCTAGAATTCTGAGTAGAGGTCAGTGATGATGTTCAGCATGCCACAGTGCACAGGATTGCCCCCACAACAAAGAAACTATCTGACTCCAGGTGTCAGTACTCTCAAGGTTGAGAGACCTAGGTATACAGTGGTAATGGCAGTATTCAGAGCAGCTTCTGTGTTCTCAGTGTGTTCTGTGCCTGACAGTGTCTCATGATAGAGGTGTGGATAAACCACTATTGCCCCGAGTTTGGATTGGGGTTGGAACGGGTGAGTTGAATCTAGAGGACAAGAAGAAGAAGGGACAGGCATACCAAGCAGAGGGAGTGGTGTGGGCAACCATTGGGAGGTGACAGGCACATCTGGGGCCCTGAGGGTTGTTCATCATGGCTAGAAGTTGAGAGAGAAAGCTGAAGGCGAGAGAGAAAGTAACTCAAGAAGAGGATGAAGAAGTAGTAGCAAAGTGGAAGCATGAAAATGGGTAGCTTTGTATGCCATGCTAAGGCATTTGGTCATTGTGCAAAGGCTGTTATAAACCGAAAAGAGGTTTTAAGTGGATCATTACCTGTTCAGATTTGTCTTTTGGGAAGAAAACTTCAGTGTTTCAAGAAATAATTGGAAGGTGACAACTAGAGAGAAATTGACTCAGAGGCTGGTATGCTCCTTTTGGTAGGAGCCGAGCCAAGAAGTGACAGTCAGGATAGGAGAATGCTACATTTCAGGGATACGAAAGGGGTGGGATCTATTGATTGGGGAGCAGGGAAGAGGGGATGAAGGGTTGGGTCACTGATTCCTGACTTGGGCAAGCGTGGGGAGAACATGTGTACCTCCTCCCTGGAGGGAGATATGCAGGTCTTGTTGATAGCAACCCTGTTGAGCCTCAGGCCAGGCATTTTGGGGGATGCCTGCTTTTCCCGTTAGCTCTGGATGTGGCCCCTGTGATGCAGAGGTTCAGCCTGCCATGTTGGCTCATCCACCCAAGATGGAGCACGAACAGGGCTGCCACAATGAAAACTTGCTAAGGGAAGGAGGGGAGAATGGAAATCCTCAGTAGCTGCTGTTCCACATCCCACTAGAGGAGAGTAATAGGACCCCTGTGCACTGGCCACAGAGTGAACTTCTGGGTTGGCCAGTTTGGCTGCTTTTGGTTTTGTTCTCTGAGAGGATCTCTTTTGTCCATTGTCCTTTGTAGCTCATTGGGGAGGGTGTTGAATTCATGTTTCAGCTCAGATGTCACCTCAGAGAGCTTTTCTTTGACCTCCCAATATAAAATAGGCATCCCTTCTTTACTTGACATGTCATAGCTATCAGCTGGGCACACATTATCTGCAGCGGTCTAGGTCATTGACTTGTTTTACTTTTCTTGCCCCTCTTCTATAATGTCAGGTCACGAGGGTAGGAGGGACTTTGGCTGGTGTGTTCACTTTGAGTCATTAACACCTATAATATTTGGATCCTGTTCTTTTGAATGAATGGATAAATGAACGAGAAAGGTATGGAATACTGAAAGAGGAACAGGATTAAAAAAAAAAACAACATCTTATCTTTGGTGGGCAAGAGGAAGATGAGTTCACTTTTGGATATGATGAGTTTTAGCAATGTCCAGGTACAGATGGCCAGTAGGCCTCAAACACACAAGTGACACTCAGCTAGGTAGTTGCAGTAAAGCTGGCTAATGTGTACCGTAGCCTTCCTCAGTGCCAGGCTCTGTGCTCAGCCCTGTCCTGATCTCGGGAAAATGGAGCTGTACATTGGTGGGGTGGGAATGTTCAGAGAGCATGCGTGAGAAGAACAACAGGGACAAAATCCTGGAGGACCCCAGTACATGAGAGCTGAGCAGAGAAAGAGTCAGAGGGGGAGTCTGCCCCCAGAGGGGCAGGGGGGAACTCAGGGAGAGGATCCTGTGTAGGAATCCAGGAGGTGGGGGGGGGGGGCAGGTTGAAAGCTTACGGGCTCTCAGAGGGCTTTGAAAAGTGTCCCTGGATCTCAGCATCAGAGAAGTGACCTGAGAAGAGCTGTCTCAGGAAACCCTGGAGGAAGGAAATGGTTTGAGGGTTTGAAAAGTTAAAGTTGCCCCTGAGAAAGAGCAGATAGGAGGAAGAGTGAAAATCCAGCAAAGGGAAGAAATGGTTGCTGTGTGACTCTGGTGTGGGGGTGGGGAGGGATGGAGCACTGGTGGAGGAATGTTCTCAAACATCTCTGTTAGCTGGTTTCCTTGTATTTCCTGCACACTTTTTGATTTTCCTGTGCTGTCCTTTCCCCAGTGGAGTGGGAGGCAGCATCACCTTCCTAGCTGCCACATTGCCTCCCTGCTGGTCACAGCTCCTGGCTCAGCTGCCTCCAGCCTGAGGGCACAGGCTGCAGGAGAGTTCCTTTACTTCATTTACTTAGATCAGCTGTTAATTTTGTAGTTTTCTGGTTGCTGCGGCTTCACCCGATTGTGTTTCCACTTATTGCCACCAAGCCTGGTGTTCTGGTTGCGTGAAAGCTGTCTTTCAGGAGTCGTCAGGCTACCAGTAGTTGCAATGGCTCAGGAGAGCCTGCAACTGCACATTTAATAAGGAAACCTAAATTACATCTGGAACCTTGGAGTCCAAGAATGTGCATCCATCTTTTTATTTTTGCAGTGACAGTCATTAGGTTTCCAACCAGGGAGGTACAGCTAGTGTTTTTAGAACATGCTGTTCAAATGTAAAGTATACCTTCATCTCCTGATGTATGGGATGCTAAAACTATTCACCTACCTTGCTTGGTAATTTCTGTCTGTATCCAACTTTAACATGATAGATAATGGAGTCAGGTCATATAGAGAATTAAGTATTTTTCTCTTTGTTGCTTTTGAGAGAAAATATATTTGATAGAATTTAAAGAATGGCTCTAGCCTCTAGAGCCTAAGAAGTTCATCTCTTGATAATCTGCTTAAAAATCTGAACAAATTACATGATAACACGTGAAAAAGCTACAAGGGACAGAGATCTACAAACAATTTTATGTGGGTTTTCTTTTAAAACTTTATCAAAGGTAATAGTTAAGGCTGTCAGCAAAGCGAAGCTTGTCCAGTGTCCGGACCAGATGTTTTAGTCTTACCAGAACAAAATGGCGTGCTTTCTGGGAAGACTGGGTAGGGAGGGACGTTTCAGGAGGAGAGGCATGGTTGTACATGTTCTCCAAAGATGGTAACATTTGGTACTCTGATTCTCAATAATACCATTGAGTATATGACTGATGAAGAGGCATTAGCTCCTTCAAAGACTAAACTTCTTGGCGTTTTCTCAACTTACTGTTGTTAGGACTCCTTCATACTCTGAAAAGTCATTGAAGACCCCAAACGGCTTTTGTTTATCTAAGTCATATTGATAGATATTTACTGTATTAGATAAAATTTTTAAAAAGTTTACCAATTCATTTAAAAACACCAATAAGAAATTCACTGTTTATACAAAAAACATATTTTTATGAAAAATAACTGTATTATAAAAAATTTAGTGAGAAACCATGACATTGCTGTGCATTTTTGTTAATCTTGTTAATACCTGGCTTAATTCAAGAGAGTTAGAGTCTTAAATCGGCTTCTGCATTCAGCCTGTTATTTGGAATATTTTACTGTAAGTCATGAGAATGAAAGTGAAAAAGGCAAATCATATGTTAGTATTTCTGAGAAAATAATCTTGAGCTCATGGACCCTAAAAATCTTTCAGAGACCTCTGGGAGGGGTCCCTGGGCCATACTTTGAGAACCCCTCGGCTAAACCATACCTTCTTGAAAGCAGAGACCATTGCCTTGGTTTCCTCTTCTGTTCCTCGGGGCCCGGTAAATATTCGTTATATTGACTCTTCAAATGTGTTTACTGATTCAACTTTCCTCTGTAAAAATCCAGAGAGAGGACCCATCTGGTGAATGGGGACTAAACTCCCTTTCCAGGATGCCTTCCTCCTTAATTAGTCACGCCGTAAGAATCCATCTCAGGCCTTTGACTCAGCAGCCAGAGAGGTGCCACTGGACTCTTTTCCTTGTGTCTGATGACATTGCAGACTGGTTACAAATCAAGATAAGTAGTTGAGGGAAAAAATATTCCCTTTATAGTACAGTGAATTCTAGGAAGTCTTGGAGGTTACTGGGGGAAAGAAGCTAGAATTATTTCCTAGAAACAGAGTGGGAAACAGAGTGGGAAAGTCTCTGCACAAGTGTGAGGGGCCTGCTGGCACATGGGATCCACTCTGCTCTCCAGGAAGCATATGTGCTCTTCCAGTTCGAGTTTTCTGCACCAAGGCAATGGCAGGTGGCCTGAAGAGTGAGTGGGAAGCAGTCATCAGCTCTCCAAGTAACAGCATTCTCATTTGCCAAATGTTATGTTAATGTTTCTGCAAACTTGTGGTAGAAATATGCAAACTTAGGCAGAAAATATGCATACTGTTCGTATTAAGTTTTCAGACTTTTGATAAAATGTAGGTAAACAATATCAAAAGGTATCTTAAAAGTTATGTGCTAATTTTGCATAAGACAAAGATGTGTACAATTTAGGATGTTTACATTGGAGCAAATTGATCAGCTACATGAGGAAAGTCTTCATGAATATAGTAGCATAAAAGCAATTGTTTTTGCATTTGCAAAGAAATGGAAGCAAAAAACATTTTAAAAACAGCATGATTTTGTCTGCTTTATCTGAACGAGTAGTGGCATTTTCTAACGGCTTGTCTCTTGGGCACATAAATCATTGTGGTGCGTTCTTACTAATAGTCTTTGAACTTCTTTCTCTGTCCTTTTCTTCCGGGCCGGGCCGTATATTGCTGCCTTTAGCGCTTCAGCATGGAAGGGATCTCAAATGTCATTCAGAATGGCCTCCGCCACACCTTTGGAAATTCAGGTGGAGAGAAACAGGTGCTGGGTTATCCTTATTTTCCTCATTCTCTGCTTTTTCATTTCCTGTGTAAGTGAAGGTCCTGAAAGCTGGCAATTTTACTAATTTACTAAGACTATTGCTTAAAAGAGAGAAGTGAAAGTCTATCATTTTTATACTTTCAGTAATGCATACAATTCCCTTTAGGAAAAAGCGATTTTCAAATTGGCAATAGACTAAATGCATTCTTACTATATGATTTAGAGCTCCATTTTCCACTACCTTTAAACAAATTGCATTGACATAATGAGTTGCATGTATAGAATATATAACTAAACTAGAAAATGCTACACTAATTCTAAAAGTTTGAGAAACAAGATGTCTTTTGAGAGGGAAGAAAGCTGGTGTTGGTGTCTTTTGACTAGAGTTCTAGGTCAAACATGTCAATATATATATTATATATAATATAATATATATATATATATATATATACACACACACACACAAACACATACATATTTTACCTCCTTTTAAATGAAATTCAGGCGGTATTAAGGTATATCATGTAGTCAGCCAACACACTTGTCTGTCAAGTGAGGCATGCGACGTGATTTATACAAAATTATTTGTGGATATAGGTACCTGGCCAAATGTGTAGCAATTTACTTTACATTAACATTTTTGTATAATGATTTGAGGAGGATCATGAACAGGGGAAACACATCTATATTAATGAGTGTGCTTAAAATTACCTTTCACAATTTGAAATTTTCACTTCAAAAGGAAAACTTCAATGTGGCTTTTAAGTGAAGATTGAGAAAGTGTGCAGAATGTAGCTTTTGGCAGTTTATCAAAAGAAAGCATTTGAGCATAGAGTTTTTGCTAAAAGATAGTTTCTGTATTACCTGAGAAGGGTAATAATCAGTATTAAATAATCCTTCACATTGACATTTACAGCTCCATTAAGGGATGGTATAATTTTTTTTTTTTTTTATTCTGGAACCTCTACCTCTCTCAAACTCACAGGATGGCAAAATAACTTCCACACTGACCTACACACGCAAGTGGGACAGGAAGCCTGAGACCGTAGCCAGGTAGTGTGCTGGTGGGGGCGCAGCTTCCTGACGCTCTCACCAGCCAGCTTGCCACTCCCCCCCCCCATCCATGAAGTGGGGGGGGGGAGGCGCTTGTTTCCGGCTTCCTGTGTATTATTCACAAGGAAACATTCAGTTCTACAATTTGGTGTCACCTTGGAGAAGTCTACACCAAAAAGATGGTGGGAATTGTTTCTTAAACATGAATAATTCATTTTCTTTTCTGTACCTAGGGAGCCAGTTCTTGTTAAACCATTTTACCTTGTCTTTTGATTACGAGGTCCCTCAAGGATGAAATCACTCATGGAGGGTTAGGAATAGAGCGGAGATTTAGGGCAAGGACTAATGGCTCGGTCTCAAAAGATTCTGAGTAAAAACAGTAGATCTCCAGATGAGCACATGCAAACCACACTGAACTATATAGTTTTTGGTGGAGTGGTCAGAATAGGAACATCTGGACAATAATTTTTAGATTCTGCTTTCATGGGACATACTTATAGGCCATAACTCTGATACTCGTGAGCCTTTACAGTAGTGAACAAGGCCGTTTGTCTCAGTATCAGACGTAAATATTTATTATTCACTAGGCCATTCTCTCCTTTCACTTTTCTCTTTTCCTTTAATGCCTTTAAACATTCTGAATAATTTAAAATAATAATAATACACCTCTGAAATTGATATGCATGTCTATGTTAGCTTCTGGAAGAAGCTGGTATGTGTTTTTAAAGTTGTGAAGTTATCCACGTGACCATTTTGTTCAATCAGAAAAAAATGGTCTGAAACAGAATTATTTGGCTGTTGGGAATGATATGGTTATGCAGAACTGTTGCAACTCCGTTTTTAGTTTGAAATTACTATTTTCAAAGTATGTTGAAAATATGCAAGAAGAATGTTAAATAAGACTAAAAATGAACAAATTACCGTCAGACCTAATTTTAGTAAATTTTCAATAACTGAAAGGTGAAAAAATAGATGTTTATGTTAACATTAGGCTTGAATGAAGCAGATAGAATTGGGCAAAATAGGAGTTCCAGCTGAGATAGTAAGATACACATGTTCCTTATTAAAATAGCTCATGTTTCATGTTATAAAATAGACTTAATGTAACTGTATCAAATTTGTGCAGATAAGGTCATTCAGATTTAAGTGACATTTTTTTTTTCACTTGGCAGTACTTGACAACAGTCATTCCCTATGAGAAAAAAAATGGACCACCATCTGTTGAAGATCTTCAAATATTAACAAAAAGTGAGCAAAGACAAAATTAAACAGTTAACCATATTTACTTTTGCTGAATCTAAATACTAATTTTGGTTGGTTAATTGATATTGTTTTGTTTTGTCAATTTAAGATAGTAAATGATAGATATTATCATTTATTGAGAATGAACCATAAATGGCTATAGCATCAACCATGACCCTAAATCCAGAGTTGATTTGTAGTTTTTGTGCTTTTTCTTACCTTTTGAAATATTTGCAAGCTGAACTTTTGAGGGAAAAAAAATGTAACTTGATTCTGCATCATCTCTTGAATGTTTAAGAACAGATCATTCATCAATAAATAAGGTGCTTCATGGATCTTCTATAAATATGACTGTCAGTAACTCAATAGGAAAGATTTAGAATGTGTCCTAAAATGCTCTCCTTTTTTAGGAATGTAGGACCCTGAACCCAAGGTAATAGTCATAGATAGAATTTGAATTGCTAGTAATATTTTAAGAATTATTTGGCAAATATTAAAAAAGCCTATTCTGTGCCAGGCTGCATTCTGGGACTTTAGTGAACAAAGTCGACAAAAATACTGCCATCTTCAAGAGGCAGTTATTATTTTGAAATAATTTGTTAGACTTAAATATACATTCCATTGAATATCTCTTATGATAGCCATAAATGAGTCATGAATTCTGGTTCTATCCCTGTTATTTACAGTGATATCCTTGGATGTTACTTACTTTCTCTTGGTCACAATGAAAAACAAGGATAAAAATATTTGCTATGTTTCCCTCATTGTAAATAACATATGGGTGATTTGAGGTAAGTCTGTTTGTTTTCCTTGAAGGGACTAGATTTGCTGACCTGTTAGATTCTTTCTAACTGTAAATATTTGTAATAACTGCTGATTAAAGAGGGAACCAAAAAAGAGAAAATCACAGGAATAGATCTTGGTGATGAGACTTGTTTTAGAATTTAGAGATAAGGAGGCACGGTTGGGGTGAGCGCAAGGGAGCTTCCTGCCTGCTATGTGAAGTTGTTATTCCTTCCTTTGGTGAACAATACTTTCACAGTCTTTTATATTAAAATATGGATAAATCAAGTGATGCTAGCCAGTCTGAAGTAGAGAATGAAGAGATTAACTGGGTGGCCAGCCCTCTGATTTTCCCGGAGGAACTCATGACATTAGGAGTGTCCAAGATCACACAGGGGAATAGTTAATTATAGGGCTGGGTCTCTTAATTCCCAATCCACTGTGCTTTTTAATAATGCTAGCTTATGGCATGTGATTTTATGTAGAAATGAAAACAAATCTAAAACATGATGGGAAACAGAAATACTGAACAGAGTAGCCCTCCAAGAAGGGAACATAACTATTGCCTTAGAAGCTAGGAATTCCTGAAAGACCTTGGCTTCTCAGATCATGGACAAACATACTTGGCCAAACCAGTCACATAATTCCCACAGAATGTCAGGCTGATTCTTAGATGATGTATTTGTAGACAAACACCATTTGGAATCTCTGGATGAGTGAACATGTGTAGCGGGTGTGAGTGAATGTCCCAGTTAGTATGAGTTTCACTTTGAAAGTAAAAAGTGGTTATCTCCTAAAAACTTGGGGGAGAACCGGGGCCTCTGCCACTGCCTTGTAGATTTTAGGATGTTAGCTGTGGTGAAAGCCCTGGGAAGACGAGTGTAGCCTTTCTGGTTATGTCGCCGTCCTCAGAAAAGCTACTAGAATTCCACAGCAGTAGTAAGAACTAGAATAATGTCATGCTAATGCTTATATAGCATTTATACCATGTGGGGCACTATTCTAAGGCCTTCACATCTGAAGTAGTAACTTGGTAATCACAAGCCTTTTAGACTGGTCTGATGAGGAGTCTCATCCTACACATGAGGAACTTGGTGCACTATGTGGCCAAGTAACTTGCTCAAAGCTCCACAGCTAGGAAGTGGGAAAGCCAGGGTTTAGGCCCAGATGGACTGACTTGCCGGTTACCCCATGTTGTTTTGTCATATGTCTCGGGGGAAAGAGTGTGGCATTTCCTCAGGATGCTCTGGAGACAGTGAGTTGGCAGTCACTGTGCAAGGGTAGCATTTATTCATGTAGTGTTTATTCGTGTGTTCCTGGGTGGCTTAGATTTTTAGCCACTCTAATAGCTGATTATCCTATTAGTCTTTGCTTAGAGATAAAATTGTCAAAGATTGCCTATAGGGATGAGGCTAATTCGCTAAGTTTCCTCCGTAGTATAGGAGCAGACCGGAGCAGAAGGCCTGGCTGAGTGCTGCTTTGTAGGTCCGTTCTTTGTTTTGGTTTCTCACAGTTTGGTTTCTAAGAAGGCTGACAGATATGTTCCTTGGAGAATGTAGCTAACTAGTCATTTATCTAGGACTTTCTCCAGCTTGTGAGATCTGCATACTGAGGTTCTCCCACTCCCCAGGGCCCATGGAAGTGCTCACGATGGTGCCTCGCCTTCCAGTACTTAGGGTGACAGGTCTGAGGCTCTGTGTAAATGACCCAGTTCCTTTTTCCAGATTCCTATGCTTGGAAGTTTTAAATCCGGGAGATGAGTGTCAGGTAACAGGAATGTTCTCACCTGAATAAGGACTTACTCGGCTACGGTGTGTTCTCATGCCTTTGCAGTTGTATTTCCATTTATCAGTCATTTGCATGGGTGGGTTGTGCCATGTAATTAATTAAGGCTACAACATAAATGAGATTCTTGATCTGAATTTGAAATTGTTGCCTTGTCTTTGTCTCCTTTGTTTTACAGTTCTTCGTGCCATGAAAGAGGACAGTGAAAAGGTTCCAAGCTTGTTAACTGATTATATACTGAAAGGTGAGTTTTATGTTGTGCATGCGATGGTTGGAAAGTGTTGAGTTGATGAGTGCATCATCTTGCTAATAGATTAGAAAGTAGCTTCCTGCTAATAGATTAGAAAGTAGCTTCCAAACACACTTTTATCAGTCTCATTTGTGCATAGTGAGGATAGATGCATGGCTTACTGATGTTCCTCACATTATGAATTATGGTTATAAAATTCAACTTTTATTTGGAGTCTTGAACTGGAAGTAATTTGCATAGCTCAGTTGTGAGCATGGATGGAGGCAGGCAGTGAGGAAATATTATGGAGACTTCCCACAATTATGTGAGTCTGGGGTGTTCACTGACACTGGAAGCGTTGGTAAGGTGGTCTCTGCCATTTTGGGGACAGTAGAAAGAAGAGGACAGATCTGTGAGGATGGATGAAAGAGGGGACAGTCACATTTGTGAAGAGTCCCAGAGAGAATAATAAGGGGATAGTTGTAAGGGATGGGGAGGGGAGGGAGAAAATGAATGGATTTTCATCAACTGGGACTGTGGAAAATGAGCCATAAATCTTAGCGAGATCAAGATCACAGGTTGGGAACAGTGATGGGGTAAAGGAAAGTCATTTGAGATGTTAATGAGGTCACTTACTTTGGTGAGTAAAGCGCAAAATTTGGAAGATAAAGAGGGAACTGATGAACTTTTTAATTATAGGCAAAACTAATACTTTTCAGTGAAATTATTTTTTATAAAGCAGCAGTCATTCAGGTGAGTTATTCCAAGCATCATAAAATGCACCCTATAGGGTGTGATCCAGTATTGAGAGCAGTCCTCTTCTGGTAACATTGTCCTTTGGGTTCTCTCTTCTCGGCAGAGTTGCTGGCTGAATCATAGGAAGGTTGGGATTTCTGAGATGTTAGGTAACTCAGATGGGACATTTCTTCAGCCATAGCTTCATAAAGAGAGAACCTCAGTAGAATATATGGGGAGTTCCAAGTCAGTGATATACTAAATATCACCTGTAAGAGACTTGGAGTGGAGCCAGTCATTAGGTTAGGGGGAGGGGGAGGGGGTTGAAAAGAATATATTGAATTTTTAAGTAAGCTGTGTTCTTCTGATGAAGGGCTTTTTCTTCCTATTACATTCTGAATTTTCTTTTTTAATACCTGATACCTTTGTTTGCTTTTTATGTTGTGCTAGCATTGGTATGAAAGCTGGATTGTTCTGAGGTTTGTTCTTATAGATGTGACACAGGAATGAGATGAACATAAAGAACATGTCTTAATTATAGGGGGTCCCTAGGGCACTACTGTGAGCACCAGAGATGCTCTGAACAAGCTTCTGAAGCATTCTTTGGCTATTTTATCATTTGACTTACTGCATGAAAGAATTTTATGATCCAGAGAACAGAGTGCTCTGTGGGCGAATGATGTTGAAGTTTTTCCCCTGTAACCCAGGCCTGTAACTGAACCTGTACCACATGCCTTCGGAAAGCAGCACTTTGCTAATTTCTGTGCCACAGACTCCAGCCTGTGAGCCAGGCCTGTCTGTACTATAGCTGCTTCTCACGAGCTGCTTGTGTGCATTTGTTGTTGCTTTGCCTTGGCTTTATGAGGACTGGGTGGAAAAGAAGCTAGGGTTCAAACCAAGGTGGTGACTCTGCAGTCTGAGCATGTGAGTGGGCGTGTGTGATGCTCAGAGCTGTTCAGTTGCGTGGGGAGGGTATGGATGAGGGTTATATAGACAGGGGTTGACCAAACATGCTCTCTTCCACCCATCCTGGAAGTTCACAGCCATCAGCAACTCCTCTACCATAGGGGGCAGGACCCCACCCCATAGAAGGTGCAGCTGCTTAAGGGGGAACTCTCCTTCTGCCTTCTTGGCGGGACTTCCTCATAGTTGTTTTAACAACAAGGACTGCTAAACATACCAAGCTTCATTTTACTGCAGAGGTATGAAATGAAAGAAGGTAGAAAAGTGGCCTCATTTGGCCTGAGAAAGGAGGGATGGATGTTCTATGGGCTCCTTGAGCTTTTTCTCACACCTGCTTAATTACCCCACTGTGGCCTGCTGCCACCTCACCTTCCAGGTTGTACCAAAGGCTGGTAGTGTAGACAGGGTTGCTGCTATGTGTGTGTGGAGACTTGCACCCTTCTTTCACTTCCTGGGGAGCCTCTTTGTGGTGTTACAAGCCTGATGGTATAAGTCTAATGTTATGGGCTCTTATCTCTAAGTGGCATTTTAAGAGACATGGCCTTTTGGTATCTCATTTCTGGGCAATAATGTGTCAGGAGAACTTTTCACTGTTGAAAATGTGTAGCCTTTTAAAACCTTTTAAAAAAAGTTGATACTGTAGATCTTTGCATTGTTTGTTCTCCTGATTTAATAGTATATTTTTATATACATATAAAATGTATATAAAATGTATATACATCTGTGTAAATACATATAAAATATGCATTTCTATTTAAAAGTTTTTTCCTTCCTCTAGTGCTCTGTCCTACATAGGGCAGCACCGCGTCAGGAACAGCTTTCTCTTCTGTGGACTACAAGCTAGATTTCCTATAGCATTGTTCTGAAACCTGGCTACCATTCCCTTCTGCTATTGGAAACTCAGCACACTTGAACTTGGGTTTGTGATTCAGTATTAACTAGATCATGCTTTCACTAATTCTTTATATTATGAACAAGAGAAGTATGGCACTGTTCTGAATTCTAGAGGTGTGTGTGTGTTTTTGTTTTGTTTTGTTTTTGTTAAATACTAACAATTATGAACTCTTCTCTCCTCCACCTTTGTAGAGTAAGGGGGAGTAATGTTTGTGCATGCGCAGTTATATTTTTCCTGAACTGACAGTATGCCCAGTTGAGTTTTTATGGCTTTCTAGATCTGCACTGCACTGAAGAACTATATTAAAGCATTGAGAGATTTATACTGTTAACTGTTCTTCGGTGGTGGCAAGAACCGACGCTGTTCTTTATAAAGGGACTGTCAGGATAAATATTACCTACAGTGTTGTCAAGGGAGACAGAAACTGAAACGTGGGCTGTTCTCTGAAGAAGGGGAACCAGAATGTGCGCTATGGCAGATGACAGTGACGACAACTACGGATCAACAATGATGATGACCAAGGGCCTTGATGACCAAGGCCGAGGCCTGGAGGCCCAGTGGGGAGAGGGCTGATACTGGAGGTTGCTGCATCTTTCACCCCTATTGAGACGTTAACCATTCAGTTGCCATTCACTTTCAGAACCTAGTATTGTTGAACTTTGGATGTTTATATGTCTTGCCTCACGTGTCTGTGAAGAAGTGTCCTTGACAAGGAGCCTGTGTCCTCCAAGGTGCTTTCCTGTATCCTGTGCGCTGCTGTGGCGCCCTGTCCCCACTCCTGCCCGAGTGTCTCCTGAAAGCGCTACTCCTGGAAACAGCTCATCGATCCGGCACTGGTCATGAAACACTTTTCTGCCAGTTCCAGTCAAGTCATTGCCATTTAATAAATGTTGAAAAAAGGGTACTGCATGTTGGAGAGATTTTTTTTGAGTTTCTGTTGTATCTACACATTTTTTTTTAATTTTTAAAAAATTTTTATTTATGATAGCCACAGAGAGAGAGAGAGAGAGGCAGAGACACAGGCAGAGGGAGAAGCAGGCTCCATGCAGGGAGCCCGACGTGGGATTCCATCCCGGGTCTCCAGGATCGCGCCCTGGGCCAAAGGCAGGCGCTAAACCTCTGCGCCACCCAGGGTTCCCACCACTCTACACATTGTCCATCACTACAGTGTGGAAGCTGGTGAACCCCCTGATTAGCTTCATGATGGGAAGGAGAGGGGAGAGGGGTTTTTCCGGGAAGTCTTACTCTTTTCCTGGGTCTGGGAGACATTCCTGACGGCAGTGGCAGCTCCCTCCCTGACAGAGGTGTGGAAAGAGTTCAGAGGACCTGGCAGGGGACTTTAAAATTCCACTTAAACATTTGTGAGCACACAGGCTCATTCCTATTCCTCATTTCACTTGGTAACTGGGACCCCAGGGCTGCAAAGGCAGCAGCTCAGTTTGGAGCTGGAGGGCAACTTGGCAGCTCACCTGTGACCTGGGGAAAGGTGAGCCTGAGCTGGTTCCTTGTCTTATCAGTGTCTTGATAGTGAGAATGTGGGACTTGCCCCTTGCCCTTCAACTGATGAAGTTGCATACTTCTACAATAAAGTAACTAACTTCAACTGAATTAATGATGCAAATTTGTAAAAAAAAGTTTTGACTATACTAAGGAAGTATCATTTTAGAAGACCTACTAGAGAGTCAAAAGTCCTTGAGGGTCTATTTTTTGGTGGAGATTCAATAGTGGTCTGTTTATAGTTCATTCTTAAGTTGATGCTTTTGGAGTGTACGTCCTTTCAACTCCCAGTCCCTGTGTAATGGGATTTCTGATTTTGCTTGATAAACTTGCTTTTTCAGTGGTGAACTATCAGTGTTTCTTACCTTGCTGGCACACATGATGAATGGATTTTGATACCAATGAGAGGAGAGGAGCACGTTCCTGATTTGTGAGGGACAACAGGTAGGCTGTCTCCCTAAGGAGCAGCATCGAAGTGCCATCCTGAGCAGGATTTTTTTTTCTTTCTTTTTTTTTTTTTTTTACAAGGGTTTGTGGGGGGAAAGGCCCTGCCCTCTGAGAGCAGCACCAGAGCTGCTTGGGGTGCTGGATGGTCATCAGACTCACGACTTTCACGCAAAAGGACGAGCAGTCCTTTTTGAAATTGAGATTCAAAGTGTTTATTTGTTGCCAAGAACCCAGCTGCAAATAATTCCCTTATGGCTTTGTTTTTCGAAGAAAACAAAACAAACTGTAGAACTACAGTGCACTCCAAGTGCCATATATCTATTTTATTCTTCAGGAAATTATATTTGTTTTTCTTTTACAAGAGCACAACAGGAACCAAAGTAAAGAGTAATAGATACAGCACTCAGGATAAATCATATCTTTAAAATAATAATAAAAAAATTTACACCTCGTCCTATATCCTGTTAGTATTTTCATAATATGGCCATGATTGAAAAAACAAAAAGCAAGCATTTACAACTTTTTTTTTGATCTATATATATTTTTTTTATGCCAGGAATGGATTCATTGTCGACAAAATTTTATACCAATCAGGTTGATGTAGATCTATTTTGGTAACATAGTATCATTAACAAATTTATTTTGGAAATAGATAAAAATATTGCCCCTTGATAATAAATCTTTTTTCTTTGATGCAAACAGCTAGAACACCTTTTTCTTTTCCTTTTGATATTCTAAGACAAAAAAAAATGGTTCATCTTCAGATTAATAAATTAGGTCATTATAATAATAAATTAATTTTTTTTAAAGTTCAGCAACCTCTGTCCCAAGTATTTACAACAATACTTGAAAGTTCCTCTACAAAACAGAACACATTTTCCTTTCACATTAAGCATCCTGGGTATCTGTGTCTTTCACAACAAGCATTTGAAAAAGAAAAATCAATGCACAAATGGGTAATTAGTATAAAAGTGCTAAGAGCTGTTTGAAAAGTTAACACTATAGTATACAGCCAGTTATATCTGAGGCAAACTACAACAAACTTCCAGCTTATTATGGACAATATTCCAGTAGTTGTTTCAAACAGTTGTTTGAAAAAAAAAAATCCAGGAGCTGATGAGTGATGCAGAGAAACTGCCGTCATTGTTTCTGGCCAGTGAACAAATTGAAAACCAACAGAAAGCCTATCCAAACAAGGAAGAAGATTTTAATAAAGGAATACCTTCTCCATAAGCAGGTGTGATGCTGACTGCATAAGGCGTGTGCATACACACACTCACACTCACACACACTCAACACACAACTTTCTTCCCAATTAAACTGCAGGTAGAATGAAATTTTGTGTTATTAAAAATTTGTAAGTGATCAAAAGCATTGATATGGAATGCCTGTTTGTCTTTGTTCTGGTTAAAATCTCATAAAAATACATTCAACAGGAAAACATAAATTGTATGTGTATAAATATATATGCATATATATATTATATACACACGCACACAAATACTTTTGTTTTTTTGAAGCATAAGATAGTTACATAAATATTCCTATAATTGCTAAAGTTTTAAGGAGGCATACTTTTTTTTGAGCTTCAACAAAGGTGCTTGAATAATATACAATTAAAATGAAGTAGTTTCTATTTTGTAGAATCAGTATATAATAAGGAAAAAAAAATCCCCAAACAGTCCTTTTTAAAAAAAGTTTCTTCTTAAGCTAGAGCTTCAACAAAAACTATAAACAACCAACAAGGGAACAAAGCCACGACAAACAATGAAGTACAGCCCCTGGAAATACCTGGTGTCCTTCGCCCTCTCCCTCCTTCCTGCCACGCTGTGGTAAGAAAAGCTCCAGTGCTCGCATCAAGAAATGACTTAGGTCTTGTTCACTTGCTGACTCTACTAGGAACTGGCTGATTGGCTTGGAAGAAAACAAAGCAGCAAAAAGTCTAACTGTATATATCCTTAATAACCCGCGGCAGGGAAATGCCGCATCACATTTCTCCTGCTTGCTCACCGCCCACCGCAGCGTGACCGGATAGAAAAGAAACTCGTGGCTTTAGACCGGGGATGGCTAGCAACAGGTTCTGGCGTGCTCGTCTGGCAGTCCTAAGGTGGCTATGGCCGCTGGATCGCAAGGCCTCCGTTTCCCGCTCATTCAGGCCTGAGCTTTGAAGCAACCCGTGCAGTCTTCAGAGCAACAGGAAAATATCCTCTGGACAACTCAACTGCTTTTATTTTACTGGATTTCTCCCCGAGCCCAGCTGACCAATTTGCCTTCCCAACACCACCCTCCCAACCCGTCTCCCCAAACTCACTGTCCCCACCCCCAAATATCTCTACAGCTATATTACAAGCAAATATATCTTAGCAACTTTAAAAACTTTGGTTCTATGAAAACACTTGGTCAGTTATCTTGAGGAAAGTGGGAATGCTTGTTCTGCACACTGCCGTAGACAGAGCCCATCCCGGTAAGTTCTTAGCGCTGTACATCAAGTCACAATCCAAAACGATCCACTAAGCAAGTGCACAAATTCTAGTTTACTTTTAAAAGCAGATTTAGTCGTTTTCTGTCTTTTGAAACCTCATCCACGTCGCCTTTCTTCACACTGTCTGGTAGAAATTATCTGCCTGTAGGTGGTTCTGTTTTTGCATGCTGTAGAAGCCACTGAATCTTGCATCTGGTTCAGCAATTCTTAGCATTCTCTGTGAACTGTCCACTGGGACTCTGCTTCCTTTCTTGCAGTCCACAGACACCAGCTGATTATTTAAGGAAGAAGGCTATTTAATGAGAGGAGGAAAAACCACAAAGAATGAGCTATTTTACGTATCCCAAATTAACAAATGTGGTCCTGACTCAAGTGAGGTAAGAGCTTTACAGGACACTGACAGGGGTGGGGGTTGGGGCGATGCTGGACATGGTGTTTCCACTTCGTTCTAGCACCACCAGTAGTTTTGTAAGGGATCCTGCCCGACAAGCTGTGTTTAAAAGTGAAATGCCAATAAATTCTGTCAAATGGGGTGGATGAAGGGACTGAGAAAAGAGTTGAGTGAAGCCACAGAACTATGTTCAAATCCTTAAGGTGCAGTCTAGCCCCCAAAAGGGTGGGAGGAGGAGTGGGAGTCACCAGATAGGCAGATTTAAGAGAAATAAGAGAAATGGGCAATTTTAAATCACTCGCTGTATAAAAGCATCACAGGCTAGGCCAGCCCCAGTCTGTATCCAGCTACTCTATGCACATCATGAGCTGGTCCCTTTTCCCAGCTCTGCACAGCGAGGACTGAGTCTTGCTCAGCCCCGCGTCCTGACCCTGCACGTGCCCAGCAGAGGTGGTGCCTAAAGTGTAGTTCTTGAAAGAAAAGCAGAGGCAGGATAAAGCACCTGACAGTAATTTTATATGGATGAGTTACCTAGATGAGAAATTGGATTAAAATAATTATTCAAGCTGTTTTCAATTCTTTTTTTTGTTTTGTTTTGTTTTCAATTCTTAAGGGCATAGGATTTTTTTTTTTTTTTTAAGAAAAAAACTAAATGTAAAAAGTGGACTTAGGGCTAGAGACAATCATAACTTTTCCCTTTAATAAAAAATGAATTTTCTTGGCTTTTAAGACAGGCTGATTTGACAACAAATACATATTCCTTCTTTCTCAATATGAAATGTCCTCTCTCTGCCTGGTCTACTATTATTTTACAGTCTCTTCAGGATCTTTTGCTGCCTTTCACTAGTGTGCTTGCCCTAGATACGTTCCCCCTGTCCTTTGGAGTTTCGTATATACTCATGACACTCTAGCTGTCTTGTTGCTCTTGCCCAAGTGTGGTCACCCTCTCTTTAGGATTTCTTTCCCAATTCTAAGCTGGTAGATCACTGAGTTTTAATTTCTAATATTAGCAATCAGTCCAGAAGTATTTCTTTTTTTGAAAACTTGAAATTGGATGTGTGGTGAGGTCAGGATTCATTAACCAATGGATGATGGCTAACTCATCCAGTGAGTGCTCCAGCCCCAGGCAAGTAATATGTATTGGGGTCGCTACAGCTTGCTATGCAATTTGAGGTCAAGACACCAAAGCAGAATTTTCACTGGCTAATAAAAAAGACATCAAGCAATTTAAGGGAATGGAAGCACACAAGCACAAGCCTTCCTCGTTTAGTCACACAAGGCACAAACTTTTTCAAGACTATACCTTAGTTGGTGTTCGATACCAGCAAAGCAGTGGTATCCACTGTTTCTTCTGATTGATGAACAGGAATGCTATTATAATCGAGAGGCCGATGATGATGGGAACCACAACCGAGGCAATGGAGTCCAGTGAAGAATCTTCGCCTGAATGCAGCCTGTTGTTATCTCTGTAATCTACCTGGAGGTGACCCATGTCTAGGAGGAAAACAGTTATAAGCACTTATTACCTAAACAAGAATTTTTAAGGATTATTTTAGTTACACTGCAAATAGAGCTCAAGAACTTGGTTTCATTTTTCATTTCTTCCTAATGCTTTCAGGCTAACCATGATTCAAGTGTAATGATCCAAAAAGCCCTCTTACGAGAGAGCAGAGCTCTTAGGGACGGATGTGAGACAGGGAAAATTAGGGTGAGAGAAGGTCAGCAACTGGGCAGGATGAAGGTGGTTCTAGCTAGCCAAGAAAACAAAATCGTTACGAGACTTTATAAAGTGACTAAAACTAGATTGCTGAAAGTATTAACATTAACCTATATGGTCTTTAAGATTCTGAAGCAGGAACATTAGCTTAGCTCCCTGCTTACCAGCAAACAGGAGAAGAGGACAAAGTATCCTCTTAGACTAACCCGAGTGACAGTGAAGACTAATCACTAGTGTAATAGTAAAAATGAAGCCAGAATCGAGAGTTTGGCCTTTTGGCTGATATTCTGGTTTCCTGAGCTCTAAGCAAAAATGCTTCCCTCTTCATAAACTTGTTGCAAACTCGCTAGACCTATTAATTTTCCTGCCTTAGTTAATATACTGCACAGGGGACAACATTTAAGAATGAAGGTCTTTCTGTTCCTTTAAATCATCATTCTTGCCAGGACTGTTGCAGAGATTGCAGGGTTAACTCTGTAAC
Organism: Vulpes vulpes; assembly: GCF_048418805.1. Classification (NCBI taxonomy): domain Eukaryota; kingdom Metazoa; phylum Chordata; class Mammalia; order Carnivora; family Canidae; genus Vulpes; species Vulpes vulpes. Next base: position 82,744,597 of record NC_132787.1, read on the forward strand.
AATCAGGAGCACCTCCTGGAAGTTTCCTTACTTTTCTTTTAAATAAACCACTGTGGTCAGGTTGTCTAAATGTATCAAAAATCAGGTTAGTGAAACATGGAGGGATTACATAATCAAAAAGAGTTGCTCTTAAATTGTTCTGGAAACTCAGTTCATAGTAGTACAGCTTTGTGATATTAAGACTATCTATGGTTTTAAAATCAGATTTTTTAATAATAGGCTTTTTCTGTGTGTGGAGGGTTGGGGGCACAGGAAGGAGAAACTTCCTGGTCATTCCATCCATTGTAGATGGTAATACTTTATAGGAAGTTTAATTTTCATATAATTTCATATTTTCATTTTAATATATTTCATATTTTCATATTTAACAGCATCAAGACAAAAGCGAAAGGTCAAAATAACATCCTATTGATGAATTCAGGTTTTAAATACACAATGGATAAAGGAATGAACTTTTCTTACCACACTCCAAATGATATTGCAAATGATTTTAGGAGTATCATGTCATTACAAAGAAATTTAAAAGTAAATTAAGGAAAATCTTAGTGAAAGGAAAAGGAAGCTTCAACTGAAGTCTATTTACAAAATTCAGTCCTTAAGTTCTGTTCTGATGCAAAAAGGCCATAAAATTTAGCTTTGGGCTTCCCAGCAGCTAAAGCAAAAACGGAAACAAGTATCATCAAGATTCACAGTGTCTTCAACTTTAAAAATAATCTTACTTAGGAGAAGTATAAACTTTAATTAAAAATAATCTTACTTAGGAGAATATAAATTTTTCTGCTACTGACACATGAGGAAATTTCTCCTCAGCAACTTTGTAACAGATACTACATAATGCACAGGTCCTTAATGTATTGCAGTAAATAAGGCTGTTCTTATGACTAAAGCCCAGCATCTAGAACAGTGTGTGGCACGGAGTAGGCACTAATATTTACTGATTGGATGAATGCAAACGTAATGACAAAGCACAATTCAGTCACGGCAATTACACTAGTAGCCAAAACTCTGGGTCCAGGAATCTGGCTCTCTGGTTAAATGGCTTGATCTAAAGATTCAGAATATCTAGAGTAACAACAGACCCTTAGTCTCTCAAGCAATGAATACTGCTTCTCCCAAAAGAAATAATATGTGTATAGTAGTGATTTTGAGAATGTCCTTTGAGTAGACAGGAGGCAGTACTGAGTCATGGCTAAGACCTCTTGATTAAGGTGTCTACTTTTATAGAGGAGGCAATATTGCCAGGAACCCTGCCTTGCTTTATCACTTAACTACTGAGAGAAAGAATAAACATGCCTATTATACACAATTGAAAGGACAGAGCTGGGGGGAGGGGGGGAAGCATGGAATAAATCCGATGAGTGGAAAAATCAACACATGTAATAAATTGAACTCTCATGGAGAGAAAACAACCTGGAAGCAGAGGGTAACCTAATGCATAAATGCTTAGCCCAGAATCCACAGGGACTGAATAATTTATTACTTTCCTTACATACATACAAATACGAGAGCTGGCTTAGAAGTTCCAGATACCAAGCTTTTAGGACAAGGAACATATTTCTTTCCATCATCACTCAGTTTCTGAGCTTGTGGGGCCAGAAAGAGGCATTTTATCCAGTTACCTGCAGACTTATTTTATCATTCTGGGTTAACTGTGTTATAGCCAGGGAGGTCTTCCCTGGAGTGGTTACTTGAATTACTTGGGCCTGCCATTTAAAAAGATATCTAAAGGACATTAAAGAAAAATTTAAAAAATAGATCATATGTAAGACTACAGAGATCTCAGTTGACTTTGGCGCTTACCTCTGGGGAGATGGATGATGTCATTTTCACTTGGTGTAGGCCACAAGGGAACCTCCAGGTCGATGTCGCCACGGTGATTTGTTTTCTCAATGGGTATATTGGTTGGTTCTGGGACATACATTTCTAAAAGAAAGGCACATTTTTCATAAGAGCTGATGGAGGAGCTACTTATTGTGGACTTTTGTTTCCTCAATCCAAATGGATGGTGCATTCAATTCAGTACAATATGTCCTGGGACATGAAAAGATCCAGTTTCTGCATTTACATCATTACTGCTAGAGAACCACTACCTTTGCAAGTGTGGGAAACATGTCTTATGTAAAAGAGGGAGAGAAAGTTTTCTCCTCCACCAGGGTCAGAAGCTCTTTTTCATGTTGGTCCTGTAGTTCTGTGCAAGCTGATAGGGACTGGTTAGAATGGAAAGATTTCTTTTGCTTTCCATCAGCTAAATACTATACCTTAATAACGGCTTTTCTTTCCTCCATGAGTGTTGAATCATTTGTATAAAACATGTCATAGGAAGTGAAAAAGTAAAAGCATCTTGTGCTCTTTATGCATTTCTTAGCCAATTCCCCTCCAGTCCCTCCCCTAAATGGGAAGAGACTGTAGGCAGACCCCACGAGGTGCGGCCTGGTGGCCTGGCTCAAGTACTAAATGGCAACTTGGTTACCACTGGAACCATGTGGACTGGAAGATGACCCTCAGTAAACAGATTTCCATAATCTAACTTGATCATGTAGGCACTCTCATCAGTAAGATACTACAACATGAAACAAGACTAAGAATAATAATACTCTTTATCCCAAATATCAGGGTTTTTTTTTTTTTTCTTTTCTTTTTAAAGCTAAGTTCTAAAATGGACCAGTGAAAAAAGTTCAGAGTTTTCCCTGGTTCCTAGCAAATATATTATATATTCTTTCATCCAGCTAATAACCTTTTTAGAGAAATAATTCTTGAGAACCCCTATTTTCAAAAGGTGACACAAAAGTCTGCATCAATCATATATCTATTTTTGGCCAGTTTCTGGCATGTTATTAACTAACTTTCATAAGGTTACTCAACATTGGTAATACTAAGTATTCACTAGTGGCCTAATTTAGTCAAAAATAAGATACATAAAGTACAAGCTATAGGAGTTAAGACAACTAATAATCCTCTGCTCACAGTGATTGCTGCCTAACCCACGGTCCCCTGCCTTTCAAGAAGTGAACCACAAGATGAATTAGAGAGAAGGGGAAAATGAGAGGGAACAGAGTATCTGCTCTGCTTCCACTGTGTGTTAACGGAGTACCTGCCAGGGAAGAAAGAGAGGTTAAGTGAAGTACCCACGGTGACGAATCCAGGGACTGGCAGAGATGGCATTCAGATCCAGTTCCGTGATGCCACAGCCTGGCTCTTCTGGTGCCCCCGAGGAAAAAGTTATTTTGGCCTTCATCCCCGAGTCTTCTGCTTTCTTACTTAAATACAGCTGACCCTTCAACAACTTGGGTTTGAACTGTCTGGGTCTACTCAGATGTGGTCTTTTATCAGCACGGTATTGTATTTTCTTAATGATTTTCTTAATATTCTCTTTTCTCTAGCTTACTCTCTTTTAAGAATATAGTATATGACACATACACAAAGTATGTGTTAATCAGCTGTTTATGATACCGGTAAGGCTTCTGGTTAATAGTAGGCTACTACATGGTAGTTAAGTTTTTGCAGAGTCAAAAGTTATACTGGGATTTCTGAGTGTGCAGGACTGGCACCTCAGACATGGCAAGGGCTAGACACAGTTTCAAAAGGATACCTGAAAATTCCAGAATTAAAAAGAGAATTTACTGACAATATTATTTACTGAAGCAGGGACCTGGTGCAACCAGTGACTCTCAAACCTTCCTGTCTTATCTGAATCACCTAAAGACCTTATAAAATGTGTTGATTCTCACAGGGCCTGGTTCTGTAGGCCTACGGTGGGTGATCTGGGGTGGGTGTGTAGGCATGGTGTTTAGTTCACCCACTGAGAAACCCTGATTACGTGATAGGAATTTCTCAGAAGAGTTCGGAAAGAGAAGTGACCTTGATATGTAGGTGACCTCCTTCCATGCCACAGCAGCCCTGAGCACCTCCCCGTGAGGGTCCAGCACGCAGCATTGAACCTTCCCCGTCACAACAGGGGCCAACCTACCACTGGCATCAGGGAGCTCAGCAGAAAAGGCCAATGAGATCTATTCCACTGGACCTGGGAGCATCAACAGCTAAGCAGCCAAAGCCCCTTCCTGGATGCCCCCAGAGCTGGGATCGGTTCTTCTTCACCTCAGGGTTTTCCTGGGTGACAGCAGCAGAGCAGCAGTCTTGAAATCCTCGTGCCTCCCATCTGCACATGCGTAGATGCATGGGGCTGCAGGGGTCAAGTCCTGCTCTTGCAGGTGTTTGGAAAGGCTCTAGCAGGCAACAGTGGAAAAGGCAGAGGGTCTGCCCTAGATGAGGGGGGAGGCCTTAAAGAGTGATTGATTATATCACCCCATCCACAAACACTTCCTGAGCCCTTCATGGGCAACGTTTTGGGGAGGCGGCCACGAGCGAGACCCGTCCTGCCCTTGTGCTCTCCCACTGGCAGGTGCTCCTCACCGCTGAGCGGCTCCAGCCCGCCCTCGGTACTGTCTTCTCCATGAAACTCAGTACTAAAGTCTCAACTAAAGTCGACCTATACCTCCTCCTTTGTCACAAGATAGCCAGAGCTCTAGTTTGGTGCAGCTCCTGTGCCAGGACAGAGGGTCACTGCCTTTCGTGTGAACTCACAAGTGGCACAGTGTCTGAGTGGTTGTGCCAAAAAAAGAGAAGTCTTTCAGCAAAAAAAGACTTAGACAAACAAAAAGAAGTATGGGAGCTACTGTACTTCCATGCTTAGACCCAGGCCCTTCTGGCATTTACTTTAAGAGCCCCTGACAGCAGCTGGCATTGCTGACATGAAACTCCATCTGGGCAGGGCACATGGTCACAATTAAGAATTACTCCTGTGGTTGTATTTGATCTGAACTTCAGACGGACCCAAAACCACTTAGTGGGGAGATATTTTACTTTCAGAGGCATCCGGCCAATTGTAAGAGCCCCCTTCTTTAAAAATGTCCTTTCCTGGAATATGGGGGCAGGATGCTTGGGGCTCACAAGTTGAGGTACCATTTTTTTGGAGACAGAACCTGAAGTCAATGTAGGACCAGAACTCCCAAGGCTGCCAACGGGCTGCCAGCTGTCTGACTTCGGATAATCCACTAAACTTTCAGGAGCCTCAGTTTCTTCTGAATGGGACAAGTACTGACTGGCTAACCAGCTCACAGGTTTTGTACCCTTAACATAAGACAGCAGAGGGGGAAAAATGCTTTGTGAAGAGTGAAGCTATCCAGAACGGTAGTCGCTATGTGCCGAGGGCAGAGAGGGAGGTGGCATGCACTACCTAGATGAGAAATGGAAGCCTGGAACGCCAGTGAAGAACCTGCCTAAGATCACACAGTGAACCAGTGAGAGGACAGGACAGGAATCCACCTTCCTGGAAGGACACACTTCATCAAACGTAAGGTGGCAAAGCTCGACTGATTGCAAAGTTTGCTTAGAGAAAAGATGGAGAAGTGATTCATCAACAGTACATCAGAGGCAGAAAGGAGAGTTACAGGAATTGAGTTTCAATCCCACAGTAAATCCTAAGAAGTCACTGGAGAAATCTTTCATAATGTTAGCAATATATGCACTCTCCCAGACCTTCTTAACCTCACAAACTAAGGAGAGTGCCTCTTTACCTCTATTCCTAGCACCACCATATGGATTTGGGCCCTTGCTGTCTCACACCTGGGATATCTGCAATGTGAGGGACAGTCATCCTGGCCTCTCCCCCTGCGTTAGTCCCTCCTGCATATCACCTGTTAATCCTCCCCAAGCAACTACGTGACCGTGTCATTCTCCTGCTCAAAGATGAGCCTCCCTACTCCCAAAAAGCATCTACACTCTTCCTTTCACTCCAACAGAGACAGCCCAGCTGTCCTCAAGGTTGAGCTCGAATCCCGGGGGAGCCGCAGGCCACTCCGCCGACAGAAGTCTTACTTGGGAACCCCGTAGCAAGGGCGGATTCACCCCACCCCTTCTCTTTTGAAACCACTCTAATTAGACTTTGCTTCCACTGCTGTGCCAGAATGGTTCTTGTCAGGGCGACTGGGCCAATGCTAAATGCACAGCGATTAGTTTCCACGTCTCCAAGTGAGGATGCCTGACGGCTCCCCATCCACCCCCCATCCCTCCCCAGTTCTCCCTGGCTTCCGGTCACAGATCTCCATCTCCTCCATGTCACTGTGGCTCCTTCTCTGTTTTCTTTGCTGGTTCCCTCCTCCCCTCCCAGTCTCCCAAAGTTGGAGGGTCTCTGGGCTCAGTCCTGGCGGCTCTTCTCCATCACACTCACTCCCTGGGGGGCTCTCAGTCAATCCCAAGGCTTAAAAACCATTGGTGGCTGAGAAGTTCCAGTGCACAGATCCATTCCCAGTCTCTCCGGAACCCCAGTTTGCATACTTACTGTCTGCTCCCTCTCTCCACTTAGTGGAGATTCCCAAGTAAAACTGCTTCAAACCAAACTGACTTTACCCCATAGCCGTAAATCTCTGCTGTAGCCCGAACTCACTGAAGCCATCCACGCTTCTCCTTTCCTCTCTCCTCACATCTATTCAAATCCTACCGATTCTCTGTTTACAACAAAGGCTGAACCCAAGCACTTCTCCACCTCTAGAGCCACTGCCCAGGGCCAGGCCACTCCCGACTTCAGCCTGCATAACCGAGAAAGCCTCCGGTCGGTCTCTGCTTCCACTCTCACCCTCCACATCCATCACACAGCTTCCTTTCTTTGCCTCCAAAGTTCCTCTCCCACTCAGCAGAATCCTGCGATCCTGTGAGACCGCAGGTTTCCCCTCCCATGGCCTCTCTGCCTGCCTCGCTCTCCTGCTCACTGGGCCCGTCTGCACAGGCCTCCTGGCTGGCCTTGAACGTGCACAGCGTGTTCTCACGCTGGGGCTTTGCCCTGTCTGTACCCAAAGGGTTCTCCTCTTCCCTGTGAGTCCTCAATTCTTCGGGGTCTCATTATAAATGTCATCTGATCACAGTGAGGCCTTGCCAGATCATCCCGTGTAAAACAAAACCACCTGGGCCTTCTCCTTTGCCGCTTGTCTGGGGACACTTTCCTCGCCTCACCCCGGAGGCTCTTTGCCTTCCTTGTTTGCTGCCCGTCCCTCCCCACGAAAACATCAGCTTTGGGCAGACGGGCACTGTTTCCTTCTCTGCTGTCTCCTCAGGCCTAGAATGGTGCTGGCGTACAACAGGCACTAATGACTCTTTGTTGAATAAAAAGGTCAGGTCTCCCCATCTGTACCTCAGAAGCAATTGCCTGGGAAGGTGGGTCTGGAACTTGTGAGACACAGTTTTGTGGAGCAGACATGCTAACTCCCAGGAGAAATACAGGTCTTCCTTGTTCTTGGTGTCCCACTCAAGGATTTCATTTTCTCCCAGGTGTAGACAGAGTGATTACACGCACAGAGTGAACCTCTGACCCTCCATCTATACCTCACACAGGCCCACGGGATGAAACTAGGAAGAAGAGCACACAACTGAAGGCGCAGAAAAGGGTTCAGCCTCCTGACCTGGCAAAACATCCCCTCCTTCACAGGGATAAGCGGACATTTCCAGAAGTGCTCAATTAGGGCTGGTCTGCACAGCACCTACACAAAAGGTGAGTGAATGCAAACCATGAAACTCTTGGGGCTTGACTGACTATCCCATTTACAACCACACAGTAGGATGCACAGCTGGCACGAGCCCTGGCTTACCAGACGGCACGGAATAAGATTCTCTAACATAGTGCAACAAGGAAACACAAATACCAAGACGAAGATGGAAAGGATCCTGACTCTCTCCCAGAGTGTGCACTCTGCGGTCTGGACTGCTGGGGAGTCTGTTCAGGGCTGGAGGTCTGGACAGCTGCCTGCAGGCTCCCCTGCCAGGCTCGAGCCAACCTTGCTGGGATGAGGGGCAGAGGACTAGGGCATGAGCCACAGATATGGAAAGGAGGAGAAGGCCTGGTGCGGGGGGGGGGGGGGGGGTGCTCCATGGCTGGGCAGAGGGCTCTGGAGTGGGCAGCTGGGGACAGCCTGGGGATTACTGGGACTGAGGTACTGGACAAAGACTGAACAGAGCTGCAACCTTTATTTTATTTTATTTTTGAGCTGCATCCTTTAAAGGCAGCTCTTCCACTTTGGTTCTGATACGTATTCCCGTTGTGTAACATCTCTTAAGTGACTGCCTGTGGTGTCCGACCTTGGGCCATTTTCACCAGGCCAGCCCGGTGCTGTGCCACCCCTGTGCTGCCCAGACAGGGCAAGTGCCATCGAGAGCCTGTTACGTCTATCAGGCTGCACTGCCACCAACATTTAGAGAATGCAAATCGAAGAACCAGAGCAATCCTCGCAGGGAACCAAAGACAGGCACTCACGTTGTCACTCTCAAGATAGCCCCCAGCCCCCGAACCCATCTTTCAGGGAAGCCCTTGGCTGGGCGCACGCACTGCTCGGGCCTCACGAAGCAGTGGGGCAGCCTCTGAGTCTGCGGCACTCTCACGTGCCGTCACTACTACAGCTTGGCCACAGCGGCTGACATACCTGGACACATCGGGCAGCAACTGCCTTCCACGTTGATGGGCTCGACGCAGGGCAGAGGGGGGCAGCTGACGGTCGAGCAGAGGGTCTGGCCCTGCAGGCAGTAGCAGTGTGTGCAGCTGTCAATGTCCCAGCGCTCCTCGTCGGCGTAGGCCTTCCCACTGAAGTGGCACACCACCTTCTTCGGAATCGTGTCTTCTAGTGAAAAGAACAGCAAATGGTCGAGTCACTTGATGTGATGAAGCACAGAATCTCAACACATTGGGACAGAAAGGGGGACAGCTTTGCACAGACAAATGATTTAGGATTGCCAGATTGTGGTGAAGCTTTGGTCTCCCCTGTTCCCTACTGCCAGCTTCCTTGGCTCAGGAGAGGCTTCAGGGCTCTCCTCTTGTGGCCTGAACATGACCTAGGGCCATGGAGACTAACACCGGGCAGTGACTGTTGCACGCAGGTGGGAATGGGACCCACTGGGTAAGCATCACTGGGTCACCTTTGCAAAAAATACAAATTCAATCACATTGGGTGGCTGGTGAACATACTACAGGAATAAAACGCAAATACAAATAGGTAGAGACACGTTCAGAAGTTTTATGTGGAAAGAGATAAAAAGTCCAGCTGAATATATTTACAGAGCAGACTCCCGAAATTCCTACTTTCAGTTCATCTTTTTGTAAACGATTCAGAGTAGTAGGGAAGGACAGTGGTGTGCCACGGGGTACAAGTGTGTCTCCTGTGCCGCCCCAGATGCCGACAGAACCACTTCCTTCATTCTTCAGTGATGCTGGATGGATTTTCCCTCTTGTCAACAAAGGCATTTCTATTTTAGGAACAACCTCACTTTAGTTCAAACCATATTTCTAGCAAACAATGGTTTTTGACAAATATATATATATATGTATGTGTGCATATATATATATATATATATATATATATTTAAGATTTTATTTATTTTAGAGACAGACTGTGAGAGAGAGTTGGGGGAGGAGAGAGGGAGAGAGAGAATCTGAAGCAGACTGTGCTGAGTGTGGAGCTCAACATGGGGCTTGATCTCAGACACAAGATCATGACCTAAGCTGAAACCAAGAGTCAGACTCTTAACCACCTGAGCCACCTAGGTGCCTTGATAACACTATATTTTTAGAAGTTATTTTTATGTGTAAGAATTTATAACTTAAAATCCTCTGCTGTTCTTCCATCTCCAGTCTCTTGCCATCCTCATTTCCTCCTTCCCCCAACTTTTTTCTAGAAAGTTCTTTTCTCTTGGATTCAGTGCTGCCTCCTGGTTTACTCGAGCTTATTTATGAGTGGTCACATTTTTACAGCCAGTCCTTCTTCCTAGAGCTCAAGGACAGTGGCTCAGAGTGAGGTCCCAGTGGCCAGCTAAGATGGAGCCTACCAGTGGGGTAATGGGCAGCAGCACTTCCTCTTCACTGGACAGGCCAGTAACTGGATGACTCCTGCTCCCTGAGGAAATTCTATGCTCAGATTCCAAAGGCAGCTCCATGGATCCTAGGTTTTTTTTTTTTTTTTTTTTAAAGATTTTATTTATTTATTCATGAGACACACACACACACACACAGGCAGAGACATAGGCAGAGGGGGAAGCAGGCTCCCTGCAGAGAGCCTGATGTGGGACTCGATCCCGGGACTCCAGGATCATGCCCTGGGCCAAAGGCAGGCGCTAAACCGCTGAGCCACTCAGGGATCCCCAGATCACAGGTTTTTTATAATTAAAAAACTATAAAGGAATCTGGGAGGAAAGTTCCTTAGGAAAGGAGTGATATTAGAGGCTCAGGTTCTTCCTGGAAGGCATCTGGGAAGCTCTAACCAGAAACAGTGTTATTGCCTAGACTCAGAGGATGGAGCCTACGATGCCTGTGGGAGTGATGAGAAACGTGTGGGCATGAGGCGTCATGTTCTTCGAGCAACCCCAACCCACAGCCATATGCTCTGAGGTGGCTAGAGGCTGCTGTCTGTGTAGACCCAGCTCAAAGCTTCCCACTGAGCTTTTCCAGAGGTGCTGACAGAAATGTTCTCATCTGTTTTTGGTGTCCACGTTCTCTTCTTAACAATTACTCAAGCACAATGTGCCTTACTGAATGGTGCTGATAATGTTCCTATTCCTCTACTACGCTCTATTTCCACAGCTAAGTCTAGTTCACTGCGGAGTTCTGTAAGCAGGTGCAGGAAGGAATCTACATCAAGTGTTAGAACGCACAATCTCTCTGTTTCTCAACATTTCTTCATAGTTTCTCTTGCTGCCTGCGGTTCAACAAGAGATACTGAGCAATCACAGGAAGTTCTAGCTGTAAACAGAAATGCTTTCTCATTATATATGAAAAAACATACTCTGTTCTATTTCGGAATGTTCCATAGAAAGTCTTCTGGTGCAAAATGGTTAGGCTTAAAAATTGAACTGTAGGCTTTGAAACCAAACCCATGATAGAAGTTTCTGCTAGCCTGGAATCCTCAGGGGAGGCAACTTCATTAAGAGATCTCAAATGCACATGTCAAATGGCTCAGTAGAATCATTTAATGAACTCAATTCGAGTAATATTCTGACCTCCAGCCAACTTTTCATTGAGGACATTAGATTTGCCATCAAATCTAGAGTCTATTATGCAGAGAATTCTTTATGAAAGGAAACATCTCTTCATGAAGCAATATCACTGATTATATTTTACATAAACCTTGTAACAGCTCATATGATGGTCCAATATCATGGCATAAAATTTGAATAATGGATTACTATGCAAGGACTTTAGAAGAGAGAAGGTTAAACTCTTTGCCCATCTCGTCCAGCACTTTCTGTTGTGCTTTTCCTTCCAAAGACATCTCTGCCAGTCCTCTTAGAGAAAAGGAGCAAGGGAATGAACTCTAGGCATGAACTCAGGAAGGATGGGGACATCGTAAAAAGGGGTTCAAGTCAAGGCCAACCACTGGTCTGTATTTTCTCAGGACCTAGGCAAAGACACATCTTAAGTTATTTAATTAATCTACTCACATCTATGAGGCTAAAATTATCTGTGCAAAATTACATTGATATTAAGAATAATCATATGTTAAACCTTATAAAGACATCATTCGTTGATTATACAAATTCTACTAATCCATGGGGAAGAAGGCAGGACGGCGACCCTGAGCCAGCAGACGGCAGAGATGTGGTGGGACAGGCCTGGGGACTGGACTCCTCTCCACAGAACAACACAGTAACTGCTGCTTCTGTGACTTCAACGCAGAGCTGCATGGCACTAAGGGCAAAGAAACCACCTGCGGAGGAGCTGGGGGAGGCATTGCTCAGGACTCGATGTTCATGTTTTACTCTCAGGGATGAGAGAAGACAAGGAAGCTGGAGGGGGGAGGTATAACACACAGAAGACAGTGTGTCCAACAGCTTGTCATGTTGGAAGGGCAGTGAGAGTGTCAGGCTGTGGGTGTGTGTGTGTGTATGTGTGCGCATGCACACACGCACCACCCTGGAGATGGAGTTGGGGTCAGATGGTGAGAGGCCATGAGGGGCACCTTCGGGTTCCTTCTTATAGAGTAGGGGAGGGGCCTTACCAGCTTTGCTGGTAAGAGAACTCTGGAACAGGCCAACATGGAGGACTAGATGGGCAGATGACGTTGAGGATACTGTTCACAGGGATGTGACATGGGCTAGGTTAGGGCAGCGTGGATGGAGGTGGACAGGCAAGGCTAGATTTGAGAGATTTCTGAGAAACAGCTGTCAGGATGGATGCTGATGAAGAGGATGCACAAAGGCCAACCCTTCTCGCGCTGGAGGCCATGCAGAGGTAATTCCAACATATGAACCATTTTACTGCTTTGAGAAATAAACAGCTGGTGAGTCTGTGAGGGTCCTGGTCAGGCCTTATCAAACTCCTCCTGATAGGCCAGTGGATTAGTCAGAATGCAGTGATCAATCCTCCAACTCTTAGGCCTCTCTGTGTGAGCACAAGCAGGAAGCTGCTGATAGGACAGTCAATGTGGGGTGCAACAAGGTCAAAGAGGACAAATTTCAGTCACTGGGAGCTTACGTAGGAAAGCAGTGGAGCATGGGGGTTACCAGCAAAACTGGCAATACCCTTCCTACAACTCTACAGAGTTCATATCCTGTTGAGTCAATAATTCTTCTAGTAATCTATCCCAAGAAAATAATCAGAAAAGAACTAAAAGTAAGTGTTTCCTGGTGGATGTTCATCACAATATTATTTACAACTGCAAGAAGTTAGGGGAAAAATTGCTATCTAACAATAAGAGAATGTTTAAATGACTCCGTGCAATCATATGAGAGAATACAGGGCAGTTATTAAAATGTGTCACGTATAGCACAAGCCCAATCACGTAAAGAGGAAAATTAAAAACTGCCTAAAAAGAATGAAAAGGTTAACAGTAATTGTTAGAATCAGGTGAGTTTGTCTCACTATTTTTTTTTGCAATGAGTGTCAGTTACTTTTGGTAGGTAGGCAGCAATATATAAAATGGAAACACACACACAGCATGCCTTACCCACCTGACTCCCCAGCACCCCAAATACACACACATGAAAATAGTGAGGGTAAGAGGCTAACTGGAGCCTGGTGCTAAGCCCCTGGCCATGTGATGTGGTGCTTTCTGAATGCTACTAGCCCACTCTTAAGAATCTGAGCAGACTGGAAGAAAACTAAACCATGGAAGAAACACCAAAGATCAAATGCGAGCTACAGCAGGACAGTGTTCGTGTAACTACTGATCAGCAATTGTAGATCATTGCCTAAAAGAATATTTATAAAATGACATAAGAGAGTATGAATGACTTGGAGTTGACGGGTTCTTAGCCAAGAACTCTGAATATATATTGGGTGAAACTAAAGTTCCTTATTCGATTTTGTTACAAAAATAGATCTTTTCCTAAATTCAATGAAGATTAAGAATTCAAAGAATTAAGAATTAAGAATTCAAAGTGGCAAGGAAGACTGAGATACACTATGCTGGGAGCCCCCAGAGAGACACGGGAGCAGGTCCACGTAGTTGCTCAGAGAGCGAGTCAGACGGGTCCGACGTCTGGGGACTTCAGTGGTCGCAATAAAGCCATTCCCCTCAGGGAGTGGGCTGACTGACAGGACTGAATTTCCAGGTACTTCTGGAAATACTTCTAGTATCTCTCTTTTCCATTTAGGCTCTGCTCATCACAGATTATCTCAGAAGCATCTTGTCTTCAAGGTTATTTTCAACTAAATTAATCCCACCTTGAGATCAGGAAGTTTAAAAAACTGGAGGTGCCAGATTCATGGCAGCATTATTTACAATAGTCACGAGAGGGGAAACAACCTAACTATCCTTTAAGGGATGGATGGACAAAGAAGTTGTGTTATGTATATACAATGGAATATTATTCAGCCATAAAAATGAAAAAAAATCCTACCACTTGCAACAACATGGACGGACCCTTGAAGGTATTAGGCTAAGTGAAACAGAAAGACAAACACTACACGATCTCACTGAAATGTGGAATCTAAACCAACAAAACACCAAACTCACAGAAAAAGGGAGCAGACTTGTGGTTCCCAGAGGTAGGGTGGTACCTACTGGTAGTACCTTGCTGGTAGGAGTGGTACCTAATATGACCACTTTCGCAAGGTGGTCAAGAGGTACAAACTTCCCATTATAAGACGAATTAGCACTAGGGATGTAGTATACAACATGATGACCACAGTCAACACTGCTGTGGGACAGACAGAAAAGTTGTTAAGAGAATAGATTCTAAGAGTTCTCATCACAAGGAGAAAATTTCTTTTTTTTAAATTGCATCCATGAGATGACAGAGGTTACAATACATGTGACTCAAACCATCATGCTATATACCTTAAACTTATTATTTTTTTTTAGATTTGTTTGAGAAAGACAAGCATGCACACTTGAGGGGGGGGAGAGTGGGGAGGAGAGCAGGGGGGGAGGGAGGGAAGGAGGGGGCAGAGAGAGAGAGAGAGAGAGAGAGAGAGAGAAAGAGACTGAAGCAGATTCTGCACAGAGCATAGAGCTCGCTCAACCCAGGACTTGATTTCATAACCCTGAGATCACAACCTAAGCTGAAACCAAGAGTTAGATGCTTAACTGACTGTACCACCCAGGTAACTCTGTATGCCTTAGACTTTTACAGTGATGTATGTCAATTATTTCTCAATAGAACTGGAAAAAAATGGGTGTTGTGCTGGGTAGAGCATAGAGATAGATGCCAATCAACTGCTAGTTGGTAGCACTGCCTCAAAGGATGAGTCTCTCCTTGGAAGTGCCAAAGATGGAAAAGAAGGCCAGTGCCTCAAAAAGACCTTGTAAAGGCACTTGGTTGCAGGACGGAGGGACCTCAAGGTCTGCACAAAACTCTAAGCTAAGGTTGAAGTTCGCTATGCAGAGCTCAGTAAGGCAACAAGATCTAAGAGCTGAATGGCCAGCATTCTCATAGCTGACCATTTTAAAGACTGGAGCTCAGAGGAGACAGATGGTAGAGATAAGAGAAATGCCAGACGGTTCTGGAAGAGGGATCTAGGTGTCAAATATGGAGGAATCAAACAGCATCTGCTGATCAACCCTGGTGCCCCAGGCACTATGCTCAAGAACTCGATGCCATTCAGCCTCACAGACACCCTAAGAAGTAGGGCAGTCTATTCTACTCTTGGGGAGACTCAGGTTTACAGATGGGAAGTAACTTTATGTCACTAACTCATGAAGCGGTGGAGCTCACCTAATCCCCTGGCTCCATCGGACTGTAAGGCTTAGGTTCTCTACCACGAGCTTGACTTAATGGCTCCATCCCTTCCATCCCAGGGACACACAGAGCTGTTCTCACGTGGTCTCCAATGAGCCAGGGCCTCCCTGGAGAGTACACAACATCTTCAGGGAAGGCCAAGCTGGTTCCAACGTGCTGCCATGGGGTGAGCCATGGTTAGCTGTGGATGTATTACATCAGGACAGGCAGGTCAGAGGACTGGGCCTCTAATTCACGAGGACATCCATTTCAGAGACAGCAACAGAGAAATGCTTCCCCTGCCTGCTTGCAGGGAGTATTTCCTAGATATCTTCACATCTAATCAGTTTGAACTACACTATCAACACATTTCATAATGGTGAAGTCTGTTTCTTCAAACGTGCTTAAAAACAAAGCCATATTTAAGACTCTACTGAATTTTCCGGTGAAATAAATGGAGGATTCTTGGTTTTTGCATAGTCCTGACTAATCTTTTCCAGGCGCTATGTGGCCCAAATTAGTTAATTAGAGTTTGGTTAATGAGGCTTTATTTTTTTTTAAATTTTTATTTATTTATGATAGTCAGAGAGAGAGACTGAGAGGCAGAGACACAGGCAGAGGGAGAAGCAGGCTCCATGCACCGGGAGCCCGATGTGGGATTCGATCCCGGGTCTCCAGGATCGCGCCCTGGGCCAAAGGCAGGCGCCAAACCGCTGCGCCACCCAGGGATCCCTAATGAGGCTTTATTAAAATATTTCTGCTTTTGACTACACTGTACCTGAAAGGCAAAGATCTAAACAGAGGCCTGAAACCATGGAGTCATTTGGGCTCACTGATGGGTTTTGGTGTCTCTGATTTCTTACATGGTCTTTCTGTTGATACCACCTCGTTCCAGGGCACATGTGGATACATTTGAGAAAGCTGTCAGTTTTAGAAATGACTTAGTTTAGAGGGAGACACGGTGGCTGTTCTATGCAATTCGAGGTTCTAAGTAATAAAGTCACTGTGGTCTTTTGTGAGAAGGAGCAGAGGCTAACTGAAGGTACATACAGGAGCATTTTAAGTGTTCTGGCTGAAGAAGGATGTAGAAATAGAGACATGGGAACATCCAACTAAAAGTGGTCTACACGGATTATATTTGACTACAGAGTGGACTGTGTCATTTAATTTTGACTGTTCTATTTATCACTCTAACTGGTTTGTTTACACTGACAAGGACATTATTTTTATTCGTTGATACCTAATAATAGGAACTCCCATTTGTTGAATGCCGTCTATGTACCGGCCAGTGTGCTAAGTGATTTATATAAGGAGTCTGTTCCATTTGATCTCCACAGCCCAATGGAATGGGGTATTACCCCAATTCCACAGAAAACCGAGGCACAGGGAGATTACATGACTTGCCCAAGATGCACAGCTAGGAAGTCGCGAGGCCAGGACAGGAACCAATGTAGGTGAGGCTCCAGAGTTGCCACCCACCTTCTGCCCACCACGTACCCAGCAGAGTGACCTTGGGAAGGGCCACATCCTGGTGCCACACAAATGAACATGGTGATTACTAACTCTAAAAAATGAGTACTTAGAGTTTCTGCCCCTGGCGTTTGTTGGGGGTTAAGGCCTTCATCTTCAAAGGTAATCTACCCTTCAACTGACTGCATCATACATCTGGCACAGTCCTGTGAAGGAACACAGATAATGAAGTGGCTACTGAGGACTCATGGTCTTCCTTAGGCAAATCTCTAACATCTCTCTCGGAAGAAGAGGATTAGTGGAGAATGTTCCAAGAAAAACATGAGGTATGACACTAATATAATAAGGTTTATTTTTAGGACAAACACATCAGGAGTTATATATCCAAACAAATATGATCCCCTTCTAAGCAGTCACTGTAGAGGGCTATAAATGTATTCCCACAATACTGCCCTTGCTTCACACAGCTTTAGAATTTTCCTTTTGCAGAGGCATCCAAGTTTTGACACATGCAATGAAGATAGTTACTATTTTATGGCCACTCCTTGGTTTAGATCAGCTTCGGTATTTGGTTTCCTCAGCTCTGGCCTCTCTCATCCGTCAGACTGGCTTTAAACGACTTCTGGCCTCCTTCAGAAACAAAGTCCCCACTGCAGGATGGAGTCTGGCTTCCACAGTCATCACCAACAGCATGTCAGGAGCCCAGAGAGCTTGTGCGTGATGGCTCCCTCCAAGGAACTTTCTAACTCCGGGAGCACACAGACATGTTTTATCTTTTTTGGATTCAAATATAAGTAACACTGTTACACAGCATCCCGTATGACTATAGTAAAAGTACGACATGTCTTTCGGTGGTGGAATTTGGAGAACTCCATGTTTTTGTTTTCATTTTCCCTGTTTCTGGTTCACACAAAAGGGGAGGAAGAAGTGCAAGGTCTTGAAATGTTAACTCCTTCAAAGCTGACTTTTCCAACTGTTTAAACTTTGCCATCTTCTTTTCTTCTTTTGTTAAAGTGGGACTTGGCTTTTACTCTTGAGCTCTTTTACTAATTATACCATAAAGCCAACTAATAGCTGGGGAAACCCTAGAATCCACAGCTGTGCTGTTTTCTTCCTTCCTCTAGAAAGATCCAATTTAGTGTTTCAAATCACTGATGTGGTAGCTCCGGCTTTGCTTGGAATCTGACTACGATGAGGAATATACATTAGCCTCTGAAAAGGAAGAGTCTCAGACTTTTTCCCCTTTCCTCAGTGGAAGGATCTGAAAACAAAGATCCACTTGAACCTGCGCTACAGTTGGGCTCTTCAAATGCTGCCAGGAGACAACTTTCCTGTATAGATACTTTAGGTTCTAAATCTAGTTGTGGTGGTCATGAAGTCAAAGTGTCGGTGTGGGAGTCACTTCCTGAGAAGAAGGTAGGCAGCTATAGAAACAGCATCAGGTCTTTCAAATTTCCAGGGCACTATTTAGAGTCCTGAGAAGTAATCTGCTCTGGGATCCCAGAAGCCAAGAAGCTAAACACAGTTCTTATTCTCAGAATAAGTCCCACCACAAAATAATTCAATGCAGTACTGAAGGGGGTACTTGTCCTTTCTACACACAGTTGTGGACGGCACAGTCCTGAACACTGGAAATGCAGTGGTGCCCAAAGCAGGTGAGGTCTCTGCCTTGAGGAGACCCTCCTGGATCGGTAGGATCTCATCAGCTTTATAGGATTCCAGGTCCAGGCTCATGTGCTAAATCCTTTGGAAAGCCCTGCAAACTGCAGGCCCAGCTAACAGTGCTCTAATTCAATGCAGTTTCCTAAGTTTGAGGTCTGACGGACTTACAGAAAGCATTAGTGAGATCACTCAGGCAGGTGTGAGAAGGTACGAGGTATACTAATGGGTATCGAGGGACTCAGAAAAGGGGGTGACAAAGGCAGCCAAGAATGACCAGTGAAGCAGCTGACTCTGGGAAGTGTAGGGAAAGTACTTTCCAAAATTTTAGCTTATAAATTTAAA
The DNA here is from genome assembly GCF_048418805.1 of Vulpes vulpes. Lineage (NCBI taxonomy): Eukaryota > Metazoa > Chordata > Mammalia > Carnivora > Canidae > Vulpes > Vulpes vulpes. The sequence continues at coordinate 82,763,260 of NC_132787.1, forward strand.
ACTGCACTGCAGTGATCTTTCTCTAACTGCCCTAGAGGAATAAAATGCTACTATTATCTTATATTTTATCTTCTTTTAACAGATAAAATACCCAGATCCCTGGCCTGTTATCTCATCCTCATTTCTGTATCCCAAAGTTGGGCATGTGTTGGGCACAAACCCTATGTTTGGAGAAGAAATCAAATATATGTGCCTCCTGTTTAAGAAACCAGCTTTACTTTTGTTAATATAAAGAGGAGACAAACAGAAACTGCAACAAAGAAGGAATCTGAGCAATAATTCGCATGTCACCAACAGGTGCACAGACTCAAAGGCACAGATTAAGACTGATTTTCAATATGCTAGCCCACTGGACCTTTCTTGACTGGAGAAGAATGGAAAAGCGGATCTCAATTGAAGTCTTGCTAAAATCAAAGGGAGGTTAGCACAGACAATTGCAACGAGGCACAGATCTAATATACGTAGTATTCTATCAGCATGTGAGTAAAAGGTTTTTGGCTAAAAATGCAAAAAAATATTTATTGATTTAACTAAAAACTTGAGTACCTTGTAACTTCTAGCTTTTAATAAGTAAAACATCTGCTCTTAATTCATTTATATAGAAGGAGAAAACTGAGACAAATATTGCCATGCAGGCCAACTCCTACCTCTATATATAATGTCTCAAATACTTTGAAAGCAGATCTGGCCACCATTTTAAGACCTTTCTTGGAAGTCCATTTGTGCTTTATTTTGTTCTATTTCTTGGGGAGGGAGTCTAGGTGTATTTTAGAGACCAAAAAAACCTTTCAAGTTTCTTCAACATACTGGAAAAAGTAAGTAATAAAGTTACTAAAAAAAATACCTAAAAACTTTCCAGAGCTCCATGAAGCAGAAACCTCACCAAACTGGTAAACACGAGGACTTTGGTTGATTCCCACTGCACGAAAAAAGGACAGACTTTCTCAGTGGTAGGACTTAATCCATGCATTATGTGTATGTTATGGGTCAATTAAGCACTTCATATATGGAAGTTCAGGGAAATATTCCGTTTTCAACTTTAACTGAGGTCCCATCTCTTACAAGGCTGACAATCCTCCATGGAGATTATACACAGAAACCATTTTGGAAATATATAATGTATTCTAGAAGGGAGGCAGGTACAATGAAAGATGAGGGTGGCCTAAATGAGGAAAACAGAATACTTCCGTTAGGATAGATGTCATCTGTGGAACAGAGTACAGAATCTTATTAATAAAACCTGAGAGTGGAACCCACTGGATTCCCAGAGAAGGTTCCTGTCATCACAGCCTGTGTATGATTGGGAGTACCCCACCAGGGTCTGCCGCTGACTTCAGGCCTGATCGCATTTCCTCATCAGAAATGTAACCCTCTGTAGGGAGAAGGTCTTTCCCCAGTCACTAGACAAATAAGGGGTGAAAGGCATGTGCTAGTGGATCTCTTTGGAAACACCAGTGCCAGCCTCCCCTCTGTGCAACAGACCTCTTTAAAATCAGACTGTGTGCTGGAGCCCAAGGACAATGCCACTCAGGGGTTTAGCTGAAGTTAACCACAGAAACTGGAATACCTGTTTACATGGCTCGGGCCTGAAAGGGACATTGGGGTGTGAAGAGAAAGCAGTATATGGTGCGTACAGGATGAGGTGCTTCCCAGGGTGCAGAGAAGACCTGAACTGAAATCAAACACTGTACTTCTGTTGCGACAACCTGAAACCCATTCTGAAGTTAGCACGGTGCACAATGACCAGAATGTCTGTAGCTTTACGCCCCTGAAAGAGCACACAGAAAAGCGTCCCACTCCCCTTCCCTTCTACCTAAATCACTTCCGCACTATTTGGGACCACTGGGGTGGCAGTGTTGGGACCTCAGGAACCCAGAGCTCTGCAGAATGTGCAGGAAGGACCCTGGGGCTCCTCCTGATCACAGCATGCTCTGGTTACAGATGCCCTGGACTCTGGAGGAATCATGGCGGGTCATGCACTGCAAGTTCACGGACTCCTCAAATGGGACTAGCCTCCAAAGTAAACAGAACTAAAAGAGCTCCATTCTTTCTCCCTTGGTAACGTCCAGCGGTATGAAAGGACAGTAAAGCTCTGAGGTTTGGGTGCAGGGTGCTGCCCCAAGCCAGCTGTACTACAAAGCCTTAGAAAGCATGCTGTCTCTTCCTGGATCACAATGTGGTGATGAAAGCAGTGGTCGGCTATTCAAGCTAAGAGTGTGCAGCGTGAGGTACACTATGGAAGTATTATCTAAAATATTCTCATCCTCCAATAGCTCATCATCGGGATGCTATGTCCAGACCTTTTGCTCGCAGAGAGGCAGGTGCTGTATTCAAAGTGCGATACCAGAACCCATCTGACATGTGACCCAGATCAGCTGCACTCTGTGCTGGAAGAGCTGTCACTGAACTGAGCTGAGCCTCAATTCACATTGTGTTGACTAATATATTCACATATGTGCACCATGTCATTTACTGTTCATAGCATCTTAGTGAAGCAGAGAACAATATTACTGCCCCCATCTCATAGATGGGAAATTCAGCTAGGGTTTCTTATGTCACTGACACATAAAGCTAGAATGTACCCTTTGGCTCCAAAGTAAGCTCTCTTTCCAATACAGAGAAGTATTTAAGAAAACATACTGGAGAAACAGCTGTGAAAAATGCTGCAATGGAGATGCTAGTTATCATAACATGGCTTAAAAATATATGACATTTAATTCTGTGGGTGTATGTCTTAGAGATGTAAAATTAAATATTTGCTATGTTTGACTTCTGGGCTGAGTTAAATACACAACGGTCAACAGATGTTCCACAGAGATACTATTTATATTTGTAATCTCTAAGAAAAGATACCTCAACAAATTAGCATAATCATAAACATAAATCTAAACAAAAATGAATGTCATATAAGACTGGCTTGACAAACTGTAGACACTGCCCTGCTAAGGAGATATGTTATTAATCATTTTCTAGCTGAAGATCCCAATAAAGGGGAAGTAGAATCATACCATCACAACCAATGGAGTGTGCCAAGCCAGCCTAACTCCACATGAAAGCTCTATATCAAATAATAAGATACATGTAATACAAAAAAAAAATAGCTAACCTCTAACCAGAAAAGTATATGACCGGGTGCCACTCATACCGGAACTCACTTTCATAGACCCCTAAATGTATGGGATACTTAAAGACACTTAAAAGATACTAGATTTAGAAAGTACCTTAATTTTGTTTACATCACACATATGTGTAACTTGCACATACATACTTTTATAACATATAAGCATATAATTTCATCTCTCTCATACAGAAATATACACACACAAAGAGCCAACGAGCATCCAGAAAGAACAGACCTTTGACAAAAATTTCTTAAGTGAGAAGGATGTACTGACTCAGAGATTTCCAGCCAACAAATAGGACTTTAAATATCTGACCTCAAATATTTTCTAAAATAACACATGGTTACTAATAAATAAATACTTGCCAAAGTCCAAGTTTCAAAACAATATTCTATGCATGGGTAATAAGGACTTGGCCAACACAGGAGGTGCTAACTCAGGAACATCCTGTTCTATGAGACTGGCTTCATCGAGGGGGCACACCTGAGCATCCTCATTTGCAGAGTCAACAGCAGCTATGATGCTGCAGCAATATGGATTTGAAGACTCATAAGTTAAATTAAGAAAGATCTTTATGACCAGTGTAGTGCTCTTTCTTTATAATATTTGTCCAGAAATGACTAAGCCTCTGAACACGATGAAGGCCCACTGGGATGCTGATGGTGGTGCCCCTCAGAGAAGCTGCTAGAGTCTTGTCCTTGGCAGAAGCATCACCAGCACAAACATCAGAGCGAGGGTGATGGGGTCAGGGCCAGCATCCCCACAGGCACTTACTAAGTAAGGGTTGCAAGCCGAATTATTTACTGTCATTTACAAGTGATGGAATAAAGACCTCACAGAAATCGGTTTTGCTCTAGAAAGGCAGGTAGGATGCAGTCTGTGATGAGGCCACGATGCTATCTTGCATGATGAAGTGTGTCATACGGAAGGCATCTGCTGTTTACGAGGAACCACATATCAAATCTGCCATCATACATGAGAATTCCCACCAGACCTTTTATCTTCACCTGATTGATATGCTCGAGTCATCTTCTGCTTCTCGCTCCCCATTCCTTAAGCCATCATTACAGTCAAAAAGCCTATGAAAGTAAAATCTAAATTTGTGTGTATTTATGAATAAAACTGGAATATAAAAAAAAATTAGGGAATCTGAAAGTGTTCCATTAAAATGATTGGGTAATTACTACTTAGTTTCTTTCTAGTACAAGGATGAGTTCCCAAATGAGGGGTATTATAAGTAATGAGACAAAGCTGTTCACTTTTCAAAATTAATCATCAATCCTATTAATTATGTCTGTATTACACATTCTATTAAATTAGCACACATAATATGAGGCCTTCACACATCAAAAGAAAAGCATTATCACTGCACATTAGTGACTTGATAATTTAGCTGAAAAGAACACAAATATTCATAATTATACTACTTTTCATAGGATCACCACTTTTCAATTCTCTTATGGTAAGAAAAAAGGATACTTCACAAGGTAAAAGAAGCATGCTTTTGTTTAGGGGTTTTATCACTAAAAAGAGAAGTCAGATTAAAGGCTGGTTTGAGGTTTTTAGAAATCTGTATTTGAGAGATCTAATTAGGGAGAATATTCACTCAGGGACCTGCAGCCATGTTGAGGTCAGCACTGCAGGCTGGGGTGAGGCAAATGTGATCCTGGTAACAGTTTATCTAGGTTAAGGAGCTGGTTTCAAACTGAGAGCACCTAAAACAGGAGACGATGCAAGGCCTGGTCCTCTGGTCCTGCTGGAGACATAATCAGGTGCTTTAGGAAATGCAAAATCATGTCCTTTTCCTTTGCTACGTGGTCTCTGCATGGTAATGCAGGCTTTTCTACTGAGGCATAGCCAGAAACTGCCTGCAGTGTGCTAGCACTGCCCAGGCTTGGAGCCCTTACAGAGGGACAGGCTGGTAGGCATCTGATAAAAGAACAAACCTAAAAAGGCCAATCCTCCTATCACAGTCATGGACTGAACTTAACTTTGTATGCTTGGACATAAAGGGGAGAAAGGATGAAGGCCAATCTAACAAGGCTACTTGCAAAATGGGTATGATGTATATATAGAAGGGGCTCAGTGACTCCATAATAAAACAACATGTATGAAGCGTGAAGATAAAACAGTAACAATACAGCATCACTCATCAAATGTTAGTAAGTCTCCTCAATATGTTCCCCTGAAGATAGAAGGGGCTCAGTGACTCCATAATAAAACAACATGTATGAAGCGTGAAGATAAAACAGTAACAATACAGCATCACTCATCAAATGTTAGTAAGTCTCCCCAATATGTTCCCCTGAAGATAAGCCTTAGATTTATATGATACAATTATACCTGCAACATTGTGTGTGTTTATGTGTATACAACTGAAATATAATTTCCACTCTACTACTATAGAGCTTATATGAACCCAAATTTAGTGAAAGTGCTTGCAAACTAACTTGAAAACAAAGTAAAAGATTTGGACCAAATTGGATTTCCCTCTTCACACTAAAGAAGCATTGGTCTAAATCATAAAGGAATTGCAATAGGAAATATGAAGGCCAAAAAACCAAACCAACAAAAACCCCTAAAACAACAACAAAATACAAGAAAGACACAGAATATGGACTTGTAGGTTTCTTTCCATGAGTTTAAATTTGTTAAACTGGTTTTAAAAAAGAAGTGATTTACTATTTATCATATGGAAATAAATTTACTAATTAGAAATTTACCAAGTAAGTAGCAAAAGACAATAACTTTTTATCTCAACAAAATTATCTGAGAATTTTCAACATGAGAGATTCCCTGCCAGATTTTTCCTCTGAAGGTAATGTGGAATTCGCAGGCTCCTGGGCCCTGGTTTCTAACTATGATCTAAGTGCCCCTGATTGATTTATAAACCGTACAGAAGTTCTGATATTTAAATATGATAGTACTGATTGTATATCTCTCCTTTTTGCCAATCCCCTGGCCTGAAACAGAAGCCAGTTTATACCTTTTATTTAGATCTCACCAAAGGCAGTGGCAGTTTTTTTATAAATCCTGGTCAGTTCTTCGAAAAACTAAGTAGCACTTAGTTGGATATATGCCTTGATACATTTTTTTTTTTTTTGGCTTCATGGTCATTAAGAGGTTAGGCCAACTGTATGTCCTAATTTGGTTGGGATGCTCCTGGTCTAGAGCTATTGCCCCATCATGACTAACAACCCTCACTTCCCTCTCAAATGCATCATAGTTTGAAGAATAAATTATATAGGTGGTCACTGTATTAAGAGAATTCAGCTTTCAAACATACATTTAAATACTCTCTGGCCATTACACTGAGAAAAATCTAGCTCTGTAAAATTCCGGAGAGCAGAAATTGTGTTTTTAGAGTATCTTTCCATCTCTTATATACCAACATTCAGAATAGACTCAGAGGAAGTGGTCTCCTATCTAGCAGCCAGAGGTCAAATAGTCAAGTAAACGGGGCAGTCTTGATAAGCTGGAATTATGGCCAACATGTACATAAATGTCATTCATCAGATCATATATAGGAATTGCTACAAAGCACTGTGGCCAGACGATGTCTCCTTTTCCTCAAGTATCACCCCAAATGTGCATCATTACTTGTATCCAGAAAGCATGCAAAAATCTCCCAACAGTAAATGCACAATATCTGAGATTCACCTAGCTTGACTGATTTTTTACCTACTATTCTGATTATAGGTTCACTACTGGGTTGAGTTGTATCACTGTCTTTCACTTGACTTCACAAGCTTTACTCAATACAGAAGCAATAAAAGAGAGTGAGAGCCTTGGGAGCGGGGACTGTGGCTTTATTAGAGTTGCCAGCTGTCTGAGCCTTGCCTTCTGGACTCCAGAATAGCATCTGGCTTATGTCCTTAGGACCGGTTTCAGTACAGATGTCATGGGCAAACATATGAATGTCTTCTGTTGACAGGCTATATCCCCATGGGTCACAAGAAAGAGAGGACTCTGTCAGTTTCTCAGGCCTCACTTTGTGTCCCTAGGCCCTCAATATGAACAACAAACTGCATGGTTTACACAGAATCAATTAAGTGTCAGAGGACAAGAGGAAAACTGGGACATTAAATCAGTATTTTGTATTTAGTTGATCTCAAGGCAGCAGCAAGCTTTAAGTGCTAAGTGTATCTTAATATGGGACCTGATGTTTCTACATGTATAAAAAGACCACTGTAAATAACAGGGTGGAAAAAAAGAGTTCAATACTGGAAACCCTGAAACAGCAAAGGAGCCCGATAGAAGATGACAGTGCTATCACATCACAACATTCTGAGAGAGCATTTCTTCATTCTTAGTATGTTTTACCTCATGAACACAGCCTTCACATCACTCTCCTGCCTAATAGTACTACGCTGGGTCTGTGTGACATGTCAAAAACACGAACTGATCTAGGCAAATGGCTGTCAATGTAAATTTAATGGCCAAAGGTAGAAACAAAGGATTTTTTTCTCGGTCTTACCTATGCAATAGGGACAACACTGGCCTTTTCTCAAAACAGGTCTTTCACAGGATACTGAAGGGCAGGATTCAGAGTAACAGCTAATTACGCTATCCATGCATACACAGCTGGTACAGACGTCAGGCTTCCAGGACTCGGCTGCCAGGAATATATCCCCTTCATCATTTTTGCAGTAACTAGGCACACTGTCATTATGGGATGAGGAAGGCTGAAGAGGTTCATCTGGAAAAATGAACATAAGGTCAGCAGGGAAAAGAAGATGCTACTGGCCACCAACTGTGCAACATAGTGAGTTTCACTCAAAGCATACTTGGTCACTAGGGCTCTGTGTGCCTCCTGTAAAAATGACTTAGAAACAAAATAGCAAGTCTGATTTGTGCAGGCTCTTACATTTTAAAAGCAAAACAATAAAGACCACAAAAGACCTGTTACAGAGATTTGGTTAGTAGTTTGTACAATATTCATTCTACTCTTTCTCTATAGACACTTAACACAATCCTGGTTTTTCAGGCATGGGGTGGGGTGGGGAAGTGAGGATTTGGGTCACCACAGATGGTCAAACAAGACAAATCCTGCTCCCTGCTTTTCCAGGTAGCCATGTCACCAGGTTGTAGCTAATGAAGGGATTTCTGGGAAAGCTTCTATTTTCTTAGTAGAAGGGCAGATGTGGTGATACTCTCACACTCTTCCTGCCTTGAATCCGAGTGTGTTGCCTGCACCTACAATATCCTTGTCATACATGTAGGAGAAGGACCTTGTCCTTCTAAAACCCCGAATCAATGCTAATAAACATCTGCATCCAAACTTCTTGTCCTGTTTGGAAAAGAGACTTCTATTTGTTTAAAAACTGTCATTGGGTTTTCTCTGACTTGTGCCCATGAGCAGTCCCAACTCATCAATATCCAAACAGACTTTCACTGCACCTACTGAAATACCTAGATGTAACATTCCAAAGTTCAGGTATTCACGTTAATGGCTGAAAGATGATGGGAAATCTAAATCACTCATAAGGATGTACCCAGAGAGATCATCTGCAAGCTGTTTATGTCTTTGCTATTTAAAGACTTTGACCAGAGGGCTCCCAGATATAGTTACAACTTGAAACAGAAAAGAGTGTTACCAGAAAACCCAGATATCTCTTTGGGTCTTGGCATCCACTGAAATTACATAAAAAGCTGTAACCTCAAGCAGAGACCTGACTGGAATATAACAAAGAAAAACATGATAGTGTGAGGTTCCTAGGTTAGAAATGTCGTAACAGTGCTGGTGAGAGAAAGCACTGCTAACCACATGCACCACTCAAGAGCTTAGAAATAGCAAACCTCTACATTTCCTCAATGGCCACACGATCAAAGAATTATATGCGCCTCTCAGAATCAATTCCATCAAGTCTGCTACTTTCAGGCACAAACCAGAACTAACTGAGGTAGATAAGCAGTCATCCCAGTGATGCAGAAGCTCTGTCACATTCTCCTCTCCACCTCACGAATACATCACAGAGCCAGGCAGCTTGATTATGACAAGAGCTTCTTTGAGAAGCAATGCAACTGCTTTGTTTTGGGTTCTCTCGGAGGAACACAGGGAAGTTGGCAAGATGGAATGGGCCTATGTCCTCTCGTTAAGTCATATAATCATATCTCCTATTGACAGTCCCAAGTGAAAAAGAGACTCTAGTTTCACTGCACCAAATGTTCTCTGGGTCTAATTTTAGGGATGGTCCCACAGACAACATCTATATGGATTAAAGGTGGTGAGAGGGGATTACTTTCTCAGTAAACTTTTTGGGGTCATCCACGTCCAGGGATAATTTGGTCACCACATTCCTCTGGGCTAGGAGAACTTAACTCCTTGCTAGCAGCGTCTACCCTCACATTTAAAAATTTAGAAGAGGAAGCAGGGACAACCATGATGAAGCCATGACACAACAGGTGAAATGATTTCCCTAGAGCCTGGAGGCCTCTTGTTAAGGCCGAGAGAAGACCCCAGAGTACACTGAGACATGTGGTCAGTCCTAGAGTGGGACCTGATGCTGAGATGTAGAGTCTGGGCAGGAGACCCCCTACCCCAATCCTGGCTGAAAAGGTCATCTGTGAATCTTGCCCAATGCTATCTTCCTTCTTTCTTGTGCCTCTCCTATTTTCTTCCTGCCCCTGGGACTCCTTCTTGATACTTAAAATTCCAATTGCTAACTCTTGTTTTGTTTATACTTATTCCTTCACTGGTGTTCATTCAGTCTTTTTATTTCTATTCTACTTCCCTCTCTTCTGTGCTATATGCTGCTTCCCAACTCTATGCAATAAAGAATGAAAGAAATTCAATACATCTTTAAAAAGGAGTATTATTCTGTTCCTTTTCCTACTTTGGTGAACTATCACCACCCACAGGGATACCTGATCTTTCTTTGTGAACCTTTCCATTTCCAAACCTTGCTCTACCCCCGGCTAGCAAGTGAAATAATAGTGAAATAATCACTATGGGGGAGGACACAACTCTTCTAACGGTTCATACATATCATTTCTGGACTCTGTTAGGATGCAAGTATCCTAAGATTAGAGATGGTCTTTTTCCAGATGTAAAATACACTATTTATCAAAGCTACTGTTGAAATTTACTGTGAAGAAAATGATGTTTGGCATCTGAAGACTTTTTAAAATTGCTGCAACACAACTCTGAATGGAAAGTTCAGAAAGATCAACTATGGGACAGGTGACTTAGTTTAAAATAAGAGCCCTCCAGAGATGCTCTTATACACAGATGTAAGAACCTTTGGAATACTGACATATAAAGCAGTAAGTCCTAATGTTTAAAATGAAGGCTATCACTGAAGCATCTCTCAAGTTATACATAAAAAAAGGACAAGGCACCCAGGAGTAAGTTAATAAACTCGAAGCCAGGTGCATAGGAGTGTCTATTCGCCTTAGGAACTGGAGAGAAAAACATTACAAACGCTTGCATATGGATAGAAGAGTGATAAAAGAAAATAAGTAATGAAACATAAAGGTTTATGTTTTACTGAGCAGAAATCCTCTGAAAATACTGAAAAGGTAAATGGTTATTGATTTAAATTGAAAAGACCAAAGATTAAGCAGCAACAAAATAAAACTTGTTGTGTTGTCAACTTTGTGATGTTACATATACAAAGTACCTTCTGGAAAAAAGAAATATATTCTGGTGTTAATTACAAGTGCTACTTTCACTGCAAAACCGTAATGATTTTCTTGTTAAGAAAAAAAAGAAAGGCAGAAAGAAACAATCTTTCCCTCAAAGTCGCCACAGCGGCCAGACATATTAATGACACAAATATGCAGCTGACTGAAGCCAATGAGGTTCCTGCCCTCATTCCAGGTTCCAGGCAACTGTGCCTCCCCTCCTCCCCACCACAGGGGTCCTGCAGGACGACAGTGCATGAGGTGTCCCCTTCCCCATGCGGGCAGCCCAGGGCCCGGCACTGTTACCTGTGCACTGCGGGCAGCAGGAGTCCTGGGTGCGCGAGGGGTTCTCGCAGAGCAGCGGTGGGCACACCTCCGTCTCACACAGCACCCGCCCGCTGTGGCAGGTGCACTGAGTACACGAGTCGATGTTCCATGTCTCTCCTTCCACGAAGTACTCTCCTCCAGGGGCATGGCAAATGGAGGGGGTGCTGAGCTCTGGCTTTTGCACCACAAAGTCATCTGGGAAATGACAGAAAATGAGAACACAAGAGGTTATTCAACGGCAGTCTCACCACCAATGGAAGAAGCTGGTGTTGTCTGCTTGAAGGGACAGAGAAGAAGTGGTTGTAGAGTATCTCCCTCTACTCTCATCAAGACGATACTGAAGAAATATCCCGTGCACAGAAACAGAAGGCAAGAGCAGAAGAGCTGGTTTCAAGAAGTGAAGTTCAAGTGGTTCCAGTCTGTCAACAGTAATGACAGACTTCAATAAGGGAATTCAATTACCTCGAGAGGACTCTTCCTGTCGAGAAGAGAACAGGGCCTCTTAGGGGATCTCTGAATGTGTGAGAAGTGTCTAGAATAACAATGTCTCACTTACTGAATGCTTACTGTGGTCCAATTTCCACGCTAAGTGCTCTCTCTGTGTTATTTCATTTATTCCTTATACCAACCTTGTGAGGTAGGTATTGGATCCTATTTTACATACAAGGAACAGAAGACTCAGTATTAAGGGCAGACAAGGAATTTGAACCCAAGATTATGTTTGTTTGGATCACAGATATGCCTCCAGATTAAACATGACTTCCAACTGATCTGTGCCCCATCCGCTTCATTATCTCTAGGATTCTGGGGACGTTTATACTCGGAAATACATCCCGCTGCCGAGCGGGCCACACCCCAACCTAGACCAGCTGCCAGCAAACTGAGCAGGAATGCTCTTTCAGAGTCAACAGTCTGGAAACCCTCACCTGAGACTAAACATTTGCTTGACGATGTCATCATCAAGAGAGGTCAATGCCCAGAGACCGATGATAACTATGATTTCTTTCCTCAGAGGAGAGGCGATTTTGGTGTCTTGGTGAGATGATAATGATAGAGAGGGAATTTAATGTTTAACATGTCTGCAGAGGTGCTGGGAGTTGCCCTAAAGTTGTGCTGGGGAAATGAGAAGTATGAGGACATTAACCATATTCGTATAATCCAAATATAACAAGTGTTTCAAGAAGGCGTTGACAGTGGTGAACCCTGCCGAGAAGCAGTCTAAAGATACAGGGGCCAGCTCATACTTGGAGTCCAGTGGAAACTGGGCCCCAGGTCAGCTACCCTATCTTGCAGAGATGCTCAGAACTGGAATCTCTGAGGAGCTCCCATGATGTTACTTTCAAAGTGGTGGCTGGCACGAGAGTCAACAACTCCAGTGAGACTCAGGGGTATGGGCTGATTTCCAGCTCAGAAAGTAGCTGTTACCTTCTGAGCTCTGTCTCAAGGGAACCAGTAAAGACTGGAACTTTGATGGAGTGGAGATCTCACAGGGAACAGACACTAGCTAGTGCTTATGTTTGCTACCAGACCAAACTTTGCAGTTATGAGCAAAGTGGAGAGGAAGGAAATCAGAATGAAAGTGAGCTGGGACGAGATGTTTTACAGAGAAGACCAAAATTGTTTGAAAGAGTGACAAGAGACTAATGTTGGAAAAGGCTCCCTTACTGCCTTCTCCTTTCAAAAAGGACTTAGAGAGGCTCGCCAATTACTGCCCTTCTAAACGCTGACACAAGGGAAATGGTCAGGGCAGCCCCGGTGGCGCAGTGGTTTAGCGCCGCCTGCGGCTTGGGGCCTGATCCTGGAGACCCTGGATCGAGTCCCACATCGGGCTCTCTGCATGGAGCCTCCTTCTCCCTCTGCCTGTGTCTCTGCCTCTGCCTCTCTCTCTCTCTCTCTCTGTGTGTGTCTCTCTCTGAATAAATAAAATCTTAAAAACAAACAAACAAGGGAAATGGTCAGAAGAAAATATTGAGTGTTCGCAGGCATCTTATCTTGCTAACCTCTCTGCCATACCCCGTGCCTCAGGGCAAATACATGAGTGGCAGAAGAGATGGAGACAAATGTAGAGGGAGAGAAAAAGAAAACACCTAAGAAACAGTAGCATTTGGTGAAATCTATCAGGAGAGTTTAGGAGTTGCTCACCCATCCCAGAGAGGAATACAGCTGATCCTTGAATAGAAGAGGGGAGAAAATATTTAAAGGAGTCCCTGGGGGTGCCTGGGTGGCTTAGTCAGTTAAGCATCTTTGGCTCGGGTCACAATCTCCAGGTCCTGAGATCAAGCCCCACTTTGGGCTCGCAGCTCAGCAGGGAGTCTGCTTTTCCCTCTCCCTCTGCGCCTCCACCTGCTCATGCTCTCTCTGTCTCGAATGAATAAATAAAATCTTAAAAGAAAAAAAAGTAAGAGTCCCTGAATGCAACAGCTCTGAGGTCTCTCATCAGAACATTTTATTCATAAGCAGTAATCCACTACAGATTTCCAAAAAAAAGAATCTACGTATCTATATATGTGTGTGTGCTTACAGAAGCATATCTAGATATTCACTACCCATAATAATACGTCAATAATCCTGTATACGTTTATGTAAGAATTTTCCCTGGTCCTATAACAGAGAAAACTCATTTTGGTTCCACTGACTTTCAGTTCTTAAGTCGATCATCTGTTCTTGGTAATGTCTCTGCATTTGAACCAATCTAGCTTAGACTTCTTCACTGGGTACAAGGTTAACAAAGCAAAGACCTAGGTGTGGTCCACACTCCACATACTCATGCCAAAAATTAAGGCATGGGGTCTTCATTGGAACGATTTTTTCCTTCCTGTCAACACAGAACTATTTCATTAAATTGTTCATTTATCTTCTGTTTCAATGGACACTAGTGGTTTTTCACATATAACTAGCAAAGCATGTGAAAAGAGAAACTTTCAATATGGGCCACATATGACTGAACTATGGGGAAAACAAACAAACATGATCATCTGGTCCTCTACAGCGGTCTGGGGGCTGCCTGGCACTTTGATACCTCAGTTACTGAGGGTTGCAGAAGGTCAGAGCTAACAGGGACTTTGTCCCTCTTCTCGCTCCCACCATGGCAGGCAAGGCCACCTCCTCTCTCAGGCTGGGCCTACCTTGCTGGAGAAAGATGCGTCTCGGGTTCCTGACTGCACACACTGACTAGGTGGATCTACCCACAGGGAGATGTGGGACAGGACTGGCCAGAGGAGAAGTAATTAGACTCTGAAATCTAACACTACATATATTCCAACATTAGAAGAGATCTGATGCAAGATCAGTAGACTTCACTTCTCCCTGGCCTTCTGACACACTATTTGACTTTGGGTAAGAGAGTTAGTATTTCCGTGTCTGTTTTTCAAATGAAAAACTGCCCGAGTGCATTTTTCTCTAACTCAAAATGGCCTGTACAGAGGAAGAAATAATGGATAATAAGACTATGTTGAGCTCCTTGGATGAAAGGCAGTAGATGAGGTATTATGGTAATAATTACTGTTATTGACAACCGTAATTCAGACCCCCATGAGTTATATAATCTGGTCTGTTCTTCTAGCAACTTCTCTTGATTACCATCATTATGATTTTAAATGCTCGGGATGTGTGGTCACTCTAAATATCTCCATTTGGCAAGAGTACCACAGAGCCATTGATTTAAAAAAGGGCAAAAGCCACAGACTTTAATAATTCTCTCCCTTTCAAATATTCCTTTATAAATAATAAGCTTTTATGTAATAAAGTTAGCATCTATCCGCTCCAATTAACTAAAACCTCAGCCTTAATACATTATCTATAAAATGGAGAGCTGGAGTTTAAGTATACTAGGTCTGCAAACCTTTACAAAAAAATACAGTTCTAAGACCAATATAATTGAATAAACCATTAAAAAAGTGAGGAGAATCCTTTTAGGTAAGTTTTAGCATTTTCTCTGGTTTCTGGCAAATCACTGACAGCACCTGGCTGATTCTGTGGCTAGAGATGACAAAAGCCACAGAGAACTGAAATGTGCTCCAGGGGTCATCACCTGCATGTCCCCCAGAGTCACAGATGTAATGAGGCCCTGCAAGGCAGAAGTCATTTGCTTAGGGAGCACACACGATGGCAGCCAGCTTTTACCTGAACATGACGGGCAGCACTGTCCGGGATGAATGGTGGGGTTGCCACAGGCAGGCACCGGGCAGGTGATCAGAGCACACATTTCCCGTCCATTGTGACAGTAGCATTCCCGGCACCCATCATGCCAGCTTTCCTCATTTTTATGATGATGGCCATCCATGGACAGACATGTGCCTGACAGGACAGGTGGCCCGGCTGAAGCAAGGACCTCTGGACAGACAGAAGGCAGCCTGGTAAAGAAGCAGCTACTGCACAGGAGAAACAGCCTGTAGTAGTGTCCTCACAGGTGATGCGACCCAGCCACCAAAAATCACTTGTACAAAGGACAGTTCATGACATGGGAAAGGCTCTTGGTAAGAATTTAGGTTAATACGCTCTCAACTTTGAAAAAAAAGAAAAATAGGAAAAAACCTGCAAATATGTGTCTCTCCTCTCGATGGGATTATAGTTCTTACCCCATTTCACTCCACATCCTCATGGTTTACACAGTAAACAAGAACTGATTTTATAGCAAATGGTACATATATGTTTAATATATGCAGATTAATCACTCTAGAAGTCACCCAAAGGGGAAATCCTGGGCCTCCTGAGTCTAACAGATTTTTGTTCAGTGGCACACTTGAATCAGTGACTAGATTTTTGTTTACTCTGATCCCTAACACACTGCTAAGGGTGGTAATTGCTTAACTTCCCAAAAAATATGACAAACTTTAAGGATCATTTATTTCTGAACCTGTGGATCATTCTGGCAACTAAAACATCCTGCATCCTGGGGTAGGTGGCCAGGCTGGAGCTGGGGGAAGGGCAGAACTGGCAGTTAGGGTGCACGCTCATGTGGCTTCAGGGACGTCTTGAACAGGGAAGTCCCAGACAAAATGTATGCCCAGGATTCGTGCATATGTAGAGACGTAGGTTGGCAGGTGCTTATTCAAAAGTTTAAATTCCCACAGAAAACTGCATTACCAGAAAAGAGTTAAGCAGGCTGCTTAGCCATGCCTACCCGCATAGGCTCTGGAAAGGGCTCTCTGCTGCATCAATTGTATCAAGCCACTGCTAGACAGAAGCAAAGGTCATGATAAAGGTCCTTTAGGCTAACGTTCCTAAGACGGGTAAAAATGAAGAGCTGCAAAGTCACTAATTTGGTCAAATGTGCTTGTCCATGATATGCTTACTTTAAGTTCTATTCTGAGCTCTCATTCTAGTGAGATGGAAGAAGAAGGGATGGACCCACAGAAAGTGACATCTGTGTCTCAGTAGACAGTCATCAATGAAATGGTTTCATTTACATTATGTCCTCCTGTTTCTGAGCCCTGGCTGCTCTGAGGCGGGGAAGAAGGGTCATGGGATCACACTTACCTCTGCACTTGCAGATAAGACAGCCATGACTGTCCTGCTGGAAACCCAAGGGGCAAATTTTACTGCACAGGAGCTCTGGGCATTTCTTGCAGCGACAGATGTTACAGCCATGCTTATTCTTCCTGGGTAATTAAAATTTTGTCAGAGGTCAGAAAATCCAAAAGTCTCAAATGATATCCAAGCTCTCAGACCAAGGGTCATCAAAGTGATTCTACTATTAAGCAGGATGAATTGACTTATGTTCTCAAAAACTCGTGGACTGATGTGTAAGTAGCTCTCTCTGGCCATGACCACCACCCACCCATGGCCAAGGGCGAGAACTGCCCCAGCACTACTGTGCTTCTGGGATGTGACTGTCAGAATCCCAGTGACGTGGCTGTGGACTTACTTAGGAAAAGTAGTACTATAGTATAAAAAAGATGAATGCAGAACTCCATGAATAGGGTGGTGAAGGATATATTGCTGGTCAATACCGGAGGCCAGCATTGGGGCAAAAGTCCTCCTTTTGTCAAGGTAAACCTTCCTCCCAATCTTCATAATCTTTGAAGAATTTCAGACACTAGTAGAAATATTTTTTAAAAGATTTAAAAAATTTATTTATTTGAGAGAGAGTGAGTAAGCATGCAGGAGCAGGGGGAGGGGCATAGGGATAAGCAGACACCCTGCTGAGAGCAGAGCCTAACTTGTGGGGCTCCATCCCAGGACCCCAGTATCATGGCCCCGGGCTGAAGTCAGACACTTAACCAATTGAGCCACCCAAGCACCCCACCAGTAGAAATATTAATGAATGCTTTGCTGAACTTAGAGCAGACAAAAGGAGAACCCAAGGCTCCACGGATCTGGGAATGCCAGACCAAGACTGATAAAGAATAAAAGCGTTGAGAAGCCCTGTGATCAAGGTTCACTCATTATTTCACTAGTTAGGAAAGAATAAACTGAACAAGGCTCCATACATGGGGTAGAAAGAAGCATGTGGGATAAAGGAGAAAGGCTGCACTTTCATAAACTAGAGTGCCTAAATTCTGTGATGGGAAAGATGATGTGAAATAAATAAATAGGTGTTTATGAAATATATCACAGTGGTTTAAGTAAAGATTTTTTGGGAAAAAAAATTCTTAACAGACATTCCTGATTTTCTCTAAAAGGAGAATGTTACAGAGGAGCTCACTTTGTCTCCTGTCTACCAGCCACAGGATTGAGTCTACTCCTAGGCTCCATCCACATCTCCTCTACAGGCTTTGCCCTACTTGGCTTACTGGGCCTCAGACAAGGAGGAGTCACTCTGTTCACCCTCAGGTTCATCCCAAGTAGTCCTAAGTGGCAACAGTGGTGTTCAACTAAAACACACACACACACACACACACACACACACACCTGTTCTTTTTCATCGTGGATAAATTAAGGGACTCTGAGAGATGACAGCTCTATGGGAAACCCTTGGTATACCACTGCCCAAGTGACAATTAAACTACAATATGCTAAGTGAAATGAGAATGGAGTGCTGGGGTCTACTTATTTATGTCAACATAACAAGAACAGAGAATCTAATGAATTATTCATACTCAGCCCAGCTATGTTATTTTTAAGCTTTACTGAGGCTTTACCTGATTTGTTTGTTCATTCATTTACATCTCCATCCATCCATCCACCTGCCCACCCTCCCCCTTTTCTAAGTGTTTGCTGCACACAGAGAGTAACAATCCCCTTAGCAGGTATGGATGGGGGCCCTGACCACTGCCGTCATCCTTACGCTCCCATAAGGTGGGTGTTCAACATTTCTTTCAGAGGCTGTCCTTGAAACACATATTCTAGCTGATAAAGTGCTCATTTGTCTACGATGGTCTACTCGGTCCTCCCTAAATGTGCTTACTGACAGGAACATGACATGGACTCTACAGTCCTCTAAGAGACTTCTCTCCAAGGTGAAGGCTGGACTTGAATTCAGCCTTGATTCTGAGCTGTTATAATACTGCAGCAGGCAGTTAGAGTCACTATGATGATAATAACACTTTATTGTATATTAGGAGTAAAGCTAAGAAATAATATTTTTATTGGTTATCACCGTCATATTTTAGGATTAAGAACAGTGACAGTTTGTTAATTTGGCGACCTGTTAAAGGAGAGTGAGTGTTCCCAATTTATTCCCCTATCCCTGCTAAACTAGAATTCCTAAGAGGAACCATTAAAAATGGTAACTTTACAATGGTAGGCAAGAGATGATGAATCTAAGTCCCTTATAATTACTAGTACTACACAAATATATTAAAAATTGGAAAGGCGGATGGGGCGCCTGGGTGGCTTAGTTAAGCATCTAACTCTTGATTTCGGTTCAAGTCATGATCTCAGGGTCGTGAGACTGAGTCCCATATCAGGCTCTGTGATCAGCAGGGAGTCCACTTGAGAGTTGTCCCTCTCCCTCTGCCCTTCCCCCACTGCTGCCTGCCTCTCTCTCCCTCTCTCAAATAAATAAATAAATCTTCATTTGCCCCTCCCCCCACCTGTGCAGGTGCTCTATCTCTCTCTAAAATAAATCTTTAAGGAAAAAATGATAGGCAAGATGATGAAAGGTATTTTTTTGGAGGGACCAACTTAATACAAAGGCATAAATAGATGTTAATAGAGACACTAAACAAATGTCAAGTACTTTGTCCCCCTGGAATAATCTAGATTTTCATGGAGTCTGGCTCAATGAAGAAATTTTTGAAAATAAAAGTCATGGTTCTTATCTCTAAGGATATCCATAAAATGTACTACTACGTGAAGAAAAAATATTATAAACTATAGACCAGCACCAAGATAAGATATTGAGGCATGGCAAGCAAGCACACTCCATGTTGCCAATACGTGGCTGTCCAGTGATCTTGAAGTACACACTAAAGAAATCATCACTGAACAGTTACTGGGACAGTTATGAAGAGTTGTGGCACATACAGTACTAGGATCTCATGACAATTCCATGCCCCCCAGCAGTGTCCAAAGGCCTTTGCAATGAGGAAGTCTCACAGAGAGGCTCAAAGGACAGTGGTATAATCAAGGCTTTGGTCCATCTTAACAAAAGAGTAAGAGTAGCACTGAATCTTTATCTTTGGAGACACCCTCCTTTTGCTGCTCTCTCATTCACTGAACAAAGCAAGCATAGATACTCTGGATTCAGTGCATCATTGATCCATTCACACACAGACACAAAACAGCTAACAAAAATAAGTATGGACGTTTCATTAACTTACAGATAATTAAGAACAGATCTTCTGAATTAAGAAATACTTACAGATATCCAAATGGACAATACTTGTCACAGATTACAGGTCTGCATTTCTTGGGCCGTGGGCGGCACTGACAGATCTCACAGTTGTGGGCATCAGTCAGGAAGCCGAAGGGGCAGTCCAAAGTACAGCCTCGCTTGAGGCCCGAGCACAGCTCCTCCCCTGTGAAGACAGGCAGCGAGCATAAGGTGCTGATGAATATCCTGACACTTCCATGCCTCTCCCTAATCTCCCGATCCTCTTCCACAGATGGAAATTTCTTACCTGTACCACAGCATTAGGAATGCTTAAAAATTATAGAAGCACCATTCCATGGTTATCACAATGTAACTTCACGTCTTGGTACTAACACAGAAAAGAATGCCCAGAAAAATAGATTTCTGAAGTGTATTCCAATCTGGTGCTAAAGAGCATGCTAGTAACTACTATTTGAGGTGTGGATGAAAATTGAGTGCTATTTTTTCATGAGATTTGTTCTTATGAGTTCCTCAAACTACTGATTACCATTTACTGTAAAAATATGAGAACTAGAAACTTATACCCAAACTTCATTATACATTTTACTCCTACTAAATGCTCACAGTAACACACATTCCTAAGTGTTCACACAATGTTTTCTCTTAGGAGCTTTAGATATTATCCTATAATACTGTATATTATATGCAGCCTAAAGGATTTTATACCCTTTCTTTAAAAAGAAACAAGTCAAAAAAAAATAAAAAAATAAAAAGAAACAAGTCTAATAACATGATATAAAGTGAAATAGTGAAATATTGTTTCATTTAGATATTTTTTCTCTCCAACTGACAGATATCCATATCTTTGGATAAACTTAAATGACTCAAAAGTGTATGTGCTAAAAATGTCTAATTAATGTTTATCCACTATTTGAAATGTTCTAACTCTCCTCTGTTAGCAGAATTTGGAAAGATGTTTAACCATCCTCTGTTAGTAACATTATTTTAGAATTTCAAAAAAGAAGGGGAAGAAGCTACGGTGGTGGGCAAAAGGAACTAATAGAGATATTAGCTTTGTAAGAGTCTTCTAGAAAGATTTCAAAAGGTGTGAGGTAGGAATTAACAGAGTAATGTAAGGAACACAAATGTTTAAGTAAGAAAAGCATGCTTGGTGGTATGCTAAAGCAACTTGAGGCTGTCTGTACTGAATGCAGAGTCTGAAAGTCAGTCAAATTTAAAGAAGCTGACACAGTGATGGCAAAAGTACAGCAATGTTTGATAACTGCTCTGCAAAGACTGGCAAGATGGGAGGCAGAGACTATTTTTGTCAGAATAATAAATGAATCTATATTTTATTTGGACACCCTTAAAAGCATAAATATTGTAAATAATGCATACGTTACCCCGAAAAACAGAACACGTGTCCCCTCCACACGCAAATCTTATAATCTAAAATTAAACCTTGAACTACAATTAATAGATGGGAAGGGTTCAGGTTTTTTTTTTTTTTTAAGGGTTCAGGTTTTACATAAATATTTTAAGATACCATCTTTTGTGAATCTTAGCTGGCAATACACGAATATTTAATTTGCTATCTTTTAAAGAGGAAAATGTGATTTATGGTATAATTTTCTACTTTGTCCTGATCATAAACCTTTCATTACACATATTTAATATAACCCTGTGGGTCTGTATCACACTGCGAAGCAAATGATTACTAATTTGCATCCTTAAAAGAGAAATTCTAAATGGCTCATTTAAAAATTTGTAATTATAGGACTTGAAAGGTCATCAGTTTTCATCTCTTTCCATCATTAAGGGATGATAAAGGAGGGAGAAGACCGAGCCTCATTTCTTTCTCTGACACTGAAATCGAAGTTGTGAACCCATTTTTCTATTCCATGAATTTTTAAGTCACAACACCAAGCAGATATGTTGGGAAACAGAAGATAAAAACACTCTGACAAAACCCCAAAGTCAGTATCCCTGGGGATTCAATTCCTTCAAACTTTTTGAGTCTGAGCACTTTTGTGCCTTTATTTTTCTGGCCCTATCAAAAAGCTGTTTTTCCACAGACTTCAATCTAGAAGGGTTTTCACTCTTAAAGACAGTTGTTACCAAGTTGAAACAAACTAATAAAAGCTACATTTGTCTGGAACTACTCTATTTTGCAATGGAAGGGAATTTCAAACAAAGGCTGCTAACCTTTAAACAAATGAGAGGGTACTCAGGACAGGAGATAAGCTATGCCACCTAGGGCAGGATGCTCTAATGTTATCCTGGCTTGGTACCGTTTGGCCTGCTGCGGACCTGTCTCCATTCTGTTTGCTATCAGAAGGGGGCTCTAGAGTAGGGCCTTATTTTCTTTATTTATACAGCCTAGGTGCTACCATGGAGTGAATGTTCAATAAACATTTGCTGAATGAATGAAGCAATCAATGTTCTTGCTATTTACTCCTCCACTCTCATAGAGGCTGCCATAGTAAGAGAAAAGTAACAAGATGAAAAAAACTTACTTTGCTAGTATTTAGAATCTTCTAAAATACTGGCACTTAACTAAACATCTCAAAATACCATCTTCTAACTCAGAAAGAAAGGATATTAAAGCCTTTTCATCCTAGATCCCGATATCAATTACAGACTTTTCTTACTATAAATGTATCATTAATTCAGGTGTTTACATCAAGAACAGAACAAAGTAAAAATATCTTTTTTATAGGTGGGTGGGGGCTTATAAGTTTGTCTGAAAACCTTTAGTACATCACATGAGGCAGCATAAAAGAATGGTGGCCTTCTGTTCATAATTTTTCAGCATTATGACTTTACTGCAATCTAAAAATGCTCTCTAATCTTAGGGGAGGATTACCATTGAAGAGAAAGTGATAAATAATTGCAAAGTACAAGGCCTGTGCAGCATAGCTGGTTGATGGTTTTGTAGTAACTCTCTGTTTACTCTAGAGAAAAAGTGTTGTTTGCTCCCAAGGCCAAAATATGACACAACTATATTGGTACTTCAGTCTAAGCAAGTACCATGTAACTGCATATGGAACACAATGTGACCATGTCCCTTGGGGCTGCATCACACTTCTGCTGCACCCTTCACACTCTTGGACACTGGCATTTCCCAGTTAAAAACACCAGGAAAGTTCTAAGACTATTAAATAAAGAAATGCAACACTACAAATGCTTGTCCCAATCTTGACTTTGGGCTTTAGTTATTTCTTTAGTTCTGAGTTATGAAAACATGGAGCCTGTTTGCCTGTATCTGATGCTGCAACCTTCTTTAGATGCTTGATTCATATACATATATTTCATTAAAAATAGGATGGCTTTTTCTTATTGCTACCATTAATTTCCTATGCCTGCATCAGTTTCTAAATAAAAACATTAATTCCTAGAATTACAGAATGTTAAAACTGGAAGAGAAGCTAAAAATAATCCAGTCAAAACCACTTGATTTAAAGGTGTAGAAAATAAGCTGCCAAGAGATGGACAGCATTTAATTCATAGATGTCATTTACTACACATAGTTCATTATAGTAAGCCAAAGTGTAGTATGTCTATCTGACAGCAACAAACATTTTTGGTTAAGTTTTCAATTAGCAATAATCGTGCCTCGGATAAACCTCATTGGCTACGATACTGCCACTGTGCAAAGCTAACATTTTTGGCTAAAAAAATAATATTATTAATAGTTTACATTGAGAAAGTGTTAGGTTACTAACAGCATACCTAAATGATTTTAGTTTTAACTTCTGTAGCTGTTGTACTTAAACATCTTCCTCCATATTTGTTTTCTTTATTCTAAATATGAGAAAATGAGTCAGGAATAATTTAAATTCTCTGTATGCCTTTGATGCATTACTTTGCTGAGCAGTGTTATGTTACTTGTTACAGGTTAAAATAGCAAAGCTACAGTGTGTTCACACAAAAGAATATTTTGTCTTATACTTTCCATGTGGGTTTTGAAGGAGTCCTCAACACTGGGTTTTGATTTCAATCTTAAAGTGGTTGTGTAGAATATGCTTGGTTCTACTGCAATATCATGACGGCATACTGACATGCTACCAATGCTAGTCGAGGATAAAGTCCATTTTTGTCTTTTTCATATCCCTAGTTTGTGGCATATGGTAGGCAGTCAATAAATGCTAAATGAAAAAAGAATGAACAACAAAGCAATAAACAGGGATAAATATTTATTGGGCACTGGTCTTATTTTAAGAAATCCTGATGCCAGTGGTCTATTTAAAAAAGGTCTAATCCCTAACAGAAAACTGAGGTATGTATGGTTAGGGCCACTGCATTTGTGAAATGGGCTCTGGCTGGATGCAAAATTTAGACAAACTCAGTACTTATCAAGTAGCTGCAATGGGAAAGAGAATATACTTATGCCATCTTTTAGTACAAGGAGGTTTGCTTTTTCTAAAACCAGGTGAAAGAGAACAGGAATATTTGATGATTAAAATTAAAAGGTAAAAGGAAAATTGTTTGTGTGAGGGTCCTTGGAGGACAGGAAGAACCAGAGGCAGGTTTGTGTTGGAACAAAGGAGGGGAAGCTGGGGGCTTTCCATAACAGCCAGCTTGAGCTGACTCAGAAATGGATGTGTTATAAAACAGCTATCATTTTCTGTAAACAGAGTAATAATTATCCTATGTCAGCTAGTAAAGCTAGCTTTGCATTCATTAATTTTGTCCTCAGAATAACCCATTAGTTAGGCATTATTATTTGCCCTTTACAGATGAGGACACAGAGGTCCAGAGTAGTAAAGCAACTTGCCTCAATGAGCTAGATGCAGGTTAGTCTGCAGCCAGAGCCTAGGAAGAGAGCTAGGTATGTACAGTGACAGGGATCTGACAGCTAAGGATCTGGAAGCTTGCTTTACTCACCTTCTAAAGGTGTGGCTTTCAAAGGTGTCAGGATTGCTAACAGATGGGAGTGAGAGCAGAATGCTCTATGACCAGACTTCTGTATGATACAAACAAACTGACAAATGCTACTTGGTGTTTAATTATGTACTTAGGTATATGGTGGCAGCAAGTGACATGGCAAAAGATTAACCCAGGTCAAGAATCTCAGTGTGATAAAATGCATACATGGTCAGAATGGCAAGAACACAGAAGGGGATCTCAAACAAGAATGATGTCCAATGGCATTCCCAAGTCTGATGGCTTCTTGCTAATTCAGCTCAACCAACATCTGCTGAGTGCCTAGCATGACCCTGGGAAATGGGTCAGTTACATCGTCTGGTGTCAGCATGTGCCTGGGTTCTTTTACAGGACCAAAGCTTCCTTTTAATAGGACTTGTAAGGGGTGCCTGGATGGCTCAGTTGGTTAAGCATCTGCCTTCGATTCAGGTCATGATCCCAGAGTCCCAGAATTGAGCCTTGCATCAGACTCCCTGTTCAGTGGGGAGTCTGTATCTCCCTCTGCCCCTCATCCCACTCCCACTCTCTCTCTTGCACTCAAATAAATAAATAAAATCTTAAAAAAATAGGAATTGTAAATTACAGAATTTGATTTGAAATGGTGATACTTCATTAGTGTACTGGTTACAAGAAACTTTTTTCTTAGGGGAGATTTTGTATTTTATTCATGTTTATGGCATGAATACCTAGTACAGTACCTAGAACTCAGCAGGTGCTCTACTATATGAGGCAAAATAAGAAAGGAAGGAGGAGGGCAGAAGACCAGAGATCCCTGCAAATAAAATTTGCAGATAATCAACAGGCAATAAAGATTTATATGTAAAAAAAAAAAACATTGACACAAAATGCAACTGTCTCCTGTACATATCCCTTCCCACATGTTACTGAAGTGGAGGCACCAACAGGTAGTATGCATACAAGTTCCTGATACAAAGCCAGAAGGAACATTAAACACAAAGGCAGAACAGAATTTTCCTAATAGTCTCACTTTGCAAAAAGTCAGTGATCCATTTTTTACTTGCTTCAATGGCAACTGAAGGAAAATTGTTTCTTTGGACTTAACTACAAAGGGTTCCTTGTGAAGTGCCAGGGGTCTTCTATAAGCATAATCATGTGGTGAAAAAGTTCCTAACAGCAAAGCTCAGGTGAAGGTGGTAGGCGGGGAGACCAGGCACAATGAAATCTGTATTTTTAGACTTCAAAAAGTTCAGAAAAAAATTTAGGTATGCTCCCATGATCAGAAAGATGTGTAGCTCAAGACAGTTGAGAAGTATTAAAATATAAACTCTTCAGAATATAATACCAATTATCTTGGTGTCAAAAAACCCGAAGTTGGCCAGTTAAGCAAACGTGTGGGTGGCAAGCCAGCTCCCTAATGAAGTCAGCTTTCCAAGAGGTATGAAGCCAGGACAGCCCCGATGCGTGGAAGCTTATAGGACATTTAAAGAGGGAAACAATCAAAGTCACAACAGCAGTTTTATAAACTCTGTTTTAGCACCAACTCCATTAGGCAGGCAGAGTGATGGTAATATGTAACTGAAAAAAAACTGAATTACTCAACTTCTATTTTGTGTCTGTCTTCTTCATCAGAGTATTCTTATAAAAGAAAGTGCTGAACAATTAAGGTTAAGAGGACATAAAGCCCAAGATAACTGATAAATCAGAAAGTAAGCATCTACCTACATTAAGTAATTCCAAGCCTCTGAGCCCAGGATAATTATACCCAGAGGCTCACAGAGAACCTGCTTATTATAAAAGGGTTGTCTATATTTGAGAGATCAGACAGAATGGAAAGAGATTTCAGAAAACTAAAGGAGGCCACCAAATGTTAATTCAAAAAGGACAAAGGATTCTCAAACTACAGAAACCAAGCCTGACATTCACAACTGAAAATTCTATGAAGAAAATGGTTAAACATGTGATTTGTGAGCTTTAGAAAGGAAAGCAATGACCAGCAGTAGCCAGTGTAGGTTCATGAAGAATAAGCCATGCCCCCACTAGCTTCATTTTATGCTTAAAATAGGGTTTCCAGCAAAAGAGCGCTGCAAATGTAATGTGTTTTCATTTCAGATGAGACACAGATGGAGTGTCTCAAGACATCCTTGTAGAGATGGAGCTGACATGTTGTTAGCTGAATAGCTTCACTGAGGGAGTGAGGATTATGGTTCAGGGTCATTGTGCAGGTAGGTCTTTAGTGCAATGGGGATCTGTCCTTGGTTCTGTACAATTTATTTCAGTTTAACAGTTTGGATGAGGACATGCAAATTATGCTTATCACATTATCAAGATTCAAAAATATTCCAAGTAGTTGGGAAATAGTTTAAAACTCTCAAGATAGGAACACCTGGGTGACTCAGTGGTTGAGCGTGTCTACCTTTGGCTAAGATCATGATCCTGGGATCCTGGGATCGAGTTCCGCATCAGACTCCCTATAGGAATCCTGCCTCTCCCTCTGCCTGTGTCTCTGCCTCTCTCTGTGTCTCTCATGAATAAATAAAATCTTAAAAAAAAAAAAAAAAAAGAAACCCTCTCAGGATAATTTCTTGCTTAATTTGGCCCTATATTTGTATTATTAAAAAAAAATATTCAAATACAGAATGAATGGAGAACCACCTAACAGTAGCTGATGCAAAAGCACCCAGTGGTACTGTCTACTTGTGAACTCAGTATTACCCAAAAATGTGAAACTCAAAGAGCTAATCTGAATTTAGGCCATACAATAGCACTGCACTGATCAGACCAAATTCTGAAGTATTCTATTTGTTTCTGGGCCAGACATTTACACAAAGATAGTGACGTATTAAGTATGTGGAAGATGGAAAGGACCAAGAAAGTTCTAAAAACTATGTCACATGTGGAATGGCTGACATGACTGAAGATATTTATTCTAGCAGAAGAATAGGGGGATTCAAAGTCATTTTAAACATGAAGAGCAATTCATCCCCCCCACCCCAACCCCCCCGGAAGCAATGCAATTTACTCTATCTAAAGTTTCAGAGGTCATAGCCTGGAGACATGATTGGAATCCACATGGAAGAGAGCTGGGATCAACAGTGTGAAGCACATTCTAAGAATTATGGCTGCCACATGTAGTATGTGACACCCTTTATGCAGGTGACCACCTTGTCATTGTCATTGGATGATTCCAGCAACGGTGTTAGAGAGAGAGCCAACTGGGTGGTTGGAAAGATACGTACTCCAAAGACCCATGATGCAGCTGGACAGCAGGTAGTATCTGAATACAGTGAACATGAAAAGGAGAATAAAGGAGCACCTTTCTGCCCCCAAATGACTGTGTATTTGTTTGTGTTAAATACAAATTTTCTTCTCTTCTTTCAGGTTGCTAAAGGAATGTCATCAATAGGAATGAAAAAGATATTCAATCACATAATATGCTTTGACAGTATCATATTAGGCCCAGAAAAAAATGTAGTCTTCTGTAGACTTACTGTTTTTGCACTGACAGGTTCGACAACCATTGTGATCAAGTTTGAAACCATAAACACAGTCCTTCTCTGTCAGCGTGCAGTTTGATAACTCCCCACATGCAGGTGGATCAATTGTGATGTACGTTGGCTCTAATAATAAAAAGAGAAAAAAAATCAATCAAACATATGATTACCTCTTAGATGCTATTCAATCTTTGAAATCCCACACTACAGTAAGTTGCAAAAAAAAATCAATCATTTTTATCAAACTCTAAACTTTTATACTTTCATAATGTTTTTAACCCCTGAAACAGAAAGATTTTTATTTAGATTTTTGAAAATCCAAGAATTCTTTTTCTTTACATTTGAGCTTGTCTGTATTTTTTTGGTATCTTCACATAATACTTCTCCAATGGTCACCATCATAGAAAGCAGACAGAAGAGGTTAAATTAATTCCATTTAATTGTTAACTATTCTTCTATTTCCTCTTGATGTTTTCAGAGTTTATTTTCTATGAAAATCAGGACACAGCTTCCAACCTGTCAATTATCTTTCCATTTCGTAACTCTTCTGAAATCTGTATTTCCTATCTTTTATAGGACAACCCTTCAATTACTACAGATGATATGATGGATATAATAGTGACTAGGAACTTATCCTCAGGACCCAGGGCTTATAGGAGTGGCAGAGTCAGACACAAGCAGCCGGTCAGCAGGAAGAGTGAGTGGCCATTCTGGGAAGAAAAGCATAGAAGAAACCAAGGCCAAAGGTGATGTGTACCTACCCTGTCATGCTAATAATGAAGATTTGTTCTAGGGAAGTAATTGCACACTTACATAAAGTGCATTATGGGTCTGTATGTTTATACTGCTCTTTATGAATGCCTTCAAGCTTCATCACACTCCAGGGAGACAAATGCTCTCATTTCCCCCATTTTATGGATAAGAAAATCTAGGATGGCACACTTGTTCCAGATCACAGAGTTCGTAGGTGATGGACTCAAGACTCAAGCCCAGGCATTCTGGCTCCAGGGTCACAATCGTGGCCACCTGTGTAGTACAAAGCCCATCATAATGGTCCTTGTTTTGCAATGCAGCTAAGTGACAACTTATATAATGTAAGATTGTGGGAAGGGTGTCCTCAAAAGGAATAGGGCCACTGACATATTTATGTAGCTTCTTTTTAACCAAAAGATACTATGAACTTCTTCAGAGTAAGCTGGTCCTCACAATATCTTTGTGAGGAGCTAAGTACAGAATGTCTCTACCTATGTTTCCACAAATGGAAAATATGAGGTGCAGAGAGGGTGACTGGCTTATCTAAGTTTACATAGCAACCCAGTGGCAGGCTGGGAATAGAACAGAACAGAGGTTCCTGACCTCCTGTCCAACACTCTATCCATTAGTTCACACTGTCTTTCTCCAGTTTCATTTCCCGTTACCATGGAAGAGAGACTAAAATAAGTGTTTTAACTGCCACTGCTAAGATCAAGAGTTCTACATTTTTATCCATCTGCTAAAAGAGGCCAATGATTCAACCCTTCACAGGTAGCAAGCAACTATGACTTACTCAAGAGATGCTCTGATCAGCACTCTCCCTGTAAAAATACGTATTAAGAGGGTATAGGCACATTCTCTATTTTTATTGCAACACAGTTTGAAGAACATCTCCCTGAAATTTTTATGTGAACTTTCCACCGCTGTAAAATTTCTAATTTCTTTAAATCACTGACGTATCCTCTCTGACAGGTAACTGTAAACATCAAAAAGTAGTTTAAGTTTAGGCAAGTTTTAAGATGCCATGAATTAAATACAGCTGTGCTGCTTTCTGATATTCTCTTAAAATTTACTGTAAACATCTTTGGTTTGTGAACCTACATAGCTTTTCTTTTATCATTACTGTTATTAGTCACCCAAAATACTGATTCCATTTCAGCCTTTGGCCACAAGACAGACAATGTTTTGTCAACATTATTCTAACCACAAACGTAAGACAGAACAGAGGACTTGAATCACTTTTAAGGAACTACACTATGGATTATCCCAAAGACAAAGGAGTTAGGTATATGCTCTAGAGTTTTGAGAGCAAAAACCAGGGCTGGATTCTGAACTCCATGCTCAGTGCTTTAGGGAATGGCTTATGGGTAAAGAAGTGTTTTGAACATATCTACGTGGACCAAAGCTTTGTAGTCCTTACTGATATTTAAGTTCACAGAAAACTTTTGCCTTCAGAAAATACATTATGGAAAAATGTATTTGGGCAGATTATACCGATGCTGGAAATGCATAATAATCATAGGGTAGTGTAAAATTTTACTTTTAATGAATTTTAATGATTTGTGAAGAGAATTAATAGTGCTGTGCTGTATATGCTTTGTTTGATACTTATTATGTTTAATGCATGAAACCAGAATTGTGATCTGTGGCTAGGAAGTAAAAGGAAAAAGAAATGGGATGGTCTGAGGATCAGAACCATGCCACTGACTTGAACCGTCCCACACCTTATCCAAATAGCTTCATCATCTAGGTAGGGAGTCATAGATGTCCATCAAGCACACATTTCTCCAGGAAAGGAGATCCGCTGAGCATGTTTTCCTACAAGATTGAGGGTGATAGCTTTTTCTCAGTTTAACAAATTAAAAGAAAATGCACAGAAGAGCTATTCATTAGGTGCTGGCAAATATTTAAGATAAAACAAGCCTTACTGGATGTCTTCCAAGTCCCAGATAATATGGTTAAGGGCAAGAAAGAAAAAAATTATTTTGCACCTTTAAAATTATATTTCTCCTTCATTATGATACATTAGATGGAAGAAATTGGAAGTATATATATTTCAAATTATGTCTTGCTCAACATTTAATGTTAAAACACAGAACAACTCAACAAAACCATTTACTCATGGAAATTGTCAATTTACTCTAGAACTATTCAATTTCCCCTCATACGTTGGCTGAATACAACAACTCTCACCGTGATATAGCCAATACAGATAGAAGTCTAAATGTTTTTAAAAAGCATTTTAACACTTGTCCTCTCATTTTTATGACATTTAAGAAACAAGTATTGTTTTCCTTTACAAGTATAAACTGGAACAAATTTTTAAAGCTTTTTGTGGTGACGCATGATTCTGTGGGTACTTACTGCTGTTGTCCTAGGTCACTGGAGGAAATGGTGATCTACATGTAAGAGACACATTTGTAGACAACTAGCTGTCTAACATTTCATCTGAAGTCATGCATTACATTCTATTCCCTTCCATCATTCTCTCAACATTTTAGGGCCTGGTGTCCTACCCTGTGAGGCCCTCTCTGTATCACAGTTAAATTTCTGTAAGAACATTACAACAGGAATATGTAACTACAAATTATCTAGCAAAAGAGCTGATATTATCATAAACCAATCTGAGAGTTCGCTTTCAGTCCAAAACATTCACATGTAATCTCAGGAGTGGTGCTCTTACTAACATAAGGACAGTGTTCTGGGAAAGAAAAACCACTGCAATTCAATTTCTTATTCCAAATAATGAACTCCAAAGTGAGACCCATTTGATACCATCCTGAATTAGAGCATTTAAGATCAACGTTACATTTAGAGTCCTTACAGAGTAATGACCAAAAGTTAGACTGTTTGCAAAGTTTCTATCCAAGGAAGTTCTTGGGGTGGGAAGAGGTAATTTTAAAGAATCTAGAATCATGGTATCATAGTATGATTGTTTCTAATCCACACAAAGAAGTTGGAGGAAGTGTTGGTGACTTATGTGACATATGTGAGCTGCTTTGTTAGAGTACTCTGTGTGTCAGGGACTGTTCCTATCTCACACTTTGTACAACAGTGTTCTGAATATGGAAAGTATCTCGATGAGTCTTGGCCTGAAGACCAGAAGATTCTCATGTAAATCCTACATTTCTATGCTCTTATATTACATGGAATACTGAAATGATAGGCCAGAAAGTACATGCCTTTCCAGAAGGATGATGGTGATGCTGTGCCCTTGGCAGGTTTGGGTATTATCTGTTGAACAGGGGTCCTGCTAAGACTTTTGGAGACAATGATGCATCATGGTATACAAAATGCCTGTTGCTTGGAGCAAAGAAAACTGTCCCCCCCTTCAAACTGGCTGGGCAGAGATGTGTTAGTGGGCCCCTTTCAAAGGAGAGAAATGGTCTCAGATCTCCTCATTTAGGAGAATGAGCAAATATTTGCACAAAGGTGGGTATCTGGTGAGGGGGAAGTTCAGTGAGGTTCTGCTTACAGGATCAGCCTGAAATTCCATCTCATCTTGTATTGAATCAGCTGAGGAATTAAAGAAATACCTTAATGTCCTCCAAAGGAAGAAGGCTTGAAACAGCAGGAATTCATTGTCTTTGGCTACAACTATTTCTAAAGGGAACCCTGGAACAGCTTCTTTGTGGAGAAGAATTCTAGAAATATTTTCTGAGCCTAGAAGCAATAAAGAACAAAAATGGGTGTTTGTTACATCTACATCCAGTTTGCTTGCTGTTTCCTACCCCGCATCTGAGTGGGGACTGCTGTTCTCAGCTTGCTGTCTTCCTGAATGATTTTTAAAGACTCTCTGAGCACCTTATGCTGTCCAGAAGAGCTATTTTTACAAGAACCCTTGGAATTGTGTCAGGAGTGCAGATGTTCAGCCACCAATTCTTATCCTAAGCCTAGGAGAACAAAATTCTGGAAGCAGACCTATTATAATATGCAGTAACATTAATACATAATGGTTTTTTATTTTACATTTATTCAAAATTTAGAGATAACTATTTTTCATATCTTAGAAAGCCCAACAAAGCCCTTCCTAGTAAAAATATTTCCAGGAAAACATTCATATTTTCTTAAGATTTAGAGAGCCCCAGAAACTAAGTTTCTGAGGAACACCACCAATATTTTACATTGATGTTCAAATATTTCCTAGGAACAATCTTATCTACTCAATGGAGATGTTAAGGTGCTGTGGTCACAGTTAATTGGATGAGGAGCACAAAGTTAAAATCAGTATTTTAACTCCAAGGCCACAGCACTAGGCCACAAAAATAACATATATTTGATTATTTAGGAGATAGAAATAGGTTAACTAAATCTAAACTCTCTACTTTCTTGCTTTTTGTTATTTTATAGAAAATTCTCCAAAAAGAAAGGGAAGAAGTTGAAACTCAAATTTAACCTTTTAAGATGCTAAAGTTTTAATATCAGTCCTATTGTCATATCAGATAGTTCAACACATCTGGGACAACAAGAGAACTAAAAAGAATATATTTTGATCTTCAATTATTTTAAAGTGTGTAATAATAATGTGAATTTGCTCCTGAAATAATTTATATAATCACTAGTTTTTACATTTTAAACAACTATAGCTTAAATGAAAATGTTAATGGAGCCTTTTAACTTGGTGTCTAATCTTTATCACTACATTGAACTTCTGGTTTTGAAAATAATGCATACAGTTCTTCTCATTACCTTGATTACTATGAGCTGTTTATCTCCTGCAAATAATACTAATTATCTCCATTGAGGAAAGTGTGAAGCACTCTTTCTGATTAGCAACCCTGGGAAGGCTGACAGTCCATTAGTAGTTCTTGAGTATGGGTGGGCGATTTCTGGAAAAATACTTGTGGAAGACAATATAGAGCCATCCCTCCTGGGTCTGTCTGGAACACCGCCTCTGAAGGGGTGGTGGTGGTGGGGGTGGGGGGATTAGCTCTAGTTCCAGATTTCTATCTCTGGGAGTGCTGCATCACCCTGCTGCCATCTGGGGGCATGGCAGGTCTGGAGGGCCTGGAGGTGAGGAGCAGCTATCTACTAGCACCCTTGACTCCAACGAAAATATGTGCATGCATACACGTTCATGCGCCCACAGTATTTACCTCTCCTTTTGGACCTTAATAATGGTTTGCATAACGTCACATGGCTCTTCTCTGTAAACTGACAAGCCTGCTTATTTGATTGTGAGAGACAAAGATGAACAATTTTGTTCTCTTTTCAGTCCTAATTCATTCTCTTAGGAGTTTTAAAAAATCATTTGTTTGTTTATTTATTTAGGGCTGCACTTCGTTAAGCCATGTGAATATCTAATGAATGGAAAAATTCTAAAGCTTCTCTAACTTTCTAAGGCTAAATATATCAGGCCTCCTATAGCCTACCAGTTACTGTGAGGCTGGCCAGGGCCATAAAACTGTAGATAAAGTTGGACAAGACAGAACCAAAGGAGATAGCTTATCTGCTTTACTGTGTCTTCATATGTCATTCTGTTACCACAGTGGCTTTTCAACCACTGAGCCACCCAGGCGTCCTCCACAGTGGCTTTTCAAATGTGACCCTAACTAGTCAGAAAACCATTCCAATAAATCACCAAATTGTCAACACAATTATAGCCTGGGAAGAAAAGTACTATAAAGGTGAAATTTTCCCAAATGAAGTTAGAGGGGAAACTATTAATGTGGATGATAAGAAGAAAGAGACTGAGGATACAAAACCCCCCTAACCTGGAAGGTGGGGATTTCCATGGGGGTATGGATGTGTATTTACAAAAAGTCTCATGAAGTCATGGAAAAATAACTACAGCTGGAGTTCTCAAATTCTTTCAGCCACTACACACTTAGTGATCCTTTTTTCCTTTGTATATATTTCTCATAACAACACCTACATCCTTGTAATTTTTAAAGTACTTATCACAGAGCAGTTTCTTTATTTAAAATGAATAGTGTGAAAATGTCCCCAAGATCTGTATTATTTTATGGTCAGATAGAGAAGTGACCATATGTTTACTTTAGACCTATTTATTAACTTTGTATGCTTTTTTCCAAGGAACTTGGCTGTTGGAGATATTTTTCTTCTTTTATCAATCTCATATTTAATAGGAAAAGACAGTAGTAGGATTCTGAGGTTATTATTAAAAGACCACAAAAGACAAAATTTTTTTTTATATAAAGGATATATTTTTCCAAGAATCTAGCTTGAGAGATCTTACAAAAAAAAAAAAAAAAAAAAAGATTGGATTCCAAGAATAATTTGAATCTTCTATATGAGTATTATATTTTATTTTTATATTATTTTATCATTCATTTTCTTAGATGATGGAGCTTGGTAATCTTTAACCAGAAATAATGGGTCACATAAATACATTTGTATATGTGTGTGTATACACATATTTTAACAGCTATATTGAACTGTGTGTCAGGTGCTCAGAATTTTGGTATCTCAACACACCCTCTAGGAAATGGTTGAGGAACGGTCCCTGCATTAGGAATGATGATTTATTCACAATTTATAACTTCAGCACCAAGACTAGTATTTGTCCCACAGTTATGCTAAATGAGTGAATAAAGAAGAAAAAAGATGCCTGGGCACCGAAAGTCAGGGTACACTTTTTTGATGAAGAAGGGCTCCCATTCAATATTGTCCTTAACAGGCTGAATCCCTCATTTACTACCTTTTGGAGGACTGGATAGTAAGTTCTTTAGGATTCTCATTGCTGCGCTAGTCCCTTACACATAGTTGGTAATAAATGAGCTTCCCCTGAGCAGCAAGCTAGATCAGAAGGCTGCTGTGAACCTGACACTGTAATAATAGTGAAAACTGAGCAAAAATCCCCAAATCCAAGCAGTCTAAGCGAGAAACCCAGTGATGATAAGCAACTGCCTGAAACAGGTTCGATTATGATCTGTATCTTTGGCTTGAGAAGGCAGACAAATATACAAAGCAGTGTAGGTCTCCCTCAAAATTCTTAACATAAAATCTGACACCCTGAAATTTCAATTTTCTGAGGAATTCACTTCTATGACTATCTCGATTCACTGATGGTGCCGAATAAAGTATTATGAAAATAGTCCTGCAAAGAGCTGGGCACACACTCAATTCAGCAATACAACAAGCACGGGATGAAGAATGGGCCCTTTAAAAAAAAAAAAAAAGAATGGGCCCTTTTGCTTAGTGCTCAGCAAATTTACCTTGCGATGAAAACAAACAGTGGCAAAGAGTCAGAAGGAGAAAAGGGACAAGTGGGCTCCTGAATGCGAAAGAGTGCACAGATGATGTCATCTCAGCACCTGGCACCTGGAGGGGGAGCTGAGGAGCCCATTTACTTTACTCAGTAGGGATGTAAGTGCCACTGGTCAGGGCCCAGGGCCTGGATGGGAATGAGGCTGGGCAGCTGGGGAGCATGAGCACCAAGACAACTGGGGAACGTGGCTTGCGTGCCCTTGGGTAGGGCCTGTGTCCCTGCACAGCCACAATAGGCTTTCCTGGAGGTCGAACAGCAAGGTCAAAATTCCTGAGCCAGGGAGAGGCTCAGGAAATCTAACAGGATCAAAGGCCAGGCCACAGATAGGTCAGAAAAAAAGTAACGGTCTCAGTACCTGAGAATAGAGCCAGGAGCAAGAATGGCTTCTATATCTGAGCCAGGATGGTCAAGTACTTTTCACCAACTTCCTTTCATCATCCTCTCCCTTTTCACAATGGTGGTCTAAAGAGAAGCTATGCCAAGGACATGGACTTGGAGACAGGAGATTTAGCTTGAGTCTCTATTCTCTCATGGTCTTACACATGATGCTGAACCCCTTTGGGTTTCTATAAAATGGGAATATACATTAGTCCAACCTCACAATACCACTGTGAGGCTCAACTAAGATCATAAAGAGGGGACAATAAACTCTAGGGGTTACATGGCTATTACTTGTTGCTATAATTACTCTTGTCATGACTATCCTGCCTGCGTGGAGCTACAACTGGTCTCAGAGGATGGCTGAGTAAATGAATTATGTGCCCTTTTGCAGGCCTTAAATGTTCAGCTGATAAATGGTATGACAACTGGTTTGGCATTCTGAACCCGGTCCATTGTAACCTAAGCATCCTTTTCTATCTCCAATGATAACATGAAAAGCATCTGGGATGTGGGTTGGTCCATGGCATCCTTTCATATGGTCTGGTAAGCTTTGGAGCGTGTTAGTGACCAGCCACTGGCGCCTTTCACATTTGCTGAGTGGCAGTCTGATATCATTGTTCCGCATTTGACTGTATCCGTGGTGTCTCGAAGAGAACAGAAATCTCTTCATAATCAGCTTATCCAGTGTGAGTTGAAACAATGGTTCTGTGTGCCTGGCTGACCCCGTTCTTCCTCTCTTATGATGGGGGCCTTGCTGGATCTTTGGGGAGGAGGGCAAACTCATTACATTAAAAT
Source organism: Vulpes vulpes (assembly GCF_048418805.1). Classification (NCBI taxonomy): domain Eukaryota; kingdom Metazoa; phylum Chordata; class Mammalia; order Carnivora; family Canidae; genus Vulpes; species Vulpes vulpes. The sequence continues at coordinate 82,800,571 of NC_132787.1, forward strand.
ACGGAATATTTTGGTAGCTTTGCCAGTGGTCTTGCCACTCTCAAATTGCAAGAGGAGACAGAAGACCCATCTCTAAAAGCTGTCTTTGATAAACAAATCCTAGTTTCAGATGTATGACCGAATAAGACTTATGTCAACAGTAAGAGACAGTTCAACCAGTACTTTCTTAACAATACTGGGGGCATTTCACTCAAATAATAATGTGCTCAGTGTCTGTCACAGGACTGTAAAGCATCTCTACTGAATTAATCTGGCCTAAAATCTCCATGGAATCTTTCTAAAACTTGGTTCCCAGAAAGCATGAAAGAGTCATAATCTTGAAAATATCTGAACTTACTGATCCCTCTCAATCTATGAGGTATATGGCCATCCATCCCAAACTATTTATTATCATTGCTAAGCATTTTTTAGATAAAATTTTGAATAAAATAGAGACTCCTTGAATTGTTTTTAAAAAGTGAACTGATGTGCAGGGCCACAGCTTTCTAATTAGGGTGAAAAAGAATATCATCTCTTGTTTTCTTAACAATGGTCAAACTAATGGTGCCAAGTTCACAGTATAAAAGCACAGGTATAGGCAAATAGCAAGTACCAAAGACCCAAACAAGCATTAAATATACCTTGCTTGGTTCCAAAGCAGATCCAAAGCAGCCTCAAATTATATCATGCACGTATACTTTTTCAAAAGGGAGGAAATGAAGGCCAAGGTAAATTTTTAGAAGAAAAGAATTTACTGGAGCCAGTAAATGGGATGAGGTCAGCACCCAGAGCACATGCTGTGAGGTCCTGCCTGGTTGGGACGTAGCTCACAGATACAGCTCTTGGTTTGCTCCAGTAGCCAAGGTGAAGAGTCAAATCTAGACTGCTCAGGACTCTAAGACTCCCCAAGAGCCAAGTACTTGTTGGCCTCAGAACTTTATTGGGGATTCCTGATTGTGTTTCACAATGGCACTGCAAAATAAAAGACAGAGCCTTGTACTGAATCTTATTTTCGATTGGTGACCAGCATTAATTACATTTTGTGGTCTCTGGTCTGGACCCCTGAATTGGTCTCTGTTTCAAACAAATGTGATAAATCCAGCTAATCTCTCAGGTGTGAAAGTAAAATTCACTTGATGTGTAAATAGGTATTCTGTAGGTACAAATGGTAATTTGGTCTAACTGCTAATAATTCAACTTGAATTAAAAAAATGCCAAGGCATTACCATCACTTCATGCTTCTGACAAATTTCAAAAAGTTACTCAATGTTCATGATCACTGATTACCTACTGAGTTTAGAATAAACTGATGGTAGGTCCCCTGGACTATGGTGTGGCACAGCTGAGTCCCTGGTAGACTTCCCAGTGCATGCTGATGGTTATGGGGAGCATTTAGGAGTCCCAGACGGAGATGAGGACATATGAATGTCATTCAGCTCCCTGCCCCCTCAGGATCTACCTCTAATGGAAGATCCACAAATGGCTAAGGGACACTCTTTAGTAGACATTTTCACTCCTGATTTTTTTTTTTTAATAATAACACTGTAGCACACATTTTATACACCGAGTGACATTTTATCTTCAACAATCAGACACAGCACAGGAAATACTCTAAAGAGGGCCTCTAAAACAATTCACTGGGTTACAATCTCTAAAGCTAACCCTCATATATTAAATAATGTGAAATCATTTTGTTCTTATAAGATAAACTTAAGACCATACAGTGAAGTTTAAAATGGTACAACCAGAAGTGGAGTTAGAGAGCTAGGATATTAAAAATAAATCTTGTAGGAATCACTAAGTCTCTTAAAAGAGTTATTTCTACAGGGAAATTATTTTAGTCTAATTTATTTGAAAATATGAATGGAGCACCTGTAACATCATAAAAATGTTGTAATACATGACCATTTAAATAAATGCTTCTAGCCCCTAAAAGTCATAAAAATACTATGTAGTAAGTGAATTGATTTTTTAAAAAATAAACACACCAGGAGTTATACTTACAAATAAGTTGTTATTGCTAAAAGCACACTTTCAGAGGCTATATGCTTGTGCTAAAATGCTATTCATGTTAAAATTCTATTTGAAGCTTCTCTTTTAGAGTAGCTTTTCAGAGCAAATTACTATGTCATAGAAGACAAAGTACCTTTATTTTACTGTCCCTTTCTGCTTCCCCTGAACGATTTTACTGAGCTAGATCATCCACTTTTTTTCACGAGACTTAGACATGAATGACTCTGACTATTTCCTAGAGTCTGATAAACCTTTAAAGTCAGGGGTCTGAGAAGCTACGGGCATTCAAAAGGATGTGCCACAAGCTCTAATACCAGTTCCAACAGAGAAGTACCAAAAATGCCCTGAATGATTGTATTTCTGCAGGAACTGCGCAGTTTTCCCAGAGAACTATTTTGAAAGGAAAAACACTTCACTTGGATATGTAAACCTTGGTACATTTAAAAATAATTTCGCTACTTTATCATTGGACCTTATATTGGTATAAACAAACAAGCTTCATATGAAAAGTGCTGCGTTGAGAACACAGGTCTCAGGTGTGTTGAGACCATTCCATTTCCTAGAACAGAGGTAAACCGTGGAAGGAGATGAAGATGAGGATTTTAAAATAAGATGGTCTAATAGAGTCATGGTTAGGTAAAGCTGAAAATCTCTGAAAAGCTAGACAATGTGATTATTAGTTAAAATGTTAAATTCTATCAAACTGACAAAAGATAAAAGGAAACCAATTCTGCTACTTCTGAGTCAATGGTTATTCCATAAAGAAAATGAGATCTTTTTTAAAGTCCACGAGTCTTTTCTGACGGGCATGTTTCTTAATAACCTTCATTAACTTCTGTTTGGTTGCCTAAGAGTTGTCTCTTATCCAAAAAAAGTTTAACACAGTCTCAGTAGAGATTGTGTTTATTTAAGCTTGTTGGAAAAACATTCCTATCATTTCAAGAATGACTAAATATTTTTCATTCACATAGTTAGCATTCCAGACTATGTTTTCCTGCCTCTGTTGATTAGATGAAAATTAGCAGGCCCAAGTCTAAGCTATTAGATTCAATTATTATCTGCGTAGGAAAATTAGGAGACACCTAGCAATAATGCCCTTTTAGGTATGGGAAGTCGATAGCAGGAGAAATAAACAGCAACCTGCCCCTCGCAGGCCACATCCCCAGGAAAATGCTTAAGAGCCGGGGTTGCTGGAAGCTGTGAAATCAGAGGCAGAGGTTTTTCTAATCATGTGTTTCATAATACGCTCTGAACAATAATATTCTAATGTTACTTGAAATATCTAAGGCTATTTTAAATTACTGGAGAAAACCAAAATATTATGAAATTCATTCAAGAAAAATTTTTGATGCTTTAGGTTAAAAACCTACCTAGGTTAACACACAGTCATCTGCTGTGCATTTGTTACCCAACACAGGACCTTATTTGGACAAGCTAAAAAACAGACTGTGCTGTATTTTAATTCCCATTTATGGAATGAGTTTCCAGGACACTTAGAGTTAAAAGATGAAACAGCATGCCTAACGGTCTTTGCGATATTACGAGTATTTTATTATTCTTGGCCTACTAATAATAGCACCGTAGATGGCACTGAAGCAATACCACCCATAAACTGAGTTTTGATCCCTGTTTGATGTATCAGAATGTTAATATCATGTGACCTCGTGGCATCTTTGACTTCACTGCCTTTTGGGTCAGCGAAACTATGCTTGACTCCTTGCCACAGAAGCAGTAGCTTAATCATTTGAGATACTGTTCAGTGAGGAAGTATTATGGGCAGGGCTGGAAACATTTTTTCTTGTTTTAAGGAATTCCCACCCAGATATGTGCCTGGTACAGACTTTTCTGGCAGCCCAGTAGAAAATTCATTTGAAGGGCGGTTTGATTCAAGTGATATCATCAGCATTTATGGGATAGAATATAATGTTCCTATAAAATTAGGATTGATAATGAGGAGGACAGTATGTTTGACAGACCTCCAGTCCCCTGGAGGTACACAGCATGCACTCTACTCGGTGAGCTGATATTGCAGTGGCTTACTAGAGCCACACAGGTCAAGAAAAGCCTCATGTTCTTCAACACTGTCTCAAGTAGGATCAGGATTACTCAAGTAAGAGATCCAAGAAAGCCAGGGGCTGGGACAAAAGACGGCTGATTGTTTCAATCACATTCTATTCTAAGTCCAGAGAATTAGAATCAATGCAGAAGGCAGCTCTTAACCTTCTACTTCAAGAATTGGTTTACTTCAGGTTAGGGGAATTATTAGGCCTTTCTGAAACTTCGTTCAGTTTCATAAAATAACTCTGCAAATAAGACACATGTTAAGTTTTTATTATGGAAAATTTTTTTCATATACTGAAGTAAATAGCATAATATGACAGATCCTTATATACCTAATATCTAGCTTTGATAAACTACAAATAACTCTTTGATTTCTTGAGATGGGAAATAGATTTGCTTTTGTTTCAGAGAAACAGAGCTAGTTGAAAAAAACTAGCCATTTGCCAGACTCTTCATTTTATGAGGTTATTTCCATGAGGCATGGAATTTATTTACTGGAAATCTAAGTCGTAATATTGAATATTACCTTATAAAATATTACCCACGTTGTTCCTAATTTTGAAAGGTGATACTCTTGGTGTTGGCTCTGAAATCCCCCAGGTCATCAAAACAAACAAATCCTTCCAGCAGGAGACTGTACACACTGGGCTCGAAGAACACTTAGGTCACAGTGGCCACCTGGGTGGGGTCCAGCCATAGCCCAAGATGCACAGCAGATTAGGCTTGACATTAAGACTTCTAAGTGACAATGAAATTCTCATCTCTTGCATCAGGTATGGTAGCCAACCTGGCCTCACACCTGTTCACATTTCTTGCATTTTTCTTATTGAGTCATCAAGGGCATGTCATATATACCTTAGAGCCAAAATTTTCTTCCCCAACACCTATCTTACCTTTAATTATAAAATAGATTTTTTTTTTTAATGGAAAGTAGTACTATGTCCTTAAAGGACATCCCTCTGACATTAAGAATCAGCATAGGCAGCACTGATATCTGATGTTATTGAGAAAAAAAGTATTTTCAATATTGAATTGTGACATTAAAATTCTAGCTGACGTACAAGGCAGCAGCACCTATATGCTCACAAGGCAGATCTTAAGAGCGGTACATTAAACATGACATTGAGCATTATTAGCCTTGTAGAGTCTGCGGAAGTCCCACTTAAATTCTGTGATTCTGGACACGGGCTCAATTGAAGAGAGATGAGCTGCCATTTACAAACCAGTGCTGGAAGGCCCCTTGGCTGCCCTGGGAAGGAGTCGAGAGCTCAGTGCTTATCAGGAGGATGAACGGTCAACGTAAAGCTAAATGGTCTAACTTGCCTGTAGACATCTGGGCCCACTGTGTGCCAAACACACTCCATCTAACACTCTGCTTTCTATTCTCAGAGTGTATTTTCAAATAAAAGCATCCTAACATTATTCTTGCCTCATCTAATCAGCGTTAAGAAACCCTCTATCAGGGTACGCCACCTCATGAGCTAAGAAGAACATCTAGAAGATGAGTTTGCTTGATTTCCTTCTCCAGGCTCTCCCTCTCTCCCTTGCTTGCTTGCTCACTCATCATTTATTCATTTAACAACTTCTGAGCCTCTACTTACATGTCAGGTGCTGTTTTACAGATTCAAAAGAATATGCTAAGTTCCTAGCTCATGGGGGAGTAGCTTCTTTCAGGCCACTGTGACCCTAGAGTACAGCACATGGTCTGTCTCAGAGGTAGGACACCTGCAGGGTCTGGAGCCAATGCTCTGAGAATATACTGCTCTGCCATTTTTGAGCTGTATGACCTTGGGCAAATTACACAACCTCTCAACTTTGGGTTCTATGATGATAAATTAGGACAGTGCTACCAGAGGGAAATTGTGATGATCAAATGAGCTGTTGCTCTTAAAGCACTCAGGCTGGCTCAGTCAGTGTGTGAGAAATGTTAGCTACTGTCATTCTGGGCTATAAATAAGATGACACAAACGGTGCTAGATGCTGAGGAAGACCTAATTCTGCCACCTTCCTTTTCAGTTTTTAGGTTTTGTTTTTTTTTTAAAGATTTATTTATTTTAGAGACAGAATGAGAGAGTGAGCACGCATGTACTTGTGCACTGCAGGGAGGATGGCGTGTGGGGAAGAGTCTCAAGCAGACTCTCTGCTGAGCATGGAGCTCGATGTGGAGCTCGATCACATGACCCCGAGATCATGACCTGAGCTGAAATCAAGAGTTGGATGCTCAACTAACTGCACCACCCAGGGGCCCCTGTGTCTTCAGTTTTTAAGGAGATAAAGACATATCTCCCATTTGTACACTTAAATTGCAAACTTTATATAGTACTCCATTCTCTTCTATCCTAGCTCTTTAAGAAGGGCCAGAAAATTTAAATCATGCAATTGAAGAAGAAGAAGAAATGGAGAGAGAAGCCAGCAGAACAAAACCCAAGAATACAATCAGTAACAGACTTACAGAACAGGATGGCTTATCTATATACCTGAATTGGGTGTTGACAATAACTTGGTAAGACTCAATCATAAGAGTACTTAAGAGCCAATTTAAAAAGCACTTAGGTACTTGTGAATCAAGTTAGCTGTCAAGTAATAGCTGAGTCTTGAAGGGCCCCCAGGTTCCAGTCCCCAGTCCTCTGGGAGTAACCAAACACACGGTGTTGTCACTTGGAAGGTATGGGTCTCCAGTAACAACATGCTCACAGCAAAGTCTGCCCTCCCTGCAGGTCCTGACCTATCATATTTGGTAACACATAATTTATCCAACCACAATCTTTGTGTGGGCTCTTTAATCTAATTTCAGGCTCTGACTATGTACCACCAGACTGCAGCTAATAGAGTGAAGGCCAGCATTTGTTATGCAATTGTGCACAGAGGAATTTATTGTGTACACACTGCATAAACACCAGTGTTTCTGGTTTTCTCCAAATAATTGTGGCTGTTATTTATCACACATTAACACCTTACTTTTTTCTTATTTCATCTAATCTTTTCACTATTCTGAGAACACTTGAAACTCTACTTAAATATGCTGCTGACAAAGGTATTTTCAAACAATTTCAGAAATGTCTTTTCTTGGGTCCTCTAAACTAAGTAATAAGATTCATTTGCCTTGCATTATTTTATAAGTTTATTATTATTAAACCTTTTAGTATTTATTCTTAAGCTGTGCACTATTTTTTGATCCCATACCAAAAGAATCTCTGTCTTCCTTATTATGTCTTAAAAATGAGCAAGGACAGTCTTAAATGAAACTCACACTTAAGAACAAAAAAAAACCCAAGAAACTCAAGATAATTTAGTTCTCTGAAGACAAGAAAATGGAATGCAGTAAAAGCTAGATTAAAGAGAAAAGAGGAATGGAGATTGGCAGAAACTTGAAATTAAGACACTAAGCTCTGGTCAGAAGGTTGTCTGGACACAAGGCTTGGGAAGGAGATCTGTGTTGGGTCTCAAAGGCATCATTCCCCCTGCAGTCCTCAAACTGCCACCCCATTCCTGTCTCCCCCTAACACAGTGGCCAGAACCAGAGATGAAGGAAGGTGAATAAGGAAACTGAAAATAAGGACAAGAGCAAACAGACAACATCTAGGAATGTGGGACCCAGATAGAAAGTAGCTGAATCTGACAAGACTTCTGTATCCCATCACATTTATGTAATGACCACTGACCTTGGAGGAAATTACCTACATGTCTCTACTTTAGTTTCTTCATCTTTAAAATGAGATGATGAGGCCTTCAGCACAATGTTATCAAGAAGATTAAATAACATCAGGTACAAATACAAAGCACTTAACCCCAGAGTAGCTAAATACAGGCACATCTTTTCTCCTGGTTTAATTTAAAACAGACTAAAATATTTTCTCTGACTTTAACAAGGAGTTGTCTCTTATTTATCTTTGCACCCAGTGCTGTATTTGGACGATCAGAAGTTCTTAATATATCTTAGGAAATTAACAGCTGACCCACACTATCACTCCTTCCTCAAACAGTGGAAGATTAGATTATAACTCCACACAGATGCTGTGAGCCCAAGCTCTAAGTAATCACTCTAACATTCACTCCCTATCCAAATATCCACATGATGTAGGAATCGATCGGTCTGAGATGTTTCACACACAGACATTCCTATTCACGGACAGTTTGCCTGCTTCAGCACTGCAGTGGTAGGTAGCTTAATGCATGCAAAAGGGCTTGCCTTCCCTTCATTTACTTTCAGACAGAAGACCTTAATTTTTTTTATAATTTTTTTTATAATTTTTTTTAAGCTTTTTATAAGCTTAATTTTTTTTATAAGCTTTTTTTTTTTTATAAGACTCATGAAGTTAAAGGATTAGTGTTTGCTGGTTAATACATGTAGGCTTTAAATTTCTCTTAAAGTTATCACGTACATATATGTACTTAAGTTTATTTCAATTTGACAGAAGACTGTCTGTCCCCAATTCTCAGGGAAAGATATTTCCACCTCTGTTTCAGCAAGGCACCCTTTCTCATAAAGCCGACCGTATACCATCATATGTATTTCCATCCACTCCTTTTTCCGGCACTGAAACACTGCTTTTAGGGGATGGGAGGAGTGTATGTGTGAGGGGTGGGTGATTTCCACAAAACTGGTCATCTGGAAGCTATAAACTTTTGGAGTGTGGCAGCTGTACTCTGAGCAGAGTAATGGTAAGGGATTTGGTGATGTCAATAGACCTGGAGTCCTCCAGCTTAAATTTTTATATGATTTTTAAGTTTTTTATACTTCTAAGCCCTCAGAGGTTAAAAAACCTAGTCAGGCAAACTCTGAAGTCTGAGTTTCTTACAATTTAGGTAGAAGCAAAAGACTTCTTGATATAGGATTTAGTCAAATGAATCGTTTTTTTAAAGATTTTATTTACTTGAGAGAGAGCAGGGCAGAAGGGCAAAGGGAGAGAGATAAAGAGTCTCAAACACACTCTGAACTGAGCACTATGTGGGGCTCAATCCCAGGATCTTGAGAAAATGATCTGAGGAGACACCAAAAGTTGGCTGGAGAGTCGGCCACTCAACCAACTGCGCTCCCCAGGCGCCCCTAGTCAAATGGGTTTCTGAAAAGGGCTGTCAGTTCCTTAATAGCTGGTTTAAAAAATTCTAGAAGGATCCATCTTCAACATGATCCACTGTAGTTCATTTTACTATGCAAATGTGCTTCTTAATGATGGATACTCTCTATTGGATCTGTCACTGTAAATATTCACTCTCTGATCTGTACTAACAGACACAGAGGATTAAGGCTGACTTGAATGTGTAAAGAAACTTCCCAGGATGGGGGAAATGGGCTGGAATAGGGCTTGGGAAAGGCTAACCCAGGAGGCCTTGGGCTACTCTCCATTAAAACAGAAAGAGAGCTAGTGAATGCAGGCAACCAAGACCTAAGTAAAAGCCTCAGGATACCAGAAGCAGAATGGATGCTCAGAGTGAAGGCAGTGGGGAGAGCAAACTACCTTTGATGGTTGCAGGCTTTTCCTCTAGCCATCACGACTCCTAGGCTCATGGAAACATCATAAATCAAACATGCTATGCTTGAGTCATGGGTCTTATTTCCCATTCTATTTCACCGCGTTGACCTTTGGATGCTAATTAGGCTTGAAGTGAACTGAAATGTATATATTCTTATATTGTCAAAGTATTGAGATAAGCATATTTGTGACAGTAAAATAAAGACCACACCGTTCTCACACTAAATTTGCAACATTTGCCCCAAACGATTAGTTTTGGCTGTATAATAAATTCATCTGCAACTGGTAACAGCATGAAGCAGACATTATGCCCGAGGAAATAAAAAACAAACAAGCACATACTGGCAGAAGCTTATCCAACATGAGACACTGGCCAGGGACTCATTAGAATCAACAAGGCTTACCTTCACACACAGGGCAACACTCGCCAGGCACTTTGACGGGGTTCATGCAGCTCTGCCCACAGGCCGTGGCCACACAGTGGGGCTCTCCATTGATACACTGGCAGAAAGTGCAGTCGTCTTCTCGCCACCGGTCCCCGTGTGCGCGGATCTGGCCATTGGCATAGCAGCCAGCAGGATTATTAAAAGGATACACCGGATCTAAATGAAAGATGTAAGTTCCAAGTAAGATGGAGGGCATTTTCAATCTCATCTCTGCCTGCCCCGGAGACATTTTCCCCAGGTTCTAGGCATCAGGTGTCTCCAGGGGGACACACAAAAGCAGCTGTCATACTGAATTCACATCCACCCAACCTGACACTGCAGATGGGGCAGGGGATCTGTAGCATAAGAATCAATGTGCAAGTGTTGCCACTTAACACAGTTGCAAAGCTCTGTGGACAGAGCTGTGGGTGGATAATTACAAAAGGCAAGTCCATTTTAGGCTCTTGACAAAGTCGATTTTTATGTTTATTATGCTTTAATCTCACCACCTGTAAAGTGGAAGAATAATGCCCCCTGTCCAACTCAGAGAGATACTGTGGCTTCTTGGATAACTTAACTCTATCTCAGGGCACCTGGAGATCCAGGTGAGGGGTATAGCAGGCACCTGCTATGGCCTTATTCATGACAAGGCTGGTTAAGACATACTGTGGATCATTGCTTGTACCCTGGAGGGAAGGCTGTGAACCCAGGCCATTTTTTTCCCCATGAACTGGGTGGCCAAACAGTAGCCAAGGTTGGGGAACAAAAGTAGCCAAGGTTACTGTAAAAAAACAAAAAATGTTTTCTGACATTACTGACCAGGCAGGATGTACAGACTGCATACAAAATCCCCAACTACCATTACAACAAGAGCAACCAGATAAACCACTCAATTTTCTTTTTCAGAAACACATAAAATCTGGCTTCGAAAAGTAAAGGCTGCGGAGCTGGGAGGAAAATCCAGGCAGTTATGAGTTTGGTCCTCTTTAGTCTAAAGAAGTAACAGCATTAATAAGAATGTTAGAACGCCAAAAGTTAAAATAATGCAGTCACAGCTTTAGAAAGTCAGTCTGCCAGAAATGGAAGCAGCCAAAAGACCTGAGCTAGATAAGACTTTATAAATTTCTTTATAAAAAATATTATACTGCATACTTCATTTCTACTCTGAGCCTGGATCTCAATTCCAGGAAGTGAGACATAACCGGATCCGTGCCCAGACAACTCATTATGATTATTACACAGAGGTTCCTATCTGTGTTTTTACACCACCAACTGCTACATAGTTTCAGAGACTCTTACAAACTGGGGCCAGCTAGGGAACAGATCATTTGGAAAGGTTAAAAGTTTGATGCGATTTTTAAAAAATTAATCCCCAATGACATCTAAAAAGTGAACCACCTTTCTCCTATGTTGGCTAAAATAATTGCTAACAGGAGAAAGAATTTCCTTGTTATAAACAATTGTTCAATGTTAGGAATGCAGTTTGTATACTTTAAACATTTTCAGATCTTCAGTATTATGCAGTAAACAGCTCACACATTGAACAGGATTTTAGGAAAACAAAAAGGTATGGAGCGTGGCATGACATTTTGTCCTCCCGTTTCCCGTGCATACATAAAGGCAGGGTGAACTTCAGACACGAGACTGACAGGTCTGATTCCAGACTGAAGGCCTGTGACCCTGTCAGTCAGGACAAGAAGGCTCATGTGACTCTCCTTTCTGGGGAACCAGTGTGATGTGGTCACAGCAGAGACACAGTTAGGTGTGGGGGTATCATTCCTGGTTTTATTATAAACTCAAACTGATTCTAGTTTTCTAAACTTCAGTTTCCTAATAAGCCTTAAAATGTGTTGGTTATAGTGAATGGATATTCAGAATTATTATTCTGAAATGTTTATTATTTATAAATATCTGAGATGGGAAGATAAAGCCTTTTGGAGGAACATGAAACTACTACTTCTTGGGAGGGGTGAGAAAGCTGGCCCCTGAGAACCTTCCACCCAGGGCCACACCTGACACTTGGCTGGGCCTTAAGCTGGTGTCACCACCATGCCACACAGCCCACTCTCACCAACACACGTGTTTGAGGGGTAGGCAGCTGATTCCTGATCTACCTGAAGGGGTAGAGTATGGGTGATGGAAAGTAAATAGGACAAGCTCCTCTCTGAGCTGAATCTGAGATGGTCAGAGATTAGGGCTGGCTTGTTCTAGCTAAACAATCTGAGGAAAGCAGGGAGGGAATTTCTGAAGAGAACTTCCCCAGAACTTACTGAAGAACTAACTGCTGGAACCACAGGGAAGTAACTAATAGCACTTCTGGGAAATCTCATGCTGAGCTGTATAAATAGGTGGCCCACTGTCTACTGCCAGGATGTAATTTCCCTTGGGGAGAGATTTTCACACAGTTTACCTGGCATTACCAAAGTCCTAAAAGATGGATCGTGACGTCATAAAAAGGGAACTTTTTCAATAATCCTCTACTTTTGGATGAGACTGAGTTGGGTTGATTTTGATATTAAAACTCTGAGCCATGCATATTTTTATTAATCTTTAATTAGCACCCTTTCTTACCTTCACACACTGGGCAGCACTCTCCTTCGGGCACATAATACCTCTCGCAGTTCAGCTCACCACACTGGGCAGTGAAGCAGATGGAAACACCCCCCTGGCATCGACAGAATCGACAGTTGTCCATTCGAAACATATCCCCATCGTTATATTCCACGTTGTTGAATACACAGGCTGGCTTTGTTTCTGAAAGGAGTTAAAGCAAACAAAGTATATTCAAAATCATTTCTGAATGGTGTCCTTTTGTTTTTCAAACAGCCTCAAGAAAATTCTGACAGCAAAAGGTTAAAATTTTACAGCAATTTACTAAACTCAATATGATTTTTTTAATAACAGAAGCAATAAGGCAATGCAAATGAAGTAAAATTTAAAAAATTACAATGCTATCCTCTTTGCCCCAAGGAACTGAAATTCTCCTTAACAAAATCTATACTGCCTTATTTACCCTTACTCCAAACAAAGGTACCCCTTTGACCATGAAATTCACCTATCTGAAATGTGCTTTAAAGAATTTGCATTTGTTTTGTTAAAGAATTCTCTGCCTTAAATCAATGATCATGTCTCTACATTAGGTTTTGTTCTGCCTCCAAAAATTTATTTAGGTCCTTTTGGAGGTGATGTTTTCATGTTCTTCCAGTGTTCTTTCCTAAATTCTTTTTTCTATCTAGCTTAATAATCTATAATTTTAATAGTACTTGGGACTTTAACAAAACACCACTCCACTTCATAGAAACAACTTAAATGTCTATGAACTGATGTTAAGGATAAACAAAATGTGGTATATCCACACAACAAAATACTTCTTGGCCATAAAAAGGGATGAAGTTCTGATATACACTATAACATTAATGAAACTTGCAAATATTATGCTAATTAATGAAGCCAATAAAAAAACCCCAACATATTGTATGGTTCTATTTATATGAAATGCCCATAATAGGCACATTTATAGAGACAAAAACTAGATTAGTTATTGCCTAAGACTGGGGGCTTTGAGGGCAAATGGAAAGTAACTGCTAATGAATGGAGAGCTTTTGTGGCGATTCATGAGTATTCTAAAATTGATTGTGATGATTACACAACCCTGTGAATGTACCATAAAACCACAGTCGTACAACTTAACTTGGTGAACTGTATGGTATGTGTCTAAATAAAGCTGGAAACATAAAAATACTCCCAAGCTGAAGAAAGTTCAGCTGATGTATGCTGTTTAATAAGGTGGGAAAAACTGGATTATAACACATGCACCTCTGATGGGCTTCTCTGTCCCAACGTTATTTAATATGTCACCTTGCATGTTCACAATTTTTAAAGAGACTTTCACTGCAATTTAATTTGAATATATTTGCACTTGATTTAATACTTAAGGACAATGACTTTCTGATCTGATTTTATAACAGTCCAGTGCAGAAGACAGAGCAAGTATTAATATCCACTTCTTTGATTAGGAGAATGAAACTTACAAGAGATTAGGTGTCTTGCCCAAAGTCACATAACGGGTATGAGGGGAGCGGGTATGAAGGGAGCAGTATATCCATGTTTACACAGGTGGCAAAAGTGCATGTGTGAAGGCTTCCCTACTGCTTGCTATATATGGTTTTCCTTTTTTTAGAAAATTAAGGTTATGTTACAAAGTAACATCTCATTACAGCTCAGAATTCTTCTATATCTTTCAGCTAACATACTAATCTGAGCTGGGACTGGAAGGAAAGGGCAGTCAGGAGTACTCTTACAAATCAAACTCGCACAATGTGCAGTGAGGTAAAACAGCATACTCTAACTGAACACGAGTGCCCATTCAAACTGAAGAAAAAAATGCATAAACCTGTCAATATCAATTACTTGGTTACATGAATTAGCCACATTTACCATCTCTATGAAGCTACAGATTTTGATGCAAGATTTGAGGAGGTGAGGAGGGAAGACTATGGTTATGAACAACGTTGCCCCTGAGAACCTTTCTGGTGGGGTGTGCAGAGGCTTCAGTGGGAGGGGATGCAGTTGATGAAGGACTTGGCAGTTAGGTCTCACCAGCTACAGAGAGCAAGGGGGAATATACAGAGAGCAAGGCGGTGGAATTCAAAGTTGAGGAACCCCCAAAAACCCAGCCTAGAAAATATAATCAGTTCTTTAGGATTAAAAAGAAAACCTCACACACAACATAAATGAGATCCCTGTCTGATATGGAGAGAAATTTATAGAGGCTCTTCAGAAAAATATATGATAAGATGATGGTAGTGTTCTTTGAGGATCAGTGACCAATTGCTCCCCTGCCTTTAGGGAATAGATGGGAATCTCAGAACAGTGTGGAGATTACCAGTACCCCTCTAAGAGGACAATTTAAGTGGCCGTGGAAATGAAAAATATTATAAGGAAATAATTTACTATGTAATTTGCATTTCTCAATATGGAGATGCATAGAAGTGTCTTTTTAGTGATTTTTGTGCTTGTTCTGTGTCTGCCCAATTAAATCTTAAATTCTGGAATCTTCTGTTCCCTCTTTAATATATTCCAGAATTCCTGAAAAATAACCTTATAGTATAGATGGTTAATAAACTTTACTGCCTGCCAAATTACACTGATTGGCAGATGGTGACAGGCATATAATTTTAGTGAAGGAAAAGACTAAAACACAGAACTTTGTATCAAATGTGAAAGTGGAAGAAAAATCCAAATAGATACACTTCTATTGCTTTTTCTCTTTAATCTCTCAGTAGGTAAAGGCCAGTATCTGGTCTCTGGTCTCATTTCACTGTGAGTGAGCTATGTAGGAAACCCAGTGGGTGGACAGCATAAACCAAAAGAGAGACAACTATGTGTCAGATGAGACACATCTGAAAAATTCTCCATATGTCAAGAGCAAACAGATAGATTGCAAAGACAGGGTACATGCAATCCTACATACCTGAAGAAGAAAAAGCCCTTTTCCATGGGGGAAGGAAGTGTGTGCACTACAGTACACCCAAGATCTATTTCAGGATAAAGGAAAGGGAGCAAGCCTTATAAAGGACTGCAAAAAGTGATAGCCCTCTTAAGTAAGATCAGCTTGATAAGGCCCCCAGGAACACAACAGGTGGTCAATAAGTGCATAATGAGAAATATTTCTTTCAAAGTGTAGTATTCTCTTCATTACTGTAGAAGTAAATATTATGTCTCTAGAAACATTACTGAGCATTATAGCTATACAGATAATGGGTTCTCAATAGATGTTTCTGCACTAATTTCCGTCTTAGAAGACTGTAGGTCTGAGTTTTCTATGCCAAATTTTTACACAAAGAGCAAGCCAACGTTGGGTATGGCTCTCCCGTGACTGGTGAATTTCACATATTGGTGTCTGATGCTGGAAGAGTTAGTTATTAACTCAAACTGAGATGCTCTGTTTTATTCAGATGTTTGTACATATACGTACACAACTGATCACATATCTAAGCAACCAGATGATCACTTCCACATTCTATGCTTGAGATTTCAAATCCAAACTCTTTCAGGAATTAGAGGGGTGGGCTAGTGTAAGACAACATGGTGTGTGTTAGCAAGATGGAGAACACTGCCCATGTAAAAGTAGAAGCCATCACTCAGTTCCAGCTGACTGATGATAAAACCTTTGTTTGTGGGCCTGAGCAGACACAGAACTGAAGGGACTTGAGACAGCTCTACTACTACTACTATGGAAGTCATCCTTCCAGCTAATGACCTTGATGACTTCTAAGTTTCCATACAAGGAGCTCAATCATACCACCTGTTGATTGGTTTCTAACCAGGCCTCTCCTGTAACCAACACCTCATAGGTCCTCCTTTTGCTTCTCATCAGAGAATACAGTCACAAACTGCCTGGATCTGGTTTGCAACTCTTCAGTCCCACCACCAAAATCAAACCAAACCAAAAAGAGAATAGTATTTGTGGAGAATATTCTATTCATTCACCCAGGCTAATGTTTTCAAAATTCAGGAGTTCTCAATTTCTCTGTGAACATTTTTAATCTCGTGCTTTCACTTGAATGCTTGTCTTAAAACACACACAGATGCACACACACACATGCCTCCCCCCCCCACACACACACACATACACACACACACAAGCATGTGGATCACCTTAATGGCAGCTTAGGAACTGAGAGCTGGTATGTCTATTTCTACACGTGGGGTTAATTATGTTCACATTTAGCCTACTTGGGGCACCTGGGTGGCTCAGTGGTTAAGCATCTGCCTTTGGCTCAGGTCGTGATCCTGGGGTCCTGTGATCCAGTCCTACATCAGGGTCGCCACAGGGAGCCTGCTTCTTCCTCTGTCTCTGCCTCTCTCTCAGTGTGTCTCTCATGAATGAACGAATAAATAAATAAATAAAATCTTAAGACAAAACAAAACCCGACAACATTCAGTCCACTGTCTCCTGAACTGGGCTTTCTAGAGCTATTCCTACATTTTAGGGAGTTCTCAAAATCCAAGGGACAGTGCTCTAGTCACCTAGGTTCCAGCTGTGTGTCACACTAATCTCTGAAAACTGTTTTCACTAAGTTGCATTTTAATATTTTGTTTTTGCTTTCTCTTGAGACAGAAAACCTCTACCCGCACTGATGGTATGAAAAAAACTAAGGATAGACCTAGTGCATCATCTAGAGCTTTTTAAATTTCCAGGTGAGGAGAAAGTTGCCCCTTCCAGTAGATTTCTTTCCTCTAAAAATAAGAATTGTGTATCTGACTCTATCTCCTTTTTTCACTTTGATGGCCAGGAGTTTGGGAGCATGGCTAATGTTTAGCCCTGGCAATTACAAAGACAGACACTTACGGCCTACGTACCTGTGGGCACTTACTTTTTGGTTTTCACTTTCAACTTTTACGTACAATTCTGTGATTCCTCCCTTTCTCATTAATATTTTACCATTATTACTTGTTTTTGCTATAAAGTTGCCTGAAATCTCTTGTAGATAAGCAAAGATTTATAAATATAAATATATTTATTTATAATTTATAAATTATAAATAAATATATTTATATTTATAAATATATAAATATTTATATTTATATCATCACTCTGCCTTTCTAAGTGATGACAATGAGTTTTTGATACGTAATATCCTCTAATGATGACCTTATGACAATAGTAAGATTTTTCTCATGGCACTAGGGGGGAGAAGGGCGCAAATATGCGCGCACACACACGCACATGTGCACACACAGGTGTGTGTGCGTGTGTTTATGTGTATGTATGTATATCTCAAAAGAAGTAAAATATAGACTTTGAGATAGAGTGTCTTTCAACATTATTGTTGGATTATGAATCTTCATGGCATTAAAGTTTTTAGTCCCACCCACAACTCAGTGACTAATATAGTAATAGAGACACTCTAACAGGACAATAAATAAAGCAAAGATGACCCAAGTTTGTGGTGGCAAGAAAGAGGCACCCCCCAAAACACAGAGAGTATGCTTGTCATCCCTTCATTTTCTCATGGCAGATGGCAAGTCCTATTCCTGGACTCAGAGCTCTACAAAAAGTGAAGCTATAAACAGGAGCAAGACACAAAGATTCATCTGAGGCCACTGAGGTGGGGTGCAGTAATTAGCTGTCTGAATCACATACACTGGGGTGAGAAGTGAAATTAACTTCCTAATAAGAAAGGCAGAACAATGAATTTCTTAAATCGAGATGCAAGGAAAGAAGAAAGGCACTCCTTTTCCTCACCCAGAGGAAACAACAACAAATTATATTACTAGTGGTGGTATTTCCAGGGGACGAATGACTTTTAAGCTTAATCTTCAGGAAGGGCACTAAAAGATGGAGGATTCCCACAAAGTCATCCCTCTATGGGCTGGTATTTAATAGTCACCTCTAGAGGGAACTAAGATGACATAAATCTGCTCATTTGCTCCCCCAAGAAAACCTGGGTGCCTTCTGTGAGGCAGACAATATGCTAACACCCACAGACACAAGGACAGACTCTCTGCCCTCTGGCGGTTCAGATTTGAGAATGAGAGACAGACATGAGAGTATTTGCAGAGTGAGGAGTCCTGGAAGGAAGCACATCTGAGATGCTAGGGGCCCAGGGGAAGGAGCAACTATTGGTCTCATATGGTAGGAGTTAAAGTCTCACAAAATGTCACCTACAATACACAGCGGTACCAGAGAAAAAGCTTGGCCACTGGCTGGTGTTGAGCATATACAGCTATAGGTGAGGAGAAACACTGAGAAGAAATTTCTGCACATGGAGCCTTTTCTGTACTTGTATTCATGAGGTCTGAGTCAGAAAGCTCATCTAACCTTCTCCATCCCCTTGAAATATCCAGAACAGTGTCTATGGACATGAACAGGAGGTAAGCACCCCAATAGAGACCATCAATTCTTGAGGCACGAATGCAAGTGCTTCACATATAAATCCTCATTGAAATTACTATTATTCAGTCTATTTGACAGATGTAGAAACTGAGGCCCCAGGAGACTAAGAGATGCCCCAAGCTAGAAAGCCAGTAAGCGGAAGAACCAGTTCTCAAAGTGAGATCATTTGGTTCCAATCTACATTCTCTCAACCACAAAGCCATACTGCAAGTGTTTCCTCAAAGCAAAACAAACAAAACAGGTGGCCACTGGACTAAAAAGCTATAGGACACAATGAAACAGGACTCAGTTTTACTATAACCCCTTCTCGTGGGAAAGGGCAGGTTTGAGAGAGGGCAGAAATTCTTCTGAACTCTGATGTCTTAGAGGCAGCAGTTACTATAGCAGTTTCTGCATGTGCGATTTTGTTGCATATGTCCTAGTGTATCTCCATTTTCCTTGTGTCTAGGTATTGTCTACACAGTGCTAGAATTATTGACATTCACTGGCTTGACTTTTCCTCTTTGTTTGCCTTCTGAAAATTCTGAGGGAGGGGCATGTCTTAGGTTCTCCTCCCTTCTAGCATCTGAATTCAATCAACGCCATGTCACCAAACACTGAGCCCTCTTGTGAAAGGTGAAAGGGAGAGGCAGATTCTATTTGAAGGAATCTTGTGACTGGAGAAGCTTTCTCTGGGCCATAAGGCTCAAGCCAAAAGCAGGCCAATATGAATGACCTAGCGCTGGTCAAAGATGTGCTTCTCTAAGTAGGAAAATATTCAACTAGATGAACAATGCCTTTCCTGTCTCAGGTTGAGGTAGCTTCAGTGTGGTGTTAGTTACCCAGACTGGCTCCTGACAGTAGTGGCAATATGATTACAGGCTCCCTGATTCTTTTCTCGAAATCCTAACGTTTCGGCACTACTGAAATATAGCAGAATGTGACAGCCACATGCAATCTGTGCTTCCACTTCCAAAATTCTGTTTCTGATGGAAGGAATGAAGATCCCTGTTCCTCACTTCCTGTGCTGCACTGTGGGATCTCAAGCAAACCTTCTTTCTGAATGAGTTGCTCTAGGTCCCTGAATATATGCCCTGCCTTACAAAAGGCAGAAGTGGCCAGATGGAACCCTCCCTCCTCCTGCACAAATGTACACTCTCTGAGAACAAGAGAAACCCCACGTACCATTAACACATTCAAAGACATCACAGCACTTTCCAGGTGTCCCATCTCCACGAGAGACTATGCGAGGAGTGGATCCCACCTCACACACGGGGAAACCACATAAGCCAGAGAGACACTCGCATCTGAAACCAAAGAAAAGGGAAGGAAAACCCCATGAATAAACAACAACATAGAAGTCGGGAGGCCACAAAGTGGCAGTGGCTGTGGCAAACGAGCCTGTCTATAGGATACTGTCCTGTTTATCTGGGGTCACTGGAAAATGGGGGGTGGATGCTAACACAATTTGCATTCCAAATAACTGAGGCTCATCTCCTTAGTATACACCCATATTTTTAACTTTAACCATTTTGACAGAAATATTCCTAAAATGCATTACATCATTTCATACTTAACCACACTAGCATAACAAGCATTTTCTTGATGATGCAGGGCCATGTTTATGTGCACACATTATGGTGTTACCCATAAATCAGTGATGCTTGCGTGGGCTCTTACAGAGGGGTACTCCTGTGTAAATGGTCCTATATCGCTGCTTTGTTGCTATTGACCTTTTGGTGTTTTTCAGAGTTTTCTGACCCTTTCTTTTTTAGCTATGAAAGTAGTAGCTTTTGAGTCTCTTTTTGTCAGTGTGACTGGGTCTTAGGAGCAGCCTCATCTTTAGCCACATTAATTTATAATTGTGCATAATGGAAGAAACAGACTTCATAACTGAAGACTGAGGAGCTCTTTATAAATGACATAAGCTTCAGTAAGTGGACTTTGTGACAGCTACTTGAAAGCTGCAAGTCTTAATATGGGGGATCTCCTAAGCTACTACACATCCATTTATCTCTACACGCATGAATGAGGTGCTCCTTGAACTGCAAGCTCCATCTGCCAGCTCTCACCCTTACTTAACTTTAACTCTACTGGGAAACCAACCTAAACACAGGAAAGTAAGAGGTGGGTACACGTATGAGGTGGGTATCCCTATGAGGACATCAAAATGTTGTCAACGGTCTGCTGATGATCTATTACAAGGAACTAGGCAGGAAATGAGCAGCTCAGGGCAGCAGGGTGTCAGGATACATGAAAAAAAAGGAAGGAGCAGCTAGACCCCAGCCCGCAGCTCCCCTGGGGCTGGAAGTGGGGCCAGAGTCCAGAGAGCATGAAGGGAGTTCCTGGGTTGACAGGAGTGAAAGGAAGGCACCCTAAAAAGAGACATCCTTGCAGGAAGTATGTGTATATTTGTGCATAGGTCAAGATCAGGGCAGGGTAACACCCAGCAGGGGAGAACTTTTAACACGCACATTCATTTTGGTTTTGTTTCCCATCCCCCCACTCCACCTTTCTCACTTGACTGTTTTGTTCTCCTATTGTTCTTTGGATGTTTAACAAATTAAAATATGCATATAATCCATGAGTACCCTCAATAATCAAGGCCCAGAGGTTTAGTCACATTTATAGATAACTGTAAAACTAAAAAGGAAACCAATTTAAATTAAAATTTGCACCAAAGACCATGAAAGCCACTGGAAAGGGGTGAACAACACCTCTCGAGGTGGGCCCTCTCAGCCTTCTTCCAAGTGGGGTGACAGTTATGCTGGGCACCTGGGAGAAGAGGGGGGTCAGGTAATTAAGGTTTTGCTGCAATGGTGTTTCTTTCTATGGTTTAAGATAAACGTTTGCCTGAGTGGGGAGATGTGTATCCCCATAGGACAATCACCTTACAGGGCAGAGTCAAAATGAAGTGGGTTTTTAGTTCCTGCAAAGGTTATCCTACAGTCTTTGACTTTTTTTTTGTGCCTGTCCCTGCAGTCTGAAGCAGATAATCCTATCCCTGTGATATTACAGTAATGATATATTGTTTACACTTATTTTTGATCCTCTGTACAAGTTCAGCTCTTCAGGCTTTACAGAGTAATGAGGCTAGGGGGATTGAGAGGCCATGCCCTGATCCTGGTATCTGGATGTGATCACAATGAAAGCATCCTCCAAGAATTGCTGACTAACCTTTTCTTCCACATCTTCTGGGATCCACATTCCTCCCTACTGATGTGTTCTAGGGAATCATTCTAATTCAAACACCAGAGAGTACACAATAAACCAAAAAACACCTCTTCGGATATATCCTTCAGCCCTTCAGTGACCTTTACCGGACACGAATGGGCACATGTGGGCCAGGCTCTCTGCTAGGCGGTCAGAAATCCCACCACGCTGAAAACCATAATGGAGTCTGCACTATGGTTTCCTTTTTTCTCCTTTTACATCTGACCTGTTTCCCAACATTTAGCTCTCTCTCTTGCTTTTGTAGAGATTCACAAATGTTGTCCGCAACATGTTACAGAAGGTCTGAAATCGCATACAAGTGCCTAGTAACCCACTTAGCAAAGGAAAACCCTTGATAATGAGTTTTTGCTTCTAAACCCAGAATGACTACATGTTTAAGTTCCCAGGATTCAGGTGTCTCAGTTTTTGCTGGCTGGTCTGCTCCTAGCTCCTTGCCTTTTCTGGACTAGCCCCTTGGCAAGCCCTCTCACTTCTTACTATCTTTTGACTTCTCAGTTTCCCCTGAACCTAAGACGAACAGGTGTTAAAGACTATTAGCACCTTCATAAAGAAGGAACTTACGAAGAAACCAGAAAGGTGAAACCTGGACTCACACACATCAGGTATCTATCAAGCGACTATCTATTCGGTTGAAACTTCAGCCGTCTCCCCAGTCTTCCTCCTACCCTTGACCCCAGCGTCTGGATAAAGAGCAAGCAAGAAAATGTAGAAAATGTGTGGATCAGTGACAGAGGAAACAGAGTGACATGAGAAAGAGATACTCATGACATGGATGTTGACACTTGGTCCCACTTCTAAATCATACCCCTCCCCATTTCTGGGTTCTCACTTGTCCCCCCCCCCCACCCGAGTCTCTCCTTCCAACCCTCACTACACCCATTCCATGGCCCAGTCCCTGTACTTCCAGCATCAAGTCTTCAGCTGCTCCTTATTTAACTGATCAACTTCTCAGCCTGGCATTCAACACAGTCACGTGCCTTTCCCCTCAATTCTATTCCATGGTCTTTCTCTTCATTTTCCTTCCTCTCCAGTCACTCCTTTCTTCTCTGCATAAGCCCTCACTCTGCTGCCTCTGCACCACTCGCCCCTGCTCCCTCCTGAACACCCTGATCCAGATGTCTGTCCAGATGCCATCTGTCCTCCTGGGCCAACCTCAAATGACAGCTTCTCTCAGAGCTGCCAGATACCGTATTTCCCTTAAGGTTCTGCTCATTCTGTTTTATGGTAAGTATGAATCTTACCACAAGCTCTCCTCACATCTACTATGCATAGTCATTAATAAATACTTCCTAAATTCAACAGAACTGAAAATGAATAAAAGAGGGATAACAGCCACTAAACAAAACTACAAAAGAGAAAGTGAGAAGCAAAACACTGATATTTCTATACCATGAGCTCAAACAGGCTACTTCAGGCAGAGCTATTTGCAGGACACGTAAGAGAAGAAGTGCTAAAGGCTTTTTTTTTTTTAAATAAATAAATTAAATAACACCTTTATTGAAATATAATTAGCATACCATAAAATCACCCCTTTAAAGTGCAATCCCATGGTTTTATATTCACAGGGTTGTACAACCATTACTACTACCTAATTTTAGAACATTTTTATCACCTCAAAAAGAAACCCTGTATTCCCATTCCCTCCCAGACCCTGCAACCACAAGTCTGTGTTCTAACTCTACGGGTCTGCCTATTTGGGACAGTTCATAGCTTCATATAATACTCCGGCTAAGGGCTTTTTAACTTCAAACAAGAAGCAACCTGTATGAGCAATTTGCCAGAAAAATCAAGCTTCTAATGTTATCCTCAGTATTAAGATAATGATCAATCAAGGCACCACATTAATAAATTTTTGCATAATGTAATCACAGCTGCAGCCAGGTGGGTTGCTTAAGCTGTCTTTTTTCTCTCGAGTAGGTAATGGATTCAGCTTAGTGGGCATCTGAGCGCCTGAGTAACAGTGATAAACAGCACTCAGAAATCATATAAGCCCCTAGAGGGCACTCCCCTCCTTAGGAGGCAAAGGCTGGCTGGTTGTATTGCCTGAAAGGCAATGTATACCAATGCTTTCCCCCTTTCTGTCCTTTGCTTCCTGGATGACAGACCCAGGCAGGCCAGAGTCCTAGCACAGTTCACGGAGTGCTTGCAAGTCTAGCTTCTCCTCTTTTTTGAGCTTCCCTGTTCTATTGGCTGCTCCATCTGCAGCACCAGAGCAGCAAGGGCAATCTGCCATTCACCAACTCCATTCATCCAAGTCTTCCCCACTCGCCCCCAGCACCAAAGCTCAGATGTGCACTCTAACTCTGTTCTTTTGCCCCTGTGAATTCCACACAATGTGAAGCCCACTCACCCTACAAGGCCTTCTCCGATCAAATAGCAACCAGGATTACCCTATATGTTAACTAACTAAAATTTACATAAAAATTTGAAACATTTTTAAAAAAGGCAACCAGGATGAATTTTCTCTCTTTGGACCTTGGACCTTCAACAGCAGACATGAGTACCAAACCCTTGGGATTGAACATGCTTATCCAATGAAATCAAAATCTTACACCTCTCCTGTTGAATCCCCCTAGTGCAGAGGGCATGTCTTATTTGTCTTGTAAATGAAAAAATAAAGGATAAAGCCATCAAAACAATAATCTGGAATAAACATTTAATTAACGGTTAATAAGAATCAATAGTTTGGTTAGAAGAATCAATAGTTTACTTCACTAGAATGACTAGAGACACCATAAAGGAGACTAAACCAGAGTGGGTTAGAAGAGGCCACAGGAGAGGAATCCTCCAGGCCATTCCCACTACCATGCAGCAAAGCACAGGAGTGCCTTGCTTTGGGACCCATGCAGAGCAGCAGCCAAATGTTATTCTAACATCCCCCTACAATAAACTCCTGCAGAGGAGGAAACGTGGAAGCAACAGAGTACCCGAGGACACCTCATCTTCCCCAAGCAGACCCATATCCTGGCCCACATCCTAGAGGGAAAACAACTCCACGGGACCTTCTGCAAGCAACACCTCCCAATCCTGGATGCACTCTACACCTGGGTGAATGCTGAAGCCCTTTGTAAGGGGAGAAGCAGGTCTGTAAATAAGGAATGACTATTTATAGGCAGGAGGGAGCCCTCCCTTTAGCTAGGAAAACAAGGAGAAATGTGGAAATAAAAGGGTAAAAAGCACTTGTACTACTAGGATTCTACTCAGTGTATTAATGAATACTGTCAGGAACAGAAATTACAATACAAATAAAACATCATTCTATTCTATGAGAAGTAGCTTCAAGTTTAAATAAATTTGATGTACTATTTTTGTACTGATTAAATTTCTTACCTCTCCCAAAGAATGCATTAGTTAAAAAATTAAAAAGAGAGATACTGCAAATAAAACATCCCAAAACAAATGGGTTTCCCTCCTCTGGGTCCAACTATCCTTATATAGAACTGCACTCCTTCCTCAGGAAGTTCCTTAGGATCACAATTTTTCTCATTTCTCACCATAAGAGGCTTGCTACTCACTTAGTACCAAATCCTTAGTCACTCTTCCTTGCAACATCTCCTTGCATTTCCACCATCCGGGCAGCTAACCATGTGCATTATTTAGCTGCACAAGCATCTGGCCCAGCTCTCAGGATCACACGCTTCCTTCCAGCAGCTGTCCCCCCTCATTTTCACAACCAGAAGCTGCATTCTTCCCCACTTTTCCTTCAGAGACAATAGTAAAATCACTCTGCATCATTGTGATGTTTTGTTTTTTTTCTGTGGGGAGCAATCACAGGATATGCTTCAATACAAAGAAGATACTAATTGAGGGCAATGAGGTAAAATATTCCTTTGCATTTCTAATATCAGTAATAATGACAAGGTCCATTGCTAAGTCCTTAATAGTCATTGTAGCCCTTCTCTTCTGGTGTTCAATGGCAGTTGATTACAGCTTCCTCCTCAAGGCCAGCATGTAGTTCAGGAATCTTATCTTACAGGGCTAAGTTGAAAGAAAAGTGTAGATGTCGATCTAGATGTAGATGTAAAAGTGTTAATGTAGATGTAGAACATCTAGTGATGTTCTAGAACCATGCTCCATAGTAAGCAGGTGGGATGAGGAGGCAACAGCACTTCACACACACCACATGCCTCAAAATGATGGCTAAAGAGAGTCGCGAAGGTCCAGAGGGATTCAGTCCTGGCAGCAAAGGAACCAGAGCATAGGCACAGCTGGAAGGCCTCCCCGGGGCCCAGGCCCCCACTGAAACAGGAGAGCTGGGATCTGGGATCTGGCAGGCATCCCAAACCACACTCAGTGTAGCCTTCTGAAAACGACCGAGTTCCAGGAACGGAAGGCTCTCTGCTTTCACCTCCTCAGGTCTGGGAGCAAAACACTGGCATTTGCTCTCCTGGTGGGCAGGATGGCCTAAGAGGGTGAAGGGGCAGGAGTGAGGGACAGAGAGGACCGAGTGAGCCAGAAGAAGAGAGCAGGGACCTCTGCAAGGTTCATGCTGGGAAGGGGAAGGGCTGGGTTTAGATGTGGAGAGGAAGTTTTAATATAGCAACATACGGTATTCCCATCTCAGAGCTGGAATCACTCACTGCATTAGAAATGGATGTTGTGGAACATGGAATCAGCTTATTATGAACATACGACTATTTCATAACTATTTGCTGAGTGAGTACAAGCAGGAGGCACTTGGCTGGGTGGGGCTAGGGATTCACAGGGTTCTGGCTCTCAGTTTAGGGAGTTTAGTTGAGGAAGGAGTAGGCTGTATGATCACAAATGAGAACACAGTGGCATGTGAACTATTCCATTTCCTCTCCAGAACACAGAAAGAGCAAACACCACATCAGGACTAATCCTCTCTTTGAAAACCTGAACAGTCAGGGCAGCCTTCGGGACATGCCTTCAAGCCTCCAGAGCCACCTGGGGCCTGAGCTGGTGCTGACACAGCGAGTGTCTTTAAGCATGTGTCCACTTGGACCCTTGTGGGCTGTCAATTCCCAGACCTCTCATCCTTGTCATCAGTGCAAAGTGCAACATCCTCTTGTTTCCTGTCCTCAAGGGAATGGTGCATCCTTACTGAGTATTGCTCTGCTTCCCCGGGACTCATTCTCCCATTCCAACCTCTCTGCCTTCCCCAACCTTTCCCTTGCAGACAAACTCTTGGTATCTGAATATCACCACAAAGCATGCCACTCAAATCTGTTCTGACACTTACCTGGCTCTCTCCCAAATGCTATTTCCTTGCGGCTGTCTTTACTGAGATAGTGAATTCCCCCACACTCGCTCATTCACCTGGGCTGGAAGGGAGGTCAACACTATATCCCCCAAACTGACACTTTCCTCCCTTATGCAAGCCCTCCCTTTCTGTGGCTCTGTCTCCTCTCCATTTCCTAAGGGGTTTCAGAGAATGCATTTGGACATTAGGACAATCTTAGGTCTGAGTTCTGGCCACTAAGGAGCTAGAGGACCTCAGGCAAATTACATCATCTCTCTTAGCTCCACTTGTGCCATATGTAAGCTAGAGATGATTAAAGCACTCAGATCTCCTAGAACTATTCTGTGAACTAAATAAACTGGTATATGAAAAGCACACAGGGTAGTACCGGGAACACAGAAGCGCTCACCACCTGTTAGCTACTTTATATAATAATTTGGAAGGCTTCCATGTCTATGTGGATGAAGCACTTTCAACTCCCTGAGCTTGCCTGATCTTTTGGAATCTGTGTCTTGCACTTCAGCCACTTGCTCCTCAGGCCACAGCCCTCTAAAATCTCTGAGCCAAATACCTCACTTACTGATCACAATGGTTCATGCTCCCGGACCTCCATGCCCATGCTCCCACCACCTGACTCTCAGCTTCCAAGACAGCTGCGCCCCAAACATCTTTCCCTCTTCTCCTCAGCCTGGGTCTCATCCTGACTGTAACTCCTTAGCAATATAGCCCCAAACCCAGGGTCCACCTGGGCCCTGATCTTCATGACATCTTTAAACTTCTTGCCCCTTTAACCTCCATCCACATCTGGTCCCTCGACACCAATCCCAAGTTAGCTAAACCCAGAGACCAAACCTGAATGTCTTTAGGAGTCAGGCAGGAATCCTGAAAGCAGAAAGGGCTGTCGTAGACAACTCAAGAAGGTCTATTTATTTCTCATTCCATGATGACATGTACAATGTTGCTACACCTTCCCATTGCTCAAAAGAAGCCATATTTCTACATGAAGCATCCCAGTTTTAAGACATGAATAATTAAAGATAAGAGAAAAAAAGTGAAGCAAAGAAAAAATGTCTTGAGATCAAATTCAGCCCCAAGCTTGACAAGTAGCCAAGTGCAAATTGTGCTATCAACCAGCTACGTCCCTGTGCCGTACAGATGCCCTAGCCATTGGTGGTTTCTGGAGGAAAGCACACTTGTCTTCTACATCTTCAATACTTAGGCCCCTCCCGTGCCTAATAGTCCTCCATTCACTCCAACAGTCATTTCTTCCATGATGCCTTCTCTGATGAGAGGCCTAAAGATAAATACCTAGTGCTGTGTGTGTGTGTGAAGGTTTGTGAAGGGAGACTGTGAGTGGGCACAGGCTGTCAGGCATCTATCAGGCATGGGGGAACAGGGAGCGGAGGTCAGGACATTCCAGGAAGAGGAAGAACTTACTCAAATTTGCAGAGGCAAGAAAGAGTAAAATGTATATAGGTTGGAGCAAATGGCTCAGCCCACTAGAAGCACAGTATGTGTTGGGAAGGGGCTTGGGGGATATACTGTAAGGGGACCTGCTGGGGACATAGCTAGGGAAGTAGCCCAGGGCTGGGTAAGAGGGGACCTCATGTACCATACTATGAAGCATCTTTAATTGAAAACAATAGGAAAGTAATAAACCATCTTAAACAAGTGATGTAGTCCTGAAAAGGGGTGGCTCTCTGAGGGGGGAAAAAAAATCAAGATTGTCATGAATTCCATTTTTCTTGAATCATAAAGAAAGACGGGGATTAGTGATATTGTTTTAAGCTGGAAGTCACATGAAAAGTTTAAAAATCAATGACCACAACAGCCTAGAATGCCCTTTCCTCTTTCTCCAGCTGCTGAACTCTGACTCATTCTTAAAGATTCAGCTCAAAAGTCAAATCTGACAGTTTTCCAAATCAGAATTAGTATCTCTTTGCTCTATGAGCGGTTTTTTTTTTTTGCACACTTCTATTGCTAAAGCATGCAGCACTTTGAAATATAATGATTTATACGTGTTTGCCTTCCCTTTAGACTATAAGCTCCTTAACATTGGTGTCTGTCTCATTCCCACCCGGTAGCACAATGTCCACACTTGATAAACACTCAAATGTTCATTCCCTGAACAGACCAAAACCACTAAGAGGTTTTGATGCTGGGACCTGCCACAGATCAACTATCTATAAACTTACTTAAAAGCAATTATTGAGTATTTATTTACCTGTGCTCAGCACTAGTGTGAAAGAGATATTGAAAGTGCACCCTTGCCCTTGAAAAGCACACAATCTAATGTCTCAGGAAGTCATGGAGAGTCTTCAGGAATCCATGACCTAGCTATGGCAATCAAAGTACTTGATCATAGCACCAGTCATGACCTACAACTTCTTTCCTTTTCAAACAAACACACACATACACACACACCCCGGCAAAGTCAGGAAAGGGCAATTTAAGATTCACTTATCTGCGTGATACATTCACAGATTAAGTGAGCATCTCTAGTTCTAGAGAAACAAGCTGTCTTTGCCTTCATGTTACCTGCAGTTAAGCAGTTAAATGTCTACTGCAAATGTAACCCCAAACTCTCTGCAAACGGTGTCTACACAATGAGCAGCGCTGTCACTTACATCTTATAGACAGGCGCAGATGAACAGTAAAATACACTGTCCCTGAAATCTGTGGTTGCTTTGGGCATTTCCAGGAGGAGGATTTCCGACATTTTAGATTTGCTTATTCATTACATGAATAACATCACAAAATATTTTCTCAAAGCCGCCTGGAGCTGTTCTATTTGCCTGTGTCATGATGATGATAATGTTAAATGAAGGTGGGTGGGAAGAGTCCTCTGAAGGTCAATAGTATCTGTGCAGTGGAGTCTGCTTGACAACTTCACAGACAGTCTTATGGAAGTCAGCTGAGTTATGTTTTTTCAGCGAGATGGCCAGGTATTGAATGTCTGGTGATGGCCAGGCCCACTCAGACCAAACTGTAGCCACTCAAAGAGAGCCTTAAACTTTGTTTCAGGACTTAACCAGTACAAAAGATGACTAGATACTGGCCATTTTCATGGTCAAATACAACAGGCATAAAGCGCTAGCATAGGAAGAATAGAGCTTACACATCTGAAGTGAATTATTGACAAATTAAACTCTCTACTATGGAGATAGTTCATCTCCATGGACAAGGGCTTTACTTCTAGGAAAGCATATTTTCTTCAATCTGGGGCTAAGTCCAATAATAACATGGAATTCCTAAAATTATTTTGTTTTAAAAACATCAGAGTTTAATATAGACTCTGGCTTTTTTAGTTATGAGTTGACTTGCTCTCTTGGGCCAAAAATCACTGTGGCAGAGGGCAACAGAATAGATGTTCTTTTCTTGGTTGAGAAAGAAGGACTTCAAATATATTTCCACATTTTTTTCTGGATGTGTTTAAAAACAGAGAGAATGCTACCATGATAGCATGTCAAGAGTCAGGAATGTTTTAAATCTGTGCTATGCTAATGCATATTTTACATATTGTATAATTTAATTTTATAAATTCTCTAAAAGCAGCTGGATAAATTACCCAAATTCAAGAGAACATCCAAAAAGGGAACTGAATTAGAGAAATCTGTCCTAGACTAATCTTACCAAGAAAAAAAAAATGTTATTAGATGCCATCTTCTTTGAGACAATGTTTTGGGAACGGATGGATATGATCATTAATTACAAGGCTCTTAATTTGATGAAGTCCTTTTGAAAATGCCTATTTGGGGACAATTTCCACTGGATAGCTAGATGTGATACAACCAATATTAATTACCTAGCACAATGTTAAAAGCATACGCATCTATAATAAATATTATTTGATGATCTAAAGAACACTAAGAACTGGAGAGTGCTCCCTGAGCTTTGAAGGAACCTATCAGTTCCAAGCCACTCTCAGGAAGTTTCTGACTTTGACACCTGTGTTTGGTTGGGCTGATGTTTTCTGTGTTGAGAGTCTTACCCTCTGTGTTCTTAGTGCTTGTATAACCCCTACCCCCACAATACCATCCTCAAGGCTTCCAGGCTCAATGCAGAATGACAGACAGACTGAGGCTCTGGAGACACTTGGCTGAGGAGCTCTGGAAAGTTCAACCACCCAAACATCAGTACGTTAGCCAAAGGAAGCTAAAGGACTCCTGACACTGTCACTCCAAACTATTACTCAGAAGTGGACGGACTGATAATTTTTCATATCCCTATTTGCCTATAGCTTTAAATATTGAGATCATATAGTTCTCATGTCACTGGGAGTGGTAGAAGTGGATATCTGTGTGTGTTCCCTACTTACTACCTTGCAAAAGTCTGGAACATTTTTGTGAAACTGGCAGAGCTGAGATTTCTAAGGTGTTGAGTTCCTTCAAACCTTGGCCATATCTTATTCATTACCATGCCCCACACTAGACCAAGCCCAGTGTTCTCAGTCTTCCATGAGGCCTTCAGTGATCTTTGACATCTGATATTTTCAAAGCTGCACTTTGTTTTTACAAACTGTAGCTTTGTGGTTAAATTAGTTTTTATTGAACTCAAGTGCTTCTGAAGGGAAGGGACAACCTGCCAAAGTCTCCATCCCGACAGCCTTGTCTGGTATAGTCAATATCAGGCTGTGAATTCTGGAACCCCAGAAAGAAAGCTCCTTCTCTAAGAAGCTCATCCTAAGAAACAGTGTGACAGTGTCCTAAGATTCTGTTATAATACAACGTAGCACCAACAAGATAGATTTTTCTATTCCTTTTATTAAAAGATTTTATTTATTTGAGAGAGAGAAATCATGCACATAAGAGGGGTGAGGGACAGAGGGAGAAGCAGGGAGCCTGCTGGCAGGGAGCCTGATGTAGGGCTCGATCCCAAGACCCTGAGATCATAACCTGAGCTAAAGGCAGACGCTTAACTGACTGAGCCATCTAGGTACCCCAAGATGGATTTTTCTTGAGAGTACGGAGAAACCAAGATTGATGAATGGGAGCTAAGCATCCTAGAGTTTCAATGTGAAGCAGCTGAATACAAACATGCAGATGTTACAGTGAAAGTAAAGGAACTTTATGACTTTTGTTCTGGTCATGGGCTGTGTTATCTGATGTATCCTTCAGATTCAATGGGGTTGGCATCCTTTTATCTTATTTCCTTTCCTGGAATTGCAGTATTTCAAGCTGTTATGATATGACAGGGTAAGAGTAGGAAATTGTCTTCTAAGGTCAGTGTCTTGTAAGAAAGAAATAAAACTGAGGATCAAACAAAGAAAAGGGAACTTAATTCAGTAGATCCTTTTTTTTATTTTAAGAGTCATAGAAAGAAATGATCCATTCATAATCCAGAATAGAGAATCTAATGCTCTTCCACCCATATAATGCTGGGTGTGGGTGTCTATGTGTATATACAATATAGAATAAAATACAGAGACACGCAGTAGGAATATGGGGGAGCTGAATAAATAGTGACAGAACAAAGATAAAACCTCAGGGAAAGTCAAGTAGTAGATAAAACCTCAGAGAAACAAGTACAAACATGGTCTGGGAGCCAGTAAGCAGCCACACACAGGTTGTAGTTCTTGCCGGTGAGTGTGCTGGGGGTAGGAGGATGCAACACACATCATATCCTCAAGATACATCCAGCAAGGCAGGCTGACAGGCAGAGATGTCCATGTTCCAATTTAATGAAGTAAGCCCTTTTTTTATGGAGTCAGCCTTTGACTGAATCAGTTTCCAATCCTGCTACATAAGGGACTATTTACAGATGTTTTTTAAAAAAAGTAACTAGCGGTATTCCATTAGCCACTAATTTACTTTATTGGATTATCACCCAGCTTTCACAACTGAACCAGTCTGATTACCCTGATTTAAATCACTAGTCTTATAAGTTTATTTCATTTTGCCTTTCCTAAGTCTTTTTTTTTTTAATTTTTATTTATTTATGATAGTCACAGAGAGAGAGAGAGGCAGAGACACAGGCGGAGGGAGAAGCAGGCTCCATGCACCAGGAGCCTGATATGGGATTCGATCCCGGGTCTCCAGGATCGTGCCCTGGGCCAAAGGCAGGTGCCAAACCACTGCGCCACCCAGGGATCCCTCTTTTTTTTTTTTTTAAGAAAATGAAAAAAGTAAACAAAATTCTTCTATGACTTCATTTAGACTTTCTTCCCTTCCTATGACCATGCAAACTCTTATTTCTTTCCCATTACCTGGAGTCCAGGAATTTTCTAAAATGTTCCTTCTTTCTCACCTGGGAGTGTCCTAGCACCCGTGGCTTGGGTTCTTTCCCCTCTAAAGGGCTTAGGAAAGTCAGAGAATTTAAAGACAGAAGTTACTTCTCAGATCATCAAATCCCTCTTTCCCGTTTTCTCTCTCAGAGAAGAACACAGACCCAGATGGTATGAGAGCCTTGCCCAAATTCATGCAGAAGTGGGCCTAGATTCTAGCACAAAACCTTCGGGTGTGTACTCTCTTTACAGGGCACCAGGTGACGTGTGGGTAAGTATTCCTTAGTTGTTGAACAGTTTACTCATTCATGTGCACACATCTGCTCCCAGACTATCACAACAAAGGGAAGTATAGGACATGGTATGTTGGGTCTCCTAAGTGGTAGGACCAGGGACAGGTGGGTGGGGAGTGAGCTTAGGGCCACAGGGGACAGTGAGCCTAGTGGTTTGTGCTCATACAACCTGGCTCTACCACTCACCAAGCAGGACCCATCCTAGCTCACCAAGTTTCATCTCTAAAACAGGAGAACCATACAACCTGTCAGCTGAGGAGGAGCACTATGATTCGAATTTGTTGACATTGCCAGTGGAACCATACTTGGAATGTAATGTGCTCAAGATATTCTACTAAACTTTTTGGTAAAAACCAAAGTCACATATTAGTCAACATTTGGCCTAACAATTTAAAATTTTTGATTACTTTGGATAAGTAAAAAAAAGTTTAAAATACTTCAAAATCTTGATTTAAAAATAAAACAGGTTTTTCAGTGTAGTGTCTCAGAAAGCAGAGATATAAATATTCCGGATATAGGTTCTGGAAGGGAGTCAGACCTGTTAGTCAGAAAGACGCTGGAGCCAGGAGGGAGCTTGGGAACCTGGCTGGCTGCATCGTGTACAACCCAGGAAAAACCTTATTTTAAGTTTGAACATCATAAACAATGACTTCACTGATTTTCACCTCAAAATAACCAGATTGGACTTTTCTCAATAACTTTTAAGGAATGCATATTTACAGACAGAAATTGATCACAGAATGGTTTCAGAACAAAACCTTTGGGACAAATCTCATTAAAATGAATTTCAAAAAGGTGACTGTCAGTAATACATTACATTCATTTGTCTTCTTAATAAAAATATGGAAGTAGTTAAATAACAAGATAAAAGGCATAAGGGTACTGAAAAACTCATTTGACTTATAGTGAGAGGAAATAAGGTCAGTGGTATTACAGTCTAGATTTTTAACTAGTTAATGTCTGCCCTATAAGCCTGTATCTAAAAAGATATGAAAAACTATAGAGGCAATAGGAAGCCTCTGTAAAATCAGGCACATAACAAAGAGAGAGAAGTGTAGAAAAAAAAATTGTGATCTAGGAGCCATCTTCTTGAGAAACAGCCCAATTGCCTGGAGGTTTGGACTGGCTGACACAGGGGAATGTGGGATGCACAGAGCTACATCCCAGGCTGGACCTATCCTCTACCTACACGTGGTAGGTCCATTTCTCTCAGGCAACCATTATATAACCAACCATTATAGAGGAGTATTTTTGTGCAACATCTCTGAATGCTTTGTTTGTGTTTGTTTTTAAAATTGACCTGGTTTCACCAGGCAGATCTTGTGGCATTCAAAAATGACATTCCCTGTTAAACCAAGTTTAACTAGGTAGTCACAACTTTAAGGAAAGGAGTTAAAAATAATGGTAAGCTACATGATGCCCAAGCTGAGGTGGTGCCCAGAGGCTCCTACATCACATGTCTACTCCCAGAGGAAGTGTCCAGTGCAGGCCAGAAAGGTAGCTGCTGACGGGAAAAAGCTTGGCTACAGGTTACCTGAACTACAGCTGAAGATGCAGAGCCCCAGGCTCAGAAGGACATTAGTCTTTGGAAAAAAATCCCATAGCCGCAGCAAGCACTCCACCAAATATCTACAAGCAGAGAATGAAATCTGAAGGGTACCTCTTTGGTCAAATATATATTACAGTAGATTAAAAATAGCCACAATTAGTTGCAGCTTCTCTCATCAAGAGGTGGAATCTACTGCTAACTAACTCTTTGAATCAGAAGCTGCCCTATAACTTGCTTGGACCAACAGAACGTGGTAGAAGTGAAGCTGTGACTTCTGTGTCCCGGTCTGTTAAGACTTTGCTACTTCTCTCGCTTCTGCCACTACCAGGAGGAGGCCAGGATGAAAGACCCCACAGCGGGGGACTAGGCCCTTCCAGTCATCCTGACTGAGTTCACAGACATGGGAGTGACTCCAATGTTGACCACCCAGCCCCAGACACCCTGCTTGTTATGCAACAATGAGTAACACCCATCTATGCATATTGTGTTAATGGGTATGATGCTGAAATAAATACATACATTGGTGAAACATAAATTCATAATCATTGATGTATTTTCTGGGCAATAGCAAAAACACCGTTATCCACAAAACCTGCAGTGGAGAGGATAAGGCTAGATTGAAGTCTTGGACCCCAGCTCTGATCCTTGTGCCAAAGAACACTTAGGATTTTGCACAAGTCACCTGTTCTCTCAGCCTGTTTTCATATCTATAAATTCCTCATGGAATCAGAATGATAAAATGAGAACAACAAATGTGGAAAAGCTTTGTAAACAGCAGGGCACATCACACAGTTAAGCTACCCTTGTTATTGCCACCTTCACCTTTACTTAAATTCCTTGTCCTTCCCTGTAAAGATACCATTTGAATCAATGTATCTGACATAACTTCCTCTGTTGTTAAGTCTCCTTTTGCATAGAGGCATTTGTATGTACACATGTACACAGAGCCTTCCAAAGACCACAGGTGTCGTGAGCCCCGTGGACAGTCCTGGTTTTCCTTTCTGCCGTCATTGAGCATTTTAGGCCCCCAGCCGCTAATTCCCATTCCTTTTCACTGTCTCCTGAAAGGTGCGATGAGCTCACATCCTATTCCAGGGCCAAAGGAAGAGAAAAGGGTGAAAAGAATTGGCAGGGTGCTTGGAAACCTAAAACCTAGCTGAGGAAGGAAGAATTAAAAATGGTCAAGAGTTAATTATATCATATGTAAGAATGATGTCAAAATGGAATGAAGTTCAGGAAAAGCCAGCAGAAGACGGGAAGATGAAGGATGGGCCATTAAGGAAAAACAGAGACACAGCAAGCAAAGGAGTAAGCTGTATGTGGAAAGGGCAGAGGTAAGGTAAGGGTTTGTCAGGAACAAAACAGGAAAGAGATTTCGGTGCAAAGAGGAAAGAGATATCTGTGCACGATGAGGACATCTAGAGGGTAGTGTCTGTCACTTGCAGGGGCTTGATTAATGCTTGACAAATGAATGGCCAAAAACAGACAACTCAAAAGAAAATTCACAAACTGCGCAAGGACCCACACAGAAATAGGGCAGTTAGGGGCTCCAGTGGTAGAACAGCCTTCACAGGGAAAGAGAGAGAGAGAGAGAGAGAGAGAGAGAGGAATTTGTTCCTCAAGACGAGAGAGAGCAAGTCCACAAGCTCCCTTCCTTGCCTCTGGAAGTCCAATAGATCCTTACAAAAAAGGGGCTGTTAAGGTAAATAAATCACTACTGGTATTTTACCTTCACCCTAACTGTAAAGGGCTTTCCCCTTGAATTCTTCACATCATTGGTTTTGATCTGAAATGGCTCTAAGTTCTTAATAATGTTCTTTATCAATATGCTGGTAAATATCAAATAATTGTAACAGAATTTTATGTATTCTACAATACTCTTCTCTCCACCTACACACCATGCTCTTAAAGACATAAATCACACAAAAGAATGAAAGTTTTTTCCCCTCAAAATACCGTTATTACTCCATATTGGGCTCTCTCCTTATTTCCATTTTTGCATGATTGTTTGGATTTTTATTCTTTTGCCAAAGTATGACCTATCATCCTCCTTAATAAGTGGGAACCCACTTAATATGCTAAACTAGGCTTAGCCACAGTCTGAACATATTCTGCATTAACCCCTTCATTCAGTATTAATGCATATATACAGAGGAAAAGAAATAAGACACAATTCCTCTAGAAATGTCCTTTAGGTGGTGAGACAAGACTATGCATGTAACAGTTAAATAACAATGCAAGGAAATATGTGATTAATTGGCAACACAGAAAAGAATATGTTAGAAGTTCCTAGGGAGTAGGATGGGTGTTGGTTGAAGCATGAAGACCTTTTGGATAAAGTGGAATTTAATTGGAGTCCTGCAGGGTGAACAATATTAGAAAAGGTGGAAGGGAGAGATAAAGGCTTTGAGAGGTGACCTTGGTGCTTGGAATGGAGAGTTTCTATAGTACTGAGAAGTGGGCCATAAAGAAGGGGGTGGAGAAAAATCACAAGGTTTTTAAAGTGA
Source organism: Vulpes vulpes (assembly GCF_048418805.1). NCBI lineage: Eukaryota > Metazoa > Chordata > Mammalia > Carnivora > Canidae > Vulpes > Vulpes vulpes. Next base: position 82,838,413 of record NC_132787.1, read on the forward strand.
GACAAGGATTAGTATTACCACCCAATGGTAGGAGGATAACAGGAAACTAAAAATATTCATTTTTTTTCTTCTTCAACAAATAAATCAACATGGCTTAGAGTGGGCTTGCTCATTCCTTCTTCCATTCATTCATTCATTCATCCACAGATATAGGCTGACATACTACAGCAATTCCTATTCTAGTTACTAGAGGCTATAAAATATTCCCTTCCCTTGAAAACCACACAGAGTAGGAAATATTGACCAAAAAAAATCAATGATTTCAATTTGTTATAAAAAGTGCTTAAAGAGATCCATGGGCATTTGTTTAGGAGCAGGAGAGAAGGACACCTAAGTCATCCTCAGGGCGGAAAACTGAGAACACTTCAAAGAGAAGGAAATGCAGTCCTGAAAGGGTAACAGAGGTCGTAGGAGGGGAAGGCCCTCAAGAAAGTCATCGGCAGCCTGGGTGGCTCAGCGGTTTAGTGCTGTCTTCAGCCCAGGGTGTGATCCTGGAGACCCAGGATTGAGTCCCACGTCAGGCTCCCTGCATGGAGCCTGCTTCTCCCTCTGCCTGTGTCTCTGCCCCCCCGCCCCTCTCTCTGTGTGTGTGTGTGTGTCTCTCATGAATAAATAAATAAGTTTTTTAAAAAAGGAAAGTCATCGGCAGCCACAAGGGCTCTGAGTGAGTGTGAGCGTGGGCCCCTGTGAACATGAGTGTGAGCAAGCAGCAAGCACAGGGACGGTCTCATCCAGGTGGGAGCACAGGATGGATGTGGAGAAGGGGCCGAGAGTGCACATGGGTCACGGACTACCAGAAACATGGGAAACTAAAGGGCTGTGAGAACTTATATCTTCCGTGCAAACAATTCACAGTGGGATTCTGAATGACCTCCTTCTCTGTTTTACAATTTCTTCATTAGAGGCATCTTTAGCTGCCTGATCATTTAGTCCTGAATGTCAAAGTCAAAATTATGTCAACACCAAAATAACCATCTTAAAGTTTATGTTTACAAGACTCACAGAAGCTTGGGGAAAAAAACGGAAGACATCTAGTTGAACCTCCTCTCCAATGTAACATTTCTTCTAAGCATTCCTGGCAGGTGGCCATCCAGACGGAAAGAAATCTCTCCAGCTCCGGGGAGCTCAGGAAGCAGCCCAATTCATCACTGTACATCATTAGTTGTGAGAATTTTTTTTCCTTAAGCCGAGATTAAATATGTCTTCCAGTAGCTTTTACCCATCTCGACCCCCTAGAGGGACTAAAAAATCGCCTACTGTGCCTCCTACGTGCAGATGGTGCCATGTTAATGTTTATAACAGTGACTTGAGAACTGTCCCTTTCCCTCACTAAAGGACTTGTTAATTAACCACCAGCTTAGTTTCGATTAATTAGATTCTGTAATGCAATGTGCCACCTTCCTTTTCATGAAGACCTTGAAGGGACATCTGTTACAGCTAGTAGCACTCCCTCTTTTTCCATTACTAATTGGTAATACCTTATGTTTGCACAGTGCTTCACCCTTTCCAAGTATCTTCACATACATTATCACACTGTAATACCATAAGAAGGCGCTGCACCACGGTTGGTATGTTACCTTCACAAAAATCTTTGTATCTGCTTCATGATACAGTATAAAGCACAAGACGAGTGGTGTAAATTATATCTGAAAGACTCCTAGAGCTTCGGACAGGACAAAGGTTAGGGAAAAGGTAATGTATTTTAAGAGAAGAAAAGTAATTATCAGAACACACTCTGGATGTCTCCTCCATAACTGGCACTTACCTACAGACCATATATATTCCTGTTTTATCTGGCCATCTATAAAATCACAACTACTCCTAAAACAAACACAAATGGGAAGTTCCCACCATGAGACTGGGACTGGGAGAGGCAGAGGTTAGAAAGGGAGCAAAAGGAGGTACCATTTCAACCATGGATGTTAAATGCAGAGCAGAGTAGAAAGAAATGAACTGATCTAGTCAAAATGATGCCTTAGTGGCCTGGGAAAGATGGAGGAGAGATCATGGCAGGGAAGAGGGGAGGGCATCTTAGCAGGAGAAACAGAATATAAGCTCTGTATTCCAAGCACAGTCTTCCCCACTGCCATGCACAGACGGCCAGCTCCATGGTGGTGCTCTGAAGACTGTCAAGGACAAGCCCTGGAGATCCTCATACTCTGGAGTGAACCTGGTCTTATAGGGCTAAATGGATGTCCTACTACTATGACACAAATGACAACATTTTCCCTCATCAGGCCAAAGACAGCTATGTTTATTCTTCTGGAAGGCATCAAAAGCATTTAGACTCCTCTTTGCCTCAGCAAGTAACAAGTGTGGGTAACTGTGTGACTGCAAACGCTAAGGATCTGTCAGGAGCAGTTCCATGAGGTGTGCAATGTCTCATCCCATCGGACACAATCGTTAAGCAGCTCTAAGACTCACTGTGGAGAATCAACTGACATGCCTACCATGGTCAATACCTGGCTGCCTCCCTGGCTACATCATGAGGGACATACTCGCCTGCACGGTTCCCAGCCTACGGAAGTGCACAGGCACCTCAGTAAAGAAGAATCTGTAAGGCTTTAGTGACTTCACCTGATGACACCTGGCTTTGATCCAAGGAACCATACATGTAAATACCAAGTCCCAGTAACGGTTCAGATTTCTCCACAGACACAGGAGAATTTCAGATTTCCCTGAGACTTGGGGAAAACACACAGCATGCCTGAAACTGTACTAACACACAGGACCAAGGAGGAAAGTTGATGACCTGATGACAAACCAACCTTGTTGGCAGGGTGCAGCAACCGTCCGCCGTGAGTCTGACTTGAGTCTCGTAGCTGTCCAGAGGGCACACGGCCTGCTGAACGGAGGGGCACTCCACGGTGCTGCAGTCCACGCTGAAAACTGACAGAGGCAAACAGAGGCATCATTTACTGTCACATTCATTTGCATTTTGAGTCTCAAAATGAAACACCGGCGCTTTGCGTCGGTCTGCAGTTTCCTTGCGTCCCAGAGCCCTCTCCTAGCAAGAACATTTTTATTTCAGCCAACATTACAGGACTGCAATATGTCCCACAGCTGTGCCAGGAAGGCAGGGTACAGAACATCAAGGAGTGAGGATGAAGCGCAGGGAAGGAGCGACACCAGTGGTGGTTACAGGGCTGGGGAGAGTCAGCCAGAGGTGCTTCTGGTGGAACAGGGCAAGAAATGGACAAGGGATGGTTTTGCTTGAGGCATTTATCTAGCAGTTAGGAAATAAAACGAACAATACTCTGACCAATGGTTAGAAACTTGCAAAGAGGAAAATCACTATCATCTAGATCTGTTCACAGACCATATCAGAAATGCCACAAGAACAAGGATGTTACAAATAATATAGAGCAAGAAATAGCCGGGACAGGACAACAAATCAAATGTAGCAAAGAAGGTGAGTGAACAGTCCAAGAAGACTCAGCACATGCTCTCAAAGTCAGCAGGATGGATGGTGAGAAGCTGGTAGGGAGAAAGACTGGGGCGGAGAATTTCATTACAACACATCTGGCGTTTTGATGCATATATTTATCTAAAAATAACGTTCTGTTCACATATGATGATTGTTTTTAAATGTAATAAAGTGATTGCTGTGTCTACAAGTAAGGGCTCTGAACTCCTCTGGGGGAATGAAGCACGTAGCTATATTATCATAAATTTTAACCCCACTTCCCCCATCAAGCATACTTGAAGGAGAAGAAAAGAGAAGAAAAAAAGTCCCTGTGTGAAGGCGCTTATGTACCAGTAGATTATCACTCTGGTTCTCTGACTAGAAGGCCGGAAGTCAGGCTGCTATTACTCCTCTTCCTTGTGAGGCCGGCAGCGGCAGAGGGGCCTGTGACCCTGCGACACAAAGCAGCAAGGCTGCTGAGGCGATGCCCGCGCATACCTGGTTTGCACTCATAGAGGTCACAACACTCTCCCGGCTTCCCTGAGGCCTTTGACACTAGTATGTTCAGGTATCCCGGCTGGCAGACTTTGCGCAGACAGCCCGCAGGGTCGCACACGCAGCGGCTGGGTAAGGGGCAGCACTCCCCGGGGGGAGCATAGCCCTCGATCAGAACGGAATCTTCAGGACAACGTGGAGAGAACTGGACTTCACAGCGGGCCTTGGAGCAATCTGGCTTCTCTTCTAAATGAGAGAGAAAGAATTTAGCACAGGCCTCGGGGCAGTGTGGGGCACTGGTGTTGGAAGCACAGGCAGTCCTGAGGATCTATTTACTGACCGAAGACAAGGGGAAAGAAAGAAATCTGGTGGAAACTGTCACACTCAGTTCCGCTGACCGTAAAAATCTCCCAAGATGTGCTCACCACACGGCGGGGTGTGAGGCCGGAGTGGTCTTCTCCACCCTCCCACCCACCTGGGCTGAGTAATCAACGTCCAGCACAATGGCCAAAATCAAGAGTGGCACAGGAAGGTGCCTGCAGGATGTGCAGAATCTGGGAACTGGACTTCATCACTGACCAAAAGATCTCTGAATTAAAAACAAGTTTTAAGGGCTGCTCTTTGAAAACAGTGTATGTTTAAAACCCTGAAATAGACCTACGAATTAATCTGGCTCCTTCAGGGACTGGAGACAAGGTACGTGATAATCAACATGAAAGAACTCCATCTCCGAGCCCTGAATTTTGAAGAGATGAACTTATTAAGATCATAGGATTCTATGATGTGGAAGCTCAGCAAGATGGAGAATGAGCTAAGTTCCCGTGTAACTTCCCCAAATGCCATCTGGCGTGTCTCTCTCTGGCAGAAATCCATCAAATGCCCCTCTCTCCTTTCTCTGATATTATGTACTAACCACTACTGCACCTCCATTTTAAAAGGTAAGAAAAATAAATCAAGCAAAGCCCTAGCTTCTGGAGCCCTAGTCCACAGATGAGTCTCTTGGTTTAAGCTTTTAAGAAACCTATACCAACATTATATCCTTAAGGAAAAGGCTGAAACAAACCCAGAGTAGCACATTATCATAGCCCCCATGATCTCTGGGGGGAGAAGGGGGTTCAGAAAATGCTGGGTGAAAATGATGCCATGTGGTATTGGGGTAGGTTATCACTAGTTCTCTTTCCTCAGTAAAATCCATACAGAATCAGAAAAGCAGGGTCAGATCCAGATCACCTAGTTTAGTCTTCTAAACAAAAAATTGTAGTCTGTTTTATAGATTACAGAACCTGAAGCCCAAGAGTTCAAGTGATCTGCCTGTGGTCAGTGGTAAAAGTCAAACAAGAATCCAGGTCTTCTCACTTCCAGTTCACTCGGCTCTTTGTATTACAAAAGTAGATCTATTTCCCAAACCAACGGTCCCTCAGGTCATTCCTATGTTGAATCCTGTATCATTCATTTCACTGACCGTCTTCCTTGTCCACTTCCTGTCTAACCAAAATACAGTGTAGGAAAGCCTTTGTATTCAAGTTCTAGTAAATTCATCAAAAAATAATTATTGAGGACCTGCTGTTCTAGCAGCCTGGGATACACCAAAAAGAAAACAGGCACAGATTCCTGCCCTCATATAGTTTACAGCACTGTGGAGGAGGATATGAATTAAAGGACAAACATTGCAAATGAGCAAACTGTGTAGTAGTAAGGGTATCAGTGCCATGGGGAAAAATGCAGCAGAGCAAAGGGGAATCCAAGTGCATGGAAGTGGGGGACAGCTGCAATTAGGATGGGCATCACTGAGAAGCCAATGTCTGAACAAAGACTTGAAGGAGGGAGAGGGTGGGCCATGGAGATATCTGGGAGAAGAGCATCCCAGCAGAGGAAACAGCTAATGTACTCTTGTGTGTCCCAGGAAGAGAAAGGAGGCCAGTGTGGGTGCAGGAGGATATATGGAGAATGCATACATCCTATTTTCCTATGATATCCCCAAGCCACTGCCTTGAGAAGAGAACATAACTGCAATCTCACTCTTGGATAGCCAACAGTGTGGACAGAACAAATCAAATTGCTGAGGAAGAGAAAATGAATCTTGGCTATGGGGACTGATGATGGAGTTTGTGAAGTACATTAAGTGGGTGGCTTATCTGGCAACACAAACACATTGTCTCGTAAGACGAGCTCCGTGACTTTAATTGCAAATAACATGTAATTCCTACTCTTGTTCATGTGCTGCAATTAACTTATTCCGTATCACATTCTATTATACTGTTGTCCTGCAAAATATTTGGTATATATAATCAGACTTTTCAAATCTATGCTTCAACAGAACATGTTTTCATTATTACCCAACATATGAGATCTTCCTAGTTATTCCACTCTTTACGTTTCACATATTCAATGTTGTCACCTACTGATGTGTTTTGCAGTTCAAACCTGGAGAGATTTTTTTGCTTAAGAACTGCCTATGTAATATAAATGGGATAAGATAGGCTACATAAACACTGTCTATCCCCCACTGTCTGAGGGATTTCTAGTTAGGAATGTTAAAAACTAGAGTTAGATCTTATTAAGTGCTTTTTCAACTATTCTTAAGATGATTGTATTGGCTTGCCCTTTATTATATAATCAATTAGTAGATTTAAAATTATCCTTGTTTTCTTATATTAAATCCTCTTTCTGAAGATCCAGCTGGATTTGACTTCCTAACATTTTAAGATTTTTAAATGTATAAGGTTGAATAATACTCACCTGTAGCTCTTTGGGTGTGTGTGTATGCGTGTGTGTGTGGGCACATGCCATGGACATGGACATACACACACACACACACACACACACACACACGCACAGCCCTCATCCAGTCTCAGTTCTAAAGTTATACTACATTGTTCAATGAGTTGTTTCTTGTTCTACCTTACTCTGCTATAAAACTGAGGGCTTATACATTCTTTGATGTTTTCATACAACCCAACTATAAAACTATCAGAACTCTGTGTTTAGACTCTACCTCCTTTAGAATCATCTGTACTGACACTGTTTGGTAAGAAGTATCTAATTTATCTAGATTTTCAAATTCATTTCAGGTTTTATGACCAAGCATTCTTTTTTTGTACTTGATGTGCTCATCAGTTTTGTTAGTTTTTGAATCACTTGTCTTCAGGTAATTTCACTGATTTTTCTTGAGGGCTTACTTCTCTCCTATTTTCTTAGAAATGTAAATAATTTTAATTGTCGTGTTAATATTTTAGGTCAAATATTCCTTTGGTTATATTCTGATTTTTTGATATGCATTACTCTCAATGCAACTCATTTCTAAATAATCTATAATTTAATTTTGATTCCCTCTTAAAGACTTTATAAAGAAGAATGCTATTAAATTTCTGCATAGATAAGTATTTTTGGCTTTCCTCTTGATTTTAATTTTTATAGCTTTATTGTTTTGTTGCAGAGAATGTAGGCTGTACAACTTTCTACTTCTGTTAATTTCTTGAGTTTGTGTGTGTGTGTGTTTATGTTTTGGCATATGTGGCCTAAGGTCAACTTTAAAATATATGAATATTTGAAAAGACCATGTATTCTCTGTTTATTGGATATAAACTTGTAAATCTATTCAATCAAGCTTAATTATGACACTCAGATCACTTACATCTCACCTCTTTTATCAAATTTCTAAGAAGGATCTATTAAACTTATCCGTTATGAACCAATAACTTCTTGTTTTTCTAGCAGTTTTTACTTTAGATTTTTAAGGTTGTGTTCTTAACTCCATGACTAGCAGGCATACGACTCAAGCCTATTATACTGACTTGGCAAGTTGTAAAATCATGCTTTCAAAGAATCTAGATTTCTAAGATTTGTGTCTTTTTATTCTGTATTTGTGAACATTCTTGGCTTTTCTCTTCTTTCAAGCCTCTATTCATATCTTGCTGGATTATCCGGAACCTTTACCTTCCCCCTCAACCAGTTGTCACCTATGAGTTACACCCAACTATGGTTACCATAGCCTCAGGAAGTATCTTTCTGATACTTCTTTTCTCAGCCCATTTCTAAATTAATTCATCCTATAGATTTCGCTCATTCACATATATCTCCATTCTATCTCTCTTCCATGAAGAATATATGAACACTATAGCCACACATGTATTTTCCCTCATTTAGAAGGTTCTGCTGATATTACCTCTGAATTTTAAAATCATCCATTTGAAAAGAAGCCTCTCCTAACTCTTTCCCTATGGTGTCTAACAAATCCATATATAATAGTTAAGTTAATTAACAAGCTTTTCAGTCTGGTTGCCTTGGCAACACATTGCAACTGGCATCTAAAAAAAATTAAAAAAGAACAAAAACTACCCCAGATACAGAAAGATTAAAGTGAAAGTACCACTTGTAACAGAGGTCATTGAGAGAAAATAGCTTCTTTCATCATATTAATTACCTTCTTTTAAGAGGTTAGCATTTAAGATATTGACAGTGTCACCTAGTATTAGAATGATTTTACAATAAAGTGTGTATCAATCTTAGTCACTTTAACCTGTGTGACCACACATTGGCCAGTTGTAGATCTTTTCCAGGTCCCTTTGTCAACAGGGAAAGTATAATCATGATCTACAAGCAGCAATCGCATTCAAGATTTTCTGCTTAAACATGGATTTAAATAAAACCAAAGCCAGAAATGAAAACTACTAAAGGAGAGGAGATAAAACAGAAGAGAAACATTATATTGCCAGATTGGCACTATATCTGATTTTTGCAGAGTCCCATACATCTGACACTGAAGTCTTCTTCCTCTTTCAAAATCTCTTAAAATGGTCACCTAAAATGCTGCACACTTGCTTAAGGGAAAAGAGGCACCATAAAACAGACTACTGAAATTTAGACAGGTAACTAACTACAAAGTCAACACTGCTGGGTGCTCTGTCCTTTTCCTGAAATCTATTCCTGATTCTCACACACACAAATGCACATAGGGAGTACATGGTCATTCTGACACAATCCTTGGTAGTTCCAACCACACAGTTATTTCAAGGGATACCAAGTTTAGATCAGACTTGGTATCACAGAATTTAGTAGAGAGAGCACAGAGTAAAGAGGGGAAGCATCTGGGACCACTGTTTTCCCTGCATCTCAGGTAATCTGGTAATCTTTGATAATCTCCCTCCCTTATAATTTGAAGTCTTGGAGTAGCTATGGCATCAGTGAGGGGATCACAGGAGCCACTTGTGGTCATGGGTGGCAAATCTCCTCACGGTACCAGCTGAGGTGCTGCCTGAGAGATCTCTAATCCCTCTCTCACACATTCATTGGACAAATATTTACTGAATGACTTCCATGTGCCAGAGGTTCTGGGCACAGAGCTTAGAGCAGGGAATAAAACGAAGTCCTTGCCCTCCCGGACTCCCAATTCTGTGACAATAAACAAAGAGCTACACAGTGTGGTGCCAGGTGGTGACAAATGCCCTGAAGCAGACTCAGCAATGTGGGTGTACCAGGTGGGTGAGGGCAGATCTCACGGAGCCTGGCACCTATACAGAGACTTGAATGAAGAAAGGAGAAGGCATGCAAATAGTTGGGCAGGAGTATCTCAGATGCAGGGACCAGGAAGAGTATCTCTATCTCTCCAAATAGAAAATACATCTCACAATTATTAAGAAGAAATCTAAATTCATGTAAGTCACAGATAGAAAATACCAATAAAGGCTTATAAGAAAAGTATTTTGACAGATGTTTCTTATTAAGGATTCCATTCTTAGGACTATGCTAGAGAAATAAAAACAATCTTTACTAATGGGGTACCTTCCATGCATGAGGCACCATGCCTCTCCTTTTCTCACACCTCTTTCATACTCCCATGGGAAAAGAGAGAACATCTTCATTTCTACTTGGCAGATGAAGAGCTAGACACAGAGAGGTTAAGAAGCTTGACTAAAGTCATAAAGCAAGATGCAGAGAGCCTCCAAAGTCTACAATCTTCCCACTGGTCCACAATGCCAAAAGCAAAAGGAACTTCAACTTTGCTCATCAGCTCTCCTGTTACTTGTATATTTAGTAAATGGCCACGCTTTTGCTCACCTATAGAATACAAAATTAATTTGCAAAGAGAGGTTTAGGATCTTTGGTATTGTCCTCAACACTTTCTGCTCAGCCATCCTCCCAACTCATTTGCTCCTTGGCCCTGCAGACGTCACACGATAAAAGGTGGAGCTTTTTTTGTTTCCAGCATTATTTTGTTCTGAAAACTTCTATTACAAATGTAAGACATATGTCATCCCTACATTTTTAAATTTAGAGACTGACTCCTTTAAAGTTACACTGTGAATTCTCTTCATTCACATTCCATGATTTTATCATAACCTTTTTTGGCAAGCTTCGCGGTGAAGACTTGTTCCACACAATCATAACCCCGAGGGGAAAAAATTAGGCTTGTTGATACAGTCCCAGAAATATTTCTTATTTCAGCTTGTTCAGAAACACCAGCTGTACTTTCCCAGCAATTTCTTTTACTCTGAATTTAGGATTTAACAGTGAGAGAATCTACATATGCCCTCTTCTTGGCAATTTCTTAAAAGTGCCATATTAAATTGTTTTCATTATCTAATAAAGTTAGTTTGCATCATAGAATATAAATTAGCCAAATATAAAGAAAAAATTAAATGATCTGTAAAACTGCAACATGAGATACTTTAGTGGTTCTCATGCTGGCTGTCCATTAGAATCACTTACCAAGCTTTTAAGAATAGCACTGTCTACATGCCACCTTAAATCAATTAAATCAGAATTTCTCGGGGAGGACCCTGGGAATTAATACGTATTTTAATAGCTCCCTGGGTGATTCTATTGTGTGATTAGAGCTCAGAATTACTGTGTTACTCCTCCAAGCAAACTGGGAATCTTTACAATGAAGTTCCCTATTGACAACAGAACTTTGCCAAGGGCATGTTCAAACATCCTGTCAAATGGCAGCTGGCCAGACGCCAAAGCATCACTGAGCCCTCCAGATTTCTGTCTGCCACTAAATGGCCTAAGCTATATGCTGAGCCCCCTGGTACCTCCAGGGGTCTCCTAGACCACACATCTTTTCTAAGCAGGATATTACAGAATTGGGTTGAAAATAATGCTTTAGATTAGAGCTTTGCTACTCAAAGGGTGGCCCCTGCACCAGCAGCATCACCATCGCTTGGGAGCTTGCTGGGGCTGTATAGACTTAGACCCTTGGGCCAGGACTAGTGAATCAGAAACTGCATTTTAGCAAGATTTTCAGGTGACTCAGCTGTGTTGAGTAATGGTTCTCAAACAATGGGCTATGGACAGGCACACTGACATCTCCTGAGAATATGCTAGAAATGCAAATTCTAAGATCCCGCATTATACCTACAGAATAAGAAACTCTGGAAGAGGCGCTCAGCAATCTATCTGAACAAACCCTCCGTGTGATTCTCATACACACTGTAGTCTGAGAGCCATAGTGCTAGAATAATGATTCTCAACCCTGGCAGCACATGAGAATCCTTGGGGAGCTTTAACAATCCAGAAGCTCAAGAGTACACCCCAGACCAATTCAATCAGAATTACTGGAAATGGGATGCTGGTATCAGGATTTTGTAAAGTCACCCAACTTTCGTAAAGTTGATCCACTGGTCCATGTACCTCTCCCCACCAATACTCCTCACTGCCAGGAGATTTGAGGCTGCTTTAATTCTTAGGAAATCTGAATCAACGGGTTCTCTGCAGTCTTCCTGGAAGAGATCAGAGCTCCCTGGAGGAGTGAAAATAGCTAAGAGGATAGGGAGTAGAGACAGACCCCAAAAATGGCCCGTATATGTTCTACTGAATTTTAAATCAGTTTACCAAAGTTAGAACTCTGAGTCCAGAAATATTTTATTTCATCATCTATTAATTCACATCAGGAATGTGTATTCAATTTACTTCCAAAGGGATTTGCCATTCATATAATTAAATTTATATATTCATACACAGTAACATGTTTTCAAAATGTAACAATGAATTTATTTTTAAAAATCTGGCAATAAAATAAGGCCTCAGGATGGTTGGATAAATGTACAAAGATCTGAAGATTGTTTTCAAAAAGACTAATTTTGCCTAATAAACTTCTCTGAATACCTCATTCCCTTTTAGCCATAAACACAAGCCCACAGAAAAGAAATGAAAATTATTAGAGAATGGGAAAATAACTAATGAGGAAAACAAATGAACTAAATTTGTGTAGTTGGTTCAGCAACATCTTAAGAGGAATCTTCATAAGATTCCTTATGAAAATGCCACAGAGGCATGACCATTAGAAAGGAAGAACTCCCCGGGGTGGTGTTTAAACGGAAGGCAACATCCAGTACAGGATACAAACAAAGCCTCTATTTTGCGGAGTGATTCTGACTTTAGGTGGGTTGCTTTCTATGTTTCAAGTTTTCTTCCACTGAGGAAGAGATGCTGCAAAGCAGGCTCCTCTTTTGTGTAATCATGATACATATTTGGAAAAATAAAACAAAACATTAGATTTTAAGAATGAGAGAAGGAAAGATCTGGCATTCCTCATCTGTAATATGGGGGCTGGCACTGTGGGTGTCCTCCGTGGATGTCCTCCGGCAAGGAGTTCTGTGAGCCCTTCCTATGCAACCAGGGACTCCGGGCCTCTGTTCCATTAAAGAGGAACAACAATAATTGTTAAATTAAAGGAGGAACCAGTCCTTTTCTTTTAAAACCCCAGGACTTGTTAACAATGTAGAGTTTTAGTACTAAAACATGATCTTATGAGACTAAGAAACAACAAACAGAAAACCAAGGGTATTGTTAATACATTCCTGAGTCTCAGAGGTGGCATATGGATTTCAAAAGTCTTTAGGACTCCAAAGAATATTATGTGCTGATCGGGAAGTCTTCAGAAGTTCCTGAAAATGACTATACTTATGTGAATAAAATGACATAACAAGAGGGGTGTGTGGGTGGTTCAGTTGGTTAAGCATTTGACTCTTAATTTTGGTGGGGGGTTACGATCTTGGGCGGGGATGGGTGGTGGTAAGATCCAGCCCTGTATCAAGCTCCACACTGGGTGTGGAGCCTGCTTGAGATTCCCTCCCTCTCCTGCCCCTCCCTCTTTTTTCCCTCCCCCAACTGGGGCATGCTCTCTAAAAAAATGATATAACAAGAATAAGGTGGGCACAGAGTAGCATAAATAAAGGATGGGTACAGAGTACTGCAAAATACTGCTACTGTTTTGTCTCTGCTGACAACAGCAGCACAAATAAAGAACAGCAGGCTATTTAACTGTTCAACTGGTAGTTCTCATGAACTACTCTCACTGGTAGTTGCACATTCTGGGAAAAAAACATAACCCATGTGGCTAAAAATATAAAAGTCAATTTTGAAAACATTATTTTGGCCATGTATTTCTTCTTTCTCTTCCTCTCTTCTTTATTTGTTTTACTTAAGATAAAATACTTGTTTGTACCATTTGCTTGCTATTTAACAGAGGTTACTTTTGAGATACTTTTTATCTTATATGGAAATCAGTACACCTTTTGGCTTATTACTAAGATTTGAGAGCCAGAAAAAACTTTATTCAAATCTTGGCTCTTCTACAAGTAGCTGTGTGATCCTGGACAAGTTTCCTGACACTTGTCTGTTGTCAAAGTTTCCTCAGGGTTGTTGTAGGAGTTAAGTGAAATAATATACATTGCAGGTATTCCTCTGCCTGGCATGTCTAAGTGTCCAAAATAGAACAGCTCTTATCATCAATTATTACAAAAAAAGTCTAGGCTTTGAGTCAGACTGACCTCAGAATCCTCAGTATACTTGTGTGTTCAATGGGGCCTAAAAATATTTATTCTACAAGAATGTTTTGAAGATTAATTTTTTATAAGATTTTATTTATTCATGAGAGAGAGAGAGAGAGAGAGAGAGAGAGAGAGAGAGAGAGAGAGGGAGGCAGAGACACAGGAAGAAGGAGAAGCAGGCTCCATGCAGGGAGCCTGACATGGTACTTGATCCCGGGTCTCCAGGATCACGCCCTGAGCTGAAGGTGGCGCTAAACTGCTGAGCGACCGGGGCTGCCCTATTTTTGGAGATTAAAAGAATATATACATTCTTTTATGTTACATAAGTAACAATGTCTATAATATATATGCTATGTAAATATAAAAAACATTTCAAATTAAATGTTTACATGTGCACGTGTTTCTACACATGCACACACACACAGGGCACTATCTTAGGCCCTCATACTGGCTCACTTCTTCTCTCAAGTTTATTTTAAACCTAATACCCCACACAATGCCTGGGACATGGATGTGATCATCATATGTTTGCTATTTTTGATAAAGGTGAAGCTGATTCTGAGACGCACACCATATATATCCCCACATCCAAAATCTCTTAGCACACCCCCCCCCCCCCAGTCATCTTTGCATGCCCAAAGTTTTACCCAAGTGCTGTTTCTCTGTCATCTTCCATGACTTTATTAAATCCTTTAAAAAAAAAAGGCCATTTTTTTGAGGAATAGTCTTGTCTCTCTCTGGCAAGAAGGAAGGAAGCTGCCTTACACAGGTAGTTTCCCTGGAGATTCTTCCCCAACTCTGTGTGTTCAACATGCGCTGATGGGCCGGGCTCACAAAGTTAGCAAATTGACAAGATGGAATGTCATTTGTCCCCAAAACAAACCTACAGAGCTCCCTCTCCCCCCAACATTTGTACCTGCACCATGAAAGGCAGACCTGCTTCCTTCTGGCAGATCACCTCTGGTGGTCAGCACCTCTCAGAACATTCTCATTCCCTTCCCACAACTCTTTCTCTGAAGGCCTCCCCACCCTTCTGACTGTTCCTTCGGCTCCAGCACTAGCTTCCTAATCAGCCCTGTGCTGGGCCAAGCCCCTGAAAGGGCCCCAAGTTTCTATGCCGTCTTTGTATTCTTTGTGTACCCACGGCGTAAGCCCTCATCTACCACGACCGCCAAGAGGGCACCCAGAGACTGCAAATATGTGAGCTGCAGCTGAGCAAAGGGACGTGTTTACTTTCCATCCTGAACGACAACTTGACCTGCAGCAAAAACAAAAATACTGCAATGTGTATTTTTTCCCAGAAATGATAATTATAGTACTCCAAACATTTTTCAAACTTCAACTACCAAAATGGAAAAGGCATTTCAAAAAATAATTTATTAAATAGGCACTTATATTCTTGGTAGCCCTTACATGGAAATTCTACTTTTTTTTTTTTTCTTCATAGCCATTAAAGGGCTTGGCTCCTGACTCAAAACCCTCTTCCAGGGCAAGGTGAAGGTCAGCCTGCGAAGCTGACAGGCAGGTGGTTGAAGAGCCCTCCTTATTCATCATAGTCAGCATGGGTCTATGGCACCTTTTCCACTCAAAAATACCAGTGATTTAAGAATTACAGTTTGTGCATGGAATGATACAAAGGCAATTCTCCACCTCTGGCTCATGAAGTACCTGAACCAAGAAGCAGAGGCCAGATAGGCTCCAGGTACCAAACACAGGAGTACAGGACTTAGACTCCTCTCAGGAGTATGATGAACCCAGACTATTCTTACTCCTCTATCTGAAGAGTGTGCTTCCTCACTTCATTCCCCACCTGGTTGTTCTCCTCTAGCCAAAGTTTTTCTAGGCTCTACTCCCATCAGGATATGGCCATTGTCATCATTCCCAGGCTTTCTGACATTCTTCTGAACAGTGGTTCTTACTTGAGTGTGCTAGACAGCTTTTTAAAGCATGGACTGTGAGCTCTGCCTCCAGAATTGCTGATTTAGTTGGTGTCAGCTGAAGCCTGAGAATGTACCTCGCCAACAAATTCACAGGTTACGCATGCTGCTGTCCAGGTACCATGATCTGAGAACTGCTGCTTTAAACCATGCCTATTTGAATATTCTTAATCTCTTATGAACTCTACCACCATCCCTCCTCTCCCCAGGGACAGCTGCCTCTCTCTTTCTCTCTTTGTAGATAGGGAATAGAGCTGGTGATGAACCACATGGGTCTGAATACAGAGGTCCCAGCCAATCTCATCCTCTTCTATGTTTTTATTTTTTTGAGAGAGTGCTTGCTTGTGTGTGCACAACTGGGAAGTGGGGAGGGCAGAGGGAGAGAGAATCATATACAGGCTCCATACCCAGTGTGGAGCCCAATGCTGGGCTTGATGGAAGCTGCACACGGGGTGGTTCTCACAACCTTGAGATCACGACCTGAGAGAAATCAAGAGTTGGAAACTTAACCAACTCAGCCACCCAGGGACCCCTATCCTCTTCTATGTTAAATAGCAGCCCACATGGAACTACCATCTTAAACATGAGATAAAATTCAGAGAGGAGCTCAAGGAGAAAGCAGGCACAAAGTTCAGACCTTCAGGTAACATCAGAGAGGTTCAGGCTGCTGCCAGTGATCAGTGGACTAAGTCTAACCAGAATGAATGAACAAAGCAGTATATGATGAATCAATTCCCACAAATTCACACTCCAATAACTGGTAATTTGTGATACTTTGGAATAAGAGTGTCATGAAATTTAACTTTACATGTCTTATAGAGACTAGACTCCACAAAGTTGCTAGGAATCTAAATTCCTTTCATGTTTTTGCTTCTTAATACCTAACTTGTACCCTTGTTCATCTAGTCTTCCAACCAGTGGAAAGAGAGGAAAGTGGAAGGGGAAGGACAAACTCTAAGTAGTACTCTGAGAAGTTGCATTATGGCTTCTGCTCTGTTCACATGGCCTGGACTTAGTCACATGGCCATGCCTACCTGCAAGTGAGTCTGGGAAATGTAATTTTTATCTTGGATGGCCATATCTATAGCCAAAATTTTATACCTACGGAAGAAGAGGAGAATGGATATATGGACGCAGGGACTAGAAACCTCTATAATATTTTCTTTTTCTAAGAAAATAAACTGTGTAAATAGGGAAGTATACTGCCTTTTAAAGAATACCATATAAGAGACATTGTCAGAAGTTATATACTTCAATATAAGCAAGGCTATATGTAGAAAACCCTTAGTCATCAGTGAGCCTAGATTTTCTATGCACATAAACATTAAGCAGAAAGCCCAGGCTTCTTTTGAAATGCTCTAATTTCAACAAGTCAATCTAATCCTTCCTACAATTAAAGTATGAAATATAGGTGGACTGAAGACTTGAAAGTTTAACTACAAGAAAGCAGAGAAATTAATATGTTTGTCCTTGCATAAAAATGTAAGAATTGTTCTATCTACAGGATGTGTATTTGTCAAAGAAAAAGAAAAAGAAAAAATTTCTCAGTCAGAAATTCTTATATATAAGTGGAGAAAACAGTGGTCTAGCAAAGCCAAATGACTTGCCTGAGGGTCATCTGGCTAATGAATACTGAGGCAGGGCCAGAAGCCAGGTCTCCTGGGGAATTTTACATTGGTTCCACCAAGACAACTGGTCATACTAACATTCTTGTCCTTTGGACTAGTCTACATCTTTCCCTGATACTAATTCATCTTTTCTGCAATACTTAACTTTTCTTAGATTCTAGCTTAAAATTTTGATTACAAAGCTCCTTTGTTATGATGTCAGTTAAATATACAAACCAAATCAAACCAAAAGTAACCCTTTATAAGTGGAGTGCATAAGAAAGGTCAGAAGAGCAACCTCTGGTCCTAAGGTGGCCATGGTGCTGTCCACTACTTGGGTGCTGACAGGCTACTCGCCCACACAGGCAGAGAAGCTCTCAGACACAGAGTACAAATAGGCTGGGAACAGGGGGGATAGCAGGGTTGCCAAGATGGAATCTGTGTGTACACCAAGGCACTTGGGACTGGGGACCTGGAAGAACACCACAGGGACTCATAGGGCTCCTCTGTAACAACCCAACCCCCAGGAAGTTTGGACCTCTGGCAATTTCCCCCAGTCCACTCAGAAAATGAAGCCTAGTCATAGAAAAGTAGAAACTCTAAGCCCAGGAGAATTGGAAATAAATACCAGTCTCTCAGCATTAAAGAGGGTAAAAAGCCTCATGTGGAAGCTGAGTAACTGCTTTCAGAATCTGGATGTGGTATGGCCTCTATAACTCAGAATTAGTTCTGAAAAGTCTCTTCAGGTTGCCATGGCTTCCTCCATGTTAAACAGCACTTCTACGCTCTTCTCCTTGGTTTTGTGGTGGATGTGACTTATCTGGATACCTGCACCTGATGATGGCTGAAATCCTCTGATAACATGTGACCCGTGATACTCAGCCTCTGTCCCAATACTGAGTGTAGGCTTCTGCTGGCCAAGGAACTGTGGGTTCCCTGTGCAGCAAAGGAGGAGAATGCCAGCATTCTCTATTCCTTCTCTATTTTCCTCTCTTATTATTCTTGGTATGTTCAGCTATCCTTACATAAGCTATCCGTATGTACAGAAAAGCTACTTTTTAGAATTTAGGGTTTTTGTTAATACTATCCTTATAATTGAGAGTATAAAAATTTGCCCTGGAAGGGGGGGGGGGTGGAGGGAGCCTTAAAGAAGGAGGTCAGGTATAAACAAGGGAAGGCAGGGATCCCACAGGCTTCCTCTAGTGGTTTGTTTGGGAGCTTACAGTTGGTTATATGTGAATTTCTATTCTAAGGTGTTTTGCTCTTGTTGTTAAGAAACAAAAACAGGAAAATAGGTTCTTGGGGCATGTGGGTGGCTCAGCTGGTTGAGCATCTGACTCTTGATTTTGGCTCAGGTCATGATCTCAGGGTTGGGAGACAGAGCCTAGTGTCGGTCGCCTTGTGCTGGGTGTGGAACCTCCCCCTAAAATTCTCTCTTTCCCTCTCCTTTCCTTTCTGAAAGAAAGAAAAATAAAAAGAAATAAATAAAAAGCAGCGTTTGATACAAGTGTCTACCTATTTATGCTAAAAATTCGACCTGATCTTAAAGCCTTAAACAATGGGAGATTTGAGACACTGCAACTCATCTGCAAGATTAATGATGTAATTTAAGGCTATTCAGTCAGCATGTCATTACGGGGGCCTCCAAAAGGAAAAAAAAAAAAGGATGAAAACATAGTAAATACAGTAGACTCAGGATTTCCACAAGAGAGAATTCTCAAGGTCTTTGTAAGACACTAATTGGAGCACAATGCCACTGATTACAGTTGCTCCAAAAAGTGCAATATTACACTAGCCAGTACACTTACTGAGGCATTTCTAGGAACTGCTCTTCCTTGTTCTCGTACCAGGCATTTCAGAGATTCAATCTACCGCCAAATACAGCACACCAGCTTTTTAATTTGTCCCAGATTTCTGTTTTCTGGTAAGGAACCATTACTTTCTAGGACTTCTTTACTCTTCTTCCTGGTTTTCTTTTAGACAGAGAAAAGTTTTGACTAGTTCATGACTTCCCACATATGTGATAATGAGCTAAAAGCCACTGGGCATTTAGTTTGTTACCAGCTAAGCAATTTGCTCCTGCACAGGTATTTCACAGCACACCTGATTCAAATGACAAATTACTACATGTCACGGATCTTCTGGGTCATTGTTCTATGAATAATTGAATTTGTGAATGTTAAATCAATGAATCACAAGGGTCTACTGTGTTGGTTTCTCTGTAATGAGTCTTGCATAAGTCATGGCTATTCCTATTTAGCAATAACCTCATACCTAACTCTTCTACTTATTGTCCACTTAAGAATGCATTTAGAAGGCTCCACCTCAGCTGAATCTCTGATGAGAATGTTGGGGACAACATAGTTTGTCACCAGTAAGTCTCTTTTCGAGTCAGAGAAGGATTTCTCATTTAGTAATTCCAAGGGCACTTCGGGATCTAATTTTCATTCTTAATTATGTCAATGTGAAGCAAAAATTATAAAGAAAATGATTTTTTATATTGGAAATTAACTTAGACTAACTTCTAATCACAGCTTAAAAGTGAACAACCTAAGTTTAAGCTGTTAGAAATATATAAAGCTGATTGAGTTGTTCAAGTGAGTTTTAAATAATGAATCCAGGGAATCCCTGGGTGCCTCAGTGGTTTAGCGCCTGCCTTCAGCCCACGGCATGATCCTGGAGTCCTGGATCGAGTCCCACATCAGGCTCCCCGCATGGACCCTGCTTCTCCCTCTGCCTGTGTCTGCCTGTGTCTCTGCCTCTATCTCTCTGTCTCTCATGAATAAAGAAAATCTTTAAAAAAATAATAAAATAAAAGAACCAAAGGCCATCTCTTAACAATATTCCCAGTGAAATTAAGAAAAATGTCCAGTAGTTGCTCTTCTGATATTATTTCTGAACAAACATATCTTTTTTTTTTAAAGATTTATTTATTTATGATAGACATAGAGAGAGAGAGAGAGAGAGAGAGGCAGAGACACAGGAGGAGGGAGAAGCAGGCTCCATGCCGGGAGCCCGACGAGGGACTCGATCCCGGGACTCCAGGATCACACCCTGGGCCAAAGGCAGGCGCTAAACCGCTGAGCCACCCAGGGATCCCCCTGAACAAACATATCTAATGGCTGAGGTCTTACTCTCTTGTTCAATCCCCTAGATGATATTTTATTCATTGGGAACTACATTATCTTTACATTAGTCAGAGAGCAAAAGTGATATTCATTTTTTCACTTACAAATGTTTCTGGGCAGCTAGCTACTTGGTCCACACTAAGTGTGATACATGGTTCCTTGCCTCCACAAACTTACTACTGAGTTTAGGAGAAAGCAGAGCACTCAGATAGCATGGACCTGGCTCTGGGGATAGACTCAATCTAACTGCTTACTTAAGCTGTACAATTCTTTCCAACTCTTTGAGCTTACAGTTCCTCTTTATCAATGGGAAGATTAGCAAATTATTTCTGAGGGTCTTTTCATAGTAAGTATTGTAGAACAGAGGAAAAATTAAATAACATATATTAAAGAGGTGACCTAAGACAATATGTCATTAAGTGACAAATGAATGTCAGAGACAGAGTGCTGGGAGGAAGGAGAGAGTATCTGCATGGCAGCTGCTGGGAAAGCTTCTTTGCCAATCCCAAACAAACCACTTCCCAATTACATACTCACAGTCCTCTCTCTGAAGAGCATACTGCACCCCTCCTTGTCCCTGTGCTTTCAGTGGGGCAAGGAGGGGAGCAGGGCATCTCCTCCAGTGCTCTTTCCCCACATTTGCTGGCCAGACTGCCACCATTTATTTGTCCAACATTTACTGAGCACTCCTTACCTCCCGGCACTTTGCTAGGGATCTGGAGATACAAAGTTGGAGATACATGGTCTTTGTCCTCTAAGAGCATTCTAGTTGTGTTCAAATAAAAGTCGTTTGTTGTCTCTGTGAAATATCCCTTCAGCTCATTCTCCTTCACAAGTCTGATTCCTTCCTCTAGTCTATTTTTATAGACTTCATACATAAATCAATTTTATAAAATGTTCACATGGCATCATTACTTACTTATATTTTGTCATTCCATGATCAAATTTCTATGAGGGCTGGACTAGAACCTTGCGCTTCTTCATTTCCTCACTGCCCAACAAAATGCCCAGACCATAGTAGGCAGCCAGTGAACTATTATGTCTCACTAAATCCCCTTATGAATCTTAACATCTCTACTTTTTCCTATCTGCCTGCCTATCTACTTACCCACCCACTTGCCTAAGTTCTACTACTTACAACTAGTGTATGACCCTGGGTAACCTCTCCTAGGTCAGTTTCCTCATCTGTAAAATGAGGATAATAAAAGTCTCCACCTCACTGGTTTGTTGAGAGGTCATGTTCTTACTCCAATCCCTGGCACATAAGTGAGCAGCTCTTGTTAGCTCTGATTATCATTAACTGCCAATCTTAAAATGGTTACAAAAACGTTCTAAGATCTTTTTATAAGTCACAGAACCAAAAATCAACAACGTAAAGTCAAAGAATCAAATTATACAAAGGCAATGGACTAAATAATTTAGCACAGTTGTCAGATGGCACCAGCCCAAAGTATGCAAAAATGTACCAAGTTCCCAAAGCCTCCCTATCTTAACTATACAATAATAGCAAAAGGTTCTGAACTTTTAAAATAACCATGTAGTCATTACTATCATCTTACTTTAGAAATGCCTGCACGCAATGAACTGCATATTATTATAATACTGTACTTCAACCACACTGATTTTGTTAACAAAGGAACACTGTAGAATTGATACAGTGCTTAAGCAGCTGAGCAAAGGGTGTGTCTCACAGTGTAATTACCTTTATGGACTTTTCAAAGGTCTCCAGATCAGCAAGGTAACTTTTTCAAAAAGTTAAAAACATGCTCTACCAAAAGCCTTAAGTGGGCAGGTGGTTCAATGAGTCTTGACCAACTCTGGCTCAGGACCCCTGTATGACACCAGTTATCTTTTTTATTTTTTATTTTTTAAATAATTTTTATTTACTTATGATAGTCACAGAGAGAGAGAGAGAGAGAGAGAGAGAGGCAGAGACACAGGCAGAGGGAGAAGCAGGCTCCATGCACCGGGAGCCCGACATGGGACTCGATCCCGGGTCTCCAGGATCGCACCCTGGGCCAAAGGCAGGCGCCAAACCGCTGCACCACCCAGGGATCCCCAACACCAGTTATCTTTTAAAGTACAATGAAATTCTCAAAATCAGTTCTGAAAACAAACTACATCAATTTATTTGTAATTTTTAAAGGGCTATAGTGTACTGAAATGAACTAAAGTATGCAAAGGTCTCTTATTTAAACAATTAAGAGATCTCATCATCACAGTTATAAAATACTCTAGCATGAAAGCAATTCCCTTCTTAACCAGTGCCCTAAATATTGTTTCCATAACATATTTTATATGCTTTATATGTTTAAATGCTCTTTTGCAAGAAAAAAAAAGGCTTAGATTGGATGATGTATTGTAGTATTTCTGTAACCAGTCCTTGGGGTGGACATATTGAAGGCAGCTAAGAAAATATGACAAAGGAAGACAACAGATAAGCGTCAAGAGAACAAATTTTAGCCTGAGACCCATCACTGAGTCTCACAGCAGTAACAGGGCAGATCCTGGTGAGAACAACCATTTCCAAAGTATCAAACAGAACATTTAGGGATTTTCAGGGAGAAAATCAAAAGAATAAAAGTAGCACCATTAATTTTGCGGGGAAGAACCAAGAGAGAAGCAGTAGATAATTTAATTCATGAAGCTTATACTGCCTTATCTAAAATATTTTGCCTCAGATATCCCATCATAGGTAATGTCACTAACAAACCAAACCTTTAGTATTATAGTGGCCTCAAGAACAGAGCTTATCCCTTTCCACATGAGTAAATTACTACCTTCAGGGTGAATCAGAGGAGGGATATGTAGTGAACAGTATAAACTCTGGCAGTTACTGAGAGCAAGGTTTCTCAGACTGTACAGTTATCAGAGTCCAACAATCTTTTAGATATTCAGAATTTCAAATGGCACTTACAACCATTCATTTATGCAGAGAAAGAAGGTTATCCTGATACTTTCTACTTACTGGAACCCCTATAAACAGGTATGTCTTCACATATACAGTATTATACTAAGTAATGTTCGAATTAAAAACAAAGCTGTTCATGTATTCCAAAGTTCTTTTTGAATTAAAAAATACTAACTATATTTAATGTATGAAATATGACAGCAAATTAAAGGTACAAAGCCCCCATAAACAAAATAACAGGAATTACTACATTCAAATCATGTTCTACCAAGAAAATCACCTTAGAAGTTACATAGTTATTCCAAATCTGCCATTTCTCAACACAGTCCTATAATGTCCCTTTTGACATTTTCTTTAAAAGCAGTTCATGAGGTACATAATAAAATCAGCCTCAGTACCTAATAGTTCTAGCTTATATTTTAGCAAAAACAGAGTTCCCCTAAATGCTCACCTATTTTATTAATCAGCTATGACTTCGTATACCTTCTGGCTATTTCCCAAAATAAAATCCAACTTCAAAAAATGAAAGTTTGCCACTACCAAAGGCATTCAAAAGGAAAGTGCTACAAACCCTGAAGGCAATTAAAAACAAAAAAAAGGAAGGACAGAGAAAAAACAAAGAGAGGGAGGGAAAAAGAAAGGAACATGAAAAGCCTGCATCCTCTGTTTAAGGGCAGAGCTGCCTCACCAGGACAACACATGGACTGCCAGGAGAACATCCTCTATATTTTAAAATTCATTTGATCGTGTTTTAAATAGTTCCCACCTTAGAACCTCAATGTGAGGTATACCTTACTATATTTTATTCTATGATTTTTGCCAGTTTGGTAATTTCCTTTCTGTGTTTAAAGCTAGGGCAATATATTTGCAATCTGACTGAAATGTTTGTAATTTATGGATTATTTTTCTGAAAGGAGGAAAGAATGGGCTTAAAATAAAAAAAACTGGGCCCATATCTAGTCATCTTGTTAACACCAGAGAAATGACTGATAAAAATGTTTTTTGAAAAAAAATGCCATCAAGAAAGATGCTTGCTTTTTGAAGGTTAATTTTAAACAGTAATTAACAGAAGTAAAGATTTTAAACCAGTGATTACAGCTCTTCAACAATATCCAAATGCTTCTTCATAGTACCATTTAAATGTGCAATTTCTAAAAAAAAAAAAAGTAACTTTAATTAGAAGAAACAAACCCTCACTGCATAAAAGCCATACATTTAATCTTACATAAAAACTTCTTCGGAAAATATCTCTGTATTAATCTTACAAGTTAAGAATATAAACACTAAAATTAAGTTTCTGTTTATAGCTCTGGATTTAATTTCATAGTAGTTGTGGAGGACCAAGGATCAAAAGATTGTATGAAAATACTAGTCTTCACAATGCCACAGCAATAAACTGTCCTCTAAACTGATCTCAGCTACTGATGTCAAACACCATGGAACTCCTGGGATCTCCAGGGGCTTCTCCTGGAATGAGGCAACACCAGCAGGAGGCATTCAGGAAGGCAAACATGGCCTGGTTACACCAGCTACCTAATGTGTGAAGAACAAAGTTCAAACTCTTTACCATGGCACTTGAAGTCCTTGACATCTGGGCATGACCAATCCCATGCCTCATTGCCACCCCTGCCTCCTTTTCTCCATTATTATAGGAACTATGCTTGCTCCAGTTACAATGAGATTCACCCCTCCCTCAATGTCTTATCCTCTCCTCTTTCATCTTTCTATGCCTTGTCTTCCTTCCTAGCTGGCCAACTTAATTACCCTTCAAACCTCAGCTCCATAAGGGTGAAGAATTCCCTGATCTTTGGAAAGAGTTAAGCACTGTCATACATAGGTACAATGGAGGTATCCACTCATGCCTTTCACATGAGACTTAGGATTCCGCACTTCCGCACTGGAAGGGGTCTTTGCTACAGTTTTAGTGTCTGTGTATCTAGCATGATGTTGTGGCCTCACTGGTGATCATTAAACCTCGATGGACTGAACAGCTGAGGCAATGAAGTAAGAGTTAGCTAAGCACATGGTATGGGTTCCCACCTTGGCTCTACCTGACTGTGTGACCCTGTGCAAGTTACTTCATCCCTTGAGCTTACTTTATGAAGTTCTCAGAAGTACTAAATAAATTGACCCACATAAAGTGCCTAGGGAATCTGGTATATGGTAAGCATGCTATAAATGTTAGTTATTATTACATCCTATTTTCTCACAGAATTCCCATTTTCAGAAATAAGAGGTCTGTGAATGAATTAAACTAGTATAGTATGCTGATGGGCAAGAGGACATTTTAAGCAGGGAAGATCTGAAAAACAAGATATGAGAAGAAAGAGGGCAGGAAATTGGAGGGAGAGAATTAAGTTTAAGCCCCAAGCAAACACAAAGATAGGAAACAATCAGACTAAGAGGAAAAAAGAGTTAGAAGTGAAGTTTTTAAAATAAGCAGAGAATCAAACAGGATTTTAATTTTTTTTTTTAATTTTTATTTATTTATGATAGTCACAGAGAGAGAGAGAGAGAGGCAGAGACATAGGCAGAGGGAGAAGCAGGCTCCATGCACCGGGAGCCTGACGTGGGATTCGATCCCGGGTCTCCAGGATTGCGCCCTGGGCCAAAGGCAAGCGCCAAACCACTGCGCCACCCAGGGATCCCTCAAACAGGATTTTAAAGTTGCAGGTCAGGAGAACAAAGGAATCAATCACCTCATTGGGCTCTAATGCTACCACTTTGGTATAAATTAAGGTTATTTATGAGCTGCCATCATTTCGTGGTCTCACTACTGAATTGGACCACTGGACACGACTACATTCCAGGTATTTCAGATGTGGGGCTCAGAGCACCTGTGTCAGGATGTCTCCAAAAGTCCTTCTTTGGTTTATTAACTCGTGCATTTCTCATCTTTCAATAACTGGCTCCAAAGAAAAGAAAATGAAACTGTATGCTCGGATTCTAACATCAGTTTCAGGAATATAGAAAGCAACGTTAAAAAAAAATTGGCTCCCCTGGCAAAGACCTCCTGAAAATCAGTGCATTCCGTCTCCTCAACATGATAAATAAGGTATGTGCACCAAGCACTTGGCGCATGACAAGGAATGTGGAATGTGAATGGCCCGGGTGCAGCCTAACCAGTATCAAAACTATCTATTCTGGGATGCCAGTGACTCCATTTCAAGTGGCAATAAAACCTACTCTTATTAATAATGCAAATAGGAGACTATACTGTTCACATAAGTACTTTAAGAACCATATGCTGCTAGTCCTGACGTCAAATTCAATTTTTCAAAGACAGACTCAATGCAAATCAAAAGGACAAAGCTTTTAATGAAACCAAGAGAAGCATTTATGTCTTTTAATGTTGCAGGTAAGTCCTCCCTCAACAAAATAACGTCATCCAAATAGCTAACAAATGTATGGATGACCAGAACCTTAGTTTTAAACTTTAGGATACCTTCCTGGACATGAAAGCCTTATTAACCACTCAGGTTTCTAGTGAATCACAAGAAAATTTCTTTAAATATGTTAGTATTGAGATAGCAATATCCACTTATAATTATTGTAGGGCTAGCATCAGGATAAGTCAGGTTCAGAACTACAGCAGGAGAGGAGGAGGGAAGTGTGGGGAGGAGAGGAGATAGAATGGATAGAGCCTGGATGCAAATCCACCTTCCAACAGTGTGGCACAGTGGCCTCGGACACCGTCCAAGGTCACCATCTTGTTTTAACAGATTAAGGCGAGGAAGCCTTCAAGAAGTTAAGCAACTACCCAACGTCACAACAGAAATGGGATCCCAACAGAAAACAAAACTTTCAATCAAGACAGACTTCAGTTCTTGGAATTCTACCAACACGGTTGCACAGAGTTGTAGCCGTGATTTGCTATCAAGTGAAGGCAACCTGACCTCATTTGGGGGGCTAATTCCTTGGTTTAGCAGCCTCACTATCTCTGTGCTATGTGGTAAAGGGAGGCCGAACATGGCGGAGCAAGGGCTGACACACGAAAAGTCTAGAAATTAGGACCCAAAGGAAAGTAAATGGGCCTTGTGCTCTTGCTTTGTGCATTGAATCTCTTGCTCTCTGCTGGTTCTTTCCCTTCTGTTTAGAAATGTGCTCAAGTTTCTAACATGTAGCAGGTAAAAAAAACACTCTCCCTTTAGATCTTAAGTTACCTGCAGGCTACAATTTAATCTACTCTGTTCCTCTGGCCGCAACTTTTTAGAAAGCGGAGTCCGTATCCACTTATGTGCAATGCGCAGGCCACTCCAAGCTCTGCAGAATCTGTGCACTCCCCCTCCACACACAGCACTTCTCCACTCCTGCCACAGACTCCTTGGTCTCAAGGACCCTTTGTCCTTCTTTTCCATCGGCTGAAATCCTGTCTATCCTTCAAGGTTCAAATAAAATGCCACCTTCTCTGGAAAAGAAAATTATCCCTGATTTTCCCAGTCAGAATATCACTTCTCTCTGTACTCTTACAGACTTCTTGTACCTCTAAAATTACAAAGTACTTATTGCATTCTACTTTCTATTCTAGTCAATTGTTTTCATGCCTATCTCCCCCAAAAAACTGACATATCTTGAGTTAGGACTATACATGACTCATTATTGTGTATGTGAATGTTTATTGCACTAAAATCTCCCTAGATAAGAGTTCAACTGTTACAGATTTTTTTCTGCATCTTCCTATTACTGTTTTTAAAGTATTATAGGTATAGTGGACATAACTCTACTTCTGAAGACCGTACAAGGATCTCAAACTCTAATGACACAGATAACAGGCCCCTGAAATAAAACAGATGCAGTCCAGAATAGGGAAAATAAGAGAGAAAGGTAAATTAAATATACGGTCTGCTATAATAGTATTATGTTATTTCAGGCTATAATGCTGCCATCAAGTACACTGACTTTGTTAAGTTGGTAAGTATTTTAGGTTGGTAAGAAAAAAAAATGAAGTGCATTGATATTGCTGGAAATACGCCAACATACAAGGCTTTTTCAGGGTGGGGGGGGGATACAGAGGTGAGATGATGGAAGGCAAACAGAAATCACAAGTGTGGGGGAAGAGAGGATAGGAGAGCCACAGGAAGGGTGAAGAAAAGAATGTCAGGAAAAGTTCCAGAGCAAATTAATCATTATAGACTCAGGAGCTAAGTGGCCTGGACAGAAATCAAGAATGAAAGAATGAAGGAAGAACTGCAACATCTTCAGAGGAGAACAGCATGCTTCTGAAGGGGACACAGTGTCCAGTGTGAGTGAAGGGCTTCTGACTGAAGGGTGTTATGTCTTTGAAATATCTAAATTGATTTGGATGCTCTTCCTACCTCTTTGCTCTCTGACCACCACATCTGACTTGCTGAGGGTGGAATCAGAAACAGAGCCCTGGCAATGGCTTTAGCTGTACAGCTGGCCATGTTCTGAAGCCAGGACAGACTGGGCTCAGGAAAGCAGCTTTTCAACTACAGAACAGATTCTCCCATTAATCAGGAATGGTCATGGGAGGAAGAATCTGAGCCAGTCAGCTACTGGTCTGGATATTGCTAATAATTTCTCTCTTTGGTTTCTGGAGGATCTGTGCCAGGGTTTCTTCCAACTGCATACAAGTATGATTTTGCCTTTGTGTTTGAAAAAATGGGCAGCAATAATACCAAAATGAAATACACAACCAGAGCCAAAAGGGTAAGCCTGAATGAAATTAGGCACACGTAAAATCGAAGACAGGTCAAACAATACTAAACTTAGTATGTCTCTTCCTTTCAGAGGACAAATGGAGAGTATTACAGTATGAGTTACTGTCCTGTTTTCTATCACCTAGAAATCTCCAATAATTACATACTTCTTATTGGGTCGATGATCATGAATATTCATGATCATGATCCTGAAGTATTTCCAAATTCTGAATGTGTTTTATGCTTAAAAAGACTTTCTGATAACCAATCAATTTAGAGTACCTCCTCATTACATTCTATTTGAACCCCTCTGCTTATTACCTCCATCATATTTTCAGTCATGAGACATTTATTAATTACCTTCAAGGTGCCCAGCCCTGTCTTTGCCTTTGGGGGAAACAGGCAGGCATGCAGGAGAGAGAAATCTAGTAGTATAAGTACACATCCAGAGGTCTCACCACATTCAAACAGAGGTCTCCATGAAGGAGGTAGGAGAATGATTTACACAGAATGGGGCTTCCTCATAAGCTCAGGAGTGTACATGAGAAGTGACATACTCACCTGCAATTTTCTTAGGTGGCTGGGGGTTCGAGGGTATGAATAATCATGCCCAAGAGAGGAGACACATGCCATAAACTTAAAAAAAAAAAGAATCTGTGGACAATTTTAAAAGGAAACTAAGCAAATTGGGATATAGGTTTTGTTGACATCCCTGGGAAAGAGGAAACAGAAGCCTCAAATGGAAGAGATAAAGGATTAGATAAACCAGTCAGCAGAAAACCAAGCTGAGTAAGTGCCACCAAGAGGCACCAAGTTGGAATCTTTGGAATTTCGCTCATGTGTTCCAGAC
Source organism: Vulpes vulpes (assembly GCF_048418805.1). NCBI lineage: Eukaryota > Metazoa > Chordata > Mammalia > Carnivora > Canidae > Vulpes > Vulpes vulpes. Next base: position 82,868,180 of record NC_132787.1, read on the forward strand.
TGTGTAAGACTTTAACGACTTAATTTCCAAATGTCATCACTATATAAAGAAAAGAACTCAGAACTCACCTCTACTTTGATGCATTTCGAAGGCTAATTTTGATTCCACCCAGTTTCTGGCCAGTCTTCCCCATCTCAGGAAATAATATCCTCCATTCCAGGCAGAAGCCTGGGGTCAACATGGAGTCCACCTTCTAACATAACCCCCAGATTCAATCAAGTTGAGACTGTAACCATGTCTCCAAAAGACACAGAGAATCCCACCACCTCCTCCTCTCCAATTCCTCTTGGCAGACCCCTGGTCTGGCTGCATATCACTCTCCTGGTCTCCGTCAGCAACCTAATCAGTGCCCTGGCTCCACTCCAGCCTCCTCCTAGAAGACATTTTCCACCGGCAGCCCAAGCTGATCTTCTTAAAAAGGGCATCCTATCATCTCTGGCTAAAGCTTAAAATCTTCTAATGGCTTCTGATTACACTTAGAATAAAACCCAAACTCCTGGCCTTATAGTCTGTTTGATTTAGTCCCACCCACCTCTCCAACCTTCCCTTGGGTGGCTCTCCTCCCCCTCCCTCAAGACCTGCAGCCCACCAAGCTCCTCAGCGGGCCAGCTCACAAAGCTCCTTCCTACTCCCGGTTGCCGAACATGCAGTTCACTCTGCCTGGAATGTCCTTCCCCAGCTTCCTTGCACAGTTCACTCCTTTTTAACCTTCAGCCCAACTTAAACATCATCTCTTCAGAGACATACTTTCTCAAACCATCTTATCCTGGTCTTGGCATTATATTATTCAACTGCACTTAAATACTTTCATTTATGGCTTTTATTTTCCCCAGAAGACTAGAAGCTCAAAAAAAAAAAAAAAAAAAAAAAAGACTAGAAGCTCAAAGGGACTGGGACCTTGTTGGTTTTGTTCACCCTGTATCTAGCACAATGTCTGACACAGAGCAGGTGCTCAGTAAGTATTTATTAAATGAATAAATGAATGCAGGAATTAGGGGAAACTACATAGGCATTTGCTAAGGGCAGATGTGTATCCCCCTCAACATGAGTTTATAGGATAAATACATTCAATCCATAAACTTCAGGCAAAACAAGCTTTTGTGAGTTTGATGGCTTTGGGGTACTACTTTTAAGTCGGCTAACATCTGTGCATGATAGTATTGCTTCTTAACCTTTTCGTGTCAGAACTCCACAAATGACCCATGAGCAGTGGTGATGCCACAGCCTGGAGTCTGCAGCACTGACTGGCTAAGGTGACTGCCATTAAGAGAGGCAAAGGCTAAAAACTCAACTCCTATAAAAAAGAACACCTGGAGGATACTGTTTCATATTATTTAAAATCTTAAGAGACACTGACACACACACAAACCTATCAGATGTAAAGCTAAGAAAACATATAAATGTGAAAATGTCCCCAAGCTTACTGTTTTGACAGGAGTATTTAAATTAATGGAACGGCAGATGCCACTGCTCTATTCCCTAAAGTTTTAAGTGCGCTGTTGCTGGTGCTAAGTGACAAATGTGGCTGAAACAGAGCCAACATAAAGCACTCATGTCGAGATACATATACTTTATAGGTACTTTAATTAAACTAGGTTCTCAGCTCAGCTACAGGAGAAATTCTTGAAGAAATGTCTTCAAGCAGCTGAGAAACCAGATGAAGATCCCAAATCACATACAGAGGAAATAACATGAATATAATGCTCGAGATGTTCCAAATAATAGGGCATGAGAGCATTAAGTTGTGAGTGCATTTATTTATATGTGCATGTGGTACCTAATATTACACGACATTTGTACTTGTATGGGACTCTCTCTAGTTCTAGGCTTCCTCTGCAACAGCAAAGCCATTCAATGAGGCCCTGTCTTGGAGTAGAGGGCAGAAACATATTGCTTTTGGCCTCACGACTGTCCTTTCCAGCTTATGTGAGAAGACCGTGTTGACTGTACTGTGAAAAAAATTAAAGGAAAGAAAAGCCCTAGTGTTGTAACTGTGCCAAAAAAGTATAAAGAAACAAACCCAGATGCTAGAATTTAAGGCATTTCCTCTGTTTTGTGACTATGTCCTTTAACTGAAGGTCAAAAGAACATTAAAGAGTTTAAATATCTGAAAGCCCAGAGTGGGTATTTTTGTGGCCCCTCTTCATCTATGCGCGCCAGTGACATATATTTAGCTGTGATTTCATATGCAGCATTTATTCAGCAGCATTCAAAGAAAATCCTGGTATCGCTTTCCAGCAAGATTGATTTAAATTTCTAGTGCTTTATATTAATACAGATTGGTTCATTTCCCTAACAGCCTGAGTCCTTCCACAAAGCCAGCAAAGAAAATAAAGTCATTCATAAGCCCACCACCACACACTGACTACTTCCTAATCCTCCTAATGTTTGTGTTGTCATTTTAGAACTTTTTTTTCTGGGGATATTTGTTTATTTTGATGCTACATGTAACAGTAAATAATGTGAGATATAAGTGTTTTATTTCTCTTCTCTTCAAGGAGGTACTTGACATAAGATTTATAAAGACCTCAGCCCAAAGGACACATAGCAAAATCAATTATGTTACTTTACGCTAAGAAAATGTCTCTCAAATGGGCCCCCCCATTTGGTGGTATGACTCCTATCACAAAGAAGTTCTTTGAAGAGATGGCAAAACTGTTGATGTTAATATGACTGGAAAGCAGATGACACGAAATCATAGAGCATCAAGTTAGTACATGCTTTAATTAAAAATCCCTCTAAATTGATGAGTGACACAACTAAAAGATACTATAAAGATCTCACATCAACCAAGAGAACAGTAAAACATAGCAAAGAACTCCCACTGCAGAGATCTGAATGGCCAAATATGGGTACTCCTAAAAAAACAAAAACAAAACAAAACAAAAGACACCATTTCACTTAGGCTGGTCCAGAATAGCTTCATTTCAGAAGTTTAGGTACCTTCATCCTACATTGATTCTAACCTTCTTCCCCAGTATTCTCCTTCCCATATATAGAAAATTAAAACATGGTTGGTAAGCTAACACCACTCCGTTTTTGTTTACCAGAATTCTGGGTTATTTATTGGAATGTTTTAAATAATTCTGTTGGGAGTCATCATGGTTACTAAAGGACATACCATCTAATCCTGACCCGTGGCAGCTCTTGTCTACCCAGAGGAAGAAAAGCTTTCTGACTTGTTGCTCTAGAAATGTCAACAAAAGGAAGACAGTTTTCAATTTTATCTCTCATATTTCCCTTGCTACTCAACAGGGTCAGCTTCACCAGTGTGTGGGAAGCAGATAGACAATACAGCTTAATAGCAAAGTTGGGTGTGGTTGTTATGGTGATATGGGAAATGAAAGTGGAAGAAGTTGGAATAATATTTATTTGAAGACTCTTGCCTTATCTTCCACAAGCTATTCACAAAGTGCATAATATTACACCGATTCTTACAAAGCACTGCTGGAACGTATAGCCAGGGGTTACATTCTAGGACTAACTTCTACCATCAAAGAGCAAAATTTTGAGGAAACTGTTAATCAGAGAATGTTAACACTATTTACTATTTGCAGCACTGTCACATGTAGTAACTTATGGGTAAACGTAGATCTATCTATCTATATATATATATATAAAGATATTTATATATATATAAAAAGATAAAAATTATCATGTGGTTTAACTATTTCCATGTATAAATGCTATGTATACATAAGAGTTTATATATATATCTAGCTATAGAATCATACATACACATGGAGCATGTGTGTATATAATGCACTTTTGGTACAGAAAATACATAAATACATATGTGACAGGATTTTTTTTTTTTTAACAGAAAGAAACACATTTCCTAACACACATGGGCACTCACCATTAGAGAGCCACATGGGATACACACTCCAGATTAAAGATGTTTGCTTAGTTATTAAAATATCCAAATGACCCCCAAGGAAGACATGATAATAAGCCCTGAATTTTGGCAGACACAAAGCCAGACCAGGAGGCAGGAAAAAGCACATAGGTAACATTTTTGGGAGTCCCATGTTGCAGTGAGGTGTGACACTATGGCCTAATTTGCTTTGAAAAACTCCTGACAGAACAGAAACAAATTGGTTCTCAGAAAACATTCAGAAGGTTCTGCTGTGATTAGCAATGAGAATGCCAAAAGGCAGTGAAAATACAGAAATGCAGTCATATTGCATCTTCCTCTTACTACCACAGAGATAAATAGGACTTTAAATGTTCCAGGCAAGGTATTCAGAGAGTATGAAAACCTCACTAATTGCCCAGATCTGGGTCAGACACAACTGAGACTATGAGATTTTTGTTTCATGCCTTAGAGAATAAGCAAGCAAGGTCCCCTGAGGCCAGACCAGGACCACCATGGGATATGGGACAGGTCACCCGTGCTCTTGCTCAACCTGGTTTCAAGGATACTTGCACAAACCAATTTAAATGTACCTCTGTCATGAACTCGAACTGCATCAAAAAACTGAAACAAGTGTCCTTTCATGTTGCAAAAACACATCCCTGATATTTATAAAAGCTCTGTGAGGCAGATTGGATTTTTTTTTTGGCACCAAAGCAACCAGAATAGTAAATAATAATTTCTTATATAACTATGTAAACAAGGTCAAAATGTATTCTAGATACCTACCCCTCTTCTGCTAGGGAGATAGCCGGTATAGTCTTACCTATTTTTCTAATTTCCAGGACTTTTATTCTCAATGACAGAACTTGGGAACAGATTTTGAAGAGGAAAAAAAAAATCATTTCATCTTCCAAACTGGGTAAAAGGGGAAAAAAAACAACAACAACCTAAGAAGAACATGATAAAATATGAGCTCATTTTACTGACATATAGCTTTTTTCTGGGTCTATAAAACTTGGATTTTATCTACAAATATATGAATATATTAAGATGAAGAAGCATCAATTTTTTAACAGTATTAAATTCTTGTATTGTTCTTTTGTTATTGGAACAGGAAAAGAAAGGCTACTGATAAGGAGAAAGCACTTTACTTGCTTTTCGGGAAATTAAAAAAAAAAAAAAATTCCAGTGACAGAGAAAAGAATAATGAAGTGTAGGAAAACTAGGAAGTTGTCCGCCAGAAACCAAAACATATGCACCATTTAAAGGAACATTCCAGTCTCTTACAAATTCACACAAATATTAATTCATCATGTGTTAATTCCACCCCTCTTCCAGCTTTATGGGCACTACTTATAGCTGTTACTTCCTCCTGATGCAAAAAACATTCAGCAACAGAGACTTCAAATCAAAAGCAGGAAAGCACTCTATAAAAGCATGTATCCCCACCTTCAGAAGTATCAACAACTGATGTGAATCCATTACTCTTATCTTAGAGAGCATGCCCCATTAAAAGAATGTTCTCGTAGATTTCAAAATTATTCAAATGCTCAGAAGAGCATGCTTAGTGGTTAGAATGAACTAGGAATGAGCCACATTTTATTTTTATTAGTATATTTCTTTAAAAAACCCCACATATTGAATTTTAGTGCTCTTAAATATCTTTCTTGAGAAAGTTATATATTTCACAAAGAAGATACATAGGCACCAGTTCTAAGAGTAAACATAATGTCTATGGATCATAAAATAGCTTTTTTGTTTGTTTGTTTCTCAGTATCTTCTAGAAGGCCCCCCATGTATACCCCTATTCGGACTGGGAATGGTCACTGAGTTCTTACTACAGCCATCTTCTCAGGGTGAGATCCTTTCCATGTCACCCCCAAAGGCAGCCAGGCAGCCATGCAGCCCGGGAGCCCCAGGTCCATACTTCTCAGGTGTGCGGATGCGCACAGGAAGGGGCAGGGCTGACTTCCTGGTGATCCCTACTCCATCCTGAAGACCTTCCCTACCTCTGGGCTGAATGCCTTTCACAGGAATTTCACAATTAGAAAGTATTAAATGCAAGTGCTGGCTGAGGTAACATTCTAGAATGTAAATCAATCAACGAGAATAAATAATGTAATATTTTGCCTGGATTTGGGGGTAAAGAGAGAAAGAGGATGCCTGGCTTATGAAGTGGGGGGAAAAACATGAAAGGGGCAGCCACCAAGGGAAAAAGACAAGTTGGCGACCTTCACTATTTTCACCAAAGTTTGGCTCCATTAACCTTCACTAAGAAGTGGAAGAAATTGTAGCTTTGACTTGAAGTTGGTCTTTAGGTGTGACTGCCTGCCTTATGCGCCCTGTCTCCTTCCATCCACAGATTTCCCTGCTGTTTTAAAAATTAAAACCCTCTTTATTCAAAAAAGTTGTTTTTTTCCCCCTGAGGATCTCTTAATCAAGGTAGTAGTAACTATGTAATATTGGCAAGGCTGGAAAAAAGGTTAAAAACACAGTATCTACCAGAGAATTCTTACCTATATTGATAAACTTATAAGAACATCTGAAATGATCACTCTCTGATGGGCTGCAAATGAAAACCAATGACTTTGCTTGAGCTGTCCAAGATTCCAAATTCTGGTTTTGGAATACTAATTACACTAAAAATAATGAGGATTTAATGGTCTGAGATTGGGAATGACCGTTCCTGAAGGCCCACACCCTCTGGATGGCTGATGGAGACAGATGACCTGGGGCAGGAGGACACAGAAGATCCAACTCCAACTCTTCTCAGAAGAAGGGAGCCCTGCTGTGGGGAGTGGTCAGGCTCTCTTTGTAGCAGCTCAGAAGGCCAGGATTCCAGATCCTTTCAGCTCATGTCAGGAAAAACCCTTGTGGGGGCCAGGATTTTCAGCAGGACACAGCTGGGCAAAGCAGCAATTCAGCAGCTCTTCATGATAGAGCACACGCCAAGCCCTGAGAATAACTGAAAGGTCACCTCCAGCCAAGTCAGAAACCACAAATATGCAAGGGCCTGCTCAGGGTTACCCAGAAGCTGAATGTTCACCTGCTAAAGGCAAGCCTCAGACCGACATTTCTTAAGCGTCTTTGGTAGATGGAAATAGAAAAGTTCTAAGCTTGGCCTCAAAGAATACTGTTTATCTATGCGTGTCAGGTTCTTTTTCATCCTTTTCACAATAAGTGTGTTTTAAAAAACACATACTAAATAGATGGTACTTAGTCTTGAAACAAACATACACTTGTAGCAAAAATTGTTCACTTATAACTTCTGGTACTCCTGTACTAACACCTGGGAGCAGGTATAGGAAGAGGACAGACAGACATCTAGGCTATACACAATTTGGACAGAAGAGATGGCTTGAAAGCACAGAAAATGAGTTAAAGTAAAGGAATTGGGTATTTTGGTAGGGGGGTAATCAATAAGCAGTACAGAAAATTGTTGGCTATTTACATGTAGCTGCATAGAAAGCACCATTCTGAGGGTGAGACCAAAGATCTGTGGGTTTTTTTTTTACACCGTTTAGTGTAACCCCAATGTGGCTGAATAGAATGCTCCTCTACATAGACATACACAAACACACACACTCCCCTCTTAAGCACTAGAATATAAAATATTTAATCATGATGGCGTTTGGTTTTGTTTTTTTTTTGCTGGGCATAAGAAATCACAACAACCAGGAGGTCACTGTATGACTTCCAACAGTTAAAATGCAGGTATAATTATTCAAGCAACTGCTCCTCTCCTACTGGTCTCATGCCAAGTTCCTTGAGTTTCCTGTTTTGATTTCCCAGATATTCGAAACTGGTTTCCGCCTTTTGGGAGTTTTTTTTTCCCCCTGTACCAGTTATCAAGATATCAAAACAACAATTTATACCTATAACATAAAATTCTAAAATACCGATTTCGTTGTCAACTTAGATAAAAAAGTCTACTACTTATAAAAATGAATAATGGTTGCCTATGCTTTCCTTCCCTATGGCATTGCTGGAATTTAAAACAATAATACACATATTTAGATCTCAAAGTCACTTAGTACATGTACTCCAAAAAAGAAAAGATAGATCACATTACCAATCTCTGATTGTTTTTACAAAGAGAGGGGGACAGCGATACAGATTTAATGTTGCATAAAAACCTCACTGTCTTAATTAAGCACACATCTTTAATGACACTTGGATAGCTAAAGGAAAAATCAAAATCAAAACTGGCGGGACATTAATGGTAATAAGGACCCTCATCTACCTGGAACTTAAGGTTAAATGGCTTTATTTAGTTAGACAAGGGAAGGGTTGGTGTCTCCATACTTGATAAGCACTGTTAACTGAATTCCTTGAAAATAATTTTTAAAACTATTTATATGAGCCAAAGTAATCCACAAGCATAATACTGGTTTCAGATACAACTGTCCTAAGGAAAACAATGTGCAATGTGTAATTTTAATGAAGCGCGTGACTAACTTAAAAATTATGAATTGGTGGAAGTCCTGAAGTAGAGAAGGCACAGCCCCTGCAACACAGCATGCCTGGCTTCAGAAGAAGTAAGGATCAGAGTTTGAGAGGTTATCTTTGTATTATTATTAGTTTGCTAGTTAAGTACATATATTCCATAATCAAGCATTGTATAATAGCAGATTTGAAAGGCCAAGTACTTCCCAAAGGTTTTCTCCCTAAAATGTTTTCTATCCTCACCCCATTTCTACCCTCCCTTGAACCAAATAATTATGGCATTGATAAACTGTAAGGACTTTATAAATTTTATCTGTCATAATCTTACATTTTACAGCAGTTATATTTTGGGGAGACATATGATTAGACTTTCAGTACCTCTGATCCTATGAATTAATGATTACACTGGATCATTTTCACTACAGTCAATACTATAGTAGGAAATATCTGAGGATAATAACATTTAATACTACACAGTTCAATATAATTTTTGTGAAAAAAATCCACAGACCTAAGGCTTGAGATATTTTTCTAGTGTTTAGCAAAGATCAAATAGGTAAACTTCTATAAGGAATCATCTCCACTAAAAACAATTTCCTCAGCATCCAAGTCTTGGGATTTGTTTGGTTCCTCTTTAAGTGATCCAATGTGTGTACTATGAAATGCCTCAATTGGGTTTTATTTTTTTAATTGTGTTTTAATATTTAAATACTATTATTTAAATATAATTAAAATTAAATATAAATATCTAAAAATATATTTATATATAAATTTAATATATATAATATATTCAATGTATATGATATAAAAATTAAATTTTATATTTAATTATATTCTTTTAATATTTACTTGGAAAAAAGTTTTAAAAGTTATATAATAAAACCATTACCATGTATTAACATTTGAAGGCAGGCTTTATAACCTATGCTCTGTCTTTAAAAACAATAAAAGTAGTAGAAATCAACATTAAGTCCAATGATCACTTCAGGATAAGATGCGAGACCACAGGGAGGCAGATTTGCATAAACCCTCTTGGCTGCTCAGAGTATAGTGAAGAACTGTCAGCACAGCTTCTCTTGGGGGCTCACTGGAAATGCAGACTCCCCAAGTCCTAGTCCAGTCCCTGCAATCAAAATCTCGGCATGTCCAGTAAGCTCTCTCAAGTCTAAGGAACCCAGGAAACTCTCTGTGTGCATGATGCCCAGGCCTCCCCATGGACCCCAAGCCCCATGTGAGAACATGAGCCAGGGCAGAGCTGGGTGCCTCTGTCATCCCTGTACTTGTATTATGGGATGGCAGCAAATGTCCTGCTATGGCTGGAAGTGAGTGCCTTCATCTAGCACAGTTCCAGAGCCTAGAGGGTCAAGGAGTTCTATTGTACTATTTCAAAATGAGAACTGATGTTAAATAATGTGCCCATCTCCATTTGATCATATCTCCTTGAGTGTTTTTTGTGAGCACCATCCCTACTTCCAGCACAAAACTTGAGAAAAAAGTTTTGTGAATAAAAGCATTCAGTATCCTATTTCCTTCTAAATACTAATTAAATTTTTGTCTACTGGCAAGTATTACAGATGGCGTCACAAGGCAGACTATCTGATGAGGCCACACACAGCACACGTTGTACTGTGGGCTGCAGAATGAAGAAAAGATGAGCAAGAATAAAATGTAGCAATTACATTTGTGTGAAAAAAATAAGAGAAATGTAAAACACTAAAAATGAATAAGCTCATATAATATTAACATTCCTTGGGTACAACTGAAAGAGGAAATTTAGAGCACAGAAAATACTGAATAAAAATTGAAGCTCTGAAGCAATTGTTAGATTTTTAAAAACTGAAAAAAAAATTCTGTCAAACAGAAGTCATCTGTGTCAAAATTAGTTTCATGTCAGAAGATACAGCCCATATCATGTAAAAATCAATCTTCCTTTTGTTTTCAGCAGAAGATAAAAAAATGCAGGAATCTAACCAGTTACATAAATTCTCTCATCTTCTTTCTAACCTTCAATTTCTGCCTAAGCACATATATTCCATGCAACATAAGTCTACAGAACAGATTAATGCTTCAAAATATCATTTAAGACATTTATAAAATATCTTTAAAAAAATAAAAAACAAGCTCCCATTGCATATCTAAAATATGATTCTATTTATGATTCGGGTCATTTAGAAAATGGCCCCTCAGTTAAATGCAAAACAAAGTCAAACTGGTAGAATCTAAGATGTAGTGACACAGAGTGGGCTCCATATGTACTTTTTGAATTAATAAATAAAGAAAGAAAGAAGATGAATGAAGAAAGAAAGCAGTAGCCTCAGAAGGTTCCAGACAATTCTGAGAGGATTCTTCTGGACCAAAAGAGTCAAAAACTCTAGTGCTGTTACTTTACTTTCCCATCCAACTGTTTACTCGTCTATAGTGTCCTACCCTGGACGGCTCTAATCTCAGGTGTGGGTCTGACCAGCTCCTGTACTCTCAAACACGTTTAAAGGCTTTTTTGAATAAGGGAGTACAAATCAGTCAATCCACCAATAATTAATAATTAAAATGATATATTCCATTTCATACCTCCCACTATTAGAGGCACCAACACTTGTGTTTTGAGGCTAACTTCCAGCTGGCCTCCAGTGATGGTCTGTAGGCTTTCTCTCCCTGTACCATTATCACAAGGGTCCTTTCATCTCACCCTCAATGTGCTAACACGGCCAGCCACATCTGTCCTCCAGGATGCACATTACTGTCACAAATGCTCATACTCCTCACACCGTTTACATACTCATTAACAGTAGCATGCTCTCCCTAGGAGATGACTCACAGTCCTTATCTCCAGCCAGATCTCTGAGTTTCAGACTCCTAAATTCTATCTTTACCTTGATCTCCATAGACACCTCAAACACAACTAAACAAACTCAGTATCCACTTCATCCAACCTCCCATAAAGCTGCTCTCCTTGTGGTCCACATTCTAATAAAGAACACTGCCAAAAAGCCTGATCTTCCTGACCCTGAGCATCTATTCTGGCCATCGCACCCCTCAAGCACCTACCTTGACAATCACCTTCTCCTCTTCAAATTTAGCTGTCTTCAATTTTTCTCATGCTTCAAAGTCAATCAACTGCTAGACTGCATTAACCACTCTAATTTCCTCCTATTTGAACCCTTCTATCCATCCTCTCTTTTCTATCTCCAAGGCAGCTCTTACTCGTCCTCCTTTCCCTTCTGTTGAGCCACCCAATGCATTTCTGAGTTGGACTCAGTTCCCAATTCCCCCACAAAGCCTTCCTTGATTCAGCCATCTTATGAATATTGAGTAATCTTATTTGTCTGTTCAATATAAGATGATGTAAAGTATCACACACTAATTCTTTTTATCTTTCCTCTAAAACATCTTGTAGAGAAAAATAAATAAATACAGCCCCAAATTATAAACCATCTGACATTTCCTCTAAGTGCTTTTAGCTAAACTAAAGGGGAAATTTCTTAAACCCCAAGTGTCTTCCTCCTTTTGCAAAATGTTCACTGTGTGTCTCCAAACAGGAGTAAGTTCCACATAATCTATATTGTTCCAGTAATCCACATGATGTGTGATGCAGCAATGCCTAAAAAGTGTATTAAGAACACACTTGATGGGTCCCGCACAGATACCTCTTCAGCTAGTCTCCTCTGTGTGGACTGGGTTGATTTTATTTTTCTCTAGAATTTCCAACTAAGTTATACCTCCTTGTGGAAAGGGCTGACTTCCTCTCAGGGATATATATCTTTCTGGTCCTCAGTATACTTAACCATGGAGCCTGAATGCTACTTACTGAGTTAATTACATTAAAAATTACTTTAGTGACAAATAGCTCTACTTGGGTGTCAGATTTAATTTGTCCAAAACAAAACTCTTGAATCTTCTTAAATCTATCCCTGCTTCTAGTAAAAGGCACCACACTTTGCTTAAAACCTAAAAGCTAAGAGAACTCCTTGATTCCTCTTTCCCTCTTCCTCAACATGCAATCCATCAACAAATCTAGTTCCAAATTATATCTCAAATCCACCCATCCTTTCATCTCTAGCTCTGAAGTCTGAACCACCATACCTCTTCCCTGAGCTACTGAAAGAACCCCTACTTGAGACTCTGTTCCCATTCTTGCATTTCATGGTCTCCCAAATCTCTGCTCCACCAGATTCATTTTTTAAGCCACACAAATCATGTAATACCCTGTTCACAACTCTTTAATAGCTTTCCTATGTTCTCATCACAAAATCTGTTCACTTCACTGTAACTTACAAGGCATTATGTGATTTAACCCCCATCTTTCTCTCCCTCCCCCATGACATTCCAGTCTCACAGACTTCTTTTTCTTGCTATTCCTCCAACACACCAAGATAGCTTAGAACTTTCACACTTGTGGCTCTCTCTCAACAGAATTCTCTGTCAGATCATCCTAAATTTGATGCTTACATTCAGATTTTAATGCAAATACTCTCCCTTCATGGAAAACTTCCCTGACCTCTGTATGTAAAAGCAATTTTCTCACTAATCCAGTAATTCTCATATCATCCTAGCTACGGTTGTTCATTGCTATCACATTAGACAATATTTTCTGTTCATTTTTGTGTTTTCATGTCATCCCCCCTTCTGAATGTCAGTTCCATGACAGCTGTATTTCTATCCACTAGATCTGTGCCCAGTACATATTTGGCACTCAATAAATATTTGTTGGATGAATGAACATTTGAATGTTTTCCAGGATGTTTTTCATCCTTCTCTGAACTTGGTTTTGTATTTCTGACTACTTTTTGATTTTATGACCACTCTGAACTGTAGTAATTTTTTAGAAAATAAAAGCTACTGACCACCACGTGGAGTCATATACACAGTTGAAGGTTTACCTTATTCACTGTATTGTTTAAATCCTTAGTAGCCATTCTGACTATAATTACTTAGCTCAGAGTGGCTCCTCCAGAGAACCTGGCACTTATAGGGACTGGTACATTTCTCGCTAGTTTTGTCCCCGCCTCTGATGGTAGGTCAATTTAACTTTTGTGAAGCTCAGCACAACATATAGCAAATCAAAGATGAACAGAGAATGGGGCATAAAATTATAAGCTTTGTTAAGATCATCGTGGGAAGACCTTACAGGTCATCCCCTTTATCAGACTTCCTCCTCTTTGGAGAAATACAGAGGATTCTGATAAGCCATTCTGCACAGAACCATGGCTGGCTGTTACCCAGTGTCCTACAGCCTCTACGTTTGTGATGAACTGGTTTCATGGTGATGTGCTCATGTATTTTAGGAAAGAAACCATTTGGTAAAATCCAGGACCAATTCCTTTCCTTTTAAATGAATGCAAGTAATATGAGGGAACTTTTTTAATACCCAGAAATTGTCAGTATTCTTCATAAATCTAGAAGTATGAAATTGAAATGCCCTGCAATGACTTCCACACCATTTTTTAAATGTTGCTGTGGTTATGTTTAGAACTCATGCTCAGAATTTACTCCTAAAGCATAGAAATGGAGACCCATGTTTTCTCGTTATGCTCTGGCAAGAATACTATTCCTGCGCACCGCACACCTAAACAATATAAGCTGCCAAGAAGAATGGACCTACAAAAAAGGCTTTAGCTAGAATGAACTATTCGTTTTCCCACAAAAGAACACCAAGAACCACGTCTCATCTACCAGGTTACTCATCGTTACTGGATTCTTATCATCACTAGGCTCTGAAAGATCATCCATGCCCTACACAACCCTTACTCCCAAATCCTTCTACTGTGCATTCTAGAACTCGTGGTCTGTCATCACCACAATCCCCTCAGCCATCATGCTCCCCTCACCTCCATGTTTTAACTGAAACCTGGGTACTCCTTGGCTCCTCTGTCCCTTGAAGTCCTCTCAAGAAGGATGGCTGCATTTTCCACACTCCACAAACCTGAGGGTAGGGCGGTGTCCACTCTGTTCTCACTGCCACTTTCAGATCACGCTGCCTTTTCCTCTTTAAAAAATAAAACCTCAGTCATGTGAAGCACACGCAATGAGACTCTGTGCCTGCTGCATGGAACTGTGTCGTCCCCATTCACTGCTTTTGTTCTTCCTGGCACAGGTTGCACACTATCAGCAACAATACTCTTCTGCATGACCCTCAATCTCTGGGCCCTTTTCCTTCTATCAGAGCCATACCAGGAAAAATCCTAACCCTGGGCAAATCCACCTCTGCACCTACTACTGCATCTGCACTGGAGCAGGAGGAAGCACACAAGTGGTTGGCTGATTGCCCTTCAAATGTATAACCACCAGCCTCAAGTAAGCCGTCAGCACTAGTGGGCAACCCTAATCCACTTCCCTGGTTAATGCACTCATCCCCTCTCTGAGATGTCTAGTTTACATTCTTCTCCTCCTCCTCCTCAGTATTTCACTCCTTGTCTCCCACCTCCTCTGTGCCAGCTGATGACCTTGCCTTATTATGTCTGTGAAAAAGAAGCAAGATGCTCCTCTTTCTTCAAACACTTTGCTCCTGCAATCATGCCCCTTCTTACATTAACTGCTTTCTTGCTTTTTACTAGATCATTCTTGTCATCATTCAAACATGCCGTGATATCTCTCATATTTTTAATTTTTTTTTTTTTTTTTTTACTTAGTTATGATAGTCACAGGGAGAGAGAGAGAGAGAGAGAGGCAGAGACACAGGCGGAGGAAGAAGCAGGCTCCATGCACCGGGAGCCTGATGTGGGATTCAATCCGGGGTCTCCAGGATTGCCCCTGGGCCAAAGGCAGGCGCCAAACCGCTGCGCCACCCAGGGATCCCATCTCTCATATTTTTAAAGCCCCTCTTGACCCACTATCTCCCTAAAACAAACATCCCATTCTCCAGTTCCACTTCATCAGAAACATCTCAAAAGCATCCTCACCTCTGTGACTTGTACTATCATTCTTGTGCTATTTCAGATGGGGAACCCAGAATCATCTTTGTGCATTCTCATCCCTCCTCTATCTGTTAGGAGATACTGCAGATTCTTTCAGCAAAATGGTGTGCATCCATCTCTTCCTTGCTATTTCCCTGCTAGCCCCCAGTCCAGTCTCTAGTGGCACCACATCTAAATAAATGAAAGAGCTCTTCTGTGGGCCTCCAGACCACAGTATCTCCTCTGCTAACCCACTCCATTATCACCTCTCAACCCTCATCAGCCCATCATGGACTTACCAGGTTCTGATTCTCTCTGCTCACAAACCTGCAATGGTTTCTGATAGTTCCTCTATCACCAGGCTGGAGCTTCCTTTGAGATGCTGAAGACACTCCATCATCCAGTCCCAGGCTGCTCCCCATCTTTATTTCCTCTAATCTAGCAACATGAAACCTTGCTCTTTTATATCAGTATCCCCCATGTCTTACGAAAGTCATGCAAAGCTCACTTCTATGTTTCATTCTTTTATCTACGTTGTCCTCCTTCCTAGAATCCACCACCATGCAAATTCTAAATTGTTCAGACTCTACCTCCTCCCCGCCACCTTACTCTGCAATTCCAGGTCACAATACAAGCAAGCATTCCAAGTCTCACTGCTATTAACAACTCAATTGTATACAGTTCTAGACCATCACTATCCTTTCATATGCAATATACATTTGGATAAAAGTGGGGCTTTCTCCTTCAAACTTGTTTCTCAGAAAAGGAAACCCCCTAATGCTGACTTTAAAAAAAAAAAAGATTTTTTTTTTAAATTTATTCATGACAGACACAGAGAGAGAGAGGCAGAGACATAGGCAGAGGGAGAAGCAGGCTCCATGCAGGGAGCCCGATGTGGGACTTGATTCTGGGGCTCCAGGATCACACCCTGGGCTGAAGGCGGCCCTAAACCACTGGGCCACTGGGGCTGCCCCTAATGCTGACTTCTTATAAGATCTTGAATGTTGCAGGGTGCTTTATTTTGAGGAAACAAAGTACTCGTTGCAGAAGATACATTAACTTTAAATGAGATCAACTAGTTCTACTTTTTGATTATATAAGAGGCCATCTGACAGAATCTGTTAAAAAAAAAAAAAAGTAAAGAAATTTAATCAGCTATTGTAATTATTCCTGAGGGAACGCTCTCAAAATTGGAAGTGATGGGTCTTGTAAACAGCCTATTTAGAATCACTTTAAAAAACAATGCCGTTAATCTCCACATTGTAAAGATCATAAATATACCCCTAACTAATTAAAAATGCAACTGTCCCACTTTTATGTGGAAGGACACTGAGTTTTGAACAAAACTTCTCACGATAACGTAGATTCAAAATCTGCTGCGTGTCGGATAATTTAGATGGCAGTGAAGAGTGTGCCAGGGAACAGGGTGTTAAAGGACTTAGGAGGTAGTCTGAACAAAGACGGTGACAGTGACACATCCAAAATGTTTGCAAAAAAAAAAAAAAAACAAAAACAAACAAGCCCAAGTTTGTGGCAAAGATAATCTAAACTGCTGTATTATTTTATATCGTGTGATTTTAAATATATATATGTATATTTAAATAGATATTTGACAACTTCATCTATATCCCCGCAAGTTTATATGTTAAAATTAGCAAAATACTCTTTTTGAGGAAGCAATCAGGTAGAGACAAGGGTGAGCAAAGAGCCACAGGATGGTAAAACTGAGTCAGGTAGCATGTTGTCCAATGTCACGATGTAGTTGAGAGAATACTTTTACATGGTCAGTCCTGGGCTTGTTACTGACCAATTGCATGGAGCTCAATTTTCCAATTTTCAAATTTAAGGGCCAGACTAAATGTTACCTAACATGCTCTGTACTTCTAAAATTTTATTTCTCTTGTTTCCTACTATAATTTCTTTTTATGATTTAGCAAAATTGGTAAATATGATAGAAAAGCTATTTTAGAAGCTACTATAAATTTCTTATTCTTTATTACAGTTTAAATATGCGTTGGAAACTTAATAAAAAACTTGAGTCCTGCCATACTGCCCTTAGAAGATCTCACAAATCCTTGGTATTCCAAATCATGTTACTAATCTCTCCATCTTAGGATGATATCATTTTAGAGATAACAGGTAAACTTAAGAATGTCTTGTTCGGCTCTTTTTTTTTCCTCAAGAGGAACATGGAGGTAAGATAGGAGTACCATGCTGGTCTGGGGCCTTATTCTTTGTTAATCCTGGTTGCAAGCCATGATACAAGCTCTGGACATGCAACTCATTATCACTGTAGCTAGGAATCATACTTCTAAGTCTCCAATCTTTTGTCTAGATTTTATGCAGGAATGTACAAAAAATATAGGCCATATTAGTAGAATTTTGTTATTTTAATGTAATTTCTGACTTCATTCCACAGGCAAAACACCCAATGACCTATCCACACCTATGTGGTTTTGCCATGCTTTAGCTTTGAACAGAATCCTTTAACCATCACTGTGCAATTCTCCCATCTCTGCTAAAGAGACACACTTTCTTGCCAGATGAGCTGCATTTCTAATTAGCACTCTCCTCATGGAGCACCATGCTATGGTAAATCAAGCGGAATGGACCTGGTGACAACAGATGCTGATCTCAAGCACACCACTTGTGAAATCATCCAGAATGCAGAGGTGACCTAGGCAAGCTGGCATAAACTACCCTGCTCATGAGACCACAGCATTACCAATTCCACAGCCCCCAGGAAACACAAATGCACATGCTCACACACATCATCACATCAGTACTTGGTCAACTTTATGCATTTTGTTTGGGATCATAAAAGCTACCAATCTCTGTAAGCATGTCTTTGCCTCAATAGTATACAGCGCTAGGCCTTACAATTGTGAGAATCAGTACTTACCTTCAATCCTCTTCAAAGCTGAAAGGCACATATCCTTCCTTGGAAACTCAAAGGGATTGTTGCAGGTGCGAATGGTGTCACATTCGCATTTCCCATTGATTATATTGCAGCCAGACACAAGATTTTCATTGCAGGGTTCAAAACCAAGCAGCTGGTCATCATCCCAGTTCTCATCTGTAAAACAATTAACAACCACAGAATATTTGCTTGCACCTTCATTCAAAGGTCTGTTTAAAAGCAAAAATGTGCAAAGATGTCAAGTTTAACATGATATTGATTGACACCCCAATTTACAAAAAAAGGTGGTTTGGCTGCAATTTGACAAATGAATGAAATCCAACTCCCTAATAAGTGAGAAAAAGGAAATAGAGCCATACATGTAGACATTAAATAACCACATATACAAATGCATATGATCAAAACCCACCATTTCTCTTATGCGTTATTTTAAACAAAGATTCCTGGATTTGCCTACTTTCAATAAAACTACAGGAGACACTTCTGTCAATCTGATTCAAATATACCTACAGTTTTTTTTAGTCCATTCGGTAGACTAGCTTTGGGTTTAAAACAGCTGCAACTTAATACATCAAGACAGCTAATAAACATAAAACCTCAGACACCACCAAAAGAACGGATACAATGGTGGAGATTCTCCAATGGATTTCAGTTCAGATGATAATGTCCACCACCACCCAAAACCAAAGCCAGAGATGACAACAAAACTGAGGGCTACAGCTTAGTAAGAAGCTGAGGAAGTCGTATGCAGAAGCTGAGACCAAATCACTATCCTGGTCATGGAATAATAGTAGTAGACTATTTTTTTTTTTAATAGTAGTAGACTATTAAGAAACAAAGTAGAATTCAAAACTACTTTCATGAGATCCAGCTCAAATGTAACAAGCATGAAAAAACCACAGGCTGACTCAATGCTTAATGCTATTCCTCATAGTTGAAACACTTACAGGAAATCAGACTTTTTATCATGTCTTAACTAGATACTACCTGTTAAATAGTAAACATGTTTCTGATAACCATATCTGGAGAGAATTCTTAAGAGTTCTTGAATTTAAGATATCTTAGGCCTGTTGCTCAAACGAAAGCAGTTATAAAGCCATCTTAATGTGTTTTCATAGAAGACGGTGTAAACAGATGGCTATAGTTTTTTTAGAGCTAAATTTTACTTCTGGTGACATCACTAACTTACCACAAAAGACTGTTCTCCCTTGTTAAAATAAATAATTTTCTTGTCAAGGGGTCTTTAGAAAGATATCATAATACAAAGAGCTTCACAAATTCTTTGAAAACCTCTTCTGTTCTGATTTCAGAAGGTCAGATTCACTTAACTTGATCAAAGTCTCAGCTCTTAGTAAAATGGTTAGAAGTTTAAACAAAACACAATATGTTTTAAGATGTTTTCCTGTTTAGCCTGTATTTGGTTTTTAGAAATAACATTAAACACACAAAGGTACATTCCTACCTTCAAGACAACAATGAAATTACTAAATTATCCTGAAAGGAAAACCAGAAAAGAACATAATAAACAACTCAACATGGGAAAGTAGGTGATAATTTAGTCTCCAACTATAATATATAATACATGGCACACATAAATGATTTCCCATTTCTACATTTATTGGTTGAACATGCTATTAGTACCACTCTTCTAATCCTGTTCAGTGAAATTTGTCATGAAGGAATTTTTATGACTTTATACCCAAATTTGTAGCCAAAGTTAGTTCAAACCTAGGAACTTAAAAACTTGTAAGAAATCAAGTAATATTTGATCCACTGGAAAACTATTTCTCCTTTATTTCTCCCTTTCCCCATCATATTCAGAGAAGAAATCTTTATTACTATTATTTATATTGATCTATCACCAAATTGAGTGGATTCTCATGATTTTTTTTCCCATGGCAAACCTCCTTTCACTCCATTAGAACTTGAACTCCCTGACGATCTCCTTCTCCTCTCCTGAAGGACTGCATCCTCTCTCCTGTCTCCCTGCCACCATCCTCTTGTCCCTCCACTACCCATTTCCCCCATGCCATCATCAGAATCCTTGTCCTCAAAACACAAACCTGCTCAATGGTTCTCTCTTGCCAATAAGGAAGCCCAAACTTCTATGGTAGAAGAATAGGTTCTTCATGAGATGGCTTGTACTTCTACAGACTCCTCTTTCACCGATCCCTCACATATCCTAGTGCTCTAGCACACTAAGATTCTCACTAAAACCTTTAATAACTGCTTCCACACCTTTGCTCATAGAATCTCTTCTGCCTAGAACACCTCTCCTTCCCGTCTTCATATGATGACGCCTATTCATCCATCAAGACCCAGTTCAAATGCTCTTTTGGGAAGTCTTCTCCACTATGAGCTGCTCTATTTTTCATGCTCCCTCAGGCATGTGCACAGATCTCTAGTCCCCTATGGTAATGGCTTTATGTAAGTCAAACTTCTCCACTAGGTAGAGTCCTTGTGTGCAGGAGCCAGGTCTCATCCAACTTTGAACCCCCTAAACCCCAGAACCTAGTATAGTGTTAACTATATGTAGAGTACTATTACATATAATAGTATTATGCTATCTATCTAGCCACATATATCATTACTGGTATGGTCAATGCTGCTGTCCATGTGTTGTCTCGGAAGACCATTTTCTCTGATTGTGGAATCAGAATTAAAAGGCAATTGCTGTTGATGCTCTCCCTGACTCTTTACTGATTCCTGCTTTGTTTCCAGTAGAAGCCTGTTGGCAGCAGCACAGGCTGTGTGTGAAGATGTACGGGTAAGCCAAGCCTGACTGTCCCTCAAAAAATGGTAGCTACCATGTCCAGTTAGGAAGCAGTGGACTCTGGACCCCAAAATGTCTTATATTCCTTTATTTTCTTTTTAGAGAGGGAAATTTTTAAATTCTCTACCCCCACCCTAACCAATACTTTGTTTCTCTTCTTGGCAAATAGTTCCCTTAGCAACCACTACTTTATAGGATCAAGTACAACATGCTTCTGAGACAAATGCTTTTATGTTTTTCTATTACAGAATATTATACTTCAAGATAATTTGACAGCCAACCAACAGGGATTCAAAGCAAAAATTTAGTGAGGTTTGATTATAGAAATCAAATCTGAGCACAACAGTTCTGCGGACAGTGCTTGGCAAATTTGATGTTTCTAAATCTCTCTTAAGCAAATCCATATATACAATGCAAGGATGAAAGCTCTAATTCTCTGATTCCTGATTTCTCCTTGGACTGGTGGGGGGTGGAGGGGTGGGGAAGGAATTAAAAACAGGAGTACTGCACTTTAAATATTTATTTCAAGTAATCTTTTGTCCTGGTACTCTCCATATGACAAAATGTAGTCTCTAGTCTGAAATGACAATTGAGATACCCCTGCAAATGTATTTTTTTTAAAGGTTTTCTCTATTTATTTATGAGAGACACAGAGAGAGGCAGAGACATAGGCAGAGGGAGAAGCAGGTTCCCTGTGAGGAGCCTGATGCAGAAGTCGATCCCAGGACCCTGGGATCATGACCTGAGCCAAAGGCAGATGCTCAACCACTTAGCCACCCAGGTGCCCCTGCAAATGTATTTTTAAGTTTGTAACTTCTGCAAGATATCAAATCAGCATGTTAAATTTGTTTCTCTAAATATGAGAGAAATCTAATAATTTAATGTATGAATTAAAATTCACATATGTTCAAATAGGTCCAAATATGTTAAGTATTATAGTGAAGAGACAGTTATATATAACTACTAACCTGACATCTCCACTCGGATGCTTAGAAGATATCTCAACCACAGTACTTCAGTATGCAATATAATTATTTCACACATACTTCCCCTTTCATCCCCCAGAATGGTAATAAAATGTGTAATATAAAAAGTGGTGAGACAAAGGCAATGACTAGCACTAGTTGGTGCCACTGCCTCTATTCACGTTAAGATGCCAGTTGTGTGACCACCACTGCCTTTGTACCACTGGGCAAATGTTGACACACAGAATAAAAGTAACATTTTAACATTGCTATGAAAATAGTCTGGACCTTGTCTACTCCCTGGTCTTGGGTCCCCCTGGAGTTGCCATTCTAAAGAGCATGTCTTGCTGATACACCTGGGTCAAGGCAACATAGGATTCAAGTCTGAGAAATAACAAAGGATACTGGGTATCTCTTCTCCTAATGGTTACCCTATAAACAGACATGCGTCTTTAGTGGGCTTCAGCCAATGTATAATCAGGAAAAGGGAAAATGAAGTCAGTAAGATGCAAAAGTTGTGTTGATTCATACAAGATTTTTCTCAGCACATTAGTGTTATGAAAATATCAAGAGTAAGTTCTCTCACAATGAAAGGAAAAGTCTCAGCAATAACGAACACCGTAAGAAAAGGCTTATAATCTTAAATTCCTTCCTTCAGTGTGAGAAATGACTGTTCTACTGGCTGTACTTTCCAGGACATTTAACTACCCAGGGAGGTTGCAAATGCAAATGAAAAAAACTACAGATATTTCCCCCTGTATTTAAGTATCATGAGGAAGAAACTACTCTTGGATCTTAGATTTAATTCTGATGAACCTGGTCTTCATTACAAGTGAATGTCTTCAAGGTTCCATGCCCTGAAGGAAGCAATAGGAGCTTGGAAGTAGGGCTGCAGAGGATGGGCTGTGCTATGCTATAGGTGGCTTAACAGGTGTCAGATGCAAATGCTGTGGGGCGCTTACCTGTGTCAGTGTTTTTATTTGGATTCTTACTGTCCAGACTTAACTTTTCTGTATATAGTTCCACAGGTTTTGAGCGACCTACCCCTAATCCTATCTTTCCCCAACACCTCTTTCATTTTTAGACTAGTAAATGATTTTGCAGAAGGTTGGTTTTTGTTTTAAGAGCACACATGTGGTGCCAAAGCAAAAACACCTGTCCTTCCAACAGCCATATTCAGTCTTATCCTGGATTGGTTCTTTCTGTTTCACAAAGCATCTTCCAGTATTCTCAATGATGCCTGAAATGCCTTCATTCTGCATTTGACATAAAAGATTTTAAATGTGAGGGCTGGTTAGGAGTTTTAATCCTGAGGGGAGGAAAGAAAGCACTGGGAAAGAGGTTTCACAAGAGGTATGGAGACATGTGACCCCAGATGTGGGAAGCAGCAGCTCCAGGAACCAGCCATGGCAACCCTGGCCTGACTAATCCTGGATTCCACCTCTCTGCCCTTCAAAATATCTTTCCATCTGCGTGCTGGTGTCTGAAATTCCACTAATATGGAATAAAATGTTTCAGGTGTGACTGCACTTACTGGACACATTGCTATGTGTTCATCTAAAATCTCTGACTTCCTGAAGGCACAGCATTTGTATACTCAAAGGCTTACCTTTTCTACCCTGTATCAGCTTAGGTTAATGGAGTTTACTCCAAACCAAGATATAGCTACATCCCATTATGTGGCAATCCACTTACCAGAAATATGCTATAGCAGATATTAAAAGGCAAGAAACAAATTCACAGCACACACTCAGAAGCTCACAGTAATGGAATTCTGTTGGCAGAGGAGAAGCTTCTGGGAATATATATCAAATTAATTCTCCAGCTGTTCACATATCCCTGTGGCTACAGTAAGATGCAAATAGCTAATACTGGCATCTCTTTCTATGCCAGCCTAGAAACTCCAGTGTAATGTAAAATTGCTGCTCTTAACTCCCCCAGCTCCTGGCTGGCTGTTATCAGGCATTCAGTTCTGCTCAAGGAGGAATCTAATGCTGTGAGCGTTCATTCGTTCATTCTCTCTGCTTCAAGCTTAAGGCGGATGTTCCAAAAGCCAGTGCTTCCCTCTCCCTCTCTTCCTGGTGCCGTAATCAGTGCAGAGCAGGAAGGGCAAAATTATGGTTATCAGTAGAAATGATTCATGTTACAAAAATCTGTTTTACAGGCATTTCCACAAAATGAAACTATGTGAAGCATATGTAACTGTAAACCAGAGTGGACAAAGCCTGGATTGAAAACAATGGGAATACTAAAATATGTTCACAACTATTTTTTGAAGACTAACTTCTTAAACTGATGCAAATCTCTGAAACAAACATGACCACTGATTCATATTATGTCCAAATGGGGAATTCTCTGTAAAACAAATGGGACTGATCCAATTCACTAAATCAATTTATTTTTTTAAAGATTTTATTTATTTATTCATGAGAGAGAGAGAGAGAGGCAGAGACACAGGAAGAGGGAGAAGCAGGCTCCATGCAGGGAGCCCAACGTGGGACTCGATCCCGGGACTCCAGGATCGCGCCCTGGGCCAAAGGCAGGCGCCAAACTGCTGAGCCACCAGGGATCCCCCACTAAATCAATTTATGATGCATATGTTCTGCTGCTGTAATTTTTGTCAGACACCTTAGCAATACATCTAACAGAAGAGGTCCAGAAGAGGTCTCATCCAGAGATGAGCTACAGAATGCAGATTCATCCAACCATCCAACAAACCAATCAACCTTCCTTTCTCCCTCCCTCCCTTCCTTCCAATCATCTGTTCCTCAACCAGATAGTTGTATCTATTACACATCAAGAACTGAGCAAGGTACTAAGAATTCAAGATGCTAGGAAGCAGGAGTTCACAGTACGATTTTCTGCCCTTTTAACCAAAATCATACTAAATGTATGAATAAAATAATACTAATTTCCTTTTTGATAGAAGGAAGCTAAGAGGAACAGAGAGGAGCTTAAGAGAAGGCAAGAAATGTCTCTAGAAGCAAGGAATTCATGAAACAAGAAGAGGAGGAGAGCAACCTCAAGCCATTTAAGCCCTCAAGGCTTCAATTTTTCTCATTACTTGAAAGGAGGAGTAATGGACAATTCCTGAGGTCCCTTTAGACTTCATATTCATGTTTCCTTGATTCTACCATCTTGGTTGACACTGTTCAATGCTAATAATTTATTGGGAACAGTGTCAGAGAATCAAATGCTTATAGTGGTCACAATTTAAATTTAAAACAGTTTCTCATGTATTGGACTGGTCTGAGGTTTGGAAAATAGTCACTATGCACAGAAGACAAGCCAAGGGTGCTTTTACTATAACAAAGGTCCCCTTGCAGGGCTTTTCTAACATCTCAGTCCTAGAAGATTTACTAGGTGACGTCTCAATATATTAAAACAGGACTGGCCATGAATTTATTTATAACTGTAGAGGTTCAATGTCATATTACAATTGTCTCTACCTCTATATAGACTTAGAAATTTCTATGATAAAAAGGTTTTTTTTTTAAAGGAGAGGAGATTACAGGTAAATTAACCAAATACTTAAAAATGAAGAACAATAGAAATATGTCAACATTGCTGGGAAACAGGGAAGGCAGAGTTTAAAGGGAAATTTCACAGGAAATGAGGTAAAAAAAAAATGAGCAGAGCATTCAACTGAAGAAATTAGAAAAAAAGCAAGAGAGTAAGTCCAAAGAAACAAGAAGGGTAGAAATCATAAACGTATGAGGGAAATCAATGTAACAGAGATAAAAGCAACAGAGGTGATGAACAAAATTAAAAACTGGCTCTTCAAAAAGATTACTAAGACATCTCATAAATGGCTTATGATAAACAGTCCTGAATGTCAACTCATTCAGATACTGTGACACAGAAATAATCTTTTTATTTAAAGATTTTTTTTTTATTCATTAGAAAGAGAGAGAAAGCACACATGCATGAACAGGGGGGAGGGGCAGAGGGAGAGGCAGGCTCCCTGTGGGACTCAATCCCAGGACCCCAGCATCATGACCTGAGCCGAAGGCAGTCACTTAACTGACTGAGCCACCCAGGTGCCCCTATAAATATATATTTTTTCAATCAGTTTCTCTTTGGTGGTTTACCAGGAAGTCACTCAAAATCAGATGTTAAATGATTACATTTTGGAAACTTTTTTTAAATCATGAAGGTTTGTTCATAGAAACTTTTCCCGAGCTACAATTATTTTGTACTCTCTGGTGAGAAACTTAACTCCGTTACATTTCCCCTACTTTGGGCCTAGATCCCAATATTTATTAAGGAAAATCTCAGGCCTGCTCACCTGGCCCATGTCTGGACAGCGCTGAACTGGCCTTCTGTTCAGGCGCATGTCATTATGGAGTAATACAGTCTCCTCCGAGCTTGAATGTCTGTTAAAATATGTAATTCCATGTTTCACCAGCTTCAAAGAATACTGGTTTTCAGTTATCAAATGAACTGCTGCTTAATAATTAATACACCTTGGCCAAGGGAAAACAGTATCTTGTGGAAGGCCTGTGTCCCATTTCCTTCCTTTGCCTAGATACTCAAAAAGCCCTCGAGGATTAAAGCCCGGGATGAGCCATCTCTTAGGTACCTGGTGCACAGTGTTCTGCTTTCCTACAGAGGTGCATGAGGATTAAAAGCACAGTGGGATGTTCTAAGAATAGCCCTATTGAACTTCTTAAGGATATGGAGCTGGGAAGCAAGGTCTCCAAAATAAAGTCCAACATCTGGCCAGCCAACTCCTGGGCATGGAAGACAAAGTCTATCTAGATTTGATTCCAATCCACTTCTTCAACCTCACCTCTTCCATTTCTCCTCACTTCACAATACTCACCATACTTCATGACTACGTGCTCCCGTGCTCCCTGAATGACCCAAGCTGCTTCCTGACTCCCCGGTTGGGCACAAACTGTTCTCTCCGCCTAGAAAGCTTACTTGCTTTGAAAGTTTCTATTCAGTTATTAACGCTTTCTGCAGGTATCATCCACTCCATAGGGACTGAATGAAGCATTTTTCCCCTGTGGGACCTTCTATTGTATACCTATTAAAATTATTTCACTTATGGCAGTACCATGAGATTGCTCATCTAATCTCCTTCACCAGAAAGTGGGTTCTTTGAAGCTAAAGATCTAGTTTTACTCTTCTTTTTATCACTGGGTGACTTTAGGACTTGGCAAATATTAGCTTAACAAAGTAAGTGCATGCAGATGGAATGAATGGGAATGGGTTAGAGGACAGAGCAATCTGAATCTTTCAGTGCCAAATTTTTTTTTTTGGAAAGTCAGTTTGGCGGTAAGGGGAGAAAGAAACATCTTTGGATGCCAATCTTCCTACTTATAAAGTATTAATACTACTTCAAATTTTCTTTTAACCTCAACATTATCAACCAAAACTTCCACATATCAATAAATATTTATGACATGTTAAATGAATGAATATACCTCAACTATGTTAAGTAAATAAAGTCTATTATTTCCCTTTCTACTACTTTCGTCTATCATGACCATAATGAGATAATGTGACACAAATTAATGCTTCTTGCCAGAAAGGTACTTGTGGATATGAATAATGCACGGTCCCATTTTATAAATATTAATGTATGCTCTAACCTAAAATCTGTTAGTCAAATGACCGAAAGCAAAAGAGAAGACTAGATATGGGAAGGCCTTTTTTTCTTGATTGCACTCATCCAAAAGTGTGAACCACTAGAATGAAAAGAAATGTGACCAGAATTTCAAACAAGAACAACAAAATGAACATGGCATTCTGAAAATAAGCACTTTAAAGGATATAAATTTTTCATTATACTAGATGAACAGTTAGCACAGGTAACAAAGCACATTTCACCCCCCCACACACACACACCCCAGAAATGAATCTGATAACAACTAATATTTATTGAGTCACATTTTTACATGCCAAGAACTAGACGAGGCGCTTAATTCTCACAAACACATTTAGCTAAGGACAGAAGCTCAGCAACCTAAACCTGAATTCTGCAGAGACTATCATCAAGCCCATGAGAAGAGGAATTAAAGGAACAAGAAAGTAAGGTGCTCAAAGGGTTGGGCAAAATTTCAAGTTTGAGTGAGTTCAGAGGACCTGAGCATCAGGGAAACGGAAGGAGGAACACTCCTACTTTTCCCATGTTACTCTGGTGAAGCCCATCTCCAGTGAATATGGCCTAGAGACCCACAGTTGGTGTCATTATCCAAGGGGCAGAGGCCTCACGACGACACCTTCCAAGCCCAAAGGAGTGGAGTTGCAAGAAGACCCTTGGAAACATCAAAATAGAAAACTCAGTGACATAAACATCATCTCAACTACACCATCATCCCAGAAACAAGGGTTTCTTTGTTAAGCCAACAATGCCTTCATAAATAGCAACACTGGGCAGCCCCGGTGGCGCAGCGGTTTGGCGCAGCCTGCAGCTTGGGGTGTGATCCTAGAGACCCGGGATCGAATCCCACATCGGGCTCCCTGTGTGGAGCCTGCTTCTCCTTCTACCTGTGTCTCTGCCTCTCTCTGTGTGTGTGCCTATGAATAAATAAATAAAATCTTTTTAAAAAAAGTAATTTAGTAAAATACTTAAAATAAATAAATAAATAAGTAAATAAATAAATAAATAAATAAATAGCAACACTCTTGAGGTGCAAATGATGATTTTTAAAAGGTGTAATGATCTGTAAGTAGCATTAAGGAATCTTTTCAGGATAATAATTTTGTGGAATCAGTTAACAATCACCCTGTAAGGAATGTTTTTATAAATCAACTTGAGCACTGCTGTGAACTTTACCTTAATAATTTATCTGAATTCTTGAAAGTAAACCAAGTGGAAGATGGTAAGAAGCAAAAGAATGATCAAGATTAATTCCAATGATTTTTTTTTCTCATCCTTACCACTAACTCTAGAATCGTTCATCAAGGAAATATCATTCCTAAACACTGTGCCTAAAACTCCCAAACCTTTAAGTTCCTTCAATGAAGCAAGTTTATCTTTATATTTGATCTTGTTTATTACTACACATGCCATGAATCTCCTGCTACCTGGTTATGGAAACAAAGCACAATTTGTCAGTAATATTCAACGAACACTGTTTTATGTGCATGGTTTACAATATCCTACTGTTACCTGGTTTCATCATACATGAAAGACTGATGTATATGTCTAGACTTTTTTTTTTCTTAGAATATCATCAGAATCCACACTGCTATAATATTTGTATGTGGGAAGTAATGCGATAAATTAGAAATGAAAATCAGAGAGACAACTGTGGCCTCTAAGAAACCTCACCAACATAGGGCCTATCTGATATACTGATTTTTAAAGGCATCAATTCCTTGAAATCCATCCTAGAACACTCTACCTAAAAGCAAATGTAGATTAGGGGACAATGAAAAGCAGGACTCTCACCTCAGGATAGGTCAGGAAATGAACATTAATATTTTGGGAGTTAAAATGATTTTACAGAGCAATGATTTAATCCCTAAGATTCATGTGAAATAGACCATATGAAGTAAACATAACAAGACCACAAAAAGATGAAGAACCTGTAAGAATGTGTTTGAAAATATATTTGCACATTTCTCATAAAACTAGAGTTTCCTTGGTATAGTAATTGGACCCCTATGCCTAATAGACACCAAGCTCTGAGACATTGGGTACTTGGGTCTGGGAATCTCAGTGATGACAATAGTAATGATTATTAACACTATCCAAAAATCTTTTAAGATTTTATTAGAGAGAGAGAGAGATAATGAGCTGGGAGAGGGGCAGAGAGATAAACAGACACCGCAGCTGAGCAGGGAGCCTGATGTGGGGCTCCATCCCAGGACCCTGGGATCATGGCCTGAGCCAAAGGCAGACACTTAACCAACTGAGCCACCCAGGTGCCCAACACTATCCAAAAATCTTTACTGGCTCCCACGTGCCCACAGCCTCAAGTCGAACCCTTTTATTGATAAACCAGACCTATGTCTGGCCCCAGCTAACCTCTAGGTTACTTCCCACTGCACAGACAGCACTTCTTCCCTTTCCAGTCCAAAAAAGCCTTAGGCCTGGGCACTAATGTCCCTTTCACCTGAAACACTCTCCCCCACACCCCCTGTAGACACTTGCTCAGGTCTCTGATCACACCCCATTTCTCGGCGAGACTTTCCGTGACCACTCTATTTAAAACTGCAAACCAAATGTGTCACACAGTCCCTGTTCTCTTTCTCTGCCTTGTTTTTCTGCACAGCACTTATCTTCTTTTGGCATCATACAAGTTTTATGACTAATTTTGTTCATGTTGTCTCCCTATATCAAAAGCTCCAGGCTGGGAGGGATCTTTCTTGTTCACATCTCTATCTTCTGCATCTGGAGCTGGACTTACCACACAGTAGATCCTCCACAAATATGAATTAGTTCAATTCTCTTAGTAGACCACGTACTTTCACTTTGGTGGGCCTTTGCTGATTCTATTTCCTCTGAGAAGGCACCATCCTTCTTTCCCCATTCACCTGGAAACCTGCAATTATCTTACTGTGACCAATTAACATGTTCTCCTCAACGTTTACTTGTTTTTTCTCCCACCTACAAACCCTTCACTTATCCCAAGGCACTGTGGCTGTTTGCTGACAGCTAGATTCTGAGCTTCCTAGAGGCAGAAACTGTGCCTTCCTCATTTCTACAATCACTCCCTGCTGAGATGAGTGGTAGGCAAACAATGGGCCCCAATCCCCACTTGCTGAATGGTAAACTAGAGTAAGTGACGGATATGAAGGGATGTTCTCTACTAACAATCTCATGTGGAAGAAGAAAGCAGCAGCTTTAAAGATATTCTTTGGATATCTAAGATTACAGTTTGCTTAAGTTTGCCAACACTTATGCATTCATCTGTAACATTTATATTTAATATCTTTCTGGAATGTCTGAGGTACAAAAAAACCCCGACTGAACAGTAATTCATACCTACTAGGGACTTAGGGAGCAAGTACCTTTTGGGTCTTTTAAAACATTGCAGTGTCAAAGCTAAAGAAAAAAGTTGATATGTTTCTAAATTTTCAAGTAAAGCACATGCATGCATAAACACATACACACAGAATTATCTGCTTCCAAAAGGAAACATAAATAAAAGCCATGTCCTTTTTCTACATGCCACAGCGTATTCCCATACGCAACATGGCAGGTGGATCATGATTCTGCAATGTTATTCTACTTAGGCTTCACAGTGTAAATCATGAAAAACTGCTCAAATGAGCTGTCTGTGGAAATACATATACCTTAACTCCTACCTGAAAGGTTAAAAACTATTGCCTACTAACTTCAATATATGTTTAAAGAGGTAATGGAGGATATAAAAGGAAATGCCAAACACAGACAATCCCCAAAGGATGCTGTGATGAAATTCGTACCCTATTTAACTAACAATAAGAATCATCAGTTTTCAAAGGGTTAGAGTATACAGAGCTAAGTAGCTTTAAACTTACATATAAGCGTTTAATGTATCCTTTAATAATTCAGTTGTTTTAAACATCCAAATTTAGGGAAAATTAGTAGGCTCTCAGGGTGGACTTTTTGAGTGCCTGACCTGCCTACCTTCTTACAGTATCCTACTGGACCTCACCTGGTGGCTTTTGGTATTATTTGGGTAGAGGAAGGGGTGTCACATACCCTGGTTTACAGGCCCAATGAATGAGTCAAATAACCAAGACATTTTTCCTCAGCACCAGGTCCACTATTCCTAGGGCTCTATACCATGTCATTTGAGAAAAGAGGAAAGGAGACTAGCATCCTCACTTCAGACAGGAAGTGGCATGACCATGAACATTAAATGTTCAAGACAACCCTAGGCAAGGGAAGACTCAACTGACTCAGCACCAAGAGATTCCAGAAGGAAAGGAAACCCAATCCCTTCAGGTATGGTAGCAGTTGTGATTTCTCTCCTCTTAGAACAGTGTTTCAGAAACACTCTGCCACCTGTAGTTCCTATTCCATTTCCATAAGCACAGAATTTAATTTTAAACACCCTCAATAAATAGCTGGTTTGCCATTCTGATGCACCTCACATGTAGCATGGCTATGGCATGATCTGCTCTGGCTCCTAAAGGGCCCCATGAGGTGAGTCCCAATCCCTTGCTCTGCACCCTGGTTCTGCAGCAGGTTTTAATTGGGAAGGAGCAGAGAGAGAAGGAAGGTTCCCTTATCCTGGAATGGGCAAAGAGCTGGTGGAGATGTCACCTGAGGCTGAGACTCAGTTTTTTCAAAAATCTCTTCAAGGAAGATAACTGGCTGGTAACCGTCTGAGGATGGGCAAGGTGCCCTCACTGACCGAGGACAGAAAGGGACAGCTAAGTGTCAACTGGCCTCACACCTGAATGTGCAGTCACCCTCTCTACTATCCCTGCCTTGCCAGGGGTAAGCATGTTAAAAAAGCCCAGTCTCAAAGTAGCATGGAAGCTTCTTTAACAGAGTCTTTCTGACCTGCTAAAGTGGTTTCTAAAGCAGGACACACACTCAGTCTGTAGTGGCTGGACATTCCTTCTTTCCATCCACCACCTTCACCTTCATCACGTCCTGTTACAATGGTTTCCTCCGCATTCTGGTCTGCTCCTCCCTTCTTACCCTCAAATCCTTTCATCTTCACCCCAATTCCCCTGGCAGCTCACCTCCTGGGGCCCAGCACTGCCAGAGGCCCTACCTATGGGCCTGGCCTGAGGAAACCTGCCTGTTCAGTTTGCCAGCCCAATGCCCACCACCCCACCCCCGCCTGGTGGCCCACATTGTGAGAGTCAGCTGGGCGTCCTTGGGGAGGTCACACTTCCCAGCACTTCCTTTCCCTCCGTCCCACCCCAAGGCCACGAGGCACTCTTCCCTCACCACCCCCCTCCCTCCCGAGTCCTTCCTGTTTCCCAAGCCAGGTCCATCCAGGACACTCAATGCCAGGGGTCAGAGTGCTACATTCCAGTGGCTTCACATGCAAGGAGGATTCTGGATTCCTTCATGGGGGGTGGAAGTGGGGCAAGGCAAGCAGGGAGGGAAAAGTTCAGCAGAGGAGGATTCAGCCTGCTGCGCCCACTACTTGGGGACCAAGGTCAGGGGGCAGCGAGGGCAACAGGGGCCCCAAGAGGTCCCTCCAGAACAGCCAAGAAGCAGCCACTCAATCTCTTGAGATTCAAAAGAAGCTGTCACTGCAGGCATACTAGAAACTGTAAAAAGCATAAGAGAACACAATGGTTTTTATGGGCCTCGGTTCCTCAATCTAAAACGAGCAGGCTGGCCTCGAGACACTTTTCTGAGGACCCCTCCAACTCCATAATTCTCTGATTCCTGGTGTAGCAACAGTTCTCTAACCTCCTTCATTCTCATAGCCTGAGGTAATTCTGACTAGCAAATAGGATGCTACTTTCACTTAGAAGGCAACCAAGCTTCTTTAACCTCCCAGAGCAAAACTGTCTTCTTGCAAAATCAGATTCCTTTGCCTCTGACTCAGTGTCTCTCAGACTCTCTCGGT
Organism: Vulpes vulpes; assembly: GCF_048418805.1. NCBI lineage: Eukaryota > Metazoa > Chordata > Mammalia > Carnivora > Canidae > Vulpes > Vulpes vulpes. The sequence continues at coordinate 82,901,519 of NC_132787.1, forward strand.
GCCTTTCTCATGATCTCTGTGTCCTTCTGTTTTAACTTTGTGGAGGTCTGGGCTCAAACCCTCAGGCTCTGGCCTCTCACGGGCTTCCCAACTTGTTCTGCTTGCAGAGCCCCAAGGCTCATGAAATCAGGTTCCACCATGTATGTCCCTTCAAGGTCACCCTCTGGAGCTGAGGACCGCAGCATGATGGGACTTACCACCTGGACTCAAGGAGGGAAGCTGGTGACACCACGACACAGAGCCCACTGTGGAACTCCTCAAACAGAAGTTCCAGTCCACTGGAACCCAACTGGGGAGGCTGGACAGTACTGAGGAGTTGGGGCCCAACTGGTCATTGTGTATGCAGAAGTGTGTCAATATGCCAACATCAGTCTGGGATCAGGACCTCCTACTCCCTCCCAAGACAGTCAAGGTGACTGTCCTCTCCTGGAGGATGGGCAGTGAGGGCCCATGGCCAGACTGGATTCTGCCATCCTTAAGACAGGGGTCAGCTTGCTCATCAGTCACCTGATTAACTGATGGGAATAGAATTAGAGAGGGAAGGAAAATAGAAATGATGCTAGGGAGACTTGGGGAGAGGGGATAAATGAAGAGGAACCCACTTAGGGGTGCCATTCATGTGTCAAACAAAGTCATAAGAAGCATCTGTCAGCCAGGTTCTACCTCTATAAGACACTCCACAGAGAAAACACCCTTGAGTGGTCAAATCCACCAACTGTACTTCAACTAAATATCTATCTTTCCCCCTTTTATAAAAGAAAACCAACAATTGTTTTTAATCAGTCCCTATGAGTAAGGTCTGACAACAGCAAAGATTATTTCTGTATAAAAGATAAAAACGATCCTACAATAAGGTATCCAGATGTAGAGTCATATCAGTCTAAGTAATCCCTTTCATTGAAAACAAACGAAACAGAATCCCTGATCAATTACCACCTCCTTCCTGTCAAACCAGGATTCAACACAGAATACTCCTTTTATTTACTAAGATCCAAACATGAGTGAGAGAATATGCCTTCTATGTGGTGAATCATCTGGAACTAACTGCAATCTGGACCCCCTCCCCCTGGCAAGACACATGACCTCCTGCCATCCCAAGTACACACTACCCTTCCTAAGAAAAAGGTTCAGCATTCCACTCAGTAAAATGCACATGTTCCCACCATGTGGTGCTCCCCAGTACTGCCCACAGACAGTTCCTCTGTCAGGGCTGATTCTGCATGTGAGGACGATGTGCACCTAGAGCAGATACAGTCCAATGGCCCATAAAGAGTACTCTTCTGTTACGAAGGTCAGATTTCAAAATGGGCCATTTCAATTTCAGTGAGAAAGATGTGAGAAAGAGGAAAGACAGTCCTACACTCTTCTATCCTTTTTATAAAACCATGACTCCTTCAAACCACTTGTGAAATCGTCTTGCCACGTAAGAAACATACAGCATTTATTTGCATTGAAATAATAAATTTATTTCCTTAAAGTTAGGCAACAAGGGAGAACCTTAATGATACAAAGAAAAAAATCCTGGAATACACTAAGACCTAAAAAAGAAAAGAAAAGAAACATCACTAAAATGAAAACCGACAACAAAAATGTCATTTAAAAAGGCAGGGCAGACGGTTTTGAGTAAGTATATGCGTTAAAGTTCTTCCAATTTCTCCATCAAGAAAAAGGACTCTATTGTTGCAATCCTGTCACATAAATCATTTTTCGAATCAATAAATATTTTTAGAATGAAAAGAAGCACTTACAAACCACTGACAAAGGACTTTGGGTTCATGTTCTTGTCACCTTTGTGGACACAATCACTTTTTTAAAACCATCTTTTCCAAATTGTAATCTCCAGTGTCTGGGTCTTAGGATCACAGTCCTTACCAGGAGAACACAAACATCTATCTCCTTTAGTCCTTTGCCACGTGAAATAGTATCAGCATAAACTTTTAAACTTTTTTAACTTAGAAAACAATGACTTACCTCTTCCTGTTAGAGCTCTGATTTTCAACCCAGATATGGCTCAGATATCTCACTGAAGATGAGTGGTGGTGCTTCTTCCTCTACCACCTACCTAGACCCCACAAACACTATTTGTTCCTCTCATAGTAGATGAGCAGTAACTCTGAGAGTAGCCCTCAAATTCAATACTGTATCACCTAACAGCAAGAGACCATCATCTGAGGGCACCTGCCTGGGGGAAAATCATAAACAAGACCTCCTCACAGGTACCTTCAAGCCATCGATGTGATATAATGTAAAGAAAAATGCACCATCAATTTACTAATTAACTTAAAATACTATTTAATGAACAGTTACTTTTTTGTTGGCACCATGGTAGGCACCAAGTCGTCTACAAAAAAAGCAGGAACCTATTCAATTAGTATCTTTTTACTCATCATTCACCTTAAAAGCAAACAAAAGTTAGAACAGAGTGAACCCATAAAGGACAGAGACTGTTTTAATATAGCCATCAAATATGTTTGTATATTTGTTCCAGTAACAATGCTTACTGGAAATGAATTCACTATTAAGTTGTTTTGTCCTTACAAAATTATCTCGGGAGGCAGTAAACATTAATCAAACTTCTGACAGACTGGGTATGTTAGGTTTGATTAACAGATCATGGCACACTGTTACCGATATTTAATTTGGAACATCCTACTACCCTGCCCAGCCAGGAGGGTACGTATCTTCATGTGGACAATATTTTATTGTAACCAAATATTACTTTTATTTTATGGGGGAGAAATAATTTTCTCTCCACCTTCAGAATATTTAAGCAACAAAATATTTAATGAACACCTGCTTTGTAGAGGCCGTAATGTTCAATGTTAAGGTATAAAATGATGCAATGACAGCTACCATTCAGCACGTGCTTACTGTGTATAACTTACTTGTACAATGCTGTACACAATGAGTTAACTTAATTATGCCTCTTAACAACCTAAATGAGGTAGATCCTATTTATTATCATTCCCATTTTACAGATGGAAGCTATGCGTGGAAGTCAAGCAGCTTGGCCAGGGTAAGGCACCAGTCAAGTCACTAAGATGGACTATGAACTGACCTCAGAGCTTGAGCTCCTGCTAGTACACAATATTGCCTCTTCTTGATACACATGGTTTCTCCTAAGGAAGTCATTTCCTCTGGGCAGGTTTTCCTGAGACTGCATCCCTAATGCTCCCTGGCAAATGGAAGGAACACAAGCTAGCCATATGGGTGGGTAAAATGCCCCCAAGATCATGGTGCCTGCTCAGCTGGGGAGCAAGCAAGAGGGTTGAGGAGGCCAGAGGTATCAATGAGGAGAGCTGTGGTAGGGCTGGCTGGGCAGTGTCCCCAAATTGCCAACAGCAGAGTACCTATGTGCAGAGCTGTGGGTTAAGTGTGGGCAGTGGCTCAAAGTGGGACTTCCTCAACAGGGTTGGGTACAAGAGAAAGGGATTAAAAATTTGCATAGGGAAACAGTGACCACCCATAAAAGGACAAAAGACATGGGGCTTGGGGGCTCCAGAGTGGGTGTGTCTGCCCATCTCTTGCTGTGCACTAGAGCTAATGATGCACAGACAGAGCCACCAACCACTATCTCCCACAACTCCAGCCCCAATGCTATATGCAGTTAGCATTTACTTAACTGCTTTTCTCCAAGATGCACGTGTTAGGTCTTTAAAAATCAAGTCTCATGGCAGATCAGGAATGTAGTTATTTGACTACAAATTCAGAAAGGAAAGGAAAGGGGTGGCTACGGTTTGGAATATGACTAGGAGAGACTTTCAAGACACCCACTAGATAGAAACACTGAGAGTCATCCCTTGGAAGCACCAACTCTGAAGGGTAAAAGTGTGAAGCCACTATAAACAAATCCATCCAGCATTTATTTACCCCTGGCATGAAGCTCTGGGTCTGCGACCTCCCTCAAACTATATTTATGCCTTCTCCCACTGTCTCACATCTGAACTGCCAGAAATAAACCCAGGGCTCTCAAACTCAAACCTTCCCTCTTCCCCCTCATCAAAACTGGCCAAGTTCCAGAGCTCTATAAGCAAAAAACAAAACAAAACAAAACAAAAAACACGCGGCCCAGGGACACTGTACTGGCCTTTACCAACTGCTGAAATGTTCTCCGAAAGCCAGAAGCTTTATACTCTCTACCATATGACAAGGAACATACAAATCAATTTCACTCCCCATTGATTTAAACATTTATAATCACATTGTTAAGAAGTATTTGTAATGAAAATACAAGTGGCTTTGGTTGATGATAAAGATCAGCTGATTAATGATTAACTGTTTAGTATTGGAGATAATCTACTGATGAAAAGATTTAAATGAATTTTTATAGATTTGTTACAAGAGTAACGACAGGCCTTACTTCTATTTAGCCAAACCTTAGGAGAATCCCATGCTCCGCACCCCTCACCCATGACAAAATTTTTCCCTAAAAGTTGTTAGCTTTCCCACACCATTTTATTCACCCTGAAGACTCAATATCACACACATATTTTGGCGATGGTGGTGGGTATCAAATATTAGCTTTAGTACCGTTGAATATATATATCTGTTAACCTTTGTGCTTTAATTTTTTAAAAGATTTTATATACTTGACCTTAATGAATCCTAGTCTTCCATAATATTAAAGTTACAAATATCTAAGGTTAAACTACTAAATTTAATGTGATTTCACCTTCAAGTTACTTTCTCAGTTGAATGTGTGTTTAAGTAAATATGTTGATCCAAAAAGTATTTAAAATCCAGCTGTGCACATGCAGTACTTAACTATATGCTGTGGTTTAATGGCGTCTACACAGGTCCTCTCTCCAACCAAGGAGCAGCCAGGTAAATGCTCAGTATTTTCTGGACTGGAAACGCTGACTGGTAGAGATCATATGCATGAGTTATAAATTTTGAGAGATTTATAATTCAGAAACAGTCATTTAATTTAAAGAGGTAATCAAAATTTTTGTATTCCTTTCGATAATCCAAAAAGCACTTCATACTTATATAAAGTATATCTGAAGCCTGGTGCTTTGGTTTTGCATACTGTTTGTACAATTGGTTTTCAAGGAGAAATTTTTAAACAAGGACTACAGAAATTAATCTAAAATATTACAACAGATGCTGTCTACACCTTTTGAATAGGAAACCAGTACCTGAATTTGTAAAAACTAGCCAATAATAATACAAGAGGGAAAAAGTTTATTTCCCTGATAGAATTTCAACAAACTTAATTCCAAAAGTGATTCGAGTTTTTCCAAATTTTACACATGTGTCTCACAGGATAACTTGTAGGCCTCCAGTTTTCATTTATAAATTGGTAGAAGTGGAAAACTTTTAAATTCTCAAATAAAATCCTTGGTAGCGAGAGCCTATGTCTCAAGCATGCAAAGCCCAAAGGTTGTACATTCATCTTGAAGTTAGTATTTAATATCTATTTAGGATGCAGTTAATTATATCCATCTTTCATTCTAAATAAATATTTAGCAATCCAATAATGCACTACAAAAAAAACAAAACAAAAACAAACAATTGAACAAAAATGTCCCTACCCAGTAGGCTGGCTATTTGCACAAGGCCAAAAAATCATTACTTAACAGAGGAAAAGGTTAAAAAAAGCTTCAACGTCCTCAGAGTCAACATAGTCCTGGTGGTAGCAAGGATATATGACAAAACAAATCTGGGCCATCTTCATACCACAGCCCTAGACACAAAGAACCACAGGTAGAAAGTGATCAAATCCTCAGTGAGAGAATTCACTTGTTGTCACCTACTTGGCGAGCCTAGGCACTCATGGAAACAAATTAAGACAAATAGAATTTTGCCTTAAATTTACCTGAAATGATTTTTCCCCCTTTTTGCCTTTTTTATAATCCTGAAAGGAAAGGTGTGAGGAAAATGAAGTAGAAAGATACAGTCAGCACATCTTGGTTAAGCTTAAACTATCATAATGGAGAGTATGTAGCAACATAGGAAAATTCATTTGATACAATTTTAATGGAAAGAAGCTATACAAGATATGTGATTTTAAAAAAGTAGGTACACAGAGGAAGACTAGACAGGGTATAAACATACACAAAAACATGAAACTAGTTCTTGAGTTTCAAACAAAACCATTTTGGATCACGGTTTCTCTTCTCTATTTCCCAAATTCCCCAGTAAAGTATACGTTTTTTTTTAAGAAGGCACTGCACCCAATATTTGGCTCTAGCACACACAGCTAGTTAAGGGAATTAAAATGTTCAAGAAATAAAACTACAGAAAAGGAATTTAGATAACACCTTCTAAGTGACCATTCAAGTGACTTTTTTTTTTAACAAGGCAAGACACTTTCCGACACACAACAAAGCTCCAAGAATTTTTTTAAAGATTTTATTCATTTATTTGACAGAGAATGAAAGAGTACAAGCAAGGGGAACAGGAGAGGGAGGAGCAGGTTCCTCAATGAGCAGGAAGCCTGATTCAGGGTTGGATCCCAGGATCCTGAGATCATGACCTGAGCCTGAGTCAAAGGGAGATGCTTTAACTGACTGAGCCACCCAGGTGCTCCAAGAATATTTGAGTATAAAAAGTTCTAAGAAATTTCTGAATCAATCCTTTTTGATGGTCTACCTTTCTTGACACATGGCATGAGCAGGCATCTGCAACTATACATTTGACAAAGTATCTTATGAACTCCAGAAGAAACAACACAGGAATGAGATACCCACAGCTTTATGTAAGCCTCTCAGGAGACAATCTACATGTATTTATTTATATAAATTAAGGATGGCCAGAGACAGAATCATTTTTTCTGTTGGAATTAAAAGTCTAACAGCTCCGATTAGAAGAAAATGCTATCATGGTAGAAAAATGGACACAAGGAAACTATCGGGGCAAGGAATGTGACCATGTGAGAAATTCTTTTTACATGTTTGCATGTTGCATATATGGACGTGTGTAAGTATATGTACACATCACATAATTTGCAACGTGTGTGCAGCTGTCCACTGTAATGACACAGTTTTCCACCATAACAAAAGACAGATAAAAAAAATGCCTCTGTTTCCATTAACTCTAAAATCACGCACAGACTCAGGAGATGCCTTCCCACTGCATTTTGCCCATGTCCAGGCTCCCTTGCGAGGTTTTTCCCTAGGTCACTGAGGAGGACTTCATCTCTAGCCCTTGGAGAGCCATATCTGTTTGCTTTCTCCAACAGAAATGTGCCCTTTTCTCCCCAAGCCCTAACCCTGGGTCCAGCTGTAGGCCAATGAAAGGCCAGTTCAGGAAACTGATTTCCCCTAAACACCTCTGAGAGGTGCTTTTTGGGACTCGGGGAAACTTGGCTATCTCTGTAGCTGCAATGGTACTTGCCGGTTGCACTTGACACCTACTTCTCTGGTTCTCACCTTCCTGATAGTCTACAGTTTCAGTTACAAAACTGTTTACTTTGGCTCACAACAAGAGGGGCCCTCCCTCCTTCAAGTGTATTTCCCAGTTCTCTGCCTCCATTCATTTATTTTATTAAGACTGAGAGTAAATATGCTATTCTGGCAGCAAGAACCGTTCTGGGTCCTTACCTTCTACCTAAAATTAACAAAAGAGCCACAGGTTTTTGTGACACACCCACTTCTAATTTGGGCAGTACCTACCATCAAGTTAAATACTCTTTCTGCTGTTAAAAGTCATAGGGAGGGATCCCTGGGTGGCGCAGTGGTTTGGCACCTGCCTTTGGCCCAGGGCGTGATCCTGGAGACCGGGGATTGAATCCCACGTCGGGCTCGCAGTGCATGGAGCCTGCTTCTCCCTCTGCCTGTGTCTCTGCCTCTCTCTCTCTCTGTGACTATCATAAATAAATAAAAATTTTTAAAAAATGAATAAATAAACTTTAAAAAAAAATAAAAGTCATAGGGAAGGCAATACTTCAAGGAGAACGACTTGCCCCAATATCTAGAAGCTGACTTTTAAAATTGTAACAGTAATGAAGCCACATTAAAGTAAAAAATCTATTTTTAAGGAGCCTTAGGAAGATCATCAGTGGACGCTACAAAAAAGGACCTTGCTTAAAAATCATAACCTTTCTTCTCCAATGAAGCATCATGGAAAACTAGAGTTCTCCTCCTATAACCTCACTTAGCTATCAGGTCCAGCTCACCCTCCTCCCCCTTCCCAAAGCCTTTATGACAACTGGTGCTCTAAAAAAAAAAAAAAAAAAAAAAAAAAAAAGCTGCAAAGCCGCCAGCTACAGCACTTAACATTATCAACCATTACAATCATGTGTCAGATGAGCATCTTAAACCGGGAAAGTTGAAGGCACGTGCTGTACCAGGGACATCAAAATTAAAGCGACACTAAGGCAACGGGACTCTGGGCACTCTCACTGAAGTGGCAGGAGGTTAGAGATGCCTGACTCACGCCAAGATAATTTGGTATGTGAGTCCATGACCCTATATACTTGATCTTGGCCAAATCTCACTGTTTTAGCTGTTGAAAAGTTTAATACCAAATATATCACCAAAGGTTGTAATTTACTGTTGTATCCGTAGGCGTACAACGTCTTAGTGTCTTAATTTGTAAACCACTTTAAGACTTTCAAGAAAGTAAACAAACAAAGAGTTCATGATGGGTGCTAAAGGAAAAACAGTTCCACACGGCTTAATAACAAGTTGGGACTCCAGCCACGGAGTCATCAAGAATTCCTCAGTTCCTGAAGTCATAGGGTTTGGAGTAAATCCAAATGGAATTTTGCTTTTTTTTTTTTTTTTTTTTTAAATTCCTTATATTGCATTCTTATGGACTTCCTGTTCAAGCCCTTGTGAGGCATTTTTATTATTCACAGTCACACACTTCCACTCTCCTGTTGTTGGCTTCGAACTTCCTTTCCCGAAGAAGGTACACAGTTGAACTGCTGAGGACACTGGAAGATTACCTGTGTCATTCACGGGTGTAACACACACAGACTGCAAGTTCTAGACACATTTGTTACGTTTAACTCCCTCCTGATTAGTCCACGTACATGTCTCAGACATAATCCTGGATTTGCAGGAAGTGCAGGCGTTCACTACCATCAATTATTCATACAACCACTTATCTGAAGTGTGTCTATATAATAATTCACATTGTTTATCAGCTATGGTTTACAAATAGCTGATCATGGTAGCATTTCAATTGCTTAGTGTACTAGACCCCTGGGGGTCAAGAGGTTATAAGCTGCCACCCATGAGGAAAACTCTTACAAGCTGATTAAAGGTTGGTGAATGAAAGGTGACACCTTTATGGCAAACTGGCAAAGAAGGAAAAATCCTCACAAATAAAAATTACCTTTAAATATTTGCCAAAATAAATATGGCTAAAACTAAACTATCAAAGTTAAAAAACTTAATTCTAAAGGATGACTGATGGGGTGGGGGGTGGGAGAGGTGAGTGACAGGAGAGAGAACACAGTAGACCAGTTCTAAGCTTCCTTCTGCAATGATGAGACTTCTCACTGAGATTCTCTCAACAGCTTTCATTTGCACAGCTTTCCACAATACAAACCAAACAGCTCAGATGGAAAAGTTTTTGTATAATATCTTGGATGACCTTGAGTCTAGATTTAGTCAACAAATGCTCATTGAGTTCTTCCTGTGTGCCAAGCGCTAGAATAACACACAATCCTGGCACTCAAATGGATCACAATGAGGCAGGGAGACAGAAATGTGAACTCTAACACATTGTGAAAACTGTTATAACAGGGGAAGGAGAAAGTGCTATTTATGGGCACTGGGGGTGGGGGGATGGCATTGCTTTTTCCTGGGCAGGGCAGGAAGTCCTCACAAAGGAAGCAGCATAAAATGGTAGGGTTTGAAGGATGAGAACACATTCTGAAAGATGTAAAGATAATTTGGGGGAATCTGAAAGTGGACACCACACCCACTTTCCAGTTGCTGGGTTTGCCCTCAAACCTCTAGTTGTGACAGATATTAGGAAGCATGTGTTGATCTCCTAATTTTCTGCATTCTCAAAGGGTCTTTGCCCAACATAAACTTGAAACCAAATTAGAATACCTACACCTTGAAGAGAATAGGCAGGTACTGAATTTAAGAGTCTAATTTTCCCTTACCTGTGGGCTTTTAGTAATGACATGCAAATTACTAAGGCTCTATGGGAAGTTAAATGCTTATTATACCAGGATTATTTTTTACAAAAAGTTAAGTTGTAATCATCATGCACATGAAATATATCCCTTCCAAAGAGAAAACGATTCACTGTTCCTCCTTTATTACTAGTTATCCTTTATGTTTTCTCCCTCTTTGTAGCTACTAACACCCTCTACTTTTCCATTCTCTCAAGAAATGGTATCAGCCAAGCATTTCTGACTCCAGGGCACATGCTTACATATTCACACACAGTTTAAAAAATATAATACATGACTATTTTCACTGCCAAATGTAGCTGTAACCATATATTTCTTTTGGACATACTTTATGTTATAGAGCATGTAAATACTTTATCTCCCTCAAGTTTTCCAGAACTCTATTGGCAGAGCTTTTTTCCTTTCTTTTTCCAAAGCATTGAATACAATTTCCTGACTAGATAGTCAATAAACTTGGTTGCTGAGAGCTCGCTTACCTTTTCCCAACATAGTCTTTGAAAATAATTTTCATCTCCTTCTAACTAAAAACACCTCTGGATTCTTTTATTTGCTTATTTCCCTATAGAGGTATTCAATTTCTTACCCTAAATTTCTGCTTTTCCTTTCTGCCATCACACCTAAAATTCCTGTGAAAGGCCATAAACTGTGTTTAGTGATAACCTACTATAAATCATCCCGCACTGCCCTTCAGATGGATAACAGATCTTTTGTCCCAATCAGCAAGAAATGAAGTCACTAATTTTCCTGAGCCGCACTTGCCCATGTATAGATATCCCAATTAACAAGATAGTTTAAAAGCCAAAGCACTTTAATTAGAATCGTTTTTTTCACGTGTAATAAAACAATGCACAATCTTTATTTGTTAAGAAGTCATTTTTAGTTTGCTGATCTACAGAGTAGATAGTATACTTAATTTGCTTCAACTATGCAAGTCGCTTTCAGCACATATGCAACACAATGCAAAGTATTCTTTGTATTATGCTCTCGGCAGCTGCACACACACTCACTCTATGTCCAAAGGTATGAAGTTACTTACATCTTGAAAAAGGAATTATCATAGCGTCTTGTCTCTCAAAGTCACATCTGTAACTGTACCAGGGGCCCAGCTGCTGATGCTACAGATATACTTTATCATCCTGGGCACATTTTTTAGGCCAGCAAGTCTACCACAACCATGTAAAGAACCTTGTTTTGTGAACTTCTATCACTTGCTGATCCATATTATCATATTCCACAGAGTCAAATGAATTTCATGTACTGGCAAACACCTTCCCCTCCAAACATTTGTACTTCTCTCTGCCATCCTGCTAGTGCAGACACCATTACTGGAAGAGGTCGTCGCAGGTATTTTGATGCCTGGCACCAACTTCTCTTACTAACTGAGTTACCAATAACTGGAGAGCTTCATGCAACCATGCTGGGAAGAATATGGAGGCAAATGGAAAGATTGCTGGAAAGTATGACTTTCAGGGTGCTTGAGATAAAGCTCCCACTGGTTCATGGCAGAGATTCACTGGTGAAGAAGGGCCACAGCAGAGAGACATGGGCATAAGAGATACCAAATGGACCTTCTAGTACACACTCTGATGGCAGCAAACACACACTGAATACTCCAGCCGCTTCCAAGAGAGAAGTGTTCTAGAGAGAAGGCCCCAGGCACTCAGGCTGTCATTACTGCCCCCCACAGTTGGAAAAGTTCTTAAGCTAATACACACCAAATAAGCAGGAAGAAAACAAAATAAAGACCTATTGATACATCAAGAAGAGTAGAAAATAACCTAGCTTTTCAGCAAAAGCTCCGGTTAGTAAATGAACACCAGCCACCCCTCAATGGCTATTTCAGACATCACCATTATTAGTAACCAGACATCTACCCTGGAAGGATAGATAGGATAAGATCCGGAACAGGATTTAACTTCTGATATCATCTTAGAAAGGAAGGAAGGAAGAGAAAAGAAAAGAAGACAGAGCAAGCCACAGGCAAGCCACAGGACTCCACAACCCAGAAAGGTTTTCTGTTAAACAACATAAAATGTCTATCCATTAATAATCTCACAGCAGTTTTACAGACTGGAGAAAAAAAAAATTCTCTGGGAACAAAAAGCAAAATATCACAGAAAACTAAAAATTAAATAAGTTCACATTGCTAAGGATTGGTGGCTTAGGTAATTGAACTGAAAGTGAGAATCACAGAAGAGATCTACATAATAATTAGCTGCTGAGTTTTCTCCAGTCGCATACTCCCAAATGGAGTATTTAGCATTCAGCAGACTTATTAACGAATAAATGCCCGACTGGAATTAACTAGCACCTCATTCTGGAAGGCTGCTCTTGGCAAAAATGTAATATCCACAAGGCAAGGCCAAGTTGAATGCTGGTGTACACTGCAGGCTGGGCTGAGCATCCCATTCTTTGGAACGAATCACGTTGTATGAAGTTTCAGAGCCACAGGTCCACACCACCTGGACAATATGCAAAGGATGAGTGAGGTTTCTAGACCCCCAAAGACAGGTTCCCAAGCTTCATAGCTGGCTTGTTCTGGAAACACCGTCTGGGTGGCCTTGCTATCTCAGACACACAGCGCTGCTTGCTCCCAGGGTTCACAACACACGGAGGTTCGGAAGTTCGAGGGTGGGGGTGGCAGGTGGAGTGCAGCACGTCCCTTCAAGGAGACCAATCATTTCTTCCTCCCAGTAAGAGGCGCCCAAAGGCCCCAGGGGGCAGTCTCCCCCTTCCCCACACCACCCCTCACGTGCAAGGACTGCTGTTTCTTTAAATCCAGCCTGCTCCTTGAGGAAACTCCCTGGCAAGTGAAAACAGCAGCAAAGGTAAAAGAATGCTGGGAATTTGGCTGCCGCCTGCAGTATTAGGAAGAACAGCAATTACTCAACTCTCTCCTAGTGTCAGAGGCAGAAATGAGCATGTGAATTTGGGCAAGTTTTGGCCTGTCTTTGCTCAGGCTTCTCCCCTTGCGGTCTCTGTCACCTACCTACCTCACAGTCATTGTGATTAATGAAGCAAAGGAGGGAAATGGAGAAAGAGTGAAGAACAGCACATTCATGAAAAGAGAGGCTTAAATTCTATCCCAAATCCAGGCCGGGCCAACAGTCACCAGGGCTTAAAGACTGCCAGCATTTAAAGACGTCAGTACTTCGCAGTATCTGTGTTTTGCCCTCTCTACCGCCTCACCATAAACCAAACTATGTGAGAACACTTGATCTTTTCCTCCATGCCCTTCCATCTACAGCACTCGGCAGAGTCCTGTAGACACGACCACTCTTCCCTTCCCTGGCTCTGCAAACACAGGGTAATATTTGACTCCTGTGCCACACACGTAGGTTGTAAAAACCTAGATCTTAGGTCTTAGAACTTAGGACCACAGGGGCCTTAAGATATCATCGGTTCAGTTCCTCTGCCTTCAGGTAGGCAACTATTTAATTCTCTTTAGACAAATAAGGCAAAGTCAAGGGAGGTGGAGAAGGTTTTATTGGAGTTACTGAGCTACTAAGGGATGAAAGCAGAACTGGAAGTATGGCTACTCGGTCTCCTGCATCACGGTGTAGCAAGAATGGTGTGTGGTTATCTTAAATCCTTCCTGCAACAAACTGGTATATATATATGAACCTATTCATTCTTTTGATGAAAACATGGAAATTTATTTTGCCTTTCATTTTTATGTCATAGACTGTGGTAATAAATTTTCCTAAAATCTGTCCGAAATAGAAGAACTCAGTAGTTCTGAAAAACAGTCTTCCTTATACCATTTAAAAATCTTCATTCTTTGGTTTTCAGAGACAGAACTATCTATTGGTCCCTTTTTCCTTATGCAGAAGGAAATGTCTGCATCTTCAAAAAAGCAAAGCTGCCAACTATGCAAAGTGAGGGAAAGGGGAAACCATGTAAAGGTTTTCCAGATCTACATTTGACCAGATGATGGAACGTTCCATCTGTGTGGATTTATCAATACACAGTGAGGGGACTGAGCATATACATCCCATGTGTACAGTTCCCCACATGTTATAGGCCTGAAGTAGTCCAACTAATTCTTAATATGGAAAGTCTAGCTTGGGTCAAACTTCCTGAGGTTAGCTTTACCTTATTTTGGCAGGTCTTTTGGAGTCTTAAAAAAGAAGTATCACAACTCTCCAATGTTGAGATGCCTTTTGTTTTATCACAGCTGTGTACCATTTTGCTTGTGGCCTTTGGATAAGAAGCTAAATAAGTTACCTCTTGTAGACCTAGGACTTTGCAGGCTCAGGTTTCATTCTGCCCTGCCAGAAATTCCTTTCTGTTTTGAATCTGAGATGTTTGTTTATGGTTTTTGTTTTGAAATGCTAAATAAGACTAGCACAGTCTCTAGTTACAGCCTATATCTTTTTTTTTTTTTTTTTTTTTTAACCTCGCTATAGCTAGAGTGGCTGGTTATTAAGGACTAAGGACTTTCCTAAAATTTCCAAAGAGCAGACTCTTCAAGTGATCTTCTCAGGAACCTGAAATGTAAAATAACACCTTCAAATATAATTAACGCTTAATTTTCATTCTTAAATGTTCATAAGACAAATGTTCCCAGGCGATTTCAAATTAGGGTGTTATTTTTGGATCTAACAAGCATATCCTTAAACAAAACCCTGAAATTTCAAAGTTTATCTCACCTTGCTTGTAGGTTACAAGTTTGAGTACCAGCACTTTTGATGAAAGATAGAGGCACTACAATGATAAGTACTAAAAGAGTTTCTGGAAGAAAATTCAATTTCTACCGTGTGATAATAAGGTTTGGTTGTCAAGATGAAAATAAAAAAGAGTTGTAAACTATTGATTGCAAGGATTGTATCTTCATCAAATTCTTTCTTCTTGTTCCATAAGAGGCAGTATAAAGCATTTGCCTTGTGAGTCCTCAGCCCATATTTACTGGATAAAAATGATACTCATTAGCAGACATGAAGACAGTGCAGCAGTTCTGTCTTCCTAAAGCGGAGGCCACACCTACACTAGGAACTAAAGAGACAAGAACTTCAAGTATTTTAATTTTAGGTGTTGTTTCTCAGCCTTCCACAGTAGCACAAAGATACTACAGGGAAACCACAAAGCAAGTCCACGGGAAAGCCACAGTATAAGTCCACATGAAGGATGGCTGGAATGCATGGGATCAAGAAAAGCAATGCAGGTATCCTCTGTGCTGCACACCACCTCCTGCACATTCCTAACCTGTCCTGGCCCTTGAGCCAGGTGGGACTGCCACTGCTTCCTTCTTTCCATAAGTACAGTGATCCCAGCCTGGCCCTGGTGATGCTCCTGGGGTCTCCCATATCTCCAGTGATGCCCAGAAACCCAACTTTTAACAAGAAAAGGAAATTTAATCCGCTTCCATTAAACCATAGGCCATCAATATCAGGACAGGTCACCTTTTAAAAAGTATTAGTTTGAAATAGCTCTTTGGTACTAGAATTCAAACCACAAAATCAAGCAAATGTCCACATTCTGCTGAAACAGCAAAGAGGCTGAGAATTACAGCAGTACTGGATGTGAATGTGAAGGAGCTGTGTGTCACAAAGTGGTTTTTTTTTTTAAACTTATACATAAAGCTAACAAAGAAGAAAATAAAAAAGGAAAATAGAATGAATATTAGACTTAACATTTTATTAAAATCCTGTAGTGTAAATCCTGGTACCAAATACCAGGATTTACACTACACACACCAACACACACATTATCTATGCAATTACATATATGTATGGCTATATATACATATGTATACATATTTATATGCATTCTCTCCAATCCTCACTATAATGTCTATTTCACAGAAAGCTATCAGTATTCCATTTTTACAGCTGAGGAAACTAAAGCCCCAAACAATGAGGCAAGTTGGTTGTTCAGTTAAAAAATAAGAGCAGAGATTTGAACACAAGGTTGTCTAGTATTAAGACATTTTTTTCTTTTTCCTAAAACATCCTGCACAGAGGAGCAGGAAGGAAGAGAGCATACCCTCAGACTTTGTTGGTGCCGCCTCCTGCCCCCCACTAAATCCTTCCTGGTAGTTAAAAGTTAGGGTCCCTCTTAATGGCTCTTGAGATGCTCAGCACTTCCTTATCTCAGGGCTTAACAGCTGTAAGTAACTGTCTTAGATACAACTGTCTCAGCTATCTGCCATTAGACTATGGCCTCTATGAAAGCAGGGTCCCTATCTGATTTTTTTGTCTGAAAAATAACCATAATAGCAGGTAACATTATCAGGTCTCATATGCCATGCTCTGTTCTAGATGCTTTACTTTACATGGACTAGCTCCTTAAAGCATGCCCAGGTCAGCAGCTTTGGCACCAGTTTATTAGAAATGCACCATCTCAGACCTCTTGAATCAGGACCTCCATGCTGAATGAGATTGCCAGGTGATCTGTATACACGTTAAATTTTCAGAAGCACCGTTTTATCTCACTCAATCCTCACCACACACACACACACACACACATGCTACCTACTGCTATTTGCAGATAGGGAAACTGAGGCTTAGAAAGATGGCATCCCTATAGTGTAGCCCACAGACCAGACCCATCGCAGCTGCTCAGTACCTAGTAGGTGGAAGGATGTCAGGGCAACAGGTAGGCAGGAGAGGACAGGTTAAACGTCTGACCTCTAGTTCTGTGTAGTTTGTTCTGACTGCAGCAGCAGGTGGACTGGGAGTCCCCAAAGCAGGTGAGCTGCAGCTATACAAGCTGCATCCTTAGCTCAAGTTGGGTCAAATCCTGTGGTGACCAGCAGCATAAACACTCCAGGAGCCAGGGGCAAACTCTTCCTCCACAATATACTGTGAAGGAAAATCTAGTCTTTAAAAAAAAAAAAAAAAAAAAAAAGATTACCTATTTATTTGAGAGACAGAGAAAGAGCAAGGGGGGGGGGGAAGAGCAGAAGGAGAAGCAGACTCCCCACCAAGCAGGGAGCCCGACACAGGGCTTGATCTCAGAACCTGAGCCAAAGGCAGACACTCAACTGACTGAGCCACCAAGGAGCCCCAAAAATGTACAGTCTTGATTACAGTGAGGTTAGGTGCCCTCCCCTTCCCCACATGAAACATCAGCCCACAAATAAATGGTTACATTTATAACTCCTACAACTTAGTGCAAAAAATGTCAGGTTCCTCCTTATTTTTACCCCAAATATACAATTTGGACAAAGTTTAACAAATGGGCATGAAAAAGGCAGCAAGCAGCTTTAGAGGCCCCCCCTCTTTTTTTAAAAGATTTTATTTATTCATTCTTGAGAGACACAGGCTGAGGGAGAACCAGGCTCCATGCAGGGAGCCCGATGTGGGACTCGATCCCGGGACTCCAGGATCATGCCCTGGACTGAATTGATTGAATGCACTTACGGTGTTGGGGTAGGAGGAGAGAGGAGGGGACCTGACCCTGATCATTTGCTCCTTCTCTAAGAGCCCAGACTCCTTAACTACTGTGATAATTACTTCAGGAGATGAAGAATAAGCAGAACAAGAGAATGCACCCATATCAAATTGTTTTACTTCTACTGGTTAGTACCTTCATTGTTAATAAGCGTTTACCACCTGCTAGTCACTCTTTCAGGGCTTCATTACAATTCATTCACTAAGTCCTTACAGCAACCCTATTATTAACCCCACCACACCGGTAGAAAACAGAGATGCACAGATTTGACCTCAGAAACCAAGTTTCTAACCATGACATACTTTTATCAAGATACAAATCTTTTGCATGGGGAATTAACTGGGGTTGGGGAAGGGAGGTACAGGATTAAAATCTGTTCATTTTGTAAAAGGAAAAAAAGGATCTTTTAACATTTCTTTTTTCATGAGGGCCCAAAATGAACACTTAGAGGTGTTTACTTTGAGAGCCTTTTTAAATTTAAGTATATTCAACCACTCCTCTGACCAGAAGACCTAAGAGGTCTTGTTACACACAGAGGTTTTTTCGTAATTTGACCAGGCTAACTGGCCAGGACAAGCAGCAGAGAGTGGGTGAGATCGGAAGATGCTTGATATAAAGGGACACCTCTCAGCTCACTGCCCACGCTCATCTGTCTAGTGGAACAAGCTAGAACAAGGAGAAAATCACTCTGGAAAGGAAACTTGCCATTTTGAACCACAACTAGTAAAGCATTAAGAATGCAGCCTCATTCTTAGATGTTGGGAAACACTCTGATATATGCTACACAGGCCCTAAGAAGAATGAAGAATGAGCAGGAGCCCATCCCCCAGCAAAAAAAAAAAAAAAACAAAACAAAAACAAAAAACCCCCCAAAAACTCCTATTCATACTTTTAAACCTAGTTCGAATTCAAATTCTTTTCACCTTTGCCACCAGAGCCTGAAAAGATCATTTCAGATCCTGTGATTCCTGGGACAAATTTTAATCACCTATTTCACTCACCAACTAATTATATACACACACTTGCAAAATCATTTCTACTTGGCTTGAACTTGCATTATTACGTAGACTTTTTTTAAGATTTATTTATTTATGCATGAGACACACACACACACACACAGAGAAGCAGAGACAGGCAGAAGGAGAGCAGGCTCCCTGCAGGGAGCCTGATGTGAGACTCAATCCCAGGACCCCGGGATCATGACCTGAGCCAAAGGCAGACACTCAACCACTAAGCCACTGAGGCGTCCCTAAAATGTTGACTTTTTAAGGTCCTGCTACCTTACTCTTTCTAGAGATGAGTGCAGAGGGTAGGGAACATCTGAGAGGTCCCTAAGCTCCCCAGCTGCCCCCAGCCTCTCAGCAGAAGGCCTTGTACAGAGTAGGAAATCAATGAGTGAGTGAGTGATTTCTCTGTAAACACAAGTCATATCTGAAAACTCAAGATTTGGAGAATTCAACCTCTGAGAAGTAAGGCTTTTAGTTTGTTACTCATGTGTGCTTGGTTAGTCCAGTTTTTTCTTCGAATAACTGAGCCATACTGAGATGTCTGCAAAATCCTGATACTATGTGTGCCACATATGGAACACTGTTATTGGAACCTGCTTCACCAAACAAACTTGACCTTCCATCCATCTTACCATGGCTCATCAGATGGAATTCACACGCTAAAGCAGCACTGCCATCCCGCATAGTAGTGTCCTAAGCCTGAAAGATGTTAAACACACCCAAATTTTTTCAAGAATTTCACAATTAATGTCTGGAATGCATTTTTGGATTAATCTTCAAAGGATGACACAGTTGCCCTAAGATGAATTCAATATTTTTCTTCCTCCCATTTGTTATTCTTTGGTCCTCCTACTCCATTATCTTTTTAGGATCATGGATCATCTACTTATTTCTCCCAACTTCACAATGCCTATCTATCCCCAGCATCCCGAAGCCATTCCTTTGTTTATCCAAGTCTTCACATCGAACCAAGCCACACAGAACACAAACCTACACCATTTCACTAAATACCTTCCCTCACTGGATGTAATGCCCACAGTTTAAGGATTCTTCAGACAATTTTCTTCGTAAATTAACCTATTCACAACTGCACTGCCAACATAATTGCATGTGGATTCTCCTGGTCACTGCTAAGCCTGAATTAATGGCAGCATCCATCTCTAGATGTGCAATTTTTGCCTTTCTGGTACTAAGCAATTCACTTGCCCTTTGCCAAGTGTTTTATGCGACTGGATTCCCGAAAAAGTGAGGATTCTATACGCTTGAGAGTCAAAGGAAGGTCACCAAGGCCTGTCATTTGTATATGTGCAGAGAATAGTCTCTCCATATTTTGTCAATATTTACTTCTGGGAGGAACTAATTATTTCCTTGTTTATTCGCATCGGTTTATCTCCCCATACCCTAGTACTGTAATTTTATAGGCCCTCTGCTGGTTTTCTCGGAGAGCTTGCTCTACCTGAAGAGATGGAAAGCAAAACACATTCCTCAAAAACAAGAAATCCTGGGTGTTTCAAGTTTTCTAATACTAATATAGGAGTATTAACTTTGCCCCTCCCCTCTTTTTAATTAGTAAAATTAAAATCCATGGACTCTTGACTCCAAGTCCTACATTTCAGGGCAATGAGAGGAGATCCGTGTGGCTTGTGCATTAACCAAATGGTCGGGTACATTTTCTGGCCTCCTGCGGCCTGACCTCAGATCCTCCATACATTCTTTTCCAGGGAGCCATCATCTCCCTCCCATACAGGGTCTTGCAGGGTGGTGAAAAGAAATTATAACCTTCTAAAGGCAACAGCGTCAGAAAACAATATTCTGTTTGCTGTAAGCACTCGCCACATAAGCAGAGTATGCTTTTCCTTCTCACTGCCCCCATGAATACTAGGTGCAAGGAAAAGTTAAAATACCCAGGAGAAATAAAAGGACTATATTTTGAAGGAGACAGTTTGGTAGATGCCAGGGTAAAAACACACACACACACAGAAAGTTCCACAAAGATGAAGCTACTGAGTAAATATGCACTGGAAAATAGTTGGTACTTATCTATGACAGCAATCACCTGGCTCTAATACAACAAAGTTCTCAGGGCAAAGCCACTCAATAATGTCTGCCAGGTTCCAAATCACTGTCCTCACAAACTGTCAAACTCAAGTCATCATGTGCCCTTTTATTCCACAGGCAGAGAAGGCTGTTTATGCTCCCCCTACCTTGCCCCTATCCCTCACAACAGAAGTATGATTCCACATAAGAGGGGGAAATGGTCTTCACCCCCATCTCATCTACTGTACAATCAAAACATTCTTCCTAGAATATCCCACTTTGGTAATTTTTCAAAA
This sequence comes from Vulpes vulpes, assembly GCF_048418805.1. Taxonomy (NCBI): domain Eukaryota; kingdom Metazoa; phylum Chordata; class Mammalia; order Carnivora; family Canidae; genus Vulpes; species Vulpes vulpes. The sequence goes on from NC_132787.1 coordinate 82,922,353, forward strand.
CTCTGTCTTTGATCTACCATCCAGTCTTCTTCCTCAGGAGTTCAGAATCCAAACTTGTTTCTCTGGCGATGTACCGGGAGGCAGGCAGCTGAGCCAAGGAACAGGCTGCTCAGGATGTCAGAAAGAGCAACAGGGACTCTCAAGTAATGAGTGGAAATAGTAAAGAGACTTGTGCCCTCCTGGGGGCCAGAAAACACTTTTTAGACTGAGAGAGAGCAGGAAAAAAAAAAAAAAAAGGTAGGTGCTTGGCTCTATGCTCACTTTTTAAAATGCACTTAAACCCAAAACATTTTTTTAAAAAAGGAATGGTTTGGCTGATAACAACCTAAACAACGGTGAAAAGATGACCACGTGTAGTGTACACGTCACATGACTCACAGGACACAACTCTTCACATTTAATCTTTCAGAAAATATTTTTTTCTTCACTATTCTGTGGAGAAGGTTGTTCATCCATTTGCTCAATGCACATTTATTGAGAACCTATTATGGGCTGGCATGCATTAAAAACTGAAGACAGTGAGCCACAGATTGGAAGGTGTCCATTATTGCTCCTGACTTACCTAACTCATTATGTGAACCACAGTTAAAAAAACATGACTTTTCCCCCCACCACAAAGCCAGAACGGAGAGGAACACAAATAAAAACTACTGCAATTTGGCAAACAGAGCAATGTAACTAGTATTTATGTCCTCGAAAGCAGGTAGATTAGTCATGATAACATTTCTACAACATGCAATATGATTTCTCAGTGTAGCCAATTAAATAAGTTTTCAAAGCAGTTTTCATTAACAGATACAACCAGTAGGGGTCATTTTAGTGCAAAAATTGCAATGAAAGAGACTTCAACATGAATAAAAGATATCAATTCCTATTCGTGTCAGTTATGATAATCGTGCTTCAGTGTGTGAATTTTTGAATAAAAATGGAAACTGAGGAAAAAACTAGCCATTGAGAAATTTCTTGCAAACAAAAAAAGACAGCACCTTTCTGGTAACTGACATTTAAAGACTCCTCTAATTTGTAAACGGGGGAAAAAAAGGTTACTTATCCTATGTTTTCCATAAATCTCGTAAAGTGAAAATACTTGAAATTTTACAGACAACTGACAGTATCTGTGTAAATCCAAACGCTATAATGCCAGGTAGCACTGTTCCTCTTACTTTGGTTTAATGGATTTACAATACAACTTAACGGATTTCAGAATTCAAAAAAAAAAAAATTATATTAAAAAAATGCTGAGCACCCAGTTTGGGCAGCTGAAAACAGTCCTGATAAATGAAAAGTGTTGCTAATTGAGATATAACCATGGAAACAAATACTACCAAGCATCTTCAAGGCTAATACCAAGTGCATGGGGTGTTACCAGAAGAAAGGAAGCTAAAAGGGATCGCATCATTTCAGAGGAATGAAAAGCTCACCAGCAAATTGCCAAAATAACTCTATACTGTGATACCAGAAGATTGGTGCCAAAACACTGGGTTACTGGGAATGTGCCCCGGGCTCCACATCTCCTTCACCAGAAATCCATCAAGAAGAAACAAAACAAGGGTCAGAATTGTTAAAACCTCCAAAAGTCCTTGTGAGAGCATAGCAGTTTCCACTGCAGTTAACCTCGTTTCACGTTGCTTGATCTTTCTAGATTTATGGAAGGCTGGCTTAAAGTAAATTATACACTCCAAGTGGTGGGATTCAAAGATGGATCTTTTAGTCCAACTCATTCAGCATTCCCAAAAATCAAACACACAAAATTGTATCGAAGTTAATCTCCTGGCCATTTTTTTCCTGATGGGAGAAATAATAACACATGTTTTAACATGGGACTTAACACCAGGGCAGAGGCTTTTGTGTTTCAGGCACCTAAACTCTTCTAACCCAATGTCCTAAGGGTGCAACAGCGCATGCATGGCCCCTTTCCTCAGAGGAGAGCTGCCTTCACTCCTTACCGCCCACTAGCTTCCAAACCAGAAAAACCTCCTTAATTTTCCAGAACTGTCCAAACTCTAAAAACTACAGGTATAAATAAATGTGTGCGTATTCAAAGAAAATCACGGAATTGACGTCTCTTAAGAGACGCCCTGTATGTAACCTTAAGATTGCCACCGGTTTTTCAGTTACCTCCGCAGGGGAAAACATATACACGCACACAGGAGGATGCCTCAGAATCAATCCTCCCCTGGTGCCCTGGGTCTGGCTGCGAGTCCTGAGGAAGGGATCAGGTCAGAGGTCGCCTGTCCCTCCTCCTCCTCCTCCTCCCCCCCCCGCTCCTCGCTGCTCTTCCAGAAGTAAGGCAGCGGCTCTGCACCGCGATGCCCCAGAACAGCATCATCACCCCGACGTCAGCCCAAGCAGGGATCCCGCTTTTAACTGGTGCTCACCGAGTCCTGCCCATTATTAGCCAGAGAGAAAGAACTCCCTGCCTCTGTCTCCTGTCCCCAAACCAGACCAAGCACCCGGAGGCCGAGGCAGGCGGGCAGGGCTCAGGGATCCACCCGACGACGGGAGGCTCACTACTCTCACCGCTTTCTCCCTCCGTCAGGCTCCGCACCGAGGTGCACAACGCCTGGTGGGAAAAAAAAAAAAAAAAAACAAAAAACAGCAGAACAGCCCTCGTTGTCAAACAAACAGCAGGAACCGGCCACACGACAGAAAACACGCGGGTATCTGATCTTAAAGAGCAGCGGTGAGCAGCCAGCAACAACTTTTCACTCCTAGGCGCAACACCCACCCCCCACCCGTTCCGCCCCCCTTCAGAAGAGAAAGCCTTTGACTGTCCTCAATAGGCAAATAAATGAGTAACCACCGTCTGTAACTTCCCCTGGGCTGACATATTCCGGGGCCGAAACTGATTTACATGCGAAGGAGGAGGAAGGGGGTGAAGAAAGCGCGCAAGGGAAAAAGAATACGAGTAACCCTGGGAGTGTGAGCAGAAGACTCGTCTCCTCGCCAGCAGAAGAGGCACTTTGGAGAACGGTGCGCAGCACTCGGTTGCACACTGCGCCAGTGCGGGAGCGCGGCAGCGGCCGGACTCCCCCGGGGCTCGCCACGGCCTCCGCAGCGCCCCCCGCCCGCCGCGCGGGGCCCGCCCCCTCCCCGCAGTCCCGGCCCGAACCGCCCCACGTGCGCGGCTCTCCGCGCGGCCCCCCCCTCGCCCGCCCCCACCCGCGACGCGACCCCCGCCTCGCCGGGCCGGCCCCGTGCGGGGGGAGGGGGCGAGAGGGGGCGGGGGCGGGCGGGCACCGGGGACGCGGGGGCCCCCTCCTCCCGCGGAGCCCTCTCTCCTCGGGAAAGTCTCGGCCAAACTTTGCTGGGCGCAGCCAGGTGGGAGGGGGCCGCGCGGCGGCCGTACCTTCGCAGACGCCCACTTCGTACTCGGTGATGGAGTCGCCATTGAGCGGGGGGCGGATGACACAGCGCAGCCCCCGGTCGCAGGCTCCGTGGAGCCCGTAGGCGCCGCCGCAGCTCTCGTTCCTCTGGCGCGCGCACATGTAGCAGCAGCCGCAGACGCCCTGCACGATGCTCCCGGGGCAGCTCCGGGGCTCCTCGCACTTGGACTCGTCGCAGGGCAGGCAGACCAGCGCCCGGGTGCCGGAGCGCGCCAGCAGCAGCAGCAGCCCCAGCAGCGAGACCGGGAGGTGCCCGCAGCCGGCCAGCCCCCTGCCCCCCGCCACCAAGTACATCCTCCTGCGCCGCCGCCGCCTCCTCCTCGCAGCCGGGCCGGGAGCGGCGCGGGCGTCCTCCCCTGCGCGGGGCACACGCGCCGCCGCCGCCGCCGCCGCCGCCGCCGCGCCCGCAGCCCGCGGTCCTCGCGCCCCCCTCGGGGCCCCCGGGGCGCGCCTCCCCTCGCGGGGCGAGGCCCCCGCCCCCTCTGCGGGCCGCGCCGACCCCGAGCCCACTAGCGTTGGCGCCAGCGGTGGCTTCCCCTCCTCCTCCTCCTCCTCGTCCTCGTCCTCGTCCTCCTCCTCCCGGGAGGGAGGGGAAAAAAGAAAAAAAGTTTCCTCCCGGCAGCTCCGGTTCAACCCAAACTTCTGGCGGCGGCGGCGGCGGCGGCGGCGGCGGCGGCTGCGCTGGGCTCCAGCCCCGGCCGGCGGCGCCTCCTCCCTCTCCTCCTCCGCGTCGGCCGCCCCGCGGCGGTGGTGGCGGCGGTGGCGGCGGTGGCGGCGGCGCAGCCCCCGGGCCGGTCCCCGCCTCCCGAGCCGCCGAGTGGGCGCGGTGGCGCAGCTCAGGGTCCGCCGCGTCCGCTCCGCGCGCCCCGCTCGCCTCACTCCTGCGCGGCTCCTCCGGGCGCTTGTTTATGGCTCGAGCCTCCGCCGCCCGGGCTGCGCCCTCCCCCATCCTACCTCATCCCCCAGACCTCGCCCCCCCGCGCCGCGCGCCGCTCATTGGCTGCCCCCCCACCTCCCCTCCCTCCCTCCCCTCCCCCGCCCTCGCTCGCGGGCGGCCCGGCCCTTCCTCCCTCACACGCCTCCTCCTCCTCCACCTCCTCCTCCTCCTCCTCCTCCTCTTCCTCCTCCCCCTCCGGCTCCTCCGGCTGGAGCCCGGCGCGCCGAGCCTGCCCCGCGGCCGAGCCTTCGCGCGCCTCCCGGCCGGGGCTCCGCGGGCTCCCGGGCGCTGCGGCTCGGCTCGGCTCGGCTCGGCTCGGCTCGGCTCGGCTCGGCTCGGCTCGGCTCGGCTCGGCTCGGCTCGGCTCGGCTCGGCTCGGGCTCGCGGCGCGCAGCGCGGGCAGCGGGAGGCGCCTGGGCCACCGCGGCCGGCCCGGGCGTCCCGAGGCGAGCCGCTGCCCCTCCTGCGCGGGCTTTGGGTTGGGAGAGCCGCGGGTTCCGCCGAAGCCCGGGGCCCCGGGGGGGGGGGGGGGGTGCAGCCTTGGCTGAGGCACCCTCCGGATCGCAAGGGAAGCCGGTGCACGGAAAGCTCCGCGAAGGGATGAGAATCCATCCTGCACCCGGGCTGGGGAGAGACTTTGAGAAAGACACTGTGTAATGGAGTCTCGGGAAGCTCGAGACGCCTCCAGCGAAGCCGCTGGTGGATTAATTAAGTGCTTCAAACGGTCTAGGTAAACGCTCGGCAGGGGCTGGGCAGGACGGCGGAGGGCTGCTGCTGTAGCTCCAGCTGAATCTTAACTGTCCACATCCTGTGTGTTTGGTCGCTCTGCTGTGTGTGCGGAGGTGCTGTTACGGGAGGGGGCGGTGGATGGAAAGGAGCAGAGCTGAATTTCTCTCCCCTGGGTGAGGCCAAACACTGGATTACTACAAGTCTTGACATGATTGGACCCGTGTATCTCATGCATCATTAATGTCATCTGACATTGCCCTGTTCTTTCCCAAGCTCCTGGACAGAAGCGGTGGGTTCCCTCTCCCTCTCTCTCTCTCTCTCTCTCTCTCTCTCTCGTTGGCTTATTTACTGTGAATGTATTAATAAAGAAGGTATGTGGCAAGTATTATTTGTGATAAACCTGGTAAAGAAGTAACTGAAGTGATGCAAAATGCGCTGTGTGGAGGTGGTTGCTCTTCTGTAGCTGTCAGAAAATGTTCTCGAAATGACAGGCTCTGAATGACCCATCACTCACAGGATATGTACCAAGGTCAATAAAATTAGCGAATTAAGAAAAAGTGACTTGCATCTGTATAAGGGGGGAAAAAAAATCAGGTCCTGTGGCAGGTGTGAGGTAGGACTGGGCAGCAAACCTTCCGATCCAGAATAGTCTGGCTGCAGAAAGGTGGCAGCCAAGTGGATCCTGAAAATCGTGACTAATGAACCAAAAGTTAATAGCACAGCAATGTAAAGAGAAAGGAAACAAAGATGCCTTTGAAATCCTCTGTTTTCGGAACAAATTTATACTTATCCTAGATATTTTGGATTTACCCACTCTAATTCTGAACCAAAACCCAAAGTTAACCAGTGCAATAGTCCCTAGTCACTGGCATCAGAAAACTAAGCATTTCTCCCAATCATTTTTCTTTGTCCTGAGGCGAAGAGACTCATTAACTATTACTGATTATCAGTGGGTGATAGAGAGGATGTTCAACAGTAGAAAGGGGGAATGAGCATCTCATTTTCTAGAAGGGTTTAAGGAGATATTGGTATGACTGGTTTCCAAAGATTTGTAGAGGCAATTCCTGTAGTAGTGTAGGAGGTCAGATTAGATGCTCTCTAAAAGACCTTATACCCTGAGATTCTATAATTGTAAGTATTGGTGAAAACATTTGAAATATGCTTGATTTTCTACTAGAATTCAAGAAAGATAAAACACACAACGCCGTGAAACATGATTGTTGCTTGTACTCCAACAAGGCACTAGCACTTCACTGTGGGATTTGCCAACAAACTGTCATCATTGTGCTGTGTTAAAAGGCCTTTACCACTCTTGCAGAGAGGTTATCTATATTTCTGTTCAAATGCAAGTATAAAGACATTATTAAAATATAGCAGATAACATTGTAGGACTCACCGGGAAAAGCCAAGGTCAGGTGATAGGAAAAAAAAATGCGGGAGTGGGAAAGCTGTCGATTGAAAGAAGGATCATTATCAAGGTCTTGCTTTTGTGTTTGTGTTTTTTATTTCTTTAAGGCAATATATTAAGGGTTAGGGGAAGCTAGAGATTGAACACAGGCAAGGGATGATATCGAGGTCACCATCCATCGTTCCTGGGATTCCAGAGGAAGGTAGTCAAATACAAGGTGATAAAGGCTGGCTTCTTATGGGAATTCAGGTTAACCTTAGAAAGGACTGGAGAGATTCCTAAGACTAGGATGGATGTATGAGCTTAGAAAACTCAAGTTATATGTGGTCTTGTACCGTAGAGTTCATAGAGAAGCAAAGGAGAAAACAGGAAGAGTTAACACGAAGCCTGAAACTAATAGTAAATAAGAAGCCAGCAAGGGCCTGGGAACTTCTCTGAAACCAGTGTGTGAACGAGGAGCTCAGTTATGAAATAGCACTTTCTTCCCTGGGATCCAGGAGGGACTATTGGGTGGCCAGAAGTCAAGCCTGAGTGAGATTAAAGCCCAAACACAAAAGAATTCCCTCATCTTTAGAGACCAGAGTAAAGATACAGAAGAAACGATAGGTGGGCCCAACATGGTGACAATTGGGGGTCAAGGGAGAAAGTGCACTGGGAGGGATTACGTAGACTGTAAGGCATATACACGTGTTAGAGCCATACATGGAATATGGTCTAAGGCTCCTCCTCTGGGAAGTGCCTTGAGCTTATTTCCTGATCTATAACATTTTGTAAATACCTCTGCTTGTAGCATTTATCAGGATATATTATAAAACTTTTTCTAAATAGGTCTGGACCCCACTAAATTGTCAGCTTATTGGAAGGGGAGCATGACTTGTAAGAATGTATGCGTGCGTGGGTGAGTTGAAAAAGAGAGGGAAGGATTATAGGCAAAAAGATGAATGTTCTTGCCTTCAGCCTTTCTCTCTTGGTCTTGGTAAATGCCTCTAAAATAAGCCCTTGAAAGGGTGGTTGGGCAGGAAGGGGTCTTCCAAATTGGGGGTAGGTGGGTAATGCACAAAACAAAATCCCACAGGTCTAAAAGGAAAGGGAGTTAGACTATACTTCTGATGGAGGTCTGGAAGAAGAGACAGTCCGCCCTCTATTGGCCGTTTGGGGGGGTTGGATGGGAGGAGTTTGCTAACTTCTTGAAAAAGTCTAAAAGTCAAATGCCCAGTTGGGGACCTAGAAGAAAACGGAAATAAAAGAGCAATAGACAGTCCACTGGTATTAGAGCCATCCTCTTTGGTATGGTGCCTAGTTCAACCTCTCCACTCTAGTCCCACTCTCGGATGTTTGTGTTTTCCTGAAATGAAAAGAAAAATGTAGGAGTTGCCTTTGGAGTCTGAAAAACATATTCTTAGAACTGAATTGCACCAGAGGAAAAAGTATCATTGTTTTCTAAAGATATTGCATACATGGTAGAAAGATCTATGAAGAAACCAGGACAAGAAACCTGTTCCTTTCACCTTCTCCAACCTGCCCCACCCCCCTTGGCTCTGGTCTCCCTCAGCTGGGCTCACGTTGGGCTCGGGCCCTTTCAGTGGCAGGGAAATCCCTGGTTTGGGGGCTCCGCCATCTGATCTTGGGCTCTGGATCTGGTACTTGGGCTAGGTTATCACAATCTAGTACCCAATTTTACTAAGGGAGTTCCTGTCTTACCTATCCTGCCTACGTACGGCAGCTGCTCCAGAGGTATTAGAAGAGCAGTGAGGCACACAGGTTCTCTTCTCTCTCGTGCTGTCTATAAAAGTTTGAACGAGATATTTATGCTTTCTGAATCTGTTTCTCCCTTGTAAAATGGAGACAAATTTGAATACTACCCACACAGGATATAGTGTGGATAAAAAAGGTTGTTCTCCTTTAATATTGTTATTTTTAGAGACCTTCTCATTGAGTTTCTCCTTAAATTTTACACTTGAGCTGGAATCCTTGCTATGTGATATCTCAGTACCTATTACTGTGTGACATCTGCCTTGTTTTCCCCTTCTTATGATCTTTCTGTTGGTCCCACTCTGGCAGTCTGTCTAGCTCTGGGGTTGTAGCCTTGGTGATATTTTCTTGGACCTATTCCAGTCTTATTTTAAAGGTTAGTTCATTAATAATAGTTCACAGGGTGTATCATCAATAATAATGATAATAGTAATAGCTAACCTTTGTAGAGTGCCTGCTAACAAGCTCTTCACAAGGGTTACTTTAATTAATGTACAGAAGAGCCCTATAAGGTCAATGCCTGATATTACCTTCAATGCCTAAATGCTGTCTCCCCTTTATAGCTGAGGAATCTGAGGCACAGAAGGCTGTGTGGCTTGCAAAGTCTTAGAGCTCTGTTGGAGGGCTGTTGAGTTAGGAACCCAGTCCTATTATACCGTAAGAGCCTGTGTGTGTAACTGCCTCAGGCAGTAAGTTGGGAATGGCAAATTGCTTTTCTTTTCAGTTTTACTGTTTTTTGCAGACCCAATTTAAGATTTACATCTATGACAAGACCTTGCCTTCTTTGTTAATTTGCATATGAAAAGTTAAAATAGTGATTGGTGTTTTTTTCAAAATAGAAATAGCTTCATTGTTTTCCTAATTATTGAATAAGAAATATTTACAAAGTATTTACTATGTGTATATTTGCTTATTACCTGAGAATACTATCATGACTAGTCTTCACTATAGCCGGTTGAAATAAGTACATAATTACCTGCATTTTACAGGTGGAGAACCAGAGTTACAGAAAGGTTGAATAACATGCCCAATGTCACAATGATTCGAAGGGAAAAATTGGGCTTCAAACACAGGTAGTATAGCTCCAGAATCCATGTTACAGACCACTACTTCTAATATATATTCTTTACAAATATGTGCTCATGGGGATTGGGGGGGGGTATGAGAAAATATAAGCAAGTTTAAGAAGAAAAAGAAGTGAAACATCACCTAAAATCCTATAATTGAAATATTAACCATTAATAACATTTCTTACACATCCTTGAAGGCTTATTTTCCCCTTTAAAGTATAAAATATAAAATGGGATACACATCCTGGTTCATAAATGTTTTTTCACTTATATGTATAAATGGTACATTGATCTTTAGGATGAAAACTGCTTCCTTTTTATTACTACTGAATATTATTACATTGCATGGATATACCATATTATATTGAATAATGCCATATTAATATGCCTTTAGGGTTTGTTTTACACATTCACTGTTGTAAACAAAGCTGCAGTGCATTCCCATTTAGCAAAATCTTTAAACATTTGTCCATTGACTTCATTTAGTGAATTCCCAAAGTGGAATTGCTAATTGTGGATCAAAATGTGTGCCTATTATTTACACAGCCAGATTGCCTTCCAGAAACTTTTATCTGCACACTCCCTCAAACACTTAGTGAAAGTGCTCAAATCATTCTTAAAATGTTTATTTTGGAATTGCCTTGTGTAGTCCCATGGGAAAGTAAGCTTCATTGTTTAACTACCATATATGACTCAATATATTATAACTCAAGTAGATTACCTTCCTCATTCACAAGACTTGGCTCAAACTTAATTTTTATAATCTCTAGTAAATTCATCCTCAAAGGATGGATACTTGGGAATATTTAAAAGAACTGACATATGTTCCAGAGAAAATATGTTTTAAAAAAGAGTTTAGGGGCACCCGGGTGGCTTAGTTGGTTAAGCGTCTGCCTTCAGCTCAGGTCATGATCCCAGGGTCCTGAGATTGAGGCCCCCCCTCCCCTTGGGCTCCCTGCTCAGCAGGGAGCCTGCTTCTCCCTCTCCCTCTGCTTGTGCTCGCTCTCTCTTTTCTCTCTCTCGGTATTAAATAAATAAAATCTTTTTAAAAAGTTTTTTTAAAATGGTGCTCATTTCACAATATTTTACAAATATCAAATCATTATGTTATACAACTGAAACTAATAAATGTTTTATGTCTATTATATCTCAATAAAAAATGATAGACATTGGTGGTTTCCATGGAACCAGCATTCATCTTTTCCAAGTAACTGCTGACAAGGAGACATCGTTTATTTGAATTGTAAATTCTGATATGATAATGTTCATCAGAATATTGGTATTTTTATATTCATATCCTATATATCATACAGATGTTTTGTCATTGAAATGAGAATTTATTACCTGTTTTCTGGGAAAATGGTAGTGCCCATCAATTTTTATGTTCCTTCTTTTCATTCTGGACACACAATAAACAAAGCTTAGCATCTTCTTTGTGGTTAGACAGAGTCATGGAATGTGGATGGAAATGTGGCTGGGGATCTTGCCTTGGCTGGCCTCAAACCTCTCCACAATCTTGAATAATTTTTCATTCTCTCTGTTGGCTGGCTGCAGAGCATGCCAGAGAGGACCTGAGGCACCAGACAAATTTGGAACCACCAAAGGGATAGAACCTGGATTCCTCAATAACTATCTGAAGCTGACCTCCTATGTACAGACACGTTCACATACATAGACCTCACTGCAATCTCAGTGGATGGTGATATTAGTGAGAAATGAATCTTTACTGTGCTAAGTCACTGAGATTTGGGGCTTGTTATAGTGGTCAGCTCATCCTAACATATTTTAGCCTAAACAGAAATAACATTAACTGCTTATTCAGGTTCTAGCTATTATTATATATTCTCAGACAAAATGCCATTTTGACATGCACTTATAATCAACATGCCTTTGTTTGACCATGGAATGGTGTGAAATGATTATGTTACCAATTCTGGCATTTACATTTTTTAATTTTCACAATGTTCTAAGATCTTAGCATTTTCTTAGGACTGAATAGTGGCAATTTAAATAAATAATGTCAAAACTTTTCACTTAGTCAAATGAGAAGGTGGCCTCCTCCATTCTGCTACCCAGTGAGAGTGACCTTCCACACTCTCATACTGTCCCTGCCCAATGACTTTATTGTGGGTTACCAAGGTCCTCTGCACTCAAGATGATGAAGCTCTTCAAATCCTCATTCTTCTCTGTTTTTCTGTATCTGACCCCCTGTCAGAATATATTACTTCCTCTCTAAGCCTTCTTTGCAATACTATCCATGTATGCCGCCCTTTGAAGCCTCCCCACCCCAAGTATTACCCTCATCAGGTCAACATCCACAAATTTATTATGGACTTTAAATCAGCACCTCCTTCTACTTATCATTTAGACTTAATGAATATTCTAATATTTTGGTATTGGATTCTAAGGCCATCACATTCATATTCTTTTCCATTAATTAATTGATTAGTCTTGATAATCTTATTAGCTACATTGGTTGTTCTTCACAAACTTTCTCAAGCTCAAACTAAAATTCATTCAACAAAACAAGTTCATTGACCAAGTGCTAATTGCCAGCAAGCTGTGACCATGTAGATTAGCAAGAAAACTGGAAGATTGGGTTCACAGGGCATGAAGTTATATAAGGAAATTCCAAGAGTGTCTCCATTATCAGCTGATTATTGTCAAAGACCATGTCATGTTTCTTGTTTAGATTTGCCAAGGAGAGGAGCCAACTAGCAATGCCAATCACAGGTGTTTAAGGAGGAAGACTAGTCAATTTTTTCCTTGACAAATTAGTGACTAAATCAGGAATATCCTCAATGATCATGAGACCTTGTGCCATAAAGTGCTCTAATGGAAAGAACATGATCTTGGGAATCAGATTGACCTGGGATGAAATTCTGACTGTGTTAATTACTGTCCATGTGGCTTTGAATAAGTTTATAATAAGAGCTTCATTTTTCTCATCAGCTACTTAGGAAATTGGCACCTACAGGATTCTGAACATATAATAGATACTTAATAAGTCTTCTAGCATGTTTAATGATGGGATTTTTTAAACCTGTAATAGGTTCAAATATTCACTAAATCTTTGCTATTTTCCAAGCTTTTAAAATGCAGTCTAGTCTATGGTTCTAGAACACAGTAGTACTTCTGGCCTGTGTGAGGATCAAACCCAAGAGTTTCACCTCATAGTGATTATACTCCTTACACTCTGTACTTCCCCTAAAGTCTGTACTTTTCATGTCTGTCTCACCACTTATGGTGCATGATTCCCTATAAGGCAAGATAGGGTCTTTGAAGCCAGCAAGCTGGATCCTACATTTCTAATCACTACTCTGGTTACAAAAATAAATGTCTTTCCTTGTGCTTGAGGGGCCCACTGTCTAGCATGGGCAACTGGTAAGTCAACAGTTTCAATAGAGTGTAATAGAATTTTATAAAATTAAGTCTACTTGAGAAAATTGGATACAGTTTCACAAAACTTTTTCATGAATGAGAAGCGAGTCAGGTTGAATCTTGAAGGAAGAATAGACACTAGGTTTAGGGGACAAGGAAGGGAGAGGAAGAGATTCCAAGCAAAGAAAACAGTGGCATGCCAAGAATAGAGCTTTGTACACAGTAGGCATTTAATAAATGTTATTGAAAGAAGTAAGATAACATGTGCTTTTGCTGTGGGAAAATGAAATTTGAGGGCACTGGAAATGTTAGGGCAGCAAATGTTAGGAGACAAGGCCAGTAAGGTTGGGCTGGACTATAGAGGCATCAAATCTGTAGGAAAGATTTTATTTTTTATTTTTAAAGATTTTTATTTATTTATTCATGAGAGACACAGAGAGAGGCAGAGAGATACAGGGAGAGAGATGCAGGCTTCCCATGGGGAGTCGGATGCGGGACTCGATCCCAGGACCAATCCCAGGACTGCAGGATCATGCCCTGAGCCAAAGGCAGATGCTCGCTCAACTGCTGAGCCATCCAGGCATCTCTGTAGGAAGGAGTTTAGACTTCATCCATTAGGGGAATGTTTGGAGATTTTAGAGACAAGTGACCACATCAGGTTCATATTTTATAAAGATAACGTATTTTCTTGACTTTAAGACACACTTTAAAATATTTTAACAGCTCTGAATGTGGGATGCATCCCACAATTGATGGCATATCATAGTTTAATTGGTAGTTTATTTTCTTTTTCAGTGGTATATAAAATAATGTGGCTTACAAGTTAAAGGTATTTACTAACAAGTTGAAATTATGGCAGGAGAGTACCAGGGTGACAATGGATGAAAACAAGAAAACTAGTAGGGAGACTTACCAAATGGCACAGCTGTGAGACAATGAGCTGTGAGATAAAGCCAACATGCCACAGAGATTTTGAAAATCCAAAACAGGTGAAGAGTTCCTGAGTTTCACGGGTCAAACTTACCTTGCAATTTTCCATTTTGTTCTTTGCCACATGGTTAGAACCTGAAAAAAGCGTTTAGCTCTGCATTAAAACCATATTTTCTCAGATGAACAACCTAAGCATAAAGGTATTATTTAGCATCTATAAGTCATCAGCATTTTGTAAGGAAAGTACTCACTGAGGCTGGAGACCCTTTTAGTACTCTACCCAGGGGTACCTGTTTTGTGTCCAGAGATTTCTTATAGCAGAAAAATATATATTCAGTATTGGAAGAGGCTTCAGATATGTTCAGGTTCAATTCCTTCATTTTATAGATGAGGAAAGTGAGGTCCTTCATGCTGATCATGTTCCATTTGCTGACTCTCAGCAGTCTCACATGGTACACATGGTGTGTGAGGCATAGAGCCCTCCTCCGTCCTCCTCAGTATCAGCAACTTTGTTGTTTGTCTACCTCTGGATTAGTTCTGTCTCCAGTTCTGCTACTGAGCAGACAGTGCGAAAGGATCTTTTGCCTTCAAATGCCACAATATAGCATTAATAAATCCGGTATTAGTTTTTCTCTCTTCTTTCTGACTCACTCCATAGCTGGAATCATATTCCTTTTGCCTACACACCTGTCTGTCTGCATCCTAACCTTGGCTGATTAGTAGTGATGATGTCTGGGATTGCGCTCTGTTGTCTGGACAATTGCTGCTTGAGTTCTGATGGGCACCACCTGTCTTTCTGTGCACCAGCTACTCCCATAGCACCCTGAGGCACTTCACCTGGTCCCAGAGTAGAGTCTCTAGAAAACAAGACCTCCCCACTGTTTTTTCCCTCCATCTAATTCTGGACTGTTTATATAGCATGCTAAGTCTGGCCCTGTTGAATATTTACTCCTTTCTCTAAGCCCCAATCCCTAGGACATTTATTCACTATGAAAACCTCTTTCTTACCTCTCAGAAACAGTGCACACCAGTTGGATGTGTGGGGCTGTATCCCTTCTTATTGGTTGACTCAATTTATTGCTTAACTCCTCAATTCATTGGGATTCCTTCTAATTGGCTTCACTGGTCAGGCATTTGTTCTGATTAACCAGTGGCCATACAGTTTCATTCTTAAATATTTTAAATGTCTCCTCTGCTTCCTAGTAACCATTGGGTGAGCACATGGAATCATATATATGCTAAATGCTTTGCATATATTATCTCTTTCAATCTTCATAACAATCTCATCTTATGGTATGATCAGACATATATTTTTTAAAGATTTTATTTATTTATTCATGAGAGACAGAGAGAGAGAAGTAGAGACACAGGCAGAGGGAGAAACAGGCTCCACGCAGGGAGCCCGACATGGGATTCCATCCTGGGTCTCCAGGATCACGCCCTGGGCTGAAGACGGCGCTAAACCGCTGAGCCACCCAGGCTGCCCTGATCAGACATATTTTTATAGAAGAGGAACTGAGGCTCAGAGAAATTATATAAATATCCCAAGGCCATGTACCTGAGTCAGGATTCAGATCCAGGTCTTGATGACTTCATGCCTCACTATGACATTGTAGTATCCTCTGTCCAGTACCAAATCATCGTGCATTGACTCTGATCTGTTTATCTTACTCTAGGATTAGACCGTCTTGGCTAGGCTGTTTGGTACTTCCATGTCGCTCCTCGAAGATTAGGGCCATAGCCATTTACCTGTTGAGAACCATGAGTTTACCCAAACTCTATTTACTGATCCAGCATCCAGGTTTTTCCCACCCCCTCAGCATCCAACTCACCTGCTCCTCAAATATCTACGATGATGCATAAACTGTCAGACGTGTAAGGATTCAAACGTCTTTCTTTATTCTCCTGTTTTTACATTCTAAAAGCCACCAAAGAACTAAGGAGACAGTTCCATTTGGTTCCTGATTTATTTCTCACTCTAGAACTCTCTTTAATTTTATTTTTTAGTTGCAAAAATGAAATGTGAGGAGCATAAGCCTATCATCAGGGAAGCTTGCCTGCAGAAAGAGTAACTAAACATACACAAAGTATGTTTAAAAGTGCCTCACAAGAATAAGAAACATAGATGAGTATTGTTTTTCAAAGCACTAACATTATCACCTTGAGAAAATAAGCCCATTTTCTAAGAGAGTTGCCGTTTCTCAAAATATTTTTGGAACCAACCTCTAATCCGATTACAAATTTACAAGGCAATTAGACTTGTTAGGTTCATACCTTGGTTTTGATTAAAAATGTAAACATAGGTCTATAAATCAATAAAATTGATGGACATTGCCTCCCCCAAATGGAAATACATAAGGAAAGGTAGCTCCCAAAAGAAGAGATATAAATGACCAAAGCACATATGAAAAGATGTTCAACCAAATATAGTCAAAGACATGCATATTAAAATAATGAGAAAACACTTTTTATCTGCTAGGTCGACAAACATTTTTAATAATTGGCAATATCCAGGGTTAGCAAGGATGGGGGCAATAAATAATCTTATTACTTATTGACAATAGTGTAACTTGGTATAATTTTTCTGGAAGTCAGCTTAGCAATACATATCAAAATATTAGTTGGACATATCCCTGATCCAGATATCACAATTTTAAGAATTTATTCTAGGAAAATAATTCTTACTCTAGGAACATTTCTTATTCAAAAAACTCCTTTCCTAAGAAGAAGAAGATAAGGTCAAGTGCAGCAACATCTTGCAACCAGGATGTCCATGATAGTCCTGTCCATAGTTAAAAAATTGATAACTGGGATTCCCTGGGTGGCTCAGTGGTTGAGGAGCTGCCTTTGTCTCAGGTCATGATTCCAGGGTCCAGAGATTGAGTCCCACATTGGGCTCCCTGCAGGGAGTCTGCTTCTCCCTCTGCCTGTGTTTCTGCCTCTCTCTCATTGTGTCTCTTGTGAATAAATAAATAAAATCTTTAAAAAAATAGATAATTAACTAAATGTCCATTAACAGTGTGTTGATTAATCTATGTAATGGAAAATTATAGTTATTAAAATGATGATGTGTATTAGAGAAATATCCACAATATAGTGTTTGTTTTTATTTTTTATAGTGTTGATTTTTCAAAAGCAAGTAATATAATAATATTATAACTATAATTAGTGTAATACAATCATATAAAATTATGGTAGAATCTCATCCCATTTTATTTATCTCCATATCGCTCCACCCACAAATACAGATAAATATTCTGGAAAAGCTATTTTAGTAATATATTAAGAGTGATTATTTTTATGTTAAGACTTCATGCAATTCTTTTAAATTTTATTTTCATACCATTATCATTTCTTTATCTTATAGATTTTATTTATTTATTCATGAGAGACACAGAGAGAGAGGTAGAGATATAGGCAGAGGGAGAAGCAGGCTCCCCGTGGAGACCTGGGTGCAGGACCCCAGAATCATGACCTGAGCCAAAGGCAGACCCTCGACTACTGAGCCACCCAAGGCCCCCCCCCCCTTTTTAAAGATTATACCATTATCATTTCATGCAATATATTCTTATATTGTTAGGTTTTATAATTAGGCAAAAATAAATAAAAAATTAAATAAATAAACAAATAAACATAAATAAATCCATTTATATTTGAAAAATAAATCCATTTATATTTGAAAAAAAAATATGATACCTAGCTGATCCTGATACCTAGCTGGATCATTCACAATCTTTACCAGACATGGTGTGCAACAATTTTGGACAGTATTCAAAATAAAAAATGCACAACAAATGAAGTGAGCTTGCCACTAACGTCATTCTTTTTGTCATGTGAAACACAGATCAATCTCAAAAGAGAATTTACAAGATTGTTTAGTAACATCATTGAAATCAGAGTCTCCAAATGGTGACTACGTATAAGTGCTTGATGCTTATTTGAAGATAGAATTCTGGACTGTTTGTTGACAAAATCATCTTGCCACTTTTCCTGTTGTGCCTCATATACTCTTTTTGTTTACATCAGTTTTAATAAAAAAAATTGAGATAGCTGAGCCCCAAAGAAATTTTCTCACTCGGTGGCTGAACAAGCCATAATTTCTTTAGCTTTGGCACGCATCGGTAAAAGAATGCATATTTTTACTTGCTTGACCAAGCTCAGGAATCTGCAAGTCTGCTAACATTGCATTATGTGGATGGTGCCCTGAATAATACCATGTGCTCTGTCGCAAAAGCCGAAGATGCGCTTGTGGAATTTATTTTATTCCGATTTATGAGGACTGCTGCACACAAATAGATTATTGTAGTGTCTGTGATTAATGGGACACCACACGGCTGCGTGGACTTCATAAATCATTGGATGCAATGTCTGAGTGAATTTTACTTGCAAAATCAGTTTCAATCAGCTTGGCTCAAAAACTGGGTAAAGCAGAAAGATGTGTCCAGTGGTGGGAGGTATCAAGGATTGTGTAGCAGCCAGTACCGGTCCAGTTTTATGTCTCTTGTTATCAGTGATGTGGAAGAATGAATAAGCAGGACATTAATTAAATCTGCAGAGGGAATTGGAAATGTCACAAAGGCTGAGAAGGCCAGAGAAATGATACAAATTGGCCTAAATTTCGTGATAAGTGGGGGTTGGAATAAAGGACAAAAATACAACAGAGCATGTGTGCACACACGTACACACAAATCAATAAGCGATGAAACAAATCAGTTAATTTTATAACTCTCTTAAGATCCTGAGTATCATATGAAAACAGTTTGGGGATAATGAATATTAAAAAAGAATGCCTGCAGGGTTTTATTCTAAGATCAATATTTACCATTTGTTTTGTTTTTAAAGTAATGGGTTTATTGCTTTTTTGATACATGAGTAATACATATTCATCATAAAAGAATCAGGAGCTACAGATCAGCAACAGTAAAAAATATTCCTTTAATCCCATCATTCAGTGGGATATACATATATATCAAATATATATATTCATATATATCAAAATGAGAAAATCAGATCATATTGCATATTCAGTTTGGTACCCAATTTTATTTGTGTAAGAATACTTTTTTATTTTTTAGAGGCCAGGTTCTTGAGAATTGTGGTCTATATACACCTTTCTCTGGCTCATTGAATTTGTTCCCTTCAATCTCAGTAATTAAAAGCTCTGAAAAAAAACGACAAAGGACTAATATTTGTAAAGGCTAAAGCTGGAGAGGAAAAAAAGGTAAATGAAATTTTCTTTCTTTCTTTCTTTTTTTTTTTTTTTTTTTTTGAATATTGTGCCTGCTCCTGGGAAATTCCTGACACTACCAGCTAGCTGTTATTTCTCTGAGCCCTTCGGGGTCAACCTTTCATCAAGGGAGCAGTCACAGAATTCCCCCAACATTTCCTGGCCTTGTGGTGAAGCTGGCCCTCTGATCCTGAGAATTATTGGCACTTCAGCAGAATCACTATTATGAACTGAGGAACACTCCTATTTCCAGAAACAATTTAAAAGGGCGAGGCGATTCCTATATGGAAGATTATTCATGAGGGTGGAGGAATGTAGTCGTCTGAGACAAATGTCCTTCAGAGGATGCAGTTAGGGGAAGCATGAAAGGAGGGAAAGAAGAAAGAGAAAGGAGCATGGGAGGAAAGAAGAAAGGGGAAAAAAATGAAGAAAAGTTCTAGTTTGGGGCCCCGAAATATAGCTCTGAGCTAAGAACAATGGAATAAATGAAATAAGCTTGATTCAAGCAAACACAGGCAGAACCTGAATCCTCTTCTGAATCAAACCTGAAAGTGTAGGGAGATTGTCAAATCAAGGAAGAACAAAGTCATTCCTGGAGTTAATTTAGGGGCCTTGAACTTGGCATCAAGTAGACTTTGGGGGTCAGTGTCCCCTGTCCCAGCTATGGGTTCTTGGTGAGGAGGGTCACACAGACTGCCCTGTCACTCACCTGTCCTCGCAGTGGCCACATAAAAGGGAAAGGGCCAGGGGTGGGAGTCCCTGGGTACTAATTTCCAGTTTTCCCACCCACCATCCAACCAGAAGTTTTTAAGCACTTCCTGTCACCTCTTTGGGTCTCAGTGTTCTCATCTAAGAAATGACAAGTTAGCCCTGGATCACCTCTAGTATCCTTTTTAATAGACTAGTGCTCCTAAATCTCCACAGCACATTAGATCTACCTTGGGAGCTTTCAAAACCCACCATGCAATGTCCTCCCTCCACGCCATTTATATTAGAATTCTGGAGTGGGACCCGTGTCAGTATTTTTATGCTCCTCAGGTAATTCCCATGTGCCTCCAAGGCTGGAAATCTGTGAACTGTGCTAGATGAGTTTTGATTCTTAAAACATTAAGAAAAACAATAGCTAACATTTACTGGATGCTTACTTTATGCCAGAAGCACTTTATATATTATGCTTCATTTAATCCTCATGAGGACCTCAGGAATTGAAACTTTCCATTCCTCCAATACTACAGATGCAGAAATTGAGACTTAGGGGGCTAGGTAATTTGTCTGAGGTTACCCAGCCAGTGAGTAGTGAGCTAGAATTCTAACATAGGCAATTTGATCCCAGAACTCAGGATCCTGCCCAGTAAGCCACACCAAAATACAGAAATCTAAACAGCATCTTGTAAGTGAAATTAGGCTTTGGAAGTTTTGCAGAATTACCATTTTTTTCCATAAATTAGAACTGGGCGAGAACGTTTCTTTCTGATTCTGTTTCCTGTCTGTACTTCAAATTTTGTAATTTAGTATAATTTTCACTCAGAGTAAGTGCAAGAGGGGCTGCCTTATAAAGCATCTGTATAAGTATTGCCATACGTACTGTTAACTAGTACTTACAGACTTGCTTACTATGTGCTAGCCACTATCCTAAGTGCTTTGTGTGGAGCTGACCCTTGGACAACATGGGTGTTTGCTGTGCAATTCCCCTTATACGTGTTTCTTTTTTTTTTTTAATATACAGTACAGTAGTATAAATATATTCTTTTTTATGATTTTAATAATATTTTCTTTTCTGTAGCTTCCTTTAATTATAAGAATACAGTATAAAATATATATAACATACAAAATATATTTTAATTGACTGTGTAATTGGTAAGACTTTTGGTCAATAGCCTTGTAGGCTATTATTACTAGTTAAGTTTTGGGGAGCCAAAGTTCTATGCAGAAATTTGACTGGGGTGGGTATTGATGCCCCTAACCCCTACACTGTTCAAGGGCCAACTGTAATTTTAAAAAAAATGACCATGATATTTTGAAGACCTTCTCATCAAAAAGTAGAGTCTATTTCTTTATCTCTTGATTCTGGACTTGGCCAGATGACTTGCTTTGGCCAATAAGACATCACCAAATGTGACACAAGTAAAAGTTCAAAAAGTGCTTGAGTAGTTGTGTGGGACTTCACATTTCTATCTCTTAGCACCCAGCCACTACATGAAGAAATCCAGGTGACATTGCTAAATGTTGGGGTTCTGTGGCTCTGTCACCTAAGCCAAGTATGACATGTGAGTGAGACCATCTGGAACCAACTAGCCCCAGCCGACTGCCAATTGACCGCAAGAACATGAAATATCCTGGTGAGACCAGCCCAAGAACCACTTGGCTGAGCCCAGTGCAAATTGAACCCAAAGAATAAGGAGTCAAATATTGTTGCTTTAAACTATTAGGTTTTGGGGCATTTTTTTTATGCATCAAAAACTAACTGATATATATCTATTCACTCCTTTATTTCTCATAAGGCACTATCACGTAGATTTTATTATCTCTGCTTTATAGATGAAGAAACTGAGATAGAAGAAGGTTCAGTGTTTTGTCCAAAGTCACTTAGCTAGGAAGTGTGAACTCAAATAAACTGGCTCTACAATCCATGCTCTTAACACCCATGCTATACTATCTTAAGAGCTCTAGGTAAAGTTCTGAATTTAAAACAGAACAATCTTCTGTTTAAATTTTGGTTGAATTCCTAAAAAAATCAGTATATATTAAAACTGCAAAAATACTTTTATATGTTTACATATATTTACATATGTTTATACACAAAACAGAATTAGGTTCTAGGATGAGATAATTATAAACAATTCTTTTTAGGAACATAAAAAAATCCAAGAAGATATTTAAAAATGATGCAGGATACAAAGACAATTCTTTGCTTAAGGAATTGGTCTGTAAGTGTAGGAAGCATATCCTCCTTCGGCTCTGCCTACCAAGTGCCAGGAGCATAGTCTTCCTTCATTGTAGCTACAAAAAAAATCCCCCCAAAACTTCAAAAAATGGATAACTTGGGTCCCCCTCCCAGAGAGTCTGTTTAATTGGTCTAATGTGCAGGCAGGGTTAAATCTCTGGTACAGCTGAAGCCCAATTAAGAACTAGTAGAATTCAGTCTGTGATGAAGGACAAAGCCTTTATCTCATAAGCAGGCCATCAAGAATGGTAATGCAAGGGTTTCTGGGTGGCTCAGTGGTTGAGTGTCTGCCTTTGGCTCAGGTCATGATCCTGGGGTCCTAGGATTGAGTCCCACGTCGGGCTCCTCACAGGGAGCCTGCTTCTCCCTCTGCCTGTGTCTCTGCCTCTCCCTCTGTGTCTCTCATAAGTAAATAAATAAAACCTTTTAAAAAATGGTTATGCAGGTTGTGCACTGTACAATCCTGGGGGGCACGTAGTCACAAAGACTGTGAACCACTCCTCAGTTATCAGATAGGAACCACACACTTGCTGGCTGCCTCAAGTGAGATCACATGTGAAATATTATGTATATACTTTAGTTGACGTGGGATTTTTCCTTGAACAACTTTCTTTAGCTGAGTACTATTTTAAATTATTTAGGCTGTATCTCTCTTCATAAAAGCCTACAAGATTTTATTGCATGTATTAAAAATTAAGCTTTATAAAGTTTTTTTAATTAAAAATACCACATACCTACAAAGTCACTACCCATATACCATCTCTTGTCTTTTCCCAAGACAGCCTGTTCTATCAGCAGCCATAATAAAATAATCCCAAGGAACTCAAATTTTACCAAGGAACTTCCCGAATTAGAAAGACAGTACAATTATAAATATTCTTGGAAAAATAATAGGCATATTACCCTGTTGGGATGTGTGAACATATATATATAAATATATGGAGAAGATGGGAGTTAATTATTTTATATTATAAAGGGTTATGTATGAACGTCTGTGTGTCTCCCCCTTGCTCCATTCATATGTTGAAACCCCCCAAAGTGAACATAATTGAAGATGGGGCCTTTGGGAGGTAATTAGATGAGGTCATGAGGGTGGTGACCCTTCCTTATAAGAAGAGGAAGAGAGGCCAGCCCTTTTTTTCTGCCATGTGAAGACAAGGTGAGAAGGTAGTGGTCTGCAAGCCAGGTGGAGGGCCCTATCAAGAACAGAATCTGCTGGCATCTTGATTGTGGACTCCCAGCCTCCACAAACTGTGAGGAAAAAAAAAGTCTGTTATTGAAGCTACCCAATCTATGTTATTTTGCTATAGCTGTCAAAGTTGACTAAGACAGAAAGCAATTCTTTAGGAAATATATCTGTCTTACAAAGGGTCTACTTCATGAAACTTTGTAAAGCAAGCTTCCTTATTATAGTGATAAAGTGACTTAATCTCTAACAATATTCTTTGGGTCACATTTATTAAGAATCTGCATATTTATCTGGCATTATTTTGACAGTATGTATTGAGTTGCTACAATGTGCCCGTCACTATACTAAGGTCTGGATATTTCAATTAAGATGAGACACTGTTTCTGCCCACAAATAGCTTCCAGTTTGAGAAGATGTATAAACTGACAAGTCAAACACAACCTAGCATGTGGTGAAATAAGAGTTGTAAACAAAATGTCCAGTGGAGAGTGCAGGTGAGTCATCTTGGCAGAGGGGCAGGCCCTTATTAGAAAGATGGATTGGATTGAGTCTTTTTTTAATTTTTTAAAAAAGATTTTATTCATTTATCTGACAGAGCACAACCGCAGAGGGAGCAGCTAGCAGAGGGAGAAGGAGAAGCAAGCAGAAGGAGAAGGAGAAGCAGGCTTCCCACTGGGCAGGGAGCCCAATGCGGGGCTCAATCCCAGGACCCAAGGATCCCAGGATCATGACCTGGGCTGAAGGCAGACGCTTAACTAACTGAGCCTCCAGGTGCCCCTGGATTGAATCTTAAAAGACTAGTTGACATTTGCCTGCTGGAGAAGCAGGGAGAGGAGTGATACAGCAGGTGCAAAGGCACTGGGGCTGACAAGTGAAGTGTCAGAAGCATAAATCTGGGCCTGAGAGGGGGCAACAGTGATGAACTTGAGGACATAAATTAGTTATATAGCCTGTTCAGAGCTTTGGATATCATGTGAAGGAATTTAGATTTCATCCTGCAGAAAACTGGCATTTTCAGAAGTTGAAAAGCAGAAAATAATATCAATTTTGTCCTTAGGAAGAAAACTGCAGCTTTGTGGAGGACAGGCAGTGATGGGGGAAAGACAGACGGTCCAGGAGACAGTGTGGAGACCTGTGCTAATGGGCAGCACACCTGCCTGTCTAGGTTCCACCCTCTACAGTCAGGCCAGGAGCTGATGTAGGCATCAGTGTGGGTTGGAAAGAAAGCATGAAGGAGGCTATCTTAAACAAACAGGCCAGACCCCAGCTGTCCTTCCCGGAGAGACAGTGAATAAACACAGGAAGCAGCATGCAGGTGTGGAGTCTGCTCCAGAGGGGGCAAGGGAGGCTAGAATCCGGAACCTAACCCAGTGGGAAAAAAGTGTCAGAGAGGAGAAACAATGGAACAGGAATCCAAGCCAGAGGGTCTAGGAAAGAGGTGCACAGGCTTTAGGCAAGCGTATTAAGAATGGCACAGATAACATGCTGGAACTTAAGAAAATTCGGTGTGCATCAGAATCGGGGCTTGCTACAAGAAAGACTTCTGGGCCCCTCCCACTGAATTTCTGACTCCATAGGATTGGAGCAGGGTCTACTAACCCACGAATACCCACATGATGCTGACACCACTGGTCCACCAACTCAGTTTTGAGTAAAGAGGCTCTCAGGGGACTTCCGGCTGTAAAATGACCTGAATCAATGTCAGGATTTAAAACCACTTGAACCTTCTGGTGTAGACATTTAGTTACCAGACTGGAGAGAGGTCTGAGTGGGTGGAGGAAGGCCAGTTCCTGACAGAGCAAACATAAAATCCGAGAGGAACCACAGCGGAGTAGGCAGCTGTACATGAACACCAAATGAGACTTGATTAAAAAAAAAAAAATGGTTTCTCTTCTCTGCAGGCAGCTGCTACAAAATGGGACTAATGGTTGTTTAAGGAAAAGTGAGAGAATGAGGCAGGCCTGAGCAAGCACTACACAGACACTGTCTCATTGGAAACTGGATCTGTCAGCTGGGAGCTGAGAATCTACCCATGCAACCCTTCACTGCTCCGGCAACCCCACCTTGGGAGCATCTAGGCCCCTCTAGATTGACAGGATGCAACCCCCTTATGAAATCTTCCAGTTTTTTGGGGGCTCCCTTCAAGCAGGAACGTAGGTTTTTGTTGCACTATTAAAAAGAAAAAAAAATAAGTGAAGATAATCAGATTCTTGAATTGATTTAATTATGGTGCATCTTTTAATATGACAGACTGAAGAGGTTTCTAGAAACTAGGCCGAATTTTCTGGAGAGCTGCCAGCAATCATACGGCATGAATACATATATAAGCAAGATGTTAATGCTCTACAATTTTTTTCTTTTCTGACTTAAGCTGTGAAGGTAACAGCAACACTGAAGCCATAGCCAGTACAACCCAAGCAACAGATGGCAATTTGTTTAAATTGCAAGATGGATTTGAAATTGGAATTGATTAAAATACTAGTGCCTATAGTAGATGAAAAGGAGTTGATTCATTTTCCAAAATCCTTCAAATATGGAAATTATTAATCAGTGAGTCAGCTAGTTTATCACTAGGTATCAGCAGCTACAAACACAAGTTCTTCTAACATTCTTATCTTTGCGACACAAATTCCTTTAGTTCCGTGAGCAAACAAACACTCCAATCCCACATCACTGAATAAACATCAAATGTAATCATCAACAGCAACTAGAACAGTGTAGGGTATATATACTAGGTCCTTGGTATGTATTTATTGAACAAATGAGTGAATAAATGAATGAGTGCCAAATCTGAAGGTGGAGGTAACTGGCAGCCTGGCACCAGACAGGGATTATAAAGATGGAAAAAGTGTTCATGGTTTAGCTACAGAACTCCACCTGTAGAAAGCAGGAGATGCAGAAGGAAAGAAGAGAGGAGGCAGAGAGGCAAGAGGAACAGGAAAGCCTGGATTATTGGTCAGGACGTTTTTTGGGAGACCTGGAAGATTAGCCCAACAGAGACATCAATGACTGAACTCCTGATGCAAAACATTCTAGCAAAGTAGCTCTTCAAAGAACGGAATAAAATCAACATTGACACAAACAAGCTCTTGGTCCTAATGATTTGGCAAGCAACTGCTGCAAATCTCAAGGGGGAAAGGGAGAGAGACTGGATCGGCAGTTCAGAGTCCACTTCAGCTGTCTTGAAGGCTCTTTGGGGAACATAACTGTTGAGATGCTGAAGTGCTGGGGATACCAATTTGTTACTTAAAAAACGTTTATTGATCTTCCTACCACGTACAAGTGCTTTGCCTGGTACAAAAGTGAATAATATGGAATAACTGTCCTCAAGCATCATACAGTCCAAATGGAGAGAATATATAGGCCCAGAAATAATCGTATAATAGGACAAATTTCAACAACTGCCCAGAAGCCTGAGAATGATTGAAATATTCATGTATTTATTTATTCACTCATTCATTGCTTAGAAAGTGTGCGATTCAGTGGATTTTAGGATATTCATAAAATTGCACAACTATCACCCCTATGTAATTACAGAGTATTTTCATCACCTAAATAGAAACCCAGTAATCATTAGCAGCCACTCATCATTTCTTGCTCTCTTCTAGCCTTTGACTACCACTCATCTAGTTTCTGTCTATGGATTTCCCCATTCTCAATTGATTTCCCCAAATTAATTTAAGCTAAACATAAGATTTATTTCTGGAATCTGAAATCTATTCCAATGATGTTTATGACCACACTATCTTGCTTACTATATCTTTGTGGTAAGTTTTGAGATCAGGAAACTTTATTCGAATCCTTCAATTATATTTCTTTTAAATCATGTTGGTTATTTTGGATCTCTTGCATTTCCATATAAATTTTAGGATCAGTTTGTCAATTTTTGCAAAAAATGTCTGCTGGGATTTTGGTATGGATTTCATTTAACCTGTAGATCAAATTAAGGAATATTGTCATTTTAACAATATTAAGCTTTCCAATCCATGATCATGGGGTTTATTTCCATTTATTTAAATATTCTTTAATTTCTTTCAGCAATATTTTGTAGTTTTGAAAGTAATACATTTTACACTTATTTTACTAAATTTATTCCTAAGTATTTTACTGTTTTTGATACTATCATAAATGGAATTGCTTTCCTTTTTAAACATTTTTAATTTAATTTAATTTTTTATTTTAATTCTAGTGTAGTTAACTAGAGTTGTAGTGCAGTGTTAAAGTTGTTTCAGGTATACAATATAGTGATTTGAAAATCCTGTATTTATTTACTTAGGACTCATCAAGAGAAGTGTACTCTAATGGAATTGTTTTAATTTCATTTTCAGATTATTTGTTGCTAGTGTATAAGAATAGAATTGACTTTTGTATGTTCCTCTTGTGTCTTGAACCTTTGCTGAACTAGCTTATTAGTCCTAATAGTTTTTATGTGGATTCCTTAGGATTTATTTTTACAAAATCATGACATCTGCAAATAGAGATAATTTTATTTTTTCCTTTCCAGTATGGATGCCTATTATTTTCCTTTCTTGCTTAATTCCCCTGGCTAGGACCTCCAGTAGAATGTTGAATAGAAGTGTAGAGAATGGATACTTTTGTCTTAGTCTTGACAAAAGAAGGAAAGCTTTTGGTCTTTTTAAAATTAAATATAATGTTACCTGTGGGTTTTTTTTTTTAGATGCTCTTTATCTATAAAGGTTGAGGGAGTTCCCTTCTATTCTTAACTTGTTGAGTATTTTTATTCATGAAATGGTGATAGATTTTGTCAAATGCTTTTTCTGTGTCTGTTGAGATGATCACATGGGTTAATTATTATATGCTGAGCCAGCCTCACATTTCTGGGATAAATCTCGCTTGGCCATAGGCTTACTTTTTATCTGTTGCTAGATTCAATTTGCTAGTATTTTTTTTTTTGAGGATTTCTCATTCATATTTATAAGAGATAGTGGTCTGCATCTTTCCTTTCTTCTGATGTCTGCTTGTTTTGGAGTCAGTAATATTGACCTCATAGAATTAGGTTGGAAATATTCCCTCCTTTTCTATTTTGTAGAAGAGTTTGTGAAGGATTGATGTTTTTCTTCTTTAAACATTTGGTCAGGTTCACCAGTAAAACCATCTCATCCTGAGCTTTCTTCATGGGAAGGTCTTTTTATAATTTCTTAAAAAAACAAATTACTGATTCAGTCTCTTATGTCTATTCAGATATTCTAGTTCTTGAATAAGTTTTGGTCGTTTGTGCCTTTCTAGGAATTTATCCATTTTATTTAGGTTATCACATTTATTAGCCTATAACTTAACTTGTATTACCTTATAATCCTTTTTGTTTCTGTAAGATTGATAATAAAGTTCCATATTTAAATTTTTTATTTTAGTAATTTGAGTCTTCTTGCTTTGTACTTGGCTCAGGATAGCTGAACATTTGTCAACTATGTTGATCAAAGGAAACAAATTTGAATTTTATTGATTTTGTTTTGTTTTTCTGTTATTTTATTTATTTACACTTCAATCTTTATTATTTCCTTCCTTCTGCTTGCTTTAGTTTGCTCTGCTTTTCTTAATTTCTTCTTTTCCTAATTTCCTAAGATGGAAGGTTGAGTTACTGTTTGAGATCTTTCTTCTCTTTAAATATAGATATTTACAGATAGAAATAGCCCTTTCAGCACTACTCCCATTGCTTCCCATAATTTTAGTATGTTTTATTTTCATTTTTATTTATCTCAATATATTTTCTAATTTTTCTTATGGTTTTCTCTTTGGCCCGCTGGTTATTTAGTAGTGTGTCATTTCATTTCCACATGCTTATTAATTTCCTAAATGTATTCTATTACTGATTTCTAAGGTCATTCCATTGTGGTTGAATGTATTTTGTACATTTCTCTCATTTTGATTTTATCAAGGTGTATATTTTAGCCTAACCTATGGTCTATCCCAGAGAATGTTCCATGTGCACTTGAGAAGAAAGTATTCTGCTTTTGTTGGGTGGAATGGTCTAGAGTTGTCTACTGGGTCCAGTTGGTTTATAAAATTACTATAATATAGCATAATATAATATAATATAATATAATAATCCAAATGCTATATGTCCTTGTTGATCTTTTATTTTTCTTTTCATTATTAGAAGTGAGGTATTGAAGTCTGCAACTATTCTTATTAAATTGTCTATTTTCTGTTCAATTCTGTCAGGTTTTGTTTATGTGTTTTGGGGCCCTTGGTTTGGGATTTTTAAGAGGCAGAGAACATCAAGAAATGCACATTCCTCAGACATACATACATAAGCATGTACACTCACATGCACCTCTACATGTTCCTTCAAACAGCCTATTTTTCTGCCTTCTGTGTTCCTTCAAGTGTCATTTAAGAAACTGTTAGGCTACAGTTAAACAAGTTGACAGATAAGCACCAAGCTATTCTCTAAATTGGACAGGTTGGAGCAAAGAATAAGGTGGTGAGTGGAGTGGAAGGCCGAATTATACTGTTAAGTGGGAAACTGTGCTGTAGCATCTGTGGTTAAAAGAGGGAAGTATTACCTCAATGGTAGAGAAAGCTATAACACTATTTGAACCTGTGTATTTTCAAAGTCATCTTGGAACCTTAAGTATAGTATTCCTAAATAGATTAGTGCATGTTGTTAAAGGAAGAGAGAATACTTGTCTTCTAGAATCTGATATCCTCCAGGGACATCAGGGTTCTATTGTCAATGGCAAATTAATATATATTTTCTCATGGGTATCTACTCACACATATGCTTATCTTTCATGATTTTACCTCAAAATATTAGAGATTCAGAATTTTCTGGTAAAACATCCTAAGAATATATCTATCTAAACTTTTCTTGTATTGATTTATATTTTTAATCAATGTTTTTTGTGTTTTCTAAATTAACTTAGTTTCATTTTTCCTAGCTTATTTTCTTTATTCAAAAAGTGGCCCATAAGTTTACTGGAGATTTTCTGGTAAAATTGTTATTTATCTTCAACTAAACTATTGGTAAGTATTGAGTGACTTTGAGTTCAAATTACTCAATTTCTAAAAAATATTTTATTTATTTGACAGAGAGAGAGAGAGAACAAGCTGTTGGAGTGGCAGGCAGAAGCAGAGGGAGAAGCAGGCTCTCAGTGGAACAGGGAACCTGATGCAGGATTTGATCCCAGGACCATAGGATCATGATCTGAGCAGAAGGCAGCTGCTTAACCAACTGAGCGACCCACATGCCCCACAAATTACTCATCTTTATTGTGAAAAGCACCATGTAGAAGTTTTTCTACATATTGTTTAAAAAGAAAGTCGCATACCCTTCCAGTAAGCAGAGTTAGGCATGGGGTTTATACCCTTTGAGGGAAGTGGGGGAACCTGAGAAAGAGACATGCCCAAAATAAAAGACCATTCCTCACCTGGTATCCAGCACCCCCAAAAAGGAGAGATAAAACCCTCAGTCTGGGCCAAAGCTCTCCTTAAGAAGAAGTTTTGGATTCACTCCAGTTCACTGAGAAAGAATATTGAGACCTTGAAACTTTGGCCCCTAATCATGGCCTCAATACTATCACTCTAGAAATATTTATAAAAGGTGCAACCAAATGCTCAGTACGGTATAAAGTAATTCAGTAGAATATCAATAGTTTATATTACCTTGGGGAATGTAGGAGTTACTTACAAAATATATACCTAAGTTGCTGAATAAATTACGATGTTCTATAGGTTTTCAGCCTTAAGTCAAGGAATGTTGGTGCTATGGACTTCTTTCAAAAAAAGATTGCCTGGGCTTCTGTTTGACTACAAGTTGTTTGATGAAGAAAGTAGAACCAATCATCTATCAAGACCACTGAATGCATGACAATAAAGTGAAGCCATCCACATATATGAAGATGCTTATCTTTATTACTTTATTTTATTTATATATATTGTTTTGAAAATAGGAGTTAAGGAGTGCAAGTACCCAGGTCGTTAAAAGAAACTTTAAGATATTGATTAAAAATAAGAATTATTAGATATGTTCTTAGTTTATGTCATTTGTAATTGTTACTCTCCAAAAAGATTTTGCTAACAACCTTATCCTCAATCATTTGGCATGATCAGTTTCTGTATTCATTTTAAAAATGGGGAATCTTTATTTAGCTCATGCACCATAGCCCATAACTCGCCTTACTGTCAAAGGTGCTTTTTGATGTTTTTAAGAGATTTTACTTTAAGGTGACAAAGAGCATAAAACTGTAGATAGTAGAGAGAGAAATGTGCCTGAAACTTGCTTGCCATTTGGATTGGGCAGTTTTGAAGTTGATCAAGTAGGAAATTAGTTTATCAAGTAGGAAATTTGGGGTTGAACAACTTATAAGTAGTATGTTGGGAGAGGTGTATTTTAAGTCAAATTAGGTGGAGTCATGCCTGCAGAGATGACAAAGAGAAACACATATGCAAATCACGAGCATCCACAATTCAATTCTGTGATAGGAAATATTCTCTGCATCCTCTTTGGCATGAGCTTTAAAAAATGGACTATTGTATAAGAATATAATTAAATGCTACTAGGTCCCAGGTAAAAATGACCTGGGACCTTCAAAGTTTAGGGCCAGCTAACCTTTAGTTTATAAAGTTGGGCAAACCAGTGATCTCAGGTTTTGCTAAAATCTGAGCTACTTTAAATTCTCCCACCAAATTCTTTCCTTCAGTTATGATTTTCCAGGATCTTCTCTCATTATCTCTTTGGTGGCCAAATTTAGCCTATTTATAATATCCGACAATTTTTTAATCTTCAAAATGGAATTTTTAAAGATTTAAACTTGATAAATCCTAGATGGCTTCCTCCAATTTAATTTTGCAGGTTACCTAAAAAGAAGTCCTTGTCAACTCCAGCCATAGGAGGCCAAGTCCAAGATTTTCCAAAGCCTACTTCAGCAATCATCTATTGATAAGAGGAAGAAGTAGAAATCCCTTTCTTGGCACAATGGAGTGGTTGTAAATGGTTCTTGGAAAACAAGAGGCCACAAGGAGAAGCTGAAATTTCTTTATTCCATTATAAACTTCTTGGCCCCCCAGCTTCTCCAGTCCAATCAGGAATATGGATAGGCAACTGGACAGATCTGCTCAGGTGAGATTTTAAAGGCAGAGTGGGAAGCATGAACCCACAGGAATCCAATTACAAAAACCATCGGTCTTTTGAAATCTATCAGGTTGGATACTGTGCTTCTCTGCTGTCTTTCAGATTCCAGATTTGGACAAATAATTTTTCTCACACATTAGAATCACTTGGTGACTTCTATCCACTGCTTGAATATTAAATACTAATTTTCTCTACTACTTAACAAGAAGTGGATATGTGGCCAGAAAGTGGTGGTATTGGCCTAAAAGCCAATTAAGAACTCAGTTTGTTCCCAGCTTATGAATATGCAGGAAGAAAAAAGGCTTCTTTATAAATGCCCAAACACACACACACACACACACACACACACACACACACACACACATGCACCACATTCTTCATTTGTCTTGCTATTACAGGCGTTTTAAAGACCACTAGGTGTCACTCTGCACAGATCCCTACGTGAGCAGATGCAAATGAAAGAAAACTTGATCCCGGGTGAAGCTGTTCTCCTTTTCTTTAGGCGGTAGAGACAAGATTCAATACATACACAATATGATTGATTCCCCCTTTCTCATCAGGGAAACTCTTTGATTTATCTTTTATTTAGATCTGAATGTAAACTTTCTGGAGTTCCTTCTTCTAGTGTCAATTTTCCATTCTCTTGAGTTTAAAGAGAAGAAGAAACTGGGGGCTTTTGATGAAGAAACACACGTTGAAGGCTAAAGAATCACATGTTTATGAACCTTGTGGAGGTCTTCCTTTGGGGGTCAGAGAGTCAAGTGGAGCATCTCCTCAGATTCTTGAACCCTTTTGGGTAGAGCAAACTTTATGAGAGTGGGCCACATTTATGGCATGATTTGAAGCTATGATTGCAAGGGTTTCCCTTGCCTCAAATGTCCGCTTCACTTCATTAGTGGGTCCTTCCAACGTGGAGTGAAGGTCACACCAGTGAAATCTTACCGCTGGGTTTGGTGTGCTGCGTAAGTAAGAACATTGTTATTTAGATGTATGTACTGTGTTATATGGTGCCCCTCATGAACACATTAACAGTAAATTATGTAAGTATATTAGAGTTATTTTAGCCATTTTTCCTCTTGAAAGACACAGAGGACATATATTTGAGGGTGTAGGTTTCAAATAATAAAGAAAAAGAAATGAGAGACAGGTCTTGATCAGGATAATCAAACTGGGCAGGATTAGGGCCTAGGAAGTGTAGAGAGGACAGGGAATAAATAGGGATATTCTCTTTGTTGTAAAGTTCCTTATCTCTCTGTCACCCTTCTGTGAATATCCATTTTCTCTCATCTAATTTGGAAGATATAGGAAGGTCTGTAGGTAGATGTGTGTTTCATGGAACAGTTGAAGTGCACAAGAAAGGAAGGGTGGTATGTGAAGTGTCTACCATGATCCAGCCACTATATTCGTGCAGTATGAACATGAATTCACTAAAATTATCCTTCTGTAATAGAATAGGAAAAGGAAATGCACAGTCTTAAGTAAATCTCCGAAGTTCTCATGGCTGGAATGAAGCAGAGCCAAGGCTAAAATAGATTAGAACCTTTATTTGACCATAAGAAGATAAACTGTTTGGACAGCCTGCACATGAACTCAGTGATACATGTATGAGGGCTTTTATTACAGTATCGTTAAATGGGAAAACTAGAAACAACCTCCAAGTTCATGAATAGGATAATGGTTGAATACATTATGAATCTGTTATAAAGCACCTAATTCTGTGAGTAGTTGAAAGGAGAAATTTCCAAGCGAGGTTATAAGATGAAATGGCAAGATGCAAAAGATTATGTACCATCCTATTAGTTTTAAAAAGAGGAAAAATATATTTATATATAATTTATATACAATCTAATTATATATATGTATAAAACACTAGGTTGTACTTCCTCCAAAGGCAGATTTTTTTCCTCTTTTACTCAATGATGTATTCTCATTGTCCAGAACATTGCCCAGTGAGGTGACAGACCCTAAGGTGTCCTTCTAATTATTCATAGCTCATGGCATTCATATCTTTGTGTAATCTCTTCCCCTCAAGTGTGGATGGGACCTGTGACTTGCTTCTTAACAAAAGAATATGGCAAAGGTGATGGGATGTCACTTTTATGCTTAGATTTGATTAGGTTACATTATATAAGGCTCCATTAGCAGACTGGAGCTGGAGATTCTGAAGCCTTGATGAAGTAGGTGGCCATGCTAGGGAGGCCAACAATATGGTAAGGTTAATGATATATATTCATGTCACTGTATATGAGTTCGAGTCCTTTCTGCTGATTAGTATTCCATGATATGAGTCCACTATACTTCATATAAACTTTCACCAGTGGATGAACATTCGCAATCCATCTAATTCCCTGCTATCACAAATAATGTCTTGGTGAATATCTTTGAAACCATCACATTATGGAATCTGAGCATATACCCTGTATCTGAGGAGTGGTATTGCTGGACCATATATAATATATTCCTTACTTTTGCTCAGTACTGCCAGGTTGCTTCTGGAATGGCTGTACCACAGTACATACCCACAGTAGTGCAGGATGTTTCTGGTCTTCTTATATCCTCCCCAAGTGTATCTTTCTTCAAAGTTCATGTTCTTATTATATTTAAGTGATATCCTAGTCATCCACGTCTTGAAAACATTCAAAGACAGGCGTTCAAAGATGAAAAAATACTCAAGAGCTCCAGACATCCATGTATTCTAAGTTAAAAGGTCATCTGAACACCATTTGGTCCGTTACTATTTGTTGTTCTCCACTGATGTCCTCTTTTTTTTATTATGATAGAAAATGATGGGTGTGGAAAGAAAGGGGTATGGAATATCACACTGAGGTTCCAGGGACACAGGCACGTGCGTACGCAAATATGCACCTGTGCACACATGCGTGTGCCCACACACACACACACACACACACACACGGTGGGGATGTGGGAAGGAAGAGAGGCTACATGAAAGTAAAAAGAAACAAGTGATAGTTAATAAGAAAGGAAGATGTTTTCTCTTTAAAGCACTGATTGGGAGTGAAGGTGACAGGGGTAGAAGATGTGAAGGGGATCTTAACAGGAGCTTGTGTGTTTGCGCCTCTGGCTTCACCAGACTGCTTAAGCCATCTCCATGGATAGAACTCAGCGTTGGAGATTTAACACATCTAAAGAGCAATAATTAGTGCTGTTGTTACTTTGTGTTTGGGGAGATGAAGAAAAGGTAAAATACAATGACTGAATTAAGCAATAGGATCATGTCAGCATGACCAATTTCTTCTTTGCTTTTTTCCTTTAGAGCTAAATTGCCCAGGTGTTGGAAAAGAAACTTGAAACCAAATCTCCTCATCACCAAATATTATGTCTTAATTGCTAGGCGTGCCAGGTTTAAATAGACAGCACCAAATCTGCATAGCTGAAGAACATGAAACGTAGGCTTTTAAAAGAAATTGAGATCTACATAGGTTTTTCCTGACAAATTTTGTTTGAAAAATGTATTGAAAAATAGCAATTTCTTTTACCAATTTGATGACTGATTTAAATGGGAACTGTTATACAAATTGGCAGCAGGGAGTATGCATTATTGTTAAATGATAATCCATGCTAATAAAAGGGACTGAGATTTATGTATCCGTGAAACTAATGGTTAAAAAAAGTGGATGTATTTGTGAAATGCAGTCACCTACATACGTACCCATGGTTCGGAAACACCAGTCTGATTCTTTCAGGGGTGTGGTCTCCTCTCTGTCATCTGGGACCTGAAAATAAGGACCAACTCCACCCTCCCCTCTATTAATGTTGTTGATGGGGAAATAGATATATACTGGGAGGAAGGTTCTAGATGGACCGTGAAGATCATCCAGTTTCAGCCTCTATCTGGTGCTTGATTCTCCTCAAATTTGTGTGATGTGACTGTCTAGATTCTGTTTGAATATTTCCAATGATTAAAAGGTCACTTCATCCCAAGATACCCTATTCTATGTGTATGCAGTCAGTAGAAAGATCTAACTTTTGTTCTATTAAAGTAGATATCTACCCATTTAGAATTCTCCCGTAAGTCCTGTATTTTTTTTTTTAAGTCCTGTTTCTGATCTTTTGTATGATACAGAAAATATTATTCTGCCGTAGTGGTGTGGGCCACTGAATGGCAGCAGATTCTGGACTGGTTACTTGATCCATGGCAAAAAAAAAGAAAGGCAATTAATTAAACTGCACCTCCACAGTTCCCTTTAAAATTGGTGCTAGATCCTGCCAATTCAGTGTCCTCTGCATTTGGAATGACAGAAGTCCTCAGGATGGACATTGACAAAATCCACAGTTCAACATAAAACTTCATGTTTCTGAAAATAGCTTTGCTATTGTAACACCTATAGCATTAAACCTCTCTCTGAAGCCAGATTATGGCTTATTATGAAAGGATACACAACCTAGGAGCAGTCCAAATGGAAGAGATGCATAGGCTTAGCTCTAGGGGAAGGGCAGGCTCACTGGCACAGCCTTTGCATATTTACCAACCTGGAAGTTCTGAGATTTTTTTTTAAATTTTTTTTTATTTTTATTTATTTATGATAGTCACACACACACACAGAGAGAGAGAGGCAGAGACACAGACACAGGCAGAGGGAGAAGCAGGCTCCATGCACCGGGAGCCTGACGTGGGATTCGATCCTGGGTCTTCAGGATCGCGCCCCAGGCCAAAGGCAGGCGCCAAACCGCTGCGCCACCCAGGGGTCCCTGAGATTTTTTTTTTTTAAGGGAAAGCGATATAGGGCAGATTTAGAAGGTTAAGATCCTAAAAAATTAATCAACAATACAAAATGAAACTATCTATAGAAAGTGGGAATGAAGTCGTTCACAAGGTCAAGAACTTTCAGAAATCTAAGGTCATTTAAGGACCAGAAACAAGCTGGGGAGAATAGGAGAAACCCACGAACCTGTGCCTATTATCTCTGGATCTCTGTAACTGCCTCCTTGCTTTCATTCTGCTGCCTCTTTATCCACATTCAACACTACAAGCAGAGTGATCCTTTCATTCTTTTACTTAAATTCCTTCAATGTCTTCCCATTTTTCTTGCACCAATGACCAATGTTCTTACCAGTTCCTTCATGATCTGGATCATCCTTCCAGCTTTACTGAATCACTTTCCCATGCCCCCTGCAGCCACATTCGTCCAGTTATTAGAACACACTAGGGTACCCCATCCCCAACACAGGGTTATTGCTATGCTGTTTCTTCTCCCCTTTTTTCTTCTAATTAACTGCCATTTACCATTGAAAATTAAGCTTAAGTGTTGTTTCCTCAGGGGAGCCATTCCTGACCCTCCATTTTAGGTCAGATTTGTTTCTTAAGCACTCTCAAAGTTTCTTTCCTTGAGGGTACCTATCTCAGTTTGCAGTTATATATTAGCATGATTGTAAAGTTAATGTCTGTGTAACAGCGGTGTGTTTAATCAGTGTCCCAGCTTGAGGGAAAACCTCACTATGACTGCCCATGAATATGCTTCCCTTCCACACTTCAATACTCTATTTCCAGGTTCTCACCTTGTATCTGATATGTGAGTGTGGACAAGAAAGGGGTTACCCTCACAAGGTAGTTGGAAGGGGACTAATCAAAGTTTTTAGATGGCCACAGGCACTGGGCTGCCAGTTCAGTGGGGACTCCTGTGTTGTTTGGCTCTCTGGTGCTGGCAAAAGATGGTGCTTCACTTGCAAGTGAGATGGGCAGAATTTGGAGGGTAAACCCTTGCTCTTGGTCTGATCCCTTGGCCCCACATCCCTGACTTTCTCTCATCATGATTCCTCTCTGTCTTTCTTTCCTTGCCCCCACTCTCACCTAGTCCTAGAACTCTCCCTTGTAGGATGGACTTGGAGGAGAGGAATGCTAGAATACAGTACTTCCTCCTGGTCATCAATTGGCTAATCATAAAAAAAAAATTTTTTTTTGCACCTCCATTTTAGCTTTTAAAACTGAAGTAAGAATTTGGCTATTTTAGACTCTAATCTTCTGTGATAATACTTCCCTGAGGTGGTAGACATTGTGGTTAACTGCCCAAATGAAAAAGGATCACAGAGAAAAGGAACAGAGTAGATAATAAGCACGTTGGCCATTACACAAAATGATTACCCAATCACATGTCTCTTTCTATCAAACTGTGGAAACAGAGATGATGTCTGTTCTCACCCAACATATCACCCGTACTTAATGCTGTGTCTGGTATGTATTAGGCATCCAATACTTATTTGTTGAATGAATGAACAGGTAAATAATTGAACAAGGAGATAAATGAAGCAACAGGCAAGAGCCAACATGACTGATTTTGAAATGAAGGGCCTAGAAAGCAGGACCTGGCAGCCAAAAACAGAGCCTTGTAGCCTAGGGGAGAAAAGACGGATAACAAAATCAGAAAGACCAAGTCTATGGTGGATTAAGAAAAAATAATTTACCCAAGAAGCAAATGGTCTGTGGAGATAAGAAAATAGGTTACTCTAAAGTCAGAACAAAGGCCATACTAATTTTCTAGTAGAAGGGTTGACTGAAAACTTAAGGTAGCTTTGAATAGAAAGCAAAAATTTAATCTATGGCCCCAATATTAATATTATTAGGTATTAATGATGTTTTAAAATAATGAAGAATTGTTGAATTCCTGACATAACCGTACAAAGTACTTCATTCATATCATCACATTTAATGCTCACAATAAACCTGTGAGGTAGTATTTTTTATGCCAGTCTTACAGATAAAGAAACTGAAGTTTAAAGAGCATGATAACTTGCCCCAAAGGACACACTAATAAGTGGTAGAGGCAGGAATTACATTTAGATCAAAGACACCCCAGAGGGCAGCTGGGTGGCTCAGTTGGTTAAGCATCAGCTTTTGGTACAGGTCAGGATCCCAGGGTCCGGGGATTGAGCCCCACATCAGGCTCCCTGCTCAGTGGGGAATCTGCTTCTCCTCCCTTTGCCTGCCGCTCCCCACTGCTTGTTCTCTCTTTCTCTCTCTCTCTCTCTCTCTTTCTCAAATAAATTAATAAAATATTTTTTAAAAATACCCCAGAGTCAGAGTTTTAGCCCCGGTGCTTAATGACATTCATAAAATGCTTTATGGTTTTCAAAATGTTTTTGACATATATTTGTAGACACTATCCCAACAATAGTAGGCAGGGCAGACAGCATTAACCCCATCTTACAAATGTGCACCCTGAAGCTTTAAGAAGCAATAAGGTTTACCCGAGGTCACGGAATCAGAACTCATATGCAGGCCTCATCTTAGTACTATACAGATTTCCTTCCAGAGAAGTTGGGCTAACAAGGTGACTTAGCAGCATAGGTTGTTCTAGAAAGAATAAAGACAAATGGTGCCTGTCTTACAACTTATTGAGAGTTTAAAACCTGAGCTACCATTGGTCAGGGGGATGAGGTGATAGTTAAAGATAATAAAATCTACATAACTTGACTTGAGTGATTCTGATATTACTTAATTGCTTACACTCTGGACCCTCACATATATTACCTATATAAACTACTTTCTGTGCAGGTATGCCTGATTACCTCTGAAATCTGGATGACTCATGAGAATGGCCCATCCGTCTATAGGGGCCGGCCGGACTCCCATGTTTACAGCATGTGAGGTTCACTCATCCCTTTTTCACCAATGTTTATGAGAACACAAGTGCACACCTGATTAGGAAAGGCCGGTTAACTTCTATTTGTGGCCAGAATTGGGAGACACATGCAAAGTGAGCCCTGGTGGAGGAATGGAGAGGTGAAGAGGTAGAAGGGGAGGTTGGTGACTGAATCACAAAACAGAGAAAGCAGATCATAGAGAATGAGGACCCAATGAGTCAGGCAAGAAGAGAGAAGTGGAAATGGAAACAAAGACAATACTCTTCTGGATTCCTAAAGTATTTCCAGCTTCTGGTTCCATTTCAGTGTGGAGGCCTGATAGCTATCTTGACAAACTACTTGGAGTTGGGTTTGGTTATTTGCATCCCAAAGTATTCCAAGTGAGGTGCCTTTTTTATTATTGTCGAAGGACTGAGGAATGGAAAGACTGGTGGACACCAAGGTCATCACAGGCCCAAAGAAGATGTTGCAGAGGCCACAACCAAAGTCACCACCTTGGAGTGATGGCCATTGGATATGTTGCATGAGGTAATGACGTGGGACTGCCAGGAATATAAAGAGATAAAGCACTGCAGGACTCATGTGGACAGTGAGGGCAGGAGGCCTGTGATTACCCACAAAGCATATGAATATAATAAAAAGCAATCAATCATGCATCGCCTTCCTCTTCGGTTTTTCCTCCTTTGGCTAGTAGGGCAGCGGGACCCACCGTTACCATGGCTTCCTCCTGGACACTTTTCTGTATATTACAATTTTGATGAATCCAGATAACAGTGGAATACCAGGATGGGGGCTGGTGCTGTAACTTACATCTGTAGAGTGCCTACAGCTTACAAAGTGCTTTCGCATACATTATAATGCTGTAATTGATGGAGTGCCTACTGTGTTCCGGGTGTCCCATCAGGGCTTTGGTCCATGAGAGTCCTGATTCCCACAATCACACCCAGAGGGAGGCATTCTCATCCTCAGCTTGCAAATCAAAAACTGGACTCACAGAACTGAAATGACCTACCTGCCTGTGAATAGTCAGGAGCTGGGGTTTGAGCCATGCTTTAGGGCTACAGTTTATACTCTTTTTTTGCCACGTGATACTTTTCATTTCACTCCGTTGATCCATACTTTCAAAAAATTTACACGATTAGGTCAAAGTAACGGCGAGGAAAGTACTCAAAAATAAGTGAGAATTCTACAATAGAAGCATAGAACAACTCAGTGAAGTCAGGAGTGAAAGTATCAGATCAATTCCATTCAATTCTCTCTGGCAGAGGTGAGAAATGAGGCTCTCATCAATTTTAATTTAATTTAGTTATTTAACAAATTCAACAAATACTTATTGAATGCTTGTCTACTCTGAGCCAAGTATTGTATTAGACACTGCAGATAGAAGTTAAAAATACATGGATACAATTCATAGTCCTAATGGGCTCTTATGCCAGCTGGGAGGCAGATTTATAACACAGTCTGTATAGAGGCACTGAGGGAGGCAGGATATTTACAGGGTGCAATAGGAACATAAGTAAAATGTGAATAAAATGTTTTTGTCGGGGGGAGTAATTTGGCAATGTGGAAGTTAACACAGAAGACATGATTGGGCCGGGATGTTGAGGATGTGAAAGAATTTGTTAGGTGGGCAAGAAGTTATTATTAGCATGAAAAAGATCACCACCTATGCTGTTTGTTTCAAGCATCCATGTGAAGAGGAAGTTTGGAATTTTCAGAGCTGGTTTTTCTACTAGCATGTGAGTCCATTTTTTTCTTGGAATGAATCCTAGAAGCAGGAGTTGAGTATCAATAGAAGGTGCTTATTCTAACTCCCTTTATATAGAATTTACTGTCTTGATCTTAGCTTATGAAGCTCTTCCACATACAGAGGTGTGTGTGTATGGACTGTCTTTTTTTGGCTTTCCTTCCAACTACTATTGGAAGAGTAAGTATAGCAGCCATTGTGAGAATATACAATCTGATAAGGCCCCAATTATGTTTCTGATTATATTTCTTATTTTCTTATCACTATTAATGAGTATTTCATTAGTAATTATCACATTATGTGCATTACTTATATATGTATTTGTTCATATGTTTAACTTCCATAGCAGCTGTGTGTTCCTTGAAAATGCATTCTTTATTTTTTTGTGCAACTGTTGTTTAACAGTTGTTGTTTCCAGATGGAAATATATACCATCAATACACTTTATTAGAAATTTTAATTTGGTTGTGAAGTTTGCTAATCAGTAAATAAGTGGTCAATTAATATTTAACCATTTAAAAATAATTGCATAATTGGACTGAAATGCTCCATAAAATCTTTGTGAGTTTTTTTTTTTTTTTTTTTTGCATAATCTGAACATTGCTTGAAAGGAACCTTATGTAAACAGGAAAGTTGGTGGTGGTATAAAATACCTAGGACAACATGAACTTTGTGAATTCTTAAATACTCAGGTTTTCCAGATCAGTGAGAGCATCCAAGGCAATACTGAATTAATATGATATATTTTAATAAATGCATTAACTTGCTGACGAATTGGTGACAAA
The DNA here is from genome assembly GCF_048418805.1 of Vulpes vulpes. NCBI lineage: Eukaryota > Metazoa > Chordata > Mammalia > Carnivora > Canidae > Vulpes > Vulpes vulpes. Next base: position 82,964,531 of record NC_132787.1, read on the forward strand.
GAGCATGTGAATCGATTTGTCCATTTGCTCAACACATTAAAAAGCAAGTTACAACTGCATACAGATCATGCCTTGAGAAAGACAGGATGCTTTCAAAATGCGAGGGTTCTATGTGTCATGGTCAACATAGTCCCGGTGGGAACCATTCTCTGAAATGTTAATTGAAGTCTTTGAGATATTATTAGTTTTTAAAGTAGTTGATTTCCATAAAGCCTCAAGAAAATACTGAAATGCCTAATGTGAAAGCCACAGTAATGCTCAAAATGAATGGGTATCTCCTTCTTTTCCAGTTTGTTTTTGCCATTTTGCTTTTATGAGGGACCTACATTACAATAGCACCCATTTTTGTTAACTGTAAAAAGACTGAAGAGGATTTGTGCTTTCACTAGAAAAAGGCCAAAAGCAAAAATAGCTTTCAGTGTTTTGCATGGAGCTCTAAAAGAGGCAGCATGCACCCTGGGCAGAGTAATGAGGGCAAGCTCCTTCTCTGAGGGGTACACTCAGCATCTTAGCCTCAAGCTTCCACAGCTGTGAACTGTGTCTGTGAGCACCTGGGCTTTATCTTGATTTATTCTGTGCATCCATTAACAAGATGTGTCCTAAGTGATCAGAAAAGCCTAAGAAAGGTAATTTTTGGGTTTTGGGAATGCTCAAGAGTTTGCTGAATAAGTTCATTGCTAATTGGGAATTAGGAATTGCTTTTTGCTTTATGCTATTTCGGCTTATGAAAGGTTTCATATGAAACTCTACGTTCAGATAGCGGGGATAGGAAGGTAGGGGGATAGGGTGTGGGTGGTGGGTGGGGTGGGGACCTAAACAGTGTCTGTTAACTCAATTCACATAAAGTTTGAAACAAAAAAAGGGACCAGGAAAACTATACATCTGTGATGTGGGATTGTAAATGAATAAACACTTTAACTGGCAAACATAGTTAAGACCTGAAGAGCCTTCGTGGTCATCCCAGTCATTCTGTGAGCACTGAGCATGTCAGAAGGCTTTAGCTTCCTTTGGGAAGTGTGCCCAGGGAGAAAGCAATGCAGACAACATATTTGGATCTCGATGGGTTGTATTTCATTCCTCATGGCATTAACATCAACAAGAAATGGTTGTTATAGCAATCCTGACTTAATATCTATCCACCTGCATTGACATTGTCAGTGGATGACACTGGATTAGTATTTTATATTTTTATCACTAACCTGGATAGGGCAATTATGAGCATTATCAAGTTTTCAGACAGCACCAAGATGGAAGGGCTTAACACCTCAAAGCTCACACACAGAGAGCACGGTATAATCTTTTGAGTCAAGAAGCTTGAGAGCCGTTCCAAATCCTCTTCAATGACCTGACAGTAGTCTGTGGCTTATCATTAAAATGAGAAAGTACAGGGTGCTACCTTCTGTAGGGCCCATTGAGTTGTAAGAATTACCTGGATGATGTTTTGTTCCAACTTAATAGCTTTGCACTAGGCAACACATAATATACAATAAAGCACCGTCAAAAACTCTGAAACTGGCCCCAGGATGTTGGCTGTGTGTGTTAGCAGGCCTATGAAAATCTCTCTAACACTATTCATTTCCTTCGTGATGCGTTTGTCTTAATTAGTAATTATAAAGTTGCTCATTGAATGATTTATCAGCACTAGACCTGTGTCTTTTTTTTAAAGACTAGCATGTTCCCAATATCTAACACGTATTACGTGTTTTATAGTTTTTGAAGAATAAATGAACCAAATTTATATTTACTGATTTTTTTCCACAGAAGTCCAGAATTCATTTTCATCAAGAGCTCCAATTTTAACCTGAGCTGTGACAGCCACTGAGTTCAGATGCATCTGGGCTCATCCCTTTGGAGAATGGGAAGCACACAGGAATCTGTATCTATTTCATTAAATTAATGTACGTGAGAGAAAGAGGAGTGAAAATATGGCCCCAAGGCTTCCTGTATGGAGTACCACGATGAAAGAGGGGCAGGAGGTGAAGGATTTGTTTCCATGAGGGCTCTGTGAGATATGATGTATGACATAAATGTGTGAGAGACAATCTCCATTGCTCCCAGGACCATTCTGGTACCTCAAGGGTTGGCATCTTTGGGAGAGTATTGGTGTTACAGACATGAATATTCTCATGAGAGGAGCAGTACCCATGCTAGAGGTGATGCAATCAATAGAGTGGACAACAAGTGGAGGGCAGAGGAGGAGAATGGGACAGAATGTTTATTTCACAGACTGGTTCCTGATCCTGAGAGATACCTTTGAGCATTTCCAGATACAAGTAAGGGAAGACTGGACCCTTTTTAAGTTGATGGGGGATAAGAGCTGATGAGATGTGCATTATTTCTGATTCTGTGACGTCATCTGTACCTGTAGTTCAAGAGGCCTGAAGCAGCTTTGTGTACAGTTCTGTCAGGAATTTTTTTAAACTTTGCTAGTCTATTGGTTGACAATATTTAGTTAATATGGCCAACTGACATATTTCACCGTATCTCATTGTCTTTCAAGCCTCTGTTCTGACAGAAATTCTGGGTTGGAGATTTCATGAATCACAGCAAATCCATGCCATATTCATCATATGGATGTTCTGATAGGAAAGTCAAATTCAAGGAGACTGGATATTCTAGGTGTGAACTGCTATCCTCACTGGGAAGCTCCAAGAGGGCAAGGTCTATATCTTAAACACTTTTGTGTCCTCACAACCTAGCACCATGTCTGGCCCAGAGGAGATGCTCAGGAAATATATGCTGAACAATGTTTTATTTAACTTTATAACCCTGACAAGGTGGAGTACATGGAGTTGACTGTTCAAGAAAATCATTATTTTCATGGAAAAAGGGAAAGGAAAAGCAAGTGAGGATCCCAACAGATTCTATAGAGCAAGGTTTCTGAATCCTTTTTTTTGCCCTTAATTTGTTTTCCTACCTCTCTGCTCTCTCCACTGTAACAACCACTACTCTGACCTGCTCCCACCTGTAGCCTTGAAGAAACCACACTACTTGTCAGCTGGGTTCATGAGGGCAGGTAATGTAGCCAGGGCAGGGAACATTCTGAAATGTGTTCAGTCTCTTTTTCCTCGAAGTGTCATTCCTCATATAAGAAATTGAATGGTGTGGAACCAGTTCACTGATATTTGTAGGCTAAACTTCCTGGCTAGGAGGCAGGAATGACATCTAACCACTGCCTCTTGCCCATCCTCTCTCAACATCTCCCTCCCTTAACATCATCCCAGCTTCTCTCCTGTCATCTTGATTCTTTCCTGAGAAACACCAAGTGCTTGGAACACCACAGATGGCCTAATTCTAATGGATGCTGTCACGGCCTTCTGTAATTAAGACAATAGTTGTTGGACAGAGTAAGGACTGAAATAACAATGCAAAACTCCTTAGGTTTCATTAGCCTACCTAAGCTTATAGTATCAGAACAAGAAATGTGGGGACCTCGGTGGCTCAGTGGTTGAGCCTCTGCCTTCGGCTTAGGTCGTGGGATCAAGTTCCATGTCAGGCTCCCCGCAGGGAGCCCGTTTCTCCCTCTGCCTATGTGTCTGCCTCTCTCTGTGTCTCTCATGAATAAATAAATTAAAAAAAAAAAAAAAAGAAGAACAAGAAATGTGTCTATCTCCTAGCCTGATTGTAATGGCATCATGCTACCAACATGGTGGGTCAGTGGGAAGGACCATCTGGACTGTATGCTCCATAGAAATTTCCATAGAAAAAAAAAAGAAATTTCCATAGAGGGGCAGCCCTGGTGGCACAGTGGTTTAGAGCCGCCTGCAGCCCAAGGCGTGATCCTGGAGACCCAGGATCGAGTCCCACGTCAGGCTCCCTGCATGGGGCCTGCTTCTCCCTCTGCCTGTGTCTCTGCCTCTCTCTCTCTCTCTCTCTCTGTCACTTATGAATAAATAAATAAAATCTTTAAAAAAAAAAAAGAATGAAAAAAAAGAAATTTCCATAGAAATGGAGCACACAGAGTAGTCCTTCTAGAAGCAACACACCACTAAGGGTTGGCTGGGACTCAATGAATCAATCTTTTTCTCTTCCCAGTAATGTTAGTACACAGGCAGTGGTGCCATCCCAAGCTACAGGTGTCACACTCTACTCCGAGCAGAGGCTTGGACAAAGATTGACTTTTTCCCTATCCTCAGTGTCATGATGTTTTGATTTAATTAAATGGAAAGTTCCCTGTTCCATTTAGTTCTATTTACATAAAACATTTCAAATAACAATACCATCATGTGATATTTTTCTTCATTAAAATATGTAAACGAATCTGATAAATGCTTTTATCCAGTCAGTGCATATTTACTGAGTGCCTACAATGTGCCAGATCCTCTTCTAGGCCCTGGGAATATGCCAGTGAACAAGTCCTTAAGTAGTGCAGGTTTATTCTAGCAAAGTTAAGTTTCCACTGTTTTAGAGAAATATAGGCTCGAAGACAGCTCTTGATGTCTTAGTAGGGTTTTGGATTTTTTTTCTTATTGTTTACTGCTCCTGTAGAAACATGTACTCCACGACATCTTTGGCTTTGCCCTTTCCCTTCCTTTCCTTGCTTTGACTTTATTTTTTTCCTCCCTTCCTTCCTCCTTTCTTTCTTCCCTTTTGCTTTCTAGCTGTGGTAGTCGAAGTGTCATGAGCTCGTAAAGACAGTGACTGACAATTTAATAACGGAGAACAAAGGCCTTGGGATGTCAGTAGGAAGAAGAAAAATAGGAAGCTAAAGGCACAAATGCACGGCCATCTAAAAAACAGCTCTGCGTGCCCTTGTTATTTATTTATTCGTTTGTTTGTTTGTTTGTTTATTTAGGCAGTTTGGCGACCTACACATTGGGAAAGAATAGGGATACACTTAACTGTATTAGCTACATGATAAAGGTCTTAGTGATGCGGTGGCTGCCAAGTGGAAGGGACTCTTCCTTCCTGAGAGTCCCCTGTCTCAAACCTGCCCATCAATTAGCATCTGCAGATGCATGCCTCTTCCTTGACAGAGAGCTTGTTATCTGGGGAGATGACTGACAGCAACCAGGCCCGACTTTATTTGTAGGAGGTGTAGACCTCTCCTGAGGTGGAGGGGAGGGACACTGTCACAGTTTGTGGCATCCATTGGTTATGAGAAACCTCCAAGCCTTCTCTGACCACCACAGGCGATAGGATGCAAAATACATTTTCCTAATCCCTAGTTGCAATACCTCCTACCTTTCTCTGTGGAGTGTGGGCTCGCCCTGCACTTGGACATTTAACCATCTCTGAAGTGCATCTGCAGAGTTGGCAATTGCTTTGCAGGAAGAGGAGCAGTAGCAGGAGGCTAGGCTGTGTGTTTGCCTCCTGGGGAAATGTGGCCTGTGGAGGAAAGCCGTCTGAGGTCTGAGGGCGGTGCTGCTCTGCAGCAGCTCTGTCTCCTCCTCTACCTGCAAGACCAGTGACAGATCTGCCCTTCTATGCTGGTGTCACTGCTGACTTGAGTCTCTCAACCCCTGCAGGAGCTGCTGGCTCGGCTGAAGTGACACAGGTTTTGTGGGACATTAGTTGTGATTTTTGGTTAAGTTTATGTTTCTTTTTTTAAAAGAATATATTTTACTTATTTATTCATGTGAGACACACACACACAGAGAGAGAGAGAGAGAGAGAGAGAGAGAGAGGCAGAGACACAGGGAGAGGGAGAAGCAGGCTCCATGCAGGGAGCCTGACATGGGACTCCATCCTGGGTCTCCAGGATCAGACCCTGGGCTGAAGGCGGTGCTAAACCACTGAGCCACCCGGGCTGCCCAAGTTTATATTTCTTGATGATCATATGTCTCTTTGGCTGATGTCTTTCTGACCCCATATAGCTTAAATGCTACTTCAGGGCTGGAATTGTCTTTGTGTTTTCACATTTCAGCCAATATGAACCAGGCAGGTTTAAGTGCCAGTCACAAGAGAAAGAAAATGAATGAATCAGTTCCCATCTTTTTTCCTCATTTGTTTATGCATTCATTTGTCTTTCCTTCAGTCAACAAGTATGTATTGAGCATCTACGTGGTCCATTGTTGCAGGCTTAGGGATATACAGACAGTATTTCCTGCTGTAACATTCTAGAAGGGGTACATAAACAATAAAAAAAAAAAGCACATGGTATGTCATATTGTGATAAGTGCTATGGAGAAAAATCCTGCAGGAATGGGTGGTTGTGATTTTATTTTTTATATTTTAATTTTTTTCATTAGAGAGAGAGTGTGTACACATACAAGAGAGACAGAGAGAGAGAGAGTGAGAGAGCACACAAGCAGGAGGAGAGCAGAGGGAGAAGCAGGCTCCCCAATGCTGAACAGGGAGCCCAGCGTAGGGCTTCTTCCAGGACCTGAGATCATGACCAGAGCTGAAGGCAGATACTTAACCTACTGAGCCCTTCTAGGCACCCTTGGGTGGTTGCAATTTTAAACAAAGAGATAGGGGAAGATGATTTTTAAGCTTGAAAATGAAAAACTATTTTCCCTTCTGCCTGGAATGCGTTGCGCCCAATCTCCATGGCAATTCATACCCTCCCTGCCCTATGAAACCCAGGCCCAACAGTTGTCATATTTATACTTATGCTAAAAAAATGTTTAATGGTGTTCTGAAATTCCAGTTTAGCTGGGTGTTCTGTGTTTTATCTGGCTACCTTAGTACCCCATGCTTCCCTCAGGCTGGGAATATTCCATTCCTCTTATAAACCACCACACCACTCTCTCCTCCTCTTAAAGCACTAGTGTCACATTTCTGTGGAGACATCTCCCCTCCCCTCCCTTTCCCTCCCCTCTCCTCTAAGCATATTGATGTTAGACCTGCCCTGATTCATCTCCCTATCTCCGCACCGTGGAGCTGAGAACCAGCTCTTAGTAAGCGTATGCATATTTATTTAATGGATGCACAGGGTGTTTATACGGACTCTGAGATGAGAACATTTTCTAAATAAGCAAGTTCTTTAAGGCCACAGCCTTTTACTGAAATCAGAATTCTCTGCCATCTAAAGCTGTGTTTCCTAGAACACTCGATGGGCTCCTGAATGTCTCTCTCTGGTGCCAGCACTCTATTCTGTTGAGCATGGGCTACACTCGCTTAGTGCAGAGAGTTTAAGTTGCTCCTGTGCATGCTGGCATAGGTGCTCAGTGACAGGTATGCATCCATTTGGGAGAACTCCCAAAGCTATATAACTAGGTACCCTGACATCCTGTGATTAATCCGAATCCGCAAAGTAGGATCCCTGAAGACTTTGATTTGGTTGGAATTAGAGAGTTCTTTAAGGACCACTTGGCCCAAACTTCTCCTGTTTCCCTCTATACTGTCTTCACTCAGTTATTTGTCAGCTCGAAGGTGCCAAGCATTTCCATTACCACAAACCACTTGACTTCTACACGACTCCTTACAACTTTCAGCCCCTTCCCTCACATCTTCCCATTCTAGTCTTCCCAGGGTGCTGAGCCTTTTGAGGGCTGTCATGGGTGTCAAGGATGTCAGGCTCCCATCCTTGTTTCTTCTGCGAGTGTTCCTGGGGCAGTGTGTTCCTCTGCTCTGTGCTATCGATCCATCACTAGTATGCTTAATTTCCATCTCATAAAAATTTGTTCAAAGCTAGCTTTTTCTGATGGCTTTCATCCCCTTGTTTCTTGCTGTATGTTTACACTTAAAAAAATCTTTTAGCTTTTTTTTTTTTAAAGGATCCCCTGGAGGGAAAGGAATTAAGCATGCAAGTTTATTTTGCCAACTTGCAGAAGTCCTCAATGCAATTGGAAGAATTCCGTGAGACACCCTTGTGCCCTAAAATGTTTCTTAAGCCAACCTGATCCTGCCATGCTATCCTCATTCCTGGGAGTAATGACAGTTTCTTTAGAAACCACTATGAATCATATTACATTCAGGGGTCTGCTGGAGTTCATTCAGCTGATTCTATGCATCTCTTTACAACTCTGCAATATCAGAGGCTTGAAACTGGCCATGGTGGGAGCATTTGCACAGTACAAAATGGCAAATGCCACAAACCTGGGCTCTCTCTCCCAATCCCCCTTCTGGTGAGCTACCTTACTAGCAGACATCTGAATATATTCTGTGGGAAGAGTGTTAGTGTGGGATGGAGCCCTTTTTCAAGTAGTACTTGGGCACTCACTATACCTCAGCAGAGTTACTTTATCAGCCTAGCTAAGAATTCCCTGGAAAGTCAGGGAGTCGGGTCTGAGAGAATGCGGCAAGATTCAAGACAGGGAAGTTTCAACTGCAAAAATAAGTAAGTAAGTAAATAAGTAAGTAAGTAAATAAAAGGCCCAGAGCACAGCAAATTGCAAGGGAGATATTTGGAGGGTGCCCACATGAGGAGGTATTGCCAAATGGCAGTTGGAGAATGCCAAGGCAACTTCAAAATTAGCTGCAGGTTTTAGAGAATAACAAGGAAAGGAGATGCAGAAACAGAAAGTTTGCTTTTTCTTTCTTTGAAGAGCTGACCTTGCTAGGGTGAATCATTTATTTCACCCCCTTTCTTCCCCCCAACAGGGACCTGACACATATGTTCCACTACCAGGAACGGCAGCAAGTGCAAACACCTGCTGGCATTGCTAATTACTGGATGCCCCCCAGGATGAGGGCATCAGTTGAACACCTGGGCAGAGGTAGCTGACTCCGTTAGACTCAGAGAATGTTGGCATAGTAGTTACTGTAGATACCTGGGTCATTAATCAGAGACATAGTGCTTTGTACCTGGGAAGCAGGACCGGAGAGAGTCTTTTACTTCCAATTAGCGGGTGTTTGTTACAAAAAGAACATAAACAGATTTCCTTAACTTTCCTGCTGTTGACATCTTGGAAGAGCCTGATGTGATCTCATTTGTATTTGGATAGAATTTGTTGCCTGAAACATTAATGAAAGGTATACTCACTGGGTTGCCTTCTCTATAAACGACCTTAGTATTTCTCAGCGATCAGATTGTGCATCCATTTATTTTAAGCCCAGGCACTTTGATAATGTGGGCATCAGTGTAGAGGGTGTGAAAAGGCTCTGGAGAACACCCTTTAACAATTTTCCTTTCTTTTGTACTATGCCCGACAGACTTTTCAGTGTTTCAGTGTTTCTAATTTATTGTTAGAGGAATGATATAGCCTTTTTAAAAAAGTATTTTCTATGTGCCACTGTGCCAGGCACTATGTTAAGGGCTGCATAGAAATAATCTCATTTAATTCTTATAACAACTCCATGAGGAAAGAAGTTCTGCTCACCTCCCCACCCCCAATTTACAGGTGAGGAAGCTGAATCTGAGAAAGCTTAAGAGATTTGACTCAGGCCCTGCTTCCTCCCACCTATCTGGCCTGCTTACTCACTGTGGTGCTTTAGAAGTCACAGAGAGGCCGCATGCAGAAGGGGGCCAGCTCCTGACCCTTACCTCAAGGTGGGGATATTTTGACCTTTCTCCAATTCCAACTGTTATATACTTCAGGTTCTTTAGTCTTTCAGTTGATTTGTGACCAGGACCTCCTCAGCCTTCCTGGGGCTGGGGGTCAGACATATGGCCTCGTGCTTTCAAGAAAGAGAACTAATGTTTAATGGCCTACCTCAAACACCTGCTATCACCACATACACAGGGATGATAGCAAGATCAGATCAGAATTTTGATGTTAAACAAAGTCACTGTTTTTCTGGTTCCATGCAAACATTTATTTATTGATGTTATTAATGAAGAACTGTTGGAAAAAAGGCAGGCAGGAACAAGGGGTCCCCCTAAGAGGACACTACTCTTCAAAGAATTTTATACTACCCTGGAGGGAGCCCTCCACCCTTTCATGTGTGATAGGTAGATGACAAAACCTGAGGGATCCCTGGGTGGCGCAGCGGTTTAGCGCCTGCCTTTGGCCCAGGGCGCGATCCTGGAGACCCGGGATCGAATCCCACGTCGGGCTCCCGGTGCATGGAGCCTGCTTCTCCCTCTGCCTGTGTCTCTGCCTCTCTCTCTCTCTGTGTGACTGTCATAAATAAATAAATAAAAATTAAAAAAAAAAAAAAAAAAAAAAAAAAAAAAAAAAAACCTGAACTGGGTGATGGGCACATGGAAGGCTAACCAGATTAAAACAGTCCTCCAACAAGCCCATAAAAACCCCTAGATCTAAATGCCAAATCTGCAACCCTCTTGGGTCCCCTTCCTCTTTGGGAGCTTTGTACTATAGCTCAATAAACCTTGCTGCCCAGCACTCTGCTTCTGGTCTACCTCTTCATTCTTCGAAGCTGTGTGCCAAGAATGGCAGGCACCAAAGTAAAAGAAATCCTGAAACATTATGGTATGCTATGTCATAAATGTTAGTAATTTTCTGTCTGTCTGTACTGCAGATATTTAAAGGGTTTTTGTGGTTATTTTAAAATAAAGAAAAATGAGAAAGTCTGTGTCTTCCATTCATGAACCTGAATATAATTTCCAATTTTGAGATAATGTAAAAGGAAGTATATCTCATCTAGGCAGCATGGCTAGGAAACAAAAAGCAACACAACAATCCTTTTAAAACAATTAATCTAAAAAAATCTAAAAAAAATAAATAAATAAAATAAAACAATTAATCTTCTTCAAAGTAGTGTCTCTGTTGAAGACATAATCCAAAAGGAACCTTGGTTATTTATCTGCTGCCATTTGAGGTGATAACTAGAGCTAAGATATCCCTGGAGCAAGTGCTAATCACACAACTTTTATTTAAACATTTAAAAATCAACAGCAAACTGTTATTTTGGGGAAAAATTGTGACTTCTTTTAAGCTTCTTTATATTCACTGGGGTTGAGGGATTCAAAATCAAGGTGGAGGAGCACAGAGAATTTTTCAGGCAGTGCAAATATTCTGTGTGATGCTATAATGCTGGAACCATGTCTTGATGCATTTGTCCAAACCCACAGAATGTATGACACCAGGGTGAATCCTATGGTCTCTGGGTGCTTATGATATGTCAATGAAAGTTCACCAATAGTGACAAATGTCCCACCCTGGTGGGGATGTTGATTGTTGAGGGGAGGGTGTGCTGTGCATGTGTAAGGATGGGGATATGTGGCAACTCTCTGTACCTTCCTCTCAATTTTACTGTGAACTTAAAATACTCTAAAAAAATAAAATCTTAAAAAAAAACAAAACAAAGGGAGACCAATTGTACTGAATAGCACTTCCCCAAGGTAGGATGAGAAGAGCTGCATCAGAATTACATGGGCTGCTTTTTCACCACACAGGTTTCTAGACCCCAACAAGGACTACTGAACCAGAATCTTTGTGTTTTGGACCCAGGGAGCTGAATTTTAAGAAAAATGTTCAGATGAGTTTCTTTCCCTTGCCACCCACCCCCACCCCCACTGATGCTTAGAAGCTACTGGTGTAGAGAAGAAAGGCCTGAGCTCTATTGTCTGATGGACTCGTATCTTGACTTTGTCATTTTGTAGCAGTGTGACTGTAGGCAAGTGCTTAACAACTTGATGTTCCAGCTTTCTCAACTGGAAAATGAGAATAATACTTTTTCCTGGAAAGGATAGATGGTCTGAACAACCACCGCCTGGGATAGCACTGGCACATTGTGAACACTTCACACCTAACAGCTACTGTTGTTACCCACGTGTCATCAGAGTGAAAGAACCTCTTCTGAAGCCAACAGAACTGAGAGTCTTGTAGTAAAACACCGAACATTTTCCATCAATTTACTTTTCAGGGTGTTACTTGAAGGAGAAGGAAGCAAGTGATCACATGGAAGTATGTGTTATCTTAAAAAGTTCTTCTTTTAAGCTGTGGGCACCTGTGCTTTAGAGGACGTCATCTGCCAGAACAGGGGTTCCCTCCTACACCTCAGAAACTGCCAGAGACTCCCGGGGTACTTGTTCGACACCTGGATTCTGGAGCTCCAGTCCATATTTGCCAGATCAGACCTCTGAGGCTGGAGAATTGGAACCTGTATATACAAGGAGCTCCTGCACTGGTTTTTAGGAAACCCAATGAAGCTTTCAATCATAAACTGACTTTGGGAAAGCACAGCCCAGCCCACAGTGTTTAATCTTCTGACATGATATCACTTTTCACTTCTTTCCAGTCTGAACACTGAGTCCAGGGAATATGATTGCTAGTGGTAGTGCTAATAGGAGCAGTAATAGTAATAATTAGAGCTAACTTTTATTGAACACTTCCTGTAAGCCAGGCGTTGTTCTAAACTTTACATGCATAGGCTCTTCGATCCTATAGCAATCTTCAAAGATAGGTATTATAATTACCTACATTTTATAGGAAGGAAAACTTAGGCACAGCTGTTAAGTGCAGAGACCTGGGAGCCCCCTGCTCTTAATCACTAGGCTACCCTGCGTTTCTCTGGTTAATTAAAGAGAAAATGAGTTTGGGAGTGGACTGGATGCAAGCAGCCCCCTTAACCTGCAGCTCGGAGGTGCAGCTTCAGGATGAAGGCACCCCTGGGATGATGGGTGTGGGGGCGGGGAGGCCTGGAAACAGCAAGTACATCCTGGAGCTGCATCATCCCATAGTGTGGCCGGGATGTTGCTGAGAGGTTCTGTCCCAGCTGCTGTCACATGCTGGCATACCGCAGGAACCATGGGCAGAGAACACCAGGTCTGCCGTGTTGAGTCCATAAGAGTGACTGTGAGCTGAGAGAAACATCTTCCATGCTCAGCTCCTCACTCCCATCAGGAAACACAAGGATCTTCCTGCCTGGAACGCCCCATGCCTCATTTTCCAGGACTTGGAGGCCATTTTGTGGAAGCCCCAGAGCCTAAGGCTTCATTTATTCTCTCTTCTCCGACTCTTCCTTCAAAAATGGCAGGTATTTCCATCATCCGTGTCCCTGCAGATAAACACATAAACTCTTTACTGTAGCTGGTTTTGTTAATAATTGCTAAAATGAACAAGGAGATGGCAGGAATCAAACCAAATGCATACAGTCATCTCGCAAGGGGCTCAGGAATCGCAGGTTTTCAATCTGGTTAATATATCTGGGATCCCTTTCTTATAGACTCCTCAGATCAAATTCTTCTCTTTTATTCATTATCTCACCAACCCTCCAGAGCCTCAGCCTTCAGGTGCTCTGGGAGTCTGTTCTCCACCTTGAGCGTATAGCAGAGTCTCCCAGAGGCCTTGGTATAATTGCTGGGCCCCAGGCATGGGCTAGGTCTGCACTGGGAAGGATGATTTGCATTTCTAACAACTTCCCAGGTGCACGATGCAGGGACCGTCCTTTGAGAACTGCTGTTCTGGTAGACCCAGGCCTACAGATACAATTCAGGCAGAAACATCTGTTATTTAAAGGGGAGGAGGGGCCACCAGACAAAATACAGAATGCTCAGTTGAATTTGAATTTCGGATAAACAAATAATTTTTTAATGTACATATGTCCCAAATATTGCATGGGAGAGACTTCTATTAAAAAATTATTTGTTGCTGATCTGAAATTCAAATTTATTGGAGTGCCTGTGTATCCATGTTTCCTGCATTTTTATTTGCTAAGTCTGGCAACTCTATTTCAAGGGCATAGCATTTGCAAGCTTCCTGATAGCATAATAGCTACTCGGTGATTCAGGCTATTTTCTTAGATATTTTCCTTCTACCATCTAGCTCTCAGGCTCCTGAAATGGATTTTCTAACTCTAAGATGGGTCTGTCCTGTCCCAGTCTTCCATTGAGACACCACTCTAGGATCTATCTACCTGTTGACTTACCACATTCTAGGGTTTACTTTACTATAATCCCTTGGAGCTTACTATTGCCATGTCTTCCTACTAGAATATTCCTTTTCTGTATGTGAATCTTTCATTATGCTTTAGAAGTGGCGATTTTAGATAAGGCAGCGGAGAAGTTAGAGCCCAAAAAGCACACATGGTCAACTCCCTACTTTGCTGATGCCAAGACTGGTCAAGCTGGTATACCTAAGAAGACCCCCAAACAAGGCCAGAGAGGGAAGGTGTGTCTATCAGAGCAAGCAAGCCTGGTGACTTTGCTATGCAGAATAAATATTAATAACATAGTGTGTGTAACTGCTGTTCGTTGGCAAGTTAAGGATTGCAATTTGTGTTTAATTTAAAATCCCATTATTGTGCCTGTGAAGGCATTTCTGAATTTGACAAGCTTACTTTGCTAGGATGTGTCAATTTCAGAATATTGTTCCTAAAAGCACAAAAGATTTCTTTGGCGTTGACGATGATGATGATGATAATGATAAGATAGATAAGGAAATTATTGAATGGAATCAATCTCACAAGCCTTCAGTTTAGTTGGACTTTAATGTCTGAGAGTTCATCTGCCACTTCTGGTCATTTCCAAAAGGAGCAACTGGATTCGAACTCACAGCCCAGCATCATTGTGAAGACCACAGAGTTTGGGTCTGACTATTTCCTGCAGATTTCTTGAGTGAATATTTAGAAGGGAAACATAGTTCTCTTCTTTTGAATACTAATAATTCTGATTCAAAGAGCAGTAACTTGAAGCGTTTTTCCAGGAATGCAGCCGTATTTCTAGACACTCTAATAAAGCTAATCGGAACCTTGAGGGTTTATTTTTGTTTTTCTCTGAAGAATGGATTCCTGTTAAGTATTTGCATTATAAGTCTGAAACCTACCATTGTTTGAGAAACAGATGTTAGAAGAGGATGCAATCAAAAGTAAGAAGAAATGACTGTAGCTGAGAACAGATATTTATTTTCACGTGATGGCTATGTATCTAGTGGCTTCCCATAGTAAGCCATCAATGAATGAAAAATCAAATAAGAAATGTGTCTGTTGTTTGTGTGCAAAAATGTTATTACTAACCCGCCATTAGAAGTGGTATGCGTTTTTGGGTATTTTTCCATGAGTTCTGATGTATTTAGGCAATGTCACTCATAGGCTCTTGCCTCATCATACTATTAATCAGTAGCAGACGTCTGCAAAAAAAGATAGCCAAGATTTCTTGGTGTTTTCTGTGGTCAAGGAAAAAGTCCAGGTTTCTGCTCCTAAGGGGATTTGAGCCCATTTTCTCAAGCCCACTGGCATTGTCCTTTTGCATCATGCAGCACATGCTGCATTGCTATCTGGCAATAGACAGTGATAGCCGAGATTTGGAGGGTTTAATAAACGTCAGAATTGAAAGGTATCATGCATTTTCTTACCCAGAAAGCCAATCTACTCTCTTTCTGCTATACACTTTGTGAGCTAATGAAATGCCAAATATAGCAGCAGGGAAAAACAGTAGTCCATTAATACATTCCCTGCTTACATTCCATACCGATAAGCTATTTTGTTTGTTTGTTGGGTTTAACAGATTGTGCTTTAATTACAAGCCATTAGCCAGTCATTAATACATAAAACAGTTTGGATTTCATAAATATTTTTGAATATTATTCAACTCATTTAACATTTTAGTATACGGAAAGAATATCAGATTTAGGTGAAATACTTGGGTTAACTGACATCGTGTCACTTGTGGATAGCCCAGCCCTTCTGACTCAGTCCAGAGGGGCCCTGAGGATGGGGGTGGGGGTGGGGGCTCTCTGGAGTTGTACAGCCTTTGTTCCAGTCCTGACTGCCTCTTACTGGTGAATGGCCTTGGGCAAGTTCAGTTCTCTCTTCCTCCGTTTCCTTATTAACCAAATGAAGGCAGTTGTATTACTGTCATCCAAGAAATGTTTTTAGCATTAGTGAGATAATCCATGTGAAGTGCCTAGCACTGGGTGAGCACAGAATAAATATTAGATAAAAATAGAATAAAAAATTAAAATTTTAACTGTGTCTTTACCATATTTGATGGATCTCTTATTATATTTTGCAGTTGTGGAATGAAGTGGAGAGTATGTTGGCTACCTAATAAAATGTAACCAATGAATATTTGAATTTTGGAATAACCTTATTTTAAACACTGACTGGGGATTCATTGGATACTGGTAGTAAAACTATTAAGAGCAAATTTAATACAATTAAGGATCTCTTATATTCTGTCGTCATTCAAGAATCAACTCTTGCCTATTGCCTAAAGCCATAAAGAGAACAGTACAAAATAAATGTAGTTTTATTTGGCTTCATTAAAAATGGTGTTTCTAATCTTATTATTTTCACATTGATTAATAGGCTTTCGTATTTTAAACAATTCTCAAGGTCTATGATTCTTGGACTTGGGCGGTGGCACCATTAAGCCATTGGAAAACCAGTGAATGGAAACTGCACTCTTCAAGGATGTGGTTTCTGTGGTCTGGCTCTCCCTGCTATAGCAGTCATGGCTTGGTGGGCAGGAAAGTAGGCATGGAAGGAAGCTGGGCAAGAGAGTGAGGTGGTGTCAGTGGTAATCTGAGTGGTTAGACCACTCGAACTGTGAAAATTTAGTGTTGGTGATTTCCTGGCTGCAACAATTTTCTTTGATGTAGTCTCCAGTCTCTAGGACCAGAGAGATGCAAGAATCAACAGAGAGAGAGTGTTGGAAAGGGAGGAGGTAAGCTAAGGGAACACACAGAATAGTAAGTCTTCTCTATGCCTTATTTGCTTTCCCACTGAGCAACTTGAAGACCTGGGGATTTTTTTTTTAAATCTAATTGGAATGGGCACTCATGGGTACTCCTGTCTCATTCTCTATGGTTAGAGATGAAGACCCTACCTTGGTAATTCTTGCTCCTATGAGGGACTCTATGTGAGTCATGGACATTCTCAAAAATAGTTTCTGCAAAAGTAAAATGTATATTTGCTGGCTGACTTATTCAGTGAACTGATTTGATAAAATTGATTTCTGCTTCATATCTTAAATGTTTTACACAATCTAACAGAAGAAGAAGCTGAAGAGCATTGACTCACATCTAACACACAGGTCTGGGCTTTTTCCCATATCACAAAGCCACTTGCTTATTGTGTCTTGTACTGATTCATCTTGTTTCCTTTTGTTCAATAAATTGCTGATGTCATTTCTTTTGACTATTTCTGAAGGGCAGCTAGGCTTGCTTTGTTTACTGTTTTATGTGCTAGCACATATCAAGTCATATTCGACAGAACTACCAGAATTATCAAGCACTTACATATATGCTCTGTATGCTGATCTCTCTTCAAGAAACCTTATATGTATGTTACTTCATATGTCTTGTTGCAAGGCTGCAGGAGAGACATTCCTTCCTTTCACAAACAGAAATTCTGAAGCTCAGAACATTTAAATACTGTGCTCAAGTTTCAACATGTAATGAGTGGTATTCAAAACTAATATAGTTCAGCTCCAAAGTCCATGTTCCTTCATTAGGCTATGAAGACTTAGACCTTTGCCTTCTTAGCACTGGATTACTTTATATGGAACCCAATAATGTTTTTATAGTATTTTGCTGTCTTTCCAGACAATGCTATTTTTTTTATTCTCAGGTAATTTCCACATTGTTCAGCTTATGCACAAATCAAGATTCTTTTCTCTGTATTTCAAATGTATAGACTTGACCATGCTATTTGTAGCACAGTGCAGGGCACTGCAGGACATCCAAAAGTAAAGGAATCATGGTCTACAACTTTAGGAGGTTCTATTTTAATGGGGAAAAAACTGAACATGATAAGACCTGTTACAAATGTCTATAATATGAGGCAGAATGAAAGTAACATTATTGAAATATAATTCATGATAGGAATTTCCAAGGAGAAGGCAACCACAGAAGCCTTTTCTCCTTTGGTTATTGGTTGAGGTTTGGCTTTTGTACTAGGTATTTATGGGGAAGGAGGACCAGAAAGCTCACTGGCCACATTCCAATGGTTCATTGTCACTGACTTATCTCTCACACTTAGGGGGAGTGGGGATTTCTGATGACTAGCTGGCACAGAAGGAGAAAACCCAAGCTTGATTCATGAGCGGGTTGGCTTGGCATGTTTATGAATGTCAACATTGAACTGCTGCTGCATGACAACCCCATTTAGGGGTGACCCTGTTAGAGTGGAGTGGAGAATTCTTAATGGACATATCTTTGGGCATTGTACTTAGTAGTCCACTTCACATGGAGAAATTGAGGTAAGGCTAAATGTAGACTTCTGAACAGTGGCAAAATGACTTAGCTGATTGATCATATTCTGGAAGGAGCAAAATTAGCAGAATAGGAATAAGTAATTGGAGCAAGAGGACCTATGGGATTAGCCACAGAATGTAAAGATATTTGCATCCTGCACTAACATGTACCAGAGAGTTTCTGCTGTGGAAGAGGTACTACACAACCAAAAGAATGACTCAGCCAGTTTACATCAGCCAGAGACATATTTTTTTTTTCAGAGACATATTTTGAAGTTAGAGGCAAAAAATTTCCTGATGGATTGGATGTGGAGTATGATAGAGAAAAATCAAAGATGACTCCAAGATTTTGGCCTAGGCAACTGGAAAAATGGAGTTGCTATTAATTGAGGTTGAATGAAGAAGATTTTCGCATAAAGATGAAGAGTTCAGCTGGGACATGTTGTTTTGGAATATTTATTAGACACACAAATGGAGATGCTAATAGGCATTAAATATATGGATCTGAAGTTGAGGAGAGAAGGGGTTAACCCAGAGTATAAGAGTCATAACATGCTAGAAAAAAGTCATGGAAATGAACAAAGAAGTCCTGACTGGTGGATTGAAGGACCCAGGACAAAGCCTTTCCCTCACCTGTGTTGCTCATGTGTATAATGAGAGGACAGAAGGGTGCTCAGGATAAGAATTTGTCAACTTAGTAGTTCAGATTTCTGGGCAAATTTTGCAGAGTAGGAAAGATTGAGAGCTTGGGCATTTTTTTTTTATAGGTAGTATCAGTGTGTAGAAACTTCTAGTGATCACTCATTTCTGATACACCTTTTTGTGGGGGGAGCACATGGGAAATTTAAACTTTGCTGCATCCCTTGTAGGCTTATATGAGTAGTTCTGGCTTTTGGGTTGTGAGATGGTTGCCATTTCAATGCTGATGCATTCAATTGCTGGTGCAGGACCTTCCAGTGCACTCTCCCCCTGCTGTAGTGAACATGGAATCATGAGAAGAGGCAGGTACCACAATATGGAAGTAGTCAGATCACTGAGCTGCCACTGAGGACTTATGACCTTGTGTTTTGCCCAGATGTGCAGTAGATTTTGGTGTGTGCTAAGCTACTGGGATTTTGGTGTCACTTGTTATCATAGCACAATATAGCCAGGCTACCATGACTGACATGGTCTGTTGTTGGCACACTTGTGGTGGAAGGTCATGAAAATAAGGATCTGGTCTCTGGAGAAGGGAGACACCAAATTTTACTCATGTCACAATTTGCCTCAGGGCTATGAAAAACAAAGATATCGTCTCTCCCACAATTGTGCTATTCTTTTCCATTTTTATTTGGGTTTATGCATTGTTTTTCGGTAATGTCTCTCTTTTTTCTTTTCCTTGGTGTTGCAATCAAGAACCATAAGACTTATTTTGACGACAATAAGTCTATAAATATTTACAATTCAGCTTATCCAGTTTTAATGAACCAGGTGATTAGCGGAGACCCCTACGATGCTTAAAGATGTCACTCAGAGTGAAAGTTCACCTACTGAACAATTAAACAATTAATTCACTGATGGTTAATGGAGTTTCCAGTGTATCTAACTAACATTTATTAATGATAATGATGACTTTATGTTTTTAAAGCTTGTCAGTTAGATTTAAAATATACTACACACATCTCTGTCTCAATCTTTTTTGCCCTTGGTGGGTCAGGCCTGAGGATAAAAAATTTGTATGAATTTGGAGGAGGGAATAATTTTATGATGCACGGTTTTAATCATGTGGTGTTGTCTACTCACTCATCATCTGTCTTCCTGTAATGCTGCAGCAGGAATACACCACTGGGTTTTGGATTAAATAAGTCAGATATACAACATTCTGTGGAATTTGTAGTTGATGCTTGGTGAATATTGGTCTGAGTCCAACCCATATAAAAAGCTCAGCAAAACTAAAAAATATATAACAACAACAGCAACAAAATACAGAAACAAACAAACAAAAATCTATCCAACACATTTTTAGCAGAAGAATTTCAGCTCGAAGTTAAAGAATGAAACTCAAAATCATATGGCTTTGGTAGCCTTTCAGTACCAACAGCTACATGTTATGCGAAATCTATGAAATTGGCCAATTGATAATAGCAGAAAGCTCATTACCAAGCAAATACAAAAAAGCTATTCACCTTTGAAAGATTGCATTTTCATTACAGAAACAGCAGAAAAGGACCTAGAAAACTAATGAAAAAACATAAAAATGCAAATTACTGCAGCTAATTGGTTGTGTCTTCAAACATATTCTGAATTATTAATTTATAAAAGAGTAAATCTCTTCCTTTACATATAAGGAAATGGTATCCTTCTCTCACTGTTAGCATTAAAATGATAACGCTCCATTCTTCTCTAGTGTAATTGTATCAAAATTTTGTTGAGGGGACAAAGAGGAAGAACCAAAGAATTCCATTTTTTTTCCTAAAGTTCTAAACTCTTCTGTTGAATAGCTAGTTATATGTTAAATTCCCAGTTTCTATATGCAGTTAATAAAGAACCAAACTAAAGGCATAAATTAGTTCTGAGAGGGTCGGTATTCTCACCTCTTGGTTCACTGGGGAAAACCAATCATTTTTCACTGTCTGGCATGGGGCCATTAAAACAGCTCTCATCAAGGTAATCAACATTTCCAGCTTGACAAATCAATAGTAATACCTCATCCCATGTGATATTTGACACAGATAACCATTCTCTTTGTTTTGAAATGCCTTCTCCTTTGGCTTCGGTGATATTTCTTATTTTCTTTTTACTTCACTGTATATTTCTTCTTGATCTATGGGTCTTTCTGACATTTGGAGGATGCCGGGGCTCAGTCCTTCACTTTCCCCTTCGGTGATAGTGTTTAACCTCATGGTTTTAAATACCATGTGAATGTTGAGAGTCCAGAATCTTGACTGTAGATCTGACCTTTCCTGGGAGCTTCAGACTTGTATGTCTGTCTAATTGCTGAGTCAACATTGCTTGTTTTATACCGAATGGGATTCCAAATCAATCTGCAACAACATGGACAAATCTCAAAAGCATTATGTGAAGTGGAAGAATCCAGAAACAAAAGGCTGCATATTGTAAACTGTGTAATTCCATTTATAGGACAAAATTATAGTGATTCCCAGTGGTTTGTGGTAAGGGACAGGAATGACTGCAAAAGGGCATGAGGTAACTTTTTTAAGTGATGGAAATATTGTATTTCTTAATTATGGTGTAGGATGATGGTTACATGATTATAAACGTTTGACAAAACTCATTGACTACACACTTAAAATGGATGATTTTCTGGTACAAATTACTTGTACTAATTATTCTTCAATAAACTTGATTTCAAAAAATGCTCAGCTGTCTTCTCATTGCAATTATGATAAAATAAAAATACTTATCATTCTTCAGCCATTTGATCTTTGTTCCACAAAGTAGCTAAACTCCTTTCAGTTTCCCTAATTCTTTTCTTTGCCTGGAAATTTATTTTTCTGGATTTTTGAACTGCTAACTATATTTATTTCAGAAACCAATATCTTAGAGAGACTTTTCCTGTCTCTGGTGTCTAAAAAAGGTCATCTTTCTCCTTCAAGTTAAACTCCATCTCAATATTCTGTTTTAAGCACTTAGCACTACTTGAATAGTCTTGCTTATATATTTACTTGCTTCCTTGCTTCCTTCTTCTCTGGTCTGTACATTTCTGGCAGAAATGGAAACTATCAGTTGGATTCACTGCTAAATTTCCCAAACTAAGGTCAGGATTGAGCATATTATAGGCACGAAGTAAATATTTGTTGAATGAATAAATAAATGAATAGCACGAACTTAATGTTTGTTGACTGGATGACTAACTGAACTCTAAACCACAATTGTAAAACACTGGCACTTCACACTTAATTGAAGCATATGGTGCAAAGAATGTGGATCAATGATGCTAATGGAGTATGTGCTTAAAACATGCACATCCACCAGCAGGCATTTATTAAGGTCTATCTATATGAGTGTCACTGAGCTACATGTGGAGGTCACCTATTTAGAAGGAAATGTTCTGTCAATCATTTCTACCCATTTGTTCAAACTTTCTCAAATGAATGCATTTCATGGAAAACCTTCTTAGTTCAAACTTCTGCAAGAAACCTGTGGAAAATGTGGAAATAAGTCATTTTAGTTTTTTTTTTTTGTATGTGTGTGAAGAATTTTGTTCTTATACTGGCTGTTAGGAGTGGTTCATGAAAATTTTTGCTAGATTTCAGAAAATTTGAAGCTAAGTATTATTTTCTTTAATAAATCACTCTTGGCACAGTAAAAATATACTTAGTTTTTCTAAATAGGTGTATTTAAAAAAATAAGCATGTAGCCATCTCTATTTTGAAAATATAAGGGGTAGCCCTTCCTTGGATATCTGTAAGTATGAGAAATTGGGCAGTTAGTGATGGACTTTCCTGGCACTTAACTTGGTGAGCATTTTGATAATGTTTACTAAATCATACCAAAAATTTTAAATCTGAACACATGTGTTTTTATGTGTAAATAAACTTGAACCACTCTGTGCTAATATAACTGAAGGAATGGTACTTCAAGATAGAGCAGTTAAATCACCAGTAAGAAACACACATACATGCACACACACAGTGGAAAACAGAACTCTTCTTTATTATAGTTACAGTCTAGTATTGATCCTTGGACCTTACTTATTTCTTCTTTTGTTTTGTTATTTTGGTTTTGATGGACACATTAAGCCAAAGAAATCAGAAGGCAAAAGCCTCTTCTTGGAGTTCAGTGTTGTGGGACACAGAGCCCAAATGATCCATCGCTGCAAGAGCTCTCTTCTGGAAGGAGAGTTTGAGGTGGAAGCAGGTGACTGCAGAGTGTAGGTGGGAGAGGAGTTCAATGATGCTGACTGTCTGTCATCTCTGTTCTAGAGCCTCCAACTCTACTTCTCCAAAGTGAATAATTATGCTTAGTGATAAAGATGATCAAAAGTTCTTGGCAATTATGTCTTCCAAAGTAGCACCAGGTCATGGAAAGTAACAGTAATTCAGGAACTTCATGATTCAAATGATCATATATTATGAGAGATCTGAAGTGTCAAATCCTAATTGTAAATGTTTTGCTGTAATTCGTATCTTATTGCAGAGTTTAGAATTTAACTTCCTCTAGTATCATCCTAATGTGAAACAAGTGTATGGTTTTATTTAGTAATTAACATGTGATTATGTGAAATTGATTAACCTATGTTATTTTCTTTTCCTTCCCTTTTAAAAACAAAATAGCATGTACTGACTATGTACTTTATGTTGAACCCTTTATAAGAGACATTTTAAAGATTCTGATGCCCGACATTCTTGGTAAAAGAGTAATCCTTTTGCTACCCCTTCAAGCAGTCATCTCTTGTCTCCTGAACTCAAAATTTTCAAGATAAAAGCTGAAAAAATTAGTAAAAGCCATTATCTTCTATGCCATTATCCTGCCATTATCTTCCCGCCATTATCTTCTATGCCACCTCAAAAAAGACTCTGGCTCGTTAGGCCACATTTCTGGAGTAGGCATTGCTTACCCATTTTGCTTCTCGTCCTTGACTGAAGCAGTTTCTTTAACTCTGGATTTATGAGGAAAGCATAGCATTATTTGAAAGCAATTGAAGTGACACTACAGAATGAGAACCATGAAGAGTATCCTATTCATTTGTCTTAAAAGAAGACTTACTAGAACAATAAGAGAAAGAACATAATAAAAATAGGTACTACTTGCTGTCCATTTGCAATCTATCAGGTGCCAGAGCAGAAGCTTTCAAATAATCACATGTCATTTACAACGACTTTTAAAGTAAGTGCTACAGAGGCTCAGAATAGTTCGTTTCCTGTTCTGAGGATCAAATAGTTATAAAATGTCAGAGCCAGGGTCTGTGCCAAGTTTGTCTGCTCAGTTTATATACTACAGTATCTCTACCTCAGGATACTTCTATATGGTGTGCAATGATATTCTTGTAATCATATCTTCATCTCTGAACTCTGGTTGAGTTCAGACTTGTGTCTTTGTTTTAGCTGACCTTGGTTTAGAATTGTCTTCAGGGTATCTTAAGCCATTCTTTTAGTGTGCTGTAAATTATGGGGCTGTTCCCTTCTGTTTATCAGGGCTCTTATTACTAATTCTAGAAAATGATCAGTCTGTTGTCTAAAATAGCTCAAAATTCAAATTGTTAAATATTCTGCTCACTAGCCTGTTAAAAGGCAGTCTCTTATGCTTTTTTTTTTTTTTCTTTCTTTCTGTTTTCTCCTGCTTCCAGTACTTCCTATCCTAGGATTTTGGGTTTCAAGGTCCTGGAGCTCTTTGTTTCTAAGCATACTGCTTGCTGTCTTTGGGTTCCCCAGGGTCAGCATTCTGCTTGCCTGGGGGTGTTGGAGAGGATGTTTTAAAGGGAGGGGCACTACTAGGTTGGATCAAAACTGAAAATAGATGTTTGCCATCCCTCTTCTTGCAGAATGCAGCTAAAATCCTTGCTGGATACAGCAGTTACTGGTTCTATGCTTCGATCATTTTATGTCCCCTAACTGTATGAGCTACACAATGAATGTTGATTTTTATTTTTAAAATTATCATTATTTTTTAAAGATTTCATCCATTCATTCATGAGACACACAGAGAAAGAGGCAGAGACACAAGCAGAGGGAGAAGCAGGCTCCTCTCAGGGAGCATGATTTGGGCCTGGACCCTCGGATTGGGATCATGCCCTGAGCCAAAGGCAGACAGATGCTCAACCGCTGAGCCCAGGCATACCTGAATGTTGATTTTTTAAAAATGTCAATCGGAGAAGGACAATCATCATATGGTTTCACTCATACGTGGAATATAAGAAATGGTGAAAGGGATCATAAGGGAAAGGAGGAAAAATTAGAGAGGGAGACAAACCATGAGAGACTCCTAACTCTGGGAAACAAACAAAAGGTTGCAGAAGGGGAGGTGGGTGGGGGGATGGGGTGACTGGGACAGGCAACGAGGAGGGAGGATACTTGATGGGATGAGCACTTGGTGTTATACTATATGTTGGCAAATTGAATTTAAATTTAAAAAATGTAAAAAAATAAATTAAAAACGTTTAGAATAAAGCTGTGAAAAAAATTTAAAAAATTAAAAATACATACCTTCCAAACTGAGTTGTCTATAATTTTTCAACAAAAAAGTGTCCCTATTACTAAATATTTCTGTATTTTCCACCAGAGTAATAAAAATTAAAAATTGAAAGCCCTGAAACTTATATCATGATGAAAATAAATACCTAAGGCATTATCTGAAAAATCAAGATTGAATTCAAGCTGCTACAATGTATGTATTTTACTTTTTGAAAAGCCATTTTTAATACATTTTGTCAGGTATCTTACAAATCCTAATTGAATTTAATGAATATTTTTAGACTATCTGCTAATCTTTTGGGTCTGAGCTAGAAATTGGCCTGTGTAAAATAAGTACAAACCAGTTTCTCCACTCAAGGAATTTATCATCTATTTAGAATATGCTAATATATAGTGTATAGATGTATGTTGGCTAAAATTCGTGATAGTGTAAGTTTATTTTTTGAATAAGGTATTTAGACAATCAGTGATTGAGAGCATTTTGAAAAATGTCTTCAGTGTGCTAGCCCTACTAATCCTCTCACCTCAGCTGTGAAGCTTTGAGTCAGTTTTGGAAAAAAATAATATCCTCAACAAAGCAATTTTAAACCTATGGCTTTTGGTATCTACTATTATTGCTTTTCTCTTCATGTAATAAAGGGGCAATGTGTTCCTTTATCCTTTTCTTGCTCTGGAGTCACTGAGCCACTTTTTATGGTCTTCCTGACTTCCCGCCAGTTGCATCTCATTTCTTATTTTGGTTTTCCTGACTACATTCCAAAAGGCTGACCTAAAGTCAAGTTATTTAGTTTCCTGGGAAAAATAACTTCTTTCCTATTCTTTTCACCTTGTTCTCCAGTTTTCTGTTGAGAGTTTAATTCATTAATTAGTATATTTCCTTTATGTCCCTACTTAAGAGCAGCATAAGGTACCATAGACTTCTTGTCTTAAAATATATTCTTTTACAACTTATTATCTTAGAATTATAAGTTGCCAACATTTGTGTGTAACACATTTCTAAAAAAAATACGTGAGGATATTTGACACAAATCTACAAATATGATATTCAGGATTTGTACTGTAATAAAAACCTGAAACTGCATCATTAACTGAAAATGGTTACTTTTTCTGATGAAGTCACATGAACGTCCATCTCATGCTATATTTAAT
This sequence comes from Vulpes vulpes, assembly GCF_048418805.1. NCBI lineage: Eukaryota > Metazoa > Chordata > Mammalia > Carnivora > Canidae > Vulpes > Vulpes vulpes. The sequence goes on from NC_132787.1 coordinate 82,990,739, forward strand.
GCTTTTGTAAAGAGTAAACTTTCGAGAAATAATCTGAAAGTGTGTCTAGCCAGAATAATGGAAAAGGAGTGTGGAACATCATGAATCAATATAAATTTATTTTTGAGGAAAGCAAAATGACCAGCATGGACAATGAAAATGTTTCAAGCACTATAAAATGTATTGAGTTCCAGAGACCAGACAATTTTGTATAAAATGCCCTTTGGATTTGTTTTCCCCAGGATGATAAAGAGTGGAAAAAATGTACTAAAAATACAGAAAAAATATATTCTGAGAAGCATATTAAATCAGAGAAATGATAGTGTCATAGTTGATTCCATAAAGAGACTCTCAGAAAAGTAAACTTGATACAACTAGTATGAAGCTTACAATGGTGAATCCAGCTATCAGTGGTCAATGAGAAACAACTGAAAAATTCTATTAAAAAGTTTGGAAAAAATAAAATAAAACTAAAAACAAACCTTGAAATCGCACTGGTATATGTGCTTAAGATGAGGTTTCTTTTGTCTTTGTCAGGGAAATGCAAATCAAGACCACGGTGAGACATAACTTCACACCTGTCAGAATGACTAAAATAAAAAACACAAGAAACAACAGGTGTTGGCGAGGATGTGGAGAAAAAGAAACCCTTTTGTACTACTGATGGGAATGCCAACTAGTACAGCCACTGTGGAAAACAGTATGGAGGTTCCTCAAAAAATTAAAAACAGAATTATTATATGCTCCAGTAATTTCACTACTGGATATTTATCCAAAGAAAATGAAAACAATAATTTGAAAAGACATATGCACCCCTATGTTTATTGCAACATTATTTACAATAGCCAAAATATGGAAGCAACCCAAGTGTCCATGGATAGATGAATGGATAAAGAAGTGGTAGATATACAGTGGAATATTGCTCAGCCATAAAAATGAATGAAATCTTGCCATTTGCAGCAACATGGATGGATCTAGAAGGTATAATACCACTTGAAATTTCAGTCAGAGAAAAACAAATGCCATATGATTTCACTCATACATGGAATATAAGAAACAAAACAGATGAACAAAGAAAAAGGAGACAAACCAAGAAATAGACTCTCTCTATAGAGAACAAACTGTTGGTTACCAGAGGGAAGTTGGGTAGGGGGAATGGGGGAAATAGGTGAAGGGGATTAAAAGTACTATTATCATGATGAGCACTTAGAATAATCAAATCAGTATATTATATACCTGAAACTAACATAACACTATTAACTATACTGAAATTAAAGTAAAAAAAAAATAAGATGAGGTTGTACACTCTTTTATTCTGATAATGTGCCTGCTTATTGGCTATGTATCCTCCGTGGCTCTGCTCAAAATAACCCCTCCAAGAAACATAGAAGCTTTTACTACTCTCTTGAGGTTTGACCTTTTACTCAAATTTAGATTTTCTGGGTCTTGATGTTTTTTATTGATATGTTAATATTATTGATTTTATTTACTGGAAGCCATTTCACATCTTTATGTGAATAAATTTAACATGTGTAACATATGCACAATGATCACCTGAAGAAGATATAGGGATTATAGCCTTTTAGTCTCACTGATCAGAGGTCTCTCTGATGTCATTCAAGTTTTCACTTATCTAGAAAAATAACATAATTGATAATGATGAGTATAAACACAATTAATAGTTACACCCACACTATTGCTTTAGAATAAGATTTGAAATATAAAAACAGATGAACAGATTAGTTGTCATCAATTAATCTAAAAATTCAAGATAATACTTTTGAGGATAGGTTAAATGATTTTTCTGGAATCTTTTGCCTCCATTTGAAATGTGGCTTCTTCAAATATTAGTTTTGTGATTCCAAGCAATTTATTTAATCTATGCTTCACTTTTTTCTTATCTGAAAATGGGGAAATTAATGGCGTCTACCTCACAGGATTGTTTTGAGGATTAAATGTGTTAATATTTTTAAAGTGTTCAGAACAGTAAGCAAGTATTTAAACATGATCTAAGTGTTTGTGCCTTGTTATCCATCTCTCTCAATTCAATGACTATCTGTCCAGCTATGTCAAGTATGGTATCATACCCATCCATTAAGTCCTAGATTGCAATTATTGAGGTTTTTTTTTTATTGATGTTTATTTTAAATCTCACTTTTTTTTTTGCTTGTTGCTCAGATTTCTAAAACAAAAAATTCCTTAGATATATTAAACACAAGTATTTTATATTCTCTGTTCACAAAAACTCTCAGTTGGGAGATATTTGTATTTAAATTTTTTGCTTGAAGGTTTTTGAAATATCCAGGAAGAATGGATTCAGCCGGGGGACCCATACAAGAACTGAATTTTGGTTCAGAATTTTCAAGGACATTTTTCTTTTTATTCTTCATCTGGTACAAAGGTTCATTCAAGATAGGAGGTTTAACTTGCTGTAGTGTGGGCTGGGATTGGGCACAGATCTATTTCTGCCTCACTCTTTCTCTGAGTTTGGAGGATATAGTTCTTTATATAGGGTTTGTTTGTTTTTTAAATACAGGGATCTCTTACTCCTTTGGTGGACTTCTCTCTTCTCGCCTCTGGAAGGCCTTGAAAAAAAAATCAAAGCTGAAGTGCTCCTGGATTCAGCAAATGCCTTTGGAGGTTCAGTTGATTTATTTTATTTTATTTTATTTTATTTTATTTTATTTTAATTTTATTTTATTTTATTTTATTTTATATTTATTTATTTTATTTTATTTTCCTTTCAAGTGCTCGCTTTGGCAGCACATATACTAAAATATTTTCCTTTCAATTCTCAAACTTATTCTTAAATTTATTTTTTTTTAAATTGGGGTTTGAACACTTAGCATAATATCTGTCATGTAGATATTTTTAAGTTTGCAATACACTGTTGTTGACTAAAGGCACTGTGTTGTGGAAAGATCTCTTGAACTTATTTATCTTGCATAATTGAAACTTTATACCCATTGAACAACCACTCCCTGTTTCCCCCTCCTCCAGCCTCTGGCAACTGACCATCTGTTTTTAGCTGCTATGAATTGACCATTTTAGATATTTTATATGAGTGGAATCACACAGTATTTGTCCTTTTGTGACTGGCTTATTTCACTTAGAATAATATCCTCCAAGTTTATCCATGTTGTTCCATATAGCAGGATTTCCTTCCTTATAAGCCTGAATAATAAATATTATACAATGGAATCATTGTATGAATATATCACATTTTCTTTCTCTATTCAGTCTTTGATGGGCATTTAAGATGTTTCTATATCTTGGTTATTGTGAATGATGCTTCAATAAATATGGGAGTGCAGATATCTCTTCAAGGTCCTGATTTCAATCTTTTGATTAAATACCCAGAAGTGGGACTCCTGGATCATTTGGTAGTTTTATTATTAATTTTTTTAGTAACCTCCATACTCTTTTCCAGAGTAGTACCATTTTACATTCTCACCAACAAGAGTGCAAGAGTTCCAATTTCTCCACATTCTTGTTAACATTTTTTGTCTCATTTTCTTGATAATATCCATTCTAACAAGTGTGAGGTGATACCTTATTATGGTTTTGATTTGTATTTCTCTGATATTAAACATCTTTTGATATACCTGTTGATCACTTGTATATCTTCTTTGGACAGATGTCTATTAGGTCTTATGTTCATTTTTAAAAATTGGATTGCTATTATATCAAGTTATATGAATTCCTTATGTATTTTGGATATTAACCTCTTAGCAGATACATTGAATAAATGTTTCTTTGTTTGCTGGATGCTCTTAGACCATTTCCAGAGATTTTAAAAGGTTCTTTTTACATAATTTTTCACCATTTTCTCTGGGACTCAGGGAGGATAGGGTCAATGGAGCTCCTCGGGGTATCCTGCCAGAGATGGAACCCATGTATTTATTTTTAAATGGCATAATAAACACATGTGATATAACTGATACAAATACATGTGGATAGAGCATTGATACTCATTCAAGTCTTTCTATGTGCTCTTTATTGACATGAGCCCTCTGCTTTCCTCTCAAGTGACCAAATTTTGAAATTTTATAGTGTTCTTTACCTTAAAAATTCATTTTTTCAAATAATGATGTAGGCCTAAAATATGTAATATTTTGTATTAATTGTTTTGGAAATTACATAAAGACTATTACTTAAATATAGCCTTCTGGGACTCAGTGTTTGACTCACATTATATCATTAAGATTTCTCCATATTGCAGCATGTAGTTGTCATTTGTTGTTTTACTTCTACACAACATTCCATAGGTCCTTTCTCTCTTTGATGGATGGTTCCCAGTTTTTCTTTTTATTCAGCGTTTGGCTCACTCTGCTATGATTTCCAACCCATGCACTTGAATGGAACTGGTGACAGCAGCTCATTAATTACTTCTGTAATACCCAACCAAATGGACACCTATCAGTCCTCATCCTACAAGACCACACACTGCCATTCAACTGAGCTGACTTCTCCCTCAATGAAAAATGTGCTCTCTTGGTTTTCATGACACCTCTAGGGTTTTCATGACACCTCTAGCAAGAGAACCTCTTGCTTCTCTGATCCCCTCTTTGAAATTTCCTTTGTCCTTTCCATCTTCTTTCTATAACTTTTAATTTATATTCCTCATGGCCTGATCCTGGGAACTCTTGCCTCACTAGGCTCTCTCTCTTTCAATGTTGAAAAGTAACACCTGAGCTACTTATTACAATGCAGATTTGCGGGAGAGGGGTTCCCAATGAGATTCTGTTTTAGTAAGTATAGGGTGAGACACAAGAATGCATTATTAACAAGTATACATCTCTGAGGGGATTAAGGTAGTTCTCAGAATTTATGCTACTGTCTCTTCTGTAAAAAATTCTTTGCTTAACTTGTGATGTGTTCTGGAGATTTTATGAAAGTTAATTTATTTTTAAAGAAATTGCTGGTACTAATAACAATTTTAAAAACCTTGCATTTAGAATTGCCTTTAAACAGAGCACAGTAGCTGTCAAACAGAGTTATATAATATTTTCTATGCTTTGGAGATGGCACCAATGGAAGAGCTAGCTGTGTGGCAGAGCCATTGGTTACTAGGACTGATAGAGTCAGTGGTGTTAGTCAGGCTAAACAATTCTTTGAAGCAAAGGGAACTGGAAAAACTCAAAAACCATAGCCACCTAATACGAAAAAGTTGATTGATGGAAAAGACTTTCCCTGCTATCTGTAGTTTTGGGCAGTGTGGTGTTGATGTGCAAGATGATGCTAATAGATAGGCAGGAGTAAAAAAAAAAATAGCATTTTGTAAGCCATATTAAGGATTTTTATCTTCATCTTGATTGGAATAAGATACCATTGGAGAGTTTTAGGTACAGCAGTGTCTCCCTTATCTTCAGTTTTGCTTTCCGTGGTTTAAAGTTATCTGCAGTCATAACAGGAAGCAGGTGATTCTTCTGATGATAAGCAGAAGGTCACTAGTAGCCCAACACTATTACAATGCCTACGTCATTCCTCTCACTTCATCTCATCACACTGGCACTTTATCATCTCATGTCATCACAAGAAGAGGAAGAGTGAGTACAGTAAGATATTTTGAGAGAGAGAGGTTTCCTATTCACATAACTTTTATTGAAGTATATGTTAAAATTGTTCTATTTTACTATTAGTTATTGTTAATCTCTTCCTGTGTCTAATTTGTAAATTAAACTTTATAGTTATGTGTGTCTAGGAAAAAAAAGTACATATAGGGTTTGGTACTATTTGTGGTTTTAGGCATCCATTTGGGGGAGCTCGGAAAGTATCCTCCACAAATAAGAGAGACTGTATAGTGATACGGTGAAGGCAGCAGGTCCCCTGATTTCAGATGTATACTTTGAAAAGGTCACTCAGGCTGTGTGTAGTGAATAAAATGAGTGTAGGGTTCAATTGTGCTTATTGATTGAAATCAAGGAGAGATAGAGTGTAGCTTGAATCAAAGTGGTAGCAATAGAGATGAAATTTGATTGCACGGATAATTATGATTTATGATAAACTGGACTTATTGCTGGATTAGATAGAGGAAAGGAGGGAAAAACTGTTTGAGGAACTTACACATTCCTGACTATACTACTGGACGAATGAAGGTGACATTGATTGAGGAGTGGGCTGATGCTAAAAGTCCACTTTAGGGCCTTTGATTACATAAACATCAGTGTCTTTCAATCTGAATGATAGTGACCCACATGGACAAGTCATGGCGCGCGGTTTTCCTTCTTTTTTTTTTTTTTTTTTTAAAGATTTTATTTATTTATTCATGAGAGACACAGAGAGAGGGAGGCAGAGACATAGAGGGAGAAGCGGGCTCCATGCAGGAAGCTCGATGTGGGACTCTATCCTGGGACTCCAGGATTGCCCTGGGCCAAAGGCAGACGCTCAACCACTGAGCCACCCAGGCGTCCCGTGGTTTTCCTGTTTTAGCAGATGGACAACTAAGGAAAATCGTTTTGTGTATTTCATGTGTATTAATCTCTCATCATTGACAGTTATTCCCATATGGATGAAAATATGGTGCTGACAATTTTAATCCTCTGAAGAGAGAGTACCTCAACTCTCTCTCTGGTTCTAAGTCCAAACATCCAAGGGGATGCACTCATTGTTCCAACTTGCTCAGCTGTCTATCCTTGGGCTACTCAAAAGTGCCCAGATGGGGGGGGCCATGTAAGTGCATAGCAGTTCCTGTGGGAACCATGTGAGTGAAAGGGGTAGGAAGAATTAAGGGATTGTAAGGGTTAAGGGCATACTGTACAGTAGGTGTCTATGATATACTTATTGAGAAAAGCAGAACAAAAGCAATTCACTCTCTACAGGACAATGATGGTTTTATAATGTTTGCCCCATTTTCTTTTGGGTGAAACATATGCACCCATAGTACTTTCCATATAATATAAAGTACTGTGTAGTACTTAACACTGTAAAATACCATAAAGTACATACCTGTTTTGAGTACTGAAGTGTGGAATGAATTGTGCTTTCTGGGTTAAAGCACATAAACATTTTATTTCCTTATGTTATGATTTTCCTTCGGTGGGTCCTTTCCATCTCTATAAAACTGGCCAAAAAAGAAAAAAGAAAATTGGATATAGTAAATGGGGTGTAATGTTATTTACCACATCAAGAAATTGTCAGTTCATTCTATAAGAATGTGGATTTTATGTATTTCCTGTTGTGTGTATGAGGAACCCCCAGTTCTCTAGCCCCCTGTTCCCATATTTGTGTCCTCCCTCACCCCATCCTTTAAAATTGTACTCATTTTACTTCAGGAAATGTTAAATGATTTCTCTGATCCAAAACTGATTCACTCGGGTAATCATTCCATCATTTCGCTGAGGTTAAAAGAGTATAAAAATTATGATGATACTTAAGAAGGAAAATGGAAAGATAAATTGGTTATGACTAAGACAGAAAAAATTGAAACACAATTGCTTGAGTATAGATGACTTAGGCAAAGGGGAAAGCCAATTATCCTAGTCAAAAGATTATAGGCAATAATTGTAAAAGCTTTTCTACTTGCATAATCATTTTGCATCAGAGTAGGATTGTTTATCTCTCTTACGTGCCCATATTGATAAATTGTAAATTACACTTACTACAATAGTGACACAGTAAGATATCCTTTTCTCTTCAAGTCAATACACTTTTTGAAAGGTAAGGAGGTTACTTAGAGTATTTGATACTTCCATCTTTAAATACATTTGTTGCTCATGTATCTCTTGCATGGTTTTCTTTGGGAAAATCAAGGTGGTGTTGGTACACAGGGTCACTGAAATTAAAGAATGTCGGAGGAGATCATCGAGAGGATGTAGTCACCAGTTGACTCCTGAGCTGGTCCTGGGCAACTGGAGGCTCTTCATCCTCTCTCCTGTCCTTGGAATGTACGTTCTGTCCACCCTTCCTGCAGTGGGAGCCATTTTCAAGGACATAGCCTTGAGACAGCAATGTGTTGCTGAGGCATCTGGATGGTATGTGTGACTGGGACACCTTTAAGGCCTCCATTTAACTTCTAAGATTCTGGCGGGCAGGTATGGAGATCTGGTCTTACGGCACAACTCTGGCATGGAATAAGTTGTCTTGCTTATTCCGTACACCACATGCCAATCTGGAGTGCTCTCCCTTATCCCTCTAGCCTTGCACTCTGTGTATGGAGGCCAGTTTCAGACTTTGCTTAGGAAGCTCTGAGGTTTGTGAACCTACAGACAGATTAAAAGATATCTTTTGGTTCTGAAAAATAAACACATTTTTTATGTTTTTTAAGTCCTTTGAGATTTTTTCTTAAATAATAACAACTTCTAATTAGACATATATGATATCTTGTAATAACAGATGAATAATACAAAAAGGAAAACCACTAACTAGGAATACTTTGATACTCTCATTTTATCATGGAGTAAATCTCCCAAATGCCAAATTTAAACAAGATAAGCCATATTTCATATATTTCTATCACTCTCCTCTTTTTCATTCACTGTAGTCGTGGGGACATGTTAAGGCAATCTTCTCCTAAATTTTTTTTTAATCCCTTGAGTTAGATGCAACGTTAAGAATAAAGAGAGACTTACAGACTCTCCTATAATGTGCCTTTCCTAGGTCCTGAAAAGAAAATGATAAAGGTAAAGGGAGAGGAGGATTAATACATATTTTTTTCACTGTTCATGCCTTGATCCTATCATCCATCCATTTGTTTATTCATCAACATTTATTGAACATACCTTATGTTTCAAGGAATGAGGAAATAGCAAAGAAATGCAATCATAGCCCTGGTGGAATGTAAAAGAAAGATATGCAGACTTAGTTATTACAAGTCAGAATGATTAATGCAATGGGGTGGAGTGGAAGTACAGATCAGCAAGGTATAAGCATTCTAGGGGTTGAGGAGACCAGTCAGGGGAGTATCTTCTGACAAGTGTCATTTGAATTTAACATGAAGGGAAAAATTGCTATTGGAGGGGAGCAAAGAGAACAGATATTCCAGCAAGGAGGAGTCATGTGCATGGTGTGGAAAAGGTAAGCTCATTGTGGGTCATGTGTGGTTTTCCACGGCTAATCCTTAGGATACCTGAGAGAGGTGGTGTGTGAAACGAGACGAATGCCTGATGGGGGAATGTTCACGGGGAAGGTGATGGAAAATGGTCTTTTCGTCCTACTTATGAAATGCCATTATTAATCTTTTCTTAACTTTGTGAAATCTTGCCCAAAGCCATTGTCTACCTGAAAATTCCTCCTAAGTCAGATTTGTACAGCTTTGAATTTTCCTGATTAATGATCAGTTCTCCATTTCACTTTATAATATGTAGGGTTGGTCCAAGTTTCATAACTATTTCTTTACATTGATAAGCCAAATATGATTCCTTTTCTTCAGTCTTAAATACCAGTGAGTGCTATTGTGAATCGATGAACCCCTGTTATTTGCAAAATTACCTCTATTGTTGCAGCCTGACAAATTACTAACAGATACACATCAGAAAAATGCCAGGCACTTCAGCTCATTTAACTGCTTTCGTTGGCATTTTATTCCTTCCCCCCATGATTACTGTCATTTTTTTTTAGCTCTGTGTTAAATCACCGCCTAATTATGCATCATCACAGCAACTCATAACAGTTGAGCATGTCTCACTCCTAAATTCTAAAAGCAACTCTGTTGAGTCAGGCTCACGGGAGAGAGTGTTGTCACTTTTCTTGACTTTGCTTTACCCTCTGGGTATTTGGGATTTTTGAGCTCCTTTGTGATGGGAATCTGCTCTGGGAGAGCGGTGCACTTTGGAAAAGTTCATTGATCACACGAGTAAGGTGAAGAATAAGAAGCAAAGCAGGAAAGCTTCCCCCAGTTGTCTCACTGCCAAATTCAGATGACCTGATTCATCTTTTTTCCTTTCTAATTCACCTTCTAGTAAAAAGGCATTCCCTGATGGATGGAAACTGGAGGTTGAATCTTGAGTTTTGGGCCAAAGATGATCATGTAGTTACAAATCAATTAATCTCTATTTCCTCATCTGCCAAATGTGCATAATCCTACCTTCCTATCTCATAGAGATGTGTGAGGATAAAATGTCCTAAATTATTGCTTGGTCTCCACCTGTGAAAGGCAGACTGTTTGCTGTGACTTTCAGGGAATGTTGCCTTTTTAAAATAGCTAGGTATGACTGGAATATGCTTCTCAGAAATTGCACTATTGCTACTAACTTTCAGGTGGTAGATTTAGGGATTCCTGCAGAAAGAGTATCAGTTTTGATCCTGGTGAAATCTCAGTTAGAATTTGGATTCTAAGGTGAGTGAGGGGTGAGAGTGAGCCATTCATCAGTGGTCCTGGTGTATTTCAGGGGCTCCATGACCTCTATTTTTGCTTCTCATATATTTTTATTTTGATGCCTTGATAAAAATATCAAAGAATTTCAATAGGTTCATTTATAATCATAATCTCATCTGGGATCATCACCTGTTCCCATTTATCAGCATTGGCAAGGAAAAGTGGTACATTTTTATTTTTATTTAATGAAGAACCAGCTGCTTTAACAGATGTTTCATAAATTTAGAAGATGTCCTGCACTTCTTCATCAGGCAAAGAACACCTAAATGCTCTCTACATATTCAACAATGGATATAAGTACTTTGTTTCCTTGGCCATCAAAATTTCTTGGAATAAATAAATCACAAATTATCCAACTTCCCAGATCAATAATCAATACATAATGGTAGATTACACAGGTTTATCTATTTTTTCCTTTGTGTTTTATCTGAAAGACCATTATTCAAAAAGAGATGATTATATTGTATGGTAGTTGGTGCTTCTATAGCCTGGCTTAATCTACAGTCCAGCAATGGAAATATTATTATCTTTAAAGATGAAGAACCAGAGACACAGAGATGCTAAGGTCATTCAGGTAAAAATAGCAGAGTCTATATTCAAACTCAGTATCTCTAACCTCAAAATGCATTTTCTTTTCACCCTTACTGGTCGTACCAGTCAGGTATAGTTCCATACAATTTTTCTAGTGAATCATTAAAAATATTCTTTCATAATTCTCTGAAGAGATGTATTGTTCAAGGAACTCAAAAAAAGTCCTTCTTAATGATCTCAGATTATTGGCATTGATTAGAAAAATAAAGAATCAGGGCTCTTACAAAGACAATGGAAATGAAGAGGATTTTATATTATCATGTAAATTTAGGAAAGTAGTATGCAGTCAGAATACGCTAGGCTGAATGTCAGATTGTGAAGAAGGAATCTGAGATGTGCCTGGTAAGGGGTATAAGTGCTGTGTTCTAGAGAGGTTCATGGGTTTGGAAAGCTGTCCCTGATGTCAGTGGAAACATTCCCCCCAGGGTTCACTATGCTAAAGGTTAGGCATTGCTTTTCATGCCCAAATCTTCCAAGTTACTCTGCATCTCTGAAGTAACAACTATGCCCTGAGGCAGGAGGTGAGAGCATAGTCCATAATTTAATTTTAAAAACTTCACCATTTTGTTCTCAGTCAGCTTCACACAGATATTTGTTTCATTCAAGCAGTCATGAATGTTTTGTTTTGTGGCAAGGGAAGCTTTTGTTGATCCTTCCTACCTCTAATTCATTTTATTCTTTTGAAATTAATTAGAAGAGAATCAAAACATGACTTCCAATGTTGTTTTCCTTGCGGTTTTTGTTTTGTTTTGTTTTACTATCAAAGATGAATTACTTCTCTGTGTGGCCTTGATCATTCTATAGAATCAGGTAACCCTGTTTTCCCATTTTCTCCTCTCATATATTTAACATCTCTTGCCAGGTATCTATTTAGTAAACATCCATCCTATCCATCCTCTATACGAATACAAATCTGTAGTTCAGAAGAGGGGTCTGGGCTACAGATTTAAATCTGGGAGTCCTTGGCATATGGTGGTTATTTAAAGCCAGGAGACCAGATGAAATCATGAAAGGAGTTCCAACATTGTGAGGATGAGCAGGCGAATGGAGCCAGCAAAGAACATGAGGAATGACTAGTGAAGTAGAAAGAAAACAAAGAGGGTGCTTCCTGGAAATCCTAATAAAGAGAGTGTTTGGAGGGAGAGAGCAACTCTGCCAAATGCTGGTGATAAGTCAAGCAGCTAAAGACTGAGAGGCAGATCATAGGGTCATTGATAACCATTAAAAGAGTAAACACTACATCTTAATGAGTATAAAAGGATTTTTTAAAAAAAGATTTTACCTATTTATTCATGAGAAACAGAGAGAGGCAGAGACATAGGCAGAGGGAGAAGCAGCCTCCCTGCAGGGAGCCTGATATGGGACTCAATCCCAGGACCCTAGGATCATGACCTGATCCAAAGGCAGAGAGGGTCAATCACTGAGCCAGCCCATTGCCAGACCCCTAGATCTTTTTTGCATATATGGTCAGTATTTCTTATTGTAGCTATCATCACATCCCTATCTTCCCTAATTCCTTACTCAAAGGGAAGAATAGTGTAGACACTTTTTCATTTTTTCCTCACTAAATAATATAACTCAGAGGTATTTCTGCCTTAGTATACAGAGAGCTTCCTCATTCTTTATTTATGGCCAGGTAGTGTTTCATCTTAGTTTATTTAGAGAGTTTTCCTTTGATGGACATTTGGATTTTTTCCTAACTTTCAAAATTAAATAATGCTATGACTTTATGCATTCTCTGTGTGGCCTTGGTCATTCTATAGAATCAGGTAACCCTGTTTTCCATGTGTTCAAGTATGTTTATAGGATAAAGCCCCAGAAGTGAGATTGCCTGATTGAAAGTTTTGTCAATTTTATATGCACTGTCAAATTTCCCTCTCTAGAGATTGTACTATTTTGTACTCCCACTGGCCAAAGTATGTGAGTGCCTGTTACTCTACAGCCTTATCAGCAGAATGTGTTGTCAAATTTTTGGATTTTTCCAGTATGGTAGATGAAAAATGGTATCTCTTAAGGTTGAGGCTGACCACATTTGTGTATGCTTAAGAACTATTTGTATTTTTCTCCTGTGAGTTTTATTATCATATCTTTCACCTATTTTTTCTATTGGGTTTTTGATGCCTTTCTTCCTGATTTTTAGGAGCTTTTAATATATTAGAGAGGTGAACTCTTACTTGTGATATGAGTTATAAATATATTTTTTCTGTTGTCTTTTAGCTTAGATTATTATGTAGAAGTTTTTTTTTAATGCCACTATGCATTTGAATTTATAATTTATTTTATAGCTTGTAAACTTGAAGTCATTTAAAATGCCTCCCCCATGCCAAGCTCATGAAGAGATTTGCTGTTTTCTTCTAGTATATTTTTGATCCATACTGAGGTTGGCTTGGTACGTGTTGTGAACACAATTTTACCTTTTTCCAGATGGCTACTCAGAGGTCACAACTCCATTAATATATATCCATTAATATATATCTTTTTTCTATATCTATAATCCACAACTTTTTTTTTAGGGAAAGTACATGCATGTGCTCATGAGTAGGGGATGGGGTAAAAGGAGGGGCAGAGGGAGAGAGAGAGAGAGAGAGAGAGAGATTGAGAATCTTAGGCCTCTCTTGATGCGAGGCTGAGATCTCAGGACACTGAGATCATGACCTGAGCCAAAATCAGGAGTCTGATGCTTAACTGACTTGGGCCACTCAGGTGCCAAGAAGTCATATTACTTCTGTTGATTTGAGATTCTGCCATTATCATACATCAAATTCTCATATGTGTTTGGCTTTATACTTAGATTTTCTATTATCTTCTATTGGGCTGTCCACATGATCCCATTGCTTTAATTATTGTGACTTTATAGTATATTTTAATACAATAAGGTCCTCATTCTTTTCTCTTCCACAGTTTTCATAGTATTTACCATAATTTAAATAGTTGTGGAATCATTTGGTGTACTTGTATTTATGACATTAAACAAACAAACAAAAAAGCTTTAAGAATTGTTTTTAGTTGATAGTTTACTTAAATCCTTTCTATCATCCATTTATTCCATCAATATTACTTGAGCACCTATTATATGCTTAGCATTTATTACACATTTAGGAACATCAGTGAACAGAACAAACTGCTGCTCTCTTATAGCTTTGTAGCCACCTACATTAGTCTTGAGTCTTTCAAGAAAAAGTTCTATTTGATTATTCCTTACATCATCTGAATTGAATTAAAACAGAATGTCAACTTTGCCATCTTAATATTTTATGAAGGAAAAAATATTAAAAATCTCATGCAACATCTATAATAAATCTTCTTTGATTCAGAATAGTAAAGAATATAAACAGTATGAAGAAGAAAGTGCTAGAGAAATATGAGATACCCAAGAGATACCTTGTTTTTCAACTTACCTCAGTTGAAATTAAGTGTCTCGTTAGTGTCATAAATTTGCAGTACAGTGACCATAGGAACATTTCAGTAATTGACAAGACTAAGAAATGATCATTTATATACTATGTTAAGCATTTAAAATTTGACTCCTAAACTGTAAATAGATTGTAATAATAATTTTTTTGTTAAATTCAAGATTTATTCTCAAATCTCAAGAGTTATGACAGGATATTTGACATCAGGATTGAATTTGGCTGAATATTGCTTTTGCCACTTGACCACTTAGTATGACATAAAAATATGTATTCTGGGGTTCTTTACTATTGATTATGTTTTCCAAAGATAGAAGCCAAAAGATGAGAATTACAAGTATTTGCCTGCCATGTCAGTGGCATCTCAGACTCATGACAATCTTTTTGTCAGTTAGAAGTGTTCTTAGCCCCAGATAAACTGTCCAGGGAGCAAAAGTTGCACAGAGGCAACTTACCTGGACTTTGCCCTTCTGCCAAATAGGATCATTCCTTAGTTCTTTGGCAACTGCCAAACTTGAAATAAATCATTTCAGGCCTTGTTATTACAAAACCAACTTATTCAAGGGCATAAAAAAAAACCAAAAACACCTCATTCAAACAGTATACAACAAACATTTAGAACTGAGATGCAAAATAATTTTTCTCTAGGTCTTTATTTATGTCACTGCTTATGCCTTAGAACCTCCTTCCCCATCTCACCTGCCTTACTTTTCAAATTTCAACAATCACTTCCACAAATCCATTGTTTCTGAACCAGCTCCCAGGAACTTAAGAACAATACACCATTAGTTATTCATAGTATAGTGATTGCCTCATAGCAATAGGATTAATACTGTGGTTCTCAAATTTGGCATCCATTAGAATCACCTGGCGGGATTGTTGAATCACAGACTAGTGGGTTCTACCATCAGATTGCTGACGGAGTAGCAATCCTAGACTCCTAGACTCCTAGGTCTAGGAGTAGGTCTGGGGTGAGGTCCAAGAATTTACATTTCTGACAAGTTCCTCAGAACTTGGTAATGCTGCTGATCTGGGACAATACTTTGAGGACCACTGATACATTATTATAATAATGGTTTACCTTTGTTTCTCCACTTGTCTACAAGTTTATTGAAAGCAGATCAAATTTAGTTTCATGTCAATTTCTAGAGCCCTAAAAAATACCTGTCACATAGCAGATGCTTTATAAACAGCTGTTGATTAAATTATGGAGAGCTTTGTTGAATAGCGCTATTTTGGATGTATAAATTTTCACAATTTTTGTACTTGTGAGCTACTTTTTTCCCTTGGTAGCTACTAGGTTTTTTTCTGGGACACTCAGTTTCAAACGTAATTGACAGCTTTAATATAAAATATGAAGTAGTTTATCCAGGAAAGTTTGGATTATTTACTTTATTAATCACTAGCCGATATCAAAGATAATTTTTTTTTTGTGGGGCTTGAACTCATGACCCTGAGATCAAAACCTGAGCTGAGATCAAGAGTCAGATGCTTAACTGACTGAGCCAACCAGGTGCCCCTAAATGATAATTTTAAACTAATGTTTTATTTATAAAAAATGGAAATAGGTTCTCATTAGAGTACTGAGCTTCTATGTACTCTCAAAAAAAAAAAAAAAACCTCAGCAGAGATTTCAGGTAATAATAATAATCAATTTTACCATTGCCTTAAAGTGAAGTTGCATAGAATGAATATATGTGTAATAATGTTTCTTGATGCCAACCATTAAGACCTATCACATTAACTCTATGGGGTGGTGATCTATGGATTCCCCAAGTAGAATGAATAATTGGCAAACATGTAGATAATTTGAGTAGAAAAATAGTACCAGTTTTCCAAATTGCCACCAACAATCACAATCTAGAGAAGGAAAATCAAAAGAAAACAAAAAAAACCCTAGAATATTTTGTACAAAATCGAAGACAGAGAGGGATGGAGAAGGAGAGGAATATCCAGTGGAATGGTGAGATGAGCATAAGCCACAGCACACAACTTTACCTCCTCTCAAGGCAGCACTCTACACCGGTGTTGGTTTGTGGAATAATCAGGTCTCCCCTGACGTGTCTTCTCTCTTTCCATCAACACTTATCTACCTGCCAAGGCAACCTGCAAAGGGACCATAAGCTTTGCTTTCTTTTGCCAGGCTGGATTACTCCAAATGTACCCCCTTGGCCGTGTGCAAGTGAAGAAGCTGCAGATCAGACTGGGCAAACGTTTGGCCCATTGACCGTTGAGTCAAAACACGGCTCGAGACACACAATGAAACAAATTATTTTGCAATATTTTTGAGAAATACAGAGCAAATACTTGAAATAAATCTTAAAGGTTAAATGTGTTGACAACAACATGTGCAATTAGCTTTCTTCCCATTTCTAGCACTTGCTTTAAAGATTTTCTTGCTCTTTGCCCAAATATTTGTTGATTTGGGAACTGATGAAAGAGATGGAAAAATACCCTCTAGTCTGTGACCTTATTCTTTGGCTTATGCTCATTGAAATGATAAAACTGAATGAGGCAATTTTCATTCTGCTATTTTCTCTCTCTCTCTCTCTCTCTCTCTTTTTTTCCCACTCTTCATCCCACTTTTAGATTGCCCTTTCTTTTACCACACATTCTCTAGATGCATCTTCCATTGTTAGTGCTACCCAGAGTTCAAAAGTCTTTTCAGATGTAAAATTCTCCTGCATTCATTGTCTGGCGTTTAATTTTAATGTTTTTCTCTTTCCCCCACACCTACTACTTGTATTTTTCTTTTCCATGGATTTGATCTCTTTGGCAGCTGGCATTGTCTTCATTATTTCATCCTGATCACATAAATATTGTCAAAGCACTCACCTCTGTTTTACCCCAGAAGAGAAAAGAGTGGATAAAGAATATGCTACACCTTTTCTTTATTTCAAAGAGCAGATAGCTCTTTTGTGTGAAATGTCTTCCTTGTAAATTTCTTTATATTTCTCTGAAATAATTAATCTAGTCTTTGTTATTTAAAAAGTGGTGTCATGCGCTTCTACAGATTTGTTCTATGTTGGGATCTCGTGAATTCTTATCACCCACAGAAAAGGAAAATATTATAAGAAATGAAGAAAGATAAAAAATGAGGAAGAGGGCTCCATTTCACCTATTAAATTTCTTCTCTTTCCTTTAGGACAATCGCGTCGGATTTCAAATTTTATGTAAATGCCTTAATTCTATATTGATGTGACTTCTAGCTTCCATGAAACTTAAATACAGTAGGTAATAATATTAGACTATATCTCCTAAAATTTCAAAATATATATTTAAAATTTTGCTAAAATGGGAGTATCTCCAGGAAATATATTCTCAATGTGTTATCTGTAAATTTTCATCAGTAAAATTTTCTATTCTAGTTTTAACTACTTAGCTCTTCTGGCATGAATGGATTATCTTGTTGATTCCATCTTCCTTGGATCCAGTCAAAGGTTCTTTACATTAATTTTGTTGAGACTTTTCTAAAAGGTAGGAAAGGGTAATGTTACTAGCTTGTAAGATATTGGCCTTGCTGATATAGTTTGTGGACTGAAACAAAAAGGACATTTCTTTATTTAGTGTAGTTGGTGTCAACTATCCCTGTGCTTCAGAACCATCTGGAAAGTGTCTTGAAAACTATAGATGCCAGAGATGAACTCCCAGAGATTTGCTTTCAATAAGCTTGTGGGGAGGATGTGGAGGTAGGCAGGAAGTGAGTATTTTTAAGAACTTTTGAGATGCTTCTAATGTGCAGTTGGCATTGTGAACCACTGATTTATTATCAGATTGATAAACTGTGGATGTGAATAAAGGTGCAATAACATCTTTGTGGCACTAAGCATACCATGGCTTTTCAACATGTGTCCTTTTTTTTTTTTCTTTGATATATCCTTTGGAGTCCTAAAAGATGACTTGAACCGTTGCTCCACAATGGTTAAGTTTGCCTCTGTCTTTTCTTTTGCATGGCTACTATATACCATTCCTATAAGTATAAATATAAATGTCCAGATTATTGACATAAAATCAGGGTGAGGAACTGAGAAGTGGGAAAAGCAGAGAGAGTCTGTTACAAGGTGGAATAATGAAAAAGAAAGCATGTGCTTTTGTTTCTGAATCTGGCAAAATGTGCCTCTAATCTAGTTACATCCATCTTGTCAACCTTGCCTACAAACTTATTGTTGTCTGTCTACAGAGATGTGACATTAAGTAGCCCATATACTGTGTTATTTATTTGTTTATAGGTTAATTGTTTAGAATATTGATCTCCTGGGCTCATTTTCCCATTCTTTCTCAAACACCCTTTCAAATCAACAAACATAAACTAGGACAGATTCTTCCACACAGGAGACTCTTAAATGGTACAGATTCTTTCTACTTGGTGCCTTAAAAAAAACCCCACTCTTGTAAAAGAGCAAAATCCAGTAAAAATATTGTCAGCACTCCAGAAGTTACTGTAGTGTTTTTGGTCTTCACTCTGGGAGGGATGCAAGAAACTAGTTGGGAGGCACCAGTTTTTTGACCACTTGCTCTTTGATTAATTTAGCAGTGAATATATAGAAGGAAACCTCTTAGTTGCCATAAAATTCTATAAATTTTTCCAAGAAATTACTTGAAGATGTATTACCCAGCTATGTGAGAGCTTCCGTGGGACTCTAAATCTGTCTTTAAAATTGGAATAAAAAATAAAAGCTTAATTCTGAGCAGCAGGGATACAGGCTGTTGCTTGTCTCATTTTCTACTTTCCATAGTCATTATGACATGGTAACCTCTGTCTTCATTTTGTAATGCATTTTTTTTAAATTAGCAAACAGTAAATTCAAAGCCTCCTGCTTGACCACTGAGTAGGTATGTGACAAGAAGGTGGGTCAGGTGCTTGCTCAGGGATCTTAATTTCCTTGATGGGTTGTATAGGAATCCAGCTGGGAGATTCAGGGACTGAAGCACATGGTGGGCAGGCAGTGCCTGAAGCAGAACCTAAGAATCTAGGAGCTCAAGAAACCAGCGCAGAATCGGAGGGGACCTCTAAGAGTGAGGGCAGAGAATTGTGACAAAGAGAAGGGAGAGGCTACAATTGAGGCTTCAGGAGTGAAGATGGGGGTGGCGGATTGGGGGGCCAAGAGCAGGAGCTATAAATGTAGATGCAGAAAGGAATTCCAGTAGCAAAGGTAGCTAGACTAGGGATGAGAGTTTGCAGAGGCATCAGAAGTGAAATGAGATGGGGGGAGATGGGTCAGAGCAGCCTGACAACAGTCTGCTCCAGCTGTCTCAATTTTGCTTTTGATTTTACACTAGTTTTTATTTTTATTTTTTATTATTTTTTACACGTTTTTAAAAGTATATTTTCTTTGGTATTATTTGGTTTTATGATTAAGTTTGGTTTGTTTTGGTTTTATGATTAAGAAATGTATTTTGTTCTTGCAGGACCTTATGACGTTTGACATTGGATAAGAAAATTCTCCACCTGGATAAGCTGTTTCTGGAAAGCACTGGTGCAGCCTCTGTCAGATGAGGTTTCTTTGGGCCATTTTTTTTCTTGGGTGTAACTTCTAGCTTTTTTCCTCATACAAAGAATCTAGATATCGCTAGGATCATATCTACACTTGCATGCTCTCATTGAGTGAAGTGTGTTTTTTAGCCATTAACAGGGCACAGGTATCCTGGTAGAGGATGAGTGTGGAACTTTGTGGAACTTCAGAATTCTTAGCCAATACTGAAACCTAGTGATATTGTCATCATTTAGGAATGTGTTCCACTCTAAGCAAAAGAGATCCTCTAAATGCTGGTTTAAACACACAGAGGCTTGCTTATGTGTCTCTGATTCCAAGAAGTCCAGAGGTGGACAGTAGAGATGGTCCCATGATATCGTGAGGTGCTGGTTCTTTCTCTTCCTTTACTAAATCTCTTCAGTATGTAGGCTTTATTACCACGCTCATGGATGTATGGTCTTCAAGTGGCTTTCACTTCAGTGTTCCTGGCAATAAGAAGAGAAAACAGTGTCATGTGGCAAGAATGGAGTTGGGGGTCCTTTCTTTCCTGTAACAGAAATCTTCCATTTGAATGTCATTCACCCTAACTATGTCATGTAGCCACTAGAGCTGCAGGGGTGTATGGAGAGGTGAGTATTTTTACCTTGGCGTATTGTCACCCTTAAACAAAATGGAAGTATTTATGTATGTATACATGTAAGTATGTATGTATTTATTTGATAGAGAGAGAGAGAGAGAGAATGTACCAGTGAGGGGAGAGGCAGAGGGAGAGAGAGAAAGAGGAAGTAGCCTCTTTGCTGAGCATGGAGCAGATCGTGGGGCTCCATCTGAGGGCCCTGAGATCATATTCTGAGCCGAATTCAAGAGTTGTCCACTTAACCAGCTGAGCCACCCAGGCACCCCAAAATGGAAGTTTTCTTAAATGATGAAGAGTATATTGGATGGACAGCTACCAGTGTCACACAAAAGCTTATGCATAAGTGCAGGTGAAGATTCATTTTTAATACGTGAGATTTAGACCAGTTATAGAGCCAATGTTTAAATTAATAGTGAGATTAGTTAGATAATCCTCAGCATAGTCAGTGGATAAGGTCTGAGGCAGTTTTTTTTCATAAAGGTATCAATGTTTCTGTGAGTTCAAAAATAAATATCTTAAAGTAAGGAGAGTTTTTCTTTGTATTTGTATTAGATTTATGAAAAGGGATAAAATATGTCTCTTTTTTGTCTACTTATAATCTTTAGCTCCAACCTATTCCACCTATTTTAAGCCAAACCAGAATGCTGGCTCTTTAATACTATAGAATTTTGACCTGCAGTTCCATGCATTTGCTTTCAAAAAGCATTGTGTTTATTTCAAAAATAGTACTAAAACTCACACTTATGTAGAACAAATCTAAAAGTACGCAATTGGATTTCTTTATTTCATTTTTATTTTGCAATAATAAGGTACCTTATTATTTTATTATTTCTTCTTCTTTCTTGCCCAATAGGTAGCATATTATATGTACTCTTCATACTTTACTTTTTATTTTCTTATTTACTATTTCTTGGGAAAAAGTTCTTAGTTTATAAAGAGCTTCCTCATCCTTTTCCACAGCTGCATAGTACTTCATCGTGTGGATATATCAGTGTGTGTGTGTGTGTGTTTGTATATTTTTTTATTGGAGTTCGATTTGCCAACATATAGTATAACACCCAGTGCTCATCCTGTCAAGAGCCCCCCTCAGTGCCTGTCACCCATCCCCCCATCCCCCCACCCACCTCCCCTTCCACTACCCCTTGTTCATTTCCCAGAGTTAGGAGTCAGAGTGTGTTTAAACAATATCCTATAATATCTAAATTTTTTGGAAATAAACTGTACATATGTATTTTGATATTGTTGTAAGTGTTTCTTCAGTGTCAATTTCTAGAAGAGAGATTGCTGTATCAAAATGTAAACATTAGCGGGTTTGGTAGCCATTGCCAAGTCCTGCCCCTCCCCCGCATTAAGATTGGCAACAGTTTGTGTCAGATAGTTTGGGCTACTATAACAGATTAGTATTGACTAGGTGGCTTAAAC
This sequence comes from Vulpes vulpes, assembly GCF_048418805.1. Lineage (NCBI taxonomy): Eukaryota > Metazoa > Chordata > Mammalia > Carnivora > Canidae > Vulpes > Vulpes vulpes. Next base: position 83,012,567 of record NC_132787.1, read on the forward strand.
AACAAATATTTATTTCTCACAGTTCTGGAGGCTGGAAAGTCTACGACTGAGGTCCGGCAGATTTGGTGTCTAGCATGGGTTCCCTTCTGGGTTGCAGACTGCCAACTGCCTGTTGTAGTCTCACATAGGCAAAGAGAGCAAGAACATACTGAGGTCCTATTAATGAGGGCATTAATGTCATTTTTGAGGGCTCCACCCTCATGACCTAATCATCTTCCAAAAACTATCACATTGGGGGTTAGGATTTCAATGTATGAATTTGGGAGACACCAAAATGTAGTCTATTGTTGTTTGCATCCCAATTAGCAACGTATGATAGTGTCTCTGTCTCCCCACCTCCTCCCCAACAGAGTGCTTTGCTGTACTTCATAATTCTTTCCCAATCTGACAGGGAAGAAATGGTGTCTGTCTGTTTTTTCATAGGTGTTTCTCTTGTCGTGGTGAGGAACGTCCTTTCATATGTTAAACAGCCATTTGTACCTCTTTTTGTGAATTGTCTGTTCATGTCATTTGCCAATTTTTCTGTTGTCTTACTGAAACCCTGCTGTGTTCCTTAATCTTCCTGCAAACAGCCCAACTACCTGAGAAAGAGAACGTAAGTATATGTGCAAACAGAAATTTCCAAATGCTTGTCCTGGGTCTGGTACCTGCCTAGTTGCTTAACAATGAACGAGGTAATACCGAGTAACTCTATTATCTTCAAGTTTCTGATTCAAAAGGACTGGCATGGGTCCCAGAAGTCTATATTTTAAACAACTGTCCCCAAAACTGTGGTTCTGCTGCCTCTCCATGTGTGGGAACTATTGATAAAGAGTCTTACTGGAACAGCAAGACTAGCTTCAGGACCCTTCATTGGGAAGAGAATGGGCCGGTTGGGTGGCTGGTGAAGGCTGCCTCCGACCTCAGGAATACACCAGAACATTTTAGCTCATCTATACATTTTACCAGGTCAGCTTTGTCCTCCCTGGGGAGAAAGGAAGTGCTGACTAAGCCATTTCTGGTCATCCAAATGCAACTGGATCACCTAGGTATCTTACCTCTAAGAGTAAATCAAAACCCAGTGTTGCATAAGATCCTCAATGTTTTTACTGATCTAGATTGCCCAACTAACTTGCTGTTTTCATTTTGCTGGCTTCTGTGTTCTCAGATTTACATTTTCATTTCTCAGGACTACCTCATACTCTGCTTTTTGGGGTCACTTGATTTTCTAGACTACTGACTTTGATTCACCTCATTCCTTTTTATTTTATTATGGTCTCTTGGTTCCGACTGCTCCTTTGGCTCTGGGAAAAGAGCCAGCCCTAAGAACACAGGGCCTAAGTACTCCATGCTTTCTATATGGGTAGAGCTTAGAGGCAGCAGCAATCTTGGGTTGAATGTGGGCCTGGGAGACCTCTCCTGAAGATGTGTTTGCATAGTGAAAGCCTAGATTTTGCTTAGATTTTCTATTTATTCAGATGGAGGTCATGGGGATTAATAAGTTAAGTGCCTCCAATTTGCTTCCTGGAGTAGCCATTAACATACATGTGGTAGCCTGGGCCTCTGTGCACAAATACATATTATACCTAGGTTCCAATACAATATATGACAACCTGGTAACAATCTAAGTTCCTGATCCTCATATTTTCTTAGCTACAATTCTTTTCTTTTTTCTTTCTTTCTTTCTTTCTTTCTTTCTTTCTTTCTTTCTTTCTTCCTTTCTTTTTTTCTTTCTTTCTTTCTTTCTTTCTTTCTTTCTTTCTTTCTTTCTTTCTTTCTCTTTCTTTCTTTTCTTTCTTTCTTCTTTCTTCTTTTGAAGATTTTATTTACTTATTTTGAGAGAGAGTGAGAGAGCACAAATGGGGGTAGAGGCAAAGGGAGAGGGAGAAGCAGACTCCCCACTGAGCAGGGAGCCTGACATGGGGCTTGATCCCAGGACCCCAGGAGCATGATCTGATCTGAAGGCAGATGCTTTACCAGCTGAACCACCCAGGCACCCCAAGGTACAATTGTTTCTGAATAAAACACAGGCAGATCTAAAAAACGTAGAGCAATAAATTTTTTTTGAAACAAGGAAAGCTGTACATCATGATAGCTTTCTTTTTAGTCAGAAGAAGATATATTCTTATTTTTACAAGTGACTATTTAATCCAAACAAGATTGAAAAGGGCATATGGGTCAAAAGCGGAGATTTGCGAATAGTTGGAGGTTATAGTAGGGAATTAGCAAGAGAGCAAAGTTGGTTCACATTGGGGAAAGAATGTCTTCACATTGTGCCCACCTGGATTTTCTTGTCTTTGACTTTCTGAAACTCTGGTCTAATTCTCATATTTATAGAACTTTGCCTTAAAGGTCAAAATCACTGTACAAGAGGTGACATTAATATAATACCAGAAATCACTTAAAAAGAAGAGTGAAAGACCAAGTGTGACTTGAGTCTGAAACATGGACAGGTGTCATCAAAAGCAGAAAAACGGAATCAACTATACTATTTCTGTAGGTGGAAAGGCCACAAAAAACCACAGATGTTTAAACTTGGAAGGAAACGTCTTAGAAGGGCTCTCTGGTATATGGCCTGAATATTCTTTTGGAATTCTACAATATCTCCAGAGGAAACAAGGATCTTAGATAATTTTCTTTAAGAAGATTTATTTTAGACACATAAAAAGTAAGGCATCTCTCTTTCTTATAAGTACAAAGAATATGGGATCCTTCTTCCTATTTTTTATTAACTTATTCTTGGGCTTGGTCTGCCTTTTAGGTGTATTTAATTTACCTATTGATCAAAATTGGGTTAGAATCCTTCACTGAGGTTATTGGTTTCTAGTCCTACAGAATGTACCTTTTAGCTCTCTGATGTGGCCTTCCCCGTCTAACTCCTTTTGTCTTGAAGACCATTGCTGCTCTGTAGAAAAGTTCTAGAATATGTACTATTGGTCATTCTTAATCTCTTGTTATGGAGTCTCATTATTGCAGACAGGCTGCAAGTAGATTGTCTTTAATATTCTCCTGAAGCATATCCACTTGGTGTGTCAATGGATAAATACCATTATGGAATAAACACAGCATTGTTAACTAAATATAATTGGTAGTTTGGTTATTTTCTCCTCAAAAGTTGGAAGGAACAAAAATACATTCTTATTATTTTGGTTGGTCTGTTATGATTAGGCTAATCACAAGGAAACAAAGTACTTACATTTAATTTGTAGAAGCTACTAATTCTTGCCTTCTTACTATTCAGTTTTTTAATGAGGTAAAAAGTCAATGGTGCTATATGAAACAAGTGTTGTACCCAAAAGCTATTGGGGTATCATTTGCATTTGCCTCTTAAGAGTCCCATAATTGTTCTTGAGCACCTTTAAGAGAAAGAAGATTTGAGCTTCAGGAGGCCCTCCAAATTTTGAGTCCATTCAGCAATGTTTAACAAAAGAAGGTTTAGCTCAGTATGCACTCAATCAGTGATAGCTTGTGTAAGAAAGGTGATGTTGCTATTTTCCTCTCATCCAATAAAGATTATTTTTCATCTCCACTGAATAAAGAATGAGGATATGTGGTTAGGTTAGATGACAGAAAGAGTTTCATTCTGGCTACGATTTCTTCTGTGGTTATGAGCTCTCTTTTCCAAGAGGGAAGTGGTTTTCAGAGTGTAGAGACAACTGACTGTTTCTTCAGGTGACCTAAATGCTGTTTTATCTGAAATATAAAAATGTCTGTATTTTGGATTCTCTTGTGTATAAATAATTTATTTGTAATTTAAAAATTTTAAAGCCCTAGGAAAAGTTTGGAGACTAGCAAGTGAGAACAGATGGGATAGAGTCTTTGAAAACTATAGGGTCTTTGAGATTTTTTTTTAAAGATTTTATTTATTTATTTATGACAGACACAGAGAGAAAGAGGGGCAGAGACACAGGCGAGGGAGAAGCAGGCTCCATGCTGGAACCCTGATGTGGGACTCGATCCTGGGTCTCCAGGATCACATCCTGGGCTGAAGGCAGCACTAAACCGCTGAGCCACCTGGGCTGCCCATGGGTCTTTGAGATTTTTGATGAGAATGATGTCATGGTACAAAAGTCAAAAAACCTTTTCTTCAAGGACTTCAATTTCTGCCTCAAGGTGAAGTTATAAGATCGATTTTAAAAAGGCTAATTCACTTGCAAGAAAATTTGGTAAACCATGAAACTATGCATAATATACATAAGGGTTAGTCGAATGCCTTTATCTTCAATATCACCTGATTGTCCATGGTGGGACCCAGGACTGTAGTTCACTGAGAACTCAAGGTTCTTCCATCACTATGTGTCCCACCTTGCTGGAAAAGATTGAGTAGAGGAAGACCCAAGAGTAGTCCATCTCTGCTCTGGTTTTCACATGGTTTGGAACAAAAACAGGAACCAATACAATTTTCTCACTTGTTTATTTGAATTAAGAAGCAAGAAGGGAAATTGCTAGTTAGTGGTGAAACCTGAGGTCAAAGAGTCAGCATCCAGAGAATTGTAGCAAACTTACCAACTAGTATAAACCACAGAAACTTAAAAATTCTCTTCAGTCAAGAGAAGAGAATGGAACAAGCATCAGAGAGGATTTGAGAAGCCCCAGGGGAGAGCTTCTAGGCCTTCTCTGCTTTTAGTTTCTTAAAACCTCTTGAATTTTTTTTTTTTTAATCTACGATAGTCACACAGAGAAAGAGAGAGGCAGAGACACAGGCAGAGGGAGAAGCAGGCTCCATGCACCGGAAGCCCGACGTGGGATTCGATCCCTGGTCTCCAGGATTGTGCCCTGGGCCAAAGGCAGGCACCAAACCGCTGAGCCACCCAGGGATCCCCAAAACCTCTTGAAACTATACCACCAGTCCTGAGATTTCATATACTTATTATATTCTTAAAATACATTTCATCTTATTTGCAATATTATTTATTTTCTTTGCAGCCAAACTAGCCAAACTAGAATAATCAGCTATACCTAAACACAAATAATTTTTGTATGGATGTGTTCAAGCAGCAATATTTTTCACATCCTTTATTCCATTGTTTCATTTTGCTTCCATAGCAAATACATTTTTTCTGAGATAAAGTGGTTATTATTAATGTGAATAATTTTACTGATTTTATTTTTTATTTTTTAAAAAATATTTTATTTATTTCTTTGAGAGAGAGAAGGGGATAGAGAGGGAGAGCAATGGGGAGGGGCAGAGGGAGAGGGAGAAGCAGACCCCTCCTGCTGATCAGAGAGCCTGATGTGGGGCCTGATTTCATGACCCTGAGATCATGACCTGACCTAAAGGAAACGCTAAATTGACTGAGCCACCCAGGTGCCCTTAATGTGAATAGTTTTAAATAATATGTTAGTGACATAAGTTCAGTCTAGGAAACTGAAAACAAAATACATTTGAGTATTTGGATTCAAATCTATTTGTACTTAAATCAATTTTTATTTTTAGTAAATCCAATACATGCTCTGTACTCTTTTTTTAATGATTTGTTTATTTTAGAGAGAAAAAAATATTTATTTTAGAGAGAGAAGCATGAGCAAGCACATGGTGAAGGGCAGAGGGAGGGGGTGAGAGAGTCCCAAGCAGACTCAGTGCTGAGTCCAGAGCCTGACTTGGGGCTTGATCTCACAACCTTGGGATCATGACCCTGGGATCACAGCCTTGAGCTGAAACTAAGAGTCAGGCACTTAACCAACTGTGCCACCCAAACGCCTCTCTATGTGTTCTATTCTGAGTTATGATAAGTTGTACTTAGTGGTTAACAGAGGGATGATGACGATTTAATGGAAGGGGAAAATGACAATCATCTAAATATGTAGAAGTAACAGCATTTGATGCAACTTTTGGGTTTCTATGTGTATAGATATCACCTCACTGACCTATAAAAGAAGTTGTTTTCTTTTATTGAATAATTGTTTCCAAGTGAAGAGTTAAATGTGTTTACTTTAAAGCTTTACTCTTACTTTGGATCAGATCTCATCTTCTCTCTAGTTATGGCCATGGCAGCTGGATGTGGAGGAGGTGCAGGCTGATGCCTGGCTCTGAGTCCTCCCTCCACCCAGTCCTTTCCTGGGCATTGACTTCTCTAGTGTCATGGACAAGATAAAATATATGGGGAAGCAGATATCTTTTTATGTGTCAGCGTTGGGTCTGTGTCTTTTCTAAGACTCAGCCTGGTTCTAGTTGATGCTTGTATCTGTTGGCATGAAAGTTTCCACCGAGATGGTGTGCTTTGTTTTCTTCAGGGGCATTTACCGTTACTCCAGCTCTCATTGTCACAGAGGCATCCCCCAGGAGAAGCAGACATATCTCCCTTTATGTCTCTAGAAGTACCTATTTCAATTCCTTTCTTGGAATGGTCATCTGATCAATTGGTCCAGCAACAGCCTGGGCATTCTCAGCCCATCTACACGCAACTTTCTGTGGAGGTGGGATGTTTTCCTTCACGGTCAGAGAGATATGGAGGGCTGGGACAGGTGCCTAGGAACACCAAAGTCTTTCAACTCCCTTGGCACTGCTCCAGTGATCTCAATCCTTTAGAACCTTTAAGCTAGAAAGAGACATCATTTTTTATGTTCAAGAATGACCTCTAAACTTTAAAGGAAACCTGGAAAGCACCCACCTCCTCCTTTCCATGGTGGGAGAAAGACACCCCAAAATGGTAATATGATATACCTTTGGAGTTCCAGAATCCCTTAGCCTGCTTTTCTCCACTGCATTGCCAGCAAGGGCCTGCGTGTTCTGTGGCTGAGCAAGTCTCCAACCAGAGAACTAGATGAAATTAATTTTCTTTCTGGAATCTCCAGCCTTCACAAATGATTATCTTAACTTTTTGGAAGGGAAACATTTCTGATTCCACTCTCTTTTCTTCATTAGCACTGTAGTACCCATTTCATATGGCTCCCTGGTCTTCTTTTTGGATGTGGGGATTAGTGAGGGATCGACCATTTGGTGGAAAGTCTGCATTGTGTCTCTCAACAAGTCCTGCAGGGAGGTGCTGGCTTTAGCTCCAACTGAGGACAGCTCCTTGTCAATTGAAGGTCACTTTTGCCTTTGATCCAGAACAACACAGAAAATCCCACCTTACCTATAAATCAGAGACTCTATTTGTCCCCAACTCGCAATGTTGTTTTCAGTGCTTTTCAAATAATTGGAACTCAATAAACATTTGTTAAAAATAAAGACAGGAACAGTTTGGATAAGTTCAACTTTTATTTCAAGAAAAAAAATTTAAAAAGCTTCCAAGAGAGATGGAAAAGGGCTGATAGAATGAAAGGCTATATAGAGGTTAGAAGGGATTTATGAGAAGAAATCAGGTCCAAGTAATCTGACATAATTCCCTGCTGACATTCTCTGATGAAAATTAATGATTGGAAGATGATATATTAAGATATTGTATGCAATTTAACTCAGTCAAAGTTGTGCAGTTTATAAAATAGTAGAGAAAAGGGGCTTGGGAATCAGTATTAAACCAAATAGCCAGCAAGTAGAAATAAATAATCCAGTTTTAGGCTGTGCCTGTATAGGATGAAGATATCAACCACTTCAGTTTAAGTGAGTGAGTGTGTGTGTGTGTGTGTGTGTGTGTGTGTGTGTGTTTTATCTCATTTGACTTTTATTTGACTGACTTGACCAAATTGACTTGCTGTTTTGAAGCCATGGAAACAGACTTGTGATGTGCTATTGGAAGAGACAAAATAAATACAGATGGGCTTGGGTGTTTATGAAATTTTTTATGCTTCATATGGCTATTTGTGGGATTGACTTGTGTAATACAATTACTAGTTCACATTTCCTTTAAAGTTTCCCCACTCTTTTTTTTTTTTTTCAAATGGAGATTTGTACTTGACGTAGGGTAGATTTTAGGAAAATTTGTAAAGAAGGAGTTATCAGTTTCTGCTTACTATAGATACTCAGGGCCTCCAAAATTCAGGAAGACCCTCCTCCATTTCAGAAGCATTCCCTGCTGAAATTTTAGTGCATTGACTTTCCGCTGTATCTCCCACAGCACGTGGTAGGTTATTTGAAAAGTAACCCCTTTTTATCTTTGCATTACCAGTGACTATCACAGAGGCTAGTACACAGTAGGCACACAATAATGGTTTAAGGCATGAAACAATAATAATAATAATTATACCAGTCTTATAACCTAACCATGGTATTTCATATGCCTGGAGTGAGATCCTGGTTGCCCAAGTGTTCCTGAGATTGCTGGCTTCTCCCTAACCTCTTATGTGATTACTCAGTTTCTTATTGATAGACAAGTTCATAACAGGGATTAGGATTGCCTGCTGAAATACATCTTGGTTAGTAGGCCACTACTAACTTCCTGGGCCTTGCCAGCTCACTAGTCAGCATCGACTCCTTCTGCTAGCCCTCAACTGCAGACACATTTCAAACGGAGCATATCTCTAGGGAACCATTGCAAAATCTTCTGTTCCATCATGACCATTGTCTGAGGGAGGCTCCTGCTTCCATATTTGTGACTGGAGTCTCACCCAGCTCAGAATCTCTGAATATTGATATCATTCAAAAATTAGTTCCATCTTTCTTGCTGCTTTGGGTAATGGGATTTTTACTGCTGGGGCCAATTTCAGCTCATAGAGGCCAGTCCTTAGTTTGAGTAAGTCCTGTGGCTCCAGAACAATTTGTCCCTGGCTTCCTCCCTTGGCCCATAAGCAGACAGGCAGATGAGATAACGTTCAAGCTGCTCCAAGCTAAGGTCATCCTGGATAGAGTAGCCTTTTGCATCCCTCTGCTCCCCTTACAGCCACCCCTTCTGTCCACCAAGAACTTGCCACCCACACTGCTTCAGGAGGCTGAAGGGCTTCCAATGTATATTAATGTTATTGCCCTGCTAGCTAGAGTTTTCCCCTTGGACTGGTCATATCCCTTATTATATCCCCTCAGGATCATGATCTCTACTACTTGGATTGATTAGAGAAATCGGACAGTAAATGTTTAATACATTCTGCAAATTTTCATAAGTCTCATGTATTATATAGAACCATCCCCAGAATCAATAAATGATTGAAGTATGTAGAGACTCTTCTGAATAAACTACAAAGAACAAGAATAAATAAAAAATTGGGCTCTATTAAATCATCTGAGTAACATAGTTGATGACTTACAATAAGACACAAACATTTATTGTGGGAAATATTTTCAAGGAATGAAAGCTAGCCTTTTTATTTGAGAAGGAGAAGATAATACTTGAGGGAGTTGGAAAACTTTAATAAAAGATGTATTCAGTCCCCATTGAGGACTTCTGGTCACCTCTTGATAATTCGAGTTCTTTAATGTTAAGAAAGACGAATTGAATTTTTTTTTTAGACGAATTGAATTTGATGAAATTGATATTTATTGCATTCTGTGGGTTTATGTATGCGGTACCTACCTCAGGGATTTGGTGGCTACCAAAAAACCCAACCACCGATAATTTGTCTTCTTTTCTGTTGTCTTTCCAATGTGCCAGATGTCCCAAAGTTGCCCTCTTTCTCTCCTTTCTCAAATACAGTTCACTTCCCTTTTCCTTAGAAGATATCATTAAATGCTTTATTACTGAAATGGTTACAACCATCTGGTAAACTATCTCTATTCAATATTTTCACATTCTTACCAAGTTTTCTTCTATTTCTCTAAGATTTTGGAGGAAGAAATAAATATCTCTTCTTGGGAAGACTAATCCTCCACTCTTGTACAGAATCTCATCCCTCAGCTTCGAGGGAAGAAGACACTGCTAGAGTCAGGTGCTATGCCATTACACGCATCATCAGGTCTTTTATAAAAAGAATCTATTCTCCCTCTCTCTCACTTAATATTTTAGTCTATGTCACCTTCTTTTTACTGAAAAACAGTAGAATAGCTTTTGAGTACTGCTTGCTATTTTTTACAACTTTAACCTAGTCCTTTCTTAGTGAATTTCCATTAGCCTTGGATATTCATCATTCTCCTCTGTTTTTTTTCCAGGATTAACAATAATCTCTTAATTATCCCTGTACATTATTCTTAGGCTTCATCTTCCTCAACTTCCCTGCAATATAGGGGACAGTTAATCCCTTCTCTCTTCTTGAATAGCTCTCTTTGTTTTCATAACATCACATTCTCCAAATTCTCTTTTTTCATTTAAAACATATCAGCTTTATTGAGATATAATTCATATAAATGATTTTTAGCCAATGGAATTTGAGTAGAAGGTATACATGCCATTCCAAGTCTCCTCCATAGACACTTGTAATGCTTTTTTTCATGCTATTTCCATCTTTGGCTTGGTTTTTGAACCTATAAGGCACCATGTTGAAGATGGAAGAGATACCAAACAAAAGTAGAAAAAAAAAAAAAAAGGCTGAGTCTCTGACTCACTGCTTGGAGGGGAGCCTTCTGCCACCCAAGAGCACTTCTGTGGATAGAAGGAAGGCAAAAACTACATGCATTTATGTTTAAGCCATTGTCCCCTTTCCACTTTCAGGTTTGTTGGAATAAATGGTCCATCAGCATATTAAAGTCATCTGTGCCAACATTCTATATTTTTATTTGCCAACTTTATTACTGAGATATAATCTTTGTGTAATTTTCCTTATTACTATAAGCAAATATTTTTGTAGATTAATTTACCATTTTTATTTAGTTTTTGCAAATTGCCCAGTTATTTCTTTGTTAATATGTCTCTGAAGTTGTTTGTTTTTTCCTTATGGGCTCTTCACATTTTAAGGACATAATATTTTATCTGTTAGAGAGATTGTCAATATTTTTTCACAACTTTGTACTTTGTCATAATTAAAAAAATTTTTTTTGCTGGGGATCCCTGGGTGGCTCAGTGGTTTAGCGCCTGTCTTTGGCTGATCCTGGTGTCTTGGGATCGAGTCTCATCTTGGCTCCCTGCATGGAGCCTGCTTCTCCCTCTGCCTGTGTCTCTGCCTCTCTCTCTCTCATGAATAAATAAATAAAATGTTTAAAAATAATAAAATTTTTTGCTGCTTAAACATTAATAATTTTATATAGGAAATTCCTTTATGACCTTCATTTATGGTTTTCCTTTGTTGTTTCTATCTTTGGTGTCATTTCCAAAAAGTCCTTTCCCATCCTGGAATTATATTCTAGAAGTTTCATGAAACTTTTAAAACATCTAAATCTTTCATCAATCTGAACTTTGATACAGTATAAAATTCTTTTAAAATTCTTTTTGTCTTTAGTATTTGGTCCAAGATCTTACTCACAGTAGGCACTTACTTAATGAATATGTGTTAAATTATATTCTCTCCTTTTAAAAATTTAGGATTGGATTAAGTCTGTTGTTCTTACACTGTAATCCTTAAATCAGCATCATCAACAGTTCCTGGGAACTTGTTAGCAATGCAACTTCTTTTTTTTTAAATTTTATTTATTTGAGATAAAGAGAGAGCACAAGTGGGGGGGGGCAGGGCAGAAGCAAACTCCCCACTGAGCAGGGAGCCCGACACCTGCTCAGTCATGGGATTGAGCATGGGACACCTGGGATCATGATCTGAGCTGAAGGCAGTTGCCACCTAGGTGCTCCAGAAATACAAGCTCTTGATTTCCACTCCAGACCTATTTCAGGGCCCAGCAATCAGTGTTTTAACATGCTGTCCAGGTGATTCTAAAGCAGGTTAAAGTTGACAGCCCCTGGAATAGAAAATGTGGAAGACCATATTTGTAGCCAAAATATCTGAGAAATATGTTTTTTCATGTTAACAAAACCTGCTGCAGAAACATGATTCTCTCATTATTAGCAGAGTAGGAACTAGAAAAGAGTATGTTTAGTGCTAATCCTGCTAATCATGATGCAATGAGGGTCATAGTTCCTGGGTTTCTCAGCCTCCACTCTCTTTTCCTACAGGGTGCTTCTGGTTGCCTCAGATGCCCTTATTTTTTAGGAAACTTTCTCTAGAACATCCCAGCCAATCTTTTATTCCCATGCAGTACATTGCTACAAATGCTTTAAGCCCTTCTCTGTCAAAACTCCCTGCTCCCAGTGCCTTGCTCCAATCTGCAGTCTTAGAGGAGAGTTCCAATGCCCCAGGGCTCTTGGCACACATGTGCCAAGCGCTCAGTCAACACAGTAACAACTCTGAATGGCTAGCCAGATCTAGGGTCTGTTCCTGGGGGGCCACTCAGGTGCTCCTTGCATCCTTTTTTCCTGACACTGGCATCCCTGGAGCTGGCACTGCAAATCTCTGAGGTTAAAGAATGCTTCTGATCGTGGTCCAGGGATATTACAGATCTCAGAGTTTAAGCAAGCATTTTTCATTTATTGTCTTCCAATGCTGTCTACACCAGCTACCACCTTGAAAACAGCATTCTTTCCTTTTGCTCACTGTAGCTCTGGAAGACTCATGAGGAAGAGCTTATAGACAGTATACTGGGAGTTATGTTTTAACAGCATATTTATTTTTCTCCAACTTAATGTTAAGATGGATTAGTCTTTAGAGAGAACTCCTAGTCTCTACCACCTGCAGAGCAGTGGGATAGATGTTTCCATTCTAATCTGAAGAGTGGAATATGGTAGTGAGTGCTGGTCATATTCCTTCCAGGATGCCCTAAGGGATTTCGTATTATTTAGCGAAACAAACAACTCACCAAAAACAAGAGTTCAAGCTCTTTCAACATATGCCACACTAACCCCAGACACACATTTCTCTGATATCAAAACTGATATTAACCACATCAAGGCAATGATGGGGAGATTAAGTGTATTTATGTGGAGGGGAATGGTGAATGAGGTTTAGGTAATAGGGATAGGGATTCAAACAAGAGGAGTAAGAGATTGCCACTTAAGCCACAAACAAGGCCTAGTTATCATTTCTGAGTGTGCATGTGTGCACGTGCAGGCTCATGCACATACTCATACTTCAAAAAGCCCCTGGGTGTGCTGTTGCTTTACTGGGAAATCGGAAAGGCCCATCCTTCTTCTTAAGGATAGGATCCTGCTGCGGGCTGCCGGCCTGGGAGAAGGCAGGGCGGTGCCTCGGGGTCCGCTTGCACACCCAGGCTCACATTCAGAAAGTGATGCCCTACCTGACAGATGCTCACTGCAGCAGTTTCTGGCAGCGTTCATCCTCAGGAATTTGTGTTTGGGGGTGTGGGGGGGTGTAGATAATTGGCAGGCTGCTCATGCCGATCTTTCCGGGCCCCTCTTCTGCTCATCTTGCGGCTCGCGGTCTCCGCCCCGCCCGCCGAGCCGAGGCCCGGTCCCGAGGTCTGCAGCGCGTGTGGAGCTGCTGGCACAGGCAGCGGCGCTCCTTGCCTTGACATCTCATCTCTCATCCTTCCTCAGATCTCGTCAACCTACACGGTCTGCTCCGCCAACAGCTAATAGCGAAATGACTGCGAGGAAGGCAGTGACAGCGGTAGCTGTCGGCATTTATTTTACCTTTGGTTTCTGCTGCACAGAAAATTCCAGCACTGATGAGGTCTGAGCTGTGGGGGAGACACGGGGAAGTAAGTGTGCACTGGGTTTGAAGAAGGTGGCACTCTCAGAAATCTGCCCTTTCTCCTACAGTAATATGACATTTGGGCTGAGTAGTCTCCAGCAGTGTTAATGCCTCCTTTGGACGTTTGTCCATGAAGATCGCAGGCTTGACAGGAAGCATCCAGGGTTGTGTACTGTCACCAAGGCTCGGGGACTATGTATTTCTGTTTCCTGCATAGCATTTGTAAGACCTTTTATAAATTCAGGGCACAACAGGGTAGTTAGCCTCCTACTATAGTTTGCATTCTTGCTTCTCTATTGTTCTTACCAAAATGACATCCCATAACATCTGCTTACTCAGCTCAGTGCTGTACAAAGTAGGAACAGACACTGCCCTGCCCTCCAGGGCAATCCAAGACATGCTCAGAGAGAGAAAACAGTATTTCTGCATCCCCTTCTTTTCTATCTAGCATACAGCTTGTCATAGTGCATGGGGTAGAGAGGCTTTATAGTCAGACCTACATCCCAGTCATGCCTTGCTGTGTGATCTTGGGCAATACATTTAGCTCCTGAGTCTCAGTTTCTTCATCTGTAAAGTGGGCACAACCACGAAGCCTATGTTTTAGGGTTGTGCAAAATTAAACCTAGTGTTTATAAACTAAGCTGGACTACAGTGAGGGTTCAATGCCTGGTAGTGGTTTTGACATTTTGGAAAATTTATCTTATGTGTTGGATTTCACATTTCTTGTGATGCTTATGGAGGGGTCCTGAGTGAATACAAAGGCTTTAAGCTATGAAAGCTGTTATTTCATATTAACCATCCTCTCTTCCATGCATCCTTTCTGTGCCTTCTGCAGTTGAATCAAGTTATGGAGCTAGCTTGGAATGCTTATGAAGTTACCCACATTGACATAAAGGTATCAGGATACATACATACACACATATCCATCTGTATGATAGATTCATAACACACATTATCTGGATAGGTTAGTTTGAATATAACATTTCAATTAATCAATTTGTGCTTCTGGATGAATTATAAGATATTAGTCTTTTGATTAATTATCTTCAGCTAGGGTGAGTTATGTTTGCACTTATTGCATTGATGTAGCTAATGGAGAAAGTTCCATATGGACATCTTTTTCTATTAACAAATATGTCTTTAAGTATACGTTCTTGGTGCATTTATAATAATTTGAGTTGGTAATTTGTTCATGTATACAAAGATCAACCATTGTAATGAAATTGAGGAACACTGTTACAGGTTAAATGATAATTATGTTTGATCCTTCTGCTTAACTAGTTAGTACTGACTAACTGGATACTGGATACCACTCAAGTAGAATGACTGATAGGTAAGATGAGGATTTTTTTATATCAATATTTCACTAATCTCATAAGTCCTTGGGCCAGTTATCCATTACAGTTTCAGGAAGATGCTCCTATGGTTTTTTTTTCTCTGAGCAGGAAAATGAGCCTTCTGATGTCCCCTTGGTTCTGTCCTTAGCTAGATAGCTAACAATTTCTTATACTTGTAGCAGCATGTACTCTTCAAAGTCCTTTCACTTGAACTCCATGATACTGACCCCATTTCTAGTTTCTATCTCCTTGCCTCCATATATGAAGAAAAATGCCAACTACCCAATGATGTGAGGGAAAAGTGGGAATAATTCTTTGGAATGTTAAGCATTTTTCCTTGAGAGTTTGAAGGTCCAGTGTACTGTGAAGGCATAGGGCCATTTTTGGAAGAATAGAGGGAAGCTGGAATTCAGAGTTTTGGCATTCTTTCACATTCCAGAGGCTGGAGCCTGTGTGTGTGTGTGTGTGTGTGTGTGCACGCTTAGGGGAGACTTCTTGCTTATATCAATCATAAACCTCCTTTGTTGTTAGCTCATTGAAGTATGAGTTACTGAAACAAGATTGTGAGTAAATTAAAGTTAGAAAATCTTTTTCAGAAATGTATTTGCCTCAAAATGCTTAGTGTAGTGTAGGGAAATTTTAAGCATCCAGTGGGTTCTTGCTAAGTGAAATTGAGAGATACTTTTTGCTTCTTACTGCCTACCTAACATTGGGTTGCATAAAATCAGCTCATGGGAACTTGTTCATATTGTCTGCTTTGTGGATAGTAAGGCAAATGCTTACCGGAAGGAGGGTTAATGAGATACAAACAAATTCTGGTTGTAATAAGTGGTCCATGCTCTTTTTTGATACCTAATGATTCTAAATTACTTTTAGTGATAGATGCCCATTGACTTTTTCACAAAGTGGCAATGTGAAATCAGCTCCAAGATATGGAAATTGCTTAAAAATAAGTCTCCCAGAAATTAAACTGAAAACAAGAATTCCTGATACAGAGCTGAATGTCTGTTGTATGGTAGCTTGCTGCCAGTTGGGAGCTGTTTCAAGGATGGAGACTTTCCTAACCAGAGCTAGGGTCAGAGATAATTAGAACTGGCAGTCAACCGTGTACATGACCAAGAAACATACTATGAAGCTGAGGTTTGAGAATATTTGCTGCCCCCTACCATTGTTATGTTAGTGTTACCGCTTATGGCTAAAGGGTGCTGATAAGGACAGGACTGTGGGAAAAGAGGTAGTCCAAGTATTTTAAGATGAGCACAGTATTGTTACTAAATATATTATGTGGCAGCCCGGGTGGCTCAGCGGTTTAGGGCTGCCTTCAGCCCAGGGCGTGATCCTGGAGACCGAGGATCGAGTCCTGCATCGGGCTCCCTGAATGGAGCCTGCTTCTCCCTCTGCCTGTGTCTCTGCCTCTCTCTCTCTCTGTCTCTCTCTGTGTCTCTCATGAATAAATAAATAAAATCTTTTTTTTAAAAAAATAAATATATTATGTCGCCACTTATTGGATCAAATTATCCTTGTTAAGCCAGGGATGGTCATGGGAATTGTAATTTCTCTTGTCTAGGTCATTTATTCATTTTGTGTTTCTTTAGTTGCTTTAGGATGGTCTGGCATATGCCTAATCACCCAGTAGAATTTGCTTGAAGTGGTTGTTGTCCTAGTAATGGAGTGATTGAGGAATGTGCTATTTTTTTTTTTTTTTTGCCATTTATTTATTTATTTATTTATTTATTTATTTATTTATTTATGATAGTCACACACACACACACAGAGAGAGAGAGAGAGAGAGAGAGGCAGAGACACAGGCAGAGGGAGAAGCAGGCTCCATGCATCGGGAGCCTGATATGGGATTCGATCCCCGGTCTCCAGGATCGCGCCCTGGACCAAAGGCAGGCGCTAAACCACTGCGCCACCCAGGGATCCCTTTTGCCTCTTCTGATGAGCTTGGTGGAAGATGGCAATATCATTGAAATGTGTTCCTTGGTTTCACCTCTCTGGATGCTTTGTTCATGCCTAGAGATTGAGGTACTTGTTGCTGATACTGTTTACCTCTACCTAACTGCAGTAGACCTGTAAGAGACATTCCCATCAAAGGCCAGGCATGCAAATTCTGCCCTTCTATGAAAATAGAGGGTGGTTATTGAGATTTGTGTGAAATGCTGAAATGTGACATATTTATGACTAAAAATACATGCTGGCAATATCATGTCCGGAGTGGGAAAGTTTTATTTTGTAATTTCCATAACTCAAAGAGCTTGGTGGTTTTTACTTTAGGTTTTAATTTATTGATGTTCTATACCTGCTTGTAAAACACTGACCCTCTGGGAAGTATACTTTGATGCCTACAGACACCTAAAAACCAGAATTCACAATTTTTTAACTAAAGTCTTAAAAATCCTTTATTTATAGCAACCTTATGAAGGAAAACTGTCTTGCAGTAACAAAGTACTTTGTGACTTCATGAAAGGGGAATATAAATGACAGTTTAGGAACTCTATAAAATCAGGCTCTTTTGTTAGGGCCCTTTAGTTTACTGGTACGTCTTTAGTGCATTTTGGGCATCTGGCAAAATTTAGCTCTTTATCTTAAATATTATCCAATACATATATATTTAAAAACTGCGCACACCTGACTTTGGAACCTGATTACAAGTTCCAAATTTTGAATATAAAATAGCATTCACTAAAAAAAATAATGTTTTAAAAATGATTCAATTTAAGGGTGCCTGGGTGGCTCGGTCGTTTGAGCATCTGACTCTTGATTTCAGCTCAGGTTATGCTCTCAGGGCATGAGATCGATCTCAATATTAGACTCTGCACTGCACATAAAGCCTACTTAAGATTCTTTCTTTCTGGGACACCTGGGTGGCTCAGCAGCTGAGCATCTGCCTTGAGCTCTGGGTGTGATCCTGGGTCCGGGGATCGAGTCTCACATAGGGATCCCTGCAGGGAGCCTGCTTCTCCCTCTGCGTGTGTCTCTGCCTCTCTGCGTGTCTCTCATGAATAAATAAATAAAAATATTTTTTAAAAAAGATTCTCTCTTTCCTTCTTCCTCTGTCCCTCTCCTGTCTCAAAAAAAAAAAAGGCTTAATTTAAAATATTGTTCCTTGCAGTTTATGGATTTTTCTAAAAAGTAAACTGTTCAACAAAAAAGCCAACCTAAAAATCCTATTTAGAAGATCCTACATCTCTTATCATTTATTTTACCAAGATTACTTTCTACTAATTCTTGTTGAAATTTATTTTGGGTGCCAGATTCCATCTGGTTTTGAACATTTCATTTACTCTCACACAGACATGGTGAACTGATTCATAAATGATAAACAGAGAATTCCAATGTGAAAATATAAAAATAGCCCCTTATTTCTAAAAATAAACAATATTAATACATTTGACCTCAAGAATTTCATGTTTTTGCAAAGATTCTGTGTATAATAGGGGTTAACCCAATCAAAAGTATATTCCTGGAAAAGACCCCACCCGACACGAGTGCAGTAGGTCTTTGAGACTCTGAGGCACCCCTCTTCTGGTTGGTTTGATGCTCTAATTGTATCTTCTACTTTCTGAGACTATGTTTGGTGTTTTCCCTTCCCTCCTTGACTTTATTCTGAAACTTTTGACTTTGGCGTGGTGACCTGACTCAGACTTCCAAGTTCCTATACTGGTCAGTGAGCTGTTGTGTCTGCTTCTCTTTGAAATGCCAAAGGCCATATTTCCCAAGTCAACAGGTGACTGGACCTGAATTCTTTTTTGTCACTGCTTGACTTGACTAAGCTTGGAGTTTGGCTGTGTCCTAATTTCACTAAGCTCCATGAGAGTAGAGCCTGACTCCTTTATAGCTACCATCATAAAAGAGCTATGCAAGACAGAAGAAGGAGGTTCCAAAGGAATCCTAGAGTGAAAATTGTAGTAGAGCCAATGACATCTACACCTTTTCTTGGTCATTAGTTTAAAGATTTCCTACAGGGTTCACTTAAATGAGTTGTAGCTTTTTTTCCTAATTTTCTTCTAGGCTTTAATGTATAGAATAGAATGACATTCTTGCTCTTTACATTTTGGGAAGGAATGGAATAAAGTGGTTGGATTAAGAAATAGAAGAAGAATCAGTGTGAGGTAGCCCAGTGATCCGAAGTTATGTGGCTTTGATTGGAGCCTGGTTTGAAAGAGGATGACTAAGTACTACAGGCAAATCAGTTGAGTGGGCATTTTATTAATTTGGTTCATAAAAAAGAAAGTCAATCAGTATCACACCTCGGGGAATATTCACATAAAATCAGATTCAAATATGACTAATTAAAAGGAATTTCCAAAGTAACTCAGCATAATGCCAAATTAAAGAGCAAATGCACCCGAGGAGCTGGAAGCAATAAGAGAAGCTGAGAGGTTTCTCAGGAAGAAGCTGTGGTTAGCACCTGCAAGAGCCTTGGGGAATGAGACTCAAGGTCAGGGAATAGAACTGAGAAAAATTGGATGGATTGTACTGGTCCCAAAAGGAAATGCTCAAAAAAGACAGAGTCAAAAATAAAAAAGAATCACAAAAAGTTATATTAAAGTGTACTTAAGATCTGGGTCCTGTTTGCCTTGATGACCCAAGGGGAGCCACTTAGGATGATATATGGAAGAGAAGGATCTGGAAGCCTCAGAGGCCAGGAAATAGTGAGAGAGATAAAAATGTAGCCAGGAGAGGAATCTAGGTTGAAAGCTGAGAGCAACTGGATTACATAACAAGGTGGCAGGACCAGGAAAAGATAGAAACATTGGTTGGATATCAATGTTTGTTGTTAAAAAAGGGTTAAAAAATGTAGGCTGAGGTTTGGGTGAATCCCAGGGTGAATCTTGAAGGAATTATAGAGAATAGATGCAAAGCATGAACACTGCGGGTGATGAGTAGATTTACTAGTCTGTCCACAGATCTGTTTTGAGCATCCACTATATAATTCACACTATAATTAATATTTTGGAGAGATATACAGGCAAATGAGATACATCTCTTGAGTCTAAATTACTTGGTATGGTCATGGAATATCTTGGCACCTAACAGACATTGAAGGCATACTTTTTTTTTTTTAAGATTTTATTTATTTATTCATGAGAGACAGAGACAGAGAGAGAGGCAGAGACACAGGCAGAGGGAGAAGCAGGCTCCGTGCAGGGAACCCGATGTGGGACTCGATCCCGGGACTCCAGGATCAGGCCCTGGGCCGAAGGCAGGTGCTAAACCGCTGAGCCACCCAGAGATCCCCAAGGCATACTTTTTGACTGTCTTCTTTGTGTTCTGGTCACAGGGGAGTGATAGAACTAGCTCATACAAGCTGTTTGCTAGCATCTCTTACCAATTCCGTGTTCAGTGACATCATGTTAGAAACTTGAAATTGGCCATGGTGGAAGTATTTTCAGCATAGAAATCAGCAAATGCTACAAATCAGGGCTTCCTCTTCTCCCTCTCCTTCCAACTCAGTCATTAAACTTTTACCAGCACACTGGTACTACACTGGTACTTAATCAGTTTAATTTAGCAAATATTAATTGAGTACTTCATAAAAGTAAATCCCTGTGCCGGATACTTGTCATCCTGCTTTCAAAAGATATTTTCCATTTCCCAATAACTTGATTACTTAGCTGGTTTGAAGCTTTCCTTATTTAACTAGTGCCATCTTTTAGAGTGATGGCTTGCCTCCACTTTCCTGTGTAACGGAAATGTAAAGCCAACACAAGTGTGTGAATTTTCTTCTTGGATTTGGAGTATTGGCAACATGTCCCATGGATGCGCAAGGAAACACCTTCCCTTCCTACTAGAACTAGACCTTCCCTTCCCCTACTTGCTACTAGAAATTCAGCTCCTGATAGGTATATAGTTACCTTTAAAAAGCTGTTCTTTGCTTGGCTATTCTGACAATGATATAAGGTGGGAATTTGGGATCAGTGATTACCTAGGGGATCATGGATGGTTCTTTTGTTATTTTTTCCTGTGAAAAGTAGAAACATTATGTTTCTTTCTATCCCTATATAAGATTTCCTTCATAAATGTATACAAACTGCGTCGTGGCCCTACTACCTCTTAGGTTAAACACTCAGGGTCACTTCATATTAGCAATTTCAGATACACTAATTCACTAACTTTGAGATTAGAGTGGGAATCACCTCAGTGCTCTGTTAATGTCAATTACCTCTGCAACGGTCAGACTAGAGAAGGATAAGAGTCCCTGATGACTGATTAAAATATGGTATCCTGAAAACTAAGTGTCTAGTTTGAGTGCAGATGTAGCACAAAGATTTGTTATCTGAATTGACTCAGATTGAATGCTAATATTGAGGAAACTCACCAGGAATAATATAACTGTTATATTTCTCCAGTAGGAGTAAAAAAGAAAGAACTTCATACTTCTGAGCTGTGTTAAAGTCAGGAAAATTGGGATTGAAATCTTTTGAGATAACTTTTAAGTCACAAAGCCTACTGATGAGAAAGTAGAAGTAAAAATAGTAGAACAAAGCATGGCATTAAAGTTTCTATGATCTTACCTCCTTAATCTAATTTTACCATTTGATTTATGCTTTTCAAATATTTTTATATATAACTCAAAATTTTCTTAAGGGAGCAGGACAATTTTTTTTTTTGTGGTGGATTCATTTCCTATTGGCCAATGCTATTGTCTCCAGGTGCCACCCAGAATTTGAATAACGACCTCCTTTCAAGACATAACTTTGGAAAAGATTTCAAGAGATTAGAAAATGATCAGTCAAATAGAGCTAATATCAGACAGGGCATTGAGCTTTAAAAGAGCCAGGTTTTATTTTAACTAATGAAAAATCAACATGTGAATAGTGTTGAGAAATGAAATAAAAAATCAGGAAAAGCAGTTTTGAATTGCTGTTTGGTTAAGCTATCTCATGAATGCCTAAATGCAGGAAATATCTGCATTCCTCTAAGGTTATGATGATACAAATTTCACTTATTTATTTAATTTTTAAATTGTATTTTTCTTTTTTTAATTTAAAAAGGAAAAAGAAGAAAACAAAATTGGACAGAATCTTTATTCTCAAAAAATTCTATATATTAAAAATAGTTACATATATGTATATATATTGATGGGTACATATATACACATCCATATGCTCATGTGTGTATGTACATGTCTATTCACACATATGTACATCTATCTATATAGACCTTATCTATGTATGTATGTAGGAATGTTCATCTATCATTGCTATCTATCTATCTATTTGTCAGAAAATTCAAAAGTTTTTTCTGATTTCTGTAAGATAGAGGACTGAAATAATGCAAAATTAAATGTTGACCTGAACTTACATGAAAGAAAAATGGAATCTTTGATCACCAGGAACAAATAGGGAACTCGGAAAACCAGAACTCCAAGCACCTCATCTGAGGTTACATCATCCATCTGATGCTACTGTACTATCTTATATGCTTTACATGAGTCTGAGTGACTCAGTTTCTCTGTATTTGCACTGTTATTTAGTGTTACCACTATTTTCTTGTTTTGGCCATTCTGATAGGTGTAGACTGATATTGCATTGTGGTTTTAATTTTCATTTCCCTGATGGTTAACACTGTCAAAGATCTTTCTTCTCCTATTCCCACATGCATATTTATACCTCCTGTAGTTGTCTCACAGTCCCTGGGCCCTGCTGCTACTCCCTGGTAAAGTGGAATGTTGACTCACATTACCTCACTGGGATGGGTGGGTACGAGTTCCCTCGCAGCCCCATCCACACTTTCCTGGTGAAAGCTGACCACAGCCTTGCACCATCCAGGTGCTGCTGTTGAACAGGTTGTAAGATGAGCACCTTCCTGTTCCTCACTGACTCTCAGGCAGTGATTGGCACCACTTTGCATGGTTTTATTATGCTTTTTCAATGACCTGGGGTGGTGGAGGCTCAATTCTATGCTGGGATCACTGAAAGGGTGCAAGGGAATGGGAGGAAAAGAAAGGGATTTCTTTCTTTTTCTTCCCTTAAAAAATTTTGGGGGCTAAAAATACACTTATTTTGTCCTTATTTATTTATTTATTTATTTATTTTGAGTAGGCTCCACACCCAGCTCATGACTCAGAGATCAAGACCTGAGCTGAGACCAAGAGTCAGTCAGGTGCTTTAACTGACTGAGCTACCCAGGTGCCCTGTTTTGCCCTCATTCTTATTGGTAGTTTTGCTCTATACAGAACTTTTGATCCAGTCATTTCTGTTTAGCACTTTGGAGATTCTTCTCCATGGTGTGTTGCTGCTGAGAATTCTGCTATCAGCCCTCTCTGTTTTCCTCCACAGGAATGTCTTTTAACTCTGGCTATAGTTAAGATGTTTCCTCTTATTACACTGTTTCTCAGTGATGTTTCATTTATTTGTATTATTCTGGGTAGGCAGTTCAGTTCACTAACTTAATTTGGAAAAATTCTCAAACATGCTCTTCTAATACTTCCTCTCCACACACATTCCCTTGGTTTGCTTTTTTTTCTTTTTTTTTTTGAAATTTTGTACTTGTCTTTCATGGTTTTTATTTCCTCATTTCTCTATGTTGCATTCTTTTTGACCTCTTCAGTGGGCTCTTCTAATTTACCAATCCTCTCATCTAGTCTAGAGTTTATGCCAAGCAATGAATTTCCTTTTAATTTCCGTGACTATATTTTTATTTTGTGTTTCTAAGGAGATTTTTTCTTGCCATCTGATCTTGTTTTATTTCAACTTTTTTTCTTTTGTATTTTCTTCTTATTTTTTAAAAATAAACTTCATATCTTGAGTACCGTAAAACATACTTAAAGTAATTTTTAGATGGCAATCTTATTTTTGTCTGGTCTAGAATGATCCTTCTCCCAGTTGTTGATTTTTGTTGTCTATTTTTATTAGCCTCAGTGTTTTTCATGTTATTTTAAATCGTGGTGTGTGGGTTCATCTTTATTGTGAGTTTCTTTGCTTTCTTTCCCTCTTCTCATTCTTTCCTATCTGGTGGTTACCTTCTCTTTGCTCCCAAGATCCTATGTTGGGACTTTGGGGTTTATGCCCTGCTCTGATAATGGCAATATTGCAGATCCAGTCAACAATTCAGAGAATAAAAGCAACGTGTATTGTTGAAATGACAGGTGTTGGTGAGGATGTGGAGAGAGGGGAATCCTCTTGTACTGTTGGTGGGAATGCAAACTGGTGCAGCCACTTTGGAAAACAATATGGAGGTTCCTCGAAAGATTAAAAATAGAACTACCCTATGATCCAGCAATTGCACTATTAGGTATTTATTCGAAGAATACAGGAACACTAATTCAAAGAGTTATGCACTCCGATGTTTATAGCAGCATTATCTACAATAGCCAGTTAGTGTCCATTGACTAATGAATGGATAAAGAAGATGTGATTATATATGTGTATATTTAATAAATATATATAATAAATATACATATATAATATACACATATACTATACACACAGACATACACAATGGAATATTATTCAGCCATAAAAAAGAATGAAATCTTGCCATTTGCAATAATGTAGATGAGCTAGAGAGTATTATACTAAGTGAAGTAAGTCAGTCAGGGAAAGACAAGTACACAAATGATTTCATTCATATATGGAATTTAAGAAGCAAAAGAAATGAGCAAAGGGGAAAAAAGAGAGAGGGAGAGAGAGAGAGGCAAACCAAGAAACAGACTCTTAATCATAGAGAACAAACTGCTGATTACCAGAGAGGAGCTGGGATGAGGGGCTGGGTGAAATAGGTGATGGGGATTAAGGAGTGCCCTTGTTTTGATGAGCACCGTGTGTTGTATGGAAGTGTTGAATCACCTGAAACTCATATTACACTGCATGTTAATTAACTGGAATTTAAATAAAAACTTAAGAAAATCAGAGTATAGTTCACTCCTGTTCTTGACCTTGAGGTTAGTCTGTCTCCTTTGGACCATATATCTACTTAATTTGAAACCACAGGTAA
Organism: Vulpes vulpes; assembly: GCF_048418805.1. Classification (NCBI taxonomy): domain Eukaryota; kingdom Metazoa; phylum Chordata; class Mammalia; order Carnivora; family Canidae; genus Vulpes; species Vulpes vulpes. Next base: position 83,037,268 of record NC_132787.1, read on the forward strand.
TTTTCTTCCATAGGTTTTTCTAGGCTCCCTTCCTAGGTGTTGGAGGCTCATTCCAGTCTTGTTTTCAAGCAGTGAGACTTTGGTCCACTACTCATGAGGCACTTCTTGTCCTTTTATTCATTTTATTTAGAATCTAAGACAACTGGCTGACTTCTACTCCCAAAACTCTGTAGAACCAGATATTCTTTCGTTATATTATGTATATTAATATGCATAGAATATGCATAAATATTACATATTACATGAAATCATGTTATATTCATATGTATATTCATACTATATATGAATCCCTAGCACTTAGCTCTTAGCAGAGTGCATCACATCAAGTAGCTACATATTAAAAATTTATAAGATTGAAGTTGGTTGACTATGTTATGACCTTTGTTACTAATTTAACATAATGAATTTTTACACTATTATAATATTTTTCCAAAGAGTTTTTTCTTTGTTAAGCACTGTAATTCTATGGTTAGCTAAAGTTATACTGAAGCAAATTTAATTTTTGAAAATAAATTTACTTTTATGTTGGTAAGCCAGACTCTATCCTTTGGCATCAAATGAATTAACATGATTGTGTTAGATTGTAAAGATTCTAGCAGGAGAAAAAAAAATCAACAAAGAGACTAAGTAGCACACTTACAGGATAAAATTTCCTTTTGGGGGAAGAATAATTTTTTTTAGGAAGTTACTTTGATAAATTTATACTACTGTGTTCATAGCTGGTGATCAGACTTCTGGAAAACTTCTGGAATCCTCAAAAATGTGGTAAACAATATAAAAGCTAACTGAAAGTAAAAGGAGATGATGTCAGTAAAGGGAAATGATGCTCATGAAGCCATGAACTTTGCAGATGGAGTTGCCCTTAATGGTCTAATATTGATTTAAAACAAATTTAATTTTAAAGTATATGGACCTTTATTTAATAAATTTCAGAAAAAATAGATTAGAAAAGTTGAGGAAGGGAAGATAGTGGGGGTAATAGGGAAGCTCAGAAGACACTTGACTCTCAAAAATAAATTGTGCTGTGTTTCTATTAAATAGATGAGTTATGTTAAATGGATGAATCCCTAAAAATAATGTACTTATTAGTTATCCTATCAAAGAACAAGTAAAGCTGATCCTTGAATAATGTAAGGGTTAGGGGCTCCCATCCCCTGCACAGTTGAAAATTTGTATATAATTTTTGATTTCCCCTAAACATAACTACAAATAGCCTACTACTGATCAGAAACCTTACTGATAACATAAACAGTGGATTAACACATATTTTGGATATTATATGAATTATATACTATATTCTTAAAATACAGCAATCTAGAGAAAAGAAAATATTGTTAAGAAAACTACAGGGAAGAGAAAATACATTTATAGTACCATACAATAAAAAAAAAAAATCTGCCTGTAAGTGTACCTGCACGTTCAAACCCATGTAGTTCAAGGATCAGCTGTACTCCCAGGACAATCACAGAGTAGTCTGGAGTCAAGCAGAAACCCCATTGTGCTACAAGTCATGAGGATATCATGGTATTAAAACCAAGTATACTATCATTTCAGTTTCTTTTGACTGCTATAACAAATTAACACAATCTTGATGACTTAAAAGAAAATTTCTTCTCTCAGTTATAGACCAGATGTTGGCAAGGACCACACTTGTTCCTAAATCTCTAGGAGAGATTTTGTCCCTTGTCTCTCACAGATTTGTGTGGCTGTCAGCATTCGTAGGTTTGTGGCTGCAACATCTTTGGCTCTGTGTGTTTCTGAACTCCATCTGCCTCTCTCATGATGATACCTGTCATGGCATTTAGGTCCCACCCAGATGATCTAGGATAAGTTTTTTGTTTTCAGGATCTCCAATCACATGTCTTGCCATATAAAGTAATATTCATTCTTTTGCCACATAAGGTACTTTTTACAGATTCCAGAGGTTAGGACACTATCTTAGTTTGCTGGGGCTGCCAAAACAAAATACCACGAACTGTGACTTAAACAACAGAAATTGATTGCCTCATAGGCCTGGAGGCTAGCAGCTTAAGATCAAGGTGTTGGCAGATTTGGTTTCTCCTAAAGTTCCCCTTGGAACTTGTAGATAGCTGCCCTCTTGCTGAGTTTTACAAGTTCTTTCCTCTGTGCACACTTGTCCTTCGTGTCTCTTTGTGAGTCCACATTTCCTCTTAGAAGGCCACTATTCAGATTGGCCCATTGTACAGGCCATGTTTTAACTTAATCTTCTCTTTAAAGACCTAATCTCCAAATATAGTCATTCTGATGTCACTGGGTGTTAGGGCTTTTACATATGAATTTTGGGGGGGGGGACACGATTCAGCCTATACCAGATATGAACATATCTTTTGTGGGGGTGGGCATCATTCATCCCACTACAAATGTGTAACTTTCACTGAAATGAGAAAAAAAGTTAAATATAATCTACTATGCTCTACTCACCAATGCAGGCAAGTGTAGTATGTTTAAGGGGTAGTCTCATCAAAACAGTTAAAATTTCAGAGGAAAAAGAACTCTATCAGGAGTTGCTGACAATTAAACAGAAAAATCGTTTATGTGGAATAGTCATTTCTCAATGAGGCAAGATTAAATGTAATGCTGGCATACTGCAAAAATCTCATGCTGATATTTATTTGGGAATATTTTAAACCTCTCCCCTTCATTTATGGATTTATAGACAACTTGTGAAGATTACAATAGAAAAGAATTCTCCTTTGGTTAAAGGAAAACATGTAATTTAAGTGGAGGCATAATTTATACTATATACTGCAATTGCCTGACTTTAATGAGAAAATAAAGTAAATTCCAATATACTTTCCTGGGAATCATTCCAGCTTTCAATACTTGGCTGCAGTGGGATACCAAGAAGTGGCTGTTCATAGGGAGATGCCCAAAGTCCATATCTATAAACACAAATAGGTTGCCTTCTTGGTAACATTATCTTTGATTACAAGGAAAGTGAACTAATGTTAATATAAATATTTTCAGAGATATATCATGCACATACTGTGTACCTGGCATAGGACATCTAAAAACATAAAAATTACAAATATAAAAAATCATACCAACTTTATGGAAGGTCCCTTGTCTTGTATTTTGCTTCAGAAAAATCTAAACTCCCTTATTTTTTTATTCCTGCTCCAGACCTCGAGTTCATCTGCATTGTCCATATACATTCTGTTTTTCCTTCCATTTCTCATCTGTATGGCTTTTCCACTTACTTTCAGAATTATGGGCATAGGCTTGGGATTCAAGTATAGCACAAGCTTATTCAGCATAAAGTGTTTCAGAATTCGTGATGGTTTGAACTCGTGCTGGGTTGCATGGAATTCCCCTTGCCCCCTTTAAAAAATGTCTACCTGGAACTTCAGTATGTAACCTTATTTGGAAATAAAGTTTTTGCAGATATAATTAGTTAAATTAAGATGTGGTCATCCTGGATTAGGGTGAGTTGCAATCCACTGACCGGTGTCTTTATAAGAAGATGCACAGAGATGCACATGCACAGGAGAGGTCACATGAAGCCTGGGAGGGCAGAGGCTGGAGTGATGCATCCACAAGCCCACAAATGCCACAACTGCTGGCAACCACCAGTAATCAGAAGATTCAAGGAAGCATTATTCCCAAGAGCCTTTGGAGAGAGCATGGCTTTGCTGATGCTTGATTTCATACTTCTAGCCTCTAGAACTATGAGACAATATAAATTTTTTGTTTGTTTGTTTTGTTTTGTTTTGCTTTAAGCCACTCAGTTTGTGGTAGTTTCTTCTGGCAGCCCTAGAAAACAAATACAGGTCATGAAAATGATAATTTGAATCTATTATGGAAGTTTACCCTAGGTACAATTTATTTGAGGAATGAGCCTAGACATCATATAGTTAAAATTATATCAAAGTAGGGGTGCCTGGGTGGCTTTATTGGTTAAGTGCCCCACTCAAGATTTCATCTCAGGTCATGATCTCAGGGTGGTGAGATTGAGCCCCATTTCAGACTTAATGCTGGGTATGGAGCCAGCCTAAGAGCTCTCTCTCCCTCCCTTCTTTGCTTCTATTTATTGTTTAAATAGAAGCAAATCCAGGTACTGTGCAGTTAGTTGTATCAACTAAGATATTTGAGATAATTAGTTTTTTCTGGGCTCTGGTCTGTGGGGTGGTGCAGAAACACATGTGTTTATGTTATTCCTTCTCAAATTAGGACTGGAAAATCTGGACCCCAAAACCCTAATCACTTAAATACCACAACAAACTGAGAAACATCTAGTCAGTTTCACAAATCTTTACCTGTAATTTGCTAAAAAATTAGGAAGAAGACAAGGGCAAATGTATTAAAATTTTGGTTTATAGGGAATGGTTAAAAATTGGAAAAAAACATGCATGTTTCTATAGCATAATAGCTATGGGAAAATCTTCCTTTGGAGTAATTTGATTCAAGTAGTACTTTACTCAGTAGTAAAGAGAAAGCAATTTCATATTTACCTTTTGAAGTATTTTTTATTTTTGTTTTTTGAAGGGAGGTAAAGGATATGTTTATATGTTTGTTACCTGGCCAATGAACAGCTTTCCCACCCTATGTTTTGCTGCCAAATTGATTTACTGAGTGGTGGATAAGCTTTTTGTATTAGTTGGGGTTCCTAGTTGGAAGCAGCAGATTTGGATCCTGACAGAGAAATTTGCTGGAAGGATATTAGTGGGGAGGAGAATGCTCATGAGAAGGAGTAGAGACAGGTTGTAGGTTCTGTCTAAAGAGTCATGGGGCATAGCAAGCTGTCCACAGCCAGAATGACCTGGGTGGAGAGCCGCTACTACCAGCACTACAGCAGCTGGGAATGACCTCCAAGTCTCCTCTATCTTTTCACCTTCTTCAGGATGAGAGTCAGTGTGTGGAGGAAAGTTGGCTTCTGATTGGCTAAGCTCAAATCATGAGTTTGTCCCATCTCTACCTGGTAGAAGGATGTGTTCCTCTCCTTCACAGTGGGAAGCAGAAACTGGGGTATATTCATTTTCTAGGGTGGTAGTAACAGAATACCACAGATGAGGTGTCCTAAACAACACAAATGTATTTCCTCTCAGCTCTAGAGGCAGGAAGTCCATGTATGTGTCAGTAGGATTGGTTCCTTCTGAGGGCTGTGAGGGAAGGATCTCTAGCTCGTAGCTGGTCACATCCTCCCTATGTCTTGACATCATCTTCCCACTGTACCTATCAGGAAATGCTCTCTCCTTACCAAGACACCAATCATATAGGATTAGGGCCCACCCTAGTGACCTCATTTTAATTTACATCTTTAAAGACTTTATCTCCAAATATGGTTACATTCTGAAGAGCTAGGGATGAGGACTTCAATATATGAATTTTGGTGAAGTTTTTTTTTTGGGGGGGGGAGGGGGAGAGGCACAGTTCAGCCCATAATACCGGCATCACTCTTCCATTGACATAGTACAATGTACAAGAGAGGTGACTCTCTCAGAATAAAGATCGGGGTGTTCCTACAAAGAGGAATAGATTCTGGGCAGGTAAAAACAAATGATAAATCTCATTTTACTTCTTTTTTTTCTCATTCTATTTTTTGTGTTCCCATAATTATGAAATAAAAAAAAGCTTAAATGATATGTACAGAAAACTTGAAAATCTAAAAAACCAATCACATATCATAATATTCAGTGTTGGTAAAGGTGCAAAAAAATGAACATGCTCTCTCTGCCAGTGGGAATGCAAGCTTTTATCCACCTTCTTATCATTCTACTTTTATGTGCTGTTAGCATAGAGTTGTGCCACTTAAGTCTTAATACTTCAAGAAGAATTTGCTATTCAGCTGCAAGGGGAGTGCGGTTAGATCATTATCTACTGTTATGCCTTCAGGATTCAGCTCTGTTTTCAAGCCAGGGCTATGTACTTTTGGGGCAGCCCCCAATAACTGAGCATAGCGGGGGTATTAGGGCCTGGCCATTTCTGTCCAACACTGGCCTCCTCTAACAGGCAATCTTTGATCTGGAGCAGCTGTTTAGTTTGTCTGCGACTTGGCCAAATCCACATGGTGATCTGAGCTTTGCCCACCCGCCTGGTCCTGCCTCCTCCTCCTTTCATCAGTGATAGGCCTTACCCTGCCCCAGGCTTTCTGTGCTCCTAATTTCATCTCTGTCTGCATCCTGGAGAGTCCAACTCACACACATAACAGCCACACACACACACAGCCCGTATTTTTAGTAATATTTTTGTTTTCTTGCTGTTCTTAGTTTCTTTGTAGGTCTTTGTTATTCCAGTCAGGGATTTTCAAACCATTGTACTTTTCAACACTGAAAACCCATGGTTTTAATGTACTATCATTTGTTTTCTCTTTTACCCTCTTATCTTTAATGACAGCATGAAAATTTTGTTGTATGTTTTTCTAAAATCAGTTAAGTTGTATTATTGGCAATTCACTATCTTCAAGCTTAATTTGGGGCTTCTTAATTCAGTGACTCACTTAAGGCCTAGGTAGGAACTAAGGGAGAGAGAGACAGAGACAGACACAGACCGGGAGGCCAGAGAGCTGTTTCCCTTTGAGTATTTCTAGAGTAGAGTGGAAAACTGAGTGACTATGGGCAGCCATGGACTGTGCTGCGAACTTATAAGCAGAGAAATACCTGCAGTTTGAAAGAAGAACTGAGCAGATAGAGAAAAACAGATTGGAATAGAGAGGACCTGTTCTGGTTCCCTGTGAAGTTCTGGGTCAGAGGGATCCCCACCCCCTCCGTCTCTCGTCCCAGCTCCATTCCTGAGTCTTGCCACTAGGTTTGGCGCAATCCTTTAGAGGCTTTCTAATAAGTTCCCTTGACTTTACGTGTATTAGTTTAGACTGGGTTGTGGTGATTTGCAACTCAGAAAGTTGCAATCACATAGCATACCACATAAACACTTCGTATAAAATAGTAGGCATTCAGAAAAGTTTAGCAAAATCTGCATCTTGTTACATTTTTTTAGGTGTTTTTTTTTTTGTTTTTGTTTTTGTTTTTTTTTTTTACTACTTCTTCTCAGGGGTCACGAAACTTTTTATTGTTTGAATTTATAATCTTAAACTGTAGATATATGGTAATGCTAAGCACAGTCTTCTGCAACCTGTTGTCACTTATAAAATACTACTTAAAGAAAATAATAGCAGCGAGAGACAGAGGGAAAGAGGGAGGGAAAGAGACGGGGTGACCTTACTGATGGACTAAAGGAAAATTTTTCCTCTTCAGTAGAGAATCAGATTTTAGATAAAGGATTTTTGCTTGTATGAGGGGTCCAATTCCCAGTTCCTTTGGTTGGGCCAGGTTTTAGGCTTACAGTAGTCAGGAGAACTAGACAGAAACAGCTTTCTGGACTGAGAGTGAATCTGGACATACACCAGCTGAGAAGTTGTCACTGGAGTTTGAATTACCTGAGAAGGAGGGTGGGGATCTTTTATTTGGATGAGACTCTCCCTAGATTACCTGGGAACGTGGGTTTCCTCCATATGTATCCCCAAATCGGCCATAATATTCCACAAAGAATGCTGGAGGCAGAAATTCATAGAGATTAAAATTGGTAGACATGGATGAGTCCCTTCTTACAATGATCTCCTGATCTAAATATAATGAATAAACTGAGGCCCATGAGTTTGACTTCAGGCACCATGAAAGAAATTTCTGTCTTAGGCAGTAGTGCAGAGTATCCTTCCTTCCTTCCTTCCCTAGCCTATATAACACTGGATTTTCTTTTCACCAAGAGACAAGCTTTGATTTTTGCATGACTTTCCAGGTGTCTCATAGTCCTGTGCTAGTCTAGAGCTTTCACATTGGTCCCCCAAGGGGGGGGGCTTATCTTGCATCTGGACTAAAGGATTAATGGGAAATCTGTGCTGTGACCATATGTCTTGGGGTCATCTTTCAAGTTCTCTGAGATGATTACTCTCCTTGGCAGTAGTGTCTTATCTTTTTTAATCTTGTCACTCTCTGGAATAGGGCACTGGGGTCCTGAAAGTTGTTTTCCTAATCATTTTGTTGCCATTTGGAAATGAGTGAGCTCTGCTTTCCTGCCTTTTTCAGCTGTTGTTATTAATGATTCCAGACCTCTTCTCTGATCCTGGAATCTGTGACTGGAAAATGTAAGACTGCAGAGAATACAAGCCAGTGGTGTTTTCCAAATGTGTGTGCAGACTCTATTTCATCTATAAATTCATGATGATGGTGCCCACAAGGGCCAGAAGAATCTTCACATTATCTCCATACCCTAGATTTTGTAAGAAACAAAGAAGGTAGGCTTTTTCATGTATAGCCTACACAGCTCATACTCAAGGGACCATGAGATTTCTGATGGTGCTATCTCTCAGCTATTATACTGAATGTACATGGTGAATCCTGTCACTTGGACATCAAAAAAAAAAAATGTGCACTTGACTAGACTTAAATGTAATGTCGATGACAAGATAATTACAAGTAAACATGAGTAATTCTTGGTTATCTATTAATGGAAGAGAACAAGTAGATGGGCTTATTTTGGAAAAAAAGCAAATAATGCATCATCCTGTAGGGCCAATAGCTTACACAAGCAATGGAAAACAGTTGTAGACACTGGGCTTTGGAGATCTTTCCCCATGACTTTCACTTTCAGTTCTGACCCTTTCTGATTGCTTGACTTAACTCCACTCAACTGGCAATAGTCATGCCTATTTCATTAGGTTTTTGCAGGAATTAAATGTGATAATACTCATAATTTTAACATATTTATAGGTTATGTTATTTATAAAGCATCTAGCATTATGGTTGGTGCCTCGTAGAGTCTAATTTGTTCTTTTATAGCTCTTTGAGCACCTTCTATATACAGGTGTTAAGTGCTGGGGATAAGAGGACAAATAAGTAAAAATACTTGCCTTCAAGAAGATTGCAGTCTAATTGAAAAGACAGGTCTATAAATAAACATTTAGAATGCAGTGTGCTAAAGGCAATTACACGGGGAGGCATAAAAAAGTATAGAAAGAGAGGAGACATATAATAAAGCTGGAGATGGAAGTGGAATAAGGGAAGGTTCAAGGAATAGATGTCTGTGCTGAGGATGAATCAGAAAACAATGAATAATGATATGCAATGCATACATTTTCAAGATAATGTGACATTCAGTATATGTGAGTTTTACGTAATTTTTCTTTTTTTTAATTCACATCGAATCACCAACATTTTTCATATTTTTGGTCAGTTATTAGTAATTCCAGGACTCACTTTGTTGGTGTTAGGGAAGGGGGAAACAAATTTATGGACCATTGTGGGTTTATCGTTGCAAATTAAAATTCCTCAGATTTAAAAGTTTGACCACTAAAAGACTAAGATGAAAAAAAAATAAGACTAAAAAGACATTAAAAGTGCGAAATATCGGGTGTTATAAAATTAGATGCTGAGAAGTATAAACTGGAGGGAAAATTAAGGCAGTAAATATTACTGGTGTGTCCACATGTTTTAAATCTTGCTTTCCTGAGGTGGAAGCTGCCTAGCAACAGAGCTCCCTGAGGCCCCGTTCTCCACAGCTGGTCAGCCCTTCAGGGTCTGGAGTTGCTGAGATCAGGGGTTATAGCTTAGGAAGGCCTTAGACTTAGAGCAGTTTAGAGGTCAAGATACTAAGTCTCTGAAAGTCCTGGGATAGCAGGACCCAGAAGACTCAAGGCAGAGCTCTGGGAATTGGTTAACAACATGTAGCTTTGGTGCCAGTTAAATAGATTTTTGTGAACTGGACTTGGAGCTTTACTATCCTTTATAACTTTTGCTATTGGGTAAATTTACTTGAACTACCAATAGGGCATTCAGAACACAATTCAACCATAAGATAAACTTTACATCTTTTTCAGGGCATGAAGTGAATCTATGGAAGTCTGGAGTCTGTACCTAAAATGCACAAGTGCCATTTAATGATTGTTTATTCATTTTTCTACCCGGTTGCTAATACACTTCCTGAGTATAGCATCTTTAGAATCCTTTCAATGCCTTTTCAATGAACAATTTGGTTGAATAACAAATCAAGTAGCATTTATGAGATTAAGTGTATAGGGCACTTTGCTGAGTATGTTTATCAAGTAAAGCTCTGAATTTCAAGATGCTCAAGCTGTAATCTCTTTCCAAGAACAAACCAACACTTGGGCCAGGGCTTCAGGAAATCCAAACATCTGGATTAAAAAAAACATGGCAGGAACAATCAATCATCCAATTTTGTCAACATGATGCCAAAGACCTAGATTATTGGAAAGGTTTCCAGCCAGATGTTCCAGTGTGGATGTATCTAGAATCAGGACTACAAATACAGACCAATGAATAAAATGCATCGATAGTTTTGCATTTGAGTCCATATGCATTTTTGCTTCTTTAGTTGGAACAAGGAGAAAGGAAGTTCAGATTTTGTGGAGATGATGGAAGTTTTCCCCTGTAAGATAATCGTTTCAGAATGAGAAAGTGATATTTAGATAGTTTGTTGGGAACACACCAGGTGCTAGAAGAAAGCTACATAGAATTTTGGTTGACTTTGCAGTATAGACAACTTATCTGGGGTTGTGCAACCTGAGAAACAGTCATTTTGTGTAAAACAAATCGAATTTTTTATATTACTCTAGTTAAGAAAGCTCTTTTTCTGAGTTTTAGAATAAACTTGTGTTGCTTTTATTTTTTTTATTTTTTTTTATTTATTTTTTTTTGTGTTGCTTTTATAGTAAAGAAAAATAATTTGAATTGCTAATGGCCACTATTTATTGAGCATTTACTCAGCAGCTGGCACTAAAGCAATTTCCTGTACTAAACTCAAAAGTAGGTACTGTTACTAGCCTTGTTTTGAAGATTAGGACACTGAAACTCTGAGAGGTTCCAAAACTGATTAAAGACTTCCCATTTCACAAGCAGTAGCATTGGGTTTGAGGTTAGGCAGTTTGTCTCCAGAACCTGCCACCTGCCTTAACCCCTCAGCCAGGCTCTCTCTATTGGACAGCTCTACCCTGGGGACCTGTGGCAAAACCAAAGTGGGTCAACAAAGCCTTCAATAAAACAACACTGGTGACAGTAATAGCAATAATAGTAATGATTAATAAGTATTGAGGATTAATATATTGCAGTGATTTTGTTTTTATCTCTAATTTTCAGAATCTTGCTCTGATGGTCCACTGTACAGATAAGGAGGCCAGGATCTTAAGTGGTAAAGCTAGCACTGACCAGGTGAGTAAAATAAAGTGAAACAAATATGCTTTTCATTGTATCAGATTGAAAATCATGGAAGCAATATTTCTCCTTCTATAATTAATTAGAATATTCTCATATTAACTTATCAAATAGCAAGATAATTTTATGCAGTTTAAAAGTGAAGGGCCTCATTGGTGAGGAAAAATGGAATGTTTCAATGGGAAAAACACTGGATAAAGAATATATAAAAAGGATATGTGAGAAGTAATAAGGGGGGATAGTCAACTGTGGCAAATATTTTATTCCAATATAATATAGTAAAATTGACTCAAAGGAAATTGATAAGGATAAAATAAATTTAAATTCGAGATGTTAATCTTTAAACACTGTGATTTTCAAAATAATGCCCACTAAATCATTTGCTCCTGATGTCAGAAAACTCAGGTATTTGGGGAAAATGTCATTTAAAAATTATGCTTCTACCACATACTGTTTATGAATTATTCAATAAATGTGTGGGGGTGATATTGTTTACAGCACATTTCCTGCCAACTTTTGTTTTTCACTAAATTCTTTTTAAACTTGAGGCAGCTTCTTAAAGTAATTGGTAATAGAAACAGATGGCATTTTTTTTGACCTTTTATTTTAGCTTCTGGGCATTTGCAATCAGTTATATGCAAGATATGGGGACAGATAATATGCATTAAAATTAGCCCCATCTTTTTTATCTGCCAAAGAGTAGCCTTGGTCATAAAATTTGAGAGTGAAGAACCTCAATCATCTATCTAGTCTGATTCTCAGATTTTATAGGTGAGGAAATATTCAAGGTAAAATGACCAGCTCAAGGTCACACAGAAAGTAAAAGGGACCAGATCTCAGCCACTTGACTTAGTGTCAGAGATTCCTTGCCCCCACTGCCAGTAGCAAGGCTATATTTCCATTTGGGGGGATTAGAACGTTTACATATTATATAAAATTAGGAAACATTTTAGGCATCCTGAAAATAAGAATAATATTACTCGAGAGTAACTTCCCACCCAGTTCTGTCAATAGTTAAAACATATTTGCAGCACTTTTGATTTTTCAACAATTTTTTCTTAAAGATTTTATTTATTTATTCATGAGAGTCACACAGAGAGAGGCAGAGACATAGGCAGAGGGAGAAGCAGGCTCCCTGCAGGGAGCCTGATGCAGGACTCGATCCCAGGACCCTGGGATCACGACCTGAGCCAAAGGCAGATGATCAACCACTGAGTCACCCAGACATCACTGCATCACCTTTTAAAAAATATATCATGGTAGAGTTTAAGTCTTCTTTTATTGATCAGAACTACTACATTCAATTTACACTGAAATGACAGCACATTAACCATGGATTCATTTGTAAGTCTTTTTAAGTCAATTACACAAATACTCTCAATATCCTAAAATAATAATAATATTAGAGTAATAAGTAAGCCATCATTTTTCTGCTTACTGTACGACAAGCACACATTTGCATATATTGTATTATTTTTATTTTTGTCGGGGGAGGTGTAGAGGGAGAGAAAGAATCTGAAGCATGTCCACACACAGTGCAGAGCCTCCATCTCACAACCCTGAGATCATGACCTAAGCCAAAATCAAGGGTTGGACACTAGCCCTGCTTCATAGTCTGCATCCATGACAAATCTGCTTGAGATTCTCTTTCTCCCTCTCCCTCTGCCTCTCTCCCTGCTTGCACACTCATACTCTCTCTCTAAATAGATAAATAAAATCTTAAAAAAAAAAGAATCAGATGCTTAACTGGCTGAGCCACCCAGATGTCCCATACATTGTATTGTTTTATATAAAATCACATTTTGTTATTGTCCTAGAGTTCAACTCATTTTCTTCTAGACAAAATTATTTCTCTTTTGTCATTATTCTTTTCAACTGAAATGGGAATGTATCATATAGGCCTTTTTTTTCCTGTTGGGCCAAATGACCTCTGATAGTCTAAGTAGTTTCTTTGTATGGAAAAAGCCAGATGCTTTATTTTGGGCTGGACACCACCTCCTGTGAGCTCCATGACCTCAAGGGCAGAACTGGTGCTGTATTTCAGCCCCTATTTGTCCCCTTAGGTGGGTACTCTTGTTTAGGGCCATCCATTGATTTACTAGGACTGTTCTGGTGGCCAGGAAGAGAGGACTCTCAAATCTGGGGAGTGAATCAGACACGACATGGCCGACCTAAACTGAAGAATATTTTGAGAACATTTTTTAGATGGGTTTATTGAACTTATGTTTGAATATCAGCCACACCTGATGATGTTCTGAAAATTCACATCAAAGAGAATGAGGAAATCATGCTATGAATGGAGGCTGGGCTGAGGAGAAGCTGGGAACTCATCCAGGTTTTTCTCCCAGAAATCAAACCTTCCCTGGTACAGATCCTAAATTGAAATGATTGGATTTCAAAACACATTTGTCCTGAGAATAAGATGGACTGGAAGCTAAAGCAACTGGGTGGGAGGAGTGTGATATGAAGTACAACACAAAAGTCTTACCTGTCTTCAACTATTTCTACATCATCTCCCTCTGTGATCTGAAATTTCCCTGCAAAGTAATATAAAGATGGTGACTCAGTCATTCCCCATTTACCATGTCCCTGACTGTATGTTGCACATGTACTTCTCACCTTTCCCCAGAGCAGACAGAGATCTTTCACATTTCCGGGGTGTCCATTCATGCCACTTACTTCCTAGCCTGGAATTCCCTTCCCTTCCTTTACCTGGAAAACTTCTACTATAGTCAGGTTTTGGGAAACACAACTCAGGAATAAGGTGGGCAAAAATAAGTCAAATCTGGAGAGACAAACAAAACTACATATTTTGACTATTCAAATTTGGATGGGATCTCAAAAGTCTAAACTTGAAAGTGAAATACTAGTGGGATGAGTTAAGTAGATAATATTGTGTTTGTGTAAGAGTCTTGGTAATTTTTTGTTGGATTGTAAGATCTTCTTCCATAACCTTTTATCTGCAGTTAGGTCCTTTTATACAGCTCCATCCAGAAGCTTTTGAGATGCTGTGTGCAGTATCCTTACCTGAAGTGAGACACATTGATCAGTGGAATCACAGATTATATAAGTCACCAGGGGACTGGTGTGCCTGGATGAGCCCTAGGCACTCGTATAACTGACATTATATGAGTCAGCACAACTCCTGTTGTGCTCATTTACTTGAGGGTCTTGTCCTCATTCTTCTTTGTTGCTTTGGCATTCTAGCTCCTGGCTAGAATGGAGCCTGCCCTAAGCCCTGGTATACTTAGCAAGAGCCTGGGCCCATTTGGTTGTAAGTCTTGCTCTTGGCCAGGGATGCGGATCATGATACTCTTCTGTCTTTCCAAGTTCTGCTTCCATAGACTAGCACTGGGAACTGAGTTACTTCTGTCCTCTCTGACGTGGAACTTTCCTGATCTGCACCATAATTCAGAGTTAGGGCACAGGTCCTGGGATCAGATGGACTTGGGTGAGATTCTAGCTCCTTTATATTTAAGTTTAGTCAAGGTTTTCAACATCTCATGTGTAAATTGGAGCTAACAGTAAATCTTCATGTTGTAAGGATTAAATAATAATGTAGAAAACATTATTCTATGTGCACATAGAAGTGATTAATATCTCTTTGACTTGTAAGGTTAAGACCACTGGTCCAAAGCCAGCTGAATACTGGCTGCTGGGATGGATATTGGCCTACTTGAATTCTGGTTATTGACCTGTAGAGGTCAAACCTACTGTGAAGAAAGCAATTCTTGTAGTCTATCTGTTTTTTAGCCAGATTCTAACAAGGACGGGATGGGAGGAGCACATAAGCATCTATCTGTCTCATAATATTCCTTGGCCTTGCTAAGACAAAAAAGATGGATTATTTTAGAACACAGTAATTAAGTGGATAGAATACAAACTGTCAATAATATTAACAAAGCAATTCATTAAGCTAAGTTGGTGCTCTTGGTTAATAAACTGACTTTAAACAAAAGTTTGGGATGGGCAAACCAAAATTTTGCATAATTCATCTAAAGATGAGGGAGAGTTGACTTTATTTTTTAAGTGTTTCTAGATGACTCATAAATGAGCTTGGAATAAGTACTCTTGGAAATGAATCACGATACTTATCTAGAAACAGTTACCCTTAAAATGGTACTTGAATTGTGAGGAAATTGCACTTGTGTTCAACATATTTTGTTGTCTCATTTAGCGATGTGGTAAAACAACCATACATTCCAGAGTCAGAAAGACATGGTTTTGAATTTCACTCTGATATAAATTTAATATCACTGAACCTTAGTTTTCTCCTAAGATTTTCAGGATGGCTGTATGGGTTAAACATGATAATGTGTTCTAAGTGATTTGTGTCATGCCAGGTCCAGTTTCTACTCTTATCTTTGCTTTCCAAACCTATATGGAAGGCACACTTATGGTAAGTAAACTTAAGGAAATCACACATTCCTCATCTGAAAGCTATTCTGCACTTATCCCACCATCCAAGAAACATCAATGTCCTTTAACATTCTAACATAGGACTCGCTGACACTCTGATCCTTTTTACTTTGGGGCAGTGCAATTCAAGCTTGGGATGGGGAAGGGGATAAGGAAAGTAAAGTGATTGAATTCATTGGCTTGGGGAAACAGGAAAAGGAGAGTTACTGAGCATGTGTTACTATGAGTGAGATTGTTACTATATACTATCCATTGCACAAATAATTACTGGTGTCCAGTACACATAAGGCACTGTTTTCAGTGCTGAGCCTACAACAGTGAACAAAACAGGTCAAATCCCTGGTCTCAAGTTGCTTAAGTGCTAGTGGGGGGATGCTGAAAATAGGTAACTCAGTAAAATGTATAGTGCTATTGACAGTGGTCATGATGTTAAGAAAAATAAGGCAAAATAAGAGCAATGAGAAGTTCTGGGTGGGTGAGGGATTTCTGTTTTATATAGGATAACCAGGGAAGGGCTCTAAGAAAATTGGGGCAGGAGTCTGAAAGGAGTGAAAGAGAGTTTGGAGATACTAAGCCTAAGAACATTCCATGTAGAGAAATAATTTGCAAAGATTCTTGAGGAAGGAGGGAACATGGACTAGTTAGAGAATATCAAAAAGATTGGTGTGACTGGAGCAAGATAAGCCCTAAAAAGTGAGATCAGAGAAACGAGGCATGAGTGAGTGGTGCCCAGCAGGGCAGTTTGTAAATGTGTGGGATATTTTCAGTTGTCAGAATGATTGGGATATGGTATAGTCTGGATGAAGATCAGAGACATTGAATGTACTGCAATAGGTGGGATGGTCCTACACAGTGAAGAATTGTCCTACATCTCACCCAACTTTTAAATATCTGAATGGGTATATCTATAATATAGAGCCACTACATATAGTGTTCAGATTGTGGACTGTGGGATTTTTGGAAGCACCACTGACATAGATCTGCTGGGCATGGTGGCCCCATAGGACAATCTTGTGTACAATATGTACAACTATAAATTGCATGCTTACACATAGGTAAAAAAAAATGGTTTATAATTTTCTGAGTCTGTACCCTAAGTCCATTTTACTTATGAACAAAAAGTTTATATTTTGCAGCATTATATAATTCCTGAATTTAATAGGAATGCAAGTACTATGTAAGTTAAAGGATCTTTACCAAGAGTTGTTCACTATTGTATCAGTTAGGTTTCAATAAGGAGAGTGAATTCACATAGTAATTTAAACAGAAAAAAATGCAATGTAAAGTATTATTAACTATAACATGAAATTAGAATGAGGGATTTGTTGGTAAGAACAGAATTCTAAGAAATTTATGAATGGCAGATATAATGCTCAGCATTATCTCTAGTTAAGAGAGAACATGCAAGGAAAGGCCACCCACTCTGGGGTGGGAAATGCTAAGAGTCAGTACTCACTGAACAACACAATCATGGCTCATTGGATGGTAAAGAAGTTGCTGTGGTTTTGCACTGGCAGAACTTGCTGGAAATCCCCATTTGGAACTTGCCAGAAAGTCAGGTGCTGGGGAAGGGTTTTTAAGAGACATTCTGCTATGAAACTGAATAAGAGGTGAGCCTGAGGAACTGTTGTTTGCTGGATGCTGCTGATTGCAGTTCAGTGCAAGAGCTAGCTGAAGCCCGGGGGAGCGGGGGGGGGGGGGGGGGGGGGGGCGGAGGGTGGGGAA
The DNA here is from genome assembly GCF_048418805.1 of Vulpes vulpes. Lineage (NCBI taxonomy): Eukaryota > Metazoa > Chordata > Mammalia > Carnivora > Canidae > Vulpes > Vulpes vulpes. The sequence goes on from NC_132787.1 coordinate 83,054,592, forward strand.
GGAAATGGTTTATGGGATCTATCATAGCATCTGTGGGAATTCTTTTGTCTAAGAAGGGAGAATCAGTAACCCAATCTCTTTTCCCACCCTCATATATTCTGCAACTGTGTCCTGTTGACCAAACCCAACTGAAAACTAGTGGGCTAGTGAGTTCAGGTCATTCTCACCATAAGAGTCAGCTGGCTGAGACAAAGACCAGAGCAGAGAAAGACCTATAATGGAGTTGAATGGGAAGCAAATGGACATTAATAGAATTGAGTCAATTAATTCTAAAAAAAACAAGACAATTTCTTCAAAGTCCTCTGTTTGATTTGTTATTGCATATGAGATAACCCAACAATGAAGCTGACTTGTTCTAGAAGACATTTTTGAAAGGTAATCTTTCTGACCCCATGAAGTCATAAAGAGGGTATGATGAGCTGACAGGTCAAGAGAACTCTGCTAAGCTTCTTTCTTGAGCTCTCTCATACTTTTTAGCTCCCAGGGGCTGTGCTCTCCTCCTCTCCCCTCATCACCCTGGAACTTGCATTGCTATCCAGGTTTTAATCTGCTTCCACTGACGTCACCAAAACATCCTTCATAATAGACAGAGTTAGAGGTCTTTATGATTCTTCTGCCCAGGGCAACATTCCCTGAGGACCTCCCTAGTTCACTAAGGAAATCTGCTGGATCCTAAGACAGCCTGGCTACTTAAATCCCAGCTTGGAGAATATGGTTTGTCTGTCATTCTATTCGAATTTCCAAACTCTCCCATTTTAACCTGAGCCATTTTCTTCAGGATAGAGCTTATACTGCTCTTCTGGCTCATGTACCTTGTACCTGCAGCTTTAGGTGAGGGGGGCTTCTACCTCCAACCCTTACCCAGGAGACCCATCCCTGCAGAGACAAGCTTGCATGATCTCTCTGCAGGGTATGGGCACTGGCTAGTGCCAATCTCTGAACTCAAACACTCTTTTCAGTGATGTCAGAGTTGATTAGTGCTCACAACAGGATGAGATTGAATTTCCCAATTTTTTAGGTTAGCCTGCCATGAAGTCAAGAGTTCAAACATGTACTAAAGCTTATACTCAAAACGATTAGCTTTTAGATGCACTTCCCAAGGAAAATGACTCAGGAGGGCCCTGAGAGGGGGCTGGGGAGACTAATTCCTTTTGAGAACATCTAGGTCATGATGTTCATGTTATAAATCCTACTGGGGCAGCCGGGATTCTTACAAACTCATGGCTAAGAAACTGGCCTCCTTTTCAGTGACTTTCCGGTGTGTTCCTACAGGCAAGCACCCAGGGGCAATCACAAGCGGGTGTGAATCACTGAGCACAACTGTGTGCTCCTAGTTTATTGTAGAGCTCTGGTACAAGGAGGGGAAGACAAGCAGCAAGGACAAAAAGTGCAGCTTTCATGTCCTCCAGCTGCTACCAACAAATTGGACATAATTACAATTAGGACACTTGAGAAATTGAACCAGGAAAGTTCATCCTCTCATATTGAAATTTAAGGCGATTTCCAGTCATGTAATGGGGTAAAAGGAGGTCAATTTGAAAATGTGGTCAGGTAGGAATGTTGGTGTGAGGTTTTCTAGAGCTACTTATTTAACTGAGAGATTGCCTGAGAACCTTTTAAGAAATACCAGGATGTCTTGAAGAATCGTTCCATTTTCCCTGGTATTTGTTTTCTGTGAAATTTATTCTGCTGAACCTTCAAAACAGAAATAAGAAGAATGGAAGATATATTTTTTCTTCATTTTCAGTGATTGTGACATAAAATATTCAGATTTAATAAATTGCCACCCCCTCCACAATATACTGACTCCTATTTTGTCTTGCAATTTGTGTGGGCTCCAAAAAGCTGCTTCTCTCCCCGAATTTTGCATGTGTTGATCCTGAAATAATTTTTTTGATTATTGTTAGATTGAAGGCATATGAAACATTTCCATTTAAAACATGAGAAAAAAAGAAAAACACATGAGGCTGCAGCAGGATCGATCACAGAAAGTGCTCTTCCTGATAGCACAAGTAGGGTATTGTATTGTTTTAATTTAAAATAAAAAAAATTGAAAATGATTTAATTCCAGTTATATGTATTATTTTTACCATGCAGTATGTATCAGAACAAATAAAGATGAGATACTTTATTCTTTATTAAATGACTGGCTAAAACAAACTCTCACTTGTGTGTACTTGTGTGTGTGTGTGTGTGTGTTTACAGAATTCATGACTTTGTATCATTTCCCCCTACCTTCCCCAACCAAATTACTCAACAAGGTAGATTTCCTATAGATAATAGCTTTAATTCTGATGGAAAGAAGTTTTTTTTTCAAGATTTTATTTATTTGATAGAGAGAGAGAGAGAGAGAGAGCACACAAACAAGAGGAGTGGCAGGCAGAGGGAAAGGGAGAAGCAGTCTCCCTGCTGAGTGGAGAGCCTGATGTGGGGCTCTATACCAGAACCCTGGGATCATGACCTGAGCTGAGGGCAGACGCTTACCTGACTGAGCCACCCAGGTGCCCTGAAATAAGTTATTAACTGGACAAGCTACAGTATGTTAGAACAGCTAAATAGGTAATGAGGATTTGTAAAGAGCTCTAACAAACTCAAAATCAGGAATTGTGGGTTCAAGTCCCAGCTCTGACATTAACTGCAGGTCATTGAGACGTTTGGGCCTCAGTTTCTTGTATGTGAAGTGGATGTGATAACATTTGTCAAATCTCCTCAGTCTTGCCTGATTTTCCTGGGCTTGCTCTTCCATTTACACAGATGGCCTTACTGCCCTCCAGCCTACTTCTTTCCAGCAAACTCGTATGCAGCATCAAGACCCCAGCGAAGCGCTCCTCCTCTCTAGTGTCCCAAGTAAACTAGAGTATGCCTTCCTTAGAGGCACTAAAGGACTTGGCATTGTCTCTGACATGGGAAGTTTCCAGGCATCCTGGGACTCTCTTTGCATGGGAGTCTCCTTGACTAACCCTCATACTCCAGGAGGTGCCTACTCCTTCCTCTTTGTAATGCGCAGCAAGGTTCACTCGATAATCAATGTGTGTCCGTTGAATTGGTGTGCACACTCTACCTGGCCAAGGGCTGCTGTTGGTTGTTTTGAAAACCACAAGAAGAGAGAGAGGGTTAGATATTTACAGAAATAATAGTGATGCTTTGAAAATATCTTTGTTGCTTCTGGATTTCTTTCTGCTTGCACAGCTGTATAGATGGGTCATGGCAAATCTCACCATCTCTACGTTTCAGATATAAGAATCTGGTACAGTCATGTAGCTTTTTCTTTCAGGTTAAATAAGCCCCAATTCCTGTAGCCATGATTTATAGACCCCATTTTCCAACTCTTTAATCATTTTCATTGCTTTTCTCTGGAACTACTCCAAATTCTCCAAACATTCATGTTTCAGGCTGCAAACTGGACACAGTATTGAGATACTGAGTAAAAGAATTATCTGTGTGCTCCTATATTTAATATTCTTGTTTATACATACATGTTTCTTTTCTTCTAATCAATCTACAAATATTAACTAGGCACTTATGCTATACCTGACTGTGCTTCAAAGTTTTTTGGCAGTTTCAAACAATGTGATTCCTCCTTTCCTTGGTGGTATTACATGAAAAACATTACATTAATAAGCATCTGTATGGTAGTAATTTATATAAAGTGAAGTAGCTTTCTATGTCATTAAACATACTTCCTCTTATCTGGTTTGTTTACATGAAATTAATTTAATAGCTCATCTGCTCCATGAATATAACAAGTTCACTTCTCATTCCACATTAAATTAAAGAAGGAGAAAATGATCTAATGATTTTCTTTACATTATGTACTTTTAATATGTTCCAATTTTATTCTAACTTGTAGACTTTATTCTAGGTTAGCTGACCATTACCTTTTTTTCTCTACTATTATTAGAGACCTCAGTTAATACTAAAATATTAAACATTCAACTACTTAAACATAGTAATATTATATCACTACTGTGTACTGTTTTATCTTTGAAGGCATTTTTCATAGCTTTATTTGATCCTACTAAGAACTTTATTAATAGAGGTAGAAATTATCACCATCATTGCCCGTTTGGTTACTCTGAGACACATCAGAGTCAAGGTTCAGTTAAGATCATAGAAATTAATGGAGAGAAAGGTGTTCTGACTTATATAGATTTTCCACCAGTGTTTCACGAAGCTTGAGAAAAAAATTGGACCTTTACTATTACATAAAATCTCTATAGATGAAAACTTCTAGGAAAGCTTAGATAAGATTATGAAAGTTGTAGTATATAACAAATGATATTTTAATGAAAAATATTTGTAATGTACATGTGACACTATGTCATATGATATAATTACACTTTAAACAATATAATTAATGTGTTAACAATATTTAGTCATAGACTATTGTAAAAGTTGTGCTCTGGTAAAACAGCACAAAATTAAAGATTATTTAGTATTGGTATTAGTAGCAGAAATATCTTCTAATCAATCTATCATCTGTGATTTATTCATTTTTTAAAAAAGATTTTATTTATTTGAGAGAGAGCAGGGGAAAGTGGGGTGGTGGTGGTGTGGAGCAGCAGAGGGAGAAGAAGAAGCAGACTCTCGCTGAGCAGGGAGCCTGATGTGGGGCTCTATCCCAGAACCCTGAGATCATGACCTGAGCTGAAGGCAGATGCTCAACTGACAGAGCCACCCAGGCACCCTCATCTATGATTTATTATAAGAAATTGGTTCAAGTAGTTATGGAGGCTGAGAAATCCCAAGACCTGCAGTTGGCAAGATAGAGACCCAGAGGAGCCAATGGTATAATTGCAGTCCAAGTCCAAAGGCCTCAGAATCTGGAGAGCTGATGATGATGATGTGTAGTTCAGTCCAAAAGTCAGTAGGCTCAAGACCTAGGAAAAGCCAATGTTTCAGTCAGAGTCCAAAGGCTGGAAAAGACAATGTCCCAGCTTAAGGGGTCAGGCAGGAGGAGTTCCCTCTAATTCAGTTTTTTTTTTTTTTTTTGTCCTATTCAGATCTTCAGTTGGTTGGACGAGGCTCACTCACATTAGAGAGGACAATCTGTTTTACTCAGCCTACCCATTCAAACATTAATCCCATCCAGAAATACCTTCACAGACATACCCACAATAATGTTTGGCAAATGTCTGGGAACCCCATGGCCCAGTCAAGATGACATATAAAATTAACCATCACAAGATACCTGATGAACCTTTAAAATCTTAACAGTATGCCTGTGTACCTCTGTGATTATGTTATAAACTCACTTAGAAGTCTTATCAAAATTTGAATTTTCAGGCTCTCTAAGCACATTAATCGTGGGCCAAATGTCCTTTCTGAACTTGTATTCTGAAAGGCCCTGCTTTTCACTATACTATCTGGTGCCAACTGATTCATTTCTCAAGATAGAGATATAAGGAAGCTACCAGAAAGTTAACAGAAACCAAGCATTATTGTTAACCTGCTATTTGCTGATGTCGCTGTGGAATCAATTTTCTTGGATTTTTTTAAACTCCTCTCATGTACTGCATCAAGTATGCTTAAATATGTAATAAATAAAAAACTAAAGCCTTATTTTTGTAGATAGTTTGCAAAGATTGAGCCAAACATACATTCCTTTCTCTGGTCCTCTGCAAAATTACTGCAAATTTTGTTCATTTCTGTGAGTAAGTATTTTTAAGGTTTGTGAAAATTTTTAGAAAATTTTTAAAATTTAATTTTAGGACCCCATGGTTTTAAAAAACAGCTTTATTGTGATATAATTTACATACCATAAAATTCAACAAAGTGTACACTTTTCCTCGTGGGTGAAACCATGGGCTGAGGAGTCCCCCTTGGCACTGAGCTATGCTGCCCTGGGGGAAGGCTGACATAAGCAAAGTGAAACTTTTATTTTACACCCTTCAATGTGTCTATTTTTGTTCTTTTGCTCAAAAGAGGTACTGTCATCTCGCCACTGGATTCCCAGACTTCCACAAGGGTATTCTTGTCCATTTATGGTTATCAGGATTGACATTTCTATGGAGGTATGAGGGCTGGAATGTCCTGTTCTGTCATCTTGCCGGACATCTTGCATCTGCATTTCCCTACAGCAAATTTGATGTGCCTCTCCCCTCCAATTTGGTTGAGAATTGCTGGCCTATCAGAAGACCATTAGTTCTTTCCATATTCATCTGGGCTCTGGGTGGGAAATGTGTGGCCCCTTCTTTGAACACTTTTTGTGAGAAATGTGACAGTGGTGAGATCAAGATTCTCTGGAGAATCTAGAGAGTAAAGTGCCCCTCCCTCTGTGATGATACAAAGCTTAGATTTTTCTAGACTTGAAAGGAATGGTGTAAACTTGCAGAAATGTCCAAGAGATCTTTCTGTGATGACAGAAAATTTCTATACCTGCAGCATATGGTACTGTAGCCACTAGCCACATGTGGTATTGAGCTCTTGAAATATAGCTAAAATCAGTGCAGAACTGAATTTTCTACTTGAATTATGTTTGACTTAAAATTAAATAGCTGCATGTGTATGGTGGCTACTGTATTGGACAGTGCTGATCTAGAGAATCTTTTTCTTTGTGTGTATGTTGCAAGGTGGGTGGGAGCAGTTGAATTGAGTAAACCTAGATAAAATTTTCTCTTAGGCAACTCAGCTCCAGTGGATTATAAAAAGATCTAGTTGTTGATTTAAAAAAAAAAGTGTTTTAAGAAACGTTCAAAAGAATTTCAAAAGTACAGATCCTTGTAAATCTGTAATCTAATTTATGCATCTTAATTTAATCATCAATCCTCAAAATAAGTGAGCATGGAATTAAATCTAACCAATTTAAATCATCTTGAGTTTCAGGTGTGTTATGTCTGAGAAAAGGAAGAAAGTCTGAACATTTTGTCATCTGTTCTAACAGAGAAGATAATCTTTAATATCATCATTCTCCTTTTGTCTTAAGGAAACTATATATATAAAGCTTATTTTTAATATTAGTTAATAATCTTTCAATACTATCAGATAAAGTTTTTAGAGATTTTGGAAAAAAAGATCATTTTAAATAGGCTTTTAGGGAGAATGACCATTGTGAATTGATTTTTTCCCCATTTCTGAAACCCCATGAGTGTTTAAGGGGAAGCACTCTGGGAGAAATGCCTCCCTCCCACTGTGGACATTCTTTAGTCATTGGCCAATGTGAAGAGTTAAATGTCTACCTGTTTTGGCAGCACAAGGCTGCAGTCTTGCCTGAATTCTGCTGTTCTTTGATTTCATCAAAAGGCATATTTGCATATGGACTGATAAGGCACCTTGGCACTGAGATCTTGGATTTCATACAGGCACAGATTTGGCACAGGACTGATGAAAACTCAATTATGATTTATGTCTATGCAACAGAGTTTCCTATTGATTACCTGCCAGAACCATGATAAAGCAATGTTAGGCCTAAAGCCAATTCTTCCTGACTATAATCTTTCCTTAGGTTTTGTATTCTATGTCCTTGCTGCAGTTTTCTGAATATTTGTGAGCAATAATGGTTCACAAAAAATGATCCTTGGATATGCAAATTTGTCTGCAATAAAGGATCCTCTTCTTAGAGCATAGGTTAACTTTGTATTTACCTTCTAACCATTTGGGATTTATCCAGCACCTGCTTATGTGCATTGTATTGTTCTAAGTTTTATAGGACATAGAAGAAATAGATAACCTAGCTCCTGTTTTGAGGAACTTGCCTATAGTAATCTGGAAGAGGTAAGTTGTCTAGAGATGAAGACACAGGTCCAAGAAGCAGTTGCCTTCTAATATTGATGTTGGTGAAATGAAGCAACTCGAGACAATGACCAGAGTGTGCCAAAACTAGACCGTGAGGCGCTTCTTGGTTATGATCATGAAAAGTAAAAGGAATCACAAATAGGTAGAAGGAATCTGGGATAAGGATCATTAAAGGAGTTCTTGTGGAAAATCTACCTTCCTTGATAATCAGTTTCCTGCTGAGATGGTAAGCATTTTACTCTTAATACTTAGAAATACCATCTTTATTTGAAATATCTTACTTTAAAATATTTAAAAATATCTAACATTAACATAGTGGGTTGTGCCCTGTTCTAAGTGCTTTACACATATCAACTCATTTAAATTTCAAAACATCCCTGGGAGAAGGTTCTGTTATTGTCTCCATTTTACAGACCAGTTAACTGCAGATCAGAAATAATAAGAGACTTGTTTAAGGTCCCATAGCTAATGGGTGGTGGTGCTGGAATTTGAATACAGGTAGTGTGGCTACATATTCTGAGCAATCAGTCACCACTTTATACGGCCTCTAATCTGGGGAGAACAGAGGGGCATATGCTATGGTTTATGTCTTGGTTCCTCAAGGAGGATCAGAGGTGACTGTTTCTCATGGTGAGTGCAGAAAGGACATTGTTCCTTAATTTCAGGATGACCCAGGGTTGGATAGGCAAGCCGCCCTCCCACTGCTTGAAACAGCCAGTTCTGAAACATCTTTCTCAATTCTGCAGAATAAGTTTAGTTAGCGTTGTATTATGGGTTGAATTGTATCCCCTCAGAAAGATATATTGAAGTCATAACCTTTAGTAGCTCAGAATATGAACTTGTTTGTAAATACTTTACAGAGTGATAAAGTTATTTTGTTATGGTAGCCCTAGGCAATAATATAGGTTGAAAGTGGTTTTCAGGTGTGTGAGGTGGCCTCCCATTATTTGAAGACTATTTAGACTCTCAAGAGGGGATCTAATTTCCCTTTATCAGGGAGTAGATCAACTTAAAACCTCCACAGAGAGGTTAATGAGGTATCACGGAAACAAAAATCTCACGTGATCACTGAGGACCTCAATTAAAACTTATTTCATGTTTATCAGTACCTCAAAAACACTCACCTCAAAACATAATTTGTGTCAGAATCTGAGTTAGGCTACTGTTATTAGATATTGTAGTTAGGTTCTAGGGAAGATTCCCCCCTCCCAAAGCTTTGGAAGGCCTCCCTCTCACCAACTTTATCACCATTATTTATGGTACAGGGACAATCCTACTTGATTGAATGAATATAATTTATTCCATATTCTAAAAGGACAATACTCCCTATTCAAAATGGTAGCCTTCTTTTATTGGACAATAGTCCCAGACTATATGCCAGGTATTTGATGGTCAAATTACAAGCTAGTTTTCATAGGTCAATGTTTTATATGAGGAACAGAAAGCACCAAGAAAAGCTCATTTCTTTATAGAACATTGCCATCTTCTTTCTTCTATCCTAGAAAAATACATTAGAGATGTCAAATTGTTGCTGCATTTATTGACAATTCCTTGATCTTTATTCTTATGTACAAGATTGGCTGGTTGGAGAGCATGAGCTCAATCTAGACAGAACCTCAGGTACAGATACTTTTGCAAACCTGGCCCTATTATGGTTCTGCTAGGATTGGAGCCAATAGGAACAGTCTTTCAACACAGAAGACCATAGCCTTTGGATTGTGTTTGGTTTCCTTTCTTTGAAACTTGGCTCTTAACGATCTGGTTGAGCTCACTTCAACCCCTCCCACTTCTGGCTATAGAGAAAAGTCGCACAAACATTCTTTCTTACATGAGTGTTAGGGCTCTATTATTTCATGCAAGGAGTGGCCTGAATAGGCCTCTGACCCCACTGGCCAATTATTGCCCAAAGAAAAGGCCACTGATAAGGCTTTTAGCCTTTTTCTTACTTTTTTCTTTTTCCAAACAAGTTATGTCTTTGCTAGATATCTCATCTTTTAGCTTGTTTATAAATAAATAACAGTCCCACACAACTTGTTGCTATTTCCTCGATGAACATTTCATAATGGTTTCTCTTAGAACACACAATAGAAAGCATTTTTCTCAAAGCTAAAGAGATTTTCAGTACTATGTTGATATTTTATTTTGCTAAAGATGAGTGTCTGTTTATCTTTGCTAATCAGGCTAATATTAGATGGAGTAGAATTTTGAGGCTTTACCACTTTTATCTGGGTTTGTAGTGGTTTCAAAATAATTTTCTTAAAGTCATCCTAGCTTTGATAGAACTCCCAATGCTGACCTTATAGAAGGGTGGCCTGGATGTCCATTCAGTGGATATTTGCTTGATGGAGTCCCCAGCTTCTGCAAAAGGATATGGGCTCTAACTCCAGCTCTGGGGTCTGCTTGGACACCGGAAGAAGAATTCAATGGTCTAGGGAATAAACATTCTCAAAACATTTGCCATCACCATACAATATCAATCAAAAGCTAGATGGAACAGTATTTAGAGAAGGTTACTAAAATTCTTCCAATGCCAGATATTCTGAATTAAATCCTTAGATCTAAGCTGATAATCAGAGGCTGGAACACTGTTTTTGTTGTGCCAATCATCTCTGTCTTCTCTTTCCCCCTTTCCAGAAGAACACTTTTTCTCTGTATCAATCCATGTATGTGCCAGTAGCGTATATCGAGTTATTTTAATAAGCAGCCCCGTGGATCTTGTTGTATGAATTGTAAAGAAGCTGTGATGATTGTTCATTATATCACCTACTTATGAGGATTCCAGGGAAAGTTCCTATCTTGTCTGAGTACCAAGAACAATTAGACTTCCCGAGGAAATTTGGATTGTTGGTATCTTATGGACACTGTGAACTGCATAACTTTTCATGTTGGCTGCCAGAAAATTTAGGACCAGATTTATGGCCCACCTATTGCACACATGTGGGTTATTATGATATGCATTTTTCGACTCATTCCTGGCTCTGCTTCTACTCTTGTTTTACTTTCTTCTCTTGCCCCACTTTTAATAGATGCCATAAGGTTATCTTTGATGTGTCTTGTTGTAGGCTGTTTCAAATCTTTTCAGGAATAGGGCAAAATATGAAAATAAACACATAAACATAAGTGAAATAATCTCAAATAGAGTTCTGAAGGGAGAGTTTGCAGATTGGTTGGTGAAGAGAAAATAGGGGTTTCCAGATGCAGGGAGCAATGTGAACAAACATAAAATCTTCCTTATTACAGTTAAAGTGATGTAGCAAAGCTGTTCAACGGAGATCTCTAAAATAGAACGTGGAAAAAGATGCATGATATAAAATGAAATTGCTTCTAAAATCTCTGTCTGAAATATTTTATTTTAGGAATAAATTTGTGAAAATATTTTAGTTACTCTACATTGGAATGAAACTTAGAAATTCTCTCAAAAAAATAAAGGGAATCAGGATAAGAGAATCATATTAGTATCTTTAGATTAATACATTTTTATATGTTATTTAAATACCTCAGAAAGAGTTAGGTGAAGACATTCTTTCAATTTTATTCATGCCTTCCAAAGATCAAACCTACATCTATGTGAAAAACAAACATGGGAAAACACCAAACATTTTATAGTGAGATTAGGTCTAAATTGGAAATTCAAATGAATAATGATGGTAATAATTCAAAGATAAGAAACATTATGTCTACTTTACTTACCTGGAGATCTTTTAATCTTAAAGCTCAATTTTCATCGAATAGTTCCATGAGATTATGGGCATTGTATCTAGTTTATTATCGCTATAGCCAAAGTATACAGTCCATTGTCCAGAACATCGTGGATTATCAGTATGCCTTTGTTGAATGAATAAGTGAATGTGTGAATGAATGAATGAATGAAATGAAAGCTAAGTTTAGACTGTATTTGTACAATCAGGGTTAAATTGATTTGGCTTTGAAGAAGCAATGACAGGAACATTTGGTTTTGCCCCATTTGGAGAATATAGGCTAAGGTAAAATTCCTTATAGAGTTAATATCCCAGATAGCTATTTAAATGTTACCATTTCTATGATAATTTGAAGACTTCTTTCCTTTCACAGTGTGGAGCCTAACCCACGATGATAATTTTGTGAAATAAATATCCTGTTGCTGTTAGAATAATGAATGTTAATGGTGTAATGAACTTGAAGACTGTTAGCTCCTCCCCATGGAAGGGAGAGGCTAATGACTGGGAAGTGATACATGTGGCCCAAATCACTTGGCTCCATTTTCATGGAAGCTGTGTGGCACAGCAGTTACATACACTCACTCTGGAGACAGGTAAGTCACCACTAGAGTCTGTTTCATCTCTAAGATGAGAATAATAGTTTCTACCTCATAGGATTGTTCAAAAAATATGATGAAATAATGAATGTGAAGTATTTGGAAGAGTGCTTGGTATTACTGAAATCAAGGGTTCCAAAGTATGGCCAAGTTGTATTATTAGAAAGCAAAGTGTAATTAGCTTGAGAGTTCAAAGTCAGCTTTCTATATGAAAATTTCCCTCACACCCAAGAAGAATGGATTGCTTCCTTTTCTAAAACATCTTTCATGCATGCTACCCCCCCACCTCTCAAATAGTGACCCTTGTCAAGATAGGGTCTGCCTGCATGTTAGGCAATTTAAAATTGTCTATTAATTTTATTTCAATAATTATCAATATTGTCCTTCAATGAAATTAATGCAGTCATCTGAGACCAAGACACTGTACACACAGATGACTTAATGATTTGTTCAATTATTCAAACTATGATTTTTTTTTTTTTTTTTGCCCTTAACTGTTTCAGAGAGGAATACTTTAGTCATACTGACTATTTGTCTAGATAAGGGTTTTTCAAACTTGGCATTATTGACATTTTAGTCTGGATAATGTTTTGTTCTGTGCAGTGCAAGAAGATTAACATTATCCCTGGCCTCTCCACTAGACATCTGTAACACCTGCCTTCCCCACCAGTTGTGATAGTAAAACATGTCTCCAGATGTTGCTACAGGTATCCCAGAAAGCAATGTCCTCCCCAGCTGAGGACCACAAAAATAGATTACATTATGTAGTTGCTTCTCTTTATTGCACTTTATAATGAATCTCTGGAATACGCCCTGAAATAAGATCATGGAGTCTTCTTTCCCAGGCTATCTACACACAGAATGATGATTCTCAGTTCTGGAAGGTACAGAGAGTTGGATGAAGTGGCCTTTTCAGGTAGCTCTCAATTCTCTGGATTGATGATCAGATCCTACAAGCCTCCTTGGGGGAGTCCCCTGCTTTTCTGCATATTTAAATATTTAGCATACAATCTTCATGTTTACCCTTCTAGGATGTATTATATAAAGGACTCTAGCTGAAATTACTGGAGAATAATTGCAAATCTTGCTTCCTTTAAAACATTTTTGCTTTGTTTATTAGTTTCCAATTTACAGGCTCATCATGCCAAGAAAGAAGCTGCCCAGAGGGTGGGCGCTGTTGCTGCTGCTACCTCTTAGACAAGGAAAAACCGATTCAAAAGCCAAATAACCCCTCCTGGAATTCAGCTCAAGGTTTGAAGATTTCTAGCGTGTCCTATGGACCTCAACACCAGGAACCACAAATTGGGAATTTAATAGATCATTTTGTATCAAAAGGTCAATTATGAAGCACCTAGAATTTTTCAATTTAAAGAATATATTCTCTGGGTTCTGCTTTGGCCCAGACAGTGTTAACTTTTTTTTTCTATTGTGGGTTTTGATTTTTTCCCCCCAGAAATTGGTTTTATTTGATGTACCCAAGTCTTAAGTTTCTCAATAAAGAAAAAAACTCCATAAAAAAAAAAAAAAAACTTGAGCATGGCCACGAAGAGCACCCCTCAGGCATTCTGGATGCCGAACACCGACCCGTTGCACCACATGGCGGCCAGCATGAGCCTTTTTGCCTTATCCTTCCCCAATGCACAGAGCATGCTGAGTCATTCACTACATCTACTGAATATATTAGGACAGGAGGTTTGCTGTGACTGTGGCTGTGCACACATCTCAGAGCCTCTCTGCACATCAAGTGGCTAACACACCTGGTGCTTAGAATATATCCTAGCATGGCTGCTATAGCAAACTCCTAGCACCCACTCCAATTCTCTGCCCCACCCCACAGACAATCAGAGCATTGTGCAGAACAATCCCAGAGTTGTTCGAAGAGCATAGTTTAGGGCCCAGGGGCTTGCTGTTAATTTGTGGCACTAGATCAAGAATGATATGGCAGTAGCTTTATGAGTGTGCTTAGGAAAGTCTTATATCAACAGTACCTGAGGCTCTGGCCCTTTCTCTCAGCCTTCTACTGTCCCTGAAAACAATGCTGTATGTATTTGAGGAGTTGGACATGTTCTGGGAAAACATGCATTAGGAATGCACCCAAGCCCACAGTGGCCTCTAAGTTTGTTGGCATATCCCTTGGTATTCCTCTGTCTCAAATGTACATCATTACACAGGTGAAGGAAAGTAAGATTGTGCAAGCTTTGTTAGATGTTTGTTGGGCTTCATGGTCAGGGTTGGGACACGGAGTCATAAGAGGCTATGAGGAAGCTAAGAGGAAGCTCTAAAAGAACCAGATGCTTCCTGTCTCCATAAAGTGTCCTCCAGTTCCATACCAAACATGTTTGAATGAAGCCTTTTCCCAAACTCTAGTCATCCTTCAATTATACATGTGATTAAGTTAAAATAAATCACACTTAATTGGTGGCATACAATAGAATCCAACTTTAGAATATCTACAACACTATATAGGTAGAAAATACTAGTGACAAGGAAGATTAGCTAAAGGAAGAGGCAACAATAAATGAACCCATAACCTTTTCCCAGATGTATGGTTCTGACTTAAACACAGATAAAGCAGAATTGTGAACAAGATTTAAAGAGAACTCACAAAGGATTCCCACTTATTTAAGTAATTTTTTTAAGCACTAAGTTTATATGAAGCATGGAAGAATATTTATTTTGAACATTAGTGACTTGTGTTGGCACAACGTTTTTATTGACTATTATTCCAAGCTATGGCTTTTATATTTTCCTGTTCTCTTTGACTGATATTTAATGAGTATATTTTAAAGAACATTTTTTTTGCTATTTTATGGCCAGGGTGCTAGCTCTAGCAACTGGAAATTTGTAAAACTGTACAATATAGCCCTTCCAACATGGTTCCATCAGTTATACACCAATAAATAACAGTGATTTCAAGGATGATTAATCATAATCATTATAAAGCACTTTGGCCAAGCCAACATCTGTTTCCATGGATACAGCTGCTGGCCATCCAGGTTTTGTAATTTATATGTTTTAGTTATTGTTCCCAGATGACTATGAGGACCATTCTACACAATATGACCTTTTAACTTTAGGCCCCAATGGACTCTGTGGTTTCCATGCAGCGTGTAGTGCTTTTGAGAAGTTTTTATTGAGAATTTGTAGGGCTCTGAGGAAATGAAGCAGGATTTCAGAGGTCTTCCCATCATTGCTTCCTTGAAGAGGCAAAGTGAAGAAAAGTACAGTGGTAACAATGTCAATAACAGGCAACTGACTAACTGGCAACATTGTCAGTGAATCAGAGATCTAAAGACCCACAAGGTACTGGGGAAACTGAGAAGTGGGAGGTTGGAATGTCTTGCTTCATGTCACGCTGAAATTGAGTGGAAAGCTGGTTCCTAGCCAGATCCCCTGACACTCAGGCCAGGGCTCATCTTTTCCTCAATTATTTTAGACAAATAGGTTTTATTCAGTTCTCTATTGAATGAATGTTTGTTAAACCATACTACGTGCCAAGCTGTAGGCTCAGTGCTGGCAAGTTAATGTCAAGTCAATGAGAGAAGTCAAAACTTGTCTTGGTTTTCGCCTGTGTGGCTCAGAGTCTAGTGGGGCAAGGCTTGCATTAAGCAAATAGTGACACAGGCTAATGGACAGTTAGGCTGTGACAAGTGTTGAGTAGGTGAGAACTATCATATCCTGAGGGCCTGTCACTGGGCATTAGGTCTAGTTACAGAGGTAAGGACAGGTTTCTCTGGAGGCAATGTCACCTGAGCTGAGATCTGAGGAAGGAATTAACTTTGTGAAAATGAAGGAAATAGCATGTCAGGGATGAGCATGTGCAAATGCCCATGGCAAGAGAAAGCAAGATGAGTACTGGCACTAAAAGGAGGTGTGACAGGAGTGTAGAAATATAGGACAAATGATCAGGGGCCTGATTATACAGGGTTTGTGTAGCCCATAATAAAATATTCTGTTCCTATTCTAGTTATAGAAAGGACTCACCTGCAATAGCCTAGCCTGACTGGGTTGTATTAGAATCAGTAGGAGTAGCTGGGGACTAGTGATTGGAGTCTATCTAACTGGAAGGGTAGAGACATGCTTCAGTCCTTTGCCCCTTTAAAAACCCTACTGTGACTTTTTCTACATTTCTTCTGCACAGCCAGATATTGAAAACGGCATGAAAGCCCTGAGGTCTTCACTGTGATTGGATAGTCTGGTTTTATATGTGACAGGTATCCAAGGTCCTGGTCTCCTCTCAGCAGAGGAGGGAGATCACACAGTGGACTGTGGTCACAGGGCTGAAAGAATAGGTTTAGTATAGACCTTTCTCTTTCTATGCAGAGGAACCAACACATAATGTAATCAGACAATGACATCCCATCACCGTAATCAATTCTGTTGGTTAGAATAAAGTCACAGATACTGCCTATACACAGAGGGAGTGGACTATAGAAGTGTGTGAACACCAAGAAACAGATCATGGAGCTGGTCTGCCAGCCACACTCTCCATGCCCTAACTTCACAGACACATACACAGGGATTGTTTGCATAAAGCCTGCGTGAGTTTTGCACTCTCTGTGACTCACTGAGTCAGAGAGACCCCTTGACGTGGTATTGTTGCCATCTAAGAGGACTATGGAAGTCAAAATCCGTTGGTGGGAAGGAAATCCTCTAGCCTAGTTCTTTGTAGAATGAATGACAAATCTACATCAACTGGTACGAGTGATGAGGGAAATGGGAAGGTCTCTGGGGATTTTCTCTAGTTCATCATGCTAACCTTAAAAGGGAATCAGCAAGGAAGGAATAGGGAGCTTGGCTGTAAAGGCAGGAGAAGGCAGGTTTGGGGCAGGACAGGAACTCACTGCTCTGGATGAAGGTCTGGTCCTGCTGTCTCTGGTGGGTCATCCTCCTTCCATGGGATGTGCTAGTCAACAAGCAACTTGGAATAGGTGATCTCTCAGTCTCTAGAATGGTAGTCTCTCTGTGTGTGTATGTGTGTGTGTGTGAGAGAGAGAGACAGACAGACAGAGACAGGGAGACACAGAGACAGAGAGAGAGACAGAGAGACAGATGGGATGGAGGGACAGACAGGGCCAAATCCTAAGTTTTATTTAGCTAGATGGTGATGAAGGAAAATCTAAGACATAAAGGCTACAAATCCTAGATTATGGCCTTTGGTGTTAATTTATCATCCTGTAAGAAAGATAAAACTTAGCAGAAAATTGATTTGCCCAAGGTGTTGCATTAGTTAGTTTACCAGCAACACGGGGCCCAGGGTTCACGTCTGATTTCCAGTTTGTACTTTATTGCTTCCCTGTGAATCACTAGGTGAAGGAGGTATGTTCCAGGTTTTTTTTGGGAGGATAAAAACAAAGGGAAAGAGATCACAGGAGAGTGACAGGACCCCCGATTACAGCTAAGCAAGTTTCAAACTTCTACTTCAGTGCAGTATGATAGAACTTTACTGCTTTGAACAGAAAATTTCTATTTTTTGAAATATCTCTCTTGTATAGACATTCTTAGTCTCCCTGGCTGCTCTTCACTCTACCCTTGCACAGAGGATGCACAGAGTTTTTTGCTTCGTATTCTTATGCAACCCTGAAAAGCTTGCTAGGCACGGTCTACTGTGCAGGCCTTTTGGGGCTGATGATCTTACTCTGGCACATTTTTGAACCTTGTGAGTGGTAGTGTGCAACCTGACGATAACACAGGTCCCTGCCAAGACAGGGCTGCTGACAGTGCTGTCACCTCTTTGTAGCCAAGGCCAGTTCCCCAGTGTGTTACAAAAGGGTGAGTTTCACTAAGCCTTCCTTGCTCATAATCTTGGGGATGCAAGTGAAAACAACAATTAGTAGCAATTTTCACCCATCAGATTAGCAAAAATGAAAAAGATTGAATAGCCAGTAGGATATCAGTGATATCATCACTTTGGAGAACAATTTGGCAGTTTCCAAAAAGACTAAAAGTGCATATTCATTTCCAAATCTATATCCTAAAGAGGAAGCTCATCTAACTGCATAAGCAGACCTGCATAAAGCTGCTCCTCATTCAGCTCATTCAGCATTGTAAAATATTTGAAACAACCTAAGTGAAAAAAATATAACGAAATATCCTAACAGAATAAATATAATGGGGTTTGTTCATACAATGGAACATAATCCAGAGGTAAAAAAATAAATGAATACAATCTCTCTACATGAACATGGATAGATCTCACAAATGTAATATAAAATGGAAATACTGCAGAACAGTATCATTTTATGCTGCAGATTATTTAAATGTGGAAAGCAACACACACAAAAAAATATGCATTATCTATGGATACATAAATATATGCCCAATATCACAAGTACATAATAAGTAATGTATTGAATATATATAAAATAAATGCATCATATATAAAATATATTATATATTTATATAAAAATAATATATTATATATAATAATAATAATAATAATAAATATATATATAGGAGTTGCTTCTGAGAAGGAGGGAGGAAATTGAGTTGGAGGGTAAGAAGAGACAAAGAGCACTTTCATTTGATTTGTAACCTATTATTTCCTTAAAAAATTAAAAAATGTCAATATATGATCATGCATGCATGTATGCAAGATGCAGGAATTTTTTTTGGGGGGGGCAACGGGTTTTTAATTTTATCTTTTGAGGTTCATAAAAAGTTCTCAAAAATAATATTAATGAAAAAGATTACCATTTCTCACCAAGGGGAGGAATGTGCAACTTTGCAAATATACTCCTTTTAATTAGAGTGAGAAGGCTACTCTGAGTTGAAAAGAGTTTCAGTGGGTTAGCTGCAGCAGAATTTAGGAGAATGGCATGCACACTACAAATGGGTAACTACGTCCAGATATGACCCCTCGGCAGACACATTCAAGTATATTTGGAACCACAGAACTTTTAAAAAATGATGTGCTCAAAGAAGGCTTTAAGGAAACATTGAATTGGATATGCATGGTGATCGCGGCTAATTGTATTTTTAATAGAATTATTCTTTGGTGCCTAGGAAAAGGACATTGAAAAGCAGAAAATAAATTATTTTTTACATTAAGTCTAAATTTCAGACTAGTTCTGATTGTGACAGAAATTGCTTTGTTGAAGGTTTTTCTGCTGTTCAGATGGGTGGCCATGGAGCAAAAGCACTTAAGGAATTAGAGGAGAACCAATACACTTAAAATTTTGAAGGCAAAGGCAGAGATTTGCAGAAGTAAACATTTCCACTCAGTAATGTTCAGGAAACCAGACCCCTTGCTGATTTGATTGCTAGAGTAAAAAAATCCAAAGACACTGCTGGAAATACTCTGATTTTTTTTTTTTTCAACTCAAATGATTGAGATAGTTTAATGGTGATGCAACCACAGATTTCTGTATCTCAGAAACCTATTTTTGCTTCATATCATTAGAACTCTGTTTCAGTAGTAAATTATTCCAAGGATTGTTGGTAGTGATTTTGTGTGTGATTCGCTATGTAGGGTACACAACTGGTGTAGAATCAACACTTGCTGTTCAGTGAGGAGGTGTTAAACAAATAGGAGACTGGATTTGTTTCTTTTTTTGCCACTACTTTCTCCCCAGCTCATCCCTCATTTTGGTTCTAGATCAAACCTCTCAAGGAATCTCTGATGCTATCATTCCCTTTTTTGGAAATGTTCAAGGATATCTCACTTTCCACTCAATTTAGAACAAACTTATGAGCCTATGCTGATGCTCTTCCCCAGTGTCCTTCCCCACTGTTCTACTGCATGCCAGGCCAAGTGGCTTATTTTTTTCCACTTTTACTGAAGCAGCCTAAGTGGGTTAGCTTTGGGATGTTTTCTGAGTATTTCTCACTTTTTGCTCATTTTTCCCCTTACCTGTCATACTTCTCTTGTCCATTTTACCTGCTCTAGACATTACAAGAATTACCTTAAAACTTATAACCTCCATGAAAGCTTTCTTAATTCCACCCCATGAAACACTATACTTCCTGCACAGCATTTGAAGTGGGTTGTCTGTGTATTTATGGGTTTCTGAGTATTAATTCAGCCTTTCTCACTCCATTGCCAGCTTCTCCAGCACTGGACTTATGACTTATTTATATTTATGTCCCTCAGAGCAGCTAGCACTGTGTCCTACAAATAGTAAGTGCTTAGTTAATGTTTAATTGATGATTACCTGATTGAGAATGCAGTTGTATGGAAATGTTGGCCTAGTCAGCTATTAACTGACCTGACTTCAAATGTCAACCTTCCAATTGTCTTAACAAACTGAAGACGAACCTTTGTTTTATGTGGCAAATTTTCCTAGAACAGGCCAGGCCCCAAAGTGTACTTGTTTTCTTACTGCCATATGGGGAGATTTCTTTGGTGACATGGTGAAGCCAGAGTTCAAGGACCTCCAGAAGTCCTCATCCTGTGGGACTGCCAATTTTCTTAGGAGGCTAAAGATTTTCTTTCAGGTCAATGTTTCCAGCTCTGTGGCATAAGGGATGGTTTTCAGAGTTTTTAATGTATAGGAGCTGATTTGCTGTGGGTTGAGAAGACTCCATGGCACCAGCACCATCATATGTGGATAGGCAGGTATGTGTAGAGTGAAATGACCTTAGGACTCAGGTCCTTGGAATATTTCAGGGAATATTTGCCCAATCTTTGCCTGAATTATATATAATGTGGATCCTTATTTTATTCATTAGTTTAATTTACTTATCTATTCTTTGTCTTCTTCTGTAACAGGTTTTAAGTTATTTATGGCCAATACAAATATCAACACAGTGAAATATAAATAGGAGAGAAAAATGTTAAGACTAGGGCAAATGTAAGTTTGAGTTAGAGGAAAAATAAGATGGGCAGGAAGATGAAAGGAAAAAGAAGAAATCTCAGTGTTCATACTATGCGGGTCTTCAGATTTGTGAGAGGTGAACAAGAAATTGGGCTCATGTTGGCAACCGAGGTGAAAACAAAAGTTGGCTTGGGATATAGTTTTAATATTTAAAAGAATAATATCAACATTGGTGAGAAAAAATACTTCCCTGGATTAAAATCTAAACTAAATTGATCATGGAACTTCTCCTAAGGACGGTGGATCATATTCTCAACAGCAAGGCACAAAGCTGTGTGACATTAGTATCATTTCTTGGTAAACTACAGAGAGACAATTCTATATGAGATCCATTTTCAAGGGCCACTATGTCTCAGGACAAGTGTGCTCCTTCCCTGGGATTAACTTGATCTGAGGGCAAAACCTGAAATGCTAGGAAGAATGGGAAGACTATCAGAAAGTCCTTCATAAATATCTCCTTCTTCAAGCAGGCTTTGGATGTGAGGTGAAAGGCATAGAGTTCATGATTGCATTTTTTATGAGCTCATGAAGGATTCTTCATTATTAATTGAGGGTGCATTATTAATTATTAATTGGCCCTTAGTCACATTGTATGCCGAATTATCCTCATTACCACCACCTCTACCAACCTCACCCTCAACCTCAAAAAAGTATCTATTTAGCTGCTATAGTGATATGCACATAGTTGATGATTAATGAATATGAGTTGAATTAACTATGCTAGGAGCCAGTTGAAAGTAAACCCCAAATTTATTTCTCTTTAGAAATTGACCATTAAGTAAGCACTAGAGATGTATCAGGGCTAAACAAAATTTTCCGTAATCAAATGCATTTGCATGAAACACTCAGTTTGCAAGTCAAGGGGAAAATGGTCCTAAGAATTATATCCATGAAGTGGGACTTCAGAATGTTTTAAAATGATAATGAAGGGATGGTCAGAAAATGTATTCTAGACAAAGATCAGTGTTTGAGAAAAAAGTCAGTAGGGAGAGCACTTCTAATCTTATATCAAGGAGTCTAAGCCCATAAAAACTATGAAAATGGACATTTCTGCAAAGATTATTTCATTTTACCCTAAAGCTGTCCCACCTACTAGAGATTGGTATCTAGTCAACTATTGAAACAGACCCAGTGAGACTACAGAAAGACCTCTAGGTCACAGCACCAGAACTAAGAATGTTTTCTGATTTCAAATCCAAAGCTTTAAACCTTAGTCTTCCACCTCTCAAGTAGCTAAAGATGCATTTAATAAATATTCTACAGGGAAGAGGAGACATTCCATTTGCTGACTCTCTTCCTCCTTACCATCTTATCCAACTACACCCCTTGTATTTTGCAGTTCCTTCTCATCTTGGTTCCTCTTAGTGCCAATCCATAAAGGTAGAGCACAGCATCATTGCATGGATGTTGGTACTTATGGATTCTTCAGTTTGGAGAATGAGGTAAAAAAAAAACCAACAAATAAAACCTGTTCTCTGAAGAATGTTACAACAGTTCCTGACAAAGCAGGAGCAACATAACATACACTTAACATACAAGTTATGGCTTGAGTTCAACTGTAAGTATCAAATACCAAAAATAATTGTAGCTTAATCAAGACAGAAGATGTGCAAGGGGCATCTAGGGGTGGTCATCCAAGGCTGGGAGAGCAGACCCATGGTGGCCTCATGTCCTAGGATCCCTCCTGCTTTGCCAGTCTTAGCATTGGCTGCTAGTCACTGTGTCAATCCATGACCTAAGTTGCTTCATGGAGCTCTAGGCATTATATACACTGAAGAGTGGCTGCAGAGGGAACTGGAGGAAGATGAAATGGTTCATCTCCTTTTTAAAAGATAAAAGAGAAGTCTTACCCTTAAATACGGAGAACAAACTGGTGACCACCAGAGTGGAAGGAAGTGGGGGAATGAGCAAATTGGGTGATTCGGAGTAGGAGATACAGGCTTCTATTTATGGAGTAAGTCATTGGATGAGGAAGGGGGAATAGAGTCAGTGGTACTTTAACAGTGTTGTATGGTAACTAAACTTTTGGTGAGCGCATCATAAGGTACAGACTTGTCAAATACTATGTTGTACACCTGAAACTAATGTAACATTGTGCATCAACTATATGTCAATAAAAACAAACAAACAAACAAATAAATAAAAAAGTGGACTTAAAGAGGTCCAGTTGGGTCATAAAGGACTTTGATTTATATCTCATTGCTCAGTGCTTGACCACAGGCCACAGAAGAGCTGGAAAATGAAAACTGGTCTTGGAGGTAATGTGTCCCACTAAAAATGGGGACTCCACTACTGAGGAAGGGAGGAAGCCATAGATGATTTAGACTCAATTATTGTAGTTAGGATTTCTAGTTTCTGATGATTACAGATCTCAGACATTTTTTTTTTTTTTACAACTTAATTGGTTTTCTCATTTAGGTTACTCTTTCTGAGTTGCATTAACTCTTGGTTTCATTTAGACATAAATCTTATTTCCTATGTTCTCACAAAAAAAAAAAACAAAAGAAAAAGAATGGATTGATATCTCATTTTTCTGTTTGCTCTAACTATAGTTGATTAAAAACTCAAAATGTTTGTGATAAATTTTACTTTTAAATATCTGATATTTACTTCTTTCCTAATATTGCTCCCATTTTTTACATTCACTATTTACTTGTATTTTTAAAACTGAGGACTCTTTCTGATCCCACGTGAAGTTTATATCACTTTTTTCTTGTTTTGGGCAAGAATTTTTGTGAGATTAAAACTACCTACCTACAAATCCTTCATGCCAAATTTAATTATGTCTGAATTCAGAACCACTCTTAATAAAAGATGATAAGAAAGATAGGTGCTGTCATCTTTAATTTCTAAATTTTACTCCATGGCGTAGGATTCCTGATCCTCCTTAAGTTGGACATAAAAGAAACTGCATCCTACAAATCACAAGGTAGATTAGAAAACATTTGAAACCCCTTTCCTCTTCATGCTTTCTTGCTAAAAATAGGCTCCTGCCTTTAGAATTCCTTCCATACTTTCCCTGCTTAAAAGATGGCTTATTCATTGCCTATGAAAAGTCCTTATGAATCCATATGAATGCTTCTAGAATTTTCCATCACCCATTGGACTCACTTAACTCCATTCATGTATCATTCTTTTAAAGTTGTTACAGAAAAAAGTTTATTTTTGGACATAGGTAAAACGAAACACCTAGAGCCTCTCAACACCATGGCTCTATATTTGCCCTATTTCCTAATAGTACTTAGTTTCACTTAATTTAAATATTTCACTTAATTTAAAATGTATTATTATCCTATGTACCTCTAAGAAAGAAGTGCTCCCAGTTAAATATAAGACAATATTGATTGTTAAGATGCATCCTGATTTCACACTGTTGACATGCTAATAATACACCTTTTAGAATTGAGAAAATTCAGTATTTGTCTAAATAAATACACATTTTTACAGTTATAGTCATAGAATACAAGCTTCTTTCTATGTTTTCCCTCCCACTAAACTATAAAATAAAAGCATTTTCTATATTTCTACATTTACTTTGCAATTACAATTTTAATAACAACATAATTTATCAAGTTGACGTACTATAATTTACTAAACCATTATGCTGTTGTGCATTTAGGGTATTTCTAGGTTTTTGATGATAAATATACTGTGTATGTAAATATTTTTATACTGTTGAATAATTTACTTATTTCACATTTCACTTTCTGGATTGTCTGGATCAAAGATTCATGAAAATTTGTATAGTTCTTGCTATTTTTCCGTTGCTTTCCAAAAATGTACCAGTTTCCATTTGCCACCAGGAGTAAATGAGTATCCCAGTTCCACAGGAACCTCTCCAAATGTGAAGAGCTATTTAAAAATCCCAGCTTTTTTTTTTAGTCTAAATGTTTCACAAATGTTGCTTTAATTTATATTTATTTGAAATAGCAAGGGTAAACATTTTTCCTCACGCTTATTTATTTAACTTTTTCTTACTGAATTTTGTTTACTAACCATGTATAGTTTTGGTTTCTATTCCTTACTTCCATTTGGCACTGGAACAATTTTAAAAATAATTGTGCTATTGGTGTGATAGAAAAAAATATAGTCTTTGTTTTGAATATAATAAAAATTGTGCAGAGTATGGTGACATGGAAAAAGAGATATGGTGACCTAGGTTTAGCAGAAAGGCTGGGAATCTCCTGAACCTGCATTTCCAGCATGTATAGGAACTCAGGGTTCTTACCTTTTTTTTTTTTTTTTTGGCTTTGAAAGACATAGGGTGATGCCTGTAGATTGAAGACTCTGGTATTAGGCTTACTGACTTTTAATTCTAATTTTGACACTTAGTAGCTATATGACATTGGGCAAATTACTTAGTCTTACTTAGATGCTAATTTTTTAAAAAAATTATTTATTTATTCCAGAGAGAGGGAGCACAAGTGGGGGCCCAGAAGCACAGAAAGACAAGCCTACTCCCTTCTCAGCAGGGAGCCCAATGGCAGGCTTGATCCCAGGGCCCTGAGATCATGATTCCAGCCCAAAGCAGGCTTAACCAACTCAGCCATCCAGGTACCCCAAGTTTCATCTAAATTCAGTGGGGTATTACTCCTCACCTAGCAGAGTATGAGGAACATTAAATAATTTAATGTATGTGTGTAAAGTGCCTAATGTGGGGCCTGGCTTGCAACAGTGCACTTAACTCTCCTGTGGCTACTATGGATGCTAGGGCAGGTCATCTACAGCATGAGGGCATGATATTTAAGGAGATACCATTTATATAATAGTCATTGTAGATTTATATATATTTATTATAATATAACAGACATTGTGTTTTTAATATACTACTGTCCTGTTCTAACCAAACCAATATATTATGACAATATTTCATCAGATACAAATAAATTTCCTTGAAAAAAAGGTACTTTTTCTAATTTGCAGAGCAAAACAATGTTACTGGTTAGATGAAAATTTTGTGAATGACTAGTTTATGATTACCTATCTGTTTTTATTACAAAATAATTCACATTTGTAATAGGCAGAATAATGCTTCCTCAACCCCTCAAAGATGTCCATGTACCCAGGACTTGGGAATATTTTATTTTACATGGTGAAAAAGAATTAAAATTGCTAATTAACTGGCCTTGAAATAGGGAGATTATTTTGGATTATCTCACTGGGCCCAATGCAATCACAAGTGTCTTTAAGAGTAGGGTAGGGAAGCAGAGCAAAAGATCAGATGATGCTGTATGAGAAGAACCTAACCCTTTGTTATTGGCTTGGAGGATAGAAGAAGCTGATAGAAGCTAAGAAATATGAGCATTTTTAGAAGCTGTACGACGCAAGAAAGTGGATTCTCTCTCTGCCCCAGAGTCTCCAGAAAGGAACACAACCCTATTGATCCCTTTGATTTTGGCTAGTAAGTCCCATATTGTACCTATAAACTATAGAACTGTAAGATAATAAATTTGTGTTGCTTTAAAGCACTCATTTGTGGTATTTTGCTACAGCAACAATAGGAAATGAATACAACATTACTAGCAGGGAATTTAGAAACTATAGACAAGAAAAAAAGAAGAAAATAGAAGTCACTCATACTATTTCCTAGCTCTGTCTTCTGATAGGATCTAGAAACATGGCACCCCTGTCTCCAGATTTTGCTATGGAAAGGAAACAATAGTAGCTTTGCAGTGGAGATAACCTGGTGGACCCCACTTTAGCCAAGTAGTCAATGTTAAGATCACTAGGGTAAGTCATGTTGTTGTCACATACCCCTGATTTGATGTAATGAGGAAGCCATTTCATCTTTGTGGTATTTTTCTGAAAACCCTATATCCTCAGTCTAAACGTGAGAACAAAACAGGAAAACCCCAGATTGATGCACAGTTTACAAAACACCTGGCCAGTATTCCTCAAAACTGCCAAGGTTATGATAAACAAAGAAATTCTAAGATTGTCATAGACCACTGAGACTAAGGAGACACGATGGTTAAAGGTAAAGCACAATGCTGGAACAGAAAAAGAGCATCAGTGGAAAAACTGGTGAAATCTAAATATGGCCTGGAATTTAATTAGTAGTAAGGTGGATATCAATATACCAGTTTTAACGAATGTACCATAGTTATAGAAGACATTTCCATGGGGAGGAAATGGGAGCTCTCTCTACTGTCTTTCCAACTTCTCTGTAAATCTAAAATTATCCCCAAGTAAGAAAAATACCTTTCACATAGTCTCAACACTCAAAAACTGCTCTTAATATTTTACAAAATTAAGGTTAAACTCTAATTTTACTACTTTCCATTCCCTATGTGTTTTAAGTACATCATTTAATCCTCAAAGCAATACCCTGAGGTAGGAAATATTCTCAACCCCATTTCATACACTTATGGAGAGAGGTTAAGTAACTTGCCCAAGGACACACAGTTGAGTGGCAGAGCTAAGTTTCAACCCAGGCAGCCTGGCTCTAATCAAAATGTTATCATTGTACTATGAGTCGTCTTCTCAAGGAACAGTTACCTAAATTGGAAGATAGCAGAGAAATCACAGAGCTTATTCTATAGAGATTACTGTAGATCAAAAACAAGACCAGCAACAGCAACAGCAACAGCAACAGCAAAACCCTCTTACAATTGTCTTGTATTATTAAGTCATTCTGCTTGGAAGATACAACGTCAGAGCAACCAGCAGGAAAATTTGAGAAAGAGTAATCTAGAGAGTTCTCTGCCATTCCTATTTTAGTTAATACTAAACCTCTGTAGGATTGACATTATTTTCAATATCTGCTGTAAATATTTTTCTGCGACATGATTCTTGATGACATCACAACGCATCACATCAGTGTAATGGACCTAAAACTTGCAAGTTCAGCAAAGGGGGTGTGGCAACATCTTTGAAAAGCTTTATAAACTGTAAAATGCTATATGACTCTTAAGCATCCTATTACAGCGTATTTTAAAAATTAGAATTCTTTTCCTACAAAGATCCATAGGTATTCATCTAGTTAGCTAATGCTAAAATGAAACAAAACTTAGATGTAATTTTCTCTTATCTTTGTTTCTGTCTAGCACATTTCTTTGTGAGTAGAATTAAATTACAACCAAAAATAGAAATGCATTTGTTAGCACCTGGTACCATTGTTCTAAAAGAAAGATATTTTCTCCATGATGGCAAACCTTCCTCACACTGAGTAATATACAATTGAATTTGCATGTTAAAAAATGTGTGCCCTGCTTTTTTTATAATTAAAGATAAGATTAACCTGTGTATTCAGTTTTCCTCCAACAACAACTTGAAAGATTTTCATGTTAATTTCACTGAAAACAGGATGAAAATAATGGGTAATTATTTTATGCCGACATTCTCTTCTATTAGATTGAATGTGCATTTTGGAACTGAGCTGTCAGTTTTGATTTCAGCTTAGTTTCCATGTAGAGTTGGTGCATTGAGATTATTTTCCCATTATTATTTAATATGTACCTTTTTATGGAAGTGGAAGTAATTTGGGGCCATCCTGTCAATCATCTCCTCATAGTTTGGACACATATATGTGAAATATAGGAGAAAAGTCTTGAGCCATCTCTTTCAGACAGTCTAACTTATTTACATGTATGAAAATCCTGATTTTGTGCCCTTTGTTAGAACTGACCATGGTTTAAAGTTAAATAATTTAATGAAAATCTATATAGTGCTGATGTCATGGACAAAAGTAATTTTATTTGTTTATACAAATGAATCCATTCATTCATTTTTAATGCCATGCTCCTCTGTATATTGCATTGAGGAGATGGTATTTACCTAGGTAGCTCAGAATATAATGTTAGCTGATCTCATCTTTTCTTAGCTTTCTTAAGAATTTGAGGTGTTGGATCCCACGAAGAAGTTCTGATTAATATAGTTATTAATTCATAAAGAGAACTTTATTTTCATCTTATACACTGATGGTTTAATAACAATTTTAAGTGTATTATTCAGTCTTCCAACATTTATTATGTGCCTACTATAGATAACCACCCTGTTAGTGGAAAACAGTGTCCTAAGATGTGTATGACAAAGTCTCTGCACTCTAAGTACCAACAATTCAATGGCTTATAAAAGAATGTTTGGATTTTATTTGATAAATTTTGGGGAACTAATGAATGTTTTTGATCAAGGGCATCAACATGGTGTGTTAGAGAATTTCAGTGGCCATGGTATATGGGTTATATACTTTAGGAAGTCATAGACTGGGACACTGATATGAGATTATTAGGGCAGATGGGGGAGGGGCAGATGAGGGTGGTGGCATTTAGATGGATGGACAGAAGATGAACAAGTGCATAGGAGAAGAGTCTAAGCATTCTTACAGATGACTGGCTAATTGAAGGTTTGCATTTGACCAAATGGATGAATTATTTTAGAAACATAGCCAGGTCCACAGGAGGCTCTGGTTAGAGTGAAGACAGTAGTCTTCATTTGAACAACTAGAATATAGGGTTTGGTCAGGTTCTCAGTAGGCAAGTAAGCATACAGGCTGAGAAGTGGAGAAAGGATAGGGAGATGCAGTTTCTGGATCCATTTCTTATAAAAAGGATTTGGAATTTGGTAGCTGTTAGAGTAGATAGGATTCACGAGGGCAGTTGCTTTCAAACTATTGACTGTGACCTGTAATATACTTTATTTTGCACCATGACTCATTACATGTATGTGTATGAATATGAATGTTTATATATGATATATACTCATATAAATTTATATATAATCTTCATATAAACTTATGTCCCCTCCCCTAAATGTTGCCCTCATTACATTAAATGCACTCTGACAATTTTCCATTCTATTTTTAAAATCTTATTTAAAAAAAGTTCTGGTCATGACTCATTTGATAGATTTCAGTCTATGAATCAGTCACAATCTGTGGTTAACAACATTCCTGCTGTGGATCCAGCTCCTGTGTGTTTTTCCTTATCCTCATGCCCCTACACTCTGCAGGGAGGCTCAGCTAAGATTTTGAGCACGCTGGCCCTGCTCCCCTGCCCCTGAATTCCCCACCTGCCTGAAACCTAAGTGAGAAGAAGCAACAGCATTCAATTAAAGATAAGTCTTCTGATTCTTAGGGATCTGGGATGTGTAGAGTGTGGTTCTATTTAATACATGGTAAAAAAGAAAGGTGAGGAGAACAGAGAAAAGGTACAAGATGAATGGATAAGAAAGAGATGAAGGAAAATTTACTTTGAAGTTAAATCTCCAACTTTCTTCATATATGTATGGGGTCAGGTTATTGGCAATCAAATACTTTCAAGGTCACCAGAGGAGCCAGAGCTCTTAAATATGCTTTTGTTTACTTGCTTAAAGATTTTTACTTATTTATTTGAGAGAGAGCATGAGTAAAAGGGAAGGGGCAGAGGGAGAGGGAGAAGCAGACTCCCCACTGAACAGGAAGCCAGACTCAGATCATAACCTGAGCCCAGGGCAGATGCTTAACTGCCTGAGCCACATAGGTACCCCTTAAATGTGTTTTTATTCTGAGAGGAGGAAGGTTGGAGGGTAGGGTGTGCATTTGTGGTTGTGTATACATGTTTGTGTGTGCATTTCTATGTTTTTGTGTGTATGCACTTATGTGTTTATGTATATGTATGTGCCTACTCTGTGTCATTTTATTCCTTTATTTTATTTAATTTCACCACTCTGACCTCAGTATACACAGGCTCTCTGACACACCTGCCTTAGCCTACATCATCTGCCACTATTCCTCCATGTGGAAATCAACTATTCCCCTCCTAGACACTCTCCCTAATTCATTAAAGATAAAAGTACTTGGTGTATTTTCTGTCTTTCTCCCACTAATCCTGTCATCATGTTTGGTAACATGATACAATATTGATGTAGACAATGCATTCCCATAACCTATCCTCTCCCTAAGATCTTCCTTCAAGAATCTTCTCTCCTGGGTGGATCAGTTAATACTGTAGACATACTTACTCTCTCTTATCAGATCTCCACACTCCTTAACTCATTCTCAGCTTTAGCTTGATCTTAGATCATCGTTCTGAGATCACTTTGCATCTTATTTCAGTTGTAGAAATGGAAGCTAGAGAGAAATAGAAGTAGAGAGCTTCCCTATATTTCCTTACTTCATTTTCCAACCCACTCACATATTTGCTTCTGTGTGCTGTCTTCTTTCTGTCACAGTGGAGGGACTGTTAGTTGCCATGATCACTCCATCTGGTATGTTGGATTCACATT
Organism: Vulpes vulpes; assembly: GCF_048418805.1. Taxonomy (NCBI): domain Eukaryota; kingdom Metazoa; phylum Chordata; class Mammalia; order Carnivora; family Canidae; genus Vulpes; species Vulpes vulpes. Next base: position 83,085,639 of record NC_132787.1, read on the forward strand.
CTCTCATCTACTCAAGAATATTGCTCCTGTAGTTATATCTTTCCTCAACATAAAACTTTCCCTCGGCTACCTTTTTTACATTAGCATATAGACATGATGAAGTATCTTCCATCTTTTAAGAAAAGTTCCCCTTCCTTGATAGAGTGCTCAATACTTGCTGTCTTCACTTCTTAATCTTGTATTCTCTCTTTAATTCGTTTCATCAAGTTTCCTTCCCTACTCTTGCACTGAAACTATTGTTGGAAATACAGTCCACCCTTGAACAACAGGGTTTGAACTGCACAGGGCCACTTATATGCAGACTGTTTTGGATAAATACAGCACTGCAAATGCATTTTCTCCTCTTTATGATTATCTTAATATTTTATTTTCTGTACCTTACTTTATTGTAAGAATATAGTATGTAATACATATAACATACAAAATATTGGTAGTCAACGTTTATATTATTGGTAAGGCTTCCGGTTAAGAGTAGGCTATTAATAGCTAAATTTGGGGAAAGTCAAAAGTTACATGTGGATTTCTGACTGTGTGGAGTGTTGGTGTGCCTAACCCCTACATTGTTCAAGGGTCAACTGTATGCCAGTGACCTCCATCTAGTAAAGTCCATTGGTCAGTTCCTTTCTGCTTATACCCAGAACATCTCATTACATCTATCTCAATGATAGGGCAGTCTTAGAGCTAAGTCCATGTGTGAGCATTTGGGAAAAATCTTGATTGATTAAAACAAATTTTTTTGGTATTGTGTTCGAATAAAGAAAGATGAATCACAGCAAATAAGTATGGATTCTTCCTTTTTATTGAGTTCTGCCCCTGAGTAGCCTGAGACTGCGAAAGTTCTGCTGGTAGAAGTAGGAGTAAGAAGACAGGAGTCAAGGAGATGTTGTTTTTAATTGCAGCACTATTAGGAACTGGCAATAGGGTTGTGAGTGGATCACCTAATGTCATAAGCCTTGGTGCTCAATTTTCTTTTCAGAATTGGGGATGGTACCAGAGGCTGGATGGTATCTCTTGCTTCTCTCTGCTCCAATATCACACTGTTCTGTCTAAGAAGACCTTTCAAGATGAGCCTTAGTTAGCCTTAGTCTTCAGGTTTTCTTTAGCTTTGTCATGTATAATGCAAATAGGGACAAATTTAATCCTTTTGAACCATTTAGCCTAAGGGAGAGTGATCTGTGTTATGCTGAGCAATCCCATTGTGCTGGTACCAAGAACTGTTAGATAAATGCAGGGGTGAGTCCGAGCTAGTGCCCGAGGGCCAGTAGTGTGTTTCTCTTTCCAACTAATTGTTCAGTCCTGTCATGCTGTTTTGGTAGACTGAAATTGACAAAGGAGGTAGTGTTTACACCAAGGAAATGTGATACATGGGGGCTTTCCTTCCCCAACTTCACTCCTTGCCTAAGAGTCACTTGTTAAATATTTTTCAGCACACCACCAGATAAACATGGATGAGTGTCACCATCATCTGATAAATAAGTCCAAGGATGTCTTTGATTCATAGTGGTACATGGGGTACATGGTACCTCTAAGGTACATAGAAAACCCACATGTATAACTACCACCCCCATCCTTTTAACAACCTTGGTGGAGAAGTTACTTAATGAGTCACAAAATTAAAAACTTTACATGATTTAATTAATACAACAGCTCAGGGAATGCTTATTATTAGTATTCTTTTTATAGACAAGGAAGCAAAAACGAAGAGAGGATAAATAACCTACCAAAGATCAGACAACAGGTAACTGACAGAACCTGAAGTGGTGCCTATGTTTCTCTGATTCCAACCGTGAGCCTACACTGCCTCTTTGACATATAATAGACACACAGAGACATTCTTCTCCATACATATATCTATGGGTTTAAAAATACTTCTTTTCTCTTCACTGTGGTAATTGTTTATCTCTTCCTTCACAAGTGCAAAAATGTCATGAACACGAATATCACACCAGAGACTTGTTTGTTCTCTGAAACATTTAAAACATTCCCTAGGGACTATTTCAGAAATGAGACTGAGGATCTCAGCTGAGTCAAAATCATCAGAAAGGCACGGTGATGTGGAAGATGCACACACTTTTGTTCTTAGAAAGCTTTATCTCTTCCTGCTAGCAAAATAGCTGAAAAGAAAACTGCTTAGCCTAAGACAGGGCACTTTGCCCTCAAAATAAATTGCTTCTTAAAAAAGTGGTTGTATAATCTTTGAATTAAAATTCCAAATCCACAGAGAAAAATGTTACCAGCACTGTATTAGCTTTAAAGGAAAGTGTCCATTAGCTCACAGAACAGGCAAAGGAAGCTAATCTCAGGACAGCAAGATGGATGTGGGAGTAAGGGCAATGCCTTTGATCCACTACCCATAGAGCATTCTCAACAGAATTATGTAAATGACCTTTAAAAAGTATTTTGGAGCAAGCAGACCTGGATGCATTTATAGATTTCCAAATCTAGGTATCTAATCAGACGAGAAGGAAAATTAAGCCTTTCTCCATTTATTTCTACTAGAAGCTCCCTTTTCTAATTTTTCCTTGCGTACGAATCTTTAAAGATGACAGTTGCAATGCCACTAGAAATGCCTCTAGGAGGTAAAGAAGGAGAACATAGAATGGCTGCCTAGGACTTGTGAGATTTAGTATATTGATCATCTTTCCCTCCCGGGAGATTTGGTTGAAGTGGGTGGCAAGGGGCTTGGAAATTAGGTCAGGGGTTTCCACCAGCCGGTTGCACTTGAACCAACTATAACATATGTGTCTAAGGGTTTGTAAGAAATTAAATATGCTAATGAATCCAGTTATTGTTCTGTGGGAAATATTCCTCATCTGTCCTGCATCCCTATATACCACGGAAGCATATTTTCAGGATGACCTTGAGTGGTTTACAGACTGCTGCTGCTGGTCCAGGCAGCAAACTTTTGGGAAACACTGGTCCACGGTTTTCAACTCTAGCTTCATTTTAGAATCATCGGGGGTTAAAAAGAAAAGAGTAGCAAAGCCTGGAACCTGCCTCAGACCACAGGCTCTAGGGAGGAGCTGGAACATCAGTGTCTTTGATATGCCTTCCCAGATGATTCTTGTACAGGCATAATTGAAAACCATGGATCTAGATTTACCTCTTCATTTTATAGGTGAAGAAATTCAGTTTTAGAGAGGTGAATAGTGCAAGGTCACACTTAATTTAGTTCAATTCAGCAAATGTTTATTCAACGTCAGACTCAGGCTATGAACTCAGGGGTACAGAGATGAGGGCGTTGCTTATGTGGAAAGGAGTTGGTCTGTGCTTTCCCAATGTGGCATTTCCTGAATTCCTTGCAGGCATCACAGGACTCTGGGGAATATTTTCATTATTCCAAAATTCCCATGGGAGACTCCATGTTCACTGGTGATTAATCTGTACAGACAAACCACATGACCTAATGTATTTCTATTAGATAGAGTTTTATTAACTAGGCGCATGGCAACTGTGGTGTTCTTGTGCTGACGAGGAGCTCTGACTCTGGGAGCCGATATCTAGTGGTTATAAACATTGATTTCTAGAATCAGACAGTTGGTCAAGCCCTGGGTCCTCTACTGACTAGTGATTTGACTATGGCCAAATAATTTTATTTCTCCGTGCCTCAGTTTCCTCAAAGGGGTGATGATAACCTCTTAGGCATAGGGTTATTTTGAAATTATCTGTGAAGTGCTTACAATGTCAGGGAAATAACACCCTATAAATGTCTGCTATTGTTACCAATGTGTATTTTTCCTTCATTCTTTCTTCTACGAGCTTTTACTAAGCTCTGGGCTGGCTCTAATGCTAAGGAGTGAATCAGATTACCAATCACTATACATCTCTAACCTTCAACTCTGGTCATTATCAAGGTGAACTAGAAAAATATGAGCCATGACTTGCATTTTTTTCTTTGTTGAAAGCAGCTGATTAACTGGAGCAATGGGGACTTTGCTATGCCTTGGTGGAACTGTGCAGTGGCCGAGTGGGTGGGGAGGGTGACTGGGAGGGAGAAGCAGTGGCCAAAGTAGTGGATGCAGCAACACTGAAAGTAAATGGCCTTTCTTCACTTCAAGGAAATCCTTGGTAATAGACAATTCTAACAGCATTCAATTAGCATAAATGAAAATTGGTACAATAAATTGTTACTTTTATGGTTTCCTTGCACTACTGGGTGAATTTTTAAGAAACATGTTTTATTATTTAGATTTTGCAACTAGAAGGGAAACCCGGTAAAAAGGTTAATATGAATTGGGCCATTTGTGACAGAATTTTGTTTGATGAACCTCTTTCAAATTGACATTAAAAACACACAATAAGCAGTATATTCTAATGTCAAATATTCCTCATCAATAGTTAGTGATTAGTCATAATTTATACCTTTAGAATAAGAAAATATAGTTTCTGGTGAGAAAAATCTTTTGTGTGTCCCGTGTGTGTGTGTGTGTGTGCGCGCGCGTGTGTGTGTGTGTGTGTGTGTGTGTGTGTGTGTGTGAGTTTAGTAGAAACTGAATTCTCTCTCATAGAACCCATGGAGCACTTTTTCACAGAGTCTTTTCTTTGCCTGGATGTCTTTGGTAATTGTGAAGCTATCGGCTTTATTCTCAGGAAAATGTTCCTAAGTATATATGCACAGTTTTGCATGCTTTTATATATTTTTGCAGGTTAAACAAAATCTGAGGTTTTACCTACCAAGGTTTATGGTTCCCAAACTTGAATCTCAAAAAAAAAGGGGAGAGGTAAATATTTACTAGATGGGAACCTACATATATAATATCAGGACTTTCCAGCTTTAGGGATCCCTGGGTGGCTCAGCGGTTTAGTGCCTGCCTTTGGCCCAGGGCATGATCCTGGAGTCCTGGGATCGAGTTCTTCATTGGGCTCCCTGCATGGAGCCTATTTCACCCTCTGCCTGTGTCTCTGCCTCTCTTTCACTGTGTCTCTCATGAATAAATAAATAAAATCTTAAAAAAAAAAAGCACCCTCCAGCTTTTCTGAAGCTTCAAGGCAGGTGATATGCAGGTACTGCTTCTTTTAGCTACCACAACAGTCACAACAAACCAAACAGATATTGGTTTGAAGCCTCCCTCTCCTCCCTCCCACAATAATTTATTGAAATTTTGTTAAATCTGAAGATACAGTCAGAATTTGATCATTTGCAGAAAACTGTGGGGAAGAAGTCCTTAGAAATCTAACTTCTTTCAGTTTTGGGTAAGTTGTGATCTGATTAAAGCTACTGAAGCCAAATTTAGAAATGCCATAGGCAGCACTGGCTACATGATTTGTGGGTACCAGTGTAAAATGAAAATACTGGGCCTCTTGTTCAAAGGTATCAGAATTTCAATATGGTGACAGCAGAGCATTAAATCATGTGGGGACCTTTTTAAGCATGAGGTTTGTGCAACTACACTGGACAGTCACCCATGAAACTGGGCCTGACTGCAAGAGACACAGAGACATTGATGGGCTACAGTAACTAATACAAAATTGAAAGTTGCTTAAAGGGAAAGGGAGGATTGATCTTGTTTTTGGTGGGAGAATAGAGTCAGGAAATAAAGAAGGATGGATGGGAGAGAACTTTATAATATTGTCTCTTTTCTTTCCCCCACATTTTTCTCTGTGGGCCTGAAAGTAGAAGTTCAAGTGGCAATCACAGCAGTTTTCCAAGGCGTCTTACATGGCCCCGCTGAATAGGAGCTTATCAGATTAGGGAAGCAGTGATTTTCTAGGGAAAAGCCAATGCAATGGGCACAGTGGACAAGCTAGACTCTATATATGCTCTCCATTCCTTCCCTCTCCTCCTGCATAAGGCAGTTATAATGAGGAGTGGTTGCCTCACTGTTGCTGAGAGCAGTGCCCAGGGCAGAGGTTCCGCAAGATCAGGAGCAGGCTGTGAACTTGGGTGAGGGAATGGAATGGGTGAGTCTAGACAGTAGCACTGGCAGTCTTCTGCCCCCAGGTACTCTCCATCATCCCCGCTCCTTTAAAGACCCTCTAGCTAGGACCAAAGCCACTGCCCCAAGGAAATAAAACATGTGCTCCCCTCTCTCTAAAAAGATCCACTATTTGAGGAACATAAGCCACAAATAAGAAAGAGAACTGAAATTAAAAGACTTTCTAGAGGAAGCAGAGCTAATGAAATGGAATATGAATTTATAATGGCCTTAGTAAATATCCTCACAGAGAGCTAAGGTAAGCTTTTGAAATTATAGAGTAGGAAAAATACTAATTTAAAATTTGGGGTATGAAAACATAATATTTGTGATTAAGAAAAGAAGAAAAGGAAATAACTGGAGAATCAGTGGAATCACAGAATGGCTATGATTGAAGTACAAACTAGTAAGCCAAAAGGTTGTGTCACAAAACTTTCCTGGAAGACATCAGGAAGGGAAAAATGTCAGGAAGAGATAGAACCCATGAAAAATGTTGAATCATGAAACAGAGAAATAAAAGTGTCAAAATATATAAAATAGAATTCCCAGACAGTGAGAAAGAATCAAAACAGAGGAGAAAATATGAACAAGAATTTCCCAGGATTAAAGAAAGATATAAAAGCTCAGGATAAAAAGGCTAATGGAGTGCTGAGCAGGACAGATAAGAAAACTACAATCAATATCCAGACAGATTATGGTTAAACTTAAGAGCATAAAGACAAAGAGAAAATTTAAAAGCTTGCAGAGAGAAAGAAAAGACCTAAACAAGTGCCAGATTTATGGTGAGCCTCTGAACAGCAACACTGGATTATGTCCTCGAAGTTTAGAAGGAAAAGAACTTTGAATTTAGAATTTTATATCCAGATAAACTACCATTTTAGTAAAGAAATTCTCAGAATAACAAAGTTTTTAAAAGTTTGCCACTCAAAAATCCTCTTTTGAAGAGCTTCTGTGAGAAGTGCTCTACCAAAATGTATGATCAATATCGAGGGATAAATGAGTATGGAAAATAAAGCATTTAAAGAAGCTGATCAAGTTTATTAATGTCTAAAGAAAAAATGGCTTTATAAAAAGCTTTATAATTTTAACAATGAAGAATGAATACCCTAAATGATACTGCCAAGGCAAGGGCAAAGAGGATTTAAGGAAAAGTGTGTTCCAGATTTTGCCTTGTTTGGGAGACATGATTATTGATAAATTTAAATATTGAGAGGGAAAACTAAGCATAACAGTGGGTTTTAACAAGTTAGAATAAAATGCAAGAATAAAAAAGCAAAATGCACAAAGCTCAAATGGCAGAAAAAATTGATCTAAACAAGGATTTGCTCAATGTCATGGAGGTTAAAACACAGACTTATAGATAAAAATCCTTATGTTCAAGCACTGATTGTGCCAGTCATCACTGTGGGACAACAGGCAAATAACCTCTGTAAATCTTGGTTTTGTGTCTATAAAACTAGAATAACAATGTCTATCAGAAAAGACTTAAGTGGAGGCTGAAATAAGATACTATCAGTATTGGACTAAGTGCAAAGCCAGAAAATAATAACTGCTTGATAAATGACAGCTAGTCCAACCCACATTCATAGTTTTAGTGCTGACTTAGTCTTTTTCTGTCTTTGGGACCAAGAGTGCTGAGATTATTGCATAGCACACACTAGCATACTAGGATTCTCACCAATTGTCCTTTTGTAAAATACTCTTGTGTATACAGTAGTCCTCCTTACCCGCTGTCTCACTTCTTGAAGTTTCACTTACCTGTGGCCAACCACAGTCTGGAAGCAGATGATCCTCTTGACTTACCTTCAGAAAGTCAAGACTAGTCTAATCCTATGTCACAGTGACTATGCCATTGACTTCAATCTCATCACATAGGCATTTTATCATTTCACATCATCACAAGATTAAGGATGAGTATAGTAAATTAAGATTTTTGGAGAGAGAAAGAGATCACATCCACATAACTTTTACTACAGAGCATTGTAATAATTATTCTATTTTAGGATTAGTTATTGTTGTTAATCTCTTATTGTGCCTGATTTATAAGTTAAACTTTACCATAGCTAAATATGTTTGTAGAAGAAAAAAAACGAGTATATACAGGGTTTGGTACTATCTGGTTTTAGGCATCCACTGCAGGTCTTGGAACATATTCCCTGTGAAAGCGGGGATGATTATATTTACATGCTGCTCTCCATGAATTAAAAATCTTCCTGTTGACTCACCATCAGTAAACACATACTTTAAGGACTCTTCACAGGCAAAGTTAATCCATACTTCACCTCAACAAGACATAAGGTACAACCTAGTAGTTAATATGGGTGTTGGATCCAGCTTGATCTGGTTTTATGTTCCAGTTCACTGACATTGCAAAGTCATTTAACTTTAATATACCTTTCTTTCTTCATACTGTGACCTGTGCTATGACACTACTGACAGAACCCATCTTACAGTGTTATTTTGAGTATTAAATGAGACTAGGCATGCAGAATGCCAGAAGCAGAATAAATGTTCAGGGATTGTTAGTGTTGTTGACAATTAGGATGATAATAGTCATGGTTACAGGATGTAGTCAATGCTGTGAGAATATTCTCCCTCTATCCTTTCTTCCCTCCTGCAAATTTAAGAATAAAATATTGAAATTAAGCCTAACTATCTTAATCAGTTAATGTAAATAAACCAAATGCTTATGAGCACAATATAGTATATTTGTTTCTTTCCTTCCTTTAATTGTTATAGTTCACACAAATAATTTCAACTTCACAATTGCTAATACCTGCTGAGAGATAAGGGAAGATTTCTCTCTCTCTCTCTCTCTCTCTCTCTCTCTCTCTCCCTGTCTCTCTCTCTCTCTATCTCTCCCTCTCCCTTTTTTCTGATCTCAGATGGGGTGAGATATCTTATCCAAGGACATAATACACAGTAAGAATGAAGGTCATGTTCCTTATGAGACCTGGAAAACACCTTTTTCCCCTTGATTCCTTTGACAAAGGGTGTCCCCATGCCAGTTTTCATGCAAGATTTATTAAAATGTCACAGAGAGTCATGCATATTCTAGTAGAAGATACTAATGATGATTCTAAAGATGCATTCTTTTGTAACCTTCAGGCAGTAACAGACTAAAACCAATGCTTGATGTGAAACTACTAAGAAGATAGAGATAGAGTAATGTGTCACTAAAAGTGAAGTTGCAGATTCATTTTGTCATGCTCTTTAACACTTGATTGTATGGAAGTGGCTCTGGATAGTGAAAGGGGACTCAATGCATTTGGCTGGAGGCAATCTTATGACAATACTGAAAATAAAAAGGAACCAGACTATGAAGAATAATGTGGGGACAGAAACACCCAGGCAATCACCAGAGTGTAAAATAACTGGTCACATCAGCACAGAGTATTTAGACAGAAAGACATGCTACATAACAAGCAGGAAGGCAGTGTATTAACCAGAAGGCAAGACTGGAAGGGAAAGCTCATGGTGATATGTTCTCATGAAAGAAGAGGGTTATCACTAAAACAGCCAATGCATGATGGGGTACTTATGATGTATCAGACTCTCTGAAAGTCATTTTATAATTATTAACTCATATTATTCCACAGACCTTTATGAGTAATGTTCAAATATTATCATCATTTTATAGATGAGGAAACTAAGACACAGAAGTTTAGGGGATTTTCCAAAGCTACATCTTTCAGAAAGGAAAGCACTAGAATTTGAGTCCAGGAGATCTGGTTCTGTAGCTGGGATACAGTAAGTTGTTATTCAGAGGCAAAGAGCAGGGGGTTTGCAGGATAGGGGAGCCTGAGATTCTATACTGTCTCCAGCTGATGCTATGCAAACAGGCCTATTTTGTGAGTTCCTCAGAGAAATGAATGTCCTGGGGGAAGATTTTATGATATCTGAGACCCAGGAGCACACATAGCTCTGTTTTGAATTCCCAATAGTGTTATCATATGTCCCAGTTTGTCCAAGACAGCCCTAGTTTATGCCTGCTGTCAAGGTGTAATCAATAATAGTGCTCTAAAAAGTATCCCAATTTGGAAGATAAAGTATATAGTCATCCTATGAAGACAGGCAAATGGTTAATCTCTGGTCAAGACTAAATCCACTTGACAGCTGAGGTGCTGTACTGAAGATTTCATATATATATATATATACATATACATATATATATATAGATTTCATATATATATATATGATGGATGGGGTTGAGAAGAATTTGTTCTATAATGGGAATACTAAGGAAGTAACTCCTTTCACACACAGGGGAAAAAAACAACAACAGAATATACAAATAGAAAATAGAAAGAGACTCAAACAAGGCAGCATAGTTAGATTTAGTAAAAACTACTCCGAAGAAGGTGTGTCATTGAGCTTACTCTGCCAAAGGCTTAGCTAATATAAAAGGCTGACTTCCTCAGAGAAAATTTGAAGTGAATTTAAATCATATCTGGGTTGTTTTAATATCTATCTAAGTGTTAGAACCTACCTTAAGTATCAGGAATTAGGGGACATAAGGTGGAGTTAATTTATTGGAGTTTGTTCACAGCTTGCTATAGTGACACTGAATCCAGTTTGCCGATGTCAATATGTTGGCTCTTAGAAGGAGTTCACGTGTGGGGTTGGTCCTCAATAAATTAGTGTAAAGCAGCTATTAAATTAATGAACTGATTATTAAATTACCTCTTGTGGAGGAGTTAGTCTTTCCTTATTTATATTTATCCTCTGTATCTTTCCTGAAATAAGTGTTGGGCCTTGCCTTTTCATACTTGAATAACTACAAATACACATATGAAGATATCGAGTCCTCTTCAACATCAGTGAGGTGTTACAATGGATAACGCTCATCTTTTCTTAGCCAGTCCCGTGGGTGCCAAGCCAGAGAAAGCAATAAGCAGCCAACTTTCTTATATAACTTGCAGCAGTGATGATGGCAATGTTTCTTTGCAAGTCTACTAAAATCTGCTTACTCTGTGTTTGCAAGATGTGGAGCTTACTAAATGTGAGAACTCCAGTCAGAAAGTTCAGAAGTTTCAGGCAAATCCATTCTTTTTGCCAAGTAAATTGACAACGAGTTCAAGGTCAGAACAGGAACCTGGGGGTCTTTGGGATATCTTTGAGAAGACATGGGGAGAGGGAACCTTTGTGTTGTCTACACATAAAACTTGACATAAATAGATTTTCCATAAGTAAGTCTCACCATACACTGAAGTACGGAAAACAGTATACTCAATGAGATATAAAATGTTGAGGTTTGATCATAAAAATTGGGTTCCTATTGTTAATATAGCAGAATAGGGCTTTTTATGGGATATGTTGCAGCAGAAAAGCACTGACTCTTGATAAGTGATAGACCTGCTAAAATTCATTCCTTTACGATTACCAGGTAGGCAATTTTTCAGAAAACTATAGAAACCTGGTCAAGTACCTCTATTTATTTTTCACTAAGTTTGATTATGCTTTATTTCCCAACCAGCTTTCTATTGGTAAGTTGGTGCTGAGATAAAAGGATTTTTGTGCTGTTAATGTACACTGTGGTCTAGTTTCAAGAATACTTGGAATAATTGCTCCTAGATGGGCTCAAAATTGTGAACCAGAAACCTCTACGGGAACTTTTACTTGATCTGGGCTGTTTTCAAGCCTATTGCTTTTGCTACCATTTCCAGGAGAATTTATCATCCATCCCCCTTTCTTTTTTGCAGGTAATCTTTGTGACAAAGATTTTTATAGGAAACCAGGTGCAGTACAGTAAAGTTGAGCTATACTATTCTTGAAAACCAAATGCCTCCCTATAGTGCCATGCCATTTATCATTCTCTTCTTCTCCATCTTCAAAGGCATTTAGGTTCTCATCTGCACATGGGACTGTGCTAAGGCCTAGACAAATTTAATGGAAAAAAATCTTGCCCTCTGGGGAATTCTATCTATTTTGATCAGGAGAATCTGATGGTTTTAACAAATAACCCCCAAATCTCAGTGGGCTAACACAATAGAAGTTCATTTGTCATTTACTTCAGAATCTAGCAAGGCCTGGCAGAGGTTGTGGTCCATGCAACTATTTAGAGACCCAGGCTCCATCTATCTAAGTGCACCTCCCCTAACCCACAAGACCTCAGAGGCCTCCACTGCAACCTCTAATTCCAGCCAGCCGTCAAGAGGAAAGGCAGCATGCAGGGCACACACAGAAGGTTTTTAGAGGCCAAGTCTGAAATTTATGGTCTTATATAGCTACAATGGACTAGAAGCTGGTCTCCCTGTAGATCAGAGAGGAAAAAACCAAAAATAAAACAGAGTTTTGTGATCACATAGCTGTCTCTCCATACTCCATACCATCAGAGACATAGCTTTACCTTAAACAACACAGTTACTCTATAGCATTGCTTTTTTTTTTTGAATAGAGATTATTCCATTTGTAATATTGATGCTGAGATAAAAGGATATTCATGATCTTAATACATACCATGGTCCACTTTCAAGACTATTCAACATAGGTGTTCCTATATCATTACTGGTAGCAATATGGCATATCTGGGATTTTATGAAGTAACAGGATTATTTACAGATCGGGCGATAGAAGTCAAACATTTACTCCTTGCAGAAGATGATTAAGAAACCTAGGGTAATGTATTTGGATACTGCCTTTATTTGGAGGATTTCTTCTAACTGCCTGAAAGGTCCATCCAGATGGCTTAAAGTTACGTGGTTATGAATTTTTTGATACAACTTTATCTAGGAAGTGGAGGATTATTCCCCTTGTTCTGATCGTAGGCTGGGCTTAGTAAATTGTTTCTAAAGAACAGAGTATTTAAAGGAAAAAAAATTTTAAAAAGTTACTTTTTAGTGAAGAAATCTGGCAGATGCCACTTTAACCAAGTGGTCAGAGTGTTAACATTAATATTAATGTTATGTCATATTAATATCATGTACCCCTGATATGATGTAGTATTCTTTTCCCAAACCCATTACCCCAGTCTAATCATGATAAAACATCAGACAACTAAGGGATATTTCTTTTTTTTTTTTTTTAAATTTTTATTTATTTGTGATAGTCACAGAGAGAGAGAGAGAGGCAGAGACACAGGCGGAGGGAGAAGCAGGCTCCATGCACTGGGAGCCTGACGTGGGATTCGATCCCGGGTCTCCAGGATCGCGCCCTGGGCCAAAGGCAGGCGCCAAACCGCTGCGCCACCCAGAGATCCCCTAAGGGATATTTCTATAAAATACTCCTCCAGTATGACCAGTACTCCTCAAAAGTGTCCAAACCGAGAAAATGTCACAGATTAGAGGAAATCAAAGAGATGTGAAAACTAAATGTAATGTGGGATCCTGGATTGGATCCTAGAATAGAAAAATGACATTAGTGAATAAACTGGAGATATCTGGATAAAATGTGTAGTTTAGTTAATACTATCGTACCATTGTTAATTTCTTAGTTTTGAGATAAATGTGCTGTGGATGTATAAAATGTTAATATGAGCATATGGAAAACTGTATTATTTTTGGAATTTTTCTGTAAATCTAAGATTATTTCAATATTAATAGATAAAAACAAAACTAAAAATGAAATAAAACAATTAGATGATTAGCCTGAGGTGTTTCTCTCCAATGACAGAGACAGAATTTCAAGGGTAGAAAAGACGTTATTTTATGTATTTTTAAAAGATATAAGTATGTATGTATTTATTGAAAGACAGCAAGAGTGGGAAGGGCAAGGGATAGGGAGAGAGAATCTCAGGCAGACTCCATGCTGAGTGTGGAGCCTGACCTGAAACTCTATCCCAGGATGATCATGACCTGAGCCAAAACAAGAGTTGGATGCTTACCTGGCTGTGCCACCAAGGCACCCCAGAAAAGACATCTTAGATCATCCCAATTTATCAATTTATTTGGAAGAGGAAAATAAGGCTTAGAGATGCAAATCAAATTGCCAAATATTTCAGAGGAAATCAACAGTACCCGCCTCAACATGAAGGGTTTATTACTCTTGACCCAATACTCTTGTCCCAGATTATTCCTGGGATGCTTGTTTGTGGGGAAAGGGGAGAATCTATGTCTTGATGTAGCAATCACATAACAATACATTTATAGAGTAATAATTTAAATTTTTCTGGTTAATTCCTAATCCATAGGAACTATGGTTCAGTCCCTGCACTCACACACACACACACACACACACACACACACACACACACATTCCTTTCCCTATAACATGCTACCTACAGTCCTACTAGGTAAGTTTTATTATTCCTGGTTTGTAGAAGAGCAGAATGAGAGTCGAATAAATTAAGTGACCTGCCAAGGTTTCACGGCCAAATAATTACCAAACTCTAGATTGAAACCTCTGTCTAGGACCCAAGTTCAAGTTCTTTCCATTATACTTCGATGCTTCCTTTCTTGAGAAGAGGAGTGGAGAAGCCACTGGAAAAGATGAGAGAAAAATATCTAGAAGCAGTCAGCTGGGTGAGTGGCAAGGATTTATCATAAAGTATTTCTCAGGGTAGCAGAACTATAATTTATGCCCCTAAATTTCTGAAAAGATCTTAAGTGGTGAGACTGAAGCAAAATGGGCCAGTTTTCTGTAGCTTTAGGGGCTCTCCTTCAGAAAAAGGAAGGATTCAAATAGTTTCCTTTATTCCTTCGAGTAACTTTCTGCATGATCAAGATATTTAGGTATATGGTATGTTAATCTGGTGAGACAATGGTACTAGGTCTCGCTTCAACCCTGAAAGTATAATAATAACATTGAACATTGACTGCTTTCTTCTGTGCCTAGCACTGTAATATATTTCTTATTTCTATTTCACACCATGAATTAGGAAAGGAAATGTTATCTCCATTTGACAAAGGAGGAGACTGAAGACCTTTCACCAGGGCTGCCCCTCAACCCCCATGCCAAATATAAAACTAATACCATTTATATGAGGCAGTTAAATATAAAAACATGTTTATATGATAACAGTGCTGTCAAAGGCAAACATATCTCTTCTTTTTTTTTTTTTTCAAACATATCTCTTCTAATAGATTTCTGTCACCAATCCATTTCATACACGTGTGCAGCCATTTCCAGCCATTGTATAACAAAACATCTATTAAGTTGGAGACCTTTTTGACAACCTATTAATTGCTGGAAAGTTAGATGAAATATAAGGACGGAAATGGACTGCAATTCTGCTTGTGGGATTCTTCACCTTTCCATTTATCACGGTCTCCTTGAGGTTGAGCCTGTGGCTTCTTCTTCTTCTTTTTAAATTTATTCATGAGACACACACACACAGAGAGAGAGAGAGAGAGGCAGAGACACAGGCAGAGGGAGAAGCAGGCTCCATGCTGTGAGCCTGACATAGGACTGGATCCTGAGACTCCAGGTTCATGCCCGGGGCTGAAGGCAGGTACTAACCCCGCTGAGTCACTCAGGGATCCCAAGCCTGTGGCTTCTTGAGTCTCCTAGTGTCTTTGGGAGACTACCCTGAACCACCTGGATGACTACTGGGCAAACGAAGAGGCCTCACAAAATGACACTGATATAACAGCTTTTTTACTTCTTGGAGAAGGCCCTAGCAGTAGCTGGTGGGTTCAGGTCTTTAGCTGGTCAGTGATGAATATAGCCCTGAGACATTATCTTTGCTTTTTTCCTCATCAACCAGAACTTCCTCAGTTATCAGGGGAACTGAATAAAGACTATTGCTGATCTCTAAACTCTCCTTACCAGACCTATGTTGTTAAAAGGAGCCCTGGACCCAGAACACCTGTTAATGCATGCATATCTACAAATGCTTCTCTCCTAGATAGTGCATTAGTTGACAGGATTTCTGATATGATTATTTTTATTATTATTTTGTATGATGCTTTTTATACTTAAACGGACATCATTGTTCTCTACCATAGGGGAATAATAGAGGAAACCTCTTCCAGTCAAGTGCTAAAGAGAAACAACAAAATGCAGACTATTACTTTCTTTGGCTTCCCTGTTGACTGTTCAGTTTAGTTAATTTCTGGCTAACAGCTGATGTCCTGTCTTGAGTATCTCCCTGGCACCACTGTAAAAGGGAGCAAGCCAAATGAGAGAAGTTAAACAGGGCATGACCAAGTTGACTGTTTCAGGTGCTTTAACAAAAATGTGTTATTTATGTAAGTTGGAATCAAGCTTTTCGAATGTAGGGAGACACATACATTCTATTTCTTTAGAGTTATTTTGCAAAAAACAAGCTATGGTGAAGGGAAAGGTAATGGCTGCTCCCAGTTGGTAACTAACATTCTTTACCATTCTCTGCTGTGTGGCTCATGCTCATAAATATTAAAAATATGGTACAATCAATTATAATCAATCAATCAACAGTCAATCAACACTTATTCAGCACTTACTAAGTACCAATCATGTTAAGGGTTATAGAAATGATTTAGACATAGTTCCTGCCCTCTTTGGAGAAAGATACAGGTAAACAAAGAGGTTATACAGCAATACAAGTTCATACAAACTAGATGGAAGGGTGTAGTTAGCCAGAAAGGCTGGAATTTGAAGACTGGGTAAGATTTCACCAAGAAGAGCAACTGCAGAACATTAGATATGCAAAAAGTGTAGTGTTTGTTGGGCATGATGGTGAACTAACAAGGTAGGTTTGGGGAACTCTAAAGAGCTTCTCCTAAATGCTACAGGGACAAGGGCCAGGCATGAGGGTGGAGATGTGGTAGGAAACATTGCCAAAGAAGTAAGCAGAAACTAGATCGTTGAGGCCAATGAGAATTCATTAAAAAATCAGCACTATGTAAGGCACAAATATGGGATACCAAAAAATACTTAGATCCTTTACTGCTCTTAAAGAATTTATGTTCAAACTGGGAAGAGAAGCCAACATACATGAGGCAATTAAAACACAAGTAAGAAGTCAATGATGCATTATTGACTCTTAGTACAGTTGGAATTCAAAAAAGATAGAGGAATCACTATAGTCTCTGATAATCAAAGAATTTAAAAGAAAGTTGGATTTGTGCGGCCCCTGGACTAATGGAAAGGCTTAGTTCTTGAGTTCTTAACCGACCAGTACTACCCCCTAGCGGGCATTCGGAAATGTGTAGGCTTATTTTTTAAAGTAGAAAGGGAGAGGAGAGCCACTTTAGTCATTGGGCTCGAGAGGCTAAATGCCTTGCAATACATGGAAAAGAATTAGTTAATAATTATCCCTCTCAAAACTACTAGTGGCCCCATTCAGAAGCACTAATTAGATAAATAGAGGGCAGAAAGAGTAGATTCCAGATGTTGAGAACAAATCAAACATAAGGATTATAGGTACACATCACTGTTGGTCATTAATAAGATTCAATTGGATAATTCAGAAAAAGACTCTATTCTATTTTTAAAATTTCTAACTTTTTCAGTTTATCTCAGAAAATTCATGATTACCTAGGCTTTTTGGCAGGACTGCAATCTCAAGTGCTAGTAGGGATTAGACAAAACACATAAATAGGTAAATTGGTGATTTAACCAGTACCACACTCCCCACAATGCTGCAAGAGTCTTTGAGATGTGTGGCAGTTCAGCACTGTGGCTGTCTAACCCTTACCAAGCAATGTGTGCTCATTCTCTTGTATTCACCATGGGATGAATCCAAACTGCCCCAGTTTCAACTGCTTATGTCACTCTTCTTACATTATGTTTATTTGTCTGCTCTTTGCTCTTGTTCACTGTTCTCTTTCAGTTTCTTCCCCTATAACCAACTGTCAGATGTTTACCTGTCACTTTCAAATTGCCCCAAATTGGGTATCTGATCTATTTATCCGAGGCTCCTTCCCTGATGGACAAGGTCTTAGTCTACCTTGTGGATCACTGACTGACTTGCAGGTTACTTTTTTTATAGCCTTGAGTTAGGTCTTCCAGCCATCAGTTAGCTGTAGACAGGATAGTGTGGTCATAAACATGGCTCAGGGGGACCCACGCAAAAGGAACTAGGCCACAGGCTCAACAACAAATGGCATGGCTTTTCAACAATGACTCTGGCTATGTGAAACTAAGGAGCTTTTAATTGAAGTGGAACTGTAGGATCTGCTACTCACAGTTGCAATAAAAAGAAAAAAAAATCAAAGCCAAGTTTGGTGATCACAAAGTGTGGAATACATTGTCCACAAGTTAGAACTCTTCTGTCACATTTATGCATATAGATTGTGGTCACTTTCAAAGTCAGGTGGCACTATTTTCAGATATCAAGGTCATGTGCTTACTGTCACTTCAAAGTCAACAACTACAAAATTTAACTCATAGATTTCTATCAGCACTAAATCATGTTCCAAGCTTCTCCATTTCCAACTATAGTAGAGATTTTATAGGGAGTAGAGAACTAATTGTTAAGGGGAATAAATCATGGCTGTGAATTGCAAATATCCTAGGTTCCACTTGTTAGAATGCCCCGGGGTTAAGATTGATGGAGAGAAATAACCATATAACTATATAAAACAAAATTTATAACCTAATGGACTGCTAGCCAAATTGGGCCAAGAAGTGTTTTTCATTTTGATGAGTACTGTATATTGTAAGCATTTGAATTAGAATATGAATGCAAATAAAGGCATGTGAAGTAGAGATTTTAGCAGTCTCCACCAATCCAGAAGGGACTAGCTAAAGAAGAAGCCATAGATGAGTACCAGCTCACAGGAGATGAAGTGCAGATGTAACACCAAAGTAGGGCAGGGTGATGAGGTCAGATGGGAAACATTTTATTTGGCTAATAATTCTAAGTGCTCACAGTGCACTTCTTACAAGGCAGTCCTGCTCTCCAGCCACTGTATGACACCTACAGTCACATGGCTGTCTCTCTCACCTGAATGTGGGACTGGTCTAGGGGGGGAAAATAAATGTGCATTTAGAAGTCTAATTAAAACACACACTGTCAGCAACACTGTACTGAAAGCCCCATTAAGCATCTTATAAATGCCCAAGAGTGCCCCTGCCCATGTTTGGAGTGACACATTTTGGCTCAGCTGGTGACAATTAGGATCAGACCCAGGACACTGGAGAATATGCACTGCATCCCATATGGCCTACTGTGTAGGTAGATGGTTCCCGGGTGCCTGAAACTCAATGAAAAAGCTCTGGGTAGGAATTGGATGAAAGTGATGGAGAATACAAATTAGCACACTATAGATGGATCTGCATCATGTATGGTCACATTATGGATTGGATTCAACTGTCAGATGGTTATGTATTATTCATGATCAAATTCAGGGTAAAGATACCAGATGGCAAAGGCATATTCATGGTCAGATCATAGTTGTAAGATTAATTATAAATCTACATAAGAATTGGATAATAATCATTTAGACTGCTCTCAAAAGGATACTCTGTAGATCCTCTAATCAAAAGTATTTTTAAAATAAGGCACATAGGTTATTAGGTGACATTAAACATTTCATGTTGCCGTAAGTTATTTTCCAAAAATACTCTCTAGTAACATAAAAAAATTCAGATTTCACTAACCTGTGGCTTTGCTCTCAATATTTGATAGATCTGGTGGTAACAACACCATTTCTTTGAAGGAGTTTAAATGACTTACACTAAATGGAATGTTAAGGGACCAGTGGAACTCTGTTAGACAATAACAGCGTTTTCATCTGGATAGCCACAAACCGTGTACAAAAAGATTCCACGTAAATGTCATTAGCATCCTGTGGGCTGGACATCTTTTGATTGCTCCCCTAAATCCTCCCTTTGTCCTTTTCCACCCTGCATTGTGCTCAGTGAGGATGCTCTGTAAGGGTCATATGAGAGAGTTCTTTTGTCTTCTGGATTCTAGCTGATTCACTACTGAGGAGCATTAGTGAGAAATAGGGCTTGGAAAGAGCAAATATCCTCTTGGGTCCCTCCCTATAGGATCTCTTCAGGCTGGCTGCCTCCAATACAAATGCCACAGCTCCTGTTAGGTGGTCCTCTCCAACACACCTTTCCTATCTGAAAGGTTTTCTTTCTGAAAACTTCATTGATGATTGTTGTTTTCTGCCGTCACTAACCCTGGGGTTGTTACCCTTTGTGGTTTCCATACTTCTGCCCATACCTTTGAAAAGGATCATCTTACTAAATTCTCCTTAAATACCTACTTTGAGTGAGCCATCTGGTTTCTGCTAGTGTCCAGGCTGAAATATACCTTAAACACAGAATCATAATATCAAAGAATAGTTTAGCTACAATAGAATGTAGACATGATCTATTCAATCCTCCCCATTTTACTAATGAGGACATTGAGGTGGAGAGATGTCAAGAGATTTGACCAAAGTCACCAGCTACTATGTAACAGACTAGGGACCAGAACCCAGATACTCTGAATCTCTTTGGTGTGTTTTCCACAACAGACTACTCTTTGGAAGGTTGTGAGCACACAGGGATTCACTGAAGGTGTCTGTCAAGGGAAGTTAGCCCCAAGGGGTTGGTCAGTAGAGAGATTTTCTACATATAGCAGCTTATGGTCAGGATGTTATCAACAGTTCCATGAAGAGACTCAGTGAAAAGACTGGTGGCATTGAAAATCCAGAGATCCATACAGTAACTTGGAGAGTAGTTTCCAAATATCCTAGCTAAATTCAGCTCCCAGAATGTTACCCTAGTTGGGAGAGTCGAGAGGATAAAGGGGGAAATGCATGAAGTGGGGCTCAACTGTTGTCCATAGACAGGTGGAGGGGATGGTTGCAATTAGGTAAGACAGGTGCCACTAAATAGGCATGAGAAATGAGAGATGGGGTAAGAGAATTACCATAAATTGAATATCTCTGTGCCAGGAACTGCACTGTTTTATATTCATCGTTTTATATAATCCTAACCATAACCCTCATTTCACAGAAGAGAGCAAAAAGATTCAAACAAAAAGAAGTTATACCTATAGGGAGTAGGAAACAAGCCCCAGAGGAGACCTAGAGTTCAATATATACTGAGAACAGTGACAGTAGCAACAAAGATGATAAGACATTTGTTATGGCCTGTCACTGACTAGGATGCAGGATGGAGGAGAAACAAAGATTAGGAAAGAAGCACTATGAACTAGAAAGATCTCGTTGCTGCCATAATGTCCTATGGGATGTGGGGGTGTGGGAATGGGACAGTACACAGATGACTAGAACATAGTTTGAAAAGTGTTATGATTTGGAAGGACAGGAACCATGAGAGTACACAGGAGGGGCAAGTGATCCAGGCAGGGGAAGGAATGAGGCAATGAAGGCACAGAGGAAATGACACTTGAATTAACAACTGAAGGATGAAGACAAGTTGGCAGATGAAGTGGAAGGGAAATGTGTTTCAAGTAGAGGGAACAGCATGTGCAAAGGCCTGCTGTTAAGAGAACTCCCTGGCAGGGGCACCTGAGTGGCTCAGTCAGTTAAGCATCTGCCTTGGCTCAGATCACGATTCCAGGGTCCTGGGATGGAGCCCTGCATCAGGCTCCCTGCTTAGCGAGAATTCTGCTCTCTCTATCCCTCTGCCATCCCCCCTGCTCATGCTGTCTTTCTCTCTCTCTTTCAAATAAATAAATAAATAAATAAATAAATAAATAAATAAATAAATAAATCTTAAAACAATAAAGAGAGAGAGAACTCTTGGCAAATAAGTTCATTGGAGCTGGTCATACAGGATAGTGGGAAGTGAAAGGGGCAAGGCTGCAAAACTAGGTCAAAGATAGTAGAGGCTGAGCCTGTGGGTCGTTTTAAGGAGTTTGGATCTTTTTTTCCTCCTCAAAGCATTGAAAAGATACTGAGGGTTTTACATAAGGAGATGACATGATCAGATTTCATGGGGTCACTGATCCTTGGAAAGAGATTTCTCTCTGCTTTGGTTTTGTTGTGTGAATGACAAGATTCCACTCTTTAGGGTAGGGCTATAAGGCAGCCAGTTCACAGGGGCCCATGGGTGTTAATTATCTTTGACTAAGAGTCAGGCCCCTCTAGGGATCCCTAGTAGTTCTGGTCACTGACAGTACTTTGCTGTGTTTGCCAGTGCACTTGGCACTCTCTGCCTAGCTCCAAAGAATCGGAATTTATTTTTTTTTTTATCTTGCTTCCTTCAGTGTTTTGTTCTGTTTTAAAGAAGAACCCAAGACATTGTTTAGCAGAGGTCATGAATTATTTTCATAGTATGATATTATAAGTACAGATCTTCCTTGATTTACAGTGGAGTTAAATTCCATAAGCCTATTATAAACTTAAAATACCATAGTTTTGAAAATGCATTTAGTACACCTAACCAACTGAATATTGTAGCTTATTGTAGCCTACCTTACATGTGCTTATAGCACTTATATTAGCCTACAGTTGGGCAAAATCATCTAACATGAAGCCTATTTAATAATAAAGTATTGATTATCTCATGCAAGGTACTGAATGCAGTACCGAAAGTGAAAAACAGAATGGCTGTATGGGTACAGGATGGTTGTCAGCATATTGGTTGTTTATCCTCGTGATCATGGGGCTGCCTGGGAGCCGTGGCTTGTGGCTACTCCCCAGTAACACAAGAAAGTATCATACTGCCCATTAGCAGTCTGGGAAAATATCAAAATTCAAAATTTGAATTACAGTTTTTACTGAATGTGTATCACTTTTGCACGATGGTAGAGCTGAAAAATCATAAATTGGTCATCAAAATTCAGAGCCTAGTTGCTATCTCTTTTTAATTAACCTGTGTTTTGTTTGCTTCCTCTTTTCCATTTAGGAGTCTAATCCTGAGCTGGAACAATGGCTCAGGATATTTATCTGCCTTGGATGGACTTGGAAAACTTGACCTTGAATTTGGATCTGGTCCTGTGATACAATCGGAACTTGCTGAACTTTAAGACCCACAACATTGATAGGAAAAGTATTTCCAGGTAGGAAAAAGGCAGAAAGGATATTCCTTTGTAAAATGTGAATGTATACAAGACTGAGACTTTGGTGGTATTTGTACGTGCATTAAATTGTCCAGAGAAGTTGCTTGAAAGGTGCTTATTGAATAAAAGAGGCAAGTGCTTGGTTATTCTTTAAAACAAAGCAAAATGTTCCTGAATTAATATCTACCCTTACATGGGCATTTCCCCTATTCCTCTCCTTATCTTTTCTATTCCATTCTATGTAAAAGGAAAATGTTAGGGGTGCCTGGGTGGCTCAGTCAGGTAAGCATCTGCCTTTGGCTAAAGTCATGATCTCAGGGTCCTGGGATTGAGCCCCACTTTGGGCTCCTTGCTTAGCAGGGGTCTGCTTCTCCCTCTCCCCCTTCCCTTTCCTCTCCTCATTCTGTTCTCCCTCCCCCTCTCTCTTCCCCTACTCATGTGCACTCTCTCTCTCTTTCAAATACATAAATAAAATCTTTCAAAAAGAAAAGGAAATCACTAAATTGATTTCAGAACTCACCAATGATTAGATTATAACCTACAGTTTGAGAAACACTGTGAGGATTTAACCAAAATGTATTTTTCCTAACATCCCATTATGGCAAAGAAACTAATTTTGCTTGAACTATGGAGTTAATAAGTCCTACCTAATTGCTTGGGGTATCTGAGGATCAGTGAAGATTTCCACAGAGACTCTTGCCTCATTGGAAGGGTAGTAATACCATTTCATAAAGGAGGGCATACTGTTTTGTGGCATGAAATGGTAGACTCCTGAATCCCCCTATATTTGGGGGGATGGTTAGTAGTGTTTGATAGTCATGTAATGGTTCCTTCCCACGAGCAATCTATTTTCATTTCAAACTCTAATCAGAGCGGTATTCCTCTGACTGAAACAAATGATAAGGTGGATATACTGCTGATCACTAACTCAGAAACAGCTGATTAGAATCTAGAATGATGAGATCAGAGAGAGAAAAGTATAGGGTTAGGTGCATAGGAAGAGGTGTCATTCTTATGTTCTAAAGGAACTGGAAGCCTGAAATTTTCAGATCCTATTAAAGGAAGTAGTTTCACTAAGCATTAATGTTAATTCTTAGTCCTGAAAATAAGGCAGTAGAGACTTGAGAGTTTTTCATGTGTTGTGATGGAAGTATGAAAACCTTTTCAGTCTCAGCTGGTGTGGAATAAAACCATGGACATGAAGAGCCCCTGGGAAGAGGATCAGAACGGTAAAGGCAAGAGGATAAACCCAATGGAACTGACAGAACAAAGACATCTTCTCTTAGCCTTCTGGTTAAGAGGTTCCCCCAAATCCTTAGTGAGAATTAGAAGAATTAGACATTGATGTCAGAAACACAATGTGGGTTTTATTTGCAAATGTACTTTAAATAAATGAACAGTCAACATGACTCTCCTTCTGCACTGTGGACGCAGTCATTGTCACTCGCACAAACCATTTGTGTGGCCCTTATAAGTTGTAAGTCTATGACTCAAATAAAAACTGATAAACCTAACCTCGACTGCTTCTATCCTGTTCTACATGTCACCAATGAGTGTAGTTTTGGCTTTGCATTCAGCAAATATAACTTTAAAATAATATTTTCCTTCCTGCTGTGGTCTGAATGTTTGGATCTTCCCCCAAATTCATATGTTGACATCCTAACTCCCAGAGGTGATGATATTAGTAGGTTGGGCCTTTGGGAGGTGCTTTAATCATGAGGGTGCAACCCTCATGAAGGACTGGTACCTTATTTGAGAGACCTTAGGGAGACAGGTCCCTAGCCCGTTCCATCAGGTAAGTATACAATGAGAAGTGTGTGACCCGGAAGAGGGCCCTTATCTGACCATGCTGGCACCCTGATCTTAGATTCTCAGCCTCCAGAACTGTAAGCAATACATTTCTGTTGTTTATAAGCTAGTGGATGGTATTTTGTTGTGGCAACCCAAACACACTTACATACTTTTCTTAGAATTTGAGTTATTAGAGATTTTCAGCAACAGTTCTCAGGAGGGGAACTCACAAATTCCTGTTGCCATGTCTGTTCTCTGTAACACTGTGGAGTGAACTGTGCTTGCTTGCCAAGTTCCCTTGCTCTCTTTCTGCAGGGATGTCTCCCCTTTCAGGCTTGCCTTCTTTAGGAACTCAGTTCCCAGCTTCCTCCGAAAGCATACTTGTATGTGTCTTAGGGCTAGAATTAAACCCTGAAGGATTTTTGCGAAAATATTAATGAATTAAGGAGGATGTCTCTTCTGGAGAACATTTTCACTTTAACTGAGCCCTCCTATGCCTTAACCCAGGGGTTAGACATAATTACACCAATACTTTCATTCCCTAATCCAAATGAAGGACGTAAGGCTCAAAGAAATTGTTAACTTGTCCTCGTTCCTCCTCAAAAGGAATATTCTATCAGCCATATTTTTAAGCTTCTTGGTTCATCATTGGGATATTATGTTTTTCTTAGAGGAAAGAGGGCAGGTTTCTTTTCTGAGCTTTATGGTTTTTCATAGAGATTGTTGGTGAATTTTTCTTGGTGTGTATTAGAGCACTAAAAGTTGGTTTGTAACATATTGTAAGAATAAAAAGGAAATAAGACTGGAACTTCAGCTGAATATTTTAAGTTTTGCTGCTGCTCCACATCCACTGCTCTTCTGAGAATCTGTAAGATACTCAGATTAAATACAAAGTGAAAATGGTAAGAGATATGCACTTATGTCTTTTAAAAGCTTACCCTTGTCAAGGGTTTATGCACACCACGTCCTTAATTTTCACAGCTGAGATTTCAATTGAGAATTCTTTTATTTACTGGAGGAAAGAGCCAAGAGAAAGAAAGAGGGAGGGAGGGAGGGAGGGAGAGAGAGAGAGAGTGAGAGAGAGAGAGAGAGAGAGAGAGAGAATCCTAAGCAGGCTGGATCTCAGGACCCTGAGATCGTAACCTGAGCTGAAACCAAGAGTCAGACACTTAACCGACTGAGCCACTCAGGTGCCTCTCAGTTGAATATTCTCATCTACATTTTACATTAAGAGGAAACTGAAGCACAAGTACTATTTTGTTCATGCCACAAAGATCACAGAAGCAGGATTTGAGCTTAGTTTCTTTTTGTTTCTAAAGTTCATATTCTCTTTGTTTTTGAAGTTCATAGTCCATGAAGGCTTCTAACTTTCACAGAGCTTACAATTCAAATGGGGAGTATTTCACACATAAAAAAGAGCTAATATGTATTATGAAGTCCAAAAAAATAAATGATCAATTGTGTTAAGACAAGACTGGAAAAACAAGCCGGGGCTGATTTCACAAATAAAACTCAAAGAGGAGTTCCCATTCAGAGATGCAGAGCTAGAAAGAACATCTTTCATGCTCTTATAATGAAAACAAAAACCAAAGAACCAAATTGCAAGTTCATGACTTTTTTGAACCTGTCAGAGAACTTATCACAGGGTAGCTACCTGGTTCAAAATCTAAGATGAGAGAGGCACCTGCAGGGAAAAAGCAGGCACGAGCACTGAGGTACCTGGTGTAGACACATGTTGACACTAGTAAGAATCCTCCTGGGAGTTTAGAGAGTTGATGGAGGCCAAATGTACACAGATGACAGAGTTGAAGCGCCCAGGGTCACGGAAATTGGTGAATCTGCAATCTCTTCAGGCTTCCCCCCCAAAAACCCTACTGAGAACTTGCAGAAAAGTTTGGAGAGAGTCCTAAGAAATGTCCTAATTTGGAGAGAGAATGAGCAGCTCCTGAAGGTGGATTACAGAATTCCACCTGGACTCCTTCCACTGATTTTCCCCATTGAATGAAAGTGTTAATCTATAGGGGAAGGGCAGCAATGTAATCGTTTATGATACCAGTGAAAACCCACTGTAACTGGAGAAGGAAAACAAGGGAAAATGCTATACCACTGGGGAAGAGGCAGGATTAAGGAAGATGGTAGGGCTCCTCCCATAACCACAGCAAAGGGAGGAGCAGAGGCACTGAGATGACCATATCCCTGGAAGGTTTAGTCTATTAGTGCCTGGAAGCAATGATACTCCAGGAGCAATGAGCATCCCTAATGCTAATGCTCAGATATTGGTTTCTAAATCCCATTCTTCAATAAAAGAAATCAGGGTTTCCGTAAAAGAAATCAGGGTTTCCGTAAAAGAAAACAGCCTGAGTGGTCCATTACAAGGCTGAGGCAAGGAAAATATAGGATGAGCCTGTAGCATTTGGAGCTACCAGAAAGCACAGTACTGAAAAAAAAAGAGGCTAGTTTCATGTTATAATTTGATCAACAAAATAAATAATAGTCTTTGATTTTAACCCAAAGAATAAAGTAAATATCCATGGATCTATACTGATGTAAATAAATAAGGAGTGAGCCACTAAGCCACCCGGGCTGTCCAGGGAGTGATCCTGGAGTCCCGGGATGGAGTCCCACGTCAGGCTCCGTGCATGGAGCCTGCTTCTCCCTCTGCATGTGTCTCTGCATCTCTCTCTCTGTTCTCTAATAAATAAATAAAGTCTTAAAAATAAGAACCACTTCAAAAAATAAATGTTGAAGGAATGAGAGAAGTAGAAAAGTAGAAGTAGAAAAATTAGCATTAGAACATAGGAACATTGTTCCTATAATCAAGATCCATTGATGAGTGTTAAAGATCTTTGGATGAAAGTTTGTGAAGAGTAAGAATATTTGTCTCAAAGTGTCTTTCTCCAAACCTTTATTAACTTACAAAGGGAAAAGTAGTAACTTTACAGTGGAGAAACCTGGAAAAGCCACCTTAACTAAGTGATCTCCCGCAACACATATCAACATCATGTAATCCCTGATATGATTCATGGCAGAGAGCACATCTTCATGGCATCCTTTCAAATGGAGCATAACCTCAATCTAAGCATAATGCATTTCTTAACATCTCTAACTGCATAAAATTTATATCTAAGCATATTACAAGCTATTTGAAGATAAGGGTGTCAAGTGTGTTTTTTTTTCTTCATTTTTAGTCCATCAAAAAAAAGGAGATAAAGTGGCATATAATCAAAGCCTTGAAAAGAGAGAATAAAATGCCAGCCATAAGTGCTAATATAATGCAGTTACTGAATAATGTATGTGGCTCTGAGCTTCCTTTCTCCCAAGGTAAAAAGAGAATTATGAAGAATAAACACCAAATTTGGGATGCCTGGGTGGCTCAGAGGTTGAGCTTCTGCCTTTGGCTCAGGGCATGATCCTGGTCCTGGGATCAAGTCCCACATTGGGCTCCTGGTGAGGAGCCTGCTTCTCCCTCTGCCTGTGACTCTGCCTCTCTCTGTGAATAAATAAATAAAATATTTTAAAAATCACCAAATTTTGTGAAAGACAAAATGAAATGTATGAAAGTTTTTCATACAAATATGTATTTTTGTGCTTTTAAAGAGGGAAAAGGTATCTGTAATTCTACTCCTAATGTATAGCTTACCTTTGCATGTTCACTCTTGCGTGACTATGTTTTGCATATTTGTAATCACAGTCTAAATGTCACTTTGTATTGTTTTATTCACTTATTTCCCATCTTTCTACATAGTATTAAGAATGATCATTTTAATGTTTATATAATACTCCGTTATGTGAAAATTCTGTAATTTACCTGTGCGTTTCCCTATTGTTGTACATTTAAGCACTAAATATTTCTTGGCATTAAATTCTGGAAGAGGCTTTTTTTTTTTTTAAAATGTAGGATCCCAAAAAGGGGATGTAGAGCAATGAAACAGTGTCATTGACAGCACTTTTACAAAATGCGGAAAAGAATTTCGTGTGACTATTTCTGATGATGACTCTCCATAACAGGTGGGGGCCCCAGACAGGGAGCTCACCCTTCCGGGCAAAGATGCAGAGTCAGAACTGTGTTTTGGTCTTCAGCCCAACAACACTAGCACCTGGGCTTCAACATGCCTGCCTTCTTTGTGGATGTTTTTGGACCTCTACTGGGGAAGGGAGGTCCCGGATGGGCAAATTGGAAGCACAGTGGGGAACTGAGATGTCTTGCAATGTGAGGATGCCGTCCACTTCTGCAGACTCGGGCTGTCCAGCTGCTGCCCCTGGATGATAGCATACAGAGAACCGTAATGGGGCTGATGAGGCAGGAGAGGGCTGTCTCAGGCTGCTAGACCCTGTCTGTGCCAATACCAGAAGCTCTCGTTTCTGACCACCAGTCCATGATGCTCTGGCTGCAAAGTACATAAAGCTTTTAACGGTGATTGAGCTGAGCACTCTTCTCAAACATTTTGAGTGGTGATTTTTAGTTTTGTTTTGAAAAAATAAACAGAGATGAACCTGAAAAAAAATGAAAACCCTTGAAGTAGATTTACCAACTGCCCTCAGCTTCTGTAGGATTGATTTGTTGGATATATATATATATCCTATATATATATATATATATATATATATATATACCCTTGTATGCCTTTTTGTATTTAATATTGAATGTTTTAATATAACAGAAGTTCAGTAAATGCATACCAATGTAAACATACTTCTATCTTCTTCATTATTCCATCTCTGTGCCTTCATTTTGGAGAAAAATCCACCTCAAAAACATATTATTTCTAAGTTGTAATGTCAGAGTCATGTGAGTAAGAAACCAAGTACAGTTGACTCTTCAATGGCTCAGGGGTTAAGGATGCCAACCCCTCCAACCCTGTGCAAAAATCCACATATAACTTTTGACTCCCCCAAATCTTAGCTATTGATCACTTACTTTTGGCCAAAATCCTTCCCAATAACATAGACAGTTGGTTAACTAATATTTGTATATTATATGTATTATATATTGTATTCTTACAATAAAATAAGCTAGAGAAGAGAAAATGTTATAAGAAAATCATAAGGTGGAAAAAATACAGTTACAGTACCGTATTTGCTAAAACAATCCATGTAGAAGTGGTCCTGTGTAATTCAAACCCATGTTGTTGAAGGGTCAACAGCACTTACATACAACAGAGGAAATGTGGAAATGCCCTTGATGTCAGGAAAAATAACAGAAAACAAAAGCAACTCTCAAAGCTACAAACCACAAAGAATAAAAATACATTTAGTAGCAGAGCAAGTAATATTCTTCAAGGACTCATGCTTTCCCATTCCTCACTTCAAAAACTAAATGAAAACTCTGCAAGCTTTCAATATTTTCAAGTTGATTATGTAGATGATTAGAAATTATTTTACTGTTGAGCTATGAGAAACACACTTAAGTCTAACAACCACAATAAAATCTTTGTAAAGAAATCAAGCTTTCTAAAGGGTCAGGTGTCCTCGCACTTAGATAAAACTGCCTTCCTGAATATCCTACTTAAATCTCTGAGTTCATCAAGGAGTTCTTAATCTTAACTGATATGTTCTCCTTTTAAATATCCTAGTGTTTTCAAGTATGGCCTTCATGATCAGAGTTATGACCAAAAATTTTTTTAACAGAAAATTTTTTGTAAATATTTCACTTGGAGGTTTTCTAGCCATGAAAATGTTTTCCCTTTTTTGAAAGTTTTGTTTTTCAAAGTCCTAGAATTCAAAATTTACCTTTCTTTACTATGTTAAATTTCAGGATCCTATCATAACATCTTGGGTATTCTGTAGTTTCAACACTATATATGTCTAGTATAAAACTGGGAGTTTTCCACTTCCCCCTTTTGTATGTGAGCTGTTCTATTTAAGTTGATGATTTTCATCAACTCTGAAAAATTATCAGCTAATATTTCTTCAATATTTCTTCTATATTATTATTTATATTTTCTCCTTCTGGAATTCTGACTAAATAAATATAGGACAGTTTCATTTGCTCTTCATGTGTTTAATTCCTCTTTTACATCCCTATCTCATTGTGGATAATTTCTTAATATGTATCTTTTATCCAACCAGTTCTTTTCTCAGCTGTGCTAATCTGTCCATATCATTTTAATTTTAATTATTATATATTCATTTATATAATTTATAATTTATGTTTCATCTTGACTGTCATTTGCCTAAACTAATTTATCCAAAATATCCGTGACATCCGTGTATATGGATTAAGATATGTTACTATTCACTGCCTGTTGTTAACAACCTGGCTTCCTAAGTAAGCATATAAAATAAAAAATACTTTAAG
Source organism: Vulpes vulpes (assembly GCF_048418805.1). Lineage (NCBI taxonomy): Eukaryota > Metazoa > Chordata > Mammalia > Carnivora > Canidae > Vulpes > Vulpes vulpes. The sequence goes on from NC_132787.1 coordinate 83,116,471, forward strand.
GAAATGACAACAAATAATTTTTTTTAGTATTGTCCCATGCAATATTTTGGATATGCTTATACAAAAAGGTATTTGTTGCCTGTCTGAAATTTAAATTAAACTGAGTATCTCATATTTTTGTTAAGTCTGGCAATCTTAGGAAACGTTGAGGCACTGTGCTGAGTAATGTGACATTCTTTACTCATTAGCAATAAAATGAAAGACACACTTTGCCAGTTTGCAGTAATCGTGTATGGTACAATCTAGACATTTTTGTCAATAGTTATGTCCAAATTCTTTGTGAATCCTCTGATTCATGAGCATGGAAATGTTTGCCCAGGCTCTGGCTTTCTCCCAAATTGTATATGTATCACAAATCATGTGTAACCTGGAGGTATTCTCACACTTCTAAAAAGCTCACTTACCAGCTAAATGACTTGCTCCCAACAGTTTTGCAATGCAAGATTCAAATTAATACCTTAGAAACATGACAAATTATTACTTGTCATAGACCTTTCCAGCAGGTTGCAAACTGTCACAATCATAAATGTGAAAAGGATGTGATCATCATAGCAATGACTTTCGCACCATGTTTTGTTGAATTCTAGGGTTCCTCTGAAGTATTGCTAAGGCCACTGTGAGGGTAAAGTTCTCAGTTCCTGATTGAATCCAAATCTCTCATTTTTTATCTATTACATGTACTTGGTCAGAACAATACATTTCATTTTAATAAAGTCTTCTTCTGTTAAGAAATAATTTGAAAACCAATAATCTGGAAACATACAGGCTCTGATATAAGAAAATTTTGTCTTATCCTGGTTTGGGGACTTATCTTTTATGTAAACTTAGGCTGCTTTCTTAACTTCTCTAAACGTTTTCCCCAAATGAGAAAAAGAGATAATAACAGAACTTTCTTCATAGCTCTTTTTCTTTTTTCCTTTTTCTTTGATGGAAACACTTAACATGAGATCTATCCTCTTAACAAAATTTTAAGTGTACAATTCAGTGTTGTTAACTATAGGCACTATGCTGTAGAGCAGATCTCTAGAACTTATTCATCTTGCATACCTGAAATGTTATATGCAAAGAACAGTAACTCATTCTCTTTCCCTAGCCTCCAGCAACCACTATCTTATGAGTTTGACTACTTTAGATACCTCATATAAGAGCTGTGTTTATCTTTTATGGTTTATTTCACTTAACATAATATTGTTCAGATTCATCTATGTTGTTGCAAATGGCATGGTTTCCTTCTTTTCAAAGGTGAAATAATATCTTGCATGTTTGTGTATATATATGTATATGTATGTATATATATGTATATGTATATGTATATATATATATGTGTATATATATTTATCCATTCATCCATTGATAGATATTTAATTTGTTTCTATATCTTGGCTATTGTGAAGAGTGTTGCAATGAACATGAAAATGCAGATATCTCTTTGAGATCCTGCATTCAATTTATTTACATATATATACCCAGAAATGGGATTACTGGATCATATGGTATGAAAAAATGAGATAATTAACATAAAATGTTTAGTACAGCGACTGGTACATACTACACAAACAACAAATGTTAGCTATTATAATTATTATTTTATTTAAAAGTAATCTTCAGTTAATAATTATAGCTTCTGTTCTGGGTCAGTAACAAATATACTTTTTCTTGTGTAATCTTCACCCCCACATGTGGAAGATATGATTGCATTCTTATTACACAGGGGAGGAAACAGACTTGGGCAGCTCACTGAGCAGCAGTGTACATTGAGCTATAAGTGATCGACTAGAGTTCTGAACTTGGGTGTCCTGAGTCCAAGTATGATATTCTTTCTATTAAATCCAAACTGTCTCCTCCAAAGCCAACAAGAGCATGTTGATCATGATTTATAATACCATTTAAAATTTCAGATTTGTGCCTGGGTGGTTCAGTGACCGACTCTTGATTCTGGCTCAGGTCATGATCTCAGGGTCATGAGATTGAGCCTTAGGTCAGGCTCTGTGGTCAGTGGGGAGTCTGCTTGAGATTCTTTCTCTCTCCCTCTTGCTCAGCCTCTTTCTTCCCTCTCAAATAAATAATCCAAAAAATAAAAAAATTTCAGATTTGTGAATTTTGGAGTTTACATAAGACTTGCATTATTAAATAATTACCAGTGTTTTCTTTCTAAGAATCAATGTCAATATGATTAATATAAGTGATCAGAAGAATCTTTAAGGACCTTTGATTCAGGTACTTTCTGATTGCTTACTTCCTGGACTCCAGAGGACTGTGGTTTGCTGCATTAATTGATGTAGCCTTCAGGAGTGGAGGAAAGCCCCTGTCACCTCACCCTTTGAAGAATCTTGCGTTACTTTGCTATAATTATTTCTGTAGGTTAATAACATCAAAGAGCATTTTGCAGCAGATAAAACGAACTGCTTCTGATAAATATATCATTACAGCAAATCATACCAAGTAGGGCTTCCTTTCTATGCTGCCAAAATATGCAAATGACTTATTTTTTCCAAATGTTCCAAAAATTTTTATAATTAGCATACCAGCTTATCCCAGTCATCAGGAATGGTGACATAGAATTATCTCTCTAGAGATTTTTTTGTCTCCTTCTTGAACTGGCATCAATCTGAAGTATTTTTTCTTCGCCTAAATTTCCATTTTTCTATTTCCCAATAAGATACTAATGGAACATTGATAAAGCATCTCTTTTTAGTTTCTATTATATTGTTGCTCTTTGTGAAACAGCATTCTGTATCTGGCACTTTACATATTATTTCCCTTAATCTTTATTACAACCCAGCAAGGTAGGTCTTACTCTCTCTTAAAGAAAAGGACACTGAAGACAAGGGAGTTAAAACTGCCCACCTAAAGTTTCACTACCTGCAAATGAAAAAAGCTAGAATTGATTGCCAGGTTTTGTTAACTCTGAAGGTGAATTCCTTCCGGTTGTAAGCGCAAATAAACGCAAATCTCAAAATCTTAGCCTCCAAATATCATTCTTTAGAAATGATATACATAAAAAAAAAAGAAATGATATACATGATTATAGGCATATAGGAAGTCACTACTTAGGATGCAGTGGAAATCAATGCAATACATATGGTAATAGCTAACATTTACTGAGAGTTTATTATGTGCTAGGCATTGTGTAGCATTTTGCAGGTATTAACTAACTTAATACTCACAAAAACCTTTTAAGTGAGTAGGTTTTTATACCCAAATTATGGATGAGTAGGTAATTGCCACCCTCATAAACTTCCACATCTAGTAAGTGGGGGACCTCGGGTTTGACTTGCTTCTGTGTGAATAAAGGCCTCCTCTTAACCTTAGATGATGCAAAATCCCTAGTGATTTTGGTTCTAGTCACTCCTTTTCTTATTGAATACCTTGCCAGATTCTGAATCTGTGCCATATTTTGGATGCTGGCAGAAATTGTGTGCTGAGTTAATCTCAGGGGATTGATATCTAATTTCTTATTCAGATTTTCCTTGTATCTTCTGGAAGTGAGAGAGAACATCTTCCACACTAATTCTCTGTTAATTTAGTCAATTTGTTGCATGGGTTTGTAAATAATGCTTAGTTTTAGTTTAAAAAATGCATTTTTCTATCATTTAAAACAAATACCCTTGATTTTTCTTTTAGAAATATATGCTATTTACCAAATATTTCTGTTTATTTATATATATTATTTACATATTTGTTAAACCTCTCTGTGGGAGGGGCATCTGGGTGGCTCAGTCAGTTAAGCATCCAACTCTTGATTTCAGTTCAAGTCATGACCTCAGGGTTACAAGATCAAGCACTGTTTTGGGTTCTGCACTGGGTGTGGAGCCAGTTTGGGATTCTCTCTCTCCCTCTCCCTCTGTCTCTCTACTTGCATGTGCTCTCTTTTTTTCTCCTCGTCTCTAAAAAACAAAAACAAACAGAAGTCTCTCTGTGGGAAAACTTCTTTTATATCTTACACATTACTTACTTTTTAAAAACACATTTATTGTATCTGATATTAGTCTTTAATTTTTAAATTGAGTTATTAATTGACATATAGCATTATGTTAATTTCAGATGTACAACAAAAGTCTAGTTAACATCATCACTATGCATCACTATACATAGTTACATCACTATACATAATTACAAAATTTTTTTCTTGTGATGAGAACTTTTAAGATCTATTCTCTTAGAAACTTTCAATTATGCAATATAGTATTATTAACTATAGTCATAATGCTATGCATTAGATCCCCAGCACTTATTTACATTTTAAAATCAGGTATTTGTCATAATTGAAAAAAAAACCCATAGAGCATCAAATCTCTATCCTCTTATAAACCTATTTTCAATTACTTAAAATAATTCTCTTTTGTTATGGCCATTTAAAAAGTTTAAGTATCTTTTATTTATTTATGCATTAAATAATGTGCCAGGTATTTTTTTTTAAAAGATTTTATTCACTTATTTGAGAGAGAGCAAGCACATAAGTTGGGGAAGTAGCAGGCAGAAAGAGAAGGAAAAGCAGGCTCCCCGCTGAGCAGGGAGCCCAATAGGAGGCTTGATTCCAGGACTCCAAGACCATGACCCAAGAAGAAGGCAGATGCTTAACTGACTGAGCCATCCAGGTGCCGCTATGCCAGGTACTTTTAAGTGAGCTTTTAACAGCATGATCTACGCCTGATGTTTCCACTGTGCTTGTGCCTGTCCTCATCTGGGGACCAATACAACATCAAAAGAGAACAGGGTATAGATCACCAACCCATAAGGCACCTCTGTTGTTAAGCCAGCCACTCTTTCCATTCTCTCTTCTCCTGTAACTTAAGTTCCACTGAAGAACAAATGTGGCACTGAGAGATGTCATGTGTAGCCTGAAGCAATGTGTGATGTCCAGATACTAGTGGGAGGTCTTGATGTTTCTGTGTTGCTATGATGAGTCTGGGAAATCTCTGCAAAGAAGGGATCAGGGTCCCTGGCTTCAGGGCCAAAGTGGAGATGATATCCATAAAGCATGGAGAGGCTCTCTTCTCAGGTTGGCATTACAATTTATCATCTATTGAGGTAACTTTGAGTTATACACTATTGAGATCAAAAGGAGGTGCTACTCATAATCATGCCCCTATGGCAGGTTTAGACTGGACTCCCATGGAATATTTCCCCAAAATGTTCTTGTTCACTATTCTGTCTACTTTTCTAAAATTCCTTATCTTTTGAATCTATTCCCAATGATCAAGGGAGTTTGTAAGGGCAAGGTTTTTGTTTATATGAAAATATCAGAAAAATAATAGTAACTCTTATTTATATAGTATTTTTGTAGATTGGCAGGCACTATTCCAAGTAATATACACACATTGACTCATTTAATCTTCAGCACAACAACATATAACAGATGGGCAAATATAGGTACAGGAATGGTAGTGGCTGCCCAAGGCACACGGTGATTAAGGGGAGATGCTGGGATTTGAAACAAGGCAGGCTGTTCTCTTAACCATTACACCATATAGCATCACATATTTATTTATTAACACTAATTGAATGCATTAAAATCAGTTCATAATGTCTCCAGATTGTAAAAGGATAAACCTAATAGAGTCTAGTTTATTATTATAGCACCAATAATTCACTCATCCATTTAGCAAATATTTATTGAACTTCTGCTGTGGGCTTGTCACCATGTAAGATATAGATGGTGTAAAACAGACAGGATTCCTGATTTCATGGAACATTCAGCCTTTCTAGAACCACAGACTTTTACAAAGTGATTGTAAGAAAGGAAGCATGATATTTGAAGTGATAAGGATGTTCCAGGGTGCAGAGGACCTAACCATGTTTATATAATAGGGATGGCTTCTTTGAGGAGGCAACATTCCTACTGAGACCTGCAGGGTGAATACAAGTTATTCAGGCAAAAGGCAAGGGAAGTGTGTTCCTGGGTGGAAGTAGCAGAAATGGGGCAGCCATAGAGAGGGAGACATGAGAGACTTCTAACTCTGGGAAATGAACAAAGGGTTACAGAAAGAGATGTGGGCGGGAGATTGGGGTAACTGGGTGATGGACACTGAGGAGGATGGGATGAGCACTGGGTGTTATACTATATGTTGGCATATGGAACTTCAATTAAAAAAGGAACCATCTGGAGCCTGTAGAGAAGATTCAATGTGCAGAAAAAACAAAGTGGGGCTGAAGAGCTAAGCAGGACAGATCAGGGACAGTTTTGAAGCTATGTTGGAGTTTCCTCTCTACCTCAAGGGCAAAGGGAGCCCATAAGAAAGATTTAAAAACTGGGAGTGATATGATTATATCTGCATTGTAGAAAGAATGTTCTGACTACCATATGGATAATAATTTGAAAGTATGTGTATGTGGAGGGTCAAAAACTAGAGGAAGGGAGGCCAGTTAGGAGGCTATACCCCAGGAACAATGGTGGCCAGGTCTAAGTGTTCATGGAAATGGAAACAATTGGACAGATTTAAGTCACAAATAAAAGGTAAAATCAGTAGGACTTACTAATTGGCTGGATGTGAGGATGAAGAGTTGAGGGTCAAATGTTTCTGGCTCTGTCAGAGGATAATATGGTTATGCCCTGTACTGAGTTGGAGAACCTTGGATATATGCATAGGCCATGGAGGAAAGATGATGATAATGGCATTGTATGAGTATGCTGAGCTTTATGTGCCCTGAGACATTTAAAGGAAGATGGTAAGAGCCTACAACAATGCACCTAGGATATAGTAGGTGCTCAATAAATACTGTTAAATTGAATGAATACATGACAGACAATGGGGTCTATGTGTTTTAAGCTTAAGGTCAGGCTTACAGAGATAAAGACAAAAAATATAAAATATTAGCATATAGATGACAACTGAGGCCAAAGCAGTTCTGGAACTGGGAGCATGAAGAGTGAAAAGAGCAAAAGGCTTAGGACTGGGCTTTGGGCAGTGCCAGCATTCAAGCAGTAGCCTAAGGAAGAAGAGGCTATAAAAGGGAAGCAGCCAGTGAGGCAGGAGAAAGATCACAGGAGTGCTGTGCCATGGAAGCAAAAGGAATGGTCTACGTTCAGAGGTTAAAAAATCAAATGCCTCAAAGAGATCAGGTGGCATAAATACTAACAAAGATCTCTTGGGTTTAAAAATAAAGAAGACATTGGTGATCCAGTGACATGAGAAAGTACTGAGGGCTGAAGCCAGATGGGAGTAGTTTGAGGAATAACTAAAGAGTAGAAAATAAGGACAGCAAATATGAAAAACTTGTCAGAGAATATTGGCAGTGCTGGAAGAACAGATAACAACAACAACAACAACAGCAAAAGAACAATAAAAAGAACACTATGCCTCATTTCCTTTTCCTTCTCCCTTCCTGAAGAATTCAATCCTAAAACCATTAGGTGGTGGGACAAAGCAAGAGAGCTGTGCACACAGATGGCTGGTTGGTATGGGACATTAGAGACTAAGCAGGATGAGTGTGCTCACGTGGGGGAAAGGCCAATGTGAAGTGTTACACATTTGATCAACCTTCCTGTGTGCAACCAATCACCCATCACATGGCCACCCTGTCCTCTCTCTTAATGCTGTCCTTATATCCCATTTAGCTCCTGTCCTATACCCCATGCTGAGCTTTCCCCAGTGTGGACACTCTGCTCATCCAGCTTGGGCTCTGATCTCGCTCACCAAGCAATATCTCTGCATGGACAGTATGTTCATCTTGCCATGCTGTGACCCCCATTCATGGATGCCCTTCCCACCTCATTTGGGTTCTAGTAACTCCCATTGGGCCTTCCCTTAGATTCTGAAATTGCTGCTAGAATATCCTCACATACAGATACTGTCCTGGCTAAGTTTATGTATCACCTTGATTTGGTCATGGGGTACCCAGATATTTGGTTAAAATTTATTTTGGTGTGTGCCTGTGAGTGTAGTTATAGATGAGATTAACATTTGAATTTGCAGACTAAATAAAGCAGATTGCCTTCCCCATTGTGGGTGGGCCTCATCCAACTCATCAAAGGTCTGAACAGAGTATGAATAAGAAAGAATTTTTGCTTTCTGCCTGTATTTGAGCTGGGACATTGGTCCTCTTGTCCAAGATTGGCCAAGACTTGGTCTCAGACTCAGATTAGAATTTATATCATCAGCTTTCCTAGGTCTCCAGCTTACTGACAGTAGATCCTAGATTTCTCAGCCTCAGTAATCATATAGTAAATCTCTCTCTCTCTCTCTCTCACCTATTGATTCTGTTTTCCTGGAAAATTCAGACTAATCTGGCCCCCTTCACTCTGCTTAGGCTCCAATAGCACATGCCAGCTCATTCTTCTGCTCAGTTATCCTGTTTACTAGCACCTGCTCCCACCCCCGCCCCCCCACCCCAGTCTTCTGACTTGTGCTTAGGATATCTCAAACTGGGCCTTTCCTTTGTGTGGATACACTCCTCACTCTGCTTGGGCTCCTCCATCCCACACTAGCCATGCTTCCCTGTAGATAGCTTTCTTGCTTTCCCCTATCCAATGGCTTTAGGACTTAATTATTCAGGAAGAGAGAAAGGGGGGAAAAAAGGAAGGAAAAACTTACATTATTTTTATTGATCTTATTTTTGACTATCTCTTCTTTCATAGCCAATCTCCTCTTATAAGCTATTCATATTTGATGTAAATGTGTGCGCATCTGTGTATGCTTGTGTATATGCACTAAGATATATACTTTCACTCTTCTCTTCACTGAAAAGGTCTTGGAATAGCTTCCTATACTCTATAGCAAGGAACATACCCAGAGCCCACATCCTGGCTTCCAAATACCATTTTCCACCGAAAGGTCTCAAAGGCACCACATCTCCATGAAAAAAATGGCTGACTCCAGAGCTGGGACAAGAAAAATACATGAGCCTGGAATACTAGTAATACTAGTAAATACTTTTTGTACTAGAAAGTAAGGAAGTACTAAAAGATGATAGGACACATCAAAATGACATATTTTGGCTCTTTCCAGGCAAATTTTGAACTCTTTGAGCCTCGAAATAAATAATCATTGAATAAAATAAATCATGAATCCATACTGATATACATAAACAAAGGAGTAAGTTGAAACTTTGATGAAAAAAAAGGATGTTTACATAGTTTTAAAATACCTCTTCCACATAATCCTTTCCCACAAAATGTGTATTAATAAGGGAAAAAAGATAAGTTCACTGTGAAAAAAGCCTGGTGGATACGATCCCTAGCAAGTGATCAAAGTTCACATCATCAGTGGGACAAACAAAAATCACACATCACCTAAGAGGCTGCTAGAACGAATGCACCATCACTCCTGTGATAATCCTGACAAAGACTCCTAACCAGAACCTAATCATGAGAAACAACAAACAAAGTGAAACTGATGGACATGTCACAAAATAACTGCCATTTAATCTTCAAATGTGTCAATGTCATATAAGTTGAAGAAAAGCTGAGGAACTCTTCCAGAGCAAAGGAGATTAAAGACACATAACGACTAAATGTAATGTGTGAGTCTGACCTGGATCATTTTGCTATTTGGAAATCCTTGAAAGGTTGAGGAGTAGGTAGTAGTAATGAATCAGTGTCAATTTCCTGATTTTATTGTTGTTTTGGAAAGTGTCTTTGTTTATAGGAAATAGACACTAAAGTATTAGGGAAAGATTGGGCATAAGTCTGAACTTAATAGTTCAAGGAAAAAATATTCTTTGTCCTGTGCTTGTGGCTTTCCTCTAAAGTTTCAAAAGCAACCAACCCCCTCTGACACACACACTAATACGAAAATCACACCATCATGTGAATGACTCTTCAGAGTTTTCATTGTAACTCTCTATATTAATTAATCCTTATAAAAATACAGTGACGTATGATGATGGGTATTATTAATTTCATATTTTAAACAAGGATCCATGGTGAAGAGAAGTTAAATGCCAAAGATCATGCAGGTAGTATATAGTCAAGCATGCGAGTAGTAGGTGGAAAGAGAGGAGAGACAAAGTTCTGGGGCACAGGGTGATTTTTTAGGGAAAACTGGTGCAGGTGAAGGTGTTATGATTAGAGTGGGGTGGCTTGACAGTATCAGGATAGAAGGAAGGTAGATACACTTTGAGAGGAAGAGACAGAAAGAAGAATAATCACCAGCTTAGAGAAATTATGTAACTTACATCACCTAGCTAGAAAGAGTGAGCTGGGCTCAAGGGGTGTTCTTTGACTTCACATTTCACAGCCTTCAGTTTGTCAATTAGAGAGGCCTTGATAATTCTGAAAAGTTGGCTTAGTAGAAAGATAATGGGAGCCTTGTAAAAAGGCTAATGGGAGAGTGATGTGTAGGAAGATGGAGAATTGGATTGTTTTCTCTTTGGTTGTAGAGTGTAAAGGGGGAGAGATGAGGCAAAAACCTGGAGAGGTGAGGTGACAGAATTAATGGAACATCTTTTTCTTAAAATGGTAGAATCCTGAATAGATCTGCACACAAGAAGCAAAGATCAGTGAAAAGGAAAGCACAAAGATACAAGAGAGCAGTAGGTAGGGGTTACATCACAAAGGGCTCTGAATGCTTTCTTAGGAAGCCTGATTTTAAGTCCATGAGTGACTGGCAGTCACTTGAAACCAGTGGAGGCCATATTTAGGTCATGGAGTAGAATGGTTAAGAGCTTGGACTATGAAGTCAGGCTGCCTGGATCCGTACTCTGGTTATGACATGTTTTGACATGGTATTGGGCAAGCAACTTAATTTCTCTGCCTTGACTTCTTATCCTTAACATGGAAGATCATAAAAACACCTACCAAGGGTTACATGAATTAATACATGCAGGAACCCTAAAAAGTGCTTGACACGTGGGAACACTCAATAAATGTTAACTATTATTATTTTTGTTGGGCTAATGTGTGGAGGTCTGAAAATCTTTTTTCAACAGTTGATGTGAGATAATGAACACTTGAACCACGGTTGTGGTAGAAGGCTTCCATGAAGAGGATAAATTTGAAACGTATGAGTAGCTAAACATGGCAAGACATGGTACCTGATTAAAGGTTTGGAGTATGGGAGAAGATTTGCAGAACTGGATGGATGATGTTGCCATGGTAACATGGAAAATGATGAACTGAAGATTGCTAATTCAGTTTGGGGTGCATTAAGACTGAAGTGCCGTATCCATATAGGTATAGATGCCCCACGAGGTTGGGTATATGAACCTGAATTGCTAGAGAGTAGTGGTTAGGTGTAACCTACACCTAAACCATGAGACTGGACGAAGAAGTTGGGCAGAAAGCAGTGTCGAACTGCTGAGGGATTTGTGGTAGGTTTGGCACAGATTTTGTCTAAAACTCAGGAATAAACTCAAGAGAGCCAAGTAGGGGCCTCCTGTGGGTTAGGATGGGGTAGGCCTCCAATGTGGGTCAAGGGAAGGACATCGTGCTCCAATTCAGATGGTAAAGTGGCCCTGCTAATGATGAGGAAGTTCTTCATGACACCGTGGGCATTTTCGGAAAGTCGGATGCAACTTCCACCAGGCCGTCCCAAACACTAAACCTTTATAGTTGATTACGTTCACACACGAAGGCCATAGTGTTTTCTATTGAAACATTTTGCCCAAAGTTAAACAGAAAGTCAGAGGGCAGAACTGTTTCTGCGAGCAGCATGGTTGCTGTCTGATCCTATCTTTGGTTGGTTGTTATGCCTCAAAAGTCCTGGCGAGCCACCTCTACGTGGCACTGTGCCTCCCTAGCAGATGGGAATGAGTGTAGTTATTCAGTGATTTGGTATGTGCATCAATTTTAATGATCAAAATAGGATTTTCTGTGCAGAGTGTCTAGGCATGAGGTTAAAAGGATAAAATGCCATTATATCTCCAGCGCGGAAATGGATTAGTGCTGAAAAGTTAACAATTGCTTATGCAAGTTAAAAGTTTGTTGAATTTCACTCGGGATTTGTGTTCATCTGGGAACTTATGATAATGAAGCCTTTCAGTCCCAGTTTGGATCTCTGGAGGAAGAACACATACAAATTCATTTAATAACTCAGACTGACTTTGATCTCTGAACAGATGAATCAGGTGCAAAAAAAGTGGAATGTAGATCTTTGTGTGTGGCTCATATCACATTGCTTTTGCAGAAGACGTCACAATTTTGGAGTCATAAATGTATCTCTATAGTTAAGTTCTGGCAATCTAATTTATAGCACGGTGACTATAATTAGTAATATGGTCTTGTATGCTTGAAATTTGCTGAGAGAGTAGATCTTAAGTATTCTTACCAGACACACACAGAAATGGGACTATGTGAGATGATGGGTGTGTTAACCAACTTGATTGTGATCATCATTTCACAATGTATGCATCTACCAAAACATCACATTGTATCCCTTAAGTATATATAATTTTTACTTGTCAAGTACACCTCAATATATTTGGAAAGATGAAATAAAGATAAGAGGAAATGCAAAATTAAAGGCAATGTATCAACAACTTCAGTATGTAATATATTTTAAAGCTTAAATTACATAAAGAATAATAAAAATTTTACCCCAGGGTCAGAATTGTATGACCATGTGTATACATTCAAAGGAAATTATAATTATAGGAAAAAGTGTTCTCTCTATTACATTAAATTTGGTTAAAATTATTTTCTGCATAAGGTTTATATATATATAGTATATATACATACATATCTCCCCAGTATATATGTATATAATATATAATTATAATTTGTGGTAGTATACTTCAGTTTTCTATTATCCTGTAAAAAAACTATTCCAAAATTTCGGGCTTGACATAATTATTTATTTTGTTCATGACTTTGGGGTCAGGAATTGAAGAAGGACTCTGCTGGATGGTTTGTCTCTGCCACATGTAGTGTTCACTGGGGTGGTTGGGGCTGGAAGATCCATTTCCAAGCTGCCATCTTTACTCATGTGTGGTGCTTTAGTGCCCCTTAGCACTTTTCTTTCTGTCTCTCGATTTCTCTTTCTCATTCTCTCTTTCATCACATGGTGTCTCATCTTTCAGTGCCTTTCTATAAGGCTTGGGCTTTTCACAGCATGGTGACCTCAGGGTAGTTTTGTGGTATAAAGAAGGAAGAAGCAAATGATTGAAGACTAGTTAAAGGTTATGCCTGCACTTTGCACATCATCAGTTCTTATGTATTTTATTGGTTAAAGCAGACAGACAGCCTACTAGATTCAAGAGGGTAGAGAAATAAATTCTACCTCTTGATGGGGATATGGCAAGAAAAGACCATGTGTGAGTGCCATTGTTTCCATTAGCATTAAAATATACAATAAGATGGATGCCTGGGTGGTTCAGTGGTTGAGTCTGACTTCAAGGCTCAGGGCGTGATCCTGTAGTCTTGCATCTGCTTCTCCCTCTGCCTGAGTCGCTGCCTCTCTCTCTGTTCACTCATGAATAAATAAATAAAATATTTTTTTAAAAGTAAAATATACAATAATCCACATAGCAGAACCAAGGAGACACTGCAAGGATTCCAGTGCTTTCCAAAGTGTGGTATGCAGAATGCCTGCATTAGAAACACTTGGAGAGGGGGTGATGTTAATATGTAGAATGAACCTTATTCTTGATTTTCTGGATAAGAATCAGAATCTCTGTGGGACTCTGTGGCTTTAAATATGGCCTCCACGTGATTGTTAAGTGTGCTAAAACTAGTACTATTTCTGAACATAGCTCTGGAGACATAAAGACCTGATTCAAATTTGACTGCCACCATCTAGCTGTGTGGCCTTGGGAGTGACATCATTCTCTCAGCAATGATTTCCTCATCTTTAAATTGTGTCCAGTGATAGCATCTGCTTCATCATGTTGCTTCTGAAATAAATATACACCATCTATGAACTCTATAGCATAGTGTCTGAGACATTGTCAGTATCTTAATAACAAAGGTTTAGTGATTGGTGAGTTTCAATCCTGAAACAGATGATGACTTTTGAGTGTATTGTGAGGCTTTACCCACGGAATGGGCCGTACCTGAATTGTGGCCACAGTTAATATTGGTGTGCCAATATGCCAATGACCCATGTACATTCTCAAATTAGAAGCTATCAGATGAACAAAGGTGGACCTTCCTGTATGTCTAGGAAGTTAAAGGGATTCATGTATAATAAAGAACTGATTAAACAGACAGCAGCACATTAGCTCACAATAACCCTGGAATTGTTTTAAAAACAGTTCAGTGAAATGGTGGATATAGTTTGGGCAGTAAGACATTCTTGGCATTCCATGACTGGGTGAATTTCAAATATGGGTTGATATGGCCCCAATGACCTCAAGGCCTGCTATTACCTGGTAGTGGGAATGAGGAATTTGATAGGAGTAAATAGAGGGCTGATCTGGCAACTGGATGAACAAAGAAACTAAAGGCTCAATATCATACATTTATTAACAGTTTTGTTATTATAAAATTATAATTAAAAACATTAACCATAAACAAAAAACATTAACCACGAACAATTGTGAATACACTACAGGAAGGCTAAGTTGTTCCTGAAAAGTTTCAGGCGTAGAATGTCAACAAAACCTGTAGAAAAAATGTGTTTGATTCTGTTCTAGGTGTCAGATGTAATCGATAAGAGACTGTAGCATCTGAAAAATGGGCACTGTATGTTTGTGACAGTGAAGGAAGACAAGAGTGTTCAGAAGATGAAAAGCAACCAGGTTCTGTTTCTTGTCCCTGAAGAGCTCCCAAAGTGAGGTTCTTTTTTAAAAGTCAACATACTTGAAATCCCGTACTTAAATGTGTTTTATATAGCTCAGAACAAAATGAGAAATGGTCCTGGGAGAGGTTCACTGAGGATGATAGACTGAATTTTTACATGCCCTGTGAATTTTCTGTGTGCTGTCTGTCCCTTTAGAAAAAACTCCTCTCATTTATGCAAAAAAATGTTCTTCTGAAGCACTCAAGGCTTTATGGCTGACACTGATCTATGTTTACTTATTGAATCAAGTTCCAAAGCATTCCTAATTATCTAATTTCTATCTCCATACATTCCCTTATTGTTTTCTTCTCCTCCTCTTTCTTTGTCTAACTTTCTAAAACCTTTCATTGTATTTGTTCCTTTATCTTTTCTATCCATTCTGTCGTGATGTCCGCCCACCCAACTGATCCAATATTGACTCTTGGTAATGATGACAATCCAACAACTACAGCAATAATGACACAATTCACTAATCTTTGGTGAGCATTTGCTCTGTGTCAAATGTTCCTACTTCCTTCCTTCCTTTTCGCTCATCCCAAGTATGGACACTTTGGTCTTATATTTTCAATAGTGCATATAAATTTGCCTGTTTTTGTTATGTATCATAACCTCATCAGAGCCATGAACACAAATCATGAGCGTACTCCAACATTCTTTTCCAGTATTCAGAATGTGGGAAGAGGAAGCCATCTTGCAACAAAGATCAAGTACATTCACTGTGTACACACTTAATCTGAGGCCTCATAATCTAACAGAATCTACTAATTCATTCTTTCATTCATTGTTAATATCCTGCAACCAAGAGAGGGGCAAATTTTTTTCTTTGGCTTCTGTCCTGCATAATCAAGGGATTGCAATAGTTACCTAGATAACACAAAGCACCTTTTCTAGACTCACTTGAGGCTGAGATAAGCTCACTTCATGCCCGTAAAAGTGGAAGTCCAAACAGTTACAGGGTGAAGTGGCCTCAATGAACACTTGAGCAAAGAGCTCTCTGACTGCCTGTTTGCCATCTCCTGCCCCCCCACCCCCCGGGGTTGGGAATTTGTGGAGCAGCAGCTGGGCAGGGAGACACCCTTCTTTTGTGCTATGTGCATGACTGTGGTTGTTTCCATTACTAAATTCAGCCAGAACAACTTAATATTATACTGGTGTGCAAATTGCCGAAGTGAGAAGAACTTTGTTTCCCTTTGAGGGAGTCCATCCTTGATATTTCTTTTATGCCTGATATTTTTATGAAATCATCGTAGAGCTCAACCGTCAAAGTATATCCCCGGGAAATACATTAGATCTCTTCTGTGCAAGGAAGAATTATGGGACTAACAAGAGGTTTTTGTTTTATCAAATCTTTAGAAGCTGATACAGAGGAGGAAATATTTTCAGCAATTTTTTGAGAATGGTAAAATTAAGCCGGTTTAAAGAGTTGTATTTTCTGTGCTATTGCATGAGCACAACCCACTTCTCCATGAAACTTTTATCTTAGCTGTCAGGACGAAGACATAAGCACGACTCTGGCAATTTGTATTCCAGGCAGACACATCAATTCATCTCTAAAACGTCAGAAAATGGAAGGAAGCTGCAATGAAGGTGGCTTGAATGAAATGAACAAGAAACTGCGTGGGATGCCTCATAACACAGCTTTGGTCAGGACCAACCATTGCCGTAATTGATCCCTTGGGAGGCTGAAAGAACCTTGGCCTCAGAGGGAAAGGAAGGAAGAAGGGAGATGCAAATTCACATGATTTATGTCAGGTGTTTTCCACCTGTTATTTTGACTCTAGCTAATGGAACCAATAGTCTCATCTAAAATTTACACTGGGTGAAGTCACATTACTACTAAGTGGGAGGAAGCAGGATTTGAACCTGCATCTGTCTCTTATGCTTGTTTATTTTGCCTCTTGCTGCTTCACTGAGAAACTACATGCTTTGAATTTCTTTCTTAATTGGAGTTACTAACAATACTGAGGCTTTTTTTTTCTAGCTCCAACTCAAGCCTAGAGAAGTTCTCACCTATCTTTTTATGTGTGTATGTGAGCCAGTGTACCAAGCTTACACATTATTAAACATTTAAACTATGCTATATCTTCTCTAATTTTGCTAACCCATATAAACATGAACTTTCTTTCTTCCTGTATTTCTAGACCTGATAATTATTCTTCTACACAACTTTCACATGTTTTAAAGGCATTACTGGAGGGAGTAGTTTAGTTATTTTTTTTAGGTGTTTTATTTGTTTCATCAGAAATTCCCATCTAGACCTGGAGGGTATTATGCTAAGTGAAATACATCAGAGTGAGAAAGGAAATACTATAGGATTTCACTCACACGTGGAATCTAAAGAAACAAAAGAATAAACAAACAAAAAGCAGAATCAGACCTATAAATACAGAGAACAAACTGATGGTTGCCAGAGGGAAGGGGACTGGGGGAATGGACCAAATGGGTGAACAAGGGTGGGAGATATGAGCTTCCATTTATGGAATGAATGAGTCATGGGAATAAAAGGCAAAGTGTAGGGAATATATCCAATGATAGTGTAATAGTGTTGCATGGTGACAGATGGTAGCTATACTTGTGGTGAGCACAGCATAATCTATGAAGTTGAATCGCTGGGCTGTATACCTGAAACTAATGTCACACTGTGTGTCAACTATATGTAAAGAAAAAATTTTAAAAATTTCCCATCTATTGGAAACTTGACTGTCCTATCAAGTCCTGCAGAAACTGGTAGCTTGCCTAAGCAGCCCTCTGTTCTCATGTCAGCATGGAGTTTCTACTCTTAAAACAAGGCTCTTCATTTTGGTCCCCTCTGATTCATGATGTAACAGCTCAAATAAAGAAGTGCAGCCATCCACTGGAATCTGTGCCAGCTCCTATCCATATCTTGTGGTTACTCTATAATGATGCCCTGTCACTTAAAGGGGGATTTTGCATGAGTGCATCATATAACTGAATTACCGTGTTGCAAACAGCTTATTTTCTCCAGATCCATAGTCCAGAAAAATGACACAATAAATGACATATTAGATGCCTTTTGTACCTTGACTTCATTTTTGGCTTTGCCACAGCTTGCATATGATTACAGATGGTAGAAAATTAAAGTGTCCAGCCTTCGATTTTTTTGACGATTACCATCTTACTTGTGCAGAAAGGGGCTTACCAAGAAACCAGTTCTGGAAATTCCTTCTTCTCTCTTCTGCATGTCAGAAGAATGAATCTAGGATCTGGGAGTTAATCTTCAGGGCTGAGAAAACCAGGGCAGCTAACTCAGTTTACATCGCCCATGGATTTTGGGTTCTTTTGCAGCACCTGAGTCCAAAGCTGTGGATGAGTTAATATTAAAAATATGGTGTGATCTGTCAGCCTATGTTGTGATAAACTGCTATTGGAGGAACTGACAAGCACTGTGAAAGCTTCATTTCAGAATAAATTCCAGTGACGCTTCTCTATTTTAGCAATTCAGCATTTGGCATTTGGACTCAACTGCACACTTAACCCTCTGCTCTTTATATTTCTCTGTTTGTGTGTATTGATGTTGTTTCTATTAGGAAATCATCATCATCAAATTTTTATGTCTAGAGGAGACCTTCTTTTTGCTTCTTCATCATTTCAAACTCACAGATGGGCAGATTCAGAATCAAGGGAACAATGTGCCGTGCTTGCCTTCTCTCTTTTCTTTAGAAGTGAGCTAGCTGTGGTTTGTATCTATTGCTTCTCCATCAGTGGTAACAGAAGTACAACATGAAAAATGCTAATAAATGTTTGTTTTCAGAAAGATTCCTTAAAAGTCAGTTTCTTATAATATCCATAGGACATCACTCCGTGGCTTCCAGCAATAAACTTGCTGCTTTTCAAAAACACTTTATAATCTGATTTCTAGTCCTTCTTTAGCACTTAGCACTTCTTTCCGAGCCCCCCAATACTCAAGTTCAGTATTTGCCTGGTCATTGTCATAGCTCCCTACACCTCACCCCTCATCAATACTAGTCCATTTTCTCTTTTTGAGAAACAAATCTGATCACAGTAGTCCCCTGACTGAAATACTCAAATATCCACTTTGCCTATAAGATATATTGTGAACTTCATAGCCTGACACTCATCTTCTGACCACAACTGGTGTCTTTCTCTGATTGTTTTATTTGTATTTTTTAATGTCATTATACTTTGGTGGCTCTTAGAAATGCGTGCAGTCTAAAAAGCTAAAGATGAAAGAAGAAAGGGATCAAGTCAAAGGGATTATGATATCTTATTTCCCTTTTTGTTTTGCCAAATTGATGAAATTGTCCTGTCAAAAGCGGTATGAAAATCATTGCTGTATTGATAGAGGCAGCCAAAGGAAATTTTACATGAGTGCGCTGTAATTAAATAGATATGAGGATTTACTCGCCCATTTTCCCTTCTCAATTCATGTTTTCTGTCTTGGAATCTATTGATGGTATAGCATACTTTACATGCAAATGTTTACATTTTTATTAGGATAATGTCAGCATTATTGTGCAGGCATTACTTTTCTAGCATATGAGAAAATGTATTTTAAAACTTGAGAAGCTTAAAAACAATTTAGGCTGTCTATTCTTTCTCTAGTCTGGGTTAAGCCAGAACTAGAAATTAGATCAGACTAGTTGGTTCTGATATAGAAGCAGGGAAAAGTAAGACACAGCATTTAATGGACGGTGTAATCCATTCGGAGCAGAGAATTTTTTTATATGTATATTTTTATTGGGGTTCTATTTGCCAACATATAGTATAACAGCCAGTGCTCATCCCGTCAAGTGCCCACCTCAGTGTCTGTCACCCAGTCACCCCATCCCCCTGCCTACCTCCCCTTCCACTACCCCCTGTTCATTTCCCAGAGTTAGGAGTCTCTCATGTTTTGTCACCCTCTCTGATGTTTTCCATTCATTTTCTCTCCTTTCCCCTAGAATCCCTTCCACTATTTTTTATATTCCCCGTATGAGTGAAACCATATAATGATTGTCATTCTCCGGCTGACTTACTTCACTCAGCATAATACCCTTCAGTTCCATCCACGTCGAAGCAAATGTTGGGTATGCATCATTTCTAATGGCTGAGTAATATTCCATTGTGTGTGTGTGTATTTATATATATATATATATCATATCTTCTTTATCTATCTTTTGATGGACACTGAGGCTCCTTCCACAGTTTGGCTATTGTGACATTTCTGCTATAAACATTGGGGTGCAGGTGTCTTGACTTTTCACTGTATCTGTATTTTTGGGGTAAATTCCCAGTAGTGCAATCAGAGCAGAGAATTTTAAGTAGTGGTAACAGCATAAGCAAATACATGAAAATTTAAAGACCATTATTTAAAGTATGATGAATAAAAATGTTTGGGTAAAAAGGAATTATGTCCAGAACCAGAAAGCAATATGGGCAGAAATGGTCTTGAGAATTTAGCATAGAAGATCTGAAATGCTGGACTAAGAAGGAGTCTGAAGGTGACTCAGCGAGCAATGAGCTTTTGGAAGATTTTCTACAAATTGAGTTCGTATCCCTGTAGATACAAGTGGAGATGTTTGGTAGAATGCTGGGTATCTGGGTTTGTTCTGAAGCTACTCCTTTCCAGGTTCAATTGAAAATTTTCAAGGTCTCCATTTTTTAATTGTGGGACCCTCCACTTTGGAGAGAAATGGAAACTGTCAGTTTAGACTCCTGAATGAACACGCTTGGTAATGAAATGATACAAGTTCAAATCCCACCTGCGAGGACACACCTGTGTGACTTTGCCAGTGATCTTATCTATGTTTCCACTCATAAAATTAATGAGTAGGAATGATGTGCATGGGATATGTGAACAGATCACAGTTTTACAACTGAGGGGCTTGCACAGTCTGAGAAGCAGGGTCAGAGGCTTCCCTAGAGCTTTCTTAGGTAAGCAGACAAAGAGCCTTTAGAAGTAGGAATATTCAAGAAGAGGAGATCATCAGTGAAAGGCTGGGCAGTAACCATATTTAGTACCTTGGCAGCATTTATAATATGTACTGTATTACTTGGTTATCATAATGAAAACAACGACTACTGTGTTGAAAATATGAAAGTTGCAGAATAGTATTAAAAAATAATTTGCAACCCAACCATCCAGTGATAATCATTATTAGCATTTTGATGTATATACAGACAAGCTTTTTTTTCCCCTAGGCATTGCATATTCTACTCCTGTTCATACATGTAACCTGCCTTCTTAAAAATGTACAAGAGTACTCTCTGCAAGTCAGAACATCTTTTTTCTCTTTCAGAAATAAGTGAAAGACAATCTGAGTTCAGCTTACATCCAGCATAGGCAACTAAAGGTAAAATGGCATATGATTGCCATTTTGAATATTTAGTCAAAATTTTACCTTATTATAAAACCACAGGCTGGGGCCATGCCGACTGCACTGATATAAATCATGCTGTGATAAACATACATTCTTTTGTATATTTATCTGCTTCCTTAGAATGACTTCACAGAAGTAGAATTTTTAGGTCAAAAAGTTGTGAATAATTTTAAGGATGTTAATGAATATTTTCACATTGTCCCCCAGGGGTTTTTTTACATATAATTTATATTCCCCTGTTTCCCATGTGCAGGTCAGTTTTGAAATTTGGGGGATAATGATTTCCTGGATTATTTGATTAATAAATTCTGTGGATGTACAATGGCACTAGAATGAATTAAGTATCAGATTGGGCTGTTTGCTGTGGTTTCATGTATATTGTCACTCCCCTTGATATTTTAGAAATATTTAAGCCCGTGCTTAAGAGATGATAAATAGCTTGTATCATATCCTTTGATTATGCATAAAACATTTATTATAACTCCTGAAGGTATTGGAAAAATTAGCAAAGCATATGAAAATACTTAATCTGACTAGTTAGACATTTATAATATAAGAGGTACTTTTTGTGTGTTTATTAAAGTGGAATCAGATTTCAGAACTCTCAATAATTTAAATGAAATGTTTCCATGGAAGAGACCATATGCTACCATCTGAATTTTGTATGTTTTATTAATTCACGGAGGAAAATATCTTAAGAGCTACAGGCAAACGTAGTCAAATTTAACTGAAGCATTTATTTTGTCGAGTCATTCAAGGGATATGTCCTTATGGGTGCAAAATAAATATTGTTGAATTAACATTTTTAAATCCATAAAGGACCCAAAAGGGCAAGACCCATTTTCAAAATTGAAAATGGAATACAAGCAGAGCTCACTCTCTTTACAAAACAATAGATTCTATAGGGATGTGATTAACTCTTAGAAGCTTTTTTTCTTTTTATGTGATATTAGCTACAGACTGGTCCATTTGTTAAGAATACCTCATGACTGAATGATGAATTTGTTCAGACAACAGGTTGTACCATTCAAGTATCACAAACACACGGGAAATTCCTATAGTATCTGAGAGAGCAAAGAAATACTTTCCTTCTTTTCTTTGTCAACATTTGGCAACAGAGTTTCTGGGGGTTGTGTTTAGTGTAGGGAGTCTCATTTGTTTAATTACTACTGGATTTTAAACAACTATCACATGCCTAACCATTGTGTTAATTGGTAAACTGAATTTTAGTAATTGTGCTTTACTAGATTTTAAGGGTCTTAAGAATATATATACCTTATTTGGCAACCAGATTCTCATCACTAGTTTGTAATAAATGTGTAGTAGCGATATGTACATACAATTTCTAGGGCTATACCTATGTATTGCAAACTGTCAATAAACGTTTGATGTTTTTATTTAACAGTTATAATACTAGTTGTTGATGTTGCTATGGCTATTTTATCATTATTGCTATTATTATTACAATCAGGAAAGCAGGGTCAACTTTTCTATTTCATCTTTTCAGAGAATTGCTGACTGATACAAACTCCTACACATCAGGGAACTTCTTCCTATGAAGACAGGGAGAAGTATCTGCTAAGCATTGGTCTGGAAAATCTCCTTATGTTGAGGTCCACAGCAGCAGGCTTCTTCTGCTCCCTCCCTCCTCAGAATGAAACAACACAACCACCACCACCACAACACAACACTGTCCCAAATGCTGATTCATGTACTGGCTATCGGAGACATGGATGGTGATTCTCTGAATGGTGTGACCAAGAAGAGATCAGTGACCCAACTTTCCCTGTCCCTGTGTCTCCCTCTTGACAAGATAAAGTTAGTCTCCCCAACATACATAAGCATATATAAGTGTATTGTGTTATTTCTAAGCGTATTGACTCTAAAAGCAGTTCCCATGCCCTCTTTCTTTCCCATCTTTTAAATTACATAAAAGTAAGGAAATGCTTAGTCTTTAGCACACATTTGTTGGTGTTCTTCTTCTTTAAAGGGTAACACAGTCTTTGGCACAAGGTGATATTTAGAACGAATGCTAAAAAGACATCTATGGAATTGTCTCTTCAGAACATCCTTCCTTACCCAGTCTCTTCTCTGTGAAGTTACCATGTGGCTATTTCTAGGCTGCCATTTTCTCATGTGACTCTTTTCTCCAGTTTAAATTTCTTGATATTTGGAAAAAGATGGTCTGCAGTGGGACATAGGGAATCCAATATGAGAAAGCCACAAATATAAGATAGAAAGAGGACAGCCAAAAAAAAAAAAAAAAAAAAAAAAAAAGAAAGAAAAAAGAAAAAAAAGAAAGAGGACAGCCCGGGTGGCTCAGCGGTTTAGCGCTGCCTTCAGCCCAGAGTGTGATCCTGGAGACCCGGGATCAAGTCCCGTGTCAGGCTCCCTGCATGGAGCCTGCTTCTCCCTCTCCCTCTGCCTATATTTCTGTCTCTGTCTCTCTCTCTGTGTCTCTAGTGAATAAATAAATAAAATCTTAAAAAAAATAAGATAAAGAGAGGAAAGAGGTACAGAGAGATAGAGAAGATGATTGAGACAGAGAAAGAGAGAAGGAGATTGAGAGAGAGGCATTCATTACTCTGGTCATAGCCCTAGCTGTTCTTGAGGCTCAAAGCGATCCTTAACCTTCCTGCTTTTCAATGACTCAACTGTAAATTGGAGTCCCTGAACCAACCAACTTTCCTTTGGTGTTTAAGCTGGTTTGAGTTTGCCTTAGGGTTTCAATACTGTCACTTTCTTCTCTGATTTCTTGTTATCCACATTCAGGCTCTTGAGACACAAGGGTCCATGGATGGGCTGTGTTCACTTTACTGCAAAGCAGTAGCTCTAATGGTCTTGGCTTGAGTATCATTTCATAACAACATGAGGTGGTTATTGATCAGTTCATCCTTTGGCACTGACAGAGCTAAGTGCCTTAATTCAACTAGCTGTACTTATACAAAGGAGAAGCCACATTCTAATCTTGTCTACATTTCCAAAGCTCAAAAATTTCATGTTCTAGGAAATGATCACATGTGATATGTGTCCTTCTCATTTTTTGTCAGTTGTCCCACTTACTTATTCTCTCATTTGTCATGTGGCAATAGTACAGAGCAGTTTTTTTTTTTTTTTTTTTTTGCTTTTCAAGGCAATTATTACTGGTATAATTTAGACAAAAAAATGTATTTCAAATTAAATTTAAAACCCATGAAAAAGAGATTGATGTTTGAAACATATCTAAAATAAGTCTGATGGAGATGTGATTATTTCAGGTTCGGAGTCCTTTAACATACTAATGTGAATTATATATTTTTCATAGTTAGTTTCAAGGCATCGATGCTCCATCTCTGTTTTGCTAATATGATCATTATGCAAGAAAGGGTCAGGAATGCCGTTAGAGATTCAATTTAGATGTGCCATCTTTTCAGCTAATTATCTGAATAATAGGCTCCCCAATTCTCTATCTTGACTTGTATTATAAATAAATCAGGCACACAGTCAAAATGGTTAGGTTTGTTGAAATGGAGGGCTGGGTCTAACATGAGGTAAGTGAAGCAGGAGGGTGAAAAATATAAGAAAACAGTCTCAGGATTGTACAGGTTGCCTCTTTCACTTCATCCTCATCCTGGCTCTGTTGAAATGTTACAAGCTAGATTGGGAGATGTTCACATGTATCAAGTTAGAAAATGAGATAGTAGATGTACCAATTAGGCGATTGAGAATATGTACCAAAACTACATAATATATGTATCAACTGTGGGATTAAGAAAAATCCAGAAGAAAAATTAAAATGGATTCTTTAGCAGAGCTGCCAGATTCACCTTCTTTTTTCTTTACTTCCTCAGGAAAGGTATCATCCACAGTGTTCAGCACAGTTTTTTCTCAGGAAGTGTTCTAGGACATTGGGCAGAGTACCTTGGACTCAAGGTCATGCCCTTGAGTGAGTTACTAGACTCTTGACTGTGGAAAATCAAAATCTCATTGATCTTCAAGGTCTTTTTCTTCTGGGTCGTTCTGCATCTCAGACATTTCCTCACTGGTGATTACTCAGTAGGTTCTGCACAGTAGGGCGGAGCAAAAGGGCTGCCTGGGTAACTATGACATGAATAAGGTTTATTTTCAGCCATCCTATCCTCTTAATTTTGTTTCCCTCTTTCATATTTATGGTTCCTTTTAACAGTTGTTTCAAGCTCCAGTTACCCTCATGGGTCCCTCATTCCCTTACTCTGATCTGAATCCTGTTTTTGCCAGCATGGAAATGACAATTTGAAGTACTATTCTTCTACAGGGAATGTGCAACTGGGAAGGCACAAGTAAGACTTGGGTTGTTAGTAAACGGACAGAGAGGTGGGCAGATTGGAAGTGTATTTAGAACAGGTGAACCAGGACAGGTGAGCTCCAAGTTAAGCTCCTTTGATCTAAAGACAAAGACTAGATCTCCTCTGACCCTATCCCAAGGTTTGGCCATAGGGGCTGATACTGAGAGTGGTAAGGCTTATCTCAAATCCCCATAGATTTGCAGAAACTTGTTGCGATAAAGCCACTAAGATTACCCCTCCTTATTGCATATTTGACAATGCACTATTCAATTTTAGTTCTGTTTTATGCATTTAAAATGTGTTTCCTCTAAGATAATAAGTGAGTTGTGGTCATGTATCTCCCTTTTCACCTGGTACGATGCTAGGAAGGAAGGTAGGAGGCGGTCAATATTTGTTCACTTTAATTGAATTTTATTACATACAGGGTATATTTGTCTCACATACATATGTAGCCTTCATACTATCAATGTTGTTCCTGCTTATAAAGATAATATTATCTTAACATTTAGTTTCTTTGGTGGAAATTATTTTTGAATCTCTCTTTCCTGTGTTTGCAATAATTGTATTAGAATAACTCTCCCAGCTCTTTTACCCCATGTGGTTTAATTGAATTATTGGGAGGCTTCCTTCTCCATTCTGAGACAAGCCAATGTATTTTTTTCCAGCCCCTCCTACTTGCATTAGTTCCTATAAGATTTTTTTTTTTTTTTTTTTTAAATAGCAATCTGAGTTCTTTAGAAGCTCTGCTTGGGCCAGACATCACCACCAACTGGCAGTTCAGTTATCGGCAGCGTGATTCTCAGTAACTCCTCCAGCTACACTCCTCCCTTGCCAAAACAAACAAACAGAACACCAACAGCATCTTCTAACATAGGGCTTTGGTTACTTTTAAAGTACCACGTGCAGATAATATAACCACATGACCAAATGTTCCCCCCAGTAAAGTGCTTGCAGTAGAATTGAGTTCCGCGTGTTTGTTTTAACCATGCAGTGCATATGCCATCTGGCATATTTCGCATAAAAATGAAACTGCTTTCATGGCTGAGTAGATGCCAAAATGGAATTGTATAACAGTAATAAGGCCTTGTCTGGTTCATGAATATACCTTAGGTGCTGCTTCAAGCATGAAACTATAGATGATGCGAAAATAGTTTTTTTTTTTTTTCTCTTCAGAGGTGAGGAATATACTAAAAGTGAAGTCACTCACTTCTGTGAGCTTAGATCCTAGCCATGATTTTTAATGTGGAGAAAGATAGTTGCAAATTCTTTGTCTATGATTTTTAAAATGTGATTCAAGGCTTTAATTTAACTCTGGGTTTATGCCTCCCCAAAATAGCTGGGTGGTGGGGGAAATAAAACATTCAGACCAGAGACTAGATCAGGATGCAAAAAAAAAAAAAAAAAAAAAAAGAAAAAAAGAAAAAGTTTCTAAATGTCTAAATGTCTGGAGTTTTATGGTTTCTAGAATATATCAAATACATAGAAGATTGACAGAATTTCCTTCTTTTTTCCCATTACTTTAATGTCATGCTGCCAAATCCCAAGCCACGTCCTCTTTTCCACCTTCCATAAGCACTCTATACACCTTAAAAAAATGAATCTTAATCCATCCAGCCTCCAGGGTGCTGATGTAGATTTAACGAATTTTAGAACACTGTATCAATTCCAGGGGGACCTATCATAATAGTTGAGGAGGTACCAGGGATAGAAATAATCCTTCATAGTTAAAAGTATTTGTAGAAAATTTGTGCAGCTCTATCATGTTGTACAACCTAATAGTATACTCTTCTCTGTCTATAATAATTTATTTTCTGGCAAACTTGGGACTCAGCATTTCTCACGGTTGATATTCAGATTTGCACAAAAGTGTTCTTTTAATGAACATTCATGCATCTCTTATATACTTGTATTTCTTTCTAGCATTATTTTAGGCCCAGTAGAGTGTCCTAATAAACCTTTCCCTATGTTCTCAAGACAAATATCTATAGCATCCAAACAGTTTTTAAATCTTTCAAGTCATTTATCTCAAGAACTTGCTGTGGTACAAGCGTCAGTATAATCAGAAATAGGACACGTTTTTACTTTTTTGGGCAACTTACCTCCAATGTGTACTCATCTCAGCATGTAGTAATGAAGTCATTAATATCTCAAATAGCACATTCTTATAACATATGACCGAACTTTATGTCATACAGCTTAGAAATTTAGCTTGCAAACTAGGTTTCTTATTTGCTTTGCAATATAACTGGGAACTGGAATAAGAGATTGACCCACAACACTTATTTGTCTCTTTCAAGAGAGGATATTTCACCCCAATGGCTGCAGGCATTTTCTGATGTCTGTTGCTGCAAAGAGCTCCACATGTTGGTTCTGTCCAGCACTTGTCTACGGGATTTGTGATGATAATTGTTAAAAATGTTTCTGAGCTGGATACAAATGAACTGGGGCTTCCCTTCACTTACAATCAAACCTCAAACTATGTGAAGCTATAGATTTGTGAGGGATTAGAGTTTAGTAAATATCTGCACGGATTGATTTCAATTTCAGAGGTCTTTGGAGAACTATCACTTGAACTTTAGAATTCCTGTTCTTTCTCCCAAAACTTTCTACATAGGAAACAGTTTTCTTCTATCTGTAGTGCCTAGAAAAGAGTGAAAAATTGTGTAGGCTTCTTGCATAGGCCCTTACAGCGGGGGATGAAAGCTTATAGCAATATTAACCTTTTGGTAATTTAGTTATAAGCTTATCATTCATATGTAACTTGTGGTTATTACTCTGAGTTTTATAGTTCAATTAGGCTTTCAGGGTATAAAGATTAAAGCAGATTAGCAGAACATACTCATTTTCTTGTTTTGCTAGGCTTCCATCCATTTTAGGAAATCTATTCCATCCCTCTGAACAAAAATGACACTACTTAAAAAAAGCAGCATTGAGATTCCAGTTAAGACATAGTCACAGAGCTACCATTTTGTTTCCTTTCAGAACTTGTAAATGGCCTTCTTGATGCAGTACCCAGTTGGAAGCTGATCTTGAAGGAAAGGCATCATGTATGCAGATTTACAGATTGTTCTGGAGATGGAAAGGCTGGGTAATCACCTGATTTTGTACTGATGGAATCACATCTGACTGAGAGCCAGAAAAAAAATGACTGTGGCCAGAGGAGAATACACTGTACATGTACAGTACAGATGTACAGATGTACAATGTGGCATAGACTGGAAGAGACTTAGTAGTGAAAATTATTTACTTATGTCTTTCCGCTGTCACTTCCTCAACTGATATGCTGCATTAAAGACAAGTGTAGAATAATCTGTGAGAATTGATAAAGAGGTTTGAATTTTGAAGACTACATCAGTGCCCCACTGTGTGACATTTAAATGTTTTAAACTCAGTATCTGAAAATGTGCAAGGAGGGGGGATGGAACAGAGACTGTTGGAGTATTGCTCAGGTTTTGTCAACGTGACCAAATAAGAGGATGAGAAGAGAGACCGCTATAACCTTCCAATGATGTACAGAAATCTAAATCTCTTTAGATGGCAACATCTGGGCATTTAGCATTGGCACAAAAGTATTTTCTAATGGTATGAAAGTTTCATTTTTTTCTCTACATATTTTAGAGATGTGTGGTCCCAGACTTAGACTAAAATCTCCAAATAGTATTGCAGGATTTCTATCAACTATACTAAATACATCATTCATTCATTCATTCATTCATTCATTCATTCTTTAACAAATATGTAGTGAGCACTGACCAAGAACTATTCCAAATGCTGCAGGTCCACTGATAAATAAGCTATACGGAATCCTGATTATTTGGAGCTCAAATTCTTCTCTGAATAGAAGGAGGATGCAGGGAAAATTTCTGCCCTGAGAGTATGCTTGATAAGCTCACCTCTCCCTTCTCTAACATTCCATTGGCAGTAATCAGGGGCAACCAGTTTTATATTCATAAATCTACCAATCCCAAATTTTATCAAGTGCCTTATACTAGTCCAACATATTACATTTATACATGTTTTCCCAGTTATGGCGCATCTCCTGTTTAAGCCATTAGTTGATATTCTAATGCCATTTAAAAAAATTACTTTGATTTTTTCCATAAGCTTTATTAATTCTTTTCCAAGTCTATCTCATTATTTTCATAGGCTCCTCTTGTTATACTTTCAACAGATAATTTTATTTCTATAACTATATTAAGCATAATTATTTTGGGGCATGTATTTGACAATTCTAATGTTTGCAAGTCTTTCTAGGTCTGTTTCTGCAGTTTTGAAATTTTGAGTATATGTTTTATGGAAAATAGTTTATGGGAATTTTTTTCAAGGACAAGCTTTAAGATGCTTTTTATTTGTTTATGTTAAGTAAATTCCCATTCTAAACTAATTTTTAAGCTCCACAGCCCCCTCCCCCATGTGGACAGTGCAAATTCTGTCTGTAACCCATGTGAATCAGACTTATAAATTCTCAGGGAAACATTTCTACCTGTCCCTTGCCTCCACCCAGAGCCAGGATGAAGCACCATGTGTCTTCATTGTCTCCTTCAACAGAAAATTTTTCCCTAGCTTCTCTGCTTTCATGGAAGAGTTGCATTCTGTAGGTCCTGGCTCTATGTGAGATTATCCTCTGAAGATATACCAGCCCTCCAAGTCTTTGCTGGTTTTAGTATCTTTATGACTCACCTCAGATGTTACCTCTTCAAAGAGTCCTTTTCCTGACTGTCTGAAGTAGACTTCCTGGTCATGTCATTCTATTACTGTCTTCATATCCTTGCCAATACCTGAATCTATTTAGTTATCTAGTTCATGAATTTTTTTCTCTTGAAAATCAGCTTTTCCAATCAAGATTATGATTAAATGGCACAAGTGTGAGAACTTTCTTTTTTATTTATTGTTGCAATCTTGGTGCCTGAGATGGTGCTTGGCCCAAAGAAAGACTTCAGAGAATTTATATTGAATTAGAAGTTCATGGAATGAGCTAATAGAATAGGTTAATATGTTTCAACAGACCACTCAATATGTGCAAATTAACTTCCTTCTGATTGTCACACCATGTTCAAAAAAAAGAGAGAAAAAGCACAAGGGTTGGTTACAATCAAAATAACTGTTGTGCGTTGTAATTGTTTATCTTGGTTAGAACCTGCTTTGCTCTATTCCTTCTCATGCCTCAGCTGGACTGAGTGGAAAGGCATGGTGAGTGGGGACAAAGAGCGATCTGCCTTCCCAGTGCATGACAGGTGGCTGGGTTAGATTCAGGTGTGTACTGTGACTTGAATCTCTTAATATTTATAGTAAGGCCCTGCTGACAGATATGTGTACTCAGAGAGGTGAGGGCAGGATATGGTGCTAACTCCACATATTTGATGTAACTGAATCTTACTGACTATGAAATGCTGCAAGATTATCCTTCTAAGAGGTGGCAATGGCTGCTTTTTGCCTGTCCCAGATGATTCTAGGTGAAGGAAAATGGAACTTACAGCAGCAGTTTTACTGGATTTGCAGAGAATGAAGTATTGAAAGTCATGTAGCACATGGCCAAAATGTAGTGAAAATAAATGAAAACTTAACCAAATTCATCACCATCAAGAATAAGGATGGAAGTTGCAAACTCCTAAATATCAGCATGATTGCTCATCTGAACTCAAAAGACATCTAAGAGTTTCCCTCATTTCTGATGCGAGGATCCTAGGCCACCATGACCCCTGAGGAAGAATACTTCTGTGCATGCTGTATTAATAAGTGGCCCTTTGGTCATAAGTCTTGGCTGGTAACTTAGTCCTCTCCAAAGAGGCAGAGAGAGTATGGGGACTCTATTAATTATATGAGATATCCCATGATATGCCAGCACATTGTCTACTGTTCCCTTTTTTTTTCCTGTTTCTTTTAGGCTGTAAATTTGAGCTTCTGTCCCTCTTTCCATATCTCGATGGACTAATCTCAGTTTGCAACTTTGACCAGGTAACGATAAATCTACAGCCAAACCTGGCTGATTTCAGATCTCTTTATGGCAGCTTTCATGTCTCATCCCAGGTTCCCAACTGGAATGCCCACTTCTTGTCTTTTTTATCATTCATTGCTACAATGTTCTTTGATCCTCTCTAATTTGATAGCAAAAGATGAATTTAGGAGGAAAATAAAAACAAAACTGGTCTAAGTGAAATAAATCAGAGAAAGACAAATACCATATGATTTCACTCATATGTTGGAATTTAAGAAACAAAATAGATGAACATAGGGGAAAGGAAGGAAAAATAAAATAATAGGAGGGAGGCAAACCATAAGAGACTTAACTATAGGGAACAAACTGAGAGTTGCTGGAGATGAGGTAGGTGGGGGAGATGGAGTAATTGGATGATAGGCATTAAGGAGGGCATTTGAAGTAATGAGCACCAGGTATTATATGCAACTATGAATCTCTAAATTCTACCTCTGAAAATAATAACACACTATATGTTAATTAAATTGAATTTAAATAATTTTTTTAAAAGTTCACTTAGAAGTAAAAAAAAAACTAGTCTTGTTAAATATTTTAAAATACAAGCATACTATCAAAATTGCATAACCTTATTAATGTTGACCACAGAAACATAGAAGGAAAGCAATCACTTATAATCTAGCCACCCAGTCACAGTGATGGTATTATTTCCTTTTGGCCTTTTTATAATGATTTTTTTTTTGCCCCATGCTGTGTGTCCAATTATAATATTCATACTGTATATACAATTTTGAATCCTGATTTTTTCTATCAGATCTTTAAAAACAGTTGAATATAGTCTATAATGGCTGTATAATATTCCCGTTAATGGATATACATTAGTTTCTTCAGGCTTTCACTTACTATGAACATTTGCATTGTTTAACAGATCATATGTTCATGTATATGTTTATAGGCTTATTATATAATCCATATCATGTGTTATATCAGATCCCAATCTTGGGAAATGAATCATTTCAGCAAAACCCATCAGTAGTTGAGGCAGGAGTTGGCTGTAAGATGCTCAAAGGAACTGCATTGTCATGGATCACAACTTGGGAGGCAGGCTGAGGACTGAGGGACACCCATGCACTGAACTAGATGTGTGTATGCATCTGCACAGATCCTGGAAGGGATGCATCTGGGGGTTGTAACACACAGAGCATGATAGGGATTTGTTCTCTGGTACAAGGGAAACACGTATCTATACTTCTCTAAGAAAAAATCTGTAGTTCAAGAAAATCCCCAAATTCTGATTTACTGAGTCAAATAGGAATAAAAATAAAAATAACTGTAAATTTCTTTTGTGTTTCTAATAAGATCAAAAGTGTTATGTTTGGATTTGCAAATTTATGAAGGAAAGCGCTATTATAAGGTGAAATTGCTTCTGTGCCGGGATCCCTGGGTGCCTCAGCGGTTTGGCGCCTTACTTCAGCCCAGGGCTTGATCCTGGAGACTGGGGATTGAGTCCCACGTCGGGCTCCCTGCATGGAGCCTGCTTCTCCTTCTGCCTGTGTCTCTACCTCTCTTTCTCTCTCTGTGTCTCTCATGAATAAATGAATAAAATCTTAAAAAAAAAAAAAGATTGCTTCTGTGTCAAAGATGTCATTGTTGCTTGGATGTTCATGAAAAAGAAAAGATTTATGATTCTTAAAAGTATGAGATCAGGTTTGGCAGTGATTCCCTTTATATGATACAGATATTTCAGAGAATTTAAATTCAGAATTAAATAGCTTCACTGGATACACAAAGTGAAAGTAAGATTAGATTATCTTGATTTTAGGAATGTTCTTAAGGGTGTCCTAAGCAAGCCGTAAGTTTTTTGAAAGTAAATCATTTCAGCATTTCTCTGTAAAACTTATGCTAAAAAAAAAAAAAAAAAAAAAAAAGGAAAGAAAGAAAGAAAAATCAAATCTGTAGGGGGCAATAATCTAGTCCTGATGGAAAAAAGAAATACAGTTCTGTTTTATGAAATATCTTTGCTATACTGACATGGAAGTGACATCATTTTTTAAAATATCCTTCCGGAGTAGCATAAATGAAAACATATTTTTCTGACTTCCTTCCTTCTAACTGCTCTTCACACTGTCTTTGGTCTTTCTGCTCTTATCTGCCATTTCTTTTGTCCCTTCTTCGGCCCCTCAGCCCTATCACTTTGATCTGCATTTCCTTATAATTCCCACTCCATTCTTGTTTAATTTGAAACTTCCTTCTTTACTTCCCTAGCATCTTTTTTTTTCTACTACACTGAATCCTTCTTTTAAATCAGTCCCATTGATTGTGAAAAAGGAAAAGAGTGTCAAAAAAGAGTTTTGCTGGATGTCTTTGATCCGTGTGGCTTACCATAATAGACTATCTGCTTTTGATGAATAAGGAAGATAATGATGCATGTTGCTATTTGCATTTAGGATTGATATTCTTATTCAAATAACTTCTCATTGACTGAGTAAACTTACAGAGCTTACTTCTCCATTACAATAAGGTATAGACTGAATAGGTTCAATCAATTAAGGCTTCATGGAAGGAGTGCCACCCAAGATGGTTAAATAATAAATAATATATCAAGGATGTCCTTCATTTTTTTAAAGGATTGTATTTATTTATTTATTCATGAGATACAGAGAGATAGAGATGAGAGAGAGAGAGAGATGCGAAGACATAGGCAGAGGGAGAAGCAGTCTCCATACAGGAAACCCAATGTGGGACTCCATTCTGGGACTCCGAGGTCATACCCTGAGCCAAAGGCACTCAACCGCTGAGCCACACAGGCATCCCGGGGATGTCTTTTATATGCCTCGTTCCTATACTTAGCTCTCATGACAGACATCACTAATCAATCATAATACTCTTTCCTGCTCAACATGGATATGTTTCCAAACTCCTTCTAAGCATTTCAGATAGTTATGATAAGTTAACTAGATATATTACTTAAATTGAAATCAGTTTATCCTCTTTGCTTTAGATAAGGTCACTGTATATCCCTAATGACCTTCCATCTCGTATGACCTATGAGGTAGGTATTATATTAAGGATTTTACAGGAGGGAATTTTGCAACTGAGAAGAATTTAAGTAACTCACTAATGTCACACAACTACTGATAGGAATACTTCAGTTCTTATGGCAAGATCAGTATTCTGTTCTACACAGTTGCTTAAAGAGCTAATTGTGGACATTTGCCTCAGAATTTCTAAAGAAATAGCTAGCAAATGGCAAAAGAAAATTCTAGTTGTGTTGGGAAAATTATTGTTCCAGACTCACAGCAAAGTGTCATTGAGGGTTGGTGTTGATGGTAAGTAAAATAGGTGCCATCTACTTGCAGTGAATAGTAAATTCTAAAAATGGAGACTAATATTTCCCTGAAACTCTATCCTCGAATCAATACCTCCATGCAGACACATTCACCTCCACTGCTTGGAATCTCAGTGATAATTCTTTAGATTTGGGGTGTCCTTTTTTCTTTTTTCAAAAGCTAGTTACTACTGATGAACCAAGAAACCAACTCAATTTGTAGCACTTAATGGAAAAAGGTATATCTGATCATTTATTGTTACTTTGGAAATCTACAATAGTGCTAAGAGAAGGGAATAATCAGATAAATTACATTATTTTAAAAGCTTAAAGTTTAGTCAGGAGGGCAGGCTTAGATGTGGGTAATTCCTAAAAGGCCACTGAACTCATTTAGAAGAAACATAAGCTTTTCAATTTTAAAGAAGGCCAGCCCTACAACAAGGCAGGGAAGACAATCTCCCACCCCTGATCCTCTCTCTTCTAGGTTCCAATCTCCCCAATGCCCTTTTCACACAGTGACAGAAGGACCTACTTTTTCCAAGCAATCTGGGTGGAGACCTTCCCCTTCCTGCAATGTCCCCCCCTCCCCAGCATTTAGAAGATTAGATACATATTCTTTAAAGCATTTTAAACAGATCTTCCATAGTTTTGCATATTTGCATAATGATCAAATTCACTCCTTATTTTCCTTAACAAGCTGGAAAAATGCCGTGCAAAGTGGAATCAGCAAGGGGTAACACATATTTTCTAATTTAATCTTCATTGTACTCCAAGTTACTTCACCTGAGTCCTAGTCCAAAGTACTTTTCTTCTCCATTGTCACAAATTAAAAAAAACAATGTCTTAGAATAAATATGACATTTCAAGAGACATCTTATTGTTTTTCATACGAGACTACACTTCCATTCTCATGCTACTTTCTTAATATGAACTCCAGTTGGGAAGGAAGCATATTATGCTCTGACAGCAGCAAACATGGTCTACAACCCCTCCTAAAGCTCTGGATGGATGTTTATTGGATCAAGTAGCTACTTGACTCTGCAATTGTGTAGGAAACTGATAGTTTTTGTTTGTTTAATACTTTACTTATTTATTTATTTATTTGTTGAGAAAGAGTGAGTGAGAGAGAGAGCAAGATTGGGGGGAGAGGCAGAGGGAGAGGGAGAAGCTGAGTGGGGGAGCCCAGACACTAGGTTCAATACCAGGACCCTGCGATCATGACCTGAGCTGAAGGCAGATGTTAACTGACTGAGCCGCTTAGGAACCCTGGGAACTTGTAGTTTAAAAAAAAATTTTATTTTGAAGAAAATAACACTTGTGTAAGAGTGCAAAATATTATATACACCATATTTTTATGCTGACATGTCAGTATTATTTCCATATAATTTTAACAAATCTTTCTCAAAGAATTATTTGTAGAAATGGGTTGTCTAAAAAATCAATTATGTGAAAATTAAGGTCCTCTCTGCATCTCATTCTTCTGGAAATCAACAAATTTGAAAATTAATATCTATATTATTCATAATCTTTTAAAGAGATGAAAACTGAACTTAATTTTAGAAGATGAGATTTGCTAATTAATCTCTCTAGAGTGAACTGAGGAAATGAGAATATAAATAAGTTTAAGAAAAGAGACTTATGTTGTAATATACATTTATAAAAATGCATATTATTCATGACTCTATTGTGTATTCTAAGAACTTATATTGTTTATTCCTGTGGCTTATAAGCCCCTTTCAAAGTAAAAATCATATTTGTTTATATCAATATTGTTTACTATTTATTTATTGTTTGTTACATGAATATTAGAATTAAATATTCTTTGGAAAAGAAATAATTGCTAGTTTTTCCCAGATCCAGAAATCCTAATACAAGGAAATAAAATCCAAGGCATTGTATGCTCATGAGTGCATGTAAGTCTTTACATGCTGAATGTTAGAGAGTGATAGGCTATAAGTGAGCAAATGGTTAGTGTGTTCTCTCAGGTTCCCTCACTGGGGAGTTGGCGTATATTCATCAGAACCAAAACAGCTTCCTCTTTCCCTTAGAGGAGCTTCCCTTAAAGAGCAGATGGGATAGAAATAAATATGCAACATTCACAGGTAACTGGAGAACTACAAAACTATGTTTGGGCAGCACATAAATCAGTACATGTTTCTTTTGTTAAACAACAGATTAGCTTTCATAGTTACTTTCTAGATCTACAGGAAAACAAAACAAAACAAACAAAACAAAACAAAACACAACCACCCATACCACGTTACAGCTGCTGCTTGAGTCTCATCATCTTCTTGATCAAACTAGTTTGTATCCTTACTTTCAAGATTCGAGCTATTCCTATGTACCACTCTAAGGATCTGTAAAGCAGATGTTCTTCTGGTATAAATCCATGTGCCTGGAATTATTTTAGCCCCTCTCAGTAAATCATCCCTCTTCAATCCCTTTTCAGGAAGCATTCCTCTTGGTAAATGTGAACACAGTTGACTACTATATACTGGGAACTGGGATGAAGAGAACCAGCAGTAGGGTATTGTCTTCCAATCGCCAGCACCCCCGCAAGCACCAAAAATATCTTTGATCTTTGAAATGAACTAATCAAAATATATTCTTTTACAGTGGAAACAAAGCAAAACAAAAAAGACAAGACAGGGTGTTCAATGCTAAATAACTTATCCAGGTTACCTTAGGACAGAGTCCACAACTGGTCTGTTTTGAGATGGAGGCTGCTGTGACATGTCTGTCTCCTCTGTACCTCACAGGCACTTCTTGTAGAAGGAACATGTGCTAATACCTGCCACCTTGCCTGGCTGAGAGAACTGATGAGGAAAGAATGTCCCATATGTCCCAGGCCCATAGAACTCCAATTTTCGGGGAATAAAATGGAGATTGTTTGCTAAGAAAATCTTAGAACTTGTGGGAACCAAGGTACTCTCTAGATTGGCCAGACATACTTCTCAACTTGCTGGAAAACGATCTGACTCTTAATTTCACTTTCACAGTGTGACTATTGCCACTGTCTGCGGGTGCCCTGGAAAACCTAATTAGAACAGGGGTGAACATTTTGCTTTCAGTGAAGGGAATATTCCTCCTGGGTAAATCACTGTGGGGCCCTAAAAAATAATGGTGTTTGACTGGCTTGATTTTAAAAGAACTGAATGAGCCCTCAGATTGTTTGGCTTTATTTGATACTTTAACACAGGATACAATCTATAAGATATATGGTTGGAAAATCACTTTCTTTCTTGAGGGCAATTTTTATTTGAAACAAGTGTTCTAAACAAAAAGAGTCTGGCCAAAATTAGAGTTCAGCTATGTACCCTATCCTAATTTTCTGTTGTTGTTTTTATATGATAAGGGAATCGATTTTCCCTCTTTCTTCCTTGTAACACTGAATGTTTTGAAGATGATGCTGTCCTTTAGTAAGAGAGACTCAAGAAACTTATTTGAAAAGGTGGCTCATATCTTTTTTTTGCTTGGATCTTATTGTATATTCATTTCACATAGGTCTCTTCCCTATGAGTAGGTACTTGTGTAGAGTTATAATTGTGGGGTGGCAACAGAAACTCTCCAATCTAACTCTGGGTCTTCTTGGGATCCACCCGTGCCTTGTGTGGCTAAAGACCCTGCTTGCCAGGCCCTGGCCCTTTGGGCCTTGCACATCTGTAGCACCTTTGCTTAGGCTTGGCTCCACCCAGCATCAAATCTGGTGCTGAGCAGATCAAAGAACACTTGGGGAATCTCTTCTCCAACAATGAGTGGGGTCCAAGCTAGACATGCTTATGCAGTCTGATGTTCAGTGTGGCCAAAATAAGTTCACAGATACATCTTTATTGGGTTTCAGCCATTCTCTAAGCCCTGCCTTGTTGGTCTGGTCTCAGGCTCATGTTTAGTATCTCAGTTTTCTTGCAGGGATTGGAGATTGAACTCCAGCTTGCTTGGATGGTGTTCTCACCTTCTCTGTTCCCTGTTGTTGGTCTGTGAGAAGCCTGGATTCTGTCCTCAGTATCACCTAGTCCAGATTTCAATGAATTTGTTTACCTTGCACTGAATAACAATGTTTTAATCCCATCTGCCTTCAAAACTTGCCTGGAACCCAACCCATGTTTATGTCTTCAAGCTTTGTGTACCAAATTGGATTGACTTAGATTTTGATGCCAAACTTTATTAAGTCCAGGCTCACCCATTATCAGATGAGTGTGTTGGACTGGTGGATAACCTGGATAACCCTCTTCTCACCTCTTCAGGCTGGTCACGCATAGTCTGCCCTTCTTCCTCTTTCCAAACTCTGACATTGCAGTGTGCCCAGGCTCAAGGGGTGGGGCACTGTGCTTTACCTTCTTATTGATAAAGGTAATAGGTCAGAATTTGGTATTCTCCTGCATTGGAAAGTTATGTGTTCTCTCATTTATTTGTTTATTCAATAATTCATTTAAACCATATGGATTTATGGATGTTCTCCTCTTTGAATAATAGTCCATTTTTTTCTTACAACTAGATGATATGTTCCTAGGGAATTAGAACTGACTCCTGCTTCTATTGGTCCCTCTGCCTGACACAGAACAGATGACAAAAAAAAAAAAAAAAAAAAAAAAAAAAGACACTTGTTAGTTAATAGAACTAAAATAAGAATTGAGCTCATAATATCTGTAATGATATCCCAAGGCAGCCCAACTGGTCTTCAGATATTAACTTAGTACATTTACCTGCCTTTTTAATAAAGATGTCAGGAGTGGAAAGATCCTAAGAAATCATCTAAACCAACCCTGTCATTTATTGATGGTAAAACTTAGGACTGGAGAAGAAGTATATGGACCCATATATGGGATGAAAATCCAATTGTCCTAACTTCTAGTGTGATATCTTTAGACATAATGCATGCAGTGACACCAACTATAGTATTTAATGTACTTGACCCAGGTTGGCTGAATTTGTTTCTGTAGGCCAAAGAGAGCCATCAAAGAAAATTTCTCTGCTCTATTATGGTTTTGTAAAGTGAATTTTCACTTTTCCCTGATTTCTGAGGCAGAAATGAGAGTGGATGGGTGTAAGAATGATGTTGGAGTGATCAGATTAAAGAAGACCAAGTCAGAGCCACTAAAGAAGGCCTGTGCCAACCTGGTGGCAGTGGAAAGAGAAGAGCAGATCTATTGAAAGGCATTTTAGAAGGAGAACTAGTGTCATCTGTTACTAATTCAAACGGAGGGTGAGGAAGTAGGGGCTCCTTAAGGTGACTCTGAGGTCCCTGGCTTGGGCAGCTAGATGGAAGATGATGTCACTAATCAAGACATAGCAGGTTTGCAGAGAAAGATGATCTTGTGAGGTGTGAGATAGTTGTTACACTCTTTGTGCTTCCAGGAGTCAGCATATGTGAGGAGCTTAGAAAGAAATTTAAGTCCAAGTTATTGATCAAAGAGTTAATGTCAATTGACTGATGAAGTCTTTGGAGGTGGTAGTATCACCTAAGAAAATCAGGGTACAGACAGAGGACCTAACACCCAAGTTCATAAGGGATGGAAGACAGAGGAGGCAATAGTAAATAAGGAGAAACTATCAGAGATCCCAAAGTGCAGTTGTGTGGGGAAGTGAGGTGTGGAGGGACAGTGAGCTGGTTAAATTTGACAAGAAGGTCAAATCAGATGAGGATTTAAAGAGGCTGTGGGGAAGACAGTACTCACTCAGGTCATGGAAGACCTTAGCTAGAGTCGTTCCGGTGGAAAGGTGCAGAGCTTTATAAAAAGAATCAGATGCTGCAGAAATCAAGATCTAGATCAATACACACCTTTACATTATGATTCTTCCTAGCTCACATTCTCTTCATTTCCAAAGATTACAATTACATATGAAAGGATTTAAGTTAAATGGGAAGAATGTCTTAATTGTTTTTATGAGACATAGGGATAGATTAATGGAGCTTTGAATCTCTCATTTGGGAGAGTTTCAAGAATAAAGATGTGGATATTTTAAACTGGAGTTAGGTTAGTCTTATTTGAAGAATGTCTCTGAATTCCCCTTTAAGTCTTTGGCTCTTACTCCATTAAGAGTGAATATATAAGGCTACAAGGAGAGCATTTTTATTTTGCAGAGTACTTATAGGATAAATTTGCCCTGTCTGAAAATATTGAATTTGCTAACTAGTTGATATATCCAGAGGTCTCTGAATATTTCAGTGTGCAATCAATTGTACTTTTAATAAACCATAAACCATGTTTACTGCCTTATTTATTGAATTTAATCAAAGTGACTTGATGGCTAACTAGTACAGTGCTCTTGACAGGCGTCAGAGGCTGGGTCTGCTTACTGGAGAAAATAATACAGCAAGATGATAGGATGATATTATTCTTGAAAAATACAACAAAGCAGGGCAAAGTAAAAGATTTCTTGTTTGTTTGTTTAGGGGCAGAGTTTTTCTGGGAGACAGAAGGCCATCACTGTGAAAACCTTCCTGTGGCTCTTCCCGTCTTTCAAGCAGGTGCAAGTGACATAAGATTCCTATTGAAGAATAGCCTTCACAGCTCCTCACAGCCTCACTGCTGTGTCTGCCCAGAGGTGTAAATAGATTCAAAGGTCATCTGCTTCCTAATATCCCATTTCTCTCCTTTTGGAGTGGTTTCGGTTAGAGTTTGAAGCATTGAGATGAGGCAGCTCCCCAGTCAATCTGAAAGAATCAAAAGAGCCCTTACACCCCCTACAGAGCCTTTTGCAATCTTCTGGGTTTTAACACTCCAAATGATTTGATTATGTTTGGTTATAATTGCAATATTGACTGAAGTTAGAGGTGGCTAGAAAGGGTCGAACTATGCTTTATGTCTCCTTGTAGTCACACAGATCAGAGCCTGTTGCTTTCACATTACCTGCAGGAAGGAATCACCGGCATCTTTTTAAAAACAAAGTGCACTGCAAAAAAATTTCATAGGCCTAAAGAGAGCTTTGAAAAACTAGTTGGCACAGTAATAATTTGATTTTCATGAAGCAGTTTCCTTTAGTGAATAAATAGTGCTGTGTTTACACACAGAATGAAGATCGCTGAAAATCTCTTTATTTGTTTTTGACAAGTTCACTGAAAAATTGACAAGAGAAACATTTATTTTAGACAGCACTGGCCAATCCAATAAAGATCCTGGTGAACTAAATTTTTAAGTTTTATTTCAAATACAAATAGACCCACAGACTGGGGAGGAGCAGTTGTTTTCACTACTTTTTTATGTTTACACATCAAACACCCATAGAGGAATTGCTTGCTGAAATACATAAGCCTTGGGATAAAGAAGATTCTAACATGAAGGATCAAGATCCATTTTGAGGGTTCCTCATTTTGCACTTGGAGTCTATCAACAGCAGGGGAAATCCACACCCTAGTGAACACTTAGCACAGTTCTACTCCCATGACAACATTAATACACTTAATAAAATGTTCCAGAAAGGAGTTCAATGAAAAGAAGCCATGTCATAAAGAATGTGATGATTAAATGACCCACGGCTTTTCCATTTCTAGGCACCACAATGTGCAACATCTCCAAGATCACTCACTATCTCTGAAGAGGGAGCAGAAGACATGTGTGGTCCTGAACCTTGAGGTGTCCTGCCAAAGTGTCCATGACTGACTGCCTCTGATCCAGCCAGGGCCTCAAAGACTGCCGTTGGCATGTATCTGTGCTTTTGAATAAGGAAGGGAGAGACAGAAAAATTAAGGAGGGAAAAAAAAGTACTTTGCTGGGAAATCCATACTTTCTTAGGGAAAATAGAAAAATAAAATGAGTATTATGTCATTTTATTTTGAAAATACATTTTATTTATATTTACTAACTTCCATAATAACACAATAACTTTGACATGACACTTATATTGTATGGAAACAAATGTGATTTGACTGAAATAGCGTTGTACTAGCTTTGAACAAAGCAAGCAGTTGACAAAAGATGGAGGAAAGGGAACACCTTTTTTTTGTTGCTTCACATAAATCATAGCATATTGGAAATAGAAAATGTCATTACTGAGAGAGTCATAAATTAATAAATGAATAAAAAATCCCCACTGAACCATAAGATCTTTTATGAATATAAGTATTTCAAGGATGAGAATTTTGCCTAAGCTCTTATTTTCTACACCAAAGTGCCTAGTTTTGTTGTGTATTCAATCAATACTTTTGAATGAGTAAACTACACTCTAAAGTCTTAATGACAGTTTACTTATTCAGAGGGAATTTTTCAAAACAAATGCCTTTCACATTCCCAAAGGGAGATTGGGAAGCAGATTACAGTGTGCAATGGAACTGAGGTCAACAAGGAGAGAAGGGCAAGGGCAGGGCATGCCTAGGAGACTAGGTGTTCTCGAAGGTTTGTTTATTTGGTTAAGGGGCTCAGGTCCAAGAACCTCCTCTGTGAAATCAGATGACCCTCAGGGATGTGATGCCAGGACACCAGTATTTCCAGTACAGAAATGGGCCCATGGCAGAGTGCCTGGGTGGCTCAGTGGTTGAGCATCTGCCTTTGGCTCAGGGTATGACCCTGGGGTCGCAGGATCGAGTCCCACATCGGGCTCCCTGCATGGAGTCTGCTTCTCCCTCTGCCTGTGTCTCTGCCTCTCTCTCTGTGTCTCTCATGAATAAATAAATAATTTTTTTT
Source organism: Vulpes vulpes (assembly GCF_048418805.1). Classification (NCBI taxonomy): domain Eukaryota; kingdom Metazoa; phylum Chordata; class Mammalia; order Carnivora; family Canidae; genus Vulpes; species Vulpes vulpes. The sequence continues at coordinate 83,159,654 of NC_132787.1, forward strand.
AAAAAAATGGTCCTTTGGCCCCATTTCATCCTGAAAAATTCTCTCAAACTCTCAGCTTTCTGATTATAAAGATCCATTTAAGATTCCACCTAATCCACCAACCCAGAAAACAACCGAACTTCAGCACTGGCTTGGGAGAAATAAGCTTTCAGGGTGAAGGGGAAATTTTTCAATATCGTCCCCAAACCCATATGCAATTTAAAAAAAAAAAAGCTTTCTCTGGAATTTAAATTTTATTCTATAGGCTTCTGTGGAAGTCAGATATCTGGCAAAACCAAACTTGCACGGGGGGAGTGAAGGCTGTGTTCTTTCATTGCAGCTGCATGCACACATATTGCTTATGAGATCCTTTGCAGGTCTTGTAAGGGAGGGTGTAGAGGAAACTGGAGAGCTTTGCATTACTAGAAAAGTAATGGAAGAACTTTGAGGGCTCAGAAAATCTGAAGCCTTCAAAGTTTTGCCCAGATCTTACCATAAGCACTAGGGTGATAACAAGACAAATGATGAGGTGGCATTTCTGTCTAGTAGAGGCTGCTAACTTCCATGCTACTCCAAACTAATGCGCTCCAGGTTTCTTAAAAAATGAGTGCTCTAATCAATAAACACAAATTTGCTTTATTCCCCAGGTAGGTGCTTGTAAAAGAGAGAAAAGGCTCTCCATGCTTATCATCTAGCTACAACCTTCCTTTCTCTCTTCTGTCCCTCCTTTTCTCCCTGACTCCTTTCCTGACTTTATCCAACCATTCCTAAACATTTTCCAAGAAACTATTATGATGGTGTCAGATATTTTGAGGTATATAGGACATGATTCTTGCTTTCATGGAAATAAAGATATACAACTAAATATTCAAAATATGCCTGAAAATGTTATGTCCTTCCTTCCCAGCATGCTTGTTAGAAAGGATTGTGGGGAGTGTGGCAGTACCTGGCAAAGGGGTTCTTTTTTTTATTATTATTTTTAATTTTTTAAATTTATTTATGATAGTCAGAGAGAGAGAGAAAGAGACAGAGACACAGGCAGGTGGAGAAGCAGGCTCCATGCACCGGGAGCCCGACGTGGGATTCGATCCGGGGTCTCCAGGATCACGCCCTGGGCCAAAGGCAGGCGCCAAACCGCTGCGCCACCCAGGGATCCCCCTGGCAAAGGGGTTCTAACCTGAAGCACATGGACAGTGTGAACAATGGAACAGCTAAAGAGTTGTGTGTACAAGGTAAGGTAGTCTTTTTCTTTTTTTTAATTTATTTGAGAGAGAGAGAGAGACAGAGTGAGAGTGAGCTCGAGCAGGGAGAGGGGCAGAGAGAGAGGGAGGGAAAGAATCTCAAGCAGACTCCCCGCTGAGTGTGGAGCTCAGTGATGCAGAGCTTTATCTCCCAACCCTAAGATCATGACCTGAGCTGAAATCAAGAGTCAGAGGCTTAACCAACTGAGCCACCCAGATGCTACAAGAAGTAGGGTATTCTTAACAAAGTAACACTAAATTCATGACTCTGGGATCCTATATAAATTATGAATGCATTTGCTGAATATATTTCAGGTGAAAGAAAATTAACATACAGAGGAGGGGAAGCTAAGATTGTCCTGGGGATTATGCACATTTCACCTTCATTCCTTTTTTTTTTTTTAAGATTTTATTTATTTATTCATGAGAGGCACAGAGAGGCAGAGACACAGGCAGAGGGAGAAGCAGGCTCCATGCAGGGAGCCCGATGTGGGACTCGATCCCGGGACTCCAGGATCACGCACTGGGTGGAAGGGAGGCCCTCAATCACGGAGCCATGGGTGTCCCTCACCTTCATTATTTCCATGAGGTCTTATGATAACCCTAAAAGGCATGTCTTTCCCCTATTTCTTTTTGATGTAGAAACTAAAACTCAGAGACAGAGAGATTCACACATCGTCTAAGTTAAAATATGACTATAAACACAAGTTTGTCTGAATCTCACATTTCTTTGGGATTAGAGAGGTTAGAAAAGGTGATAAGGGAATCTGAGAAAGAACATAAAAGGGATTAGACAAGAATCTCTTTTAGGTATTTTCTCACAATGCTAGGAATATGATAGAAATGGCTTTCTTGTTTTTCCAGTGCTGTTGAACATAACAAACCCCATTATAGTAAAAATTAGACATATTTCTTTAATGTCTTTTAGAGTAGCCAAATAGTTAATTTTCCATGATATCCTGAAACTTACTAAATCCCAACCATCCCAGAGCAGATTCAGGTATAACCAGATACCCCTACATTGAAAATAGGTCATAACAAGTCTAGGAAACACAGTTATGAATTCAGTTTAAATCACATTTCATATATATCCTTTACCAATAAATAAGGTGAACTTTTATTGCTTTCCCAAATAGTTAATTGAATATTTTAGGGGAATTTCTAATTGCAATGTCATTGTCTTGCCATTCCTTAGTGCTTAGCCCTCTAATTTGAGATCTACTGGAGGGCAACATTTGCAAATTAGAAACATAATTGAAATCTACTGCTGAATAAATTGATGTTTACCGCTACATAAAATTAGTGCAATCGTTTTAAATGGTATGGAATCTATTTTCTTTTCACTTCATTGGCTTCTTGTTTTTCTTTGATGGAATTGTATTTGTAGATGACCCTCAGAAACAAACAAGCTTTCTCCTTTGATATAGTCCCAAATGAGCAGTAAGAATGGTGTCATTGTTGAGGACCCACCCAGGTTGTGATGATCTTCCGCAATGATGGGTTCTCCCTAGTTCCCTGACGTTTTGAACCAATGTGAGCTAAGGATATTGTTGGGAAACTAACTCCATCTGAACAGACTTTTAAAACTTGAATAATTGAAAGATATGAACAAAGAGTAAATTTACACCTAGACTAGTACAAAAACAAGGCTGAATTTTGTCAGTGTTGAATTATTAATTAAATCAAAGTTTTAAAAACAGGTGAACTCTACAGAATACATTGTTAAGAGAATGAATAGACAAGCCACAGATATTTGCAAATCACATACCTAATAAATACCCAGAATATGCAGAAGTACATATTGAAAACATTAAAGAAACATAAAACCTTCTTAAAACCAAACAAAAAGAAAACAAACAACTCAATGAGAAATGGGCAAAAATTTGAATAGTCACCTCACCAAAGATGTGCAGATGCAAAATAAGCATATGAGTAGATGCCCAATATCAACTGTCATTAAGGAACTGCAAATTAAAACAAAAATGAGATATCACTGTGTACCTATTTGAATAGCTAAAATCCTAAACCTGACAGTACCAATTGCTGATGAGGATGTGGCTCAACAGGAAATTTGATTCATTGCTAGTGGAAATGCAAAATGGTACAGTCACTTTGGAAGACAGTTTGGCAGTTTTTAACAAAGCTAAATACTTGACAAAGATAGATATTTACCCAACTGACTTGAAAAGTTATGTTCACACAAAAACCTTTGCAATATGTTTATAGCAGTATTATTCATAATCACCAGAAACTGGAAACAACTATAATGTTCTTTAGTAGGTGAATGGATATATTGTGGTAAATCTATACAATGCAATATTGCTTAGTGATAAAAATAAATGAGTTATCAAGCCACAAAAAGATGTGGAGTTACCTTAAATGTATGTTTTTAAGTGCAAAAAACCTCTACAGTTTGAAAAGGCTACATGCTCTTTGATTCTGTTTTTTATAATATTCTGGAAAAAGCAAAAGTATAGAGACATCAGATCATTTAGTGGTTATCAGGGACTTGGGGAGGGAGTAGGATTGAATACATAAAGCCCAGGGGATTTTTTTTAAAGGTTATGCAACTATGTATGATATCATAATGGCAGATACATGACATTGTGCATTTATCAAAACCATACAACTTTACAGCACAAAAAGTGAAACTTATTGTATGCAAATAAAAAAATAAATTGGGAAGTTAAGGAATCCCAGGCTAGAAAGCAGATTGTTACAAGAAAATCTAACCATATCACTGGAAATGTGTGATATAAACTCACTGAAATGGGAAAGGTGGAGAAATAATTTTCTAATGGATACAGAGTTTTTGTTGGACATGATGAAAAAGTTTTGAGTAGAGAGTGGTGAGGGTTATACAACATTGTAAATGTATTTAATGCCATGAATTATATAAGTGCTTAAAATGATATTATGCATATTTTACCATAATTAAAATGCATGAGAAGAAATTGTGCACTTAAGTGATTAAACTGGTAAATTTTATTATGTATATTTTACCACAATAAAAAAAGTTATAGGAAAAAGCAAAACAATAAACAAGGTAGGGATAATAAAAAGATCCGTGGTTTCCAGGAGCACAGGAGATATTTTTAGGGGCAGTGGAACTATTCTATATAATACTGTAATGGTGGACATATGACATACATTTGTCAAAGCCTATAAAACTGTACAGCATACACAGCTAACCCTAATGTAAACTATGGACTCTAGTTAATAATAATATATCAATGTTTGTTCACCAATTGTATCACACTAATGGAAAATGTTAACAATTGAGAAATAATAGGGAAACTGTGCAGGAATGGAAGGAAGAGGTACATGGGAGTTTTCTACTTTTAGTTAACTTTTTCTGCAAACTTAAAAAATGATTTATTAATTTTAAAACATGATGCTGACCTAAGTAACTATGGGGATGAGTGGAGATTTTAAAACTAAAGACAAAAAAGTAACTATACATAAACACTGGAGTTTTGTTAACAAACTTATTTCTCATAGGAGAAGAGTTTAGCAATTTTGAAATTACTATGCATGTATATTTAGATTGAAAAATATGTAAATAAATGTCTGGATGGTGGGAGCCACTGATGGAGGAGAAGATTACATATACATAAAGGAAGAGGCTAGAAAAAAATCATTTAGAACTGGATTATTGATGGGATACATTGATATGAACTCACATTTAGTTTTATACAGCTACTGATGGCTGAATATAGAAACAATTACAGATATGTGTTTATTCATGGATTAGTATACAGACATATATTTCCAAGTTCTGTTTGTTGAGAAGGCCTGGAAGCAACAACACCCCAGCAGCAATGACCACATCCAGAGCCCATATCATGGTTTCAAATACTATTCTCCAATAAAAGGAACCAGGGATTCTTGGAGAAATGGCTACCTCAAAAGCAGGAGCATGAAATACACAGGGTGAGCTTGGATCATACTGTAATACTAAAAAATAAGAAAGGGCTCAAGAAAAAATATCCAATAGAGTATTTCAAAGGGACACAAGAACCAACTGTAAGAGCTCCCAATGGCTAAAGTTGGAACAATTGAGCAATGAAATATAGCATAGTATTGGATCATAATCCCAAAGTACAAAATAAATATTCATGACTCCATTCTAACATAAATATTTGATTGAATAAGTTAATTAATGAGGGGGAATATACAAATCTCCTGTGTAGCATTTCAAATAATTTATGTATATACTTCTTTTTACTCTCAAGAAAGTAGAACATAACTCTGACTCATCTTCTATCTCTTATGCATGGACTAAACATAGTGATTTCCTTCCAAACAATTCATTATGGAAAAGGGGAGAAGACGAATAACTTTATAGTGTGGAAGCCTGAGAAACACTATCTTAGCCATGTAACCAAACTTAACATCAATAATTGATAATTTGTGCCCTTTGATACGATGATAAAAATGGCACTTTATTGCTATAGTGTTCCTCCCTGAAACTCATAAACCCTAACTATTAGAAAAATACCAGACAGACCTATATCAAGGGATATTCTACAAAACAGATGGCAACTACTACTCAAGGTCATCAAAAAAAAAAAGAAAAATCTGGGAAACTATCACAGGGTAGGGGAGCCCAAGGAGACATGACAACCAAATACAGTGTGGCACTCTGGATGAGATTCTGGAACAGAAAAATAATATTAGGTAAAACCTAAATAAATCTGAAAAAAGCATGGACATTAGAAATAAGGTGTCAGTATTGATTGTGACATTCATTGTGACAAATGTACCATACTAATATATATGTATATATATATATTTTTTTTTGAGAGAGAGAGAGAGAGATAGGGTGCACATGCTGGGGTTGAGGGAAGAGAGAGAAAGAGAGAATCTTTAGCAGGCTTCATGACCAGCACAGAGCCCAATGTGGGGTTCAATCTTGCAACCCTAAGAACATGACCTCAGCTGAAATAGAGTTGAATGTTTAGGCAACAAGCCAGGTGCCCCAATACTAATATAAAATCTTAACAACAGAGGAAACTGGGTGCTGGGTACATGGGAACTTTTGTACTATTTTTGCAATTTTTCTATAAATCTAAAACTACCCTAAAATAAAAAGCTTATTTTAAAAACAAACAAAAAAGAAGGGTGTGAATATGAGTATAACCTGAATTTAGCCCATAAATAATGTTTCAGAAGTGTTGTGATAATAACATCACAAAGGCAAAGGAAGACAGAAAAATATCAAGAGAGAAGCATCTATAGAATTGTGGAAAGACTGTGAACACTTTGGTTTTACATCTGTGGGGACATACTGCAGGTTTGGGAATTACCTTTCATATATGTGAAAATAAAGTTCCCTTTCATTTGATTTTTACTACCATTGCCTTATTTCTATTTTTTTACCTCATATATTCCAAAATTACCTTTCCATTCTCATCTCCCACTCATTTAAATGAATCTGTCTTCCAGGCAAACTGATCTATTCACCCCCGCTAAATATCACAAGACTCTTATGCTCAAAGTTGTTCCCTTCACTTGAATGCACTTTCCTCTTGCAAGTCTAACTATCCATCCTGAAGTTCTAACCATCCCAATAAAAGTTCTTTAGCTTTCCTTGATTTTCTCAGCTGCAAGAGATCCCATCCTCCCCTAATCCACAAAGTTGCTCTGAACTTCTCATGTCAATCATAATTTGTATTATAGTGTATTATATATAGCTTCCCTATTGGTTATTAAATATTTTGAAAGTGGGGCCTTGATTTGTGCATCTTTGCATTTCCCATGGTTCCCTTCATATATTTTAGAAGGTTGAATTAATGAATTTTATCAATGTTAGACATTTTCAATTAAAGGAAAATCTTGAAACCAAAATCTATTGGATTAAACTAAAAGTAAAGACTTAATTATTCATAACAGAAGTCATTTGATGGAAAGGGACTGTTACATTTTCCCTACATGTTGGTATTGTGATCTTTCCATTTGTGGTCGATAAGGCACTGAATCAATGCATGTTGGGTAATACCTCTTGTGTGTGAACCATTATTACAATAATTAATAATAATGGCAGCTCAGTTGATAGGAACTTGGCAATGTATATATCCTTATCTTCAAAGTTCCAAATGGTTTGGAATTTGGCTTTTTGTGAAACCATTTAATAGGAAAGTGTGTGTTTAGAATCTGTTCTTAGCTCAAAGACTGACCCTTATCTCTAAAGTCTTTAATGAGAAAGCACCTGACAAATTGACTGGCACACTCCACTCCTCTAAGTAATTTCCCTTCCTGCCAAATGAGTCTCTTGCAGTCCACTTCTAACTTAGAAAGTGTTGAATGATGAACAGTCTGAAGCCAATGTCTGAAGCTTCAGAAAGTTCTCTTCAAAAGATTATTTCACAAAGTAAAATTAACTTATTGAAAAGGTGGAAAATCAATCTTTTCCTTCCCATTGTGCCAATTAACTACTTGGTGAGTTTTACTTGGCTAAATTGACTAATGGGTTTAGTGCTCCATAGCTGCCCCGAAAGGAACTTTCACGATGATTGTCACAGAGTTCTTTTATTAAATGGAGTACAGTCCCATAGAGCAGCACTGAAAATAAAAATCAAATATATTATAGACCTTCACAAGTATTGTTTGAATCTATTCATAAGGTTTCCTAACTAGAATTTATTATTAATTTACTTGTTTAATAAATATTCAATAAATACCTAAAGAGGGTAAGATTTACATTGTGACCAAATGCAAAAGAAAGTATCTGGCTTTATTTCACTGAAAATAGATGCAAAAACTTTTAAGTGAAAATTTATGAAAACTGGACTGGAAAGATTATAATCATAATCACTAACTCTACTATCCTTATCAAGATAAATAATTACTAGTTTATTATACTACAAAAACATTTCTATTGTGTGAGATTGTAATCTCAAAACAACGTGAAAATTTGGAAGATATTATACAACCTTTAAGTCATGTGTTCGAGAATATTAGTCATGGAAAATGATAAAAATACAAGTTTTTTTAAATAATAAATTTATTTTTTATTGGTGTTCAATTTGCCATCATACAGAATAACACCCAGTGCTCATCCCGTCAAGTGCCCCCCTCAGTGCCCATCACCCAGTCACCCCCAACACCCGCCCTCCTCCCCTTCCACCACCCCTAGTTCGTTCCCAGAGTTAGGAGTCTTTATGTTCTGTCTCCCTTTCTGATATTTCCTACCCATTTCTTCTCCCTTCCCTTCTATTCCCTTTCACTACTTCTTATGTTCCCCAAATGAACGAGACCATATAATGTTTGTCCTTTTCCGATTGACTTATTTCACTCAGCATAATACCCTCCAGTTCCATCCACGTCAAAGCAAATGGTGGGTATTTGTCGTTTCTAATGGCTGAGGAATATTCCATTGTATACATAAACCACATCTTTATCCATTCATCTTTCGATGGACACCGAGGGTCCTTCCACAGTTTGGCTATTGTGGACATTGCTGCTAGAAACATCTGGGTGCAGGTGTCCCGGCGTTTCATTGCATCTGTATCTTTGGGGTAAATCCCCAGCAGTGCAATTGCTGGGTCGTAGGGCAGGTCTATTTTTAACTCTTTGAGGAACCTCCACACAGTTTTCCAGAGTGGCTGCACCAGTTCACATTCCCACCAACAGTGTAAGAGGGTTCTCCTTTCTCCGCATCCTCTCCAACATTTGTGGTTTCCTGCCTTGTTAATTTTCCCCATTCTCACTGGTGTGAGGTGGTAGTATCTCATTGTGGTTTTGATTTGTTTTTTTTTTTTAAAGATTTTATTTATTTATGATAGTCAGAGAGAGAGAGAGAGAGAGAGAGGCAGAGACACAGGCAGAGGGAGAAGCAGGCTCCATGCAGGGAGCTCGACGTGGGATTCGATCCTGGGTCTCCAGTATTGCGCCCCGGGTCAAAGGCAGGTGCCAAACCGCTGCGCCACCCAGGGATCCCATGGTTTTGATTTGTATTTCCCTGATGGCAAGTGATGCAGAGCATTTTCTCATGTGCATTTGGCCATGTCTATGTCTTCCTCTGTGAGATTTCTCTTCATGTCTTTAGCCCATTTCATGATTGGATTGTTTGTTTCTTTGGTGTTGAGTTTAATAAGTTCTTTATAGATCTTGGAAACTAGCCCTTTATCTGATACGTCATTTGCAAATATCTTTTCCCATTCTGTAGGTTGTCTTTTAGTTTTGTTGACTGTATCGTTTGCTGTGCAAAAGCTTCTCATCTTGATGAAGTCCCAATAGTTCATTTTTGCTTTTGTTTCTTTTGCCTTCATGGATGTATCTTGCAAGAAGTTACTGTGGCTGAATTCAAAAGCATAAGATACCTAGGAATAAACCTAACCAAAGAGGTAAAGGATCTATACCCTAAAAACTACAGAACACTTCTGAAAGAAATTGAGGAAGACACAAAGAGATGGAAAAATATTCCATGCTCATGGATTGGCAGAATTAATATTGTGAAAATGTCAATGTTACCCAGGGCAATTTACACGTTTAATGCAATCCCTATCAAAATACCATGGACTTTCTTCAGAGAGTTGGAACAAATTATTTTAAAATTTGTGTGGAATCAGAAAAGACCCCAAATAGCCAGGGGAATTTTAAAAAAGAAAACCATATCTGGGGGCATCACAATGCCAGATTTCAGGTTGTACTACAAAGCTGTGGTCATCAGGACAGCATGGTACTGGCACAAAAACAGACACACAGATCAATGGAACAGAATAGAGAACCCAGAAGTGGACCCTCAACTTTATGGTCAACTAATATTCGATAAAGCAGGAAAGACTATCCACTGGAAGAAAGACAGTCTCTTCAATAAATGGTGCTGGGAAAATTGGACATCCACATGCAGAAGAATGAAACTAGACCACTCTCTTACACCATACACAAAGATAAACTCAAAATGGATGAAAGATCTAAATGTGAGACAAGATTCCATCAAAATCCTAGAGGAGAACACAGGCAACACCCTTTTTAAAAATACAAGTTTTAAGAGTTAAGAATTTAGTGGGAAATCAGAGTGGTTAATGTAAGATGGCACTACTCTTTCCAAAAGCATGAGTGAAAAGACTGTGAGATCGTGAGGACAGTATCTAAATGAGATCGCAGAGTAAATACAACTTAAAAAAAAAAAAAAAAGAAAAAGAGGTATGTAGGATCAGCCTGATAATTTTAATATGCTGAGCAATAGTACCAGAAGAGAAGAAGAGACTGAGGATCAAGAGAAAGGAGTAATTGATCAGAGTTGCAGGTATCAAGAGCAGCATACACAAATTGTCCTAGAATAAAATGATGATTTTTCAGCCTTGAGACTGGAAGGAAGAGGAAAATATGGGTGGATACATAGATACTCTTAGAAGTTAAGTGGTTAATGAGAGGGTGAAAATTTACAAAAGGGGTCAGAAAAATGAGTGGGGCAGATAAATAAAAATAAAAAAACCACATTGCTGAGCAGGACTGGAGGGCCCACATACTGTAGGGGCACTAATATGGATGGTGGTTTTATGATATTCTTTCGTTGTGCTCAATGGGTATGATAATGATAATAGTAACTTACTGTGATAAGCACTTTACTTAGGTTGGTTCATTTAGTCTTCATAGCCTCTGAAAGGTGCACAATTATTATTTCAATGAGAAAATGAAAGCTTTTGAGGCTAAGAACTTACCCCATATTTACATACTACTAGTTACTTGAACTCAGGCAGTCTGACTTAGAGATTAAGCTTCTGCAGGGCTGTTTAGGTTTGGAAGTACATTGTTTTAAATCAGAGACTTGCAATATTCAAGACCAAACACAACAAGAAGTTTCAATAATGCAAGGAGACTAAACTGTTCATGGCCACAATCTTGCAATCCAGGCTGAATAAGGAAGGCTAGGAAGGAAGACTACTGGAAGTGGAAGACCAAGGAACTTACGATCTCTGAGTCTAGGGAGAAGCTGTAAAAGAAATGGAAGCATGACAGCTCTTAGGAAGATTATGGACAGAGAACAGGGTGCTGGAGGTTTCTGAGTTTAGGTATGTTTCAGAGTGATGACAAAATTCAAGTATTGGCCATTGGTATGAGTAGCTGGAGGGGTAGGTGTAGAGAGAAAATGAAGGCCTCAGGAGGATACAAGTGGTTCAAGAAATTATGGCAGAGTCCTATTTATATAGAACTGTGTTAGTTCTATATATTTCTAAATGAGAGTTTTCACTGAGCAGACATTTTTGTTCCTGCTATAAGATGGAGTTCCAGGCTTTCAGGATGTAACAGTGGGCAAAACAGAGTTGCTTTCCTCATGAAGTGTGCATTCTGGCATCCATATATCAGGTAGTGATGAGTGCCTAAGGAAAATAAAAATTACACAGGTAAGGAGAATAGATATTGTCAGGGCAAGGGATATGACTGCTATAAAAGTGATTAGGGATCAGTGAGGAGCCATTATGGCCAAAAGGATTTAGTAATCATTTTCAAAGGTGAGGAGAAGTGTGTGGGAAGTGTGTAGTTTTGTTAGGTCTGAGAATTAGGACTTATATATTTGACCAACTAATTTTGGGATGTTCATCAGACATCCAAGAGGATTATTAAGTAGCAAGTAAAGATTGGATATCGGATTCTGGATTTCATAGAGGCATTCAGAAATCTGGACTAGAGATATAAACTTGGGAGTTGTATAGATGGTACATGAAGCTATGAAAATGAAGGTGATCATTAAGGAAGAGAGGGTAGATAGAGACATGAAATGCTCAGATGACTATATGCAGGGATGTTACTAAATGATTGGAATATGCAAAGAATTCAGCAGAGACTCAGAAAAAGAGACCAGAGAAAAAAGGAGGAAAACCAAAAGTATGATATCATGAAAGCCATGTGAAGAATGTGTTTCAAGATGGAAGGATGATCACTTGAATCAAATATTGCTCAGGAGTTTAAAGAAGAAGAGGAAAAGGAAGAAGAAGCAGAAGCAGAAGAAGCAGAAGAAGAAGGAGGAGGAGGAGGTGAAGGAGGAGGAGGAGGAGGAGGAGGAGGAGGAGGAGGAGGAGAGGAAGAAGGAGAAGGAGAAGAAGACTGAGAATTGACCACTGGATCAGGAGCCAATTAGTGGCTGTGTGGCTGTGACACAGTTGCCTGGTTGGTGATGGTTTACTAGAGGAGGGAGGAAAGAAAATTGAGTATTAACACATTTTCCTAGTTTTTCTATCGAATAGAGCAGAGAAATCTGGTGACACTTGGGGAACGATGTAGGATCAAAGGAGTTTTTTAATGTTTAAGGTGGAAAAAGCTGCAGTGTTTTCAGGTTGATGAAAGCTGCAGCATTGCTGAGGCATAAATGTGAGGCTATGAGACCTGGCAAAGGTGGAGTGTTGCTGCTGGGAGCACAAACAATCCACCCACGGCTGCAACTCTCAAGTTATTAAGAGGCTGGGATGCTAGCTAGCTGACTGGTGGCAGAGATACTATTTATTCTGGATCTGCACACACGGAATACTGCTAAACACAGTGTAAATTCCAGTGAGTAATGGTTAATGATGTCGAACATGGAGGCTATGCAGGGAACTACCCTTTTGCTATCAAGGAGAACATGACTGAAGAGCTGAATGAGCAGTGTTAATAAACTGTGACAATTAAAAATCTGCATGGTAACCTATGATATGGATATTTAGTGTGACTTTCTCTTTCAGAAGTGAGATTCTTACAGTCTGTGCAATGGGAGTTATTACCTACTCCCAATCCCCATCTCTTATAACTGAAGAAAAAAAAAATCTGCTTTTCACTCATATTGGTGTTCTAAGAATGTTTCATGGTTGTTTAAAATTTCTCCCTTATAGCTTACCTCTGTAAATAGGACCTGTTTTTGCAAATAGAGGGAAACTATATATTTTTCCACCTTTTTATTTTCAGAAAATAAGGTATGTTAGAGTGGAAAAGAAATCTGAAATGGGAATCAGGACACTGTTTCCTGCCCTGGTTCTGCCACTAACTCACTGGGAATTGCTTTCTTTTCTGGAAAATAAAGTAGTTGGTCTGGAGGATCCATAAAGTCCCCTTTTGAATCCAAGTAATGAAATCATAATAACAATCTAAATAATTCAGAAATTCACAGCTAATGCCCTTTATTTTTATATGCCCGTAATATTCTATGTCAAGATAAGTCACATTTATATTGTTGAGAGGTTAACAATCACCCATGCATTAATGTCTTACAGGGTTATTGTGAAGATTAAAAGAGAAAATGTGAAAGAAATTCACAAACTGTAAAGTGAAATTCTGTCAGTCATTAATAATACGTAGGCACTGAAATATTACATCCAGATTTGGCTTTTACTATGTGGCTTTTGGGACATCAAATAAAGTCGGTACACAAGGAATGTAAATGGGGAAGGAGGTTTTATTTGAAGAAGGTGTACAATTGCTTTTTTAACTTTTTGTTATTGTTGAAAAATGGCCTTACACTATTATAGGAATAAAAAGACTTTAAAACCTAGGGAAAGGCATTGAGATAAGCACAAGGGATGGATGTATTGGTATTAATTTACCATCAAACAGTATGTCTGCATCAGAGTAGCATGGAAAGAAATATTATCAGATTTTATAAAATGCTCAGCTTTATTTTAAAAACAAAATAAAAACTAAGTAAATTGAAAATTTTAATTAATGTCATAATTTTAAGTTTCAAGGTTAAATCAACAGTAAAAATTCTAATCTATTATCATAATTATATCTTTACTTCCTTCTAAAGTTATTCCTTTTTGCATAATTCTCATTTTTGTTTCTGTTTGCACACATTCCTTTATTCATTCATAGGAAGAGATCTAATAAGGAGCATATATCTGGCAATCCACATTTTTTCTTATAACAAGAATCGTGCCTTCCTGCTGGATTAATTGTTGGAATGGGTATGCTATAACACCAATAATAGCAATGATATTCCATTTTTGGTTTGCATAGAGCTGAATTTTTTTTTTCAGGGCAGCTTCACAATTATTTCACTTTATTCCAGCAATGCCTCTTATTAACCATATGAGTATGCAAGTCACTCAACCTCCTGTGCCATGGTTTCCTTATCTGTAAAATGAGGTCATAGTAATACTTTTCTTAATGAGTTGTATGAAGATTCAATGAGTTAATTTATGTAAAACATTTAGTAATCATGTTGTCATAGTAAACATGTTGCCATTTATTATAATTACTGTTCTTATTATTACTCCTATCAGTGGTTTGGAGATTACAACTTTATCAGGTCATAGTGCCATTTTGCAGTAGTCCCAGTGATTCATTAGGTGTCATAAACTCATATGTCTAAAGGAGTCTGGCAGTAATATAAAGGAATACAATATGTTAGGGGCAGTTGTGGCACATTGAATAGCACAGACTTTGAAAACCTGCAGATCCTACTCAGTCCCAACCAATGTTGCCATACAGAAATACAGGCCTAGTATTTCCACACTAACTTCTTAAGGAGGTAGAAATTTAGATTTTTATTTAATTCTCTGACTTAATAAAAGGTTGGTAAATTATTTGATTTTTGGTAAAAAACAGATAGACCAAACATACACAGTTTGGAGGGGAGGCTTTGACCACGGTCAGCAGCTTCCTTATGGGCTCTCATTACTGTAGTGTGCATTGACATAATCTTGATATAATCTTAGTGGACTATAAAAATTAGGGAATCATGGTTAATTGGAAGATCAGAGCACCATTAAAAACAGATACGTGTGCTTCTCAATAGGTGTTAATAGTGAATGAATTGGAAAGTCTAACATAATAGATGAAGATCAAGAGGTACCGTGTATATATCATGGATATGATCTTGACAGGGCACCTGGATCTATAAGGATGCAGATTATCTGATCTCTGGGGAGAAAGGATGAAGAGCAGGAAAGTAAACAGGAAGATGGGATGTGCAGCAGGGGTGGTGGGTGAGGGTGGAGAAAACCCCTAACAAAATGGAAAAAAAAAATACAACAGGTCTTCCAGACACCAATGTCCATGCTTTTCCATGGTGTCAAGCTGCTTCAAAATTAAATTAATAATTGTATAGCTCTTTCCAATCTACAGAACATTAGCTGAGCCCTGCTTGGGGATTCTGATATAGTATTTATTGACACATGAAATTCAAGCGATGATTACTGATGCTCTACCTGTGTTTGGGAGATGGAGGTTAAAGATACCATTTCAGAGACAGACAAATGTGGTTTTATGACTCTATTGACAGGGAAAAAAAGCTTGTTAGTAACACCGACAAGTAACTTACCTTTGATGTGATTCAATTTTATAGAACCTACCATTCTTTATGACTTTTAAAAAAACATTTTAGATCACTTAGTCCCAGTTCTTTGATGATTCCTTTATCACAGAGGGAGACTTTTAGATAATTGAAAAGGGATGAGTCATAATGAGTTTTCACTGATGCATGTTGCCTCTCATCACCAATTCCACTGATATCCTATAGGGAACATAAAGAGCCTCTCATCTCACTGATTGGTGGCATGAAAAGACCTACGTGTGACACATAGAGCTTGACTCTGTCCTTTCTGAACCGGATGAACTTGCCTAGGGACAGAAAGGAGATGATCTTTGTTCTTTGACCCTCCTTCCCACAAAAGCTCTAATCCAGTCAATTTTATTCCTGGTGGATTGGAGAATACCCAGATGCCATACTCCATTATTATCCTTCCAGACATTTGTTCCACATTTGCACCTGCTCTCAGTTGTTATCCTCCTGGGACAGTTAGAAGACTTAGATAAACATGGTGTAATTTCACATTTACTGCAAAAAGCAGTCTCTTTGTTCTTGAAATATTAGCTATTCCATCATCGGTTCACCTGATATTTAATCATAAGGCAGTGTTACATTTCAGTCCCACAGGCAATTGAAAAATGAGTGTTTAAAAATATTGCAAACAACATAGAGATCTTTTTATCCCTCATTTTTGCATCCTCAAAGTCTACAGCTCCTGATGACGATAAAGTGCTCAATAAATGTTTACTGAATCAAATCAAAATCTTAAGGAATTTTCATTCCAGGAATGCTTGTATACACTTATGGGTTTAAAGACATGTTTATATTTTGATAACTTCATGAATTTTGGACCTGATTAGGGCACTGTGGAATTAATATAATACTCCATTGATATGGAATAGAGAATTCTGGTGACTATAACCATCTGGAAACACAACCAGAATTCCACATGTAATTGAACTATGGCTTCTAAATAACAAGGAGGGAAAGAAACTATCACAAAACCTATGCACATTACAGAAAACATACAGGAGAGATTGTTCTTAATTTCTTTCTTCATCTTCAATTCTTCTCTGTCAAGAGAAGAGATTTGTTCTATTATGAAATAAATGGTACTAGTGAGAGAATAGTGAGAGTAACACTATGTTGGAGCAGAGTGGAGCCCAAGATGAAAGAAAAATTCAGTAATATTGATCTTGAAGTTTTAAGTACTTTGATAGCTTTTGCTTATCATGAATATTATTAATTAATTTTGAGTTTTAAAAAGATTTTTTATTAAATATTTATCTGGGGATGCTCAGTGAGTTAAGTGCCTGACTCTTGATTTTGGCACAGGTCATGATCTTGGGGTCATGAGATGGAGCCCTGCGTTGGGTTCAGTGCTGAGTGTGGGTCCTGCTTAGGATTCTCTCTATCTCTCTCCATCTGCCTCCCTACCTGCGCCCCCAATCCCCTCTCTTCTTCTCTCTTTCTCTTATGCACACACACACTGTTTCTCTCTAAAGAAAAGAAAATTATATGGATTATTGAACTTTTTGAATCCGTCTCAAATTGTGTACTCTAGGTGAATGCCTCACTAGTCCTTACTCTAGTCCCAGCCCAGGATATAACAATGAAAATGGTATTTTCTGGCTGGTGTAATTTAGAAAAAAACTAACCTTATATCTTAATATAATGTTGAGTCATTAAGCAACGAATGTAAAACAAAAATCCAATCTCTTATTTTTAGTAAGGGAGGAAAATGTGTTATTTTAGAAAGATTTCTATCAAATAGAAATGAAATTATAAAAAGCCTATTAGAAATGCTCTCAGCTATAAATAATGAATGGCATATTCAACTTACAGAGGTTTAACATTATAAATCTATTTTTTTCATATAACAAATGGTTTGGAGGCAGGCAAATGGGGAATTCCTTTTCTTAGTTTTCCAAAGCATATTGCCTCATGGCTGTAAAATATCCCCAATTCTAGCAGCATGCTTTACAATGCACTAAGAAGGGGAAAGAACTTACTACAAGTATATATCCCCTTTGTTGGGTATTCATGCCTTTCCAGAGGCCACACCAACATTCTTTGCTCATACTCCCTTTCAGAATGATGAGTCACCTGTCTCCCTCCTGTGGACCCTGGAAAAGCTAAACTATCACTTGGATCTAGTCACATTCCTGTCCTCAAAAAATGGATCTTAAGCCAGAAGGAAATAGATACTGTTTTACTAGCTTAGAGTGCCTATGACAGTCAGCTTCTATAGAATTTGTATAAATGATGCTTTAACTAACCTGATGGTAAACATGAGCTGTTGTATTTATAAACTCATCTTCAAGAATGACATCCTTGAAATTGTTTTCTTAAGAGGCTTTGTGGTTTTTAATTAGTGTTAACTTAGAAGTAAGCTCCCAAGGCCAACTCCCTAACATTCCTATTGATAAATGACGACAAGTATGTCTGTGTGCAGATCTGCCAGAAAAAAATAGGTAGATACGATGTATTAGTAATTTTGATTTTATTTTGTTAGACTTAATTGTGCCTTAGGCAATAAGCTCTCATTATCCATCAGTATTTGGGGTTAAAACACCATTGACTCTCCTTTTCAACTAAACTGAAACATATATTAGACTGGCCTCTTTGGGCCATTACATGAAAGTTTTTTAAGGGAACTATTTGCAGCCAGAAAACAATAGAGGTACAGTATATTTAGCTACTTTTTGTAAGCTATATTTTTACAGTTTGTTATTTATTTCATAGAACTTTTTTACCATTTAAATTAAAAATACCTCCAAAAGTTTTTTAACATTAATTATATAGTGTTCAGTGGTTTAATTACATGGGTGAACTTTCCCAAAGTTTATCAAATAAGATAGTATTTCTTTTCCCTTTTCTAGTATGAGTCACAGAGTGTGATCACCAAAAGTTTAATATTGGCTAGCTGAGTTTCGAGAGGGTCTGACAAGTTTAGGGAATGATGGGATGGATTCAAGGTCAGGGAGCAAAAGCAATTGCTATAGACTTGACAAGGTGAAGTTCAGAGATCTCCTGACAAAAAGGATGACATATGAAAATAAGCACAAGTCATGGTCATTAACAGAATAGATTTTTGTTTCTTTTCTTGGTTCATTTTATTTTAGGATCATTTTTGTACCCCGAGAGAACACGATGCTTGAGTGATCTGCACTGTGGTAGAAAAAGCATGTGTTGGGGCCTCAAAAGACCTGGTTAGCCAAATGACTCTGCTAGTATTTGTGTATAACAACCTTGGGTTAATCACTTCATCCTTGAGGACTTGGTTTACTTATTCAAAAAATTGGTACTTTTTTTTTTTTTTTAAAGAATAATTCCTTTCTTCAGATCTAGTCTTGTAGAGAAACCTCATATATTGGGACAGATGAAAGCAGCGTTACTCTGCTTGAAGTCAGGTGATGGGTCATCCTTGAACCCTGCCCACGAGTCTTTCTCTTAGATCCTGTTTTAGTTTAGTCTTTGAGATTTTGGCCACAAAATCATTACACTTCAGGAAGTGCCCTTAAACACTCCTGAGAGAGGAAAGAATGAAAGCTGTGAATTAAGATCTTAAGGGATAAATTCACTCATTTTTGTTTTTGCTTTCCTGCATTTGCTTTTTTAAAATTTTGAGTGTTCCTTTTAAGTCTTAGGAAACTGCTTTCATGCCCTTCCTTATAATTGCTTTAATTAACCTGTTTGTGAATATATAATTACCTTTATTCTATCTGCATGTGACATGCACTTACTTTCGTTGACAATGTAGATACCAACATCCGCATCAGCAATTCTCTTATTTTGATGTTTAACCTTCTTATTGTGCAGAGAGCAAACAGATACAGTCGGTGATTCTGTCACAAAGCAGCCATCCAGAATCCAGGAAATGGAACATTGCCAAATTTCCAGAAGTGAAACTTCCCCCACTGAATGCCCCCATCACTGCTCCTTTTGCTATTCTGGCCCAGTGATGGTAATGTGGCCTCACTTTTCCCATTTCTGACACTTCACCAGTCCTTGTGGGTGCCCCTCTCACTGCGAGCACCTCTTTTCAATTAAGCTGCTTGCGTGTGTTCTGTTTCCTGTCAGGAATCTGAATGACACAAAACCCCCGTAGAATTTTAATAGAAATGGTATTAGCAGTCTCAGTGGCAAGCTTCTCAACGTACATGATTAAATATGATGCTAGTAGACATGATTTTCTAGTAGACATGATTTATCAGATTTAGGAAATTCCTTTCTATACCAGATTTGCTATCTACAAATGGATAGTGAATTCTATCAAACCATTTTTCTGCAGCTACTAAGACAATCATGTGATTTCTCTTCTTGATTCCACTGATGTTTGAATTATATTAATTGCATTTTGAACGTTGAGTTCTGTTGAGTTCCTAAAATAAAGCAGTTTGGTCTGGTATGCTATCTACTTTTCAAAATACCACTAAATTTGGTTTGTATATATCTCATTTAGGATTTTTCCTATTTTGAGTGAAATTTATCCCTAAGTTTCACTTCACTTCATGTATGCAGTTGAAGCTCTAAATTATTACTCTATGGTAACTTACTTGTATTACACAGGTTTTTGATGTGTAGTATATTTGGGACTATTTTTCAGTTCAAAGTATTTTATCACTGATTTTTAATGGTGATTGTTTTTATTGACCTGTGGGTTATTTGGAACTGTATTTCTTAATTTCAAAATATAACGATTTTCTAGTTATCTTTTTGTTATTAATTTCTAGCTAAATGTCATTGTTGTCAGAGACCGTATCTTACATGATTTTAATTTTTTGAAATTTGTTGATACTTGTCTGTTACCCAGATGATCATTAATTTTTGTGAATGTTCTGTGTATTTTTAAAAAATGTTCTGCAGCTGCTGGGTAAATTGTTCTATATATATACAATAGGTAAAATTGATCAATGTGTTATGCAAATATTCTACATCTTTATTGAATTTTTGTCTGCTTGGTTCTATGAATAACCGAGAGAGATGTGTTAAAAATCTTCCAGTACGATTGTGGAATTACTTATTTCTTCTTTTACCCCTGTGAAAATTTTGCTTTAAAGATTTAAAGCTACTTTATTCGGTGCAAAAAAAAAAATTAGTGTTTTTGTATCTTCCTGGTCAATTAAATGTTTTGTCTGTATGATGTGTACTTCCTTCTCCCTAGTAATGCTTTTTTACTTAAAACTGATTTTGATATTAATATAATGACCCCAGCTTTTTGTTGGTTAGTATTTTCAAGACCTTCCATTTTTTGCTTCTTAAGTTTAGTATGTCCTTTTTCCTTTATGAACAAGCATATAAGGTTATTTTAAAATGCAATCTGACAATATATATCTTTGAATTGGAATATTTAGTTAATTTGCTTTATTGTAATTACTCATGTATTTTGGTTTACATTTGCGATCTTAGTGCTCTATGTTCCTTTGTCTGTCCTTTCTTACTATTTTTTCTTCTATGCGCTCAGAGGATATATATTCTTTTACTGTCCTCTCAGTGGTTACCTGGAGATTAGAGCATTCATTCATTTTTTTTTTAAGATTTTATTTATTTATTTGACAGAGAGAAAGAGAGCATAAGCAGGGGCAGTGACAGTAGAGGGATAAGCAGACCCCCCCCACTGAGCAGGGAGCCAGACACAGGGCTGGATCTCAGGTCTCTGGGATCACGACCTGAACTGAAGGCAGATGCTTAAACAACTGAGCCACCCAGGCACCCCTCATTCTTAATTTGTCAATGGCTAATATTAACTGGCCCTTTTACCCAGACAATGCAGTGGTCTTCCAATCTACATGCTATTGTTGTCCTGTATTTTATATCATTGAATATTTTAATTCCAAGGCATTATTAATATTGATTTATTCAGTCAATATTAATTTATATTTTCCTGGAAACTTGTTATTTCAATGTTTCTTTTTCCTTTCTCCATCTCTCATCTTCCATCTGGGATCATTATCTTTCTGCCTATAAAATACCTTTAGTATTTATTTTAGTGTGGGCCTGATGGCAATAAATTCTCTCATCTTTGTTTGTCTGAAAATCTATTTATGGTTACCTTATTATTTGAATGGTGATTTCACTTGAAACAGAGTTTTCACTACCTGAGGTTTTTTCTTAGCATTTTAAAGGTATTCTATGGCTTCTGAATTGTATAGTTTTTGTTGAGAGATCAGTGGTTACTCTAATTGTTGCTCTGTAGAAGATAGTCTCTCTCTCTCTCTCTCAAGCTGTTTAAATAGTTTGTTTTCTTGGTGTCCAGTAATTTTTGTATGATATGCCTCTGGGTACTTTTACTTTATTTTGTTATTTTATTCT
The DNA here is from genome assembly GCF_048418805.1 of Vulpes vulpes. Taxonomy (NCBI): domain Eukaryota; kingdom Metazoa; phylum Chordata; class Mammalia; order Carnivora; family Canidae; genus Vulpes; species Vulpes vulpes. The sequence continues at coordinate 83,181,416 of NC_132787.1, forward strand.
ATTTATTTTTCTTGAAGCTTTCCATGTTTTCTTGACTCTTTAGCTTGATGGTTTTCATTTGTTTTGGAAAAATTTCAGCTACTATCTTTTCCTGTTTCTTCTGTCCCATGGTATCTTATCTGTCTCCCCAAATATATGTCTATTAGATATATTAGATATATTAGATATAGTACAGTCTATTTCTTTCTCTTATTTTTTAAACACTCTGTTCTCTGGTTTTCCTTGAAAACATTTTTTTTTTTCTGATTTATCTTCTAGTTTACCAACAATCTCTTCAGCTATGTCTAATCTGCTGTTTAACCCATCCATCCATTCTTATTTTGAGTTATTTTATTTTTCAGTTCTAGAATTTATATTTGTGCTCTTTCAATACTTGTTAATGTTATGTTAAAACTTTTAGTCTAGTCTTATTTCTTGAACACAGTAAGTATAGTTTTTTAAAAGTGTGTATGATGATTTGAGGATATTGAGCCCTTCCTAATGAATCTTCTGTTGTCTATTGTTTCTGTTGTTTTTGTTCATGTTGTCTTGTCTCCTAACTCTCATATGCTCTATTCTTTATGATTCCATGCCAGACATTGTATTTGCAAAACTGTTTATAGAAAAATAATGTGTGACCTAGGATAATGTTATCTCCTTCTAGAGAAGGATGTATAGTTTGCTTCTGCCAGGTGCCTGAGGGTACTGCTGATTTTATAGATAATCCAACTTTATAGATTAAAATGGTTTCGAACTGAGCTATAATACTGTGAAGACCAGAGTACCTCCTCCTTCCAGTTCACTCATACTTTTAGTTGTCATCCTTTTGTGATTCTAATCCAAAGGAAAAAGGAGTAATGGGGGCCTCCATTGTGGGTTACAGCTTTTGATCTCTTTCCCTTTAGCCTCAGAAAGGGGCCCAAAGCACTTCTTAGTCATCCTCTCTGAAACCAATAAATGTTTCTAAAGAAGTTTAAAAAGCCAGGCTCCCCTTCTTGAAATCAGTGCTCACCCATGTCAGGCCCTTATTGTTCACTATCTCATTAGCTCTCTGATGTCTATTTTTTTCAATTATTCTAAGAGGTAATGTTGGTTTGAATTACCTATCTGCTATTACCAGATGTTACTGTCTCAATGAATATGTATATATACTTTTTTCTCCAGGTAATTTGTTTCATGGGTTATTCCTGGAGTGCCATAGTCTCCTTATTATTACTCCTAGGAAGGTGTGAAATATTAGGCATACACTGTTACCAAGAATTATATTGAAAAGTTTTATTCACATAGGAAAAACTTAGCTGTGGGACATAAATCATACAGGCTACCTTTAGATACTTGGGAGACCCTGGAAATCTGAGATTTTATGTAAACTCTACTTACCTGACCTTGAGATGATTATGTAAGTCCTCCTAAACTGGTATGTCAAACTGTGAGGTGCAACTTGTTTCTGTTTCCAGGCTGCCTATCTTCCCAAATTTCCAAAAATCCCTTTATGCACCAACTTCTGCTCCCTTTGGAAGTCAAACTGAATATATTTTCAGAGGACAACTATTTCAGGGCTGTTCATATTTATCATAAGTCTCAGCATAGGAATATCCACTGAAATCTATTCTGGCTAACTTTCTTGCTCCTTTTTCCACTATCACTGGCTCTCATCAGTCCATTGGTTTGTAGAACCCTCAATCCACCTCTTTCCTCCCCCCTTCCAAGAATCCACAGGTAATATATTAGTTAGAACTTACACAGTTTTGAATGAATTACCAATATTCTATTTAAGCTTATTATTATTATTATTATTATTATTATTATATAAGAGAGCGAGAGGGAGCAGGAGTTGGGGAGAGGGGTAGAGGGAGAAGGACAAGCTGACTCCCCACTGAGCATGGAGCCTGATTCAGGGCTTGATCCTAGGACCTGATCTGAAGGATCATGATCTGAGCTGAAGGCAGATGCTTAACTGATTGAGCCAGCCAGGCATCTCATTATTCTACTTAATCTTCTTAACTGTTGCTGATCTTTATCACCTTGTTCCTCTCTCTGTGAATTTTACTTGCCTGAGAAAGATGTTTCTGGTTCCCAGTATCATCTTTTTCTCTTTATTTCTTGGCCATTCTCTGAGATACTTGCTTCCAAAATTTCTCCAACACCCACTTTTTACAAAATCAAGCAAAATAAACCAAAACCAAAACAAACATAACTAATACCAAATGCAGCCAATCCTCCTTTATTTCCTTTCTTGTCCATATGTTTTTGGTAACCAATGCCAAAGCATGATCTATATTTCACCTGGGAGATTCCGTCAATATTTTAACATAAATTATCTCTATTTGCAAATGATTAACATTTATAGTTCCAGCTTAGACCTCTCCTCTGAACTCAAGACCTATATATTCAATTACGCCTTGACATATCCTTTATGTATTGGAAGGTACTTTAAACTCTATATATCTGAAGCCAAAATAATGGTCTTTTCCCAAACCTGACTTTTTTCCAGGCATTCATATTTAAATAAATATCACTACTGTCCTTTTCCTTTTAAAATCTTTTTTGAAGGTTTTTTTTTTTTTTTTTTTTTTTTAAATAGACTTAGCAGTACCTGGATGGCTCAGTAGCTAAGCGTCTACCTCTGGCTCATGTCATGATCCCAGGGTCCTGGGATAGAGCCTTGCACTGGGTGAGGGTTCCTGCTCAGTGGGAAGCCTGCTTCTCCCTTTCCCTCTGCCCTCCTCCCGGCTTATGCTTGCTCTCTCTTGTTCTTTCTCTCTCCCTCCAATAAAATCCTTAAAAAAATAAATAATAGGCTTAATTTCATAGAACAGTTTTTGGTTTAAAGAAAATTGAGTAGAAAGTCAGAAAGTTCCCATATTCTTCCTCTCTTCCTGCCCTGTTTATCCTATTGTTAATATTTTGCATTGATGTGGTGGATATGTTACAAGTGATGAACTAACATTGATATGATTAATGAAATTATATTGGTTACATTAAGGTTCACACTGTATTGAATAGTTCCATGGGTTTTGCCAAATGTATCCACAATCACAGTATCATATAGGGTACTTGCACTGCTCTGAAATCCCCCTTGTTTCACCTGCTCATTCCCCTCTCTCCTCCAACCATTGATCTGATCTTTTTACCGTCTCCATAGTTTTACATTTTCCAGGATGTCATGTATTTGAAATCATACAGAATGTTAGCTTCTTTCACTTAGCAAAATGCATTTAAGTTTCTTCCAAATCTTTTTCTAGCTTGATAGATCATTTCTTTTTATTGTTAAATAATATTTCAATATATGGATGACCACAATTTGTTTAGTCATTCACATAGTGAAGCCCACCTTGACTGCTTCCCATTTTTGGCAGTTATGAAAATGCTATTATTAATATTAGTGTGCAGGTTTTTGTGTGGACCTAATTCTTCATCTCATTTGGATAAATAATTATGAGCATAATAACTGGATCTTATGTTAGGCTATGTTTAGCATTGTAAGAAACTGCCAGACTGAGTTGGAGTGCCTGGGTGGCTTAATTGGCTAAGCATCCAACTCTTGATTTCAGTTCAGGTCATGATCCGAAGGTCCTGGGATTGAGCCCATGTCAGGCTCTCTGCTCAGTGGGGAGCCTGCTTCTCCCTCTGTTCTATCCCCTTGTTTGTGCTCTCGCTCTTGCTCTTGCACTATCTCTCTCGCTTGCTCTGTCTGAGATAAATAAATAATAAAATCTTAAAAAAAAAGAAAAGAAAGAAAGAAACTGCCAGACTGAATTGCAAAGAGGGTATTTCATTCTGCATTCCCAACAGCAATGAATGAGAGGTCCCATTGCTCCATATTCTTTCCAGTATTTGGTCAGTGTTTTAGATTTTAGCCATTCTAGCAGAGATGTAGTGGTAGCTCTTTGTTGACATCCATCTAGTTTTACGAGGCAGACTCTTCAGCCCTCTTTAACACCTTTCTTTTCCTTAGAGTCTATCCTGTATTTTTCTGCAGATGTTCCTTTTACATATCTTTCCATTTATCTACTCTCCATCTTAATAGCTGCTACCTAGTCCAATCTGTCATTACTTCTAAATCACCTCAAGGCTCTCTTGACTCCTAAATGATGCGATCACAGCAATCTTTTCAAAAGGCAAATCTAATCATGTAACATCATCCCCAGAACTTCCTGAAAACTTCCCAATAGATTTGCGTTGTGCTTAAAATCCAAGTGGTTTTTTTTTTTATTTATTTTTTATTTTTTTATCATGACCTACAATGTTCTCTATGGCTGTCCTCTACTTATTACTTCAGTCTCATCTGGAACCATGCCCCTAACACCATCTGCACTAACCCCACTAGTCCTATTGAGAGCCTTGAAAGCATTGTCTATGATATTCTATTGTGCTAATTATGATCTTCATCCCCACCACACTTCATTTTCTCTAACTCTCTTTGCCTGGTTTATTCTTACTCATCTTTCTACTATCAGGACAACTGTCACATCTTAGGGAAAGTTCCCCTGAGCTTACAAAAGAGGTGAGTTCTCCTTTTATCCTTGCATAATATCATACATCTTATGTGAAAGTTGTAACATTACATTTGTTTTAATGAGTATTGGATTGATGTCTGTCTCTCACACTAGATTCTAAATTTGAGGAGGGGTTTGCATGCCTGCTTGCTTGTTTATTTATTCACTTATTTTTTATTAGTACATCCTCAGCAACTGACACACTGTGTGGCACCAGGTAGATGCCTCATAAAAATGTGTTAAATAAATACTTTTCCTAGATGATAATGAGATTTATTTGTCAGAAAGTGAAATTTAGGGGCCTGTGAGCTATATAGTCAGAGAACTCTAACTGGCAATTAGATATAAGGCAAAGGAAAAAGAGACAAGGAAAAGAAAACTATCATTTTCAATGAGCAACACTCTCTTTCTTCTCACACTTAAGGAACATTTCGGGGTGCGTAATAGCTACTTTAAGGGAAATTTTGGATATCTAAAAATTATGGCAGTGTTTTTTTTTAATATCTTCATTAAAAAAAAAAATCAAACTGCTGCTCCTATTTCTCTTATTTCCCCTATACATCCAGGAGGTTTTTCCTTTCTTTCTTCCAGTTTTTCTATTGAGATGAAATACCAAGTCTGTGGTTTTTAATCAGCCTGTCCATGTGCAATGCTCCCTTAATCATGATGCCTCTCTACTTGTATTATCCCCAAGATAAAGAACACAAATGTATGTATGCTATGGCCCAACAGGTTACAAGGACATAATAGAAAACAGCCTGTTGTCATCCTTTCAAGTCCATTCCCAGATGTCCCTTCCATATAGTAAGTGTATTTGCATGCGCTGAGAATTGGCTAAACCTCTGTCCGCATTATGCCTTTAGAGTATTTATTACTCTAAATAAAGGACCTGCCTATTCTTCTGAGATCTGCAAAGTAGCCCATGTGGTCTCTGCACCTTGAGGAAGCTTGTGAATTATTAATTAAGGCAATGAAAAAGAAGTGTGCTTTGGGATGCTTCTCTTTTTTCAGGAGTTACCATAAAGTCTTTGCATGTGCATCTTTAAACTCTGATAGAGGTGGAGTTACAGTAAAGTCTTCTGTTCAGGCTGGCTAGCCTGAGGCTGTGCATTCACATTCAAAGCTTAATTCCCCACTGGAAATGGGTGGGGATAAACTGGAGTAAGGAGAACTATTGAGGAAGACTCTGGAGAGAAACTTTTTATTTTAGCAGAGACTGGCATTCATTCATTCAGCTCTCTATTTGTCCATTCACTGTAAAATTTCTAAAATAATTTTGGGTGCCAGATATGTGCAAAACATGGAACTAGCCATGTGGATATAAAAATGATTTCTTTAGCTTACAAATTATAAAGGACCTGTATGTGCAGTGGACTATGTACTGTGTGAGAAAGAAGCATAAATGATGAGTATGAGCTGGGGTCAGGTAACATAACGCTCTACCCTTTGGCCTGTGCATCCTACTTATTTCTTCTTTTCTATTTTTCATGTGGCTAAGGATTTTCTAAATTTACTGAGAGGAGCTCCAGAGAAGGAAGTCTGGGCCTGCAGGGAAGGAGCTATCATGGGGAGACAACTCAGCAGCCAGGCCTCCAATCTTTCATTCCCCAACCTTTGACTGAGGTGGTTTCATTTTACATATTGTGCTCCCTTGTCTGATTCTACTGGAAGGAATCAGCGACTAATATATTTGAAAATTATGATTCTAAAATAGACCATCTTTTCTAGTTAGATTGCTTACTGTGTTGTCTGCATCCCTCAAAAGTGCTTACGTTGCAATAGTTTGCATGTGTTTGCTTATTATTTCTCTTTCTTTCTTCCCACTTGGACAGCTCTTTCCATTTTCTCTGTTTACCATGTATCTTCCCATGGGAGATCCCCCTTCCAAGGCCAGTTCCATGGAAGCTTTCTTAAAAACTCTTACCTGAGTCTGTAATTGTTTTCTTTTAATCATCAAAACATTGAGCATAAAGCTGTGATCCCATTGTGTCCTTAGTAGATATGTGTTGGCTGATTGAGCATGTAAAAATGATAAAATAGAAAAGAAATCTGGATGTTATCTGAAGGACAACCCCTGTGAGTTTAGCTGTAGGACGTGTATCGACTTTCATTTTTTAATCTGACTTTTGAAAAGTTTGTACAATTTCATTTTTTACTTAGAGGAATAGGAAGAATGGGAGAGGGAGTAGAGGAAAAGCTAAACAGTTTTCTTCAATGGAAAGCAATTCTGATATCTAAGAGCTATGCTATATTCAGGACTGCTGAATATCTTTTTAGCTTTAAAGGACCTTAATTCCCTACCTGGGCCAGTTTGGCAAATACTGGAACTCTTCTTAGAATTTTATAATTTCTAAGGAAAGATTGCCTTTTGTTATAATCTAGTTTCTATTAGCAATAGTTGCGCCTCAGATAAATCTTGTTGGCTACGATACTGCCACTGCGCAAAGCTCATAATCTAGTTTCTTCTATTACAACAAGTCAGGAAAAGTTTACTATGCATCTACTTACTTTGAGGAGTAGGAAGGAAATGAAATTGAATGAGACTCACAATTTAGTGGAGAGAGCAGGGCAAAGAGAAGAAACACTGCAACCTACTTTAAGAATTAGAGTGGAAGTAGAAAGGGCAATAATAGAGGAGGGAGAGATTAGTTTTGTCTGAAAGGAATCCCTAGCAGACCTGATAGAGGAAGCATTACCTAAAGACTGTGCAGCAATTCAATAGGGGGAAATGAGGTCAGAGTATTGAGGGCTCCGGGGATATGATGGGAAAGGCAGAGTCAGGAAACTGTAGGAAATGTTTGTGATGTGGTGAATCACATGGGTGACCACAGCACCAGTTAAAATGGGAGTGGCCTATAAGAGGTATCATGGAAAGTCTGCCACAGCCAGTTCGTACAGGATATTTGATTTTGTTTTATATGCAATTGAGGGCCATTAAATGTTTTCAGACGGGGAATGACTGACATGATCAAGTTTGGGTTTGGAGCTAACTTTGGTGACAAGATAGAAGAGGATAGAGCACTCAGGAAACCATTGGAATGCTCTGACAAACCTAATGATGACAGGATCCAGGACAATTGCAAGGAGACCAGATTGAAGAACTGAGGGTGAGAGATATCTCAGGAACCAATTGACAGGATTTGAATGAGACATGGAATGGGATGGGATGAAAAAAGAAAATACTTTAATACAAAAAAAAGTTATTAAAGATGTCTCCAAAGTTTTGAGCTTAACATACTGGGGGATGGTGATTTATTGAGATTCAGAATATAACAGATATAACAGATAGAGGAAATGTGGGGTAAAGAAGAATAACTAGTGGAGGAAGATGTTGTATTTTGTTGTTGTTGCTTGTTTTTAAAAAAGATTTTATTGGTTTATTCATGAGAGACACACACAGAGAGAGGCAGAGACATAGGCAGAGGCAGAAGCAGGCTCCATGCAGGGAGCCCCATGTAGAACTCGATCCCAGGACTCCAGGTTCACAACCTGAGCTGAAGGCAAATGCTCAACTGCTGAGCCACCCAGGCTTTCTGAAGATGTTGTATTTAGTGGTACAAATATTCTATTTCAAATGCCTATAAGTTATCTATGAAATGATATCCCACAGGTGATTAAAGATGCATGGTCTGAATCAGGAGTAGGGAGCATATTTGGGAATCATTATTATAGTGGTAATTAAGATGTGGAGAGGGAAGATACAAAGAGAGAACCTAGAACCCTTACAGATACCTATAGAGAGTCTGGCTGAAGAAAAGTCTGGGTGACTAAGCCCAATCACAAAACTAGGAGGTCAAGAGAGAGAGTTATGAATAACAGACAGATTAAGTAGATAAAGAATTTGAAGGCTTGAATTTGCAAATCAGGCACATACTAATGATCTAGAAAAAATAATTTCCTTAGAAGAAATAGAGTGGAACTCAGATCTTATGAAATTGAAGATTTAATAAAAGAGGAGAAATGGGTTAGGAGCTTGAGGAGAAATAGGAAAGAGGAAAGAGGCTGGTTCTTGGAATAATGTGTTGAATGTGTTTTTAGGTGAAGGAGAAGGAATGAAAGAATCAGCACAGAAAATAAACTACATAGAAAATTAATAATAATCATGCTGTAGAAATAAGTTGATATAAGCAAATGAAAGAAGACCTGTGGCAAAAAACAGACCCAAAGATGAGAACAGTGGAAAACAGATAGGTTGATTTAACATCGGTGGGCATCAGAGAACTCTGCCAGAAAAGGATATTAGGCTCTTAAGTAGTTTTGATCACAGCAGTTTGGGTCACATATGGTGTGCACACACTTGGAGGGAAACCAACCAGCAACAGGGTTATCTTCAAGGCAGGACTAAGGAGGGGCTGAGCTTGGGAGCCTGGGCACCAACCACTCCCCATACTATGATGACATGATAATGACAGGAAGTGTGGCCTGATATGGTTCCAGCAGGAGCCTGGAGAGAGTAAAGCAAGAGAACAAAGGAGGGAGACGTTTGGGTTTAGCAGAAGCACATGACTCCAAGTTAGTATTCTGAGATTATCCAGGTATTGCAGGCTTGTCACTTCACTCTGATCCTGGTCGAAATCAGTATTCAATTAGAAATCATGTCATTATGAAACTAGGTTGCTTACTGTTTTACTAGTCAGCAATACTGACTGGAGTAAGTCTTGGGCCACAGGGACGCATGACTCCCCCGCACCCTGGAAAGGGGACCTAGCTCACAGAAGCCAAAAAAAACCTACTGCTTAGGTCACTCTGCCTGCTCTGACTCAGAGTCCAGGAAGACTAGGGCTTCTCCATCAGAAGGGTTGGGGAAATGTAATCATCAGATGGGGAGAATGAAGTTAGGAGACCCGGAAGCTACTTAGGGTGAGGAAGGAGATTCAGTCACAAACATGGGTAAAGAAAAAGTCATTGATTTGGGATGAGGCAGAACAAATGGAGAGAAGAGGCAGAAAGGAATGATTTAGAAAATGTTTGAGGCTGAATGGAAGTGAGCTAAGAGATCCACTAGCCTTACATTTCTCTCGAACTGTTGATGGGGTAAAAGTTTAAGAACTTGGAAAGAACTAAAACGATTTTCAACTATTCCTGTGGGGCACTCAATAAGTGCTTATGGTTGAGTTACTGGAACTCATGAGCAAGAGCTCATGGAAAATGCTAGTAAGGAGAGCTGAGGAAGTGGATGGCAGCAAGGTAAGGGCCAAGAAATAGAAAAGGTAAAGGTCTGGAGGCTGAAGGATGGGCTCGGTTATGGTGAGAGTGGGATAACAATAAAAATATGGAAGGACCATTCCATGGATGAAGTCAACATTAGAAATATGTTATGATCCTTCCCCTGGGCTAAGAGCTCCTTGAGTTGTCTCAGTGACTCCTACCATCAAGAAGAAGTACAGAAATTCAAACTCCTCAACTACTGAGCCACCCAGGCATCCTGGTAACTGCCAATATTATTAAGCAGTTATTGGTTCTTATTGGGGTTTATGTACTATTTTATTGAGATTAAGAGGTGAAAACTAGACACTGCCCTTTAGAAAATAAAATCATGAAAGCATGAGAAAATGGGGCATCTGATTCTTGTAGATGAGGAAAGTGAAAGGAGACATATATAGAATAGACCGGCATTATTATAACTAGCCTGGAAGAAAGTTCCTGTGTTTTCTCTCATATACAGATGATTTATAAAGCTGACCTGTCTTCTAAAAGTATATCCCTGCCTTAAGCATAAAATGCAAATGATGATAACTATATTATCGAATTATTCACTCTATTTTCCAAGCCCTTTTTCTAGACTACGCCATTGATAAGAGGCTTCTTAGAATTATCTTCCATTTTCATTATTTTAAAAAATATTTGGCTCTTGTTCTTACACCAATTAGTAAGCTTGGATAAAAGGAGTTGGTGGAAAGAAGAGAGATCTGCATTGTTGTTAGTGTGATTTATGCTACTTGCTTTGTATCACCTGTATATATAGCTCATAATCAATTTGCACATAAAGTTGATTGAGCTCTATGGGAATATTTAGATGAAAGAAACTCTGTAAATGCCAGGTATTTATTATGTTCATTACGGTCATATAATGTGGTAATAACAGAAATGTTACAATTGATTTAATGGAGCTCTGTTATTTGAAGGACGTCTTTGGAATTATTACTGTGAACTTATTTCTTGAATTTTTATATTATTTCATGCATATTGTTTCTTCTCTGAGCTTCCTCATATAGTGACCATATGCTGAGTAGATCTAGTTTCTTTCAGAGGTATATCACAGTGTCCTACACATACAGATTACAAAGAACAACTGCATATATTATCTGATATTAGAGGCTTATAAAGTAGGAAGGACTGGATAATAAGTCCTATTTTAGATTTATTTTTTAAAAATCATTTATTCATGGAAGGCACAGAGAGAGAGGCAGAACATAGTAGTGGGAGAAGCAGGCTTCCCATGGGGAGCCTGATGCAGGACTCGATCCCAGGACCCCAGGCTCATGACCTAAGCCAAAGGCAGATGCTCAACCACTGAGTCACCCAGGTGCCCCTGTCAGTCTTACTCTAGAGATGAGAAAAGTTGAGACCCAGAGATATGTAGTTTAAGATTACACAATTAGTAAATGGCTGTGCAAAGACCAGTACTCACACCCTTATTTGAAGTTTTACAGTTTTATTGAGGAATAACCAACATACATCATTATATAAATAGAAGGCATAGCATGGTGGTTTGATTTACATATATTGTGAAATGAGTACCATAATAGGTTCAACAAGCATTCATCTTCTCATATAGATACAATAAAGGTGAAAGAAAAAGGGAAAAAAAAAACTCGTGATGAGAATTTAGGATTTAATCTCTTAACAACTGTCCTGTCTGTCACACAGCAGTACTAGCCATAGTCCTCATGTTGTACATCACATCCCTAGTGCCTATTTATCTTACAACTGGAAGTTTAGTACTTACTTCTTTTTATCACAAATGCACAATTTCTAAATTATGTGTTAATGAGTAATGTTCCAGAAAAGCAGTATAAAAGAATTGCGAACACACAGGCTTGGAACTGCAGTGGCTCCGCCCCCCCCGCCGCTGCCCATCCAAACCCCACTCTGCCATGTGCTAGCTACATACTGGTACTGCCAAAGCCTTGGTTTCCTCACTTATAAAAGGGGAAATCATAAACATAAAGCGAGGTTTTTTTTTTTTAACATTGAAAGTATTGCTCAGTCTTGATTGTAGTTGAAGAATATAGATATTTACAATGGCATATTAAATAAATACCTGGAGATATTAACGTTAGGTGTAAGTACCACTGTGACCTCAATGACTGTACCATCTGAGCACTTTTATCTCTACCAACTGCATGCCAAGCCCCTCTTTCTCTTACCCCCCACCTCCCAACCCATTAGCCTCTTTTAAAAGCTTTGAACCTACTAAGCGCTTTCCCTTCCACGAGCCTTTCCAGACACTGGTCCTTCTGCCTAGAATATTATGCAATTGGCTCTTTGCTGGATCCTTCCCTCTTTCCTTTCCTCCCTCCCTCCCTCCCTCCCTCCCTCCCTCCCTTCCTTCCTTCCTTCCTTCCTTCCTCCCTTCCTTCCTTCCTTCCTTCCTTTCCTTCCTTCCTTCTGGTCTCAGGTTAAATGTCACGACTTCACAGAGGTCTCTGGTGCCTGCCCCATCTAAGGAGACTCCCTTCATCCCTAGTTACCCTCGATTACTAGTCTCCATTTCTTCACAGTCAATATTGTAGTTTGTCATTAAAATTTTATTATTTACTGAATACAATTCGTTAATCCACATAAGATTTGCCCGGCAGTATTCTGAGATATAGTGTGTATATAGTGTGCATTTGTGTTTGAAAATATGTATATTAAGGGCATCTGGATGGCTCAGCAATTGACTGTCTGCGTTTGGCTCAGATTGTGATCCCCGGGGTTCTGGAACTGAGTCCCGCATCAGGCTCCCCACAGGGATCCTGCTTCTCCCTCTGCCTATGTCACTGCTTCTCTCTCTGTGTCTCTCATGAATAAATAAATAAAATCTTAAAAAAAAGACAAAGAAAATATGTATATCTAATTTAGGATTTTGCTTTAATAACCTAGCATTTTACTGTGGATATTTTTTCTGGTCATTAAAAATATGTTTATGACTTTTAATGTTTGTATATTATTTGGTCACATGGATCACGTCTTCAACCACTTCTGTTTTACTACCTATTTTCCTTTCACTATTTGAGAATTATTTTAAGAAACATTGCTATGAATATGTTTGTACATTTGTCTCCATTTATACCTTTGATTATGTCTTTAGGGAACACTATGGGAATGTGGAATTACAGGATCAAAGAGATTATACTTTTTTAAAGACCAGGTATATATTGCCAAATTTCTTTCTGGAGAAATTATAAAAATTTATATTCTTGTGACAGTGTTCGCAAACACCTGTTTTACATACTTTTAAGAAAAATGAGTTCTATTCTTTATAAATAATGCAATTTTATAGGCAAAAAATATCATTCTTTATTATAACTTGCATTTATTTGATTAATCAGGAGTAATCATATTTTTATGTTATTAGATATTTGTATTCTAGCGGTGGGCTTTTGTTCACTTTCTCATTTTGGTTTTATGTTTTTCTTATTAATATGTAAAGCAAATTTTATATTAAGAATATTAACCAGTTGCTTACAACATTATTGGAAATATTTTTCCAAATTATTGCTTGAATCTTAAATTTGTTTATATTTTTGTTGGATGTGCTTTTAGAATTTTTGTACACTCAAGTCGACCAAACTTTTTATGGTCTCACTTCCTGTGTAATTTAGCAGGTACTGACAAATGACTAAATCAGTTAAATACCTATCATTTTTCTTGGACATATTTTACCTTTTTTCCACTTGTAATTAAACTCTTTAGGCCATCTAAAATATATCCTGAGGCATGGTGTCACACAATATATTTTAATTTTTCTTTTTTCTTTAAAGACTTTTTTATTTATTCATGAGAGACACAGAGGCAGAGACACAGGCAGAGGGAGAAGCAGGCTCCATGCAGGGAACCTGATGCAGGACTCGATCCTGGGACTCCAGGATCACGCTCTGGGCCAAAGGCAGGCGCTAAACTGCTGAGCCACCTAGGGATCCCCAATTTTTCTTTTTTGAAGAAAGAAAATACTCTGCATTTTCCAGATAATTGATTTCCTCCTTATTGGTTTATGATGTTTTACCACATATTCTGTTCTCATGTATACAAAATGGCCAGGTAAAGGCCTACACTGGTGCTTTTTTTCTGTAATTACTGCAGGTTTAAATCATACTTTAATATCTAGCAAGACAAATTTCCCCTCCTTACTTTCCTTTCTCAAAAAATTTTCACCTATTTTTACTGTTTTATACTTTCAGATAAAGAGCTATCTTGTCAACTCTGGCTAGCTTAATTAAAGCCCTCAAAGATATCCAGGTCCTAATCCTTGAGATCAGTGAATGTTATCTTATGGGTGGGTGGCAGGGGGAGGTCCTTGGAGATGAAATTAAATTAAGGACCTTGAATTGGGGAAATTTTCCTAGATTTTGTAGACAGGCCCTAGTTGTAGTCATGAGAATTTAAATGAGAGGCAGAGGGATATTTGAATACAGAGAAGAAAGCCATGTGATGGTGGAGCAGAGAGAGATTTGAAAATGCTGTGTTGCTAGCTTTGAAGATGAAGCAAGGGTCCAGAAACCAAGGAATGCAAGGAATGCAGCTGTAGATGCTGGAAAAAGCAATTATCCCCTAGAGCCTCTCAGGGGGCATGGTCTTAACCAACACCTTGATTTCTGCCCAGTGAAACTGATTTTGGATCTCTACCTCTACAACTGTGTAAGAATCAATGTGTATTGATTTAAACCATCAAGTTTGTGGTAATTTATTACAGTAGCCATAGAGAACTAATATGTCAATTTAATAAAACATAGTTGAGATGTTTTTGAATTTTTATTAATGTCATCCATTAATATTTGAAGAATTGACAAATTTAAATATTCAATGTTCCCTTCCAAGAAAATATATCTTTTTTTTTTTTTTTAATTTAAATAGGCTTCACCCTGAGTGTGGAGCCCATCGTGGGGCTTGAACTCATGGTTGTGAGAACCATCCAGGTGCCCTGAAAATATTTCTTTTATTTTTGAGTACAATTTTGTAGCCTTTTGAGAAATTTCTTGCGCTAATATTTACAATGAAAGAGATTTTCATTTTTCAGAGAATCAGCAACATGTTTTTTAGAAAGTGATTTTCTTGTAGATAAACACAGAGGAAATATGAGTGTCATTAAGATTGGCAGGAGTTGGGCATTTAACAGGTCAACTTTTATAATATTATATAAGGAGCAACAATTTGGTTCTCTAAAAGAGGTTAGCTTAAGAGATAAATGTACAATTTCCCCCAAGTTATCTCATTGTTTTGAAAGCCTCTTCTGTGAGCAAATTTTGTTCATTATATGATTACAGGTGATGAATCAATGGAAATATAAAGCTGCGTTATCTCTCTAAAGTATAATTTCAACAACACTGCATTAGAGTATACCCAAAATAATTCTTAAAGACTGAAATAGTGTTTTTCACAAAGACATCATAACTCTGAAGATTCTGGCATTTTATTCACACTCTTCTTTGGTAAGCATTTGGTATTTTACAATTCTTACTTTGATAATCAAATAAATATTTCAATGCAGACATTAAAATTTATTTTTTCATGTTTCAGAAATATTTACAGGAGGAAATTCTGAGATGTTGAAGTAAATTACTCACAGGTTTTTAATATGACTTACTGAATCACTTTTGTCCAGGTAACTCTAGTAGGTGGTTCCAGTAGCTGGACATCAGACTCATATAGGAAATTATAAAAAATGCAGATGCCTTGGTCTTCCTCAGAACCCCCAGAAGGGAGCAAAAGCATTTGTCTAGGTGCTCTAGACCTAATTCAAGTGTGCCCAAAGTGAAAGTCTTCACTTTAGGTTATAGAGTAAACCCTTGGGACTTAGAGATTCTCCTGAATTCTCAAACATCCCCAAAGGCCAGTTGTTATCTCATGGAGGTCATTGTGTGAATAGGTCCCATTCTCTTTGAGCTAAGAAGAGAAGTCTTAGCTCTGGGTCTTCCTACACCCAGCTCCAGAGTTTTCTTCTCTATATAGCAGATCTTATTAAGAGTCAGAAAAGGCAACTTAAAGTGTTTAATCAAATTTAATTTATGGAGAAATTTTTAGGATAGCATAGCATTTGTGAATCGAGGATCAAAAGTCTTCCAGTATATCTTTTTCAAATGTTGAGGGTATATTGGTTCCAGTTTGTACTAATATTGTGAATATAAGTTTTCTGGGAAAACAGAAAATATTCTAGAAACTTAGTAATTCTGAGAGAAGGAAGTATGTCATCCTTTCTTGCTGACATCCTAATCCTAAATCTTCAAGGAGCTGTTTGAACCCAACTTTCTCTTCACAGACTTTTAAGTACTCAATTTTACTCAGTGGTAACCTTTCTTTCTTCTTCTTCTTCTTCTTCTTCTTCTTCTTCTTCTTCTTCTTCTTTTTAAAAATTTATTATTAAAATTCAATTTGCCAACATATCGTATAACACCCAGTGCTCATCCTATCAAGTGCCCTCCTTAGTGCCTGTAATGGCAACTTTTCTTGTTTCTAATTGTGAGATATTTGCAATCATTTTGGTGCATGAATATTATAGCTTCTATTGTGCTTCAATTATTGCATTAATTTTTTTTCTCAACAGATATGAGGCTCTTCAGGGTTAGAGAGCCTCTGCAGGGCCAAAAATATTGTCAAGTATGACTTAAGTCTATGAAACTCCTATATTAAATAGAATGAAATAAAAAGATTTTTCTTAACAAAAATATCAATTTTTAAAATGCCATCACTTACTTTTTTTCTTAATAAGCAGAAAATTTAAGGAGACTAAACAATATGACCCCTTCCTTGATATAGTTAGTCATCACTTTATGATTGTCAATTGGATGATTTAAATGATCATCTTTTTTACAGAAATGCATTTCAAAAACTACTATACTCATTTGTAAACAGCAAAACCAAACTTTTTAGTTATAGTAGTGTACTTCTGATGTATGTATTTATAATCTTATGTCTGTGTTGGTTTACATGTTTGCTGGGGAGATGAGGGGAGAAAGCTAGAATTACTGAAGCAGTAAGTAGCTGGGAAGTATGCAACAGGTATGTGATTCAAGATAATTCGGCTCCATTATTACCCAAGACAATTAAAATCTCTTAACTTTGCTTAATACAATAGTAATGCATCACCTGTGTGGATGCTTTCTTGGCAACACTGGCTGAATTTTCTATTTATCATAAGTAGAGTATTTGTTAAAGACATGGCATTATAAATGTTCTCTTCCATCTTTATGAAAGTTGGATTAAAATGTCTTTACAAAGTACAGCATCTTTCTCATTAAACTTCACAGAAGGGCTCAGTGAAAATAGGATTTCAACACAAGTTTCTTTCCCCTTATCTTCCTTTCCAGCTGTTCTGATTCTCCTAAAAATCAACTTCTGTTGGTGGTTTCCGTTAATAGGTAATAAGACCAGTGATTTAAATCACTGATTACTCTCTTTTGGCTTTCAAACTGTTCTAGCATGCTTCTAGTTAGAATAATGATTGCAGTGATAAGTCAATGTGAGAGGATGGTAATTTTATACATTAATGCTCACCGAGCTTCTTAGATTTACATTATGTCTTGCAATAATAAAAAAGTTCTAATACTAGAAGAAATACTTATGAGTATCTGAAATATAGATGTGCCCTCTAGCAAAATTAGAAATCTACACAAGCCTTGTTGGGATTCGTTTTGCTGCAACAAAACATTTATTTGCAGTACTGGTAATTGGCAAACTTAGATTACTCTTGTGTTTTTGTATTCAATTCTCAAAATATTATATTTTTATCAGTTCTACTAGCTGTGTCTTTAGAGACCTTCAAGGGAAATTCACTTATATTCATAAGACAAGTTTAAAATAATTGGAAGTTCCTCCTCCTTCATTTTCTTCTCACAGCTGCACAAATGCACACAGACATGCTTATATTTACTATCTGTCTGCTGAGTCTCAGTGACCCAGTGACTTGCTCTGACATGTCTGGTAACAACTCTGACATGGAAGAAGATGTATACTTTTTAATTGGGAGTAGCTACGATTTCAAATTCTTTAGCGAACCATTACTTAGCATAAAGTCACTTTGGAATCAATTAAATATGAACCTTTGTCACATCAGTATTCATTGAAAAGCACTTAGGTGATTAAAGACCCTTGGCCTCTAAATATTTGACTACTTACCAGCACCAGCCATTTAAAAGGCCTTATTAGCTCTTTATACTTCCATGGATGGCAGCATGAAAAAGTAAAACAAAATGAGAAGAAACATAATTGCCTCCAAATGAATGTACCCTCAGCATCACCATGGCTTGAACTGTTTTATGGTGCTACTATTCTCTTGCTAATTCCCTATACCTCTCACTAAGTTCTGAGGTTTCCTGAGCTCTCTGCTTCCATGGTGCAGTATTTTTTCCATAACAATACAAGATTTAAAAAAATAAATCAACAAATTTTCATTATCCAAATGAGATTGGGTTAAAATATGCATTTTACATTTAGTAAATGTAGCAAAGTTCAGTTTTTTTTTAATATTTCAAGAAACGCCTTTAATTTTAAACAAATTTTTGGAGCAAGTGTAAACAAGGCATATGCGAATGACATCAGTTTAAATAATGATTATGCTAGTCATAGTCCCTACCATTTATTGAAGGAATTCTATGAGAAGCTGTGTTATTTACAGGTGCTCGCTCATTTGATCTCCTCAACAGCAATGCTATGAAGTGGGTATTCTCATTGCTGTGTATGTATGGAAAACTTGAGGCTTGAGGAAGTTTAATTTGGATAATCTATTGAAAATTGTACAGTGCACAAGTGGCCTGATTGGGATTAGAATCCAGGTTTGCCTAATTTCATAGCTCTGTTTTTTTAGCAGTAAGCCCAAATGACTCCTCACCTCACATGGGTTCCCTAAGCGTCTGCAAAATGATTTCTTTAGGAACTGTTCAAGGCATGAGTGAACAACTATTTTTTGTCCGGGCAGTCAGTGAATAAACTTAAAACTTGTATAAAGAATACTCTTTGCTCAAATTGTTTATAACTCATAATTTTACCCGTTCAAATGGAACATTCCAGTCATTAAATTCCTGATACTTCAGTGAAATCCAGTCCTTTAATATGTAAAGATTGTAATATACAGTTTGCATACTCAAAAATACATATGATCTTGTGATGTCTGATTAAAATTTGCAAAATGTTTATGTACTTTATTAGGAGAATTATTATTATTTGAAAATATTCTATATCATAAATGTCCTAATTTAAAAGGAAAAATACTCTTTAATAAATTGAAACAAGTGATTATAAAAAGGGGATACATTTTTCTCTAACAGTATAATAATAATGACCATTGATAGTCATTAGTGAGTGGCTAATGGTCCAAAGGGAGCATGAAACAATTATAATCAGATCAGAAAAATGATTTGCAATAAAAAGGGCTATATACATTGGCAAAAATGAAAGATGTGTTTTGATATACTTGAAAAGAATGAATGCTATTTGAGTTTGTGATTCTATATTTTCCTTCTATCTAGTGCCTATTCTCTTTAATCCTATAAAGATTATTTTAATCTCTATGATATAAAATTTATGTTTATTAATCTGACTCAAGCTTGAGAATTAAGACTTAGGATCTTTTTGCTGTTTGTGAAGTCCCCCTATTGTTTCCATCTTATAAAATTACTGCTAATATCATACAGTGTTGTCAGGAATGTTAAGTATTAATAGACTTTAAGAGCTGTGATTGAATTTTTACTCAAAATATTCTATAATTTTGTCAGTCTGCAGTATCATAAAACTCAGTGTTTCAGTTGTTGTATTATTAATATATTGCATATTAACCCCTCCTTTTTTTTTCCTTTAAATGTACACTTTACTTCTATTTCATACCTTGGAGGTCAGGCACACATGTTAAACTTTCATGTAGTTTAATCCCCTGGGTACCAAACGTATTCTTATTTGGGTACTCACATGACATCTGATCATCTTGTGGAGTCCAAGTAGAGAAGAGAAATATCTGTGTGAGATGAGATGCTAGGAGAAAGGATGAGAATGTTTTAGGTCAGTCAGAGGTTGCAGTAAGGTGAGGTAAGGAAAATTCTACTCAAATACCTCTATTTTCTAAGTGGAGCACATCATAATGTTATGACTTATGGTGAATAGCTGGGAAAGCAAGCTTAAAAGGGACCATAACATCTTAGAGCAGCCCGTGGGGAACATGAAGGAGGGTGGTTAGGGGCAAGGTAAGGAATAATGAGCAATTGTCATGTTCCTAAATCCATGCAGATTTGCTATAAGGCCAGGATATAATTTTAGGATGAATGTTGATGAAGCGACCTCTGGGCTGTCAATGCTTAAATACACCCAGATATTAATTTGAGGGGCGGAGCTAAAAAAGCTCCATTCTCTCACTTTTTATTACTCTATTAAATTAAATATATGCAGTGAGGCTATTTCCCCCCAAGAGTATAAGGAAAGCTTTGTTAATTTTGAATTTTAAAATAATGACAAATAAACCATAACATATTAATGCAATTGAATACTACACACATTAAGGAGAATAAGATAGGACTGTATGTGCTTGCACAAGAGGATTTCACAGAGATATTAAATCAAATGCAACACAGTATGTATAATATGATCTCCTTGATGTAAATAGGTTGTGGTTAAAACATACCCCTGGAATGTTACCAGTTTGTAGGTATCAGATAGAAGTCTTCAGAGTGCAGCTTGGGAAACTGAACATGGCTTTATAACAGCATGTTCCTTTGTTTCTGCAGTTGAATGTCTAACCTTTGCTGAGGGATATATAACGTGGGAGACTACCCACCTTAACTATATCATATGTCTGGATGAAGCCATTTGACAAAGTATATGGGTAGAGCTGGAGATTTAGGTCTGGCTGGAGCAGGTCAGAGCCTTACTGGAAAAATTCGTACTAAAAAAAAATAATAAAATAAAAAATTCGTACTTTGCCAGAAAATGGAGGAGCACCTAGATTCCCATTATTAGTGAAACATTGTAGGATGGGAGAAAGGGAGGTTTTATTGATTATTCTGGGAATCAAAACTGTCTTCAATCCTTGTTTTTTTTTGTGTGTGTGTGTGTGTTTTTAAGATTTTATTTATTTGAAAGAGAGAGAGAGACAGACAGACAGACAGACAACGAGCTGGTGGGGCAGAGGGAGAGGGAGAATCCCAAGTAAAATTTCTTTTTTAAGGTTTATTTATTTATTTTGGAGAGTGAGAGTAAGAGCACATGGGGGAGGGGCAGACAGAGAGCCAGAAATTCTCAAGCAGACTCCATGTTGAACTCGGAGCCTGACCTCATGGGTCTGGATCCCATGACCCTGAGATCATGACTTGAACTGAAACCAGTAGTTGGACGCTTAACTGCCTGACCCACCCAGGCCCTCCCTTGGTACTTGGTCACTGAAACTTCAGTGCTCACTTGAGTTGCTGGAAGTAGTCCAGAGGTGATCATCCCTTTGACTGTCACACAGACTATGTCCTAGGAAGTACATCCCCTCAATTAGAAGTGATCAATAGCTAGCACAGGGGCTTTGGTGGGGCCGATAGAACCTTACATTGCGACGGTCATTTAGATCAATAATAAAACTTTGGATGTCACCTGAGTAGCAGCCAAACCTTTCAACATCTTGTGGACCACAGTAGGTGACACGTTCAGAAATAAACATGGAGACTTTTATTTTTAAATATGGTGGGCAATTTATATCAATCAACTCTCTCACTGAACTCAGACAATAGATAAAATATATTTTAAAAATCTACTTTAAGGTACTGAAAAACAAACAAACATATAAACTAATGGTAAGTTACCAAAGCAGAATCCTGAGGAGGGCAGTGCCATATGAAAAAAAAGAGAGCATTCAGAGGTGGTTTATGCTGATTCTTGAGAAGGCAGACAGATTAGGAGGCTGACTAGCCGTTTGAAAGGGATTGGTATAGAGATGCCAGATAAAATACAGGATACCAAGCTGAGCTTGAATTTTAGATAAACGATGAACAATTTTTCAGTATAAGTATGTCCCATGCAATGTTTAAGGTGTGTGAAGAAAAAAGCTAATATCCACAGGAGGCCAGCACATCCGGGTGTTCTGTTCAACAATAAAATGTTGATATGCTTTATTTCTATGTAAGGTTTTAATTTGTGGTAGACTAATACTTTGATAACAATAATTTGTTATGACAACTGCTAGTTTTGTTCTTCTTTCCTAGTGTGAAAGTAAAGACACATATGGAAGTCTTGGCTGAATTTGGCAGAAGAGGAGGAAGAATTGGGATGAAATAGAGTAAGTGGGTTGTTTTTTTCTGCCTTCCAACACCCCCTCCTCATGGGAGGAAGGAGAGAAGAAAACTAGATTTTCTCTTGTTGTTTGAGAAGACCTAAATATCTAAGATTAGGAAAATCTGTATAATTATTTAGGTAGGAAGTTAGCTGGAGTACTCCAGCGTAAAGTATGAAAAGCAGAAGAAGTAGCTCTGAGGCATGTGGAGATAGCAGAGTGAAAGACAGGAGAGCATTTCTTTTGGCTTCCAAAAGCAATGGGCAGAGCCAAATTGTCTGAGTGGAATATAGAAGTAGCAGAGGAGCATGCCAGGAGACCTGCAAATATTTGAAGAAGTGTAAGGTGAGGGGAAAATCACCACATAACAGTGTGAGGAGAGGACATCCTAGGTCATAGTCAGCATATGTGGTGGAAATCTCCAAGAAGTGCTACACCAGGAAACACCAGCTGGGCTGAAAGCTTAAGGAAGCTCTAGGAAGTGTAGGCACAGATGAGAGGGGCATATCTGTGGAGTCCTAACAATGGCCCAACTATAAAAATGATCTCTTTTTTGTTGTTGAAATGGTTCATTTTCTGCATCAACTTGAATGGGCTACAACATGCCCAAGTAGCTGGTAAAAACATTATTTCTGAGTGTGTCTGTGAAGATGTTTCTGGAAGAGATTAATATTTCAGTTGGTGAACTAAGTAAAGCAGATGGTCCGCCCAGGTGTAGGTGGCCATCATC
Organism: Vulpes vulpes; assembly: GCF_048418805.1. NCBI lineage: Eukaryota > Metazoa > Chordata > Mammalia > Carnivora > Canidae > Vulpes > Vulpes vulpes. Next base: position 83,204,061 of record NC_132787.1, read on the forward strand.
CAGTCTGTTGAGGGACTGATTAGAACAAAAAGATGAAGGAAAGGCAAATTTGCTCTCTCTGTTTGAGTTGAGACATCCATCTTTTCTTGCCTTCTTGCTTCTCCGACTTTGGGACACAGCTTGGGACTTCAATTAGCAGTCCCCCAATTCTTAGGCCTTCAGACTTGGACTGAATTACACCACCAGTTTTTCAGGCTTTCTAGCTTACAGACATTAGATCATGGGACTTCTCTGCCTCTACTACTACATGAGCCAATTCCTATAATAAATATCCTTTTATATATCTCTATATATGTTCTATTGGTTCTGTTACTTTGGAGAAACCCAACTGATACTATATAGGCAAGTCAGAATAGGTAGATGTAGAGAAAATCCTGGAAATGAGTATGAATCTAGGATGCAACTGATTCATAAACCTGAAGCCATCAAGAAATCATCGCATTGGATTGTAAGAAATCCTGAAATTGATCTGAGTAATACATTCATACTAGGTAAGCTGGGATTTCAGAGCCAGGTATGAACTGATTTTAAAAACGAAGAGAATTTGCTTACGATTTTGATTATAAATTTTATACTTATCATATTAGCATGTATACAGAAAGGGAACCTGAAGAAAAATCCTACCAAGTCACTCATGGTGATTTGGGATGATTGGGATGGAGTAAAATGGGATGTGAGATTATAGCAATTTTCCCATAGTGTATTGTGTATTTCTTAAATGTCTGATTTTTTTACAAGAAGAATAATTTCTTTTGTAATAAGAGATAAACCATTACCAAAACAATGAAGACTGACATCAACACGGGGAGGTGCCCATAAGCATATATCACCATGACTTCCCTTTTGTTAAGGCACTGAATTACTAAGCTAAGCGTAGCCTAAAACTGGAAAAGGTGGAAGAGATCCTACATGTGACATTTGAGGCCTCAGATTCACTGATGAGAAGATGTAAGGTCAGGGCATTACTGTTGTCAGTGCTGAGATGACCGAAGACACAGTCATTTCAGTGTGGCTCTGCACCTGTGGCAAAACCCATAGTGAAAATTTCTGCCTCACAGCTCACTTAGGTGGGAGACTTGAGCTAACACAGAGAGAAGAACCAACCTATCTTCTTACGCTATGCAGTCTCCAGAAGAAATATTTTGCCAGCTGATACTAGTTGTCTGAGAAAAATGTGTAGGAGGGTAGAATTACTCCTTTTCCATATAGCTGGGAGGTATGGTTCTCTACACTGGAAGATCCTCCTGCCCAAGCTCCAGTGGAGAGGACTTGATTTGACCCTATCACCTCCTATCTTCTGGTGGAGAAAATCTTATCATACCTTTCACTGCCTGACAACCCACCATTGCTGAAGAGCTAGGGTGAAATCCCATGCTGATGAGACTGTCACTTTCTAACAGGAATATGTAAACAAAACTCAGGAAGGAGACAGGCTGAAAAATGGAAACTGGCTCTGACTGGGGAGATTCCACCATTCAAAAGTGAAAAACAGAATCAATACTGCTGAAAACTGAGTTTGTGATCAGAAGGTTAAATGGAAGAACTAAATTTCAACACAAAGGGGAAATACTAAGAAATGTAAATCATGACTGAACATATAAGATATATGGAGGACAGTCCTAAGAGAAGTAATATGCAAATAATCAGCATTCCAAGAGAAAAAGAGCAGATGGAAATGGAATCAATAATCAAAGCAATAATCTTCAACTCCCTGATCTAAAGATCAAAAGGTTTACTAAATGTCAGGCAGACGTGATGAAAAAAAAGAACACCACACACATCAAGACATATCTTTGTAAAATTTCTGGTCTCCATGGAAAGAGAAAAAAACATTTCAGACAGATAAAAAAGTTTGAATGCAATAGAAAAGGAATGTTTGACTTTGACTTCTTATATGCCACACTAGATGCTCGTGGAATAATGTTTATAAACTTTTGAGAGAGAAAGCACTGTTCCATAAAAATCCTACTCTTAGAAAAGTTATCATTTCATATGATAACAAAAGAAAGACATTTTTTGGGTATGTAAGGACTCAAAGTATTCTACTCATATTCCTATTCAAAATTACTCAAGGATGTACTCCAGCATAAATGATAGTAAATTTGAATAGAGATCTAAAGCAAGTGGAAAATATAGAATAAAAGAAATAGCAATGAGCAATGAATCTAGTAAAATATGTGGATAAGAATAAAGTGATTGCAAATTGTAATATCACTGTTGAATAAGTATACTGAGAGAAGACATATTCTAAAGGAAAAAGTGAAAAATACTACGAAATTACATTTCTGAAGCAGTTCAGAAAATCTAGGATTTGGAAATGGTATGGATGATTGAGAAAGCAAAATATTCTTAAGGTTCCATCATTGTGGGGAATGGTAAAAGGACCATTAATTCTAATAAAATCTCAGAGAAATATAGGTTTTATTTTTTTTATTTTTATTTTTTAAAGATTTATTTATTTATTTATGATAGACATAGAGAGAGCAACAGAGAGAGGCAGAGACACAGGAGGAGGGAGAAGCTCCAGCAGGGAGCCTGACGTGGGACTTGATCCAGGGACTCCACAATCGCGCCCTGGGCCAAAGGCAGGCGCTAAACCACTGAGCCATCCAGGGATCCCGAAATATAGGTTTTAATATGACTGATTGAAATACATGCTAATGAACTACCAAATAGAGAAATATCACTATTTCTAAATTATTGTTCAGGGCAACCGAAATGCAAAACAAAATAAACAGAGCACAAACATACACACGCATACAACTTGTTCAAGCCTGTGGAAGTAGAAAAGCATAAGAGAAGGAGAGTATAACAAAGAAATTAACCTGAAATTAGATGGGAATTAGAACAAACATATCACTTTTCACAATAAATGTAAATATGCTGACTTCTCCAATTAAAAGACAAAGTCCAGGGTCCCTGCATAGCTCAGTGGTTAAGCCTCTGTCTTTGGTCATGGTCCTGGGGTGCTGGGATTGAGTCCTGCATCAGGTTCCCTGGAGGGAGCCTGCTTCTCCCTCTGCCTATGTCTCTGTGTCTTTCATGAATAAATAAATAAAATCTTAAAAAAAAGATAGTCCAGTTGTCTGTTTTTTAAAGAGATGTAACTGAAATTTAAAAACAAACCAACCACAGGGGTTTTAAGTAAAAGGAAGGGCAAAGATGTAAATAGTAAGTGCAAAGAAAAAGGGGTGGTCATAATGATATAAAAAAATGGAGAATTCCACACAAAAATAAAGAATCAAATGTAGCAAGGACACATCACATAATAGTATGTTTTTAAAAAGCTGCAAAACTACTTGGTATATATATCAGAAAGGGTCCAATCAGGAGATAATAATCACATTGCAATTTGAACAGGGAAAATTTAATATGAAGAGTTTTTAGCTAGTAACAGGAGATTAGCTACTAAGAGGTAAAGTGAGCTCTAAAGAATGCAGAAAGGGCAGATAAAAAGGGAATAGCTACCACCCAAGGGCTGAGACTAAGTACCTAAGGAAAGAACAAATTTGGGAAACCTCCCTCCCTCACTCTACCTTTTACTCCAGCCTAAGATTTAGATATCGTGAGAAAGGATGTGACTAAAGCCCCTGGATGAAGTTCACCATGGTACCCTTATGGCAGACTGCAGCCAGCAAGCAGGAACTGCCTGTTGGAATAGCAGCATAAGTTGCCAGAAGGCTGCCCATGTAGACTTCTAGTTGCTTAGAAGCTGTCTAGAGTGCCTGTGAAACTTACATGGAACTCAGCTAATGCTGGCCCAGGGCCAGTGGGAGCAGGGATGAGGGTTGGGGGGATGAGGAGGATGAGGGGTGAGAAGGCCCTGCATGAGGTACCCAAGCAAAATGAAAGGGAAGCTCACTGAACTAGAGAAATTCTTTCTCCTGGAGTGTCCCTCCACCACCCTCTACTGACAAAGGGTAATATTGTGACAGGTGCAAAGGAGAAGCGTTTATAGCATTCCAGCTCCCATTTTACAATAGGGTAATGAAGGGTACATTAGGAGCTGAGAAACAAGAACTTGATAGCTAGCAGAATATTCAAGGACAATGGTGGAAATTTAATATCTTTCAGGGATTGGTTAGATTACATTGGGGGAAAAAAAGCAATTCTATTAAAAGGATTTCTTTATTTTTTTTTAAAGATTTTATTTATTTATTTATTTATTCATGAGAGACACACAGAGAAAGGCAGAGAGACGGACAGAGGGAGAAGCAGGCTCCCCACAGGGAACCTGATGCGGGACTTGATTCCCCAATCCCGGATCCCCCGACAAGGATCATGCCCTGAGCCGAAGGCAGGCACTCAACCGCTGAGCCACCCAGGCCTCCCTATTAAAAGGATTTCATACAGAAAATATATGAATTACAATAAAATTATCATGAAATTGACTACAAAAATAAATCTTAAAAATTCCAAAATGTGGCTATTTACAGGATCTCATTATTTGGCTACAAAACAAAAATATAAACAAAAATAAGAATAACATCTCAAGAATGAGATAACTAAGAAGTTTAACCAAGTCTTAAAACAACTGCAACTGAAATTAAGAAGGCTTTATTTTTTTAAAAATATTTTATTTATTTATTCATGAGAGACAGAAAGAGAGAGAGGCAGAGACACAGGCAGAGGGAGAAGCAGGCTCCATGCAGGGAACCCGATGCGGGACTTGATCCCGGGTCTCCAGGATCACGCCCTGGGCTAAAGACAGAGCTAAACCGCTGCGCCACCAGGGCTGCCCCTTAAGAAGGCTTTAAAATAATTTCTGGGTCAAGAGAAAAACAAAAGTGAAATTAGAAATAATCTAGAAGTTGATAGGAATAAGAACACTAATTATTGAAATCTATGGGATGTGGCTGAAATTTTTTAAAAATGTATAACCCGGAAGCTTATTTTTAGCAAAAGGGAGAGAACTTGCATGGTTAAGTGTTCAACCTAAGGAAAAAGAAAAGTAAAAGAAAGCAAAATATTAAAAATTTAAAAGTTAAATAAGAATCGAAAAACAAAAACTAGAGTGGAACACTGAAAGTCAAAGCAAGTGAATAAATGTGAATGATTTGTAGCAATCTGTAAAATAAAAAAATTACTCATGAAGAAATAAAATATTTAACAGTCTAATAGCCATATGTATATTTGTGTTGTGTGTGTGTAAAAGAGTACTAGAAATCTACCGCTAAAGCATATAAGGCTTGGCTGGTTTTATAGTTAAGTTCTAGTTAGCCTTCCAGAAACAGACATTTTTTATGTGTTCAGATTTTCCAGAGCATGGAAAAAAGCTTCAAAAATTCATTTTATAAAGTGAACATAACCCTTCGCACAAAAATTTGAAAATGTAGTACAAAATTTAGTCTAGTCACATGTGAATATAGATGGAAATATCCCAACTGTGACCTTAGCAAATGGAATCACAGGAGTGTTTTAAAAACACTAATGTTATACTGTGGCCAAACAGTTTATTACAAGGATTCAAGAATGTTTCAAAGCTAAGACCTAGCTATACAATTTATAATATTAAATTATAGGAAAAAACCCCCTTCTTTGTATCAATAGATTCTGGGGAATAATGTAAGTAAAACAACTGATTTAAAGTAAAAAAATAAATAAATTGAGAATAAAAGTGGTAAAAATTATCTTCCAGAAAAAAGAAAAATCCCAATAAATGATGAAATAGTAAATTCATTGATGTTAAAATCAAATAAAAGAGAGGGATGGTTCCAATAAATCATTATTTTCAGTTTTATATTGTTTTTCTGGTTCGTGTAGCATAACAAGAGAATAAGCTATGTTGTATCAATACTTGAAAACCAGAAATAAAATTATCATGATTTTCATTTGATTTGCTTGTGTACCTAGATAATTCCACCAGTCAGAAAAAATCGTTATAAATAATAAGAGGATATAGTAAGTTACCTGTATACATGAGAAATACACAGTTTAATGACTTCCTCATAGTAACAAAAACCTGTCAGAATGAAAATTTAAAAAATCCCAATGTCAACAGGAATGAACTAACAAGAATGTTAACAAATTTGTGTAAAGAAAACATTTATTAAATGACAAATGAAATGAAAAGTGATGATGTTCCCAATGGAGATTTACTAATAAACATAAATCCTTCCCAAATTAGTGTATGCATTTGCATGGTTCTAGTAATAGTCCCAGTGGTATCTCTTGTGTTCCATTCACATTTCCTTTGTATATCATTAGCTTTGTGGCAGAAAATAATAGATGGCACATTCAAATTTCAAAGGGAGTAATTGAGCAAAGTTTAATAAAAGGATGATTTACAAAGGTTTTGGTAGGGTGAAGTGGAACCTGCAGGAGACAGTGAAGCCCTAGACTCACATTACCATCATCAGTCCTAAACCAATGAGAAGGAGAGAGAGGGCATCCAGAGAGTTCATACTCTAGCTGTAGGAGAAGACCACCCCAGAAGAACATTGTGGCCACTGGTTGGCAGTGACTGAGGACTGAGAAGGGGCTGAGTGAATAAATGCCATATCTGTCCTTCAGTCTCCTTGTGGGTACCTCTCCTTGACCAAACCCAAATGTCAACAGGCAAGAGATTCAGAGTGAAGCAGTCCACAGACGCCAGACTTCTAGGATATAGAACAAGGTAGTGAAGAGAGGCAAGTGAAGCTGGAGAGACAAACACAGATGTCCACCACCATAGGAAAAAATCAAGTATAACATTGCTTAAGAAAATATTGAAAACAACTTGTAACAGAAGAGGACTTGTCTCATTCCAGATTTTAAAATTTGCAATAAATGTGCAGATTAAGAAAAAGAATAAGCAAACAAAGCAAGAGAATTGAACAGAGGACCCCCAAATAAGCTTTAATATATACGGCAATTAAATTTACATTAGAGTTTCTATCTCATTATGTAGAGGAAAGAATGGCTGCTCAATAGAAATTTTTAGCTATTTGACCATTGATTTGGAAGAAAATAAAGTGATATTCAACTCATACAATTTAAAAATAAATTTCAGGTAAGTGAAAAAACTAAAAAACTAAAACGGAAATATATATGTGAAAAACTATAGTAGACTATTTTTTATAACTCTGGTATTGACTGAATTTCCTAAATTAAATAGGACATGTCATAAACGATAAATGTGATGGATTTGAGCGGATGAAAATAAAGTCTGGATTGCCAGAGATAACAAACAAAACAAAGGTATATAACAGCAAGAAAGTATCTGCAACAAAATAATACACAGAAGATCAGTTCCTATAAAATAAAGAAAGCTATTCTCTAAAAGTAAGAAAAGATCATACCATCAAATAGAGAAATGGGAAAATTGTATGTACAGGAAATTCCAGAAAGGGAATTTAAGCAATAAGTATATGAAGACATGTTATACCTAATAGAAACACTTATAACTTGAAAATATCAGAATGGAAAACTTTTGAAATATTAGTAAGATCCAGTGATGATGAGGGTGTGCAAAAACAAGTGCTTTCCTACTGCTGGTCGGGGTGAACCTATTACATGTTATCAGAAATTATTTTTCAAGTAAATACTACACTTAAAATGTGAATATAGTTTGTCCCATTATTCCATTTAGAAATATAACCTTATAGGAATGCAATAAACTATATAAAAAATCCTATCTTCTTTCTCTCCCCTCCCCCCTCTCCTCCTCCCTTCAAGTTAAAAAAAATGTATTTTTTAAAGAAACATGCATTTAACATGGTTTAATTAAATGGCCCTCCGTAATGAAAGGTTTTATGGCAAGTTTAATTAAATATCCCTCCGTAATGAAAGGTTTTATGGCAGAACTTCATTGTGTTTTCAAATATCCATAGCATTATCTACATTTCCCAAACGTCCTTGCAATTAGCTTAAGACCACATGACTACTCCTGGCCTATGAATGTAAGCAAAAGGACTGACATGTAAAGGCAGTCGGTAGAGGTGTGACTTTTCCCATTCTTCTTTTCCTCTGCCATGTGGGCCTTGGAGGGAGTGTGTCCCAGAGGGCAGAGTTACAATATGGAGGAGGACTGCCCCACCCATGTCAGATTTACACCGTTAAGAAATAATCATTTATTGCATGATGCACCTGAGCTTTTATTTGTTGTGAAAAATGTTTATCATTTTTGTTCTAAAATCTGCAACTGATTGGATGAATCCCACCTACAATATCAAGAGTAATTCATTTACTTAAAGCCAGCTGACTGTAGATGTTAAGATGTCTACAAAATACCTTTACAGCAACACCCTGATTAGTGTTTGATTAAACAGCTGGATATTATATCTTAGCCAAGTTGACATGTAAAATTAACCATCACATAGCTTTATGTGTACTGACTTAGGAAAACATCAGCTATTAAATGGAAAGAGAAAATTGCCAAACAATTATAGAGAATGTGAGGCGGATACTTTGTGTTGGCTTATGCAAGGTCTAATCTAACTTTTTTTAAATTTTTTTTATTTTTATTTTTTAAGCATGCCTCTGTGGACATGTGAGACTAGAAAGGTAGAAACTGTATATATCCCAAGCTCATGTGTCTCTTGAGTTCCAGATGTGGTCAAGGTTCTCCTGGGCTGACATAATGAGAAAAGGAAGAGCCAGGTGAGACATAGCTGTATGTGGAAAGGTCAGTTCTTCTCTAATGAGTGATGCTGGGGACATTTGGATCTTCTGGGGCAGGTCTGATATAGGTTCATGTGTTGAGTCCCAGTTCTGGCTGCCCAATTGTGTAGTCTCAGTAGTAGATTTTCTGCCTGAATAGTCTGTGGTATAGGGGAGTCTTTCTTCTGGCTCCTTTTAGTTTGGACTGCCTATAATACAAATCTATCTCTGCAGCTTTGCCAGAAACCCTGGTACTTAGTGCTCACTAATAAATCCCTTTGTGCTTAAACCAGCTATATTTGATATTGTTTCCAGTTACTGAGAACTTTAGCCAATAATGTATGATATATTACCATAAAAATAGACATTTCTGTTTAATTTTCAGTATGTAAAGATATGTAAAATTTTAGATATAAATAAGTAAACATTAAACAAATGGGAAATATAGAGATCAGCATGGAGTAGAAGAGGGAGGGAAATTTATTTTTATATCAAGCTGAGTCCAAACCAGGAAAATTTCAAAACACTCAAGGCTGGAACTACCACTACCTCAAGATTCACTATGATTTATGATTAAGTTTTCTTTTTAGTTGGGTTTTCTAATACTTGCAAAAGATAAATTTCATAAATTTATAATGATAAATTGTTGAGTATATAGCCTATTCAAAATATTAGAAGGTTATGTCAAATGCAACTAATCTACATGCAACTAACATACAAAACAATTACATATATTATTTATTATTGACATGCTATAGGGATTCAAAGTTCACTTTGCAGTAAATGTCACAACTTTAATCAAAGCAACATGTCTCTACTAAAATGAAAAGATCATTTTAAGTAACTGATTTTTATTGCTCTAATCTTACATTTGTTTTACTGGGTTCTCCATATTAGGTTTGTTATCAATTATCTAGTTAATGTATCCCATATCACTTATATCTACTTATATATTTTTAAATCCCTAAAAACCCATGATATTAAAGAAGTAGTTACTGAATGTGACTCTGTCCTCATTGTATCCTGAATGCAAGCCTTCTGTGGACAATTCATACTTTATTTTCTCAGCATGGCCTCTGCTATCCTCACTGAGAAGGTCTCCAGAAGTAAAATGACAGCTGATGAGGTCTTGCCTTGCTTTTGGATTTTTTTTTTTTTTTCCTGATGGAGAAATGTGCTCATGACCGAACACTGTACCTGGGATTTTTGAAGAAGAAACTAGACAAAGTAGAGATCAGTTCTTCTTTGTGGGTGAAGCTGTGAGGTTCTTACCAAGTTCATCATCATGAGATATTGAGGCCGATGTGCAGAGAAGAGATAAGGGATGGTGAGTGAGAATCCTGGCAGTATTTTTGCTTACCTGAACCTGATTGTTTAACATGCAATTGAAATTAGAGTTTCAATCACTTGCAACCAAAAGAGACACAAGTAATGGAATTTCCTATGTAGCTTTATTTTTCTTGAGATGAGTTTGGCAGAAAACAAAATTATGTACCGTGCAGGATTTAGTAATAGATTACCCAGCAGCACTGAACTGGAGTTTTCATTAGCCCGAGTTGGAAATTCTCTGCACCCTGGACTCCTCGACCCTCTAGTTAAGATTGCTATAATCCTCTTACACTGCTGCCCCTGCTAACTCTCCATGCCCTTTTCCTATCTCCATTCTTATCTGGTTTGGGGGAGCAGAAGCCCTGTCAAAGCAATAAGGAGTTGCATGACCATGAACAAGCAGCCTCATTCCACCCAGGCCCAAGTTTCCTAGTGTATAAAATGGAAAAGATTGGCAAGGACATTTCTGTTATTCTTTTTAACCTGAAAATGTGATTTACTCCTTCTGGTTCAACAGACATCCACATCTTCTGGTAAAGTGCTGGCTGCTTCCCTGAAACAGGTTGGTGAAGGTCAGAGTAAACAGATTTGGCCATTGGGTGTCTGGTCACTGGGGCTGCTTTTAACTCTGCAGACTGGATGTTGTCACCATCAATGACCCCTTCATTGACCTCAACTACATGATCTACATGTTCCAGTAAGAGTCCATTCATGGCACATTCCATGTCACAGTCAAGGCTGAGAATAGGAAACTTGTCATCAATGGAAAAGCCATCTCTGTCTTCCAAGAGCAAGATCCTGCCAACATCAAATGGGGGTGATGCTGGTACTGAGCATGTTGTGGAGTACACTGGGGTCTTTTCCACCATGGAGAAGGCTGGGGCTCACTTGAAGGATGAGACCAAAAAAGTCATTATCTCTCCCTCTCCTATTGATGTCCCCATGTTTGTGATGAGCGTGAACAATGAGAAGTATGACAACTCCCTCAAGATGTTTAGCAATGTCTCCTGTACCACCGACTGCTTGGATCCCCTGGCAATGGTCATCCATGACAACTTCAGCATCGTGGAGGGACTCATGACCACAGCTGATGCTATCACTGCCACCCAGAAGACTGTGCATGGCCCCTCTGGGAAGCTGTGGCATGATAGCTGAGAGGCTGCCTGAACATCATCCCTGCTTCTACTGGTGCTGCCAAGGCCATAGGCAAGGTCAACCTTGAGCTGAATACGAAGCTCTGGTATGGCCGTCTTTGTCCTCACCCCTAAAGTGTCAGTCATGGATCTGACCTGCCTTGTGAAGAAAGCTGCTAAATATGATGGCATTGAGAAGGTAATAAAGATAGAAAGGCCCCCTCAAAGGCATCCTGGGCTCCACAGAGGACCAGGTGGTGGACCTTATGGTTCACATGGCCTCCAAGGAGTAAGAGCCCTCTGGGACCACCAGCCCCAGGGAGAGCAAAAGGAAGAGGCCTTCAGCTGGGAAGTCCCTCCGCCATTTATCCCTCAACCCATTGAGAATCTCCCAATGGAGAGACTCTCAACTCCCTCCACAGTTTCCATCCCAGACCCCATGAATAAGGCGAGTGACTTGGGGAGCCTTACTTTATTATGTACCATCAACAAAGTATAATGTACTCAGCCAAAAAAAGGTAAATTTCCATAAAAAAGAAATTTTAATGCATGTCTTAAAATAAAACAGGAAGGAGGATTAGTGGAGTCAGGGCAACCTGTGGTTAAGAAATAACCAAATTCCAAGAGCAGCAAGAAAATAAACATGGTTGTGGTGACATGTATGGGCCAGGATGTGAGAGATGAAAGATCACAGTACGCTTCTCTGTCCCTAAATGGTTGCAACAGGGGCAAGAGATTTGTTATGCAAAAAAACAAAAACAAAACAAAAAACAAACAAAATCCCTATAAAAATAGCCTCCTTATTGAGAAGGTTCCAATTATCCAACTTTCCAGACTCAGAATGTTTCAATGCAATGAGTTACTCAATTACATAAACTCTCAATTATTCAGGGAAATTTCCATTTTGTGACAATATTGACCAATTTGGAAAATAGCAGGAAAATAACATTTTTTTGTGGAAGAATTTTAACAGCTTAGAAAATAACAGAAAAAATTAAGACCTCTCTCTCATCCATAAATAACTATTGTGACACAAAACTAGGTAGACTGTGAAGAAATTAGGAAGGAAGAAGTTTATAAAAGAAAATAAAGGTCTTATGAAATATCTGTAAAGAGCAGTAGAAGGGGATTGTGTGAAACAGAGTGAAAATATAAATTTAAAGGTACTTTGACTGTTTTTTAGCCCTTCATTATAATTACTTGAGAACAATAGTTATATTTATCATTTGACTTGCATGTTTTCTACTTGATTAAAATATGCTAAATTTTTCATACTTAGAATTTTTTTCTCCTCATTGGTTAGAAAAGCACAGAATCTGTGGTGTATTTTCATGTTGGCATTAGAGAGTAGCAATCTGGATAGGTGAAGGAAATCCTGATGAATCCAGGAGAGACAAAGCACAACATTAAAAGGTAATGCATTGAAGACACTGCTGGTTGTCTAAACAATAGCCACTTACCCTGCTCTTCATTATTAACATATTTTAATTTTATTCAGGAATTCAGGTTGATGGCAGTGTGCTCAGTGTAGGTAGATTCCTTCTTGGACTCCATGGGGTGAATCATGTGTAGACTTAACAAGGGAGGGTAGTCCTTTGCCCATGATTGATTAAGAGGTGAGAATGGGGCAAGTTACCCAGTTTTGACTCCTTAGAAGAGTGTTTGCTGGGGAATTCTGGGAAAGATTTTTCTTTCTGACAAAAATAGACACATTTAGAAGAGATACCCTCCCCATTTCTTTTCTGCCCTTGGATGTTGTCAAATGAAGAGATGATGTTTAAACAAAGCCATCCTATGATCATAAAGAGAAAGGCAGAAACATCTCTAGCATATAACCTGGAGCCTTGACATTGGAGAGCTCATGATTTAACTAACTTTGGAAATGTGTAACTCCAATCTTCCTATTATTTGAAATAGTTAAACAATCTCATCTGAGGTTTTTTTGTTATTTGCAGGCAAAACTGTATTATCTGACACAAAGGTGATCTAATACTGTTAATGTGTGTTCACTATGGAATCAAACAGTTCTGAATTTGAATCAAGGCTTTCTCAATTAATACCTGTATGACCTTTTCAGATCATTCTTAACTCTTGTCAGTTTTCTCACCTCTAAAATGGGTATAATAATGTAGTCCAACTCACTGGATTGATCAGAGGATTAAAAGGCATACTATACTTACAGTAGCCAATAAAATTCTGGCTACACGATGAACACACAGAAGAAGTTAACTTTTTTATTAGAGTTTAATTTGGTTATTATTAAGAGGCTTGTAACTGTAACACATGCAGCTCTGGAGCATCTCTATCAAGGCAAGTTAGAGAAAAGTAAACACTGTCTTCCAACTTGCTTGTCCCTGATCAGCACTATTCCACTCACAAAATGGCCCTTTAGTTCCTTCCTTAATTGCTGCAGAAGGTTCAAGAACAAAGAAGGACTCAGAGATAGCTGTGCATTGGAGGAACTAGGGGCTGGCTTTGTAGGACATTGTGCATATTGAGATGTGTTATTAAAATGGAGATAGTGGGTGGTTCTGGAGCTGAGCAAGATACAAGGGCATCTAGAAGTAAGCAGGAGGTTAAGTGTTTGAGATAGGACAGAAAAAATAGATTTAGAAGAGTGTTTCAGGAACTGTCTGAGGAGATAAAAGTATTATTTGACAATTGGGGAAGGACAGAAGAAGACATTGACAAGTTATTTAACTATCCAAATTTTTGAGTTTTATAGCTGCTTCTCTCCTCAATGTCTCCAAAAAGAATGCAAGTAAGCATACACATGAAAAAATTCCACACTATTCATTGTTTTCATTGTTGCATTCAGTCCAGAGAAAATAACAGGACTTTTTTTTTTTTTTTTTTTTTTGCTTTTCCAACTCTTGACATAATGTTAACTCCCATGGAGTCTCTTGGTTTGAAAACCTACATGGCCAAGCCTATAGCAAGGAAGCCAGGAGAGTGAGAAAGTATAAGTTGGAGGTCTTTGCTTCAAAGTGGGACTTTGTCAGTGACACTTGAAAGCCATGTGTCAGCAGGGGACTACCTCAGCCCCTGCCTTCTGCTTGCATCATTTCCTCTGCCCTCAGCTAAGGCGAACTAGCAGTGTGGCTGAACAATCTCTAGCAATCTGATATGGAGTCTCATAATTTTAGTACTTCACTACAAAATCTAGCTTCAGAGTTTCCCAGATATCTAGATTACCTTGAAATTCCTTAAGAATCATCTGGAGTGGTTGCTAACAGGGCAGATTTTAGCAGGGTTTGGTTCAGAATATTTGTATGGGGTCCAGGAATCACAATTTTTCAATAAGCATGCTTGGTGATTCTAAAGCAGGTGATCTGGGAACTACATTTTAAACAACATGCTCTAAATACCAGGCCTGCCTTCAAAATATCTTTCTCTTCCATCCTCCCAACTACCAAGATATGCAGCAATAGTAGGTGCTACTTTTGAATAACTACTGTGAACCTCTCTTTAAAAATTAAACTTAACTGGGCAATGATCTGATATTAGAACTTTGCCTTGGAAGACTTGGCTACAATCAGGGGGAACATGCCTCTCCTGGGAAAAGACAACACAACTGAGATATCCAAGGACCAAATAATGCTGCCTCATCAACCCTCAACCTCTCCCTTATTCAAAGGGAGAGCCCTTTTTGATTTCAGTGGGAACTGAGCCTAAGTGTACAGGCACATTTAATAGGTGAATTAATAAATGAAATTTTATAATAATTTGCTTAGAGACAAGCAAATTCAGTTACATGATAAAGGAACAGATCCATGCTTTCCCCCTGTATTGGGATGACCCAGCTATAGACTTAAGGTTGGACACAGCGTGCAGGGGTGCTTCTGGCTGACTGGTACTTGGTAGTGTGTTCCTGAAAGGAGGGTAGGAGAGGAGGAAGAGAGGTTTCCACTCTAAATTACTGTCACCATACATGCTTGCACAGGAAGTGTTCTCCTACAGATTTCATCAACATATAATAAAATGAGTTAAATGGGTATAGAAGAGATTTTTAAAATTTTTTTTTTAAGATTTAATTTATTCTTGAGAGACACACACGGAGAGAGAAGGCAGAGACACAGGCGGAGGGAGAAGCAGGCTCCATGCAGGAAGCCCGACGTGGGGCTCTATCCCGGGTCTCCAGGATCACGCCCTGGGCTGAAGGTGGCATCAAACTGCTGAACCACCCAGGCTGCCCTAGAAGATATATTTTTAATCTTTTTTTGACATGGACTCATTTTACTGGAGTTATGGATTCTCTCTCCAAAAAGAATGCAAGTAAGCATACACATGAAAAAATTCCATACTATTTCAGGGATTCATGGCCCTCCTGCAACTCATCTGAAGACTCCAAGAGAAGAATGTCTTCTCTAGAATAAATATTGCAGACCCTAGAGGTAGAAGTGAGGGATAGACTAACTCAATAAAAATGAGATTTTGGCTGAGAAAAGCATTGACTTCAGTATAGTCTCTCCTGAAGTTAACTATTTGGTTCAAATCCTGGCTCTACCCCGCCTCTCCTCTCAACCCCTCAGCTGTAGCACAAGAGGCAGCCCACCATCCTTCCTGTGGCACAGGTTCACAATTCTAAAACACAGATGTGGTTACTGTGAGGAATGAAAGAGTGAATGTGTATAAAGTCCTTACTTGACATATAAAGGATTCCTGATATTATCATTTTATTCCTTAATGAATGAGGCCAACATGGGCCACTTATCAGCTAGTTTTTTTTAAATAATTTTTTTTATTGGTGTTCAATTTGTCAACATACAGAATAACACCCAGTGCTCATCCTGTCAAGTGCCCACCTCAGTGCCCGCCACCCAGTCGCCCCCACCCCCTGCCCCCCTCCCCTTCCACCACCCCTAGTTTGTTTCCCAGAGTTAGGAGTCTTTCATGTTCTGTTATCCAGCTAGTTTGGCTAGAAAGCTTATCATTTAAATTCTTACTCTTCCATATATACTGTATTTTGTCAAATAGAATAAACGCTCCATGAGGATTGATTTCAACATTTTAACCCCATGTTTCATACAGAATAGGTGTTCAGTAAAAATATGTAGAAAAAAATGAACGTGCGGAATGAATTTTTCTAGGCCTCTCTCTATGTCTTTCTCTTCCTTTCTTTACATCCTCATTGCCGTGGCTTTAGTTCAGAACCTTGTCCTTATTATCACTCTCAAAATAGCCAAAGTCTCCCAAAGCATTTCTGAGACCCGCCTACCCTTAGAATCACCTGGAGGGATTTTACCTACAGATTCCTAGTCCCTATGAGATGGATGGAATCAGTAGCTCTGAAGTGCTGGTACTGAGGGAAGTGGAATATATTCAAAAGTTTCTCAGGTGATTCTTAAATAATGCTAGTTTTTGAAACTACTTGTTCCATATTAAAAAGTCAAAATTGCTTCATCCTTTCATGAAAGGCCCTTTAACCTTTCATTCACTTGTCTATACTTTCCTATTCCCCATATGCATCCGGTAGTACAACTGTACAGAACACCTATCTTATTTCCTAGTGCCTCATTCTGGATATGCTTGTTGTACTTCTGAGCTCTATAAAAAGAGGTCTTTTTTAAAAAATTTGTTTTTTTTAAAGTCACATGCTAAAAAATATTTTATTTCCCTGATTCATACACCTCTTAGAATCTCCAACAAAGTCTCAGTTTGTTTGGTTCATTAGTAGAACAAAGATGATATTTATATCCTGGAGCAAATGAACCACTTAAAAAAAATCTGAGATCTAATTTACATACTACAAAATTCACTCTATTGAAAGATAAAATTCACTATCTTTAGGATATTCACAAAATTTTGCAACCATTATCATTAATTTTTATTACCCCCCAAAAGAAACTTCTTACACATTACAAATCACTCCCCATTCTTCATCACCCACCCTCAAAGCCTCTGGCAACCACTAATCTACTTTTTGTAGTTGTGGATTTGCTATTCTGGACATTTCATATGAATGGAATCATTTTTATGTGGCTTTTTTGTGTCTGGCTTCTTTCACTTGGCATCATGTTTTCATAGGTCATCCATTTTGTAACATTATCATTTGTTCTGTTCAATGATCAAGTAACATCATTTATATGAGTATACCACGTTTTGTGTATTCATTAATCTATTAATGGACATTTGGGTTGTTATCACCTTTTGGCCATATGAATAGTGTTATAAACATTGTGTACAAGTTTTTGTGTGGATATGTTTTGGATTCTCTGGGATGTATACTTATGAGTAGAATTGCTGGGCCATATGGTCAATCTGTGCTTAACTTTCTAAGGAATTGTCAAACTGTTTGCCAAGGCACCTGTACTATTTTACATTCCCACCAATGTATGAAGGTTCCAATTTCTCCATATCCTATGGAAACCTGTTATTTTATATCTTTTTAAAAATTTTATTATAACCATCTTAGGAGATGTGAGGTGGTGCTTCATTATGGCTTTTATTTGTATTTCTCTAACGTTAATGATACTGAATATCTTTTCATATGCTTACTGGCCACTCGTAAATCTTTTGAAAATGTGTATTCAAATCCTTTGCTAATTTTTATTTTTAAAAATTTTCCTTGCCTTTTTTCCTTTCCTTTTCTTTCCTGTCTTTCCATTATTGAATTATAAAAGTTGTTTATATATTCTGAATACACATCCCTAATCAGATATATGATTTGTAAATGTTCTTTTGAATTCTGTGAATTATCTTTTTACTTTTACAATAATGTCCTCTGAAGTACAAAAGATTTTAATTTTGATGAAGTCCAATTTATTTTTCTTCTGTTGCTTGTGCTTTTGATGTCATACTAAGAAACTATTGTCTGATTCAAGGCCAAGAAGATTTTGCATGCTTTCTTTAGTTTTAGCTCCTAATATTTACTCTTTGATTCATTTTGAGTTAAATTTTTTTACACATGTGAAGTAGGAGTTATTTATTCTTTTGCATGTGGCAGTGTACCAGTGCTGTTTATTAAAGGACTATTTTTTCCCCATTGAATTGTCTAGGTATCCTTGTTGAAAATCAATTGATCATAAATGTGAGGATTTACCTAGACACTCAATTCTATTTC
This sequence comes from Vulpes vulpes, assembly GCF_048418805.1. NCBI lineage: Eukaryota > Metazoa > Chordata > Mammalia > Carnivora > Canidae > Vulpes > Vulpes vulpes. The sequence continues at coordinate 83,222,166 of NC_132787.1, forward strand.
ATTTATCTTTGTCTAGTTTTATATCAGTACTACACTGTCTTCATTATGACAATTTTGTAGTAAGTTATGAACTCTGGAAGTGTGAGTCCTCCAACTTTTTGTCTCAAAAATTTTTTGGGTACTACAAGTCATTTGCATTTCCATATAGATTTTTAGTAGTCTTTTCAGTTTCTGCAAAGGGAAAAAACAGCTGGGTATTTGATAAGGGTTGAACTTAATTTATATACAAATTGGAGGAGTATTGCCATTTCAATAATACTATCTTTTCATGAACATGGAATATCTTTCCATTTATTTAGGTCTCTTTAATCCATTTCAATAATGTTTTTTTTTTCAGTTTTTAGTGTGTAAGTTTTGTACATTTTCTGTTAAATTTATTCTTAAATGTTTTATTTTGATACTACCGTAAACGGAATTTTTTCTGAATTTCATTTGCGAATAGTTTATTGCTGCTAATGTACATAAATACAATTGAATTTTGGATATAATTTATACTGAAACATTACTGAACTCATTTATTAGCAGATTCCTTAGGATTTTCTCTATATAGGATCATGCCAACTGTGAAACATGAAGTTTTAATTTACTCGGGATTTTGGTTAACATGGGTTTTGTATCATTTATTGCTTTATTTTGACCAAACTGATTAATTTTCATGAGAATAATTTTCTTCATCTGTAAAATGACAATAATAATTACAAAATTCATAGTTGCTGTGAAGAATACATGTGTGGACACTGTTCAAATAACCTTTAGTTCAGTGATTTAATACATGAATCATGAGAACTGGTCCTTTGTAGCTAAGAGTGGATGAAGCTTTTTGCAAATTGTTTTCTCAATCCCACTCAGTTTTGGGGTACTTTTGTTAGAAGCCAAGAAAGAATATTAAAGAGATGAAGTTTCAAGGATAGATTGAAATTCTGTTTAAATACTTTGATAGTTGTAATGAACTGTATTCTATAGGAAAAACAAACAAAAAAAACCCACTAAAGGGTTTTGTTGGGGAATAATAAAATCAATGTAGAGCATGTATTGAAAGAATGAAAAATTAGGAGTAGGAGGCCATTATAAAAGATCAGTAAAGAAATGGTGAGAACTAGGCAAAACCTGGAAAGATGAGTATGTTATAGTATGCTTAGTAGGTTTTGGTTGGAAGGTAAGGATCAGAACTTCTAGGATTCTTCTGGATTATAGACAATCAATGGAAAGAAGGATTACAAGAGAAGAATCTTAGGGGAAATACCTTCTTTTTTGGAAATGTTGCTTAAGATAACTGCAGAGTACCCAGACAGGTATGCTAATGGAGTGATAGAGAATCAATTTGGATTCTAGCAGAGTTGAGGATTCATTATGCAAAGTTTTAAAATTTGCTTTCTATGGCAACTTCTGGTCTTCACTTCTATCCCTTCTTAGCATAATTCTGTTTTATAATTATAACTTCCTTGTAATTAACCTCAAGCTCTTCTTTCTCTTTCCCTTCTCCCTCTCTTTAGCTGTCCTGCAAAACAAAACACCTATCCTAATAAACCTAGCCTCAGTAAAACTTAGACTTTTTGCATTCTTCACATCTATACCTTAGACCTTTCTGTTCCCATCAATCTGAAATGATTGTTCTCCAAGACACCTATGGTCTTGGTAATCTACTTGCTTTCTTCTTTGTTGCATCTCCTGTTTCTTGGATCACACATATTCTTTTTCCTTGATTTAAAGTAGCATAGAAAGTAAATTTTTAAATCTTCACTTGTGAGAAAATGACTATTTTACCACCATGCTATTCTGACTTGGTTTAGAATCATAGAATGAAACTCAATGTCCCTCAGAATTTTGAAGGATTGAAGGCATTTTAGAATCTGGAATTATAGCTGTAAAACCTGACATCATTCTGACACCTATATCACTGTTTATGACCTGTGGTTCTGCACTGAAGGGCTATTGAAGTTTACTTGAAGATTTTGGGATTGTCTCTATTTCTTGTCTTTTGAAATTTCACAGTGATATGTGTATCTTTTAAAATTTATTCTCTTGGGTATTTGATGGGTCTTTTCAAACTGGAAACCCATTTCCAATAGTTTTGGGAAATTATCCTGTATTACTGATATGACAATCTTCCCTTCAATTTTCACATTTGTCTTTTCCTAAAATTCCTACAATATGGAAGAAAGACTTGAGTGAGCATCTGATTCTTTTATTTTTTCTCATATTGCTCTTTTATTATGTCTGAAAGATTATTTTGACTTTATCTTTCATTTATTTAATTGATTTTTCCCCATATCATTAATTTGTATTTTGGTTATTTTTTAATTTTAAATGTTTTTTAGTGTTTAAAAAATTAATAGCATCTTGTTCTTTTTTATGGATGTAATGTTTTTCTAATCTTCTGCTTATGTTAATTAGATTTTAAAAAGTGATTTTCTCTGTTATCTATAATTTCCAATTTCTTTTTCTGTTTATTTTATCTCTCACATTCATATTGAGTCTGACCTCAATTTTGTTTGGCTTGTATGATATTTCATAAAACATCAGATTTCAGATTTTAAAAAATCAGTGATTTTGGCTTAAGGGAAAAAAAAAAGAAAAATCTGGCCATACTAAGGCCATGTTTTTTCCTGGTAAGTAGAGACTGCCCCCCCCCCCCCACCTTTTTAAAGATTTTTATTTATTTATTTGACAGAGAGAGACCGAGAGAACACACACAAGTAGGCAGAGCATCAGGGAGAAGGAGAGGGAGAGGGGGAAGCAAACCCTCCTGAACAGAGAACCTGATGTGGGGTTTGATCCCAGTACCCTGGGATCATGATCTGAGCTGAAGGCAGACACTTAACCTACTGAGCCATCCAGGTACCCTGAGATTGTCAATTTTAAATAGAACATACATTCTACTGGTTTCCTGTTTTATTCATTCATCTGTAAGGCCCTGTAGGCATTTAGATAAACCACTTTGTCCATGCTCCTGTGTCACTTACATGTCTCCAGTCCACTCAGAAATCCCTGACTTACACTTCTGGACAATGGCTTATCTTTGCAGATATAATATTTGCTCTGTTTTTCTTTACAAAATCCTTTCCTATCACCAAATCTTTTTGTAATGTAGTTGTTCTTTTAACAAGGCAGAGAGAATAAGTTTTATGACCATTGAAATCCAACAAATACAGGTTATTTGATATGCTCCAAAGACACTCATTAGCAGAATAATTTAGAGTGCTCTATTTCATAAATCTACTCTTGTACAAATTAAAGAAAATCTAAAGCTTTAAATTTCTCATGTATCATTTTGTGGGCTTTGAGTCAATTAACACTTTCCAAAGATAGGGTTCTCTTTTTATAGGTAGGTATTGTGACTTAATTAAATGTTGACAACTTGATGTTTATTTATAATATGGTAAATAAAATTTTCCTTTAGTTTTTTTAACAAATAATTGCTGTGATTCAGTAAATGCCCATCATAGTTAAATAAAACAATGTGCCATATCTTATAGGATAGATTCTTGGCTGAAAGTGACAAGAGTCATATTTCATTTCATTGACTCATTATTCAACCACAAATATTTGTTGAGCACCTACTGTGTTAAGCATTCTTCAAGGTGCTGTAAGCAATCAGTCAACCAAACAGATCAAGTTTCTGTTTTCAGGGAGCTTATAACAGAGGGGGCAGAAAATAGGTAATAAGCTATACAAACAAATATGTTAACTTCATGGCTTTGGGAAAATTATTTTATATTTCTGACACTCAGTCTCTCTATTTGTAAAATTAGAATTTGACCTCTAATAATTTCCATAAGTTAATGTTTTGCTTCAGATTTTAATTTGATTTTATTTTTCTAGAAAAGAGTCCTAACAGTCTGGATGTTCATAAAGTTTACATAAAAGTGTAAAAAATAACCTCTTTTTGTGGTTTGAGAAGATATCTTTAGGAATGGAAGAGTCTCACATTGATTTTTAAATTGTTCGAAACTCTGTGATGGAAATAGCTTTGTATTTCTCTAGAAATATTCTATGTTTATTTTATTTATCTAGCAAAGAGTCTTAACAGTCTGGATGTTCATAAGGGTTACATAAAAGTGGAAAAAATAACCTTTTTGTGGTTTGAGAAGGTATCTTTAGAAGCAGAGGAGTCTTAAATTGATTTTTAAATTGTTCGAGACTCCGTGATGGAAATAGCTTTGTATTTCTCTAGAAATATTCTATGTTTATTTTATTTATCTAGCAAAGAGTCTTAACAGTCTGGATGTTCATAAGGGTTACATAAAAGTGGAAAAAATAACCTCTTTTTGAGGTTTGAGAAGGTATCTTTCGAAGCAGAAGAGTCTTAAATTGATTTTTAAATTGTTCGAGACTCTGATGGAAATAGCTTTGTATTTCTCTAGAAATACTCTGTGTTTAAAAAATATAAGAAAGAAATATTTTATGTTGATTTTTAATATAACCGTGTGCTATACACTTAACCATTTAACCATTCACCCGTAGTTTTAGCATTTATTACATGCTGGGCATTGGCAAGAAGGTATAATAAAAGACAAATCTTCCGTCCTCATGAAATACACATTGTTAGGTAGGAAGATTTTTCCATAATCATAAACAAGTAAATAATACTTTAGGTAGTGGTAAGTGCTATAAGCACAGATAATGCAGGGTAGGAGATTAGAGAGTGACAGAGGAAGAGAAGGATCTATTTGATACAAGGTAACAGAAAAGGAGCTAATTTCAAGAATGCCAAATAAAACACGGGATGACCAAAAAAAAAAAAATTAAATTGAAAATAAATGGCAAATAACTTTTTAGTATAACTGTGTCTCATGCAATATTATAGAAAGAATTAGAGTATAAAATTTATCATTTATCTGATATTCAAATTTAACTGAGTATCTTGAATTTTTATTTCCTAATCTGGCAACTTTATATTTGAGCCAAGATCTGCATAGTGAGAAAACTGCACATACTCGATCTAGAAAGATAGATTTCGGGATCCCTGGGCGGCGCAGCGGTTTAGCACCTGCCTTTGGCTCAGGGCGCGATCCTGGAGACCCGGGATCGAATCCCACGTCGGGCTCCCGGTGCATGGAGCCTGCTTCTCCCTCTGCCTGTGTCTCTGCCTCTCTCTCTCTCTCTGTGACTATCATAAATAAATAAAAAATTAAAAAAATATTATATAGAAAGATAGATTTCAAGATTTAAAAAACAGCAAGTATAAAATCTTGAGGTAGGAATAAATATGACTGTTCCAAAAACAGCAGGAGAACCAGCATGGCTGGGTTGGATTGAGAGAGGAGGAATGAATATCTGTATTGGAGTATTGGAGACAAGGGCAGAAGTCATTATAGAGGTTCATTAAACTATTGCAAATAATTTGTATTTCACTTGATGAAAAGTCATTAGACAATTTTGGGTGTGGAACAATGTGATCTAATTTAACTTTAAAGAAGCCACTTTGGAAGCTATATGAACAGACCATGTAAGGACAAGAGATGAAGTGGGATGGCTTGTGGGGAAGCGGGTGAAACAGACTATGCAGAGATGTTGGTTTAGAACACATCATATAAATGTGTAGATGATGTAGGGATGGCGCACAGATGTCTGAATTGGGTTCTATTTCATTTCATTTCATTTATTTTTAAAGATTTTATTTATTTATTTGACAGAAAGAGAGAGAAAAAGAACACGAGAAGGCAGAGCTGCAAGCAGTGGGAGAGGGAGAAGTAGGCTCCTGGCTGAGCAGAGAGCCTGATGTGGAAGTCGATACCAGGACCCTGGGATCGTGACCTGAGCTGAAGGTCGACAATTAACCAGCTGAGCCACCCAGGTGCCCTTGAATTGGGTTCTCTCTTAAAGAAGAACTGCAGGACTTGCTGGTGAGTTGTAGGGTGTGTGAGAAAGAGGAATCAGGCTTGCTTTCTTCATCTTTGGCCTGAGCAACAGGATAACTGATCCAAAGCAAGTTTCATGACAAATAAAGGGAAGCAAATTAAATTTGTGTAAACGGTTGTTTATTGAAACACACAGGGGTGCGCCTGTGTGACTCAGTCACACTTTATTCTTGGATGGGAAGTCTGAAATTGTAGTCATTTTTCCAAAATCAGTTTATAGTGTAATTCCTATCAAAATAACATACACATATATACACATATACATATATGTATATGTGTGTGCACATATAATATACAATATATGTATTAGTATTATTTCAATAAATCACAAAACAGATAAACAACAATCTAACTTTACCAAGAATAGAAGAGGAAAGTACAAATATAAAACACAGAAAAAGCATTCTGAGAAATGACAAATTAGAAAATTCATGAGACTACTTTTTTTCCTTCAAATCTATTCCAAATATATCTGAAAATGCTGTTGATACAAAATGCTTACCAAGATATGTGTCTACTGATGGAAACAAGGTAAGAAACTGGAAAAAAAATAATTTTTTTGCGTGTGAAAAGGTAGAAAACAAGATCGTATATTCATATTCACTTTTATCTCCATAAAGAAACTGAATAGATATACAAAACACTCATGAAAGTCGTACCTGGGTGAGTGAAGGAAGACTTTCTACTATACTGCTTTTATACTGAATAATGTGACTATTACCAATTCAAATATTTAAAAAATAATATTAACATGCCATATTTTGGAAACTGAAAGGCAATTACTTCTGTGGTGAAAAAGGCATGCTTTGAGCACTAACCATACAAAATTTGACTGGTTTTACTACAAAGCTGTGTTGGTTGGGAAGCATATGGTTTTAATCAAATAAATCTCTGGATGATTTTTATAAGTCTTTCATCACCTATTGATTCTGAAAAAAAATCCTTTTGACATCATAGTCTATGTTTGGTCCAATTCCATATTACTAACTTGATTTCCTTTCTCAGAGTCTCTGAAGCAATTTGCTTCCACATCTGAGCAGGATTTCAGCAGAGATAAAATAGAAAAATTATTAACTAAATATGATGCATTATTTATTTTGTTCTGCTTCTTATTCTCTATATCTAGTTTTGTGTTCAATTTATTTAAAAAATAAGTATAAATGTTTCTAGGCTTAATGCTTTGAACACTGGATTTTGAGGTGATGTCCATATTTAGTTATCTTTTCTACTCTACAACGAGCTGCAAAGTAGGTTTGAATAGGTTTTAACAAAGTTGATCATATTGGTCTCTTCCAGGGCTATTATATTTTACATAATTCTCTTTGTAATTCTGTTATCTGACTTGTATCTGTAATTTATTTAGGACAATTTCCTTTTCAGACATTTTTATTAACAATATATTTTTAGCTTTTATCCTCTCATTTGGTTTGTCAATATTTATTTAGCTGAATTTGGAGATTATATAGTTTGTCTTATTTACTTTTACTTTTATTTTTTCATTCAATAAAAGCTGATAGTTTGGGAGATTATTTTTATTTTTAATCTCTTGCAATGCTAGATCATCATCATCATTAGAGTTGTTTCATTCCTCGAATCACAGATAAATCATTATTATGTTCCAAACCCTTCTTTTCTATAGGGCTTTTTGTTCCTCAACTCTACATTTCCAACATGCCAGCTCATAAATGCTTTGAAATTTCATGTGGCGGTAACACTTTTCCCACTTCCTGAAATCTGACCACATTTGTGAGGCATGAGAAAAACTACCTAGGTTGATTAAATTGAGGAAGAAAACATTTCTATTAAGCGAGTTCTCCAGTTCATTTCAAATACTGATGGTATCATAAGTCTTCCTTTCTTAATATGAGGAATAGCCTAAAAACTGTTTTTAGGTATTATAACATAAGATGCCTTTATGAGACTTATCTTTGCTAAAGAAAATATAGGATCCAGTGGTTTTTATCTTGCAGAGATAGTATGAGAATAATGAAGAAATAAGGCTTTTCTAACTATGACTTTCTGAGAAATTTGTCTCTATTGAAAGAAAATGTCAGAGAGCCTGGATGCCTTAGTTGGTTAAGTATCCTACTCTTGATTTTGGCTTAGGTTATGATCTCAGGGTTGTGAGATCAAGCAATATGTTGGGCTTGGTGCTGGATGTGGAGACTGCTTAAGATTCTCTCTCTCTTTCAACCTTTGCCCCTCTCCCACTTTCTCTTTCTCTCCTTCTCTAAAAAAAAAATGTAGTGAAGTTGTTGAAGGAAATATATAGGGTATTTAAATTCAGATTATGTAGTTACCATAAAAAAGACAGATATAAGGCATGGTGTGAGAATTAGAGTCATCTTCACTATACTGGAGAAGAAGGATGTCACAGGAGGCTTTGAAGGGAACAGGTCACCTTCCCTTTAGGAATGGATCCTAAAAGCATGTGAAGGGGTTTGCCAGGTATAGAAGATGTGAAAGACATGGCAGCACATATAGAAGAAGGCACTATATGTGCACTGTATGTGAAAATATGGAAGCATGAGACACTCTGGCATTTGGAGCAATAGTTGGAAATATGATGAACTGTTCGGGAGAATAATTGAAGACAAAGAGATTCAGCAATATAAGGGGCAAATCAAAGAAGTCTTTGTAACCCATTCTAAAGATTTTTTAAAGTATTTTTTTCTAACCTTATTTTTAGTAAATAAGAATAATAGTAAATCTGTATAAACTTTAATCTTGTTTGGGATTTACACTATCTTAAAGAAACAACTAATAGACTGTAATAGACTCTACAGTGTAGACAGTGAAGAAAAAGTATAGAAGTGCCAACTGAAAGATTACCTCTACTTGAGCGTCTACTTTCTTATCTTTCATTCACTCTTCCAACAGTAATTTGGCTCTGCTATCACTATATCATTACGATTACTTAGGTCACTCTTATAGATTGAATATGTGTGTTCCTCCTAATTAATCTATTGAAATCCTAATCCCCAACATGATGGTATTAGGAGGTGGGCTTTTGGGGGGTCATTAGGTCATGAGGGTGAAGCCGTCATGAATGGGATTAGTGCCCTTACTTATAAGAAGAGACACAAAGAGCTTGCTTGCTTCTCTGTTCTCTTTCTACCATGTGAAGAAGTCAGAAGATGGCCATGTGCAAACCAAGAAGAGGTTCTAATGTATGCCAACTACATTAGAACACAACTATGCTGGCACCCTGATCCTGGCCTTTCCAGCCTCCAGTACTGTGAGATACAAATATTTGTTGTTTTAAACTACCTGGCATATGGTAATTTGTTCTAGTAGTTCAAACCGATTAAGAGAGTCACCAGTGACATTTATTTATAAGTTATAAATTTATAAGTATTAATTATAATTAAATTCAATATTCTATAATTAAGTTTTATATTATATATATTTTTAGTACAATTAAAACTTATAAATTAAAAATTATAAAATTTAACCCTGTTCTTATTTGGTCATCTAGGAGCATTTAACATTGTACACTGCTAACTACTCCTTTAAACTCTCCTTTCTTGTGTCTTCCCAGATGTCCCACTTACTTGCTTTTCCTCATTTCTTTGGCCCCTAATTTCAGGCTACTTTGAGAGCCCCTACTCTACTCAATCATTTAGTTTTGGTCTTATTGGGGTGGTAGGTCCTTTCTCTTTCCACCATACTCTCTCTACTGGGGTACACCTATTTAGATCCACAATTTCAATTATAGTTAATACCTGTCTGCAGGTGATTTCCAAATCTTTATCTACATCAAAAATTTCCTTCTTCCTCAAACTGTTAAGAATAGAACTACCCTATGATCCAGCAATTGCACCACTAAGTATTTACTCCAAGGACACAAAAATATAGGTTGGAGGGGGTACATGTACCCTGATGTTTATCATAGCATTATCAACAATAACCAAACTATGGAAGGAGCCCAAATGTCCATTGACTGATGAATGGATACAGAAGATGTGATACACACACACTGGAACGTTACTCAGCCATCAAAAAGAATGAAATCTTGCCATTTACAATGATGTGGATGGAGCTAGAGAGTACTATGTTAAGTGAAATAAATCATCAGAGAAAGAAAAATACCATATGATCTCATGCATACGTGGAATTTAAGAAAGAGAACAGATGAACATATGGGAAAGGAGGAAAAATGAGAGAGGGAAATTAACCATAAAAGACTCTTAATGATAGAGAACAAACTTAGGATTGATAGAGGGAGTGAGGTGGACAGATGGGCTAGACAAGTGAAGGGTATTAAGGAGGGCACCTGTTGTGATGAGCACTGGATGTTGTATGTAAGTGATGAATCACTGAATTCTACTTCAGAAAGCAATTATTACATGATATGTTAACTAAAATTTAAATTGAAAAAATTTCCTTGTTGAGATTCAGATTAGCATATTTTTATCAACATCTCTACTTGGGTATTTGTTACTTCAGGCTCAACATAATCAGACATGAAGCCATCATCTTCCTTCCTATATCCATTCTTCTTGTCTTATTGTAAATATTATGTCTATCCAGTTAGTTGTTTAAGCCAAAAATCTGCATACCATTTAAGATTCCTTTTCTTACGCTCCACAGCTCTGCCTATTCATTGTACCTCTTAAGTATTTATTTATCTACTGTATTTTTCTCTTTCCATTTCCACCATTAGCCAAGTCCAGGCCACCAAAAATTCTTGCCTGGCTTACCACTGTAGCTTCCCCATATCCAGCCATAGTGTCCACAGTGAATTTTTAAAATTTTACTTAATCACATCATTCTTATGGATAAAACCTTTCAGTGGTTCCACATTTTGATGGAATTAATGCTCATGCTTCACCCTAAAAGCACCTATCAAACATATTACAATTTCTCATTTCATTGGGGTTTACTCTACTAAACTATAAGTAATTATTTAGAGACAGTCAGATAGTAACCTGTGAACAATGGTTGTGATACCCATATTCCAGTCTACTAGTCAATGTATATATATTAAAACCTACCATATTCCCTCAACCATATTGATTGTTGTATACAGAGGATTGGAAACTATAATATCTACCCTTTCCAGTTCTATTGTCTGGCTGGGAACAACACAACTAGCAAGGTTTAAATTAAATAAATATCATTCAGGAATAAGTTATGTAGCACTGCCAGTTAAGGGAAGAGATGAGAGATATCTCCAAGCTAAAATATCTGAAGAAATATCACCAGAGATGGAATTGGAATTAGGTCTTAAAAAATAAGGATTTGAGAACATGAAGGAAGAATATAATCTATTTCATGAAAGGGGAATGATATATGAAAATTAAAAACAAAAAAAATTAAAACTTTTTTTTAGGATAAATAAGTATAATAGTAAACTTACATAAAATTTAATCCTGATTAGGATTTATACTACCTTAAAGAAACAGGGTAACATTTACTGGTAAAATTTTCACCCTTAGTAACTATTATTTAACTTGGTTACTTGTGCTGTTTAGGGGTTACTGATGAAACTGATGTCTTTATTTTGATCTCCGTGTAGGTTGCCTTAGTTCTATGGCCAACACCATGCCTCCCTCATGCTCAGCCTGCTCCATTTAAAGCTACACCCTTTCTCATAGGTGAGACATTGAGTGCTACTTGAGAAGACATAAGAAGATAGGTAGGTTGAGTGTTCATGTTTTTTAATAGCTCTACAGAGTCGTCACTGTGGTTCTATCCTGTTAGACAATTAGGGTCCAATGGTTTAACCTTTCTGCAGGCAACTGCAAGTCAGGAAGAGGTCTCCTACTTTTCTTTGAGAAATATCATGTGCTAGTAGGTGATTGGACTGAATTATGTCTTACTCTACCTCTAATTCATAGAAAAGTCCTAACCTCTAATACTTCAGAATGTTGACTCTATTTGGAGACAGGGTCTATAAAGAGGTAACTAAGGCCATTAGGGTGGGCCCTAATCCAGTATTACTGATGTCCTTATAAGAAGAGGAAATTTGGACAAAGACAGGTACAGAGGGAACAAGGGAACACCATGTGAAGATGAAAAGAGAAGATGGACATCCACAAGGGTGGGCCTCAAAAGAAACCAACCCTGTCAGCACATTGATCTTATATTTCTAGCCTCAAGAATTGTGAGAAATTACATTTCTGTTGTATATCACACAATTTGTGGCACTTTGTTATGGCAGCCCCAGAAAACTGATATAGTGATAGAAGTTTATCTTTAAAGTAAATCTCTAATAGTTAGGATAATGCTCTTGCTATATATATATTTAGAATATTAAACTTTAAATAACTTTAAAATGAAGAATATTGATTTTAATTGGGATAAATAAAACAAAAAGTGATTTTTAGCACTATAGTTTTACATGAATTTTCAGATGTTGCTTTATGGTAAGAACTATAAATACAGTAAAATATAACCGAATATAAGGAATGTGATATGGTCTTGTGTGTATGTATATGCTATTGCACAATCTGGTACAATGTAAAATTCATTGTAAAATAGGAAATCAGAAAAATATTGTTTGAAACAGATATAAGCTGTGGATGGAAAAGTTCTTTTATGTTACCTAAGGATGTTAAATGGATTGTACCATAATGTGAAAGTGCCAACCATATATATATATATATATATATATATATATATATCCCATTTGCTGAAATTTCTTTTGCTTCATTTCTATTTCAGCCACATATTGTGAGGTTATACAAAAATTCATTTGGCCGATTCTGAGACACCCAAATGTGAAGGGCACTTTTCAGGTAGAGAGAAATTTTGAAACAAATTAATTTTAAGATTCCAATCATTCAAAAATGGTTTGGACTTTAGCTTAAGTAATGCTTTTACTTGACCTGAAATAACTTGGATTAGAAAGAGCAAATATGTAGCCTTTTGAAAGAGATGGCTTGTGTGTGGGGATGGACACTGGCTCATGCATGGAGCTGATCTAGGGGACTTCCCGGTGTTTCTCCTGTGGAGATGTGCACCAGCAACTGTGAGACCATCCACAGAGAGTTGGCAGTTTGGATGCCCTTGCTGTGGCTAGCAGTTACCTGAAGAAGCTCAGTTCTTCAGGGCTTTCTAAAATTTGTCCAGTATTCTCCAGCATCACCTAAGACCATGGTTCTCAGCAACAATTTCTAATGTACTGCACAGTTTTGTTGATTTATGCTGTAGAAATTACATGCACATGCACACACACACAGACACACACACACATCATGGTTACAACATTTAGAATCATCAGGGTGTCTATATCAAAGGCTGTGGTATAAACATTGCCCTGAGACAGAGGAAACAGGTAGCCAGATGCTGAGCAGATGAAGTGGAGTTGAGGTAAGAGAAGCACTTTCCAAATAGTTTCCAAGTAACAACAGTCCAAGAGGGAATGGCATCAAGCTTGATGCAATTTGCATATTTACATTTATACATGTTAATGCAAGATCTCTCTTTTTCTTTCTCTTGCTTTTACCCTTTCTCCAAAAATGTAGTATGTACTTGTAATAGTAAATATTATAGAGTATAGGGTACAAAATATAACTATTCCTTCCTATTTCTATCATCTATTTATAACATAATTTGCCTTATAACATATATACACAGTTTTATATTCTGATTAAAAAAAACACATATGAGCATTTTGCCATTTCATTAAAGAACTACATACTTAATGATCATATTATTTGTTATTATTTTTACCACTTTTAGCTATTAAATAATTGTTTCAGTTCTGTTTTGCTTTGTTTTACTATTATAATTAACTGTGAATAATACAACTGTTATAACAACATCATTAAGTGCCTGGGAAATTCAGTATTTAAACAATGATGGGCAGGTGTCCAGATATGACTGCACAGGAACTTTGCCTCTGGTGGGACAACTCTGAGGTATGACTTCACCTTCAAAGTTTCCCTGTGGGATTAGTTGAAGTCTGCCTGAAACTTTACCTAACTACACCCTTGCTTTGTTTCCTCTCTTTTCCCGATCCTGCTTCTTCCACTTGCTTACCACTTTCCCCTGGGAGCACTTCTTAAATAAATCACGTAGAATAAATCTTTGTCCTGCACTCTGATTATGAAGAATTTGACCTAACATATCATTTCATAAATATGTGATTATTCTCATAAGATAATGTCTTAGAATTACTCATTTATGGGGTACATCCTTTCTAAAGTGTTCGACAAATACTGTTAAATTTGCTATGTAGAAAAGTCTTATAGAATTAAGTTCTTACCATCAATGCATACATGCTTCTTCCATTGTGTCCTTTCAAATATTATCAATTATAATTTGAATAAATCTTTATCTTGTTGGTAAGCAAAGAATATTTGGTTGTCATAATTATTTGGGGGCTCTTTGGTGAGCAGTTTCTGAAAAGAATTTAGTCACGATCTTTTGTAACTGTATGTGGCTATAGTATCTTGCCTTGACATCCTCAGAACAGAAAGCCCTGGACTGGCTCCTTTTCCCACAACAGTTTCATGCTCTCTGAAGGTAGAGCCCTCTCTGTGGTTGGGGAAGATCCTGATTCCTACCATAAATTATGGAACTTGGAGTAGATACTTGATTGACTTGGGCCCATTAGATTCTCTTTCTTGTGAATATAAAACTGACAATATTGACAGTATTAACTGTCATTTTTATATAGTTTGCCTATCAAAAGGCAAAGAGACCAAAAAAAAATCTAGGGAGTGCAACTATGCTAATAATAGCATCCTAAAAAAGAGATCCATTAGCTCAAATAGGACAATAGAACAGAATATTGGGCTTAAAAATAGATTCATGCTGATATATGGAAATCTGATAATTAAACAAGTTGGTGTTGCAGAACAGAGAGTTAAGGAAGAACTATTCAATAAATGACATTTGGGAAAACTATTTATCCATATGGAAAAATGAAAATGGATCTCTACCTCATATATACAAAAACCAAATTCAGCTGGGACAAGAACTTCCATGAGAAAGGTGAAATTGTAAACATGTTGGAAAAGAACTTGAGAGGGAGATCTCATATTTGTAGTATAAAAGGACTTTTAAACAAGATGTAAATAATCCTTATCACAGAAGAGCTTAGTACAGACTGAGAAATTTGATTATATTCAAATTAACGATTTCTATCCTTCAAAAGCAACCATTAAGAAGAGGAAAAAAAACCATCACAAACTTGGAGAAGGCACTTGATAAACATTATAATAAAGATATTATTAGTATCCATACTATATAAAGATATCTATAAATCAAAAAGAGAGAGAGCCATAATAGAAAAAAGTGAGGAATGGATGCCTATAGACATTTTGCAGTGGGGAAATACGCATGGCTTGCAAACATGAAAATATATTCAACCTCATTTGTAATCAGGAAAAGGCAAATTAAGCATCATAAAATAACATTTCACCCACTAGAGTAGCTATAATTTATAAATCTGATAGTACTAAATATTGATAAATATATTGAGTAATGGAAACGCTCATGAGCTGCATTTTAGAATGTTTATTGGAACAGATTCTTTGGAAAACTACTTAAAATCATCCTTTAAATTTAACATTTCCATACCAGAGACCTCAAAAATTTCATTTCTAGGTTATATATACCTTTCAGAAACTTGCATGTGATACCTGAAGACATGTGTAACATCATCCTGAGAAGAATTGTTGTAATGGCAGAAAACTGGAAGCAGTCCAAATGATCATCAAACGGTAGGATGGGTAATTATATTATAGTATATTCATGTGTTGGTGTATTATAGAAAATGAAATCATAGCTACATGCATTAGAATGCAAGAATCTCAAAAATGGTATTTGGTAGAAAGAGAAAATCACAGACTACCTACAATAAATGTCAGTTCAAAATCATAAAAAGGCAAATAATACATATATGTGTTCATATATAACACACAAAACTAATTAGAATTGTAATTGAATCCACCTAGGGAAGAGGGAAGGTAATCAAATCAAGAAGGGCACACGGGGATTCTCAAAGTTAATGGTAATGGATAGTTTCATGATCAGGATGGTTGGTTCAGGTTTTATTTTATTATTATTTCTGAAACTATACAAAACACTATACTAGTATACACCATACATATTCATAGGTATTATACATTTTGTAATAAAATGATGGTCTTGGAATGTGGCAAGCAATGGTGGATGTAAACAAATCTTACAAGGACACTGCTACTACTCTGAGAATTAAATATTGGTAATAGTTGTCAGGTGAAATACACCACTTTAGAGACCTTTGCTTCGCAATTATAGAAACAAACTGAAAGCTTGTAATGTTGTTTTAAAAAGCCAATTTACTGGGAATATGTGAGATTATGGACATGAGATTATGGAAATTATGGAATTTGTCCACTCATTCTTGGATGAGTGACTTATTTATTTATAAAAGTATTTTATTTGTTTATTCATGAGACACACACAGAGGGAGACAGAGACATAGGCAGAGGGAGAAGCAGGCTCCTCAAGGGGAGCCCAATGTAGGACTTGATCCTGGGACTCTGGGACCATGCCCTGAGCTGAAGGCAGATGCTCAACTGCTGAGCCACCCAGGCATCCCAAACAAGTGACTTTTTAAAAAACATCACATGTGTTTATTACTATTCTAGATGAAGTGGCATTAAACAATAGACAAAATATTGACTCTTTTGGATCTTTCAATCAAGATGCAATGGGGGAAGACATAAAAAAATAAACTAACATACATAATATGATAGCTATTATGAGAAAAAAAATAGATTCAGATGACTTCAGCTTTTGGTCCCAGAAGGTAACTTACCTTCTCAATAATAATAATAATAAAAAAAGAAAACCTACAAAAGTGAATAAAATATATAATGTAACTATTTTCAAACATTGAACAAAAGACAATGTAGGACTATGATCCTTTAGAGAAGGCAAATACACAATGTGAGACAAGTGATTGCCAAGACTTTCATGGATTTCCAACTATGGCATTTTGCTATTGTAGAGCAGGGAGATGGATCCCAAGCAGAAGAGTGGGTTGAATTTATGAGTTGAGGAAGAAGAGGATCAAAATTCCACGCTGCCTTCAATATTTGAAATTTGTGGGGCAGCATACTAGAGAAGAGGTAGCTGAACAGAAAGGACCCAGACATCTGTGTGGGAGTTCCTCATATATAACTGGTCAAGGATTGAGCTGCTCACATGCAGGGGAGTACTTATAAGATCTAGCAGAGATTGCCTGCTGAGACAATGAGAGCTGAAAGAGGTCAGCTGATTTTTAGAGGTTTTACAGTTCTAGAAGACATTGCAGTTCCAGCCCAGTCAGAGTGGAGAGGCCTTGCTGGGTAGTTAGAGCTGTCAATGTTAGAGACCTCACAATGTCCACATTTTCAATACTTTAAGGATATTATCACATTTTCGGTAAAGTACATACCACAATTCTTATTTATTTATTTTTTCTTATTTTAAAATTAAAAAAAAAATCTGCCACAACAAATCATAGGACCATGTCTGATAGAACTAACATTATCCCATAGTAATTTGATTAATTGCCAGAACAAAAGTCAACACCATCTAAAGGATGAAGTCCTAACTCAGACTCTCTATACTCCATTGTTCACAATCTAATGCATACAATGAACACTACTGAACCTGATAAGAAATAGGAATATACTGCCCATAGTAAAGAAAAATAAAGTGTATCAAAACTAAATCTAAGAACTAGTGGACAAAGATTTTTAAAAAGCTATTATGTACAGATTCAAGGACTTGAAAGAAAATGTGGTTATACTGAATGAACAGCTAGGAAATCTCAAAAGAGAAATAAAAATTCTAAAAATACAAAAATCAGTGATCCCTGGGGGGCTCAGTGGTTTAGCGCCTGCCTTCGGCCCAGGCCCAGGGTGCAGTCCTCGAGTCCCAGGATCAAGTCCCGCATCTAGCTCCCTGAGTGGAGCCTGCTTCTCCCTCTTCCTGTGTCTCTGCCTCTCTCTCTCTCTCTGTGTCTCTCATGAATAAATAAATAAAAAAATCTTTAAAAAATAAAAATACAAAAATTGAAAAAAATTTAGAGCTAAAAGTATAATACCTGAAAATAAAATTTTAGATTGCATAGGAATACATCATTGAACTCAAGAATTGATTATTAAACATTATCCAATGTGAAGATGAGAAAGAAAAATGATTAAAATAATAAATATATGTTCAGTGACCTATAGGATATTGATTAGTAAAATATATATATATAATTCAGTCAGAAAGAGAGGAAATAGATAATAGAGCAGAAAATATTTAAAGAAACAATAGCCAAAAGTTTCTCAGGTAGGGTGAAAGATGTAAATTCACCATTTATGAGGCTCTGCAAACTTTAATCAGAGTAGAGAGAAAGAAAAGCCACACTCAGAAATTATATTTCAACAACTGGAAACCAAAGATGAAGAGAAAATCTTGAAAGTAGCCCAAGAGAAAATGACCTGTTACTTACAAAATAATGGTAAACTTCTCATCAGAAGCAGTAAAGTTCAGAATTGGGGGGGAAAGCTCAGAATTGGGGGGATGATACCTATAAAGTGTTGAAAGAAAAAAAAACTTGTCAATTGAGATGCTATATCCAACAAAAATATTCTTCAAGGGGGACCTGGGTGGCTCAGTTGGTTAAGTATGTGACTCCTGCTTTTGGCTCAGGTTATGATCTCAGAGTTGTGAGATCGAGTCTCATATCAGATTCTGTTTTGAGCTTGGAGCCTGCTTAATATTATTTCTCCTTCTTCTGCCCCTCCCATCCTTCCCCCACTCATACTCACATGCTCTATTTCTCTAAAAAAAAAAAATTCTTCATGAATAAAAACAAAAAATTTTTCAGATATATAAAACATAGAGAATTAATTTCTAGCTAATCTGCAAAAAATGCTAAGGTAAGTTCTTTATACTTAATGAAAATGAGATCAAATGGAAACTCCATTTTATATGAAATAATGAAAAATATACATGCTAAACATGTAAATAAAATAGTATATATTTTATTTCTTCAATATTTTAAAAAGACATATGATAGTATTTTTAAAATATTTATTCATTTTTTAAAAAGATTTATTCATTTATTTTTTAGAGAGAGAGAGAGAGAGAGCAGGCAAGTGCACACAGGGAGGAGGGGCAGAGGAAGAAGTAGAGAGAGAAAATCTCAAGCAGATTCTGCATTGAGCAGGGAGCCTGGCATGGAGCTTGAGCTCACAACCCTGATAACATAACCTGAGCTGAAATCAA
The DNA here is from genome assembly GCF_048418805.1 of Vulpes vulpes. Classification (NCBI taxonomy): domain Eukaryota; kingdom Metazoa; phylum Chordata; class Mammalia; order Carnivora; family Canidae; genus Vulpes; species Vulpes vulpes. Next base: position 83,241,236 of record NC_132787.1, read on the forward strand.
GAGTCAGACACTCATTGGACTAGGCCACCCAGTCCCATTTTTAGAGAGAGAGTGTGTGTACACAAGCATGGGGAGGGGGAGAGGCAGAGGGAGAGAGTCTCAAACAGACTTCCCACTGAGCTCAGCACCGATGTGGGGCTCAATCTCACAACCCTGAGATTACGATCTGAGTCAAAAACCAAAAGTCAGACACTCAACCAACTGAGCCACCCAGGCGTCCCAAGACATATGACAGTTTATATAGCAAAATTTATAATACTGTGTTATGGGATTTATAAAATCTATGGATATATATATGTAATATGTATGACACAAACATAAAGATAGGGAGTAAATGGAACCACATTGCTATAAACTGTTTTACATAATGCAGGACAATGTTAACTCAAAGTACATTATGATAAATAAATGAAATATACTGTAAATGTTGGAACAACTAATACAAAAAAAAAGAAAGAGAAAAAAGAAAAGAAAGAAAATACAATATAAAGAGGTACAGCTAAAAAGCCAATAGAGGAATTGAAACAGAATACCAAAAAATATTTTATTAATCCTAAAGGAGGCAGGAAAAAGAAATGGAAAAAGAAACAACACAAATGGGACTAAAAGAAAACAAATGGCAACAGAGAGCCAAATTCAGTCTTATCAAAACATTAAACAAAAATGGATCCAAACCTCCAGTTTAAAGCCATGGATTGTCACATTGGATAAAAACTGAGAACTATTTCAATGCTATCTACAAGAGAGACAGTGTTGTTCAAACAAAAACCTCAAACAGCTTTATTTATTCTGTTGTTCAGTCTCTGCCTTCAAAATACTGCCTTAAAAAATAAATCATCTCTATTTACTTTTAGCTATATTAATGATAACCCCAAATGTTTGTCTCCAGCTCCATAGCTCCATTCTCTTTTTGTACTTTGATTGTCACATGGTTGTGCTATATTGTCATATTAGATGACATATACCTAAGGGTTAATTTAATCATTCTGCCCCCAAAACAAATTCCCTCCCCATTTTTCTTTCTCCATTCATAGAATTATCATTTTTTGCAAATTGCCTAGGTTCAAAACCTTTGATTGAAGTGAACTTAGATTTCATCATCTTTTAATCACTAAATCACATCGTATTTTTTTTTTTTCAAAATGGCTCTTTCCACTGCCACATCATTTAGGTCATAATTGTCTCATACATTTTGTAGGGTAGCCACACAGCATTTAAGCAGAAATGATAGATGTTACCTGTGTGTGCTTCTTCGATTCCTGCACACATTTTGGCTTTTACTCATGTTCTTGATTTCTTCTATGTTAATGGATGGAAGTCATTAAAACATCCCTTGATAGCTGTTCTTAGGTGTTAAATTGATTTCCATTGAATTTCAAGCTTAGGGACTTTGTAGTCACTGGGTGCTAGGTCCATAAACATGCCATCAAAAGAGCCAAAGATTCCAGGTGAGGTATTACAGCAGCTGAGAGAAGCACGGAAATAAGAAAAAAAAAATGCATTGAGAAGGATAGGGATGATAGATTTACTTACCTCCATATATCATTCCCCTAGCTCCGGCAGCCTAGCGTGGAGGGATACACCTTCCCTGTGGAAGGAGAGTGAAGTAAGTGCCAACATCATTGCTGACCCAAGAGATGGTCTGACCTATGGTGACTCCCTGGTTCCAGGAACCCAGGCCTCCAGCTCACCCCAGTGCCTGTCTAGTGCCAGGCTCCTCGGGCAATCCCAGGTGGCTTCTGTGAACTCAAACCTCTCCCTCCCTTTCACTTCAGCTTGCCCTGGCACCTGGCACCTGATGGCTCCAGCATCCCTGGGTGGATCCCATGGCCCTCAGACTCTCAATCAGCTCCCACAAACTCAGGCTCCTGGCTGGACCCAGCAAAGGAAACTGAGATGAAATAGAATGAAAACTATACAATTATACATTAGTTTTAATAATAAATAAGTAACTTAATATGTTTTATTTGTAAGTTGTATCTGAAAGCTCATAAAATTCTTACTCATAGAGGTGGGGCAAGATGGGGGAAGAGTAGGATCCCCAAGTCACCTGTCCCACCAACTTACCTAGGTGGCTTTCAAATTATCCTGAAAACCTACGAATTCGGCCTGAGATTTAAAGAGAGAAACAGCTGGAATGCTACAGTGAGAAGAGTTCCCGCTTCTATCAAGGTAGGAAGACCGAAAATAAATAAATAAATAAAAAAGCATCCAAGGGGGAGGGGCCTCCGTGAGGAGCTGGGCTAGGGCAGGATGGTGAGAACCTAGGGACAGGAAAGCCCAGTCCCGGGGGAGCAGGAGCTTTACCAATTTTTCCCGACTGACAGCCTCTTGCAGGGAGCTCAGGCAGGATCCCAGGAGGGGCAGCGGAGCCCCCAAGGTTCCCGGGGCTCCAACAGAGGAAGTGCGCCCTGGAGAGAGCGCACCACACACCGCAGGCCGAGCTCCCTTAAGGGCTGGAGGGCCCGGTGCAGCCCCCGGAGCATCTCAGGTGGGGGCTCCGCGGAGGGGGCTGCGTAGTCCGGGAGCTTGATTCCAGCAGCACAGGCCCCAGATCCCAGGGAGCTGGGGGACACAGCCCAGGATCCGTCGCTCTCCACCATCCCCCACAGGTGGAGGCCAGGAGGACACAGGGCAGCAAGGGTGCTCTTGGTGCCGGAGCCCAAACTATGCAGATCGGCGCCCCCCACCCCCAGAGCATCCAGGCCCCTGCGGACTGGGAGACTGCAGTAGTTACTGTGGGAGCTGACTCTAGGGCTGGTGAGCTGGCCGCCGCCACCATTGTTTTTCCTCCTGGTGTCACCTTGTGCCTGGAACTGAGCGGGGCTTCACAGGGTAAACTGAACTGTGCCTGGAACTGGAGCACGGGCTTCACAGGGTAAACAGTTCCCACTGAGCTGTGCACCTGGTAGAGGGCAGGGCAGCTCCCCCAGGTGCACACACCTGATAATCAGCACAGCAGGCCCTCTTTGCAGATGACATGATACTGTACATAGAAAACTCAAAAGACTCCACCCCAAGATTGCTAGAACTCATACAGCATTCAGGAGTGTGGCAGGATACAAAATCAATGCCCAGAAATCAGTGGCATTTCTCTACACTAACAATGAGACTAAAGAGAAATTAAGGAGTCAATCCCATTTACAATTGTGCCCAAAAGTATAAGATACCTAGGAATAAACCTAACCAAAGAGGTAAAGCATCTATACCCTAAAAACTACAGAACACTTCTGAAAGAAATTGAGGAAGACACAAAGAGATGGAAAAATATTCCATGCTCATGGACTGGCAGAATTAATATTGTGAAAATGTCAATGTTACCCAGGGCAATTTACACATTTAATGCAATCCCTATCAAAATACCATGCATTTTCTTCAGAGAGTTGGAACAAATCATCTTAAGATTTGTGTGGAATCAGAAAAGACCCTGAATAGCCAGGGGAATATTAAAAAAGAAAACCATAGCTGGGAGCATCACAATGCCAGATTTCAGGTTGTACTACAAAGCTGTGGTCATCAAGACAGTGTGGTACTGGGCACGAAAACAGACACATAGATCAATGGAACAGAATAGAGAATCCAGAAGTGGACCTTCAACTTTATGGTCAACTAATATTCAACAAAGGAGGAAAGACTATCCACTGGAAAAAAGACAGTCTCTTCAATAAATGGTGCTGGGAAAACTGGACATCCACATGCAGAAGAATGAAACTAGACCATTCTCTTACACCATACACAAAGATAAACTCAAAATGGATGAAAGACCTAAATGTGAGACAAGAATCCATCAAAATCCTAGAGGAGAACACAGGCGACCCCCTTTTTGAACTTGGCCACAACAACTTCTTGCAAGATACATCCATGAAGGCAAGGGAAACAAAAGCAAAAATGAACTATTGGGACTTCATCAAGATAAAAAGCTTCTGCACAGCAAAAGAAACAGTCAAAAAAACTAACAATCTACAGAATGGGAGAAGGTATTTGCAAATGACGTATTAGATAAAGGGCTAGTTTCCAAGATCTATAAAGAACTTATTAAAGTCAACAGCAAAGAAACAAACAATCCAATCATGAAATGGGCAAAGGACATGAACAGGAATTTCACAGAGGAGGACATAGACATGGCCAACAAGCACATGAGAAAATGTTCCGCATCACTGGCCATCAGGGAAATACAAATCAAAACCAAAACGAGATACCACCTCACACCAGTGAGAATGGGGAAAATTAACAAGACAGGAAACAACAAATGTTGGAGAGGATGTAGGGAAAGGGGAACCCTCTTGCACTGTTGGTGGGAATGTGAACTGGTGCAGCCACTCTGGAAAACTGTGTGGAGGTTCCTCAAAGAGTTAAAAATAGATCTGTCCTATGACCCAGTCATTGCACTGCTGGGGATTTACCCCAAAGATACAGATGCAGTGAAACGCCGGAACGCCTGCACCCCAATGTTTATAGCAGCAATGTCCACAATAGCCAAACTGTGGAAGGAGCCTCGGTGTCCATCGAAAGATGGATGGATAAAGAAGATGTGGTTTATGTATACAATGGAATATTACTCAGCCATTAGAAATGACTAATACCCACCATTTGCTTCGACGTGGATGGAACTGGAGGGTATTATGCTGAGTGAAATAAGTCAATCGGAGAAGGACTTTTTATGGTCTCATTCATTTGAGGAATATAAAAATTAGTGAAAGGGAATAAAGGGGAAAGGAGAGAAAATGAGTGAAAATATCAGTGAGGGTGACAAAACAGGAGAGACTCCTAACTCTGGGAAATGAACAAGGGGTAGTGGAAAGGGAGGTTGGCAGGGGGTTGGGGTGACTGGGTGATGGGCACTGAGGGGGGCACCCGGCGGGGTGAGCACTGGGTGTTATGCTATATGTTGGCAAATTGAACTCCAATAAAAAAAATTAAAAAGAAATTCTTACTCATGATTTCTTAATCTTTGGCCCAATTTATTCTGGTTTCTTCTCATTTTTCCTGAGCTCACAATATGATTTATTGTTTACTTATTTGAAAACATTGATACTGGTACATTAAAGGAATTCTCAGCCACATGGTCTGCAACTGTAGAGTTTCTAGATTTTAAAAAAAGAATCCTCATCCATTATATATCTTGGGCTTTGTGGTAGAGGACTTAAGGAAATTCTCTTTCTACAAAACTCTTTACAAAAGTTTGCAGTGTTTTGTCTCCTCCTTCTCCCCTACCCCTCCTCCTCCTTCTATTTTCTTCTTTGTCTTTGTAATTCTAACAATGCATTTTATTTTCAAAGGACCATTTTTGCCCACCCTTTTTCTGGCTCTAAATTGAAAAAGTTTGCCTTAATTGCTGTCAAAATCATTGGTCTTTATGATCCTTTCTACACAGTACAGCAGACACACCCCTTGGATTAAAACTAAGATTTGCATCTTGACCCGTGGAAACCCAAGTATCATGTGAAGACTAAGCAACAAAGGAAAGAGGGGGCAAGTAGCTTCTGATGCTTTTGAGATTCAGTAGTGCTCTTACCATCAGAGGCTTTGGAAACTTGTGTTTGAAAATGTGATCTGTGTTTTCTTGAATAATTTTGATGGGTTCCCCTAGTGTATAGCAGGAACTCATTGTCTATGTTTGATGATAATCCAGCCTGTTAAAGCTATGGTAAGGAGAACCGAGGAAAGTACTGTGTGCTTGCTGGCTCTAGTGTTTCATCCACTGAGGAGCCCACCCCTGGAGAGGCTTCTAGAACCAATTCGAGAGCTTGAATGAAAAGGAAAATTCTGGATGCAGAGCCAGGGTCTGATTTGTTTTTCAGTTTTCAAATAAACGTAGGGCATGATCCATGTAAAGAGAGTCCTTATGGGGATGTCTCTTAAATAAATACATATGAGAATAGCTTTTCCTGTTCCATAGGAGCTCCGGGTCTCCAGTACATGCTTCTGACTTTGCAGAACTCCTCCTGACATGTCAGAATGCATTCTTTCTGTTCCCTTCTGATTTCAATCCCAAGTGACAGCTTCCCTTATTCAAAATCAACGGGGCTATAACTTGAGCTAGAACTAGAGATTGATGTGAGAGGAAAGGGCTTGAAGAGAAAACGAGAGGAAGAAATAGGATTAAAAGTCAACCTTTGCAACAGAGGAAAGAGCCTTGAGCAAAGGGCCTAAATCTCTGCTCCCTCGGCTTCTGGATCACACCACAAAGGCTGGTTCCTGCATCCTGACTGCCAAGCACTTTATGGCAGAGCAGCAATTCCTGAAGAGAAATCTGTGCATTTAGGAACCAGTCTTTGAACCATAATATATGCTTTTTTTTTGAGTTATGTTATTACATTTATGTAACAGGGAACTGAGCACCATTAATTCACTCCTGGATAGGAAAGTTATTAATATAGAATGCGATTGTGGTCTTTTATTTATGACCACTTTTCTTTTAACTCTGCACTAGAATTAACTCAGCACTGTATTTCAGGTATTGATTTGGAATCTTAAAGTTTAATTTATTACCTTAATCGGAATCTAGGGTATTTAGACAGCATTTGCCTTTCCCCGGTGGAATGTCACTCTATGGCTGTCCTCTGGCATCTCTCTTCTTTTTCTTTTCTTGCCTTTCTTTGGGTGTTTAACAGCTCCCTCAGGGCATTGCCAATTATTTATGACATACTTCTCCTTGTAAGATCTAGTTGGAAAACCTGTTCCTATGGCAACTGCTGTTTTCAAACAGGATGGTTCCAACTTCAAAACAATATCATCAAATATGCAACAGCGCATATATCTTTTAATGGCAAGCATATTCAAATGATTTGTACAACCAAATCTGAAAATCTGAACATTTGGAAATAAAAAGATAAAATGCTTGGAAAGCCTATCTGATTGAGTGGGCAATGAGGTGATTACCTGGAGAAAACTTCTGGGGATTATTTTGACTTGGCATTATTTAGGGAAGTCTGGTGAAAGGAGCATAGACTTTGAAATTATGTTGAGCAGAGACCTGTGACCTTCATGAACTAAAATTACCAGAGATAGACTAAATCTGGGTTTTGGCATTCTTTAGTACATTCAAAACATTTTAAGCCCCTACAGGAATCTGTTCAATCATTTTATAACCAGAGTGTTTATTAGCTTATTACTCAGTCATAGTTTGTTTTCTTTGTCCCACTGCTTATTCATTTCAGTGCCAAGGAAATGAAGGGCAATGTTACTACTGAGTGATACTCCTTTGCAGAGAGCTTTGTTAATCGGGTTACTAAGGCAAGATCACTCTATATCCTTGACTGTTATGTTTTCTTTTGTTTGTTCAGACAGTCATTTTCTCTCACTGCATTCAAATCCAAATTTTGCTAGTAACCATGGTAATATTTTCGAGGTCAATATCACTCTAATGTTTCATCATGACCTATTATGATATAGTTTGGATTTACTGTAGACTTCATTTGTCCATCAATCATACCGGAAATTCTGTGGGAAGGATGGAGGGAGGAATTGAGAGAGAGAGAGAGAGAGAGAGAGAATCCCAGTTATCATATGAGAATGCAAAAATGAGCCTATATCACTTCAGAATAGCATTTGTGTTGAGGACAAATTATTCTTCTAATCCTTATTCGATTGCAATGCAATATAAATTCAGGCACAAATTATTAATTAAGTCCATTGTAAGAATATGCTTGTTCCTTGATTTTAAGCAAAGAGACTGCCCAAGATGTGTATAAATACTTAGGAAAAAATCAGAATGTTCAAATTAAAGCTACAATGTTATAGTCCCTGCTGAGGAGTTCACTTTTAGAGACTTTGGATCTAATTCATGATTAGAAGCTTCTCCTTTAATGTATGTGATTTCTGAGTGAGGCCTACCAGCATGTGGGCCTCTGGGAGATAGACAGTACAAATTGGAAAGCAATACCACAAGAAGATTTTGATCTTTGGTCAAAAGTCAATGTCTAGGCCTAGAATAGAAGAAGCCTGATTATACATGATCAGAATAATTTCATCTTACCCTGATACTATAGTTCTTCTTATCAATTACCTCTTTGGATTTCACATAGCTCCTCACCTCCCTGAAGACTAACACATCATTTGTAATAATTTGTAAAACTTAGGAAATCAAATAATTATAATATTTTGTAGATGGAATACACATCAACCATAGTACCATGTATTTTCAATGAGGGCAATATTGGTTCTTGGAGGGTAAGAAAAAATCTTGATCTTTTTATGTATAAAACACAGATCTACATATAATGGATAAACTGATATACAGTGTATGTGTGGTAAAATTTTGTGAGAGAGTGACTATTTTAAAAAATGTCTGAAAAAGACCCCTTAGGGGAATAATAATGGATAAAAAAGAGTTGAGAAGCACTCCTCTAGAGCAAGTTCTAGGTGGATTAACTGACCGGACCAATTTCCATAGATAGTGCAAATACAGTTGTTAGTTTGAAATCTCTTGACTTCCTCACAAAATTTCTACATTTATTCAGCAAACTTTTTTTGTGTGATGTGTTACAAACTGTTAAGACTGGAGATGCAAAAACAAAAATGTCACAGTCCTTAACATCAAGGAGATGCCGAAGACTATCTGATGATTATAAAACAATGTGGTAAGGGCCATGACAGCAGTTAAAACAAGCATCATACAGATCCCCTGCCCTATTTAGTAGTATGGAAGAACTAATTACTTTTACATGTTGATTTAACTTAATATGTACTCATTTCTATGAGCTTGACATTGGTTTCTCATGTGAAATTCTTGTTTGGAACACATGCTATATTATCTGATAGGGTGTCACAGAGAAAACATTAGACTTCCAATAGACCATTTGGACTTAAATCCCTGGCTTTTGTCTTTGTTAGTCATCTAGATAATTTTTGGTTGGCTTTGGACATGCTCATGTATTTGAACTTCGGTTTCTTCATCTATTGATGTTACTGGATTTCTTTGAGAATGAAATCTCATAAAAAGTATCTATTCAAACCTAAGAAGACACTTAGGTGTTTCTCTGGCATAAATCAGATGTTTTGTCATAAACCTTAAGGTCAGACTCTCAGTAGTAGGAGACTGTTTGCTTCTGTTTCATCAGCTAAATTTCTTTGTTACCTTTTTATGCTCTGCTGCCAGAGGCCTACCCCTTGGAGATACATTTTTGAACTCATGGGGTCCATCTGTGGGACTTCAGTATGAATACTGCTAATTGAGGTGATAAAGAAAGCCTTGCATGTTAATACTGACTTCTGGTAAGATCCATTGGCAGGAATGTAGCTTTCTCCTGGTGAGTATAGTTAAGTCATTGAATGATGGAGGAATAAGAGGGAACCAGGGGCTCACACATGAGCGATCTATATAGTAAGTGGTTCTCTGAAAGTTAATGAGGACTCTGAATTTTGCTGAAGGCTTATTGTGTATAAATAAGTGATCACCTCAGTGAGAACAAGCAGAGGATCTTTATTTCGAGTTTCTTATAGTAAGGCAGTCTTTGTATTTGGCAGAAACTCAAAGATAGCCTGGGTAATGGGAACACAGTATAGTAAAAAAAAAAAAAAAAAATGGAAGAGGGAAGGGGAAGACTTTAGGAAAGGGAAGGGGAAGACTTGGAGGGGAGACATGCAAGATTGGTTAATTAGAAGTACAACATCTATACGGTTGGTTTATTTTTTTATTTTTTTTTAAATTTTTTTTAATTTTTTATTTATTTATGATAGTCACAGAGAGAGAGAGAGAGAGAGGCAGAGACACAGGCGGAGGGAGAAGCAGGCTCCATGCACCGGGAGCCTGATGTGGGATTCGAGAAGCAGGCTCCATGCACCGGGAGCCTGATGTGGGATTCGATCCCGGGTCTCCAGGATCGCGCCCTGGGCCAAAGGCAGGCGCCAAACCGCTGCGCCACCCAGGGATCCCTATACGGTTGGTTTAGGGATCATATTTGGCTGTATATGATTCTGATATGGGTAAAAAGGCAAAAAAATAGGTAAAATGTCAGTCATTGACAAAGTCCTGATCTTTGTGGGCCAACAATTATTGCAGAAATTATGATTTGGTTTCCTGGACTGGTTGCTGCAGAGATTGTGGGTCAGATTTCTGTTGTCATGGATAGTCTGGTCATTGTTCTTTTGTATATACAAACTCTTAGCACATTGCCCTAGTACAGGTAACATATTAAGCTATCAGTCACTTAAAAATATATATGAATTAAACCTCCTTGGGACTTTTTTAAGAAATAGGTTGGCCAGGCTAAATAAAAGAAAGGCCCAGACTAAGTGCTTCAATAAATCTGGGAATAACCATGACACAAATTTCCTGAACTATCTGGAACTTGTACAACTTCCTCACATCTATTTTCCCCAAGATGATTAGAACTAAAAGTTTAAAATAAAAAAATCTCATGTACTAATTTCTCAAAACATCCAGTAAAAGAGCATTTGGGAGAGTTGGTATAATTATTTATAGCAGCTTTGGGATGCAGAAAAGGAGATGGAAGGAGCTCTTGGGTTAGATTTAAAAGCTGGCTAAAGCAAAAGGCTACAGAAGAGAACCCTCTTACACCATTGGTGGAAATGCAAACTCATGCAGCCACTCTGGAAAACAGTTTGGTGGTTCCTCAAAAATTAAAAATAGAATTACCATATGATCCAGCAATTCCACTTCTGGGTGTATTTTCAAAGGAAATAAAATCACTATCTTGAAGGGATATCTGCACCTCCATGTTCATTGCTGTATTATTCACAACAGCCAAGACATGGAAACAACCTACATGTCTGTAAGTAGATGAATGGATAAAGAAAATGTGATGTATACATATAAAGTGGAATATTATTCAGCCATAAAAATATGGAAATATTGCCATTTGCAACAATATGGATGGAACTTGAGGGCATTATGTTAAATACAATAAGTTAGAGAAATACTGTATGATCTCATTTACATGTGGAATCTAAAAGCTGAATTCATAGAAACAGAGTAGAATGGTGGTTGCCAGGGGAAAGGGCAGGGCTGAGGGAAATGGGTAAAGGTGATCAGAGTACAAACTTCCAGTTTTTTAAAAAGATAGAATAAAAAAATAAAAGCCAATTGAACCTTAGAGCTAGAGTCCAGAAATTAGTGAAGAGGGGAAAGATTGCATTTGTTGATGATTTAGGTCAAGTACTGTGCCAGAACCTAACAAATATCTCATTCAGTCTTCACAAACAAACTGCAAGGTAAAAATTATTCCCATTTTACATATGGAGAAAATGAGACATAGAGACAGTAAGTATTTTACCAGATTACAGAAATCATAAATGTAGGATCTAGTATTATCACTCTATATCAATATGATATTATTATTCCAGGAGACTCTTGCCAGCACTATACAAGTTGCAACTAACTTTATTATTCATTCCAGAAATTTCCTGAAAGACTCATTAAATCTTCAATAGAAAGTATCAGTGGAATATTTACTCTTGAACATTCTTTGAACCTCTCACCTCAAAATCCTCACCTTGTTGATTCTACAAACTCTGAAGTATTACACCACACCTTTACTTAATCCTTGTCAAGCCTCTCTGCTGAAACCAGACTTCAGAATCTCAGTAAATCAGACCTTGTTCTTCTCCCTTCAAGACTTAGTAGAATTAGAGGCCTCTTACTGTGGTAAGCAAGAAATACTACTTCATCTTATCTAGTTAATTTCTTCATTTAATACTCATTTAACATATCTGTGGGGTTAAATTGTGTATGTCCTTTTGTCTCCATACTTAAATGATACATCCTTTATTGGTACATTTTCTTTTTTCTAACTCCACTCTCACTGTCACTTGGATCCAAAGAGATATGCCAACAATGTCATATGGAAAGGGAGACAGGGATACCCATGCCCAGAATCAAAACCCTTCAACTGCATCTTAGTTTAACTTCAAATACAAAGATCCTATGACATTGCTTTCTCTTTTTCCTGGTTTATGTTGGTGAAGTTTTAAACAGAAGTAGACTATGGCCTTTTCTAGGTAATAATTCATGTCAGAAGATTATTACAAACTATAATATAATCTCTTAGGTCTGTGATAGAACAAAATGCTGCAGCGTAGTGATATCCAAATAGTAAAGTAGTATTAACATTCTTCTATTGTGATTATTCCTTCTGGGGACAAACTAAATGTTTAGACCTAAGAAAGCAGAGGAGTACTGAGTCTTGATGAGTAAATAGTAGTTGAATGTAGAAGGCCTTTCTACATAGTCCATGAATGACTACTTGAGGATCAGATTTAGTAAGGTAGAATGGGGACAAAAAGCAACTAAGGAAGAAAAAAAGTGTCATAATATTTATCCTAAGCTTTGATGTTTTATAAAATAGATGAAACAGTCTGGTTCTGTTGTCTGAACCCCTATTCTCAGTAATAAAGAATAAGAAATCCAGCAGAAGATGTGTGGAAAGTCAGAAACTATGTGGATGAATTACCAAGTGGTGAACGGTTTTAAAAAGCTAAAGGTATCTTTTTAAGGAAATTAATGTGTAAACCAAAGTAAAAGTTTTCATATTTTAATAATATCTATAGTGCTACAGGTTATAGTATATCTTTGTAAAATCAGATAAATTAGACATAGCCTTCAGGCAACAGTGGGTTACTATTTACAAGGAAACCAGAATATTTGCTTCTCTGGAGGCAGCCCTAAAGAGCCATGGTGAATTAGAACAACTGAATCTGAGTTATTACCAATTCCACAGTGTGCAAGTAGATGTGGGTATTGGAAGTGGTTTGTTTATGCTAAGAAATTAAGGACATAAAATTATATTTTGAATGGAAGGAAATCAGTGGTAAATATCAGGTAATGAGATTCTAATACCACAACATTTCAAGGTTGTTTTGAAATCCATTGTGGGCAATGCATAATACAAACAGGAAGACAAGAAATTAGGTGTGATGAAGCAGGACATTTCCCTTCGAAGCATGCAGTTGAGATGGGGGAGCAGTTTTCTCCAATATGCAGTTGGAGAATACTTGTTTCCTTAGAGTGATGGAACAGGAAACTGAATAGTAAATGACAGTCCAAATGTCAAACAGAATTGCACAGCTTTGAGTCCCCTAATATTTTAATCCTTAGAAATTGCAGGATTCTGAACTCAGAGTATGTTACAGCATCAAATTCTCATCTATTCAGTTTCTGCTTTCAAAATGAAATTATGCAGTTTGTTTGGAAAATTATTTTCCCTTTTCAATTTCAACTTGATATTCACATATTGAATATTTTTGGTCTTAGGATAGTATAAATATTTTTATAAGGTGGTAATTTTTATTGCAATTAATAAGCAACTTTTACAGCTCCACATCCTACCTCCTTATCCCAGCCCCTTCTCTTTGAAAATCAGCATTTTATGAAAAAGATAAATCAGTAGGCTAAAATATACCTGCTAATAATCAAATGGAAATTATTTTGACAAACTGATACAATGATACATGATACAATTGGTATGTTAATAAGTAAAAAACCTGAAAAATATGTGCCTTGTTTATACTAAAAGTATTTCAGTCAGATATATGATTTCTTCATGGCAGAACTATAAACATTAAATTGTTACATGTACTTTTTATGTTATTCTTGTTTCAAATACTGACAATTATATCATTCAGCAGCCCAAGAAATCTTCCAAACTAAAATTTACAGCCCCAATTTAATCATTCCATGAAAATATTCATTTACTATGAGACTATAAAAAAGGAAGAATATACTGTTAAAATTCACTCATATTTGTAAAAAGTTTCTGTGAAACAAAACTAAACAAAACAAGGAAACCTTTCTGAATGTATAAATATAGAATTTTCGGTCTTATTCTTCTCTAAAAAATACAATACGATGTCCTTCTCCATTTTTAGAGTTTTTGCAGTATTTTTATGGTTTATGGTTGATTTGAGCAAACAAACAGAGGTGGTGATTACAAATCCAATGTCACATCCCCTACTTTCCTTCAGCAAAGTAATGGAGGAAGCAAGCTGGAGAAACTTTGCTTTACACTCAAGAGAATCTCTAAAGTATTCAATATCTACATTCCCAGAGGAAATAGAAGAGGACGTTAACAGCAGAGAAGGGAACAATTCAATTCAACTCACCAAGTCTACAGATAATTATTGAGCCTAACTCAATTCAAAGCATTGTATGCAGTATGAAAATCAGTAAGTTTGAGCAGGGCTCTCAAGGAAACTTTCCTTTTTTTTTTTTGTCCTAGTAAGACATAGATATTCTTTTTGAGACCTTCTCCTCCTCATTGGTTAGCAGCCATTCCCTTTGGAACTGACCCCAAGCTTAGTTTCATGGATGGTCTCAAATTGGAGTAACCCAGGAATTGGCAAGCTTTTTCTGTAACGGGCCAGAGTGTAAATATTTTAGACTTTAGGGAACCATATAGAGTCTGTCACACTACTGACCTCTGCCCTCATAGTAGCCATAACGAGAAGGTAAACAAATGAGTGTGTCTGCATTCCTATAAAACTTTATTTACAAAAGTGGGCTGTAGGCCACAGTTTGTGGCAGTGCTGTCCCTTGGTCTAAGCCAAACTCCAGTGCTATGGTGACGGATTTAGGCATCAACCAATCAGTGCATGACATTTCCATAGGTAAAGGGATTCTTGGGAAATGGGCTTAGGCAGCTGAAAACCCAAGATTTATTTTTTTCAATTATTATGGAATATCATTTCCTATATCTGCCACATGTAAGGAGGAAGTTATGGCTGCTGTCAGTATCAAACTTACTACCATGAAAGAAGCCAGTTGAGACTAACATGTGGAGAGAGCAGAAGGAAAAAAACCTAAGAGGCACATGTATCTGGAACTCAAGTTCTTTATTTAACCATGCTGGAAGCCTGTCCCACTTTCGACTTCTCAGTTCAATATTTTATTGTTTCAGCCAGTTTGAGTGAGTTTTATCTTACTTGTAACTAAAAGATTCCAACTAATACAAACGCACGTGTGCATGAAGTAAAATAGCATGAGTGTTATAGAAGAATTATAGCACAAAAAGCTCAGAGAGAGAGATTCTTACTTAGTTCTGGAAAGTTTTATTAAGTGATAACATTTGAGGCAAATCTTTGAGGTTATATTTTTGTAGCAGAGATGGAAGATGAGGACCAGCATGACAAAATGTTCACAAGTGACAAATAGTGGGCTGGATTTCTGGATAGTCATATATAACAGTATGGTAGAAGCATAGGGTTTCCAAGGAAGAGCAGTGGATGACTGTTCTGGAGTCAGTTTGAGGAATCCAAGCAGTATCTCAGAGTGGACAAATTGAAGAGGCCGGCAATGAATTGAAATCTCCAATAGGAACTAGGAAATGTCTGAGGTACTGCTATGTAGTGTGGTGATATTGGCAATTAATAAGGAAAATAAGGTGGATTCAGAGATATACCAGTCACATGAAGAGCACATGTAAGTCCCTGGGGAACCAAAGGTAAAAGAGGCATCAGATTTTATCTTCTATAGTCTCTTTGAGGTAAAACACAGATGTAACTAGTAGGAGTATTAATAAAGTACTTAGGAATGGGTGTAGGTGACACTTCCATCAATAAGCTTAAATGCAAAAAAAAAATAAGCTTAAATGCAATAGAGTATCACTAAAATTACTTTGTGTAGGGTGGATTAATTAACTGAAGGGCTTTTGTTTTGCAAAATGCTATATGCAAATTTGGGTCCAGAGCTATTTTGTCCATATAATGTTAGAAAGCCAGATTATTAACATCAGCTCTTTTCAGTTCTGTCCTTCCCAAACAAAGCCTTTGTTTTTTCTTCTAAACAATGGCCAGCCAACATTTAAAGTGAATGTCCATGTTAAGAGGCACCAAATTATTAGCTAGTTCCATTTGCCCAGCATGTCTATCCAGTCTTGTCAGGAGGTACTTACTGAAGGGATGGTGGCTTCCAGGAGAAAAACCTTTTAGTATCATGATCCACTGGAGAAACTCAGAATATAAGAAGCTTATTCTGATAATTCAGTCAGATCATGGTAGTTGTTATGAACTCATTCTATGCAGACTTGCTATGTTAAGTGATAGAAATTCAAAGATAAATAAGATGCAGTCCCTGCTCTCAGGAGTTGGGATACTTTCCTTTGGCTGACTCCCACCCAACCTCCCACACCCTTTACTATTCCATTTTTCTCAGCCTTCTGCAATCTATCATTTTATAAATTGGTATCTGACTGTGATCTCAAAAATGCAGTAAGACAAAGCCTGAGGTTAATTCTCCATTTCAACTGCCTTGATTAGCCACTAATTAAATGTTTTGTTAGAAAACTATCCTTAATAAGCAACTAGATTATATTAATTATCTGTTCCTTGGATCTTCTAGAACACTAGTCCTCACCCTTGGCTTCCTACTACAAGTACCCAAAGGGCTTTAATATTGCCGAGGCCAATCCCCACTCTTATAGACTCTAATTAGTTTGGGGT
Organism: Vulpes vulpes; assembly: GCF_048418805.1. Lineage (NCBI taxonomy): Eukaryota > Metazoa > Chordata > Mammalia > Carnivora > Canidae > Vulpes > Vulpes vulpes. The sequence goes on from NC_132787.1 coordinate 83,257,631, forward strand.
GAACTTGAGCATTTTAAAAAACTCCCCAGGTGATTCTAATGCATGGCAAAGGTGCAGCAAACCATTTTGGGCTTCTATTCCATATTGTCAAGAAGCCTCTCAGAGCCAGCTGTTTTTCTCTAGTGTCACCCTGAGAAGGCAGTTGTTATGTCCCAGGAATGGTTTAGAATTTAGCCAGTTCTCATGACTCATGACTCTGCTCATGACCTTCTGGTTTCTACACTGGATTTCTTGAATGAAGAGTCGCTGGGTGAGCTGGTCTGACATCTAAGAGGAAGTGGAAAAACTGAAGGGTTGCCCTGTATTGCTCTCTTCCTGCATTATTACTTAGAGTCCCTCTCAGGGCCAGAGGACACAAGGGAAGGAGAGTGAGCTAATACTTTATGTATGAACAGAAATGAAACCTGCTGAACACATTCATGGAGTGTGGGGAAGGTGGAGAGGTATCAAATAAGAACTTTTGTTGAAAGTTGCTCTAAGCTTTACATTTTATGACAACCTCCTTTAAATTCTAAGAGCCATATATTTGGAGGGGTAGGACTTTTCCCCATGTTGTACTTTTAGTTTTTAAAATAGTCATTGAAAAAAATAAACCTGCTTTTGAATTTCCTAAGTGTTTAAGTTCATCCTGGAAAAAAAAAAATTCTTATTGGCAGAAAGTCTTTGGTCTCTGTTGGTTGGCTTCCTGGTTCCTCTTGCCTCAGTCTTTGTTCTTCACCTGCCACCCCCAACCTTCCTTGCTCCGTGGGGTTAAATCTTAGGCTTAATTGGAGGCTTCTACTCATTTACCTAGGTTAGATTTAAAAGCTGGCTAGACCAAGAGGGCTCAAAAATATGGGCCTCTTTGTCTGTAATATATTCCAATCACCTGGTACATACAAATTGTCATTATGTTAATATTCTCAGTAGGTGACGGCAAAAGGAAAATCAAAGTGGTCATTTTATAATCATCTGTTAGGCCACATGAATTAAACTACATTCAACTGGCCCAACATCTCGTAACGGTCAGCATTGTTTTTGTTTCACTTGCAGCTCTCCATATTGAACACGGTCATTCATGGTGCTTTGTGTTTTAAAGAACCCTCTCAGAACACTTTTATAAAGACCATAGGATGTAACATTTTGGTTACAAAATAACATTTTGTAAATTTGTACCAAGGACCTAACAATCTGAGTTCTTTGTGCAGTTAGGTCTAGTGATGTATATAGTAAATTGATATTTCTTGTAGTGCATGCTTTTAATATATATTTTTGTTATTTATGTTTCCATGAAAAATCTGTCTTTGCTTTGGACATATGTACCTTTCATATGATTTAAAATTTTCTTTATAGATTTTTTTTTCTATTTTCTTATTCGACAAGAATACTCTTTTCCTCCACCCTAGCCCAGCACTGTGACCCTTAATCATCCTAGAAGGGGAGACTCAGGTCTAACTGACCTTTCCTAGGAGTTAAGAACAACGATGTTTGCTGAGAAAGCCATCAAGGGACAAGCTCACTCCAACACACATTTCTAGGGTCTGGGCATGGCGTCACCCTTATTCAAGCATATGAGCATAAGAGGATAAACATACTCTTGCTGGTAGAAGAGTGCCCAGGAACTGGCAATCTTGTTGATAGCAATAAACCCTTTATTATATTTATTATATTATATTATATTATATTATATTATATTATATTATATTATATATATCATTTCATATTCACATGAAAGTATCAAGAGAACATTTCTCTCCATGTCAGGAATGTCAGCCGAATCATAGAATCACTATAGCCTTAAGGAGCCAAATTTTAGGGGTATGCTTTCCAGTGAATGAGGTAAGAATCTGTTCAGGTACTTTCTTTTGTCCTTTTGCTTCCCCACACCCAACCAGGTTACATTCTGTTTACCCCTAGATTGTTTAACTTAACCAATGTCTCCCTCTGGTTCACATAGGAAAGAACTAGACCTGGAGTCAGGGAGTCTGGGACCCTGGGCTCTAGCTCTGTTCTCCCACTGACTTGTACTGTGAGCTTGGGCCAAAGAGTCCTGCTACTTCTCAGTTTCATCTTTTGTGGGTCACGTGTTTCACGTGTCCCTATTGTCTCTTCTGCTTCTGTGATTCCAGGGTTTTTGTGTCAGGTCTCCATGAGTACAATCTTTCACAGTGGGTGTGTGTATTAGCAGCATCTGAGACAGAGAAATTTGAAAACGTGGATTGATATTTGAACCCGGTCAGGCACTCTGTTGTTCTACCCAGTTTTACATTCTAATTACTTACACTTAAACTATATTGAAAATGGGAACAAACTTTAGTTTGAACAGAGAACGTTTCTTGTAAGTATAAACAATAGCTTTGATTCTTTTTTTTTTTTTAATGATAGTCACAGAGAGAGAGAGAGAGAGAGAGAGAGAGAGAGAGAGAGAGAGGCAGAGACATAGGCAGAGGGAGAAGCAGGCTCCATGCACCGGGAGCCTGACGTGGGATTCGATCCCGGGTCTCCAGGATCGCGCCCTGGGCCAAAGGCAGGCGCTAAACTTGCTGCCCCACCCAGGGATCCCAATAGCTTTGATTCTAACAAGCTTCTTTGTTATGAGAAATAATCACTCATTAACAACCTATCTTATGACTTGCACGATGATGAAATGCTTTTTGAGAGTACTCTGCCACATTGGAATTCACTGGGGGTGAGAAATGTGATAAGGAATTTAGTTTGCTGATTGAAATAGGATGAGCATTAAAGTGAAAACCTCTATATTCCAAATCTGCTAATGCCTGCCTATTCCTTAGGCTACTGAAGGTCTCCCAAACTTTGAATTACTAACTTTATAAGTAGCATGCAAGATTGAACATACTACACTGTTAACTTCTCTAATTGTATTTTTAACTAAAAGCAAAAGTCCATAAACATCCAGCAATACAGAAAAACTGAAAATTTCTGGGGCATGTTTCTAAACACAAATGTCAGATCAACTATTAGCATATATGACTAATAACATTGGCAATGTACTAAGTGTTTTATAGCAGTTTACACCTTTCAAAGGGCATGGTATATGCTATTTTATTTGTTACTCTCATCTACCCCAGGATATGGGTAGAGAAAGCATTATTATTGAAAATCTGAAACTGCTCTAAAAATATATCTTAAATAAATAGTAGCAAAAGTTAATACTCCAGTGAAAGCATACCGATATATGAGAAAATTACACAACACACAGACACACATACATGCAGAGGGAGAGAGAGAAAGAGAGAGAGAGAGAGAGAGAGAGAGAGAGAGAGAAAGGAAGAAAGAAGAAAGAAGAAAGAAAGAAAGAAAGAAAGAAAGAAAGAAAGAAAGAAAGGAAGGAAGGAAGGAAGGAAGGAAGGAAGGAAGAAAGAAAGAGAATAATCTGAGTGCTGAAAGGATCTCAAAGCAATGACACTCCATTACTAAGGAGCACATCTAGCTCCCAGAATTGGTTCCTACATTCCATTCCCCCACTGAAAAGAACTGCAACTTATTTGACAAATAGCTGCAATGGCTGATTTCTAGTCTGAGGCAGGAAAAACATAAGGTGAGCCTGGAATATCTGTAGCAGAAAGCAATAGGCTCAGAAACAATAAGTTCATTTGAAAATGACATGGAAGGCAGCTTGAAGGGGCTCGCACTGACCAAAGTTGGACAGTTTGAACATGAAAGAGTTATGGAAATGGATTATAACACACTGATACTGATATTTATGAGGTGGTAGTGATGCCTGTGAGATTGTGTGTGGGGGGTACAAAATAAGGCACTTTTCAGAAAAATAGCAATTAGTGAATGTGAAAGAAATGGTAGAATTAAGAAATCATTATTGGCAACCCTCAATGTAATAACTAGATTAGGCAAGGATCTTTTTCAGATGGTAATACTTTAGATGAAATGTGGTTAGATAATAGGATATTTAGTCAAACTAATGATTCACCCCCACAAATTATTTACAAATTGAATTTTTAAGGAGAAATTGTTAATTTTCTTGATAGGAAGATGTTTTTATCCTTAGGAGATGCATGATGTCATATTTAGGGCTGAAGTGTCAGGATTTATGTAACTATGTATCAAATTGCTCAGGAAAAATGTGAGACAGAAAGAGAGAGAAAAAGGGAGATGGTGTATATAGGTGAAGGGCATTAAAATGTTTATTGCACTAGTCTTTAAACTCTTTGTCACTTTGAAAAAGTCAAAATATGAATCTGAGAATGAAGAAACAAATATAGCCAGAGGTAGATGCCAGGTATAATGAAGACATTTGATGAGATGCATTGGCCTAAACTCTTAACTAACACATCTGCTGAACTTACCCAGTTCACAACTGCTCAGTAGGAGATGGGTGATCAGAAGCTTTCAAATACATTCTCTTGTACTGAGAAGACTGGCAGAGAGTTCTCAGGACACAGAATAAAAGTCCACACCGTCTTGCTTACCTGCGACTGCAGTTTCCAGACCTAGACAAACTTAATCTCATTTATTCTAATACTAGAGCCTCCAGAAGGATGGAGGCGGAGTCCCCTCCACCATCAAGAGGGGACTTTCTCACTGGCCTCTTCTGGGAATGGGGCTCCAGTTTTCTTCTCTATCTCACCTCTCCCACGTCCTCACCCATTTTTAATTTGGTTCCGTAACCCCTCTGTTTCCACTCCCCCCTCTCCACCCACTCTTTCTTTTTACTTCTTACTCTGGTGCTGCCTCAATGATTGCAGGAAGTTCCTTTAAAAATAATCTCTAGGGATCCCTGGACAGCTTGGTGGTTTAGCGCCGCCTTTGGCCCGGGGCTTGATCCTGGAGACCTGGGATCGAGTCCTGCATCGGGCTTCCTGCATGGAGCCTGCTTCTCCCTCTGCCTGTGTCTCTGACTCTCTCTCTCTGTGTGTCTCTCATGAATAAATAGGTAAAAATCTTAAAGAAAATCTTTAAATTTATCAGGCAGTAGAGTTTTCAAATTACTTTTTTTAGCTTTTTACCTTTTAATCCTTGTATCAGACTCTATTCCACCAACACCATGTGGATTATTTTTGAAGACAAAGTTTAAATTAATCATTTGAATTCACTCTTTATTGGAGAAATATCAGTAATAAGACACAAAGATGAAATATAGGTGTTCTATAAAGCATTCACATATCAAACTCCTAATCCACTTGAACTATAGAAGATATCTATCTTTCACTAGAAAAAGCTTTTTAAAGACATAAAACACGGATCCATTCTTCTAGATATTCTAAAATGCCTCAGTTATGTTGATGGAACAAAACTCTTTCAAGGAGGAATATACACGTTCTTTCTTCTCTTAAGCGACTAGTGGAAGAAGATTCTAAAGACAGCAATTCATTTGGATGTAGAAATCAGCTATAAGGAGTAAGGAATTAAAAGGATAAGAAAAACATTGATAAAAATTGCATCAGTCATTTTGGGACTTTAAAACAATGTGGCCTAGGCTGGCTAAAATATGGAAGCAACTTCTCTATCCATACAAAAGTTAAATCAACCTTATAATAAGCTTCACGACCTCATTATTTTTCATTTGAAGAAAAATACAGGAGAATCAATTTTTAACACTTGGAGAAAGAAATGGACATCATTTTTGTTTGCTTTCTGTTGACTGTTGTATGTGGGTATTTCCTTTGTGAGCGTGCTGCCTAAGGCATCTTAATTATGTGATTTATTTAATGTTTCTTGGGATTTAATTTGACCAGTAATGCATTCAAAATGCATTTAATGTCAGATTGTGTTCATTTAAGACTCTAGTGAGTCCTGGCATATACTTATAAACATGGAACTCCATATACTGAGTTCCTGGTTTTATAATTCAGAAAAAGTCTCACTTTTATAGATCTGAAATAACAAGATAGTGATACAAATGCTGTATTTTCCTGATAAATAAACTATACATGGATTTTTTTCACTGCAAGTATTGCATGCTATTTTAATCTAATTAACTTAAACAATCACTTTTGAAAGCAGCTGTGGGAAAGACAGTATGTTGGTTGATGCAACACATGGTTCATGGTTTATGTTGAAATGAACAAGACACAAGTTGAAACATAAAGGAACTTTCAGTCTTATACAAGGCATGAAGCAAGCATGTTCTATCAGGCTGTGAACCAAAGTCGAAGTTGGGGTGTCTTTACATAATTCTAATTTCTGTAGACTCAGCATTTAGCAGTGACTTAGATACAGTTATACTTAGAAGGCAGTCAATAAATGCTTGTCGAGGCAATAAATATGCATAAATAAATACAGTGCACTACCATATAGAACCATAGACAAAATGCAATTAGAAAAAAAAGAAGGGACACCTGGGTGGCTCAGTGGTTGAGAATCTACCTTTCACTCAAGGATTGATCCGGGCGTCCTGGGATGGAGTTCCACATCAGGCTCCCTGTGGAGCTTCTCTCTGTGTCTTTCTTGAATAAGTAAATAAAATCTTTAAAATGAAAAAAAAAAAAAATGAAAACAGAGGCAGGGAAGATCACCCCTGGTTGAGAATAAAAGAAAAGACTTGGAAGAGGTACTACCTTAATTGAATCTTGAAAAATGAGTAAGTCTAAAATAGGGATGCTAAAGTGGGGTGGGGACATTGCCCCTGGCAATGAAAGTATTTCCAATTGATGACTTCCTAAGGATGTCCAAGTGTCTGTAAAAGTGCTTCTCGGTCTGAAAGCTGCCAGAATAAATTTAATATGTAAGGGAAATAGAATTTGAGGTGTTTCCTAAGAACAGTGTGGTCTTTGATTTAGAAATGAGAAATTGCTGAGGAATTGGATGAAGGTATCTCCAGAATATGGAGGAGGTTGCTGTATGGCAGTGGGGCGTATTGTAGGAAATAGAGTTTTGTTTTTTGTTTTTTGTTTTTTAAATCAGGCAGTCTTGGCTTGAAGTCTTGGTTCTGATTCCCACAGACTGCTATTTTGAGACAGTTTTTTAAACACTTTGAGCTTCATTTTTTTCCTCTTTTGTAAAATGGAACAATTGTTACTGTCTCTCCAGACTGTTGTAAGGATTAAATGAGGTAATGTTTATATGAAGTATCTGACCCCTGGTGAGTGCTCAATATTCCAAAGTGGGCAAACTCTGAACCAATTATGTCATAACATTTCCCTTAAAAAGTGGAATACAAACACATCGAATTCTTTCCATGGTGTAGTTCTGTCAGTTTATCCTTGTATACAATATTTCTTAGAGATGTTTATAATTTATCTGTCTCTCCAGGGTTTTATTCAAGACTCTGTACCCAGGAGGAACCTAATAAGTACTTCTTAAAAATAATTTCCACCAACACTTCATTCTGAGCTTGCTTTGGTTCCAAACAACTCTGAACCATATCAATATCACTGACAAGTTTCATCTGTATTTTTAATTACCAATTTGAATTGATAATGTGTCAACCCTGAAAACATTATCTCTAACAGTCTTATTAAGTAAGCAAATGCCAATCATGTGGTCTGCTGTTTAGAAAACAAAGTATAAAAATTTCTCCCTTAAATAGGCTTTTATTGTTTCACTGATTTTGCCAATTGCAGTTGTAGTGTGCTATTTGGATTATAATTATATATTCCCCAAAACAGCAAGAAGCAAACAGGTATTTGTAGTACATCGAGTCTCACTTAAACTTGCTGCTGACTTGTTGGCTCTTGGATCACAACATTCTCCTTTTCTAACATGTTTAATTACTTCAATAACTTATTATTTTATTTTATTCTATATGTAAATTACTTAGAGTTGTTTCTTTCTTTTGTGCGCTTTAGGGTGTCCTTATATGTAGCAGGAGACTAGTATTGTCAGAGTTTAGTTAGGCAGAAGCCAGTACATTGGAATTAGAGTGACATTTTTCTTTATGCTGAACAAAAGGAAAGCTCTGGACTTTTAAGCCCTGAAGTGGAATTACTGGAATCTACTTCTTTAATATATGCAAGTAGCTGGTACCAGAGGCAGTGCTCCCTAGAGGATTAGTAAGTCAAGGACATTTTGTTCCATCTGTAGGATAATATACTGCTTTTCCATTGTAACACAGGATCTTCGTTTCTAAAAGCTGAATAGAATACTGCTTACAAAGGAAAAACAAACATTTTCAGCTGGTTAAATTTGAGATGTTGAGTAAATTCATTACAATGCCTGTAGCGTTTTTATTTGATCTTGAATTGGAAAGGTTTTCCTATTCTCAAAGCTTTTGTTTCTCAAGGTTTTGTTGAGATATCCAAACAAATACTTAAAACTATATTTGAAACACTAGACTTTATTATTTTTTTTAATTTTTTTTTTATTTATGATAGTCACAGAGAGAGAGAGAGAGGCAGAGACACAGGCAGAGGGAGAAGGAGGCTCCATGCACCGGGATCCCGATGTGGGATTCGATCCCGGGTCTCCAGGATCGCGCCCTGGGCCAAAGGCAGGCGCTAAACTTGCTGCGCCACCCAGGGATCCCCGAAACACTAGACTTTAATATTCTTGTCCTTAAGTATTAATTGCAGTTGTGTTGCTAGTTGAACCTAACCCTGTATTTGTTGATTATTTAGTCAAAGATTAATTATGTGAGGAATAGGAATATAAGCATCTTCCTACAATTTAACATAGTTATTTGGACAGTTGAGGTAGAAAGAATGATGTCTCTACAAGAAAGTACTCGAAGTAGTCATGGAAGTAGTTAAGAGGAAATTCAACACAGAAAGAAATGCAGAAAATCACCCCTGAAGGAAGGTAGTGCAATGGTAAATGTACAACTTTCCAAGATAAAGAGAACAGGCTTATGACATCTTGGTTATGTGAATTGTTTGTCTTGATTTCCTTATCTATTTGCAACTTTTTTTTCTGTCTTGTGTACTATATTTATGGAAACCATCCTAAATCCAGAAATAAAGCAGATATAAATGCATAGTTAAAAATCATTTAACACTAATCATTTATTGTTTAATAAAGAAAAGTAATTAACAAAATATGATTAAATTCTTATCCTTCTGGCAGCCCAGGTAGCTCAGCGGTTTACCACTGCCTTCAGCCCAGGGTGTGATCCTGGAGACCTGGGATCGAGTCCCATGTCAGGCTCTCTGCATGGAGCCTGCTTCTCCCTCTGCCTGTGTCTCTACCTCTCTTTCTCTGTGTCTCTCATGAATAAATTAAAAAAGCTAAAAATTTACTTCTAAATTTTTATCCCTCTTTGTTCTACGAAAGCTTTTCAACATGAGCCTTTTAGAAGGCAACTTGGAACATATAAGATAATGTCCTCAACTGCCCTTTCCAAGAAAAAGAAAAGTGTCATATTTACTTTAACTTTGGATAAAAGCCAATGGCAAAATATTGAGTCACACTGTTATAGAGTCAATTTCGCTGCACTCTACCACATGAATAGAGCCTTTTGGTGAAATGTTTGGATAAATGGGTAAAATCTTGCAAATCATGAGGAATGAAAGCATTTCTCTTATAGCAGTCGTTCCAAGTTTGGTTCTTGGATCAGCAATATTAGAATCCTCTGGGAACATGTGAGAAATGCAAAATTTCTGGTCCTGTCCCAGATCTCTAGCATCATGAACTTTAGATAATTCTGATGGATGCTTAAGTTGAGAACTATCATCTTAGACTGTCTATTCCCTGTATAAATAACCTCAGAAGGGCTTCTAATTCTTTGTATTATTTTTAAAAATCATTTAAAATATACAAGTTTATTAAATAAAACTTGAAAATTATAAAATAGAAGATGAAAAAGCAGAGGAGGAAAGGCATGAGGATGATGAGGTCAACATCATTTCCTCTCACTCAAATGCAAGAATTTTGACTTTTTTCGTGATTTTTCCATTAAACTTTTTTCTCCTGCAATATTAATTTTAAAATATCTGTATATTACAGCCTACATTTTAAATGTCACAACACTTTTCTGTGTTATTATCTGGATGTATAAATCTCATTTTCAGATCTTCAAAATATCCCATTCATTTAACTATCTGCCTATGGTTGGGCATTTCAATTTCACAATTATAGATAACCCTCTGATCAATATATGTGTGTATAAAGCCTTTCTATTTATTTATCTATTTATTTATTTATTTATTTATTTATTTATTTATTTATTTTTAAAGATTCTATTTATTTATTTATTCATTACAGAAAGAGAGAGAGAGAGAGGGAGAAAGAGAGAGGCAGAGACACAGGCAGAGGGAGAAGCAGGATCCGTGCAGGGAACCCGATGTGGGACTTGATCCCCGGACTCCAGGATCACGCCCTGAGCCAAAGGCAGTTGCTCAACTGCTGAGCCACCCAGGCATCCCGACCTTTTTAAATATGCCCTTAGAGAGTCCTATGAGTAGACTTCCTGGCTGAGTGTAGATGATTATATTGTAAGATGCTTCTATTGGTTAAATTCTGAACATTGTCTTAACTCTCCAAGACCCATTTATTTCTGAGGCATAGAATTTATTTAGCTCAGGAGGAAATCCTATGTAAATATTCACACCCCATCCCCCATGCCCTCATTCTTTTTTTTTTTTTTTTTTTTTACTATTTATATGTCTACTAAAGTTTGTAGCACATCTTCTAAATTTTGTCCCATGCCCAATCTTAGAATCTAAATTTCTGGTACTACCTTCATCATCTCCCCATTGCAGGTCTTCAAAAGGTACTTTGAAAGAAAGTTTGGTATAAGGCTGGATTCCCAGTAGTTTTATTTTATTTTAAAGATTTGATTGATTGATTGATTGATTGATTGATTGTGAGCAGAGGGAGGCGCAAAAGGATTGGGGGAGAGAGAGAATCCTAAGTAGGCTCCACACTGAGCATGGAGCCCAAAGTTAGGGCTCAATCCCAGGACCCTGAGACCATGACCTGAGCCAAAGTCAGATGCTTACTCAACTGAGCCACCCAGATACCCCTACCACCCTCTGTATTACTGTCTTTGCTTCCTTTTCAGGGTCTTGTGTGATTTTTTTCCTTTCTCTTCTTTATGTCTGCAAAAGAGACATATTTGTAATTAGGAGATGGCTTTATATTTATTATCCTAATCTAGGTTTAATATGTTTGCTAGACCTACCTATTCATTGGTTAGTTTGCAATCAATCCAGAAGCCCACAAATGTCTTATTTCTCTATATTTTTCTAACTTCCTCATAACTTGTCTGTGTCCCTATTTTCCAACTTCCCAGTGCTCTGTTCTTGCATCATTCCATTATTGATATTTTACACAGGAAAAGAAGAATAAAGATAGCCAAATATCATCATGCTCCATATCATCAAATTCTTTTTAAAATTTCTTACCCAGGCTTATCTTCCTGAGAGATATGGCTGTAGGTTAGAAATCTGGAGCCAGAGTGGGATATTCAGCAGACAAAGGAGCCCTGTGCTTATTCTTTCTGTAAATGGATTCAGAATAGTTGACAAATCAATATACTTTTTAAAAGTCATCTTTCCTTTACTTAAGGAGCACTTAAAAGAAACTACATTCAGTCTTTCAGTCCAGGGGGAATGTCCAATATAATGAATTTACTTCCACAGAAGCCTAAGAAAGTGAATACAGCTTTGAAAGTGTTTAGTTTGCACCCAGGGAATAGTTTACATGCCTGGAGAAACTCTATCAAGATACAACAGGAATTTGGGAAATTGACTCAGTGCTAGGCTAATATTAACAATAATCCATCCAGCATTTTTGTACCCTACGTCCTTATGTTTACAACGTTTTCAATATGCTACTTGCTTTCTACCACGTTTCCAGATCATATTCATAAAATAATTTCAAATATAACCACACAGGTCACTTCATTCTATCCTCTCAAAGATGGGATGAGAAAGCAAGTGGATGAACAAAATGAAATAGATAAATTTTTTAATAAAATTAGAGATTGGTTAAGTAACTCCACCGAAACCTACAAAAAGTAGAAATTGATTAATTTATTAATCAGTGGGTACCCATATATTGCTACTAAATGAAGGGAATAACATCCATAGACTCCAAAGTTCAGAAGAGGCCTGCTATGGTTATCAGAGAATGGTATCAGGCAAAAATATATCAAAGTAACAGAAATTCCACCAAATTTCAGTGATTTCATTGTTTTAAACAGAAGCCTTATACATATCTATTTTAGAAAGAGTTCTTTGAAAAGATGAAGACACTTAAATTTCCAGGAATTTTGAGATTGGGAGGTGAAAATTCTTTCATTAAGAAAGAGGTAGAAATGCAGTATAAAATGTAACAAGCATCTTAAATGCATAGCTGTGCTCACAAAAGCATAAGGGAAACTGACAGGGGCCAAAATCAAAGAAAGAATGGAAAGTTAGAAATGTGTGGGCCAAGAGGGCATGGTTGGCTTGAGAATATTTGCCAGTCACCATAAAACCTTGGCTTGTAATGGATGTATAAGGACTGGATATAATTCTTTGGCCTCTGTAAGGTTGGACCTGATGTGCTTGCATAATGCTAGAACTTCTTTGGAAGTTTCTGATCATATCCTTTCTCAGAGCTTAGCTTCTCACCACTCTATTCATAAGAAGATCCCATAACAGAAGAGCTGGAGCCCCTAGTTTTATCATCCCTTCAATTTTACCTCACAGCTGGCCTAGGTAATAACAAAGATGAGGGATAGGTTTATATATGCAGCTTCACATCCAACATCAACTTGTTCTTCCAAATGCTCAGGCACTCCTGTGAAGTCCTGTTTTCCTAAACTCATTTGCTACTTGTAATGATTTTATCTGGGTGCCTTATTTTCTTTTATGCTATGACCTTGCCTGTCTTTCCTGTTCATTCAGACATGCCTGTATAAGGACTTAGGTTAATTGAGGGGTATAGAATTTAAGTTTTGTCAATGAGTTTCTAGGTACCAGGAAAATCAAAGATAGTAGCTAAACACGAGTTTCTTTGTCTCTGAACAATTCAAATATAATCATGTTAGCTCTGTCTAAGCAAAATACATAAAAATCACTGATTGTGAAAGGACATGGAGGGCAAGGAGTGACGACTGCATGAACCTTATATGAAAGTCTTACATTAGCCCAGGTAGCATGTTGTAGTGTATATAAGTTGCACTGGGGCTTTCATAAACATCCTTTTAGTTAATTGTGTCATTTTCTCTCCTTTCCTTATGTGAATAAGACCTGAGAGGGAAGGTAGCAGAATTCCTGCTTTGTCATGCCATGACTGTCCAAACACTACTAATTTTTATGAAACTGTAAAAAATATGAAGAATGATGTTGCTTAATAAATGCAAGTCATTGTGAGAAGTCAAGTAGGTGCTCTTTTGGAGTTGGTTGAGAAGAATTGGAGGTGAGAAAAGAGACAAAGAGAATAGGTTTTAGCTTTTGGATCTGTGAGGCTTCTTAGCTAGTATTCCACCCTAAGAAAAAAGAAGTGTATGATGGTAGTAGCATGGGGGTTATTGTACTTCTGCAGTCATAAGACATTCCTCATTAGGAGTGAGGAGAAGAAAATAAAAGGTGGAGAAATAGAGCAGAGGGATTAAGAATGAACAGCTGGGTTGATACATTGAAAACCTTTATATCATTAAGCTGCTGATTTATTCATTCAATAACGCATTCATATTCAATGTGGTTAGGGAAGACTGGAGGGACAATCCATTATGAACCTCTGTATCATATACTACGAAACACTTCATCAATCTCACTAATTTCTTCACATGTCTTTCCCTGAAGATTTTCAGCCACAGACTCTCACTTTTCCCCCAGGTAGGCTATTCCTGTGCCATTGCTTTAATTGCATGACTGCTCCTCATAACAGTAAATTAAAACATCTAAATCTGAATCTAGACAAATAATTTGTTCTACCACATTTCTCCCAGTGAGTTAAGTTAGGTAGTTTTTATAAAAGGACATGTGTTTAACAAATCTTGACATTTGGGTTTAGCGCATGAATTAGCCATTCTGGCCACGGCTTTGATCTGCATAGATGCTAGCTCAGCACTGAGAGGCTGTGTGGAATGTGATTCACCAGAGCAGTTCTGGGCAGAACCAATGACCTGGAAAACTCATTCTTGACCTTTCTGGCCACGGGTATCCTCTTATCTCATAGTGGTTACAATCGCCATGATCAGTATTTAATAATTCTTCAAGTATATATTAAAATACCCAAATTCTCATCTACTTTAAATTGACTCTAAGTATTAACACAATGGCTTCCCTAGAGTAAAAATTAATGTTGCAATTTAACAAATAATTAACACAAGCCTGTAAAGCAGCAAAAATTATTATACCTTTTCCCCAAAAAGGTTGAAAAAAGTGTAAACAGCTGTCATAGTAGAAAAGCTTTTCTAGATATAATGTGTAAAATGTAGGCGCTTTAATGTGCATTTATCAAGAGACAATGAGCAAAGGGGTTAGAGTGTGGCATTTTGAGTCAGACACACTTGGGTTCAGATGCTAAGCCTCATTTTCCTCATCTGTAAGATGGGGTTACAAATAGGACCTCTTGTGTAAAAGCACTCTGAGGATCAGATGAGAGTGTATGAGGCATTTAACAATGCATTACTCTATTCAGACACAATAGAGCTAGCTAGTGTCAGAATCTTTATAAATATATTGGTTTACAATCTATGGTGTTTTACCTTTCTGACTGAAGCACTCAACAGTCTGCTCTGCATTCTATAAACTCAACTTATTAAGAATTTTTGCAGCAGGAAAGAATTTTTAAAAAATGAACTATACCACATATAGCTTTTTTTTTCGGGAATACAGGTCTGGGAGAACAAACTTTTAGCTAAGGCTCTACCATATATTGGGATTACAGCATACCCACTATTCACAACTGTTCCTCATGCCTGACCAAAGATTGCATATCAATAAAACCTTGTACTCTTCTTACTGTATTAGTGATGATCATTATGAATATTAAAGACAAATTTTTTTAAAGATTTTATTTATTTATTCATGAGACACACACACACACACACACACAGAGGCAGAGACACAGGCAGAGGGAGAAGCAGGCTCCAAGCAGGGAGCCTGACACAGGACTCGATCCAGGATCACACCTGGGGCTGCAGGCGGCGCTAAACTGCTGTGCCACCGGGGCTGCCCTAAAGACAAAATTTTTTATATTTTTTACTTTATTCATTCAAACCAATAAAGACTTATTAGATTTTTCTTAGGGGTTAAGCACCTGCTTTGCATTATGGGGGCTACAAAGGCAATGGGAACAGAGTCTTGGCCTCCACTTTCCACATCGATCATCAGCAGCATTTTTTATGATTCTTCTTTTTTCCAAATATAATTATTATTTTCTTAGTGTTAAAATTTGTATTAATCATTAGAGAAATATCTTTTATGCCATTCACAGATCCCTTCTTTGAATAAGTCACAGTGATGATGGATATGCAGAAGGTAAAGCCTCCCCTATGATTACATAAAGTTCTTCTATTGCTGAATAAAAAAGAAACATGCATAAATGGGAAAACAGCTGTACTATGTAGTCAGCAAGTTGCATAGTTATCTCATCTTGCTGAGACAATGCAGCTTTGATTATACATTTTTTTTTGATAGTCACTACTAATAAGGATAGCTCTTAGGTGCTAATGTTGTAAATTCTTTAGAAAAAATGTAAGTGAGCCTAAAAGATATTCAAGATATCAAAGATGGCAATGGTAATTTCAAGCATAACTCTCTTTCTATTGCTTAAGCTTTTATACTATAATAAATGTGGCAAATGACATTCTGGTATGGATTGGAATAATTCTGTCTCACTTCTTTGACCCTAAAGCAGTCTTTCTAACTTGGATTGAAAATCTGTACCATCAACACATCCTCTTACTGAACTCACATACTGTCTTTACTGACACTTCAAGACAGTGGTATAATTTTTCCTTCAAAAGAGTGAAGTTTTATTGATCTCATTCTAAGGAACTAAAGGAATTGAATGATAGCACAGGGAGGCTACTGCTGTCACCAGTACTTGTCATCATCTGCACAAGAATCAAGTCATGAGAGAAAGAGGTTTGAAATGCCATTGGGAAATCTTGGCTGTCTGCAAATGTGCACATTAGAGGCCAATGGTTTCACCCATGGCATACAAGTTTCCCAAGTGAAGTGCTTATCAACCTTTTTCCATTTCAAAACACATGTAGAAAAATAATAATATTTCCTGGGGGTAAATCAGAGTAAATTTGGGAGTAGCTATACAAGATATGGTGATAAAATAATTACATCTCTTTTTAAAGCAAAGTATTAAGAATAATACTTGATATTTAACTGGAAAAATACATCCAAGTAAAACCTTGACATTTCAAATGAGAAACCTGAGCTTGCTTCAGTGAACATAACTGTAATTTTAACAGATTTTTATACTTGAAATGGCCACAGCAATTTCTGATTAAGACTTTTTAAAAGATGTTAAAGTGATGATGTCTTCAAAATTTGATAGTCATTATCAACAAGAAACTTTGTTCCCATAAATAGGTGATAAAAAATTTAAAACCATTATTATAAAAATTAATAATTGGAAATTAGGCTTAAAGAATATAGGCAGGGTTCTTGTTGAAATTTTCTGTGATAATAAAAAGGGATCTTGGGTGTAGGTTTTAAAAATAATTTTGGAGTTCTGATTTGTGGAACATGTATATACATCGTTAGAGCCATCACCCTATGTGAGCCTGGATATCACTAAAAAGACACAAATAATAGAAGTACCAGAATAAAGACTTCAATTATTGACTATTGCATGGAATTGTATCCAAGGAATTGTACCCATCTCTTCCAACGGCCTATATATAGTTTGGACTGCTATTCTGTGTGGTTCTCCTTGAGTACCCCTATCAGTAATGCTGCTTTTTTTTCAGAATGGCAGAGATACCCTTTGGCTCCATACTTGAATATCAGTGTTTATGGTGAAAGCCAGATATGGCTAGGAGTGCTTGCAACTTGAGAAGACCAGGCAATACTGTCATACCCCATTCCCCTTGGGCTGAACTCCAGATGAGGAATCTAATAATTCCTCATCTTTGAGGAAATCTTTGCCTCATCTTTGTCTTTGGGACTTCTACCAGCCTCTCAATACCACTAGGGTTGCCTATTCCAGTGGGTATCCTTATTTAATGGTACCTACCTCTGTAACTCTTTAGTAGCATACACAATTTGCAAACTTTTTATGAAGGTTTGCCATAGGGTCCAGAATAACTGATTGAATACCTATATACCTAATCATAGGATAACAGTGAAGTGCTCCTCCTTTCCTAAAAACTGGGAGATATTTATAGGAGAGTGAATAACATATTTATCTTATGAATTGCTGTATTTAGTTCCTAATGCAAAGAAAGAGCTCAATATTTTGAAAGAATAAGTAAATAATGCAAGAAGTAGGTTTGCTCCCTGATGGTTAAGACTACTCAAGATAATGCACTTGGGAGCACTAATGAGCCATGGGCAACACTATTGGAATAGTAGCTTAATTTATTCCACAAATTTATTCAGCAAATGTTATTCAACAAATTTGTTTATTCAACAAATAATTATTAAATTCTTACCATGAACCAGGCACTGTTCTGAGTGCTAAGGATCTAGTAGTGAACAGAAGAGTCATAAATCCCTCATGGGGAATGGAAGACACAGAAATAAACAGTATAAGTAAGTTCAATGCATACATGTTAGATGTTTATGAGATATGAAAAAAGCAAGATATTGATAAAGAATAGGGAAGGCTAAAGAATTTTAAAAAAGGAATTCTGAGAAAATGACAATTGAACAAAGACATAAAAGAACTAAGGAAAGAAGCCTACCGGTGTATGGGAAGAGCATACGGCTGGTGGAGGGAAAAGCAAAGGTAAAGGCCCTGAGACTAGAACACTCTGGTATGCTCAAGAGATGACGAGGAGGCCACTCTGGCTGGAATGGAGTGAGCAAAGAGGAAATTAACAGGGAAGAGTAGTGGTCCATGTCACATAGAACCCCGCAGGCTGCATTAAGAACATATTCTTTCAATCTGAGTGAGATAGATGAAATGCCAGAGGTAAAGGGGGTGAACAAAGGATTAATATGACCCAGCTTTTAGCAGGATCTGTCTGTATGCCCTACTGAGAATAAACCAAAAAAGCAAAAAGACAGAAGCCAGCATACCAGTTAGGAGGCTTTTGTAGTAATTCAGAGGAGACATGGTGGTGATTTGGGAAAAAGGCAGAAACAGTGCAAATGATGATGAGTCAGGTTTAGGATATGTATCAAAGACAGAGTGAGGAAGATTTGCTGATGGAGTCAATGTGGGACATGAAAGAAAAAAAGGAGTCAAGGCTGATATTTGTATTCATATCCTGAGCAACTGAAAGAGTTAAGCCATTGTGAAGACTGCCTTTAGATTTACCTGGTATAAACCTATCAGTGAAATTATTTATCAAAATGGGACTCAGAGAAACAACTTTGGCTATATGTCCCTAGTACTATCTTCTTTTAAAAATTATTTTGTAGAAAATGGCATATATAAAAGTTTAGAAGGTAATATAATAAACCAACTTCAATAACGATCAACATTTTGTAAGTTTTGTATCTTCTATTCCCCTTATACACATTTCTATTTTTCTGGAGCATCTTAAAGCATACTAGCCATCATGTTACTATTAGAGAACAGTCAAGAGAATGTGATGCCAGGTGACCCACCAGCGGGACCCAGGCAATCAGATGCTCCCTACTCTGCTCCCTACTCTGTCCCCTGCCCTTGGAATGTATGCTCTGCAGATTGTTCTCACAATCTGGAAAGAGTAAGGTGTTGTTGAGACTATTTGGACTAAATATATGATTGAACCAAGTTAAGTCCTCTATGTAACTTTTAAGATTCTGACAGGTACAGATATCTACTCATCTTGTGGCCACTCAAAGTAGGTCTCATTTGTAAATTCCCTTGTTTATTAAACGTGTCATCTACCACTATCCTCCTTACAATTCTCCCAGGAAGAAAGGCCCACTGAAATCCTAAAGGAGCTGCTTCCAAAACATATATAAAGAAATGTATAGAAAGGGCTCAAAGTGCGAACTGCTGTGGTTGTTGAAGTGCACTGCCTTTTTCCTCCTTTAGGAATTGTATGTTTTATTCCACTAGGTCCTGAGAGCTACTCAAAGATGTGCCATTAGTTATTATACCTCTTTGAGGATTTCCTTTGGAAGATTGGGTGAGGAAGGAAACTGTGTCCCCGAAGCTCCTTCCAAGAGCAACTTGTATCCATGGAGCAGTAATGACTTGATTCTCTTGACTCAATTCAAGATAACTCTAAGAAATCATTCCAGTCCTGGAGCTGTGCATGGGGTTGGGTGATATCTGATTGGGATTGCATTGCCCAATCCCAATTCAGTTTTCTTTCCCTCTCTTAATCTTTACATCTTGCAAAAACACTCTCTAGGATGCAGGTAGCAACATTTTCTTAAAGGTCTCAGTGTTTTCTCGGGTATCATGGCACCAAAGATAGAAAACATATCTTAATAGTGCTCTGTAAAATTTGAGAGAAAGCAGGAGGATGTTTTCTTTTGTGAGAGGGGGTTGAGGCAGTGTTAGGATGTATAATCAGCTTTGGGTTACACCAAGTGTTTCTAGATTCTGCTGTGATGGCCAATGTTCACTTTTGGTGTAGATACTGCAGTTTCTGGGATTGCTAGGAGCATCTTTTGTTGTAACCTATACTTTTTGGGGGTTATACAACTCAATTTACTACAATGTCAAGCAAAGTGCTTTGTATTTAACGGGCCTCTTGAAAACATGGGCTAAATTCATTCACGCATGATTATTAAGTGAATAATTAAATTGATAAATTATTTGTATTAAAATCAGTGGAATAATATACTTTCTTCCTTAAAGAATGGTCATGTTAATTGAATATGAAATTGATTAATTTTGTTTAATTCAATTTAGTAACTTATTTCACCAGAATTTATTATCCAGGTCTTAGCAACTCCACTTACTAGTTTTGCATCTTGAGCAAATTTTCTAACCTTGCTGAGTTTCACTCTCGTCATCTAGAGAACCAGAATAACAATAGAATTTACTTTATTAATGTGAGAACTGAATGTAATAAAGCATGTCAAGCTATCAGCACAGTGCCTCTCACAGAGTAAGCATTTTATAAGTGCTTACTGTTGCTGCAATTAGTATTAAAATAGAAGCAGATTTTATGGCCAGTCACCCTTCCGATGGCATCCCTCATCTTCATGACCCTGTTCATCTGACCCTTGCTTTCTCTCTGCCCTTGAGCTACTAGCTCAACATTCTATCAAGTGTGAGTGAGGTTCCTCTTAGATTATTGGTCTTGCCCTTTTCATAAGGATTGCTTTTCTCTGAGAGTGACATAGTAAGCTCTTCTCTGAGGGCAGTGTGTTCTTCCTGAGTGCTCAGTCTGCTTTATTTCTATGTTCAATAATGTCATAATACCATTTTCTAAACTGCATTTTTCTTTTTATAGAAGCCTTTTGAAAGTGCCAGGGTAAGTGACACTCAGTTCAATGTCCTCAAAGCCTTTGTGTTGTCCCAAGGGAGTTAAGTTGACCAGGGTTATGTGAAGGAATGGAGATTCAGAGGTTTTTCCTAAGGAGGTAGCACAAGCAGAACTGTAGCATTACAGTCAGAATTACCTGAGTTCAAATTTGGAGTGGCCTGTAGTACTTTGTATGTGATCTTTCCTTTCATATTTATATCTTCACAACTTTGTGTGTATGTATGTGTGAGGGTACTTTTAATATGTCTGTTTTAAAAATGAGGAAATAAAGGTTCAGTGAACAATCATCACTATTAGTAGTATTACAGCTATACTTTAAAAGGTATGTCATTTATTCGGGATTGGCTATAATGATTAAACGTGAGTGTAGGGACTATTGGGCACTACATTTATAAGCCTGACACCATCCTCCATCGTTTTCATCACTTATACTATTTAATCCTCACTACAACTTTTTAGGCAAATCCTGTTGTGAGTTTTATTACATAGACAAGAAACTTGAAGCTTGTCCTCATGAGGAAGTCAGGGTTCAGAGAGGTGTCCTGACTCCTTACCTCCCCACACCTTGTTTCTATGCATAGTCACTTCTAGTCCTCAGCAGAAAAGTAGGGTTGCTTACAGACCTCACTCTCATTTTAAGCAGCAAGCAAAGAGAAAAAAGAAAAAGAAAACATTAAAACTTGTTCGTGGGATAGCTTTTCATGTAGCCTTTCTTTCTCTGGCATGTAGACTCTAAGTGCCATGAGGGAAAGGATTTGTGCCTATTTTATTCCCTCTTTATCCCTGGCACTAGAAAGTGCCTGGCTCACTCTATCTCTTAAGATGGTAATGAATGAAGTTGGGGAGTATGTGTCTCTGCTGAAGCAGGTCCCTACCAGCTGAGGAATATTTCTGAGATATTTCCAGCAGAAATGTTACAACTACAGGTGCATTAAAGAATAACTAGAAAAGTCATAGCATGGTGTGTCTAGAGGTACAGAGGAAATGGTTAGAGCCAGTGCTCTGGTTACACTCAGAAGCTAGAGATCCAATATCCTCTAAATTTTATAAAAATGTTTTGTATTTGAGCTGTACTCCCTAGAGTCTGGACTATGAATCTAAAGTCTTTCCTAAATTTTTACCTTTCCATTTCTAGTCTAACTTGTTTTTCTATTTTTTCTATTTTATTTTTTTTACTTATTCTTATTGTTTTTTCTATTTCCAAGAATATATTTTTTCCCCCTAAATTACATTTCTCTGAGTCTTCTTAGAAGTTGTTGTCACCAGATTTGATGCCTTACTTTTTCTCTTGAACTACTTTTTTTGATGTATTTTTCTAAAGTACATTTCTGGACATTTTTATTCAGGAGTGATAAATAGCTGGTGTACTACTGGGTCACTGGACCTTGGAAACTCTTTCTGTTGCTCCGGCACCTGAGTGACATGATTTGGCCAGACTCCCAACTGGTCAAACTGTAGACATTACTCTGCTGTCCTCTGGTAATTAATAAAATGGAAAAGAAGTCTCATGTGAAAAAAATTTTATTTTTATTTTGTATGCAAACATTTTTCTTTTCTCTGCCTGAATGCCTGAAGGATTCAAAAAATTTTCTTGGAGTTAACACTCTGCACAAAAATACATTCACAAATAGAGCTCTTTAATTTTTTATCTATCATTCTGAGCCTTCAACTTAGAAAAATGCTCTTTGTTATTTAATTTTGGTTTTGCCTTTCTTCTGTTTGTCCTCTTGCTCTTGGGAAATTTCCTAAATCTGTGGTCCACTAAAGTTGTCTTCATCTTAGCATATTTCCAACAGGTTGTTAAAGTAATAAGTTGATCTTCAAAATCAGTAATTGGTGAAATATGGTACATAGCCTGTTTTTATAGGGCCCATGAGCTAAAAATGGTTTTTATATTTTTAAAGAGTAGCTTAGAAATAATGATGATGATGATGATGATGATGATAATAATAGGCAGCAGCAACACAGGCTATATCTGGAATTCACAGCCTAAAATATTTATCATCTTATTCTTTATAGAAAAGTTTGATAACTCCTGTTTCTAAATCAAATACTCATTTTGCTGTAGTATCTAATCTGTTCTTTACTGCCTCAACTTAATTTTAAAATTTATTTAACCTTATTTTTTATCTGAAAACATTTATTTCCTTGTCTTTGGTTTATTTTTTTTTAGGAATTCAATAATTTTATTTTTTTTAGAGATAGCCTTTGTTTCCTTGGCAATAGAAAATGGGAGAGGAAGTTTCAAGTAAAAAGAAAATAGCCTGTTTTAGAATATGAGGATACGAGAGTGAGGATTTATGTCTTTTTTTATTGTATTATTTTTCTGTATTATCTCTAGTGCTTGAAAGTGGGAATTAGGATGTTAGCTACCAAGAAAGCACTTTTCTTTTGTCAGGAAAATTTACTTTGTTGCAAAGTTTGTATATATGTATTCATATTTAAGTTTGTTGTTCAGTTAATTTTCTTTCTACCAGCTGACCTATAGGCTGTCCTCACTCACTATCTCCAGGTGGAAAGCTGGGATGCCTGTATCCTTGAAAAATTCTTTTGTTTAAAGGAAGAATAGAAAAAGTCATCAGAGAGGCTGTTTTTCTTTTCTTTTTCCTTATTCCCCCACCATTTAAGGGGAGAGGTGTCATTTCAAACTGACATGGCTGTTTTATGAGTCTGCAGTAGTAAATTTCATGGTTTACCTGTGGTTAGGGCACATCAGTTGGAAGAATGGTGATGAGGGTCATAGCCTGGTGTATGTATCTGGATACTAAAATAGTTTCTGAAATTCTTAAATTTGTTCAATTTGCTAGTCTTTCAAGTATCCCCAAGGGACTCTTCTCCTCTCTTGAGTCATGCCACTTTTAGATTAGTAGTTCCCAGGGCTCCGTTGGAAATCCTGTTCATTTATTACCTATGTGGGTACCTTCTCACATCCTTCACTTCTGCTGATTTGTCAGCTGGTTATTGCTTTTTGTAACCTGGTCTTACCTTTAGTGTATCTTAAAAGAAACCTTTCAAAATTTTGTCTTAATGACAAATATCTTCTCCATTTTCTCATACTGATAAAGTGTTTAAATATAATTTTAATTTTGGATCTTTCAAAGAAATTTTGGAAGGGAAGAGAATTAGTTGATTGTTCTTAAACAGCTATCCTTAAAGATAGGTACTTCAATGCATTTCCACAGAAGTTAATTCTTTTAGCCCTCAGAAAACCTTGTGAAATAGAAAACTTTTTAAAAAATCTCTACATTCCTTATAAAGAGAACAAGCTTCAGAGAGATTAAGTGACTGTCTCAGGGTCACATGACTGGTAAATGGTTTCAGCTCCTAGGTCTCATGCCATGTCCTCCACCTGGAGATTTATGCAGAGGTGGAACAGGTCCACTCCTCTGGTATGATTAAAAGTGATGCTAGGAATGTCCTTTATCTAAAATATTAACCACATTACCTTCCCTTCCACCACTATTATGAAACTATTGGATTAAAAAAATTCAGTTCTTAGAATTCAGTGAAAATATTAATTTTCTTTACTGTAACCAATTTAAAAAAAATGATCCAGACTACCTTCTGATCTGCTGGTATTTGACTTTCATCCATTTGATCCCCTTACAGCTCAATGCATCCTATTTCCACAACTTGCAGTTTAAAAGGCAAGTGATTTGTATCCATCAGCTCAGCAGTGACAACAGGGCTAAATCCATCATTGGGTATTACTTGGTCTTCCTGCACAGGCTGCCAAATGCCTTCCAAAGCCACTGAAATTGATGGTGACAATTTCCCACATTCTTCATTTATGGTTTACATTGTGACTTTCTTCCACTTCAATCTCTCTAGGGACTAAATCCAGTCTGTTTTGTGTTAGATTTTGCAGTTATAACCTATTTTATCTTTTGAAGTTATACCTTGAGCCTTTTGTTACATCTATGAATCAGCCAAAAACACTTACAGGTAGTAAGACTTCCTTTTTAGGTTCTGTTACCTTTGATTGTTTTCTTTAAATGGCTAGGGAGGAATACATTATAATTGGTGGTGTCAAATGCTCCCAGAATTTCTGTTTTGATTTGATCATCTTCCTATTTTGTTGAGTCTTATTTTACAATGACTTGTACTTCTAGTAAGTTGATCCATGTACGCTGAATTTTGGTCCAACTCCACTCTGTTGGACTGGTTACACTGAAAGCACATCTGACGGTGGGACATCATGGTACATTCTACTACCTTTACAGTTAATGGGAGTTGGTTGGGTGCAAAAAGAGGAAGCATAAATGCTTGAGTAGTAGGCACTAAAGACAGTTTTAGCCATGCAGTGTCAATGCAGATGGCTATTTTCCATGGCACTATATTGAGTTGGGCTGCTTATTTTCAACACAAGGTCTTATACAATTCATGAAGCAAAGAGAAAGAACTCCAAAAAGTCAGAAACTACTGACACTAGTTAAGACAAATCAACTGGGAATGTGTCCTTAGTGTGAGAAGCCCTCAGTTCACTTTTCCAGTAGCATATGGAATAAAACATTTTTACTTATATGTATTGAATTGGCCTTGAAGTTCTATGGCTGAATAGGGATAACATTTTTAAACTTGCTATTGTTTTTACATAAGATTTTGATTGTTTTTGAATTTATTCTTTAAGTTTAATTAGTAACTGAGATTTCTAACCTTTAAAATCTGTGGAGCTTTTCCTTCTTTGTTTTCCTCATTTGAGTCCCATTTTCCCGATGATGTATAGAATTAATGTAAAGGAAATGTAGTAGATAAAATTATGGTGTCAAATTCAAACTCAACTAGAATTTTTATTATCTATGCTGTTATAAAGAAACCATCTTTTATTGATAGTATCTATGTCCAAAGTTCTTAGAAAGCTGCTTTGAGTTCAAGAAGATACAAAGGGGGCAGCCGGGGGGGGCTCAGCAGTTTAGCGCTGCCTGCAGCCCCGGTGTGATCCTGGAGACGCGGGATCGAGTCCCACATCAGGCTCCCTACATGGAGCCTGCTTCTCCCTCTGCCTGTCCCTCTCTCTCTCTCTCTCTCTCTCTTTCTGTGTCTCTCATGAATAAATAAATAAAATCCTTAAAAAAAAAAAGAAGATACAAAGGTGAATAAAATTTGTACTCTAACTGTAAAGGCTAATTTTTCCTGAAGGAGATATCTGACACATTATGTATGAGTGGATTAAAAACATAAAAGTTAATGTTTCATAAAGTTTTAGCTTGAATGTATATTTTAGGTGGAAAATGATATAAACAAGTGGGAGGGGAAGACAGATGACAATGGAATTATTGTCTAGAAAATGACTTTACTCAAATAGACACGTAAACATGTTATGTTCCACATTCATTAAAGTAGAAATTGTGTTCAAGCAAGAATGTACTTACTCCATGACCAGCTTTTTATTATCTTTGTATCCTCTTCTTTATATCCAGTTCCTGCTCATGAGGTCAGCTGTGGGCATACAATAACAACTCATGGAAGGGAGATCCTGGAGACATTTTCAGTTTACGGGATGCCCGTGTACATCTGCAGCTATTGCTGCTTCCCCCCTCGGATGATAATTTCTTATGAATTTTATCAGAATCCCATAGGAACCTTTATTGGAAGGTTAACTCTGAAGCTACTTGCTTTACTGACAATATCTTTGTTAGTCTACACTTGAAAATATCTGGCACAAATAAAGCATTTCAGGTTAATAACTTTCTTTACAGCTACATTACTAACCCAAAATTCATTCTTTGTAATTTTTCATACAGTGTTTTAATTGTTTTATTTATATACCAGGATTTTCTCCTTCAATGCTTTTCAATCTTCAGTAAGGTGTCATATCTTGGAGTGATTTATCCTATTATGGCTCCTTCTATAATCACATTCACTTTGGATTAAATGACATAATCTCTGAGCAGCGTCTGTGGAGGGAGAAGCAATTCTAAATTTAAAAATATATGGATTCTAAAATTGAAACCCTGTGTGGTTAATGCAAGTGGAGTGGCCACACATGGAGCAGGTAGAAAGTTCTTAATAAGAACCCACTGAGAACAAATTTCAAGTCAGGTACCAATACATTGATAGCTATCCATGTCAGAGCTTTGGGTATAGTTTTGAATAGTTCTAGACATCTTATAGAATAGAACTAAAGCTTATTTTCATGGTGTACAAGACCTTTTATGTCTAGCTCTGGACATCTATTCTGGCTTCAACTTTAAGTATTAGTTCCCTATAAACAGAATGTTCTGTATTTCCATTCCTGTCCCTATGCTGTCTTTTTACGTGGAATAGGTCTGCCTTCCCAAGGTTACTAGGCTAGACTCTTTGTATCAATCATTTATCTTAGGTATAACCTTCGAAGAATACTCTCTCAGACATTCTATACCTACTTCTTAAATGAATACCATGCACCATATTGTATGTAAATTATTTGTTTGCACATTCTGTTTAAAATTCTTTGTTGTGTTCTGGGAACCAACCCAGTGCCTGACACAGAGTATATTTATACATGTGTTGCAACATCAGAAACAGAAAAACAGATGGAACGACAGCCACAAATAGATAAATGTTAGCCTAATCAGAAAGAGTATAAGGAAACTCATTTCAAATTTAGTGTAGATAAAAATTGTATCATGCCTACCACCATGAGACTTCTCTTCCACACACACAAACTTTGGTTATTTTTCTCCAATAAGTAGAATTTCTTTGATCTTCTTTGCCTCCTGAATCAAATTCAAATGCCCTATGTAGGCACAGAAAATATGAATTCTGGATCTTAATTTCCCTATCCCAATTTCTTCTACTACTCATTCTTTACTTACAAGCCTTTCCACTTACCAGTTGTATGGTAATTATTTCTCTTGGAACCTCAACTTTCTTCTCTGTAAAATGAGAATAAATGATATAAACTTTATAATATTAGTGAAATAATGATATATATACTACTAGTCTAGAATCATTGTTCAAAATGTTAATTACTATTGATATTCAGATAAATATTATGACTCCCCAGTAGTTTACTCCATCTAAACATTTAAAATATGTCTTGGGTTGTGTGCTTTTTTGCCTCTTTGCTTTTGTTTGCTTTATTTGTATTTTTCTATTCAAGTAATAATTAGTATTCAAAAATTCATCTTCAAGAAACTAATTGCTTTGTATTCTTTGACAATCTAATCTGATGTGATCTTTCTTTTTATTTTTATATAAATTATCACATTTATAATAAATACAAAAACTGCTGAATTGATTCATGCAGCCTTCCAACACATATCTATTGAACACTTACTGTGTATAAGTCATTATATTAGACAGTACAGATAGGTGGTAAATGACATACACTGTCATTGCACCCAAGGAATTTTTGGTGGAATGGTTTACAGAAGGAAATCTGGAGTCAGGTTGTTGATATCTGTAACTAGGTTCCACCACTTACTAACTACATGACCTGGAAAAATTATTTAGACTCTAGTTCTTAAAAACAAAGTAAAACAAACAAAAACAAAAACAAAACAACCCCCCCAAAACTCTGGCTTTTATAGGTATAGATTACCAAGAAGAGTATGTGGCACAAAGTAAGCACTAAATAAATGTTATCAGTAAATTATTATTATTCTAGAAAAAGTGAGTGATTTTAAACACTTAAAACAATGAATTTTTATTATAATTATTTAAAATTTAATACTTAAAAGAGAATTTGAGAAATCTGTCTCAGGCCCCAATCTGAGATTCGAAAATACTCTAAGGTAGATGGAAAATTTACATGCTGATTAAATATTTTCTTTTTAAATGTTTTTTAAAAAAATTTTACTTATTTATGATAGTCACACAGAGAAAGAGAGAGAGGCAGAGACACAGGCAGAGGGAGAAGCAGGCTCCATGCCGCGAGCCCGACGTGGGATTCGATTTCGGGTCTCCAGGATCGCGCCCTGGGCCAAAGGCAGGCGCTAAACCGCTGCGCCACCCAGGGATCCCCTGAGTAAATATTTTCAAAGACCCTATAAAATAGTGCAGACTTCAAGATAGTGAAATAAAAGCTGCCTGAAAGACTTCTACTTCCCAGAAATAGCTAACCAAATGATTTGGACTAATCCTTCCAGTAGTGGTAACTAAAAGGTCTAGTCAAAAGTCTGTTATAGTGAGATATTGCCAGACTGTGATAAAGCGTTCGATAATAGCCACTGAATTAAACCAGAGCTGTTTCTACCCAAGGACATTTTCCTAAAGCAGGTCAGAGCTGGGGCTCCATGAGAGATAACTAAGGGAAAGCAGTCAAATTCCTTCGGTCACCAGAAGCAAAGCTCTCAGAGAATCACTTGTTCCCTTCCCCTCTTCATCTCCCAATTCTAAGAAAGTTGTTAAGAGACATGGAGAACTTTAAGGGAAACTCCTTGAACTAAAGAGAAAAGGTCAAATTTCAGTCTTCAAAGGTGAAACCTTATTTTAGATGCTCCCTATTTTAGGCAAGGACCCTAAAAAGCTACACTATACAGCAGGAATAGGAATAGTATCCAGATCATCTAGGTATCACAGAAAATTCTGATGCCTTGGGTTTGGACTGTTAGATTCTCAGGAACTTGGAAGAAATATTAAAATAAATAAAATAAAATAAAACCATTTCTGACACAAGATAATGAAACTCTAGATCTCAAATTATTTCTAGAAAGAATCTACCAAATAAAGTATCCAGCAAGCAATTAAAGTTCATGAGGCACATGAGACAATTAAATACAAACCAAATCAGCAGATATAATCACCAACAGAAATAAGCTCATAAGAGAAAAAACATGGAGATCATCCAAAATAAAATATAATAGCCCTATGTTCATTATATTCTTAGAAATAAAATCTAAATGCAAAAAGTTTCTGAAAAGCATTGGAAACACAAAACATATTTTTTTTCAGATTTGAAAAGGATCCAATTAGAAATGATATAACTAAAAATTATAATAACTGATATTAAAAACTAACAGATGAACTTTATGGAAGATGAGATACAATTGAAGATAAAATTATGAATAGGAAGATAGCTCAGAAGAAATTCAGGAGGAAACAAGAAGAATTGGAAAAAAAGAAATATAGTTGAGGGAATAATCAATATAAAGGATAGAATAAGAGTGTCTGAAATTCACTCATTTGCTAGAATTCCAGAGGAGTGGAGAAAAAAATTAAGAAAAAGTAACATAAGATGGTACTGACAATTTTCTAAAACTGATCAATAAGCCCAATGGATGTCAAACTGGATATTAAAAAGAAATTTACATTTGAACACACACAGTAAAAGTACAGAAACCAAAGTGTGTATAACTTCCAAACTATAAAAAACATGGAATAGTATAAACCACTTGTGGTTGCTTTGCAATATGTCAAATTGGCTAAACTAACCTACATTTCCCATTCCTATCCTGTAAATTTCTGGTTAGAGTAGTCTACAAGAGAAATTCTTTTGAGATATTTGGAAGGTAGAAGTGAAGCAGCAACCTTTCTGTAGCTCACACATATTTTTTCTTACCTGTGGGCCATCCTCCATTGATTTGAGTCAATTGGCAAGCCTGAAATTGCTCGTCTTTAAATCTTCCTTCAGCTTTTATAACTCCTGAGTTAGGGGAGTGTGCACTTAGTAACATGATGAAGCTCTTTGGCTTCTGCAGGCCCCCTATCATCAAGGAGAAAGACAACAAGAACTCACAAGTTCCAGCTTGTTCTTGCTCTCCTCTACTTTATCTCCAGATTTCTTTCCCAACAGCCTAACCTATGGATTACAAGCTGTACCATCAGATGTGAAAATGACAGCCTTGTAGAGACTGCTTAACCAATTCCCATAATTGTGCAAGGTCAAATCCATGTTGCTAAATCCCTTTATATATGTCTTTATTTATCTATATCATCATTCTTCCTAATGGTATTGTTTCCCTAATTGAACTCTGATGCAGTAATCAATTATGCTAAATCAATGTAAGAAAAGAGAGAAAAATGAACATAGAGCAATCATTATCTATAGCAGTCAAATAGTAAGATGGTAGACTGAAACTCAAATATACTAGTAATTAGACAAAATGTAAATGTCCTAAATGCTCTATATAAAATCCAAAGATTGTTGAACTAGATTCAAAAGCACAACACTCAAACTGTGTGTTGTTCACAAGAGACACATTTAAAATATATGAAAAAAGTAGGAAAAGAGTAGCAAGATAAACTTAGAGAAATGTAAGAAAAGAAACAGTAAATAAAATAATACAACTAATCACACAAATATAATCAGATAATAGAGTTTGAAAATCTTATGAAAAAGTTAATTCTAATAAATACTAATATCTAGTTGAAATGGAAACATTCTGAACAAAATGCAACTTATCTCCAACACTGAGAAATAAATATAAGTATCATATATATATATTTTAAAGATTGTATTTATTTATTCAAGAGAGAGACAGAGAGAGAGAGAGAGAGAGACAGAGACACAAGCAGAGGGAGAAGCAGGCTCCATGCAGAGAGCCTGACATGGGACTCGATCCCGGGTCTCCAGAATCACGCCTTGGGCTGCAGGCGGCGCTAAACTGCTGAGCCACCCAGGCTGTCCCTAAGAATCATATATTTTTAAAGAAATCTTGATTTAACGTTCTTCACATACACAGACACACACAGACACATACACACACACAATCACAGACAGAGGCACCCATGCCTTGCCATCAAATTCTACTGAATATTTTAGGAATAAATAATTCCAATTTTTATACAAATCTTTTCAGAACAAAAAAATCAGGAATTCCTTATTTATATTTTGAAGGCAGTATAATCATGGTTATAAAATCTAGAAGATTTTTACAAAAAAATTATAGAGCAATCTCTGTCATGAACATAGATATTAAGTCCTAAATAAAATATTAGTAAACCAATCTGTTTATTTATTAAAAAAATAATACCTCACAATTAAGTTAGATTCATTTCAGGGTACAAGGTTGGTTTTACATTAACATATGAAATAATATAATTCACCACATTAGCTTAACAGAGAAGAAAAATCATATGATTATCTCATTAGATACAGATATAGCATTGCTATAATTCAATATCTGGTTATGCTGGAAATTTATAAACTAGAAAGATGAGATAATTTTTTAACTTAATAAAGTATATCATAGAGAAAACTTAGACCAATCTCCATACTTATAAGTGAAACCTGAGAAACATTTCCTTGGATGTTAGGAAATAGAAGTCTGTGCTTGCTTCCAATATTGCAGCTGAATAAATTAAATGCATGCTTATTGTGAAAAAAGAACTGAAAATGTAATATAAAAACAAGAACCTAAATATCACTCTACTACCACCAGATTGCCAAAATTGTAAGGTAAAACATCAAATATTGGTGAAGGTATAGAACAAGAACTCTCATAAATTGATGGTGGAAATATAAATGATCATAGCTACTTTGGAAAGTAGTTTGACACTATCTGAAAGATGCTGAAACACACATATGTTATTTGGCAGTCCCATTATGTGTACATAAATATGCTGGGAAACATGAACAAGGGCATTCATAGCAAGGCTGTCATAACTCAAAACTAGAAATACTTAATTTTCATCAATATTACAATATGTAAACAGTTATATATTCATTCAGAATATTAGACCTCCATATGTACATACGCATACCAAAAATAAATAAAACTTCATAATGTTGAGTGAGAGAAGTCAGATATAAAAGAATACCAACTGTTTGATTCCATTTATATAAATTTCAAAAATAGGCAACAAATTAAACATATTGTTTCGAGATGGGCAATTAGATAGTAAAATGATAAGGAAAGGCAAAAGGAGTAGATTTCAGAATATTCAATAGTATCATTATTATTCAAATTAGGAAGGACATTATGATCCAGAGGAGCACATGGAGCTTTCAGATGTTAGCCATGCTCCCACTGGTGGGAGTTAGAGAGATGTTTATTTATACAATTTATCAAATTGTATATGTCTTTTTGGATTTTCTGTATGCTCACTACATATTAAACTTAAAAATAAGGCAGTGCAGAAAGACAAAAGAAATAACAAGGATATTGACAAGGAAGAAATACAAATCTCAAGTATTAGGAGATGATGTATGATTATATATGTAGAAAATGTTTAGAAATCTACAAACTCTCCAGCCCCTAGAGTGGCTAGGTATGAAGATGAAGAGGAAGGCAGGGCTCCAAAACAATGGGACTTCATTGAAGGGATCTAAGTGCATGAGTGACTTGATCAATCATGAATCTAACTTGAAAATCCTAGTTTTAATCTGGCTTGATGTATTAAGGCTTTGCCTCTGAACTGAGATATTACATTCTTTCTGGTTATAGCCCCTAGGTAGTACCTTTTCCATAGTACAGTTTCAATAACTATGTATGGATAAGATTTACTGGGAAATTGGCCCTTTACAAATATTGTATTAATTTGAACAAAATATTTTTTCTTTAACATTCTCATACCAACATAATATTAGAAGGCTTCTGAAAATTATGGATTACATTTGTAAGTTTTCTTGTTCTACATACAAATATTAGCATAAATATTGTCTACATATCTAATGCAAAATGATGACTATAGATTAATACATTCGGTGGAATTTAGCCTAAATGTTATTTTAGCATAAAAAATAACCAACCAAACAAACATACAAATAAACAAACACACCTAAATGAAATTTTGCCTGACTTGTCTAGAAAATTATTTTCCTTTTCACTTAATACTGCAAATGTAGATGCAGATTTGATTGATTATAAAATGGTTTTGAGTCATCCTCCAAGTACTCTCATCTAGAAAATGACTTCAGACCAGTTATTTCCAAGCTAATAGTTCAGGATCAGCCTCATGATTTTCTAAAAAAGAGATGCATTAAAATACATAGCAATTCAAACCTTTATAGTAATTTTTATAATGTACAAATACATTAAATATTACTAGGATGTTAATGAAATATTAAAGGTATGACCTAAAATAAAAATAACAAAAGAAGTATTAAATTTAAATTAGCATTGCAATACTATCTTAACACTTATTAAATATTCCATATAGCAAAACACATTTAGCATTAGAAAATATAGTCACACTTAACAAGAATACTTTTTGTGTTTGAAACCTCATATGTAAAGTTGCAGCATTATACTCTTTTTCCTTCTAATTTGTTCTCCAGATAGACAGTGAGGTGATTGTAAATAGTGAAAGGAAGACAAAGGCTTACTAAATCAAATAATTGTTTAATAGAATTATAGGCAATTTAAAGTAAACCATAAAATGTGTATATTTTTGCCTAGTATTATTTAAATTCTCCATGAAAATATGTATATACAGTCACATATAGTCTAGTTGCTGTATATTTTGGCTTCCTATTGCTACATTTCTACCTGGGGATATAATAGCAGGTTACATTAAGGAGCAGAATTTTATGATTTTGAAAGGGCATTAGCTGATTGAAGAAACACACAATAGATTGATTTTATGCAATAATATGCCATATAGGAGTATCTTGAGCTGAGTTTTTCCATTCTGGGTTGCGGCTCAAGATAGGGAAACTTTAAATCTGACCGCTGCCACTCAGGCACCTGTCCAGTATTGTAGGGGCTGCCATTAAATTTTTATTCATTTCCAGGTGTTTGTGAGTATTATTTGGAAAAAAAAAACAACTCAGTGTTAATGCTCTATAGGTTGGCATTTGAGGCTCTGTACAATTTATATTGATTTTTATTTCCAGTTTGTTATTTTTGTTTTTGTTTTTTAAAGAGTGAAAATGACAGAAAAAGCAGGGGGAACTATAGAGGAAAAGGGAGAAGCGAGCTCCCCACTAAGTGGGGAACCTGACATAGGGCTCAATCCCAGGACCTTGGAATCATGAACTGAGCTGAAGGCAGACACTTAACTTACTGAACCACCCAGGCACTCCCTTTATTTCCAGTTGTAATGTCCTTTTATTATAAGCCTTTGCTCCTACACGTTTACTATTGCTTCCCTCCTAAATGTTGTACATTTGCCTATGTGTTTATACTTGCAGAAATGTGAATATACCTCCTATTTGCCTATTAAAGATGATCCTGCCCTCCTTCAAAATTCAAATTAAATTTTAATTTCTTATGAAATATCTCCTTATACTTTATAATTGGAAAGAGTAAGTCTTAAAGTCCTCTGGTATTTTTTTTTTTTTTAAACTTCAAACAGTCTTCATTTATATACAGTCTAGTGAAGTCATAAAAGTTCTCCCAAATGGAATGTAAAGTTCTTAAAAGCAAAAATTGTCATCTTTCCTTTGGCCTTCAGCACAAAAACTTGCTCATAGAAAATGCCTTTCCACCCTCACCTAACTTCTTTAAAATTCAAATCTTAAAGATTGATGAAGTCCTCCAGATTACATACAAAAATGTAGTCCTGCTGGATGCTTAATGCATTAGTATGCTCTCAGAAGGTGAGGCTGCAGTAACAGTCGCCCAATCTTGTTGACTCATAACAGAGGTGTATTTATTTATTTTTTATTTCTTTTTATTGGAGTTCAATTTGCTAACATATAGCATAACACCCAGTGCTCATCCCATCAAGTGCCCCCCTGAGTGCTCCTCACCCAGTCACCCCAACCCCCCGCCCACCTCCCCTTCCACCACCCCTTGTTCGTTTCCCAGAATTAGGAGTCTCTCATGTTCTGTTGCCCTCTCTGATATTTCCCACTCATTTTCTCTCCTTTCCCCTTTATTTCCTTTCACTATTTTTTATATTCCCAAATGAATGAGACCATATAATGTTTGTCCTTCTCTGATTGACTTATTTCACTCAGCATAATACCCTCCAGTTCCATCCACGTCAAAGCAAATGGTGGGTGTTTGTCGTTTCTAATGGCTGAGTAATATTCCATTGTATACATAAACCACAGCTTCTTTATCCATTCATCTTTCTTTTTTTTTTTTTTCCATTCATCTTTCGATGGACACCGAAGCTCCTTCCACAGTTTGGCTATTGTGGACATTGCTGCTATAAACACTGGGGTGCAGGTGTCCCGATGTTTCACTGCATCTGTATCTTTGGGGTAAATCCCTAGCAGTGCAATTGCTGGGTCGTAGGGCAGGTCTATTTTTAACTTTTTGAGGAACCTCCACAGTTTTCCAGAGTGGCTGCACCAGTTCACATTCCCAACAACAGAGCAAAAGGGTTCCCCTTTCTCCACATCCTCTCCAACATTTGTGGTTTCCTGGCTTGTTAATTTTCCCCATTCTTACTGGTGTGAGGTGGTATCTCTCTGTGGTTTTGATTTGTATTTCCCTGATGGCCAGTGATGCGGAGCATTTTCTCATGTGCTTGTTGGCCATGTCTATGTCTTCCTCTGTGAAATTTCTATTCATATATTTCTTTTTGATGGTATTTGTAGACTGCAGTGGCTGTGGTGGTCATGATTGGTGTGGCCCTCCTGTCTTCATTCCAAGCTTCAAACTGAAGAAGCAGTTCCTAGTCTCGACCTACCCATCTTATGACAGAGAAGAAAATAAGGGTGACTGCAGAAGCATGCAAATGGTTTGTAAAATCTATCCTATGCTTAGGATCCTAAATGTCTTTTCTGCTTATATTTCATTGTCCAAAGCAAGTCAAATGCTCCTAACAATGAGAGGAAAGAGTAGATGCTGCCTACAGAGAGGTACTGAAAGCTCAGGACAGTCTGTGGGGATGTATAATGTTCTTACTGGGAAGAGGGGCAGCTGTATATTCTACTTTACTTAGTCTGTGGTGCTTTTCTTGTTCTCTGTTTCAGAATTTCCCCAATGATCATCTTAATTTCCTCTCTAGTTCAATACTCATATTAGTTATTTTTATTAATTGTTGACATTTGAATCCATTTTTCAAATTCATTTTCTGCCTCTCTACCTTCTGCTATATGACCACAGATAAAGTTCCCTTTGTCTGGAGTATCTCTCAACTATACACTAAATATTTTATCATAACTATTGTATAAAATGCAGAAAATGTTCAATAAATATGTATCAAATCAGGTGCCTGGAAGGCTCAGTTGATTAAGCATCTGCCTTCAACTCAGGTCATGATCCCAGGGTTCTGGGATCAAGCCCTGAGCCTGACTCCCTGCTCAGTGGGGAGTTGACTTCTCTCTCTCTGCCTCTGCCCCTCCCCCTGCTCATTCTCTTTTTCTCTCTCTCTTTCTCAAATAAATAAACAAAATATTTTAAAAATGTATCAAATCATTCTTAACAATCAAATTATTGTTAATTTTTATAATGTATCCATTGTTATGGTACTCCAGGGTCCATCCTTACCTTTGAGACCAAGTTTAGTGTACCTACTTTTGGCAAGAGTAGCCTATAGAAGTTCTGAGGATAGTGATTGTGAGATTCTAGTTGAACCAAAGTAAGGTGAAGGGAAATTCTGAGAGATAAGCTAAATCACTTCTAGAACTTAAATTAGGCAAAATTTTTGTTGCCTAGTTTTTCATTTAAGACTGAGCAATCTTAAAATTTTTCTAACTTAGATTATAGATAGAATATAAATAATCTCTACTCCTAGTAGTAAAGAAAAGTGATGATTGGGTCCAAAGTTATTATCAATTTTAGCTTTATGAGTTATAGGTTTATATTTACCTTTCTATAGTTGTTTTTCCTTAGTAATAAGTTTTTTTTAAAGATTTTTATTTATTTATTCATGAGTGACACACAAAGAGAGGCAGAGACATAGGTAGAGGGAGAAGCAGGCTCCTTGGAGGGAGCCTAATGTGGGACTTGATCCAGGGACCTGGGATCATGCCCTGAGCCAAAGGCGGATGGTAAACCACTGAGCCACCCGGGCACCCAATCACAAGTTTCTAAATGATAAGATGTTATGTGGTATTACATAAGATGGTGCATAGTCAAAAGAGACAAAGGAGTCAACACATATAAAGGATGTAACAATAAATTTATAGGCACCCAACATCAGAGCACCTAAGTATTTAAAGCAAATATTAACAGAATTGAAGGGAGAAACAGATAGAAATATAGTATAGTGGAGACTTCAATATTCCATTTTTAACATTATCCAGAAAGAAAATCAAAGAGGAAACAGCACAAGAGTGCTTGGCTGGTACAGTTGGTTAAGCACCCAACTCTTGGTTTTCAGCCCAGGTTGTGATCTCAGGGTTATGAGATAGAGCCCCATGTCAGGCTCTGCTCTCAGCATAGAGTCTGCTTAAGACTCTCTTCCCTTTTCCTCTGCCCCTCAAATAAATAAATCTTAAAAAAAAAAAAAAGGAAACAGCATACCTGAATAACACTATAGCCTACATGGACCTAACAGATAAATACAATAAATTCCATCTAAAAGCACCAGAATACACACTTATCTCAAGCTCATACAGAACATGTTTTGAGATAGATCATATGTTGGGCTACAAAAAGAATCATAAAACTTTAAGAAGATTGAAATAATATCAAATAACTTTTGAGACTGCCTTGTTATGAATTAGACATCAATAACTGGAGGAAAACTGGAAGATTCACAAATATATGGAAATTAAACAGCATACCTCTGAACAATCAAGGGGTCAAAGAAATAAAAATGGAAATTAAAAATACTTTGAAATAAATCCAAATGGAAATACAACACATCAAGACCTATGGGATGTTGCAAAAGCAGTTCTAAAAGGGCAGTGTATAGCAAAAAAAATACATTAAGAAAAAAGAAAGATCTCAAATAAACAACCTAACTTTACTTCAAGGAAATAGTAAAATAAGAATAAATGAAACTCAAAGTTAATAAAAGGAAGGAAATAATAGATCAAAGTAGAAACAAATGAAAAAGACTTCAAAAAGAAAAAAATCAACAAAAGAATTGACTTATTTTGGAATAAACAAAATTGACAAACTTTTAGCTAGACTAACTCAAAGAAAAATAAAATATACATGAAAGAGGAGACATTACAACTTATACTACATAAATGTAAAGGATCATTTGAGGATATTATGAACAATTATATGCCAACACACTGGATAATCTAGAGGAAATGGATAAATTTCCAGAAACATATAACCTACAAAGACTGAATCATGAATAGAAAATCTGAACAGGCAAGTACCAACTAAGGAGAATGAATCAATACTCAAGAGCCTCCTAACAAAGAAACGTTAAGGACCAGGTAGTTTCACTGGTGACTTCTACCAAACATCTAAGAGTAATTAACGCTAATTGTTCTTAAGTTCTTCCAAAAAATTGAAGAGGAAGGAACACTTCCAAACCCATTTTATGAGGCAAGCATTACTCTGATATCAAAACCAAGTAAGGACACACCAAGGAAAGAAATTACAGGTCAACTCCCTGATAAATATAGATGAAGATTCTTTTAAAATATTAGCAAATTGAATTTATTTATATTAAAAGAAACATATACCATGATGAAGTGGGATTTATCCCTGGAACCCAAGAAGAGTTGAACATATGCAGATGAATAAATATGATTACACCACATTAATAAAATGAATGATAAAAATAATACGATCCTCTCAACAGATACAGAAAAAGTGTCTGACGAAACTCAACACCATTTCATAATAAAATCTCTCAAAATTGGGTGTAATAGGAATATACCTCAAAATAATAGGGCCATGTATGAAAAACTCAAAGCCAACATCATACTCAATGACAAAAGTTTCAAATATTTTCCTCTAATATCAGGAAAAAGATAAGGTATCTACTCTCACACTTGTCCAAAGCAATTAGGCAAGATAAAGGCCTCCAAATCAGAAAATGATCTCTCTTTGTAGATGACATGATCATATACAAAGAATCCACCAAAAAAACCTGTTAGAAATGATTAATGAATTTGGTAAAGTAAGGCTATAAAATAAACATACAAAAATCAATTGCACTTCTATATACTAACAACAAACCATCTGAAAGGAAACAAAGAAAATGATCCCATTTACAACAGCACCAAAACAATAAAATATTTTAGAGATGAAAGATCTACACACTGAAAACTGTAAAACACTGTTGAAAGAAATTGAAG
This sequence comes from Vulpes vulpes, assembly GCF_048418805.1. Classification (NCBI taxonomy): domain Eukaryota; kingdom Metazoa; phylum Chordata; class Mammalia; order Carnivora; family Canidae; genus Vulpes; species Vulpes vulpes. The sequence continues at coordinate 83,296,993 of NC_132787.1, forward strand.
AAGATACAGATAATGGAAAGATATCCTAAGCTGATGGATGGAGCAAATTAACATTGTTAAAATGTCCATTCTACCCAAAGCAATCTACAAATTCAATGCTATCTTTACCAAAATTTCAATGACATTTTTCATAGAAATAGGAAAAAAATCATAAAATGCCTATGGGACCACTAAAGACCCTAATATCCAAAGTAATCTTGACAAAGAACAAAGCTTCATGTATTGCACTTTCTAATTTCAAACTATATTACAGTGCTATACTAATCAAAACAGTATGGTACTGGAATAAAGACAGAGACATAGGTCAATGGAAAGGGAGTAAGGGCCCAGAAATAAACCTCACATATACTGCCAATTAATCTGACAAAGGTATGGGAGTTGGAGCGGGGAGGATAGTCTCTTCAACAAATAGTGTTGAGAAAGTTGCATATTCACAGGCAAAAGAATGAAATTGGGCCCGTATCTTACACCACTCACAAAAATTAACTCAAAATAGGATTAAAGATTTAAATGTAAGACTTAAAACTGTAAAACTCCTAGAAGAAAACATAGGGAAAATATTCCTTCACATTTTTGGATGTGACACCTAAAGTAAAGCAACACAAAAATGAATAAGTAGGATGATGTCAAACCAAAAAAAAAAAAAATTCTGCACAGTAAAAGAAATGTCAACAAAATGGAACAGTAAGCTACTAAGTGGGAGAATATATTTGAAAACCATATATCCGATAAAGGGTTACTACCAAAGGTATATATGGAGCTCAACAAATCAATAGCAAAAAAACAGTCTGTTTTAAAAATGGCCAGAGGAACTGAATAGACATTTTTCCAAGGAAGACATACTCATGGGCAACAAGTACATGAAAAGTTGTTCAACATCCCTAATAGGGAAATGCAAATCAAAGCCACCATGAGGTATCACAGCATGCCTTTTAGAATGGCTATTATAAAAAAGACAAGAGATAACAAATGTTGATGAGGATGTGAAGACAAGGGAACTCTTGTGTGCTTTTGCTGGGGATGCAAAATTGTACAGTCACTGTGGAAATCAGTATGGATGTTCCTCAAGAAATTAAAGATATGGGGATCCCTGGGTGACTCAGCGGTTAACGCCTGCCTTCGGCCCAGGGCGTGATCCTGGAGTCCCGGGATCGAGCCCTACATCAGGCTCCCTGCATGGAGCCTGCTTCTCCCTCTACCTGTGTCTCTGCCTCTCTCTCTCTCTCTCTCACTCACTCACTCTCTTTGTGGCTCTCATGAATAAATAAATTAAAAAAAAGGAACTTAAAGATATAACTACATTATGATCCAGCATTCCTATTTATGGGCATATATGTGAAAGAAATAAAATCAGTATGCTGAAAGGAGATCTGCTCATCCAAATTCACTACAGCATTATTCACAGTAGCCAAGACATTAAGGCAGAAATCTTTGTCACATGTTATTTCATGGCTTGATATCTTATTCCTTTTTAAGGCTGAGTAGAAATAATATTCCATTGTCTGGATGTACCACAGTTTACCCATTCACATACTCAAGGACATCTTGGCCGCTTTCAAGTTTTGGCTTATGAATAATTGTACTATAAACATCTGTTTTTGTTTTTTTTGTGTAGTCATGTTTTCAATTCATTTGTTTTAATATCAAGGAACACAATTGCTGAATTGTATGGTAAGGCTATGTGTAGTTTTGTAAGACACTATTTTCCAAATGGCTGTACCATTTTGTGTTTTCAAGAGCAATGCACATTAAATTCTTGTTGCTTCACATCCTTACCAGCATTTGGTGTTGTCAGTGCTTGGGATTTTGGTCATTCTATTAGGTGTGTTGTGTGGTATCTCATTATTGTTTTTGTTTGCCCTTTCCTGATGGTATGCCCCGTTAAACATCGTCTCATATTCTAATTTACCATTTGTATATCTTCTTTGGTGAAATGTCTGTTTAGGACTTTAGTCTATTTTAAAATCAGGCTGTTCACATTATTATTGAGTTTTAAGAATACTTTGTACATATGATAAGTCCTTTATTAGATGTGTCTCTTGAAAATATTTTCTCCAAGTGTTTTATCTTTTCATTTTTTTGCTATTGCCTTTCTCAGGGCAGAAGTTTTAGATTTCAATGAAGTCCAGTTTATCAATTATTTCTTTTATGGATTGTGTACTATGTTGTATCTAAAAAATAACCATTATACTCATGTAGATTTCTCTCCAATGTTATCTTCTAGAAATTTTATTGTGTTTCACTTTACCTTTCGGTCCATAATGCATCTTTTAAAAAAATATTTTATTTATTTATTCATGAGAGACACAGAGAGAGACAGAGATTGAGACACAGAGACACAGGCAGAGGGAGAAGCAGGCTCCATGCAGGGAGCCCGACGTGGGACTCAATCCCAGGACTCCAGGGTCATGCACTGGGCAGAAGGCAGGTACTAAACCGCTGAGCCACCCAGGCATCCTGATCCATAATGCATCTTGAGTTAATTTTTGTGAAGGGTATATAGTCTCTAGATTCATTTTTACATGTGGATGTCTAGTTCTAGCACCATTTCTTGAAAAGACTATCTTCGCTCCAGTGTATTGCCTTTGATATTTTGTCAAAGATCAATTGACTATCTTTATGTGGGTGCATTTCGAGGTTCTCTCTTCTGTTCCATTGATCTGTTGGCCTATTCTTTCACCAGTACCCACCATCTGGATTACTTGCTTTACAGTAAGTCTTAAATTTGGGTTGTGTAAGTCCTCTGGAGTTATTATACTTCTATATTGTGGCTATTCTGGGTCTTTTGCTTCTCCATATAAACTTAGAACTAATTTGTCAATATCTGCAAAATAAGTTGTTAGGATTTTGATTCAAGATTGCATTAGATCTATATCAAGTTTGGAAGTACTGACATCTTGACAATATTGAACCTTCCTATTCATGATTATGGATTATCTCTCCATTTATTTATTCTTTGATTTCTTTCATTAGAAAGTTATAATTTTCCTCATATAGCTGTTACACATCCTTTGTTAGATTGATACTTAAGTATTTTATTTGTTTGTGTTCTAATATAATAGTGATGTTTTTAATTTCAAATTCCACTTATTTATTGCTAACATAAAGTGATTGACTTTTGTATATTAACTTTGTATTTTGCAAGCCTCTATAATGACCTATTTCCATTTTTTTGCCTATTCTTTTAATTTTCTACTTAGATGATCATGTCATTTACAAAAAAAGTTTTATTTCCTCCTTCCCAATATGAATACCTTTTCTTTCCTTGTCTTCTTGCATTAAGTAGGACTTCCAGTATGATGTTGGAAAATAGTCATGAGAAGGGACATCTTTGCTGTATTCTTGGTATCAGCAGTAAAGCTTAAACTTTCTCACCATGATGTTAGCTGTAGGTATTTGTAGATGTTTTTTATTAAGTTGAACAAATTCTCTCTATTCTAGTTTCCTTAGAGCATCATTTATTTTTCAAATATCTTCTCAGACCCTCACACTTTTTTTTTTATTGTTTTAAGTCTCTTAATTCTCTTTTTGCAGTGGGGCCTATAAACCTTACTAGTACAAAATCAACACTATGAAAAGAAGTCAAGGGCTTGGATGTGCACATGCTGCCTTGTTCTTCCTTCTCAGGGACAAAAATATTTAGAGATAAAGCTTGGTGGAAAGAAAATACTAAATATAAACAACACCACCTTGAAGTTTCTTGCTTGAATATCATCTACCTCTTTTCTTTTTTATTCTGTCTTCTCCCTTGCTTTCTTGTACACATGTAGGACTTTTATTAAAGAATTTTCACATTCTAAGAATTGAGGCTTTCTTAATATAAATTTTAGATCTTCTAGATCCTAAACTTTGCTATTGTTTTGTTGCACAACTTTGGGTGAGATTTTCCACTTTGAATTGACTGTGCTTTTTTAGACTAATGGTAGAGTATGTCTTGAACACATGCACACACTCCAACTTGTATCATATTTTATGGTAGATATATAAAATGCATAATTTAAAAAATTAAGTGATATTCTGATTTTAGAAACACTAATAATAATGATAATTAAAGCAAAATTTATGTGTTCTTTGGTAGAATACACATAATAAATTTCTACAAGATTGCTTCATTTACTTGTAATAGAAACAATATAATAAAATTCGTAAATATGTGATTAGCTAGGAAGTGTCATTTTATGGATAATTTACCTCCAGCTATTTTTTTCTGATATTTATATTTGAAATAGCATCTGCACAGAAAAGAAAGGAGATGCTTCATTGTCATTTTAATCAAATGTAGAGGATAATGAGTGGGAGCTTTTTTTTTTTTTTTTGCTAAATAATGAAAGAGGACTCTCAGTTGGAAAAATGGGAAATGCAAAAGAAGTTGTTATATATGTGTACATGGAGATTTACAGGGAGGAAATATGTACAGGTGATGGCTAAGCTGAATAACTTGCATTGATTAATCTCAAGACACGTATAAATGTTTTGGGGAGAAATACAGTCCATTGAGGCTGCCAAGTTGCAAATACCCAGCTATACCCCTTTTGGCTGTGGACTCCATACAATAAAATATAAGTGGTGCCCTCTGGATTAGTGCAATGCTGTGGTCCTGCAGCATTCTACACATGACACATTGAATTTAAAGCACTGTTAATAACACAAATATAATGCTCATAGATTTAAACATTTCCCCTAAAGGAGACCAAGGGGAAATCTCTGGAATCATTCCTTTCAGGCATTACAAAGTTTCATCTTATTTTTTCGACTGAAAGTTGAAGTGTTGAATTAATAACTAAGTCACTGCCTGCACTTAGAGTTAGGGTTCTGTTCTAAAGAATTTGATAAGATTCCACTGTGTCCTCTAAAAATTCCCATAAGATGATCAAAAAGGAAGACAATATTTCAGTGTACCTTAAAAAAACAAATGGGAAGTTTTCCCATGCATCTTTTTTCTTCATCACCATATTGATAGATTTATCTGCACTAAACAAATTCTTTATGCCAGTGTGGTGGTGGATATCTCCTAGAGCAGATTGATGATTTCAAAATTCAATTATATGTCTGGCATTCAGTTGACTTGACAACAAATACAGCAAGCAGCTTACATGAGTGAAATTGTATATGCCCCTTCTAAATGGAAGTGCTGAATAAGTTTTCTGTTGAATAAAATTTTAATTTTGACTACACTAGTTTTATATTTATCAAAGGACATTGTTTATATACTCTAATTCTTGGTATCTTCTCCTTACTATGGAATTAGAAAAGAATAATTTTGCCAGATCATTTCAATTCCTAATTTTAAAATGTTAAAGATCTTATTTAACTCATCATAAGGTAGACTTAAGCTTTAGCCATTTAAAAAGACTGAGACATACATAATTAGATAAGTTTATATAATAATGAGACATGTATCAAAGTTAAGAGTTGAAGGGGAGTTTAGTCATTATCTTGATCTGTGCTATCCAGTATGATAGCCACTACCACTTGTGATTGTCAAGCGCTTGATATGTGACTAATACAAATTGAAACTTGCTGTAAGTATAAAATATACATCAGTTATCAATGATTTGGGATAAAAATATATGTAAAATATCTCAATAATTATTTTTATATTGATTGTATGTTGGCATGGTAATATTTTGGATACACTGAATTAAATAAATAATGTTAAAATGAATTTTACCTATTCCTTTTTCAGGGAAGACTCCAGAAAATTTAGTTATAAATGTGGTTTATATTATGTTCCTATCAGTGATCATTGCTCTGGATCAATCTCAATTCAAGGTTAGAAAACCAATCACTGATTGACTGGATTCTCCTAATTTCCAATCCACTGTACTACATTCAATATATTTGATGTACATTTGATTTTTATAGTAACCTGGTGAGAAATATGGATTGGGAATTAAGTGAATTGGTGAATGTAGTGTGCCTAATAATTGGAACTTGGATTGGGCTTGGATTTAATCTTTCATGACTCCTAGAACGTGTAGTTTATAACTACCTGTCATTGTGAGTGCAGGGATCGCTGCAAGTGGAACAGCTAGTTTTTGTTTTGTTTTGTTTTGTTTTTGTAATTGCAACTTGTCATAGGGGAGGAATTAGTAAAAGGGCATCCAGCAATACTTTAAAGTCCCTATATTTTTTATAGTCACTATCTGTCATTTTTAATACATTATAAAAACTAGGAGAAGTGAAAAAAATACTATATCCAGATTTCAACAAATTACTTGATAAAGCTTCTAAAATATACTGAGCATAACATGGTAAAGATGTGGATTAATTGATTAAAATCTCAATATCTGACCTCTCTTTAAAGGCTAGAATGTTTGCTAATATTGGGCTAGCATAGTTATGCTTGGAAGAGAGTGACGGCTGCCCTCATGCACCTTTGAGTCTGACATCCTCCCCATTCCTCTCCATTGTCTTTGAATATTCTCTTTCATGATCTGCCTGATTCTATAGGTGTTTGGGTTTGTGGCTTCCAGACTTAATGCTCTCAAAGGTACTTTCTAAATTGCAGTGCCTATCTATGAGCCCACAGTTACCTAATTGGTTTGTAAACCTCATAATTGAAAGCTATTCAACAGCTAGGTAGATGATACTATTACTCTTTCTCACATCACGCATACAACCCAATGTACTTTCTTCAACTGCAGATTTATTATCTTTATGTGTTTGCTGAGTTCATTATACTTATAACATTTTTATGTTTATGCTCTTCCTCTGATGCTGTACTTTCAATATATATCATTCTATTGAACACTACATAGCTCCTTATTGACCATTTTACAAAAGTGATGTGTATTAGCCTGGCCTCCAAGGTTTTGCTTGGATAGTCCCCCACCCACTGTTTTTCTTGCTTTCTTATAAACTCTCATACAGAGATTTGACTCTAATAATATATCTCCTTCCTGTCGCTCCCAATTGAGCTGTGGTATAGTACTGTGGTTTCCAAATAGTAGGCAATGCCTTTCTAATTATATGTAAAAGTCTTATTCAAATACATACAGATTTCTCTGTCGTTACATCAGATTTACTGAGTCAAAACCATTGAAGATGGGATCTATAGGTCTATTGCTTAATATATTACTTACCATTTACCCTGAATCCAAAATACCTGTATTTGACTCAGCTATGTGACCTGCATAAATCACTTAACCTCTCAACCCAAGTTTCTTAATCTAACTTGTACTAATAGTGTCTACCTTAAAAGGCTGCTAAACAGATTAAATGAGGTAATACACGTAGAGTGATTATAACAATTTCAGGTATAGAAAGCAGTATGTAAGTATGTGTTAAGTGTGCTAACTAGACAAATCAGAAGTTTCTCCATGTGGTTTTGACATGAATAAGGCTTAAGAACCAAAGGGATGGAAAGAAGGTGCTGAAATGGTTGGCCCATTTGTCATTTAAGATCTGTCTTCTCTTCCACTTCCAGTTATTCTCAATGGAGGTAGTGCCATATTCAGAGGATGCTTGGCAAATATGTAGAGACATGTTCAAGTTGTCACATGATTGGACAGGATGGTGAGTGGGAAGATATTAGATATCCTTCAGTGTAAGGACAGTCATCACATGATTGGATGACCAGCATCAAGGTACTAGACATCTGTCAGTGTGAGGACAATCTTACGCAATAAGGAATTATTCCAAATCCTCACCATATTTGAATAAGGAATATTTGAATATTTGAAAGGGAACCCTCTTACACTGTTGGTGGGAATGTGAACTGGTGCAGCCACTCTGGAAAACTGTGTGGAGGTTCCTCAAAGAGTTAAAAATAGATCTGCCCTACGACCCAGCAATTGCACTGCTGGGGATTTACCCCAAAGATACAGATGCAATGAAACGCTGGGACACCTGCACCCCGATGTTTATAGCAGCAATGTCCACAATAGCCAAACTGTGGAAGGAGCCTCGGTTTCCATCGAAAGATGAATGGATAAAGAAGATGTGGTCTATGTATATAATGGAATATTACTCAGCCATTAGAAATGACAAATACCTACTATTTGCTTTGATGTGGATGGAACTGGAAGGTATTATGCTGAGTGAAGTAAGTCAATCAGAGAAGGACAAACATTATATGGTCTCATTCATTTGAGGAATATAAAAAATAGTGAAAGGGAATAAAAGAAAGGGAAAGGAGAAAAAATAAGTGGGAAATATCAGAAAGGGAGACAGAACATGAAAGACTCCTAACTCTGGGAAACGAACTAGGGGTGGTGGAAGGGGAAGTGGGGGGGTGGGGGTGACTGGGTGGCGGGCACTGAAAGGGCACTTGACAGGATGAGCACTGGGTGTTATTCTGTATGTTGAAAAACTGAACACCAATAAAAAAATTTATTAAAAAATAATTTAAAAATTAAAAAAGAAAAGAAAAAGGAGGCATGGTGTCTGATAGGCTAGAAACTCAAAACTCAGATCTAGAAGAGATTTCTTAATCCATTTTGCATAGTACTAAGTAAAACTGAATTCTTTTAGAATACATATAAGTGTTCTGCTAAATTAATACATGCTTATTTCAGGCCATTTTGTAGTATTTTAGGTGCTTTCAGTGGGGATGTATGTTCTTTCTCACCAAGTAGATTTTACAGTCTTCCAGGAAAGAAAATGTTGCTCTGATTCCTTTTGTATCTCTTCACAGCAGGCATTCAATAAGTGGTGTTGACAGCCTGACTCAAGTTTAAAGAGAAGCAGAAAAACTCAGAGAGTAGAGTCAGAAGTTTAAAGTAAATTGAAAAAAGAGTTCCTGAAAAATGTTAGTTCACCAGAAGAAAACCAGCAAAGGTAAAGAAAACAGAGAAAGCTTTCAAGGCAGTATTGGGGAATGTAATGTTGAGGCAATTGGAAAATTCAGTGGTTAGAGACATATACAGATGTGCCTTATCTTAGGAAGACCCTCTACAGGCATTGACAATTTTAAAACAAAGACAAATTCGAGAGTTTTTTTTTTTTTCAGTGGGGACAGGGCAGGAAAGACAGAATGTCAATCACACAAGATTGTGATTGGGCATCTGCAATGTGCTGACAATTTTGTGTTGAAAAGGATAGATTCTTTTCAGTTGCTTTAAGTACATCCACTTACAATGGACCTAGCTACATTCAAAGTAGGGTCCAGTTAATGAAACATTTTATTTAAGTTTTTTGGCAACATATGATTTCAAAATATAAACGGACCACTATGTTGAATAAACTCAGTAATGATTTTATTGTAGGCCTGAAAAATCAGGAAATATCATATTCACCACAGTAAATAGATACCATCATCATCCTCACGATTCCATCTCAAACAGGTATTTAGACAAACAAAAAACAAAAGAGAGAACAAACATACTGTAGATGATCTCAGTTGAAAGCAGATGAGGAACTATGTAGCGGAAATTGGAATGGAATGTTTACTTTGCTGATGCACAATGAATGCAGCTTGCAATCAACCTGACTGCATTGATCACAATGGCAAAGAATGACATATCAGTGCAAAATGATGTGATAGCAAAGTCTCCATTTGTTTAACTATTATCATCATTACTTTAGAAATTCTTCAAAAGATCTATAGATCACACACACACACATATATGCCTAATTTTTAAGTATGCTCATATAGGAATTATTATTTCAAAATGAATCATGAAGAAAATGTGGAAAATAAAATATCTAATTTTCAGTTCAGTATAGCTTTCTAAATATAGGATTTGCCTTTCCTACCATTTCAATTTCATGGAAACATACATTTAAGAAAATGGGATGTATAGGAATTTAGAAATTTGGGAAGAGTGAACAAAGCTGCAGTTTTAAATTTTTTTAAATTTTTTTTTAATTTTTTTATTTATTTATGAGAGTCACAGAGAGAGAGAGAGAGAGAGGCAGAGACACAGGCGGAGGGAGAAGCAGGCTCCATGCACCGGGAGCCTGATGTGGGATTCGATCCCGGGTCTCCAGGATCACGCCCTGGGCCAAAGGCAGGCGCCAAACCGCTGCGCCACCCAGGGATCCCTGCAGTTTTAAAAGAAATAAAACATGTAATCTTAGGTTGACAATGGAATGCAAGATTGCTGAAAAGTACATACCAGGCAAAGGTAGGTACTCAAAAAAACCCACCTTTTCCTACAGGTGATAAATTTTAGAGAATGAAGTCATATGAGGTCTGGTTGGTAATTAATAACAGGGCTGTGAAATAAGTTTGCCAATTGTATTAATCAGGTTCTCAAATGTGAGCAAAAAATGCTACTCTGAATGAAGGAGATAAGGATTTGTGTGGCTCAGAATTGCAAGAAGTTTAGAGAACCAGGCTGTAGGCTGGGCTGCCAGGAACAACAACCATATCCAAGCCACGGAAGTGGTCTTACTATAAAATTTCTGAAACATCATTCAGGTAGCATTACAATGACTTACCATTGAACCACATCTGTTCAAGGACATAAATTTTGTAGGCGTGGGCATAGATCTTCCCTTTTGGAGCTTCAAATCTGTCACATATGTATTTTGATTGGCAGAGTCTGGGCCAGATAATTAGAAAAGAGAATCACTAGAGTTTCAATTTTAATAAAGGGAGGCATTCTTTGCCTCAGCAAGACTCATATGATGGAAAATTCTCCTGACATGGAAAAGGCTTCAGATGCTGGGTAAAGGAAAACTAATGACAAATATCTATTCATTATCTTTTCCATTCTTTCCTAATTTTGGCCTCAGGATAGAATTGGAGGAATAAGATATAAATAAGAAATTCTTAAAAAAAAATTTTTTTTATTTTAGAGAGGGAGAAAGTAAGAGCACAAGTAGGAGGGGCAGAAGGAGAGGGAGAGAGAATCTCAAGTAGATTCTGAGCTGAGTGTGGAGCCTGACTTTGGGCTTGATCCCTGGACTCTAGATCACAATCTGAGCTCAAATCAAGAGTTAGATGCCTAACCAAATGAGCCACCCTGGTGCTGCATATTAAGGAATTTTAATTTAGACTTTCTCACAAGAGATTATGAGAGTTATGGAGATTGAGGTATGGAGAAGATTCCAGATAACTTACATCTAACATGAAGAAGTGAGCCCCCTCCCACACCTTTCTGAACAAAGTATTCTCATGCACTTTTAAAATGCTAACTCACCACAAGTCCTGCCTTTTGCTCCAATGCATAACCCACTAACTATAGGACTCCTAAGTCAGAACTGTTTCTCCCCCGTACGGTTTTTTTTCAGTGTTTCTTAGATGCTAATGTAAAAATATGAACATTCAACAAGATCCCAAGCATGTAAGGAAACCCAAAAAGAGGAAATGCAACAAAATTAAGAAATGATCACACACAAAAAAAATTAATACAGGTATAAAAGAAAATTTAAAATGACTTATTAGTATCTGCTAGGAGAGAATAAAATGACAGACTTCAATGGAAAAGCAAATTTGAAGTCTTGGGAATTAAGAAACAAGTTAACTAAACTAAAAGTAAATAATGGGGGGTAAGAAAAAAAAAATAAAAAAAAAGAAAAAAATAAAAAAAAAATAATGGGGGGTAAGGTAAGAGAAAGGTTATAGCTGAAACTAAATTCACAAATTGGAAGATTTTTTTAACTTTATTAAGTAGTAACTGAAAAATGTAATTGTATGTATTTAAAGTACACAATGTAATGATTTGATATACATAAATATCATAGAATGATTACCAAGAATAAGATAATTAACACATCCAACACTTCAAACTGTTAACTCCTTTTTGTTTGGTGAGAATGATTATTTACTCTTAGCAACTTTCAAGTGTACAATACTAAATTACTGACACCGTGTTATATAGTCACCATGCTATACATCAGATTCTTAGAAACTTACTCTTCTTACAACTGGAAATTTGTACAGTTTGATGTATATCACCTCATTTTCCCTACCACTCATGTGATTCTTATAGACTGTGATAAAAACTATGAAACTTTATTAAATCTGAAAGAAAAAATAAAGATAGGATCTATTCAGGAAGTCTGTACTGCTTAGGATCGATCTTAATTGAGAGAAAGACAACAAACATAATTGTGACTTTAAAAAAGTATGCCTAAAAAAGGTAAACTTTTTGTTGGTCATATGAAAGTCTGCAAGGAGGCCACCCAGAGATATGCTCTTAAGGGACCCGTGATCTCATCCAGTTCAGAATGCTGACCTTAATACATTCTAGGCAGGACAGAGGAAGTGATAAAGAGAAGTGTCAAAGAATGAGTGGCTTGTTTTCAAAGAAGGTGCCAAAAAGTTGCCACAGGATGCTTCTACTCCAAACCCACAAGTCAGAACCCCAGAATTTAGTTGCATGCCACGTCTAGCTGCAAGCAAGGCTGAAAAATACGGTTTTCAGCTGGTTGGGGAAGAGAAGATGAATTAAATGTGCTATATGTTTGCCTTATTCAAGAGGTAACAGTAGATATTTCTTCTCAAAGTTCATAAGAAAATATGTACAGATAAGATTTTTAAAGCCTAAGTATAGTCACTAATAGTAATAGCAAATGTGACCCTCTAAAATAGCAAAGAAAAAAAATAATGAAAAAATTAATCTGGTAAACACAAGGAGCAGAACTGAAGAAAAATAGAAATAAGCACACTCAGCAAAGAGAAAACACTGTATCCTTGCATTTATGGCATGAACCCAGCTTGTCTTAATGTTTTGCTTTTAATAAAATATCGAATTTGGTTTGCTAATATTTTAGATATCTGGTTCATGTTTATCATAGATTAGAAAAACTATATACATATATATGATGCAGGAACATATTTAGATACATGGGAATTTAATGACACACATAAAAGTGGCATTTCAAGTGGTATAATTTTAATATTTATGCTTTAACAAAGCATCTAGCAAAAAGTCAGATCCCTTGCCCTCACTTCTATTTACAAAAGAAAAGAAATCCAAAATATATCAATGGAAAAACTATAAAGTATCTGGAGCGATTGAAATAACCTACTGGCATGTAAATTTTTTCTAAGCCCAGAAAACATAAAAGTTAAATATGGACCAAATTTGCTACATATAAATTGAAAAGTTCTCCATCATGAAAAGTCCATTAAAAGGCATAAAAGTCAAGCAAAAACCCCAGAAAAACAAATAAGACATATGATAGACATTGATTTATGCATTAATAAAAAAAGTCTTGCAAAATCTTTTGTAAAAAAACTCAACTCAGTGGGAAAATGGTGTGAACAGGCTATTCAAAAAGGAAATATGAATGGTTAATAAACATGAAAATGCTAAATTTTATTACTGACATGAGCACTTCAAACAAAGTCAACAATGAAATATCATTCTCACTCATTTCCGTTGAAGAATTGGAAATGACAAAGATCAGCAATATTCAGGGTTGGAGAAATAGGCACTTTAATAGAATTTTGTTCTCTGGTACATGTCAAAGATACTAAAAGAATTAAAAATACTTATTAAAAACAAGATAACAGGCCCAAAATGAATTGGTGCTAAACTGCTCGTGCTAATGCTCACATCAGCTACCACATTGAAAGCTAACTTAATTCCAGTTTCAGCGGTCCCAGAAATGGAATCTTAAGCCAGTAATCAGGAGTCATCTGATCAGTGAGTTAATTGGCCACCTCTGAAGGAAAGGAATTTTTCACCCTAGTCTTTCTTGTTCCTGCTCCTTTTGCCTATAAAATTCTTTCATTTTGTATACCTCTCCAGGGCTCCTTTCTACTGCTGCTAGATGTTGCCTGATTTGAATCCATTTTTGCTCAAATGAACTCAGAATTTTTAATATGCCTCAGTTTATCTTTTAACAGTTATGCTGTCAAAAGAGACAACCGGGACGCCTGGGTAGCTTAGTGGTTGAGCATCTGCCTTTGGCTCAGGGTGTGATCCCTGCCAGGGTCCTGGGATCAATTCCACATTGGGCTCCCCCAAGGGAGCCTGCTTCTCCCTCTGCCTGTGTCTCTGCCTCTCTGTGTCTCTCATGAATAAAAAAATAAAATCTTAAAAGAATAAAAATAAAACAAAATAAAGAAGAAGGAACTGAAGGAGACCTTCATAGCCTGTAGGAGCAATGAGCAATCAGGCCAAGATACCTGCTGAGCCCCTTGGGCTGGCTGTCTTCCAACTGTCTCTGGAGGTGGTGGGCACGTCTTGTTTCATATCCTAGCTCTGCAGCCTTTGTGTTATGAGCTGTAAAATTTTTTTCTTTTTTCTTTTTTTCCTGTGGACTGGACCTAGAACCCAGCCAGAGTGGCACTGGGTTGAATTTCAAAAGCCAAACAGGGTCTGCAGTCAACCTGGGTCTGACTTGGAAACAGGAGTGGGTTTGGTTTGGACTTGGTCTGACCTGGCACCCAGAGTTCCTAGACCGGGTCCAACTAGGAAGCCCAGTAGAATTCCTGGACAGACCAGGTCCACACAGTCAGTTTGGGTCCGACTTAAACTCAACTAAGGTCAGTGTGAGACCTCTGGTGGAAAAAAATTGTTTTAAGGTTAAACAAACAGGTTACCCTTACCAAAGATAATCTTGAATTACAGTGGCCACAGTGGAGAATTTTTTTAATTGAAGTTTGATTTGCCAACATATATATGACACACAGTGCTCATCCCACCAAGCGCCTTCCTCAGTGGCCATCACCAGCTACCCCATCCCCCTTACCCACCTCCCCTTCCACTAACCCTTGTTCATTTCCCAGGGTTAGGAGTCTGTCATGGTTTGTCTCCCTCTCTGATATTTCCCCACTCAGTTCCCCTCCTTTCCTTTATAATCCCTTTCACTATTTCTTATACTCCCTTTATGAATGAAACCATATAGTGTTTGTCCTTCTCCAATTGTATATATATATACCACATCTTCTTTATCCATTCATCTCTTGATGGATTTCGAAGCTCCTTCCACAGTTTGGGTATTGTGGACATTGCTGCTATAAACATTGGGGGTGCAGGTGTCCCAGTGTTTCACTGCATCTGTATCTTTGGGGTAAATTCCCAATAGTGCAATTGCTGGGTCATAGGGTAGCTCTATTTTTTAACTCTTTGAGTTAAAAGTTTAACTTGGTAGTGGCTGTATCAGTTTGTATTCCCACCAACAGTGCAAGAGGGTTCCCCTTTCTCCATGTCCTCTCCAACATTTGTTGTTTCCTGTCTTGTTAATTTTCCCCATTCTCACTGGTGTGAGGTGGTATCTCATTGTGGTTTTGATTTGTATTTCCCTGATGGCAAGTGGAAAATTTAAACTAGATGTTTCCATTTATGAGGTGCCCTAAAACAAACAAAAAAGGAAACAAACAAAAAAGAAAGAAATAAAGAAAAGAAAAAAAGAGAAAGAAAAAGGTTCTTAGTCAAGTACTCAATACAAAGGGTAGAGGGGAAATTACTTTTCCTCTTCCTGGTGACCAGGATGAAATCCACTTGCTCTGGAGACTGAAGACAGGATCCTGGAAAAATGGAGAAGCTGGCCAACAGTAAGATTCTTAACTGCAGTTCTTTCTCCCAAATCTGTATCTGTGGTTCTTGGTCAAGAGAGGAAGGTAAAATTTCATCTTTTCCCTTCCTTTCCAAAATCAGATTGGCAGACAAGAAAACATTTGTAAGAATTAGATCTTTGAATTGTGACTCCTGAATTTGCTTTCAAGTACCCATTGGTTTGTCTGTCTCATCTTGTGTCCTGCAAATTTAGTCTGGCAATTGTTAGGTTGGAGGCCCCTCAAAATATGGTTGGGCAGAAATGTGGGTTGCACACCATCTGTGACTAGGGTCCTACTCACTGTTGCCAGCTCTCAGAGAAATTGCCTTTCTTCTGCTTATGTTTAGGATTGTCTCTGTACCTAGTATCCTTTGCACCCTCTTTGGGAATGCCTCTGACATCAGAGGGGTTGTTCCATAACTCCAGGAATATTTACTGTGCATCACAGCTGACACTTGACAAGATATTTGAAAGGATTTTTTATTTTTAAGTAGCTCTATGGTTAGAAGTTGGTCAGGTTGGAAGCTGATATTCAAATACTAACAGGAACTTTTTTTTAATGCCTTCTCACCTTAGTTTAAATGAAACTCTGTATCCAGAGGGAACAAAAACATTCTAAGCTTTTGTGGAAGCATTTGTTGAAACATTCTAAAGACAAACAGCTCAAAATCTAGAACACAGAAATCTTTTGATTTCCATCTTAGTTGAAGGTCTTCTCCCTGATTAAAAAGAAGCACATCAAGGTTAATGTAATTGGGTAGATAGGTCAACATCCTGATATTGTTCAGGTTGTAACCCACGTTTTTGAGGAATTTGAGACAACTGTATTTGTCTTACAGATTGTAAGAACAGAAATGCAGCTCTAGAAAAAAAAATGACAACTACAAACCAACCATCCCCCTTACCAATCCCCAAACCTCCCTTGTCTCAAAATAAAGTATTTAAACACTTTTTATTCTCACACTTAAATAAAGTTAATAGCCTGCTTAGAAGAAAGAAAATAAAAAATGTTAGATTATAAAATATTTTGAAAAAGAAAATAATTCATGGTGATGAACAGGGGGAAGAAAAAGTCAGGTTGAGAAAAAGAATAGGAGTATTAGGAAATTGTGTTGATTTTCGAAAAGCAAGGGAATAGTGAAAGAAGAAAAGAAAAAAAAGAAAATCCAAGAAAAGTTTTTTAAGGTGCTAATTTTTATTATTCAACTCATTCACCACCTCCTTAATCCTAGAAAGTTCAATGCTAATTATTTTATTTTTCCGGCCAATTTATTCCCAGTCTCAAAAGTCTTTATCAATGATAAGTTGTAATATACATCATCTGTTTTGAAAACCGATTTGTTTCCATGAAATTGATATTTTAGGGAACAATTTGAGCATATGTGAATTTTGCATTTGCTCAAGCATGGTTTTATCTGCAAGAAATAGTAGATGCAAAAAACTGTCCAAGTAAAGTGATTCAGGTAGGAATCAGGTAGGAATACGCAAAACATACACACCTCAAACATCTTCTGGCTACTTCAGTTCACTGTTTTTGGTATTACAACTTTCCCAGTGATTTCTGTTAATCCTCCTTCTACCTTTTCATAATAACTCACAAGCTGTAACCTCTGTTGCTCACTTACACAAGCCAATTTCAGATCTTTTTTTCCAGGTAAAATGACTTGTGTATTTTAGTACTTATGTATATCTTAGCTACTTAACATGCGTAAAACTGTTCTGTCCATATTCATTAGGTTCCTATGTTTTGTTTTTTTCCCAGTGTTTCACTGAAGAAGCTTTCACTATGTGCCTCAGTCTCATTTGTTGTTGTTGCTGCATAAGCCTTATGGTTTTTATTGCACAATTTTGCAGAGTGCACTGATTTTTAGGGACATGTGTGTCTCATTATCTTAGAACTGACTACATGGGAATATTTTATTAATTAGGACTTCACTAGTTCATTCTTTTGCTCTATGGTCATTTCACCTACAGATTAAAGTCTTGACTGAGATTTCTTTCAATCAATAAGGAAATTTAAGAATTTGACATTTTATTACTATTGAGTTTAGCTGTCAAGTAATCTTGTTGGATATTCTGTTGTGTCTAAATTCCAGATTCCTTGCGCTTCTTCCATTGTTTCAACTGAGAGTTCATCTGACAACCAGTAGACTCAATTTGGAAAAAAGAAATTATGTTTAGTGTATACCTTATGAGTATTTGTAGAACTTATTTGTAGAACTTTAGAGAGGTATGGTGTTGCCACATAGTTTCTAATAAAATGGTTGGAAAACTACCTCTCCAGTTCTCATGTAAATAAAGCTCAACATTTGTCAGAGCCAGCAAATGCCAATTGTGAGATTCAAAATTCACGAATTCAGTAGACTCTTAATTGGGATTTCATCAAAGTATTCCATCTGATGTAATAAAGCTGTTAAATATCTTTTGCTACATTTTTTCCTCTTAAATTGAACTCGTGACATCTTTAATAGATAATTTTTAAATGTAGAAGGTCACTTTACACATTTCTGTACTATCTCACGTTCAACTTTCAAAGATATTTTATTTAAAACATACAGATTGAAAATCTTTTCAAAATTATAATGTATTGAATATTAAATTATATGGGCCATAACTGGAATTTGCCAGTTTTTCTCACCTAGAGAATTTAACTGTAGTTGAATTAGATATTTCATTACAGGACCAATCTCTATAGTGAAGAGGACATTGAAGTTTGTAGGAATGAAGAGATTGAAGAGTTTGATTTTGGAGCAACAAAATGTTTATTGCACAGGCCATTAGCTATTTGTAAAGACTTAAGTGACTTATTTCTTTTGATGTCAGTTCCTTCTTTAAAAAAATTAGAGTTGAGATAATTGTTCTGTACTATTCCTTTCAGCTTTAACATTGATTGTTGACATAGAAGTGACTTTCTATGCCATCTTATTCAATGTAGTGTGATATAATTTCATCAGCAGACAAGGCATTTTGTTACTAATTCAGTGCTGACTCATTATTGTTTTCCTGTCTTTGTCTAAGAACCCTTGTGCCACTAAGAACTTTTTAATTTTTTTCCCAAGGGCTTATTTTACTTAAAATTCACTTAGACTTTGGTTAATTTCTTTTTTTAAAAAGATTTTATTTATTTATTTATTCATGAGAGATACAGAGAGAGAGGCACAGACATAGGCAAAGGCAGAGGGAGAAGCAGGCTCCCTGGAGGGAGCCCAATGTGGGACTCGATCCCAGGACCCTGGGATCATGACCTGAGCCAAAGGCAAATGCTCAACCACTGAGTCACCCAGGTGTCCCAGCCTTTTGTTCATTTCTGATTGATTAAGATTACTCTTTTTTTTTTATTATTTTAAAAAGCTGTCCCTTTATGGAGTTAGTTTTTTTTTCTGTGATTTCATTCAAAACAATTAGGATTACTTTTTTTTTTTTAATTTGAGAGAGACAGAGAGAGAAAGAGTGTACAGAGGGAGAAGGAGTGGGAGAAGCAGACTCTCTGCTAAGCAAAGAGCCCAATGTGGGGCTCGATCCCAGGACCCCCAAGATCATGACCTAAGCCAAAGGCAGATGCTTAACCGACTGAGCCACCTAGGTGCCCAAACACACTGATAGGTTTAAAGCATTTCAATTCTTCAACTGACCTCCATGGACTGGAAAAATAAAGGGGTGGGGGGAAGTGACTCTTTTAAGATGATCTATCTCTTGGCATAAAACGTAGTAGATTAGATTTGCTCTCCATTTTCACCAGCTCTCTAAAGCTGTGAAATCAAGAGACCAGAAACAAGATTTTCCATAGTACTTTGAACAACCTCCCCAAATTTTACTTAATTATATGTTGCCATAATCTCAACATTCATAAAATGCAATTTTTAGTTTTTAACTTCTACAAGGAAATTTATAGCCAAGTCAATTAGGGGCATTGGGAGGTATATTCCAGTAAAATTATTTGATATTTAGAAAGATGAAAATGAACATTAAATAAATGCATTATATTACATTTATGATCACCTTAATAAGGGAAAATGTTATATCCATTAAAAAGAATAGGATGCATGTATAATGAAAAGAGTAAAAGACAAACTATTCAAGGGAACAGAGAAATTACAGAATGTGTAAGTTAATAAAGAACTGGTATAAAAAAGCTATCAACACATGATTTTTCAGAATGAAAGGGATCACTGAGTTTTAAACTCAAAATGAATGAAAAAATGCCTACATTAAAGAACATATTTGTGACATTTCAGAATAGTAGGGACAAAAAAGCTTAAAAGCTTCCAAAGAAGGAAGACAACACAAGTCACATACAAAATGAGCAATTATAGATGAGCCAGCAAATCCCAATATTTGGCGGGTCACAATTCCATGTTCCACTTCCTAGAAATACAGTGGAGAGGCATTATTGAAATAGGAACTTTCTCTCTTAGGTTGGTTCAGTATCCAAGACAAGCCTGAGGCCAGCAAGTAAAGGTCATCAGAGAGTATAAAAAACATGGTGAAATGAGCCAAAGGGAGAGTAAAACCTACTAAGCATAAGGCTGAGCAGGGAACACAGAGATGCAAGGCATAGATACTAAGTAGATTGAAGTAAATCCTTCAAGTAGGTTTTAGCTAATACTGAAAGGACAAAGGGGAGGCATTTGCCACAATGAAGCAAAACCTTGGTCTCACTCTCAAGTGTATTTCTAAACTAAACTCTGTGTGTGGGTGTGTGCACGTGTGTGTATGTGTGTGTGTTTGGGGACAGGGATGGACAGTGATGTTCTTTAGATGAAGGATTCTGTTGAAGGAATAAATATGCAGCAGGGTCGGTCAGTCCTTTGGTGAGGCTTGGAGAAAGATGTCAATCTCCAGAGCAGCTTAGAAAGGAAAAATAGGGTGTTCCTGGGACATGGACTTTTAAGCTTAACTGAAAAAGTCCCTGGCAAAGCTCGATGATTTGATCACCCGAAGTGAAGTTCCAGGGACCTGAGGATGAACACATAAACACATGCATGACAGTGGGATGCAAAGAAGAATAAAGAGGGGGAAGAATGAAAGTGGAACAGCCAGAGTTTGAGAGTAGAGGGTAAGCCACACATTGGAGGATAAAGCCAAAAGATAAGCCAACCTTTGAGGGAGCACTTCATCCACAAAGGTGAAAGGCTGAGCTTAGGGCTGGCATGTGATACATGCCCAGGACATTGTAAACACCTCATGTCTTCCCCGTTCATATTTGAATAGGTATCTGTAAAAAAAACTAAATAAAATTATATATATATATATGTATATATACCAAATTCTAACTCTCCCTTTTCTCAGAATTAATTGGTAGTACACATGAGTTTAGTAAAAAATTAGAGTTTTTTAGATATTAGAGTTCATGAAGTTTTGTTTTGATTCTTTTTCTTTGGACCTACATACCGTAGAGAACCATCCCTAACATTAGAAACCAAATACCCCCATCAGAGCTTCACAGTGACACATTGTGCTCTGCCTCCCTCTGGTGCTCTCCTTAGGCCCATGCTTCATTACCTTTTGAAATTCCCAAGGACACAGTTCATTTTCATAAACACAAGATGCGATAGGATTTAACAAACACCTCACAACATTGGCTGCTGTCAGGAAAAAAGCCTAATTGGTCTAGCTGCTAAAAAATATGCTCAGAATGTTGCTCTAGACTGAAATCTCCAAGGCTGGTTTTGAAAGATCACTGAACCAGGGGGTTTGGCAATGTGTATTTTAGAAGAGAACATCAAAGTAGAAATTGAAGCATAATTTGAGATTGGATATTTGTGTTTCCCTTTTCTTTCTCATGTAGAAAAGTATAAGCTTTTTCTGAGTATGATTGCCACTCTTCCATTGTCAACACTGTGAGACCTGATGGCATCATTTCCCATTACCTAATTTACCCCAGCAGTTCTGCATTTTGAAATACTGAATAATTATTCTCTACATTGGCTCTTCATTTTGTGTGCCATATGGGATTAACTGGAAATAATATTTAAAAATTTAAGTTATCTGGAAAAGTAACAAAATGAAATATGACTTAGGAAAGCAGGTTAATGCCTTTGAGTGAAAATAAATGATAGAGAAATTCAAACACTCAATGGGAAGGTAAAAGTTGTAGAGAAATAATGCTGCAGGGTATTACATAAATGAGCAATAATAAATTAGATATTGAAATAAAACATTTTTTATAAAGGGCAACTGCAAGTTAGAAAATATTTCATATTTCCCATAGTGGTTGAGCCTATTGTTTTCAAAGTCACTGATGAGACTAAAAAAGACTATCACTTTTTAAAATAGATTCAAATCTGTATAACCTTGGAGCTCTTAATCCATTTGCATTTTACCATCTGCTTTGCATGCTTCTTAACTTAATATGCATATCAGAATTGATTCAACTTACAAGCTCCTTCAGGAAGACATGTGCTACTGTTGTATTGCTGAAATGATGATATTCAACAGTCTGTACAACATAAATCTGAAAGGACAGCATGGAGAGAACACTAGACGAAGAGTTAGGGGACTTCAATCCAATCAGATCATAATTTTTAATTCACTTTGTGACCTTGAACAACAAATCTAAACTCTTTAGACTTCAATTTCATATGTAAAATGGATAAAGCAACCTTTATGATTCTTTTCAACTCCAAAGTTTTCACGAATACATCATCCTTATACTGGGAGTAGGACTGATCATTTCAGTTAAGAAACAGACATTGCTGCCTCTACTCCTCTCTTTTGATAATCCTGTTTAGGAAAGACCTCTTGAGAGCTTCAAATGAAAAAAAAAAAATCATGTTCCTGTAACAAATACAACTAATAAATATTACAGACTTGATATTAAAATCTCCATACTAATAAAATGCATGAGAAACTATAAGCTAAAATTAGTTTAAGTATATCAATAATCACAATAATTATAAATATAAGAAGCTTTCTTGATGACAATCTCTTACTGAGAAAGAGAGGAAAAGACTTGCTGTAAAAGCAAAACCTAAATCCAGCTATAAGGTAATTCCAAGAGGCATTCCTATGACATAAAGAAACGGAAAGGTTGAAAAGTGAGAAATGGAAAATATGTGTTTTCAAAATTTTAATCAAAACAAAGTTGATGTAGCAATATTATCAAAATGGATAGACTTCAAAGACAAATGTATTGCTAGAGATAATGAGGTTTATCACTTAATTTCAAAAGGAATAATTCACCATAAAAGTATAACAATTCTGAAACCTGAATACATGTGCCAATGTATACCTCAAACATAATAGATAAATATTGACAGAATTACCAAAGAAAAATTGCCAAACAGAATTTTGATGGGACATTTTTAAACACTGATAGATCAAATAATCTAATAAACAACCTGAACTGATAGGCACGTATAGAACCCTGCAGCCAATATTGAGACAATGCATATACTTTTCCAAAGCAGCAGAGACTATTAACAAACATTTATAAAGAATTTGCGCATTTGTGTCTATGATGATATAATTTGCATTATGGTATTAAATGTCATAAATGTGCAGATCGAAAACAAGCTCTACAAAACTCCTTAGACCTTGGAGTCCTTCATTCTGGTAGCTAAAGAGAGCAAAAAATATGTGATTTTTAATGAAAAGTTTTATGTAATTTGATAAATGTATGTATCTTACCACCATAATCAATATATAGAAAACTTCCATTACTGCAGTTTGGATCCTAGGTAATCATTGCTATGTTTTCTATCATTATATACATAAGATTTGTTCTTTTAGATTTTGTAGAAATGGAAACATACAGTGTGTACTTTCTTGTGTCTGGTTTCTTTCACTTAGTGTGCTGTTTTTAGATTCAGCCACATTGTTCTTGATAGATATTCTGGTTGTTCCCAGTTTTTGACTAAAGAAAAAAGTTGCCATGAACATTCTTGTACAAATGTTTTTGTGCATACATGTTTTCAGGTTTCCTTGAGTGAATATCTTAGTTGAATAGCTGAATCATATGGTAATTGTATGTTTAAAGTCTTTTAAAAAATCAGTCTCCCAAAGGTTTTACTTCAATGTTCCCACCAGCCAAGTATGAGTGCCAGTTGCTCTACTACCTGAATAAGTGTTTTCAACTTTAGACATTTGGGTAGGCGTGTACAGCATTACCTTATTGCAATTTAAAATGATATTTCTCTGATGACTAATGATAATGAATATCTTTTCATGCACTTATTAGTTATTTGTGTATTGTTTTTTAATGAAGTATCTGTTCAAATTATTTGCCCATTTTTAAACTGGATCTCTTTCACATTATTCATTTGTAAATATTCTTTATATATTTTGCATACAAGTCTTTTATCACGTGTGTATTGCAAATATCTTCTCCTGGATTCTGACTTTCTATTTAACATTGTCTTTGCAAAAATAGTAATTTTTAATTCTGATGAAGTTCAGTTCTTTTATGATTCCTTTTTTTGTGTGTGTGACTTAGGAACTCTTTGCCTAGTCCAAGATCATATAACTTTCTCTTAAATTTTCTTCTAGAATTTTATAATTTCAGTTTTTACATTTAAATCTAAGATCCATTTTGAATTAATATTTTTAAGATGCAAATAAGAGGTGAGATTTATTTTTTCCCATATAGCTAGCCAGTTCTTCTAATACCACTACTGAAGAAGCTATTCTGTGTTCTTTTGGTGGTGTCATGGTTCCTTGATTCTTCGTGTTCCTTAAGAATCCACAAATGGATCTTAATTCTTTCTTCATCATTATCTTTGCATTTCCAGGGTAAACCCTATATGTTATCCTTCTTAAATGTTATTAGAATTTACTTACTATAAACTGCTAAGGGTTTTATGTTTATATGCATAATAATGTGGTCTGTAGCTCCTGTTTCCAGAGCTACTTACTTTGTTTGGAATTAGAGTGATAACTAGCTTTATAAAGTGATTTGATAAGTATTTATTTCTCTGTTTTCTGAAAGAGTATGTATATGGTTATTATTTTATCCATAAATGTCTGACATAATTCATTGAAATCATAAGGTCCTACAGTTTCTGTGAAAATTATAGAAAAATCAGTGTTTTTAATGAATATTGAAAAAATTATTTCTATATCATATTGTGTTAGTTTTGGCTCATTGTGATTTTTAAGGAATTTATGTTTTTCTTAAAGGTAGCAATATATTGTTATCAAGTAAAAATTATCCTTTACTATATTTTTAATGTCTGTGGAATCTTTAGTGATCTCCTCTGTCATTTCTGGTAATCTATGTCTTTTCTCTCTCTCTCTCGCTCTCACTTGATCAGACTAATTAATTACTAAATTTGTTGACTTTCTCAAAGAAATAATTTTTGCTTTAACTTATTTTTCTTTATTGTTTTTTATTTTATTGATTTTCAATTATGTAGTCATTACTTTCATTAGACTAATTTGTTTTAATTAGCCCCCCCTTTTTTATAGTTTCTTGAAAGAAAAGCTTACCTTATTTATTCTTAGGCCTTTTGTCTTTTCTAATGTAAATATGTAAAGCTATAATTATCTTTCTAAGCATTGTTTTGGCCAATCTTACAAATTTTGATATATTAATGTTTTAATTTTCATCACTTCAAGGTATTTTCTAATTCTTTTGGTGATTCTTTCTTTAACATATTTATTTAGAAGTGCATTGTTTCATGTCCATATATTTGGGAATTTCCCAGATAGCCTTGTTAATTTCTGTGCTAATTCTCTTGTTGTCAGAGAACATACTGTTTATTTGAATCTTTTAAAATTTATTGACTTGTTTTATAGTCAAACATATGGTTTATCTTGGTGGCATGTGGCATGTTCAATTGAAAATAATGTATGTGCTGCTGTTCTTTGGTAAAGTGTTCTGTAAATAAATGCCAATCAGGTCAAGTTGTTAGAATGTGTTGTTCATTTTCTGTAACTTCACTGATTTTCTGTCCAATGTTTTATAACTAAGAATGTTGAAATATCTAATTATAATAATAGATTTGTGCCTCTCTCCTTTAAGTTCTGCCAATTTTTTTGCTTCATGGAATTTTGAAATTCATGTTTATAATTTATATTTAGGCACATAAAATGTAAAATTATTATTTTTAAATTATTTATTTGACAGAGAGAGAGTATGAGAGAGCACAAGTGGGGGTAGCAGCAGAGGGAGAGGGAGAAGCAGACTCCTTACTGAGCAGGGAGCCGAATGCAGGGCTCAGTCCCATGACCCTGGGATCATGATTTGAGCCAAAGGCAGATACTTATCCAATTGAGCTACCTAGGTCCCCCAAAATGTAAAATTGTTATATGTTTATTAAGAATTGACCCGTTTATCATTATGAAACATTGAGATACTTTTTAATCATGTTAATATTATTTAATTTGCATTTTACTTTATCTATTTTCACTATAGCTTTCTTAATGTTAGCGTATTACAGTCATCTTATTGCATTATTATACTTTTATCCTGTTGATGTCTTTATACTTAAAAAAGCCTATTTAAAATGTAGATAGAATATAGTTCATTACTGCCATTTTTTTTTTTTAAAGATTTTACTTATTTATTCATGAGAGACACAGAGAGAAAGAGAGAGACAGAGACACAGACAGAGGGAGAAACAGGCTCCATGTAGCGAGCCTGATGTGGAACTCGAGGACTCCAAGATCTCATGCCCTGGGCGGAAGGCAGGCACTAGCCTACTGAGCCACTCAGGGACTCCTAATTATTGCTTTTTTAAAAAATTCAGTCTGATAATCTCTCATTTTAACTAGAGTACTTAGATCATTCATACTTAAGTAACTTTTAACATAAGTGGCCTTAAATTTATCATCATATGTCTGATTTTTGTTAATTTTTCTTTATCTTTTGGATTAATTTAATTTTGTTTAAAAACAAAATTGTAATATTTGTTTACCTTCATTTTTGGTTTATTAGCTGTACATTTTTGTGTATCTTTTTGTGTTTACTATAGATTTTATACTATATATCTTTAACTTAACATATTTTAAATTATATGTATGACTTAAAAACCTTAAAACATTTCCCTGTACTATTTCCCTTCCAGTCATTTGTACTTTGATTATGGTATACTTTACATATGTATAGGTATAGGAATATGTTAAACCCCACAAAATATTTTTGTTTTAAATAGCCAATTTAGGGGCCCCTGGGTGGCTCAGTGGTTGAGTGTCTACCTTTGGGTCAGGGCATGATCCCGGGTCCTGGGATGGAGTCCCACTTCAGGACAGGGAGCCTGCTTCTCCCTCTGGCTACATCTCTGCCCCTCTCGCTGTGTCTCTCATGAATAAATAAATAAAATCTTTAAAAAAAATGTAAAAATAAATAGCCAAGTTAAACCCCACAAAATATTTTTGTTTTGAATAATCAATTATTTTTAAAGTTTTTTTTTTAAATGAAATAAACATGTTTTTGTATTTACCCGATTATCTACCATTTTGGGTGGCTTTTCTTTCTTTTTTGTCACCTAGTTTTTTCATCTAGTATCATTTCCTTGTATCTGAAGTTTTTCTATCAACATTTCTTTTCTTTTTATTTTTTCAACATTTCTTTTAATGAACACTTGCTGACAAAACAATCTTTCAAATTTGTTTGCTTGAAATGTCTTCATTGCTTAATTTTTGTTGGATATTTTCACTGTGTTCTAATGTGACAATTTTTTTTTTTTCATCAGCTCTGGATCACTGAGTTTGATGTGTATGTGGTCGTTTTTTTTTTTTTTTTTTTCTTCTGTAGGAAATGTCTTTTTTTAAACGCTTTTTCTCTTTATTGCTAGTTTTCAGCAATTTGATTGTAACATGCATTGGTGTGGTTTTCTTTGTGTTCATTTGATGTTTATTATCTTCTTGAATATGTGCTTTTATTGTTTTCACTAAATTTGGGAAACTTTTGGAGAGTTTTAGAATTTTAATTTCCTTAAATATTTTTCTATCTCCTTCCCTTTTTCTGGTACTCCAATCACATGGTGGTTATGTGTCTTGCAATTAAGTGCATGTCACTGAGACTCTTCTTTTTTCAGTCTCTCTCTCTCTTTTTTTTTTTTTTCTCTCTTACTATATTATTTTGGGTAGTTGGTGTTGTTATGTCTTCAGGTTCATTGATCTTTCTCAGTGTCTAATACAGTGTTAATACTTCCTAGTAATAGCTTCATTTCAGATAATTTATTTCTGGAAGTTCCATTTGATTCTCATATGTTCTGCTTCTCATTATGTTTTTCTTTAAATCTTTGAACATGATGGATATGTTAGTAATAACGATTTAACATCTTTCTCTGCTAATTCCATTGTCATTGTCATTTCTACGTCTGCTTCTGTTAGTTGATTCTTCTGGTTATAAATTACATTTTCTGTTTTTTCATATGTCTAGTGACTTTGACTGTGTTGGGCATTATGATGTACTTTTGTTTGTTTGTTTGTTTTGAGTATTCAACTTGTTAAATTTAAAAGAAGAATGGCCTGGCAGGCAATAAAGTTCCTTACAGATCATTTTGATGCTTTTGTGATTTGTTTACAAGCTTTTGGGATTGGGACAGGTATAGTGTAGCTTCCATTCCAACTTTATTGCTAAAGGATGATTCTTTTAGGACATTTACTGAATGCCCCATATCTTAACGACAAGATCATCCTGATTTTGGCTGGTGGGAACACAATTTATTTCTGAGTGAGTGAGCACTAAGAATTATTTGCCTATAGATTACCAATAAGTTTTCTTTCCATGCAAGTTGTTCTTTGCCTGGCCCACCACAAATACGTGCAGGTTCATATTCAGGTAAAGATTCAAGAGGACTGCAATGCATATCTGGACCTTTTTCTCATCATAGCTTCCTCCTCTCTGGCATTTCCTTCTTTTCCACCAATTTGAGTTTCTTTGGCTTCATTAAACCCCAATCTCTGTCTAAGAAAGATGGCAGTCTCTCTTTGAATTTTCTTTCCCTGTTGTCCAGCCCTGAAAATGCATATAAGCAGAAAGCCAAAGACTCTCATTTTCAGGGCTCTCATTTTCAGGGATCATAGGTCTGTGCTACCTATTTTCTAGTGACAAAAAGAGTAATTTCACATATTCTGTCTACTGTTTTAATGGCTTACAGTAGAATTATTCTGGTATTATTACACATTATGGCCAGGCAGGGTTTGAATTTCTTTTTAAAGTAAATTTATATATGTTTCTCTGCTGTGTAAGAATTCTGTTTATTCCAAAATGTCAGCCACAGCAAATTTAGTATGCATGGAAATAATAACTTTATCTTATCAAAAAATAATTTCCAAAACTTGATAAGAAATTTAAAGGTCAGATTATGAATATACATGTACTTTGAAAAATGGCCCTCTTTTTCCTTGCATGCTCCACTTTGATTGCCTATCATGATCCATGATTGCTTAGTCTATTAATGGCCCAAGTCAGGTACTACATGGGGCACAATGTGTTTAAAAGTATTTTAAAAAATTATAATATTGCTTCCCTTGAATATGTTATAATCTAATTAAAAAGTCAAGAACACAAACATAATCATTAAGTATAAAACAGAATACTAGGATTTTTCAGAGTATAGAGAGTACACTGTTGGCTGGTATGGAGAGAATTTCAGTGACCTAGTTTTAACATGGATAGTTTCAACAGCAGTCCCCTAGATGAGTCAGTCACTTTACATCTCCATGCTACAGCCAAGTAAAGGTTTGCTCAGAAGTGCCTGAGAGCAAGCAAGGCCTTAGGCAAAATTCACACCCTAAATCGATTGCATTCATCCAGAATAACAAGCTTTTCTCTTTTTGCATGATCTTCTCATATTATCTTCTACTCATGGACATTTATATGCTAGGTATAATTATATGTGATTTATTTTTTCAATTAATCTATATTGCTTATACTTTACATATCCTTTTGGCTACTAAATGATGTTAACAGATATTAACATATAATTCCATGAGTGACCTTTTGGTGACCAGAGCTTCACTGGGTCCTCACTAGTTAATTTTCCATGTAGTTTGATTTCTCTGAATACAAGTCAAATAAAATTGCAACATCCTTGCGGTGAAGTAATGTAGTGTACATCTTATATTTTACATGTAAATAATGGTTCTTATTTGTTTCCGGTAAATATCTGAGACCATCTACTTCAATGGAGTTTGCAAATGCAATGCCAAATAGTGCAATTCTCTGTAAAATGGCTAAAAATATGTGTACACACAGTAATGGAGGGAACATGCCTATTAGCTATGATTGAGTGGTTCTACTTTCTCAGGATAGCCAGGGAGAGATGTTTTCTATGATTTAGTTCAAGTTAAGTGGTTTTGGAGGCATCTACACATATAAAACCTCAGTAGTCATACTATTTACTTTTTTGTAGAGCTGCTTACCAGGGTGAGTATTAAAATTCAGTAAGATAAAGATGATGTCAATTTCCATAATTTGAAGTTCCTTTAACAGAAAGTTTCAGAGGTTTTTGTTTTAGTTTAGGCTTCAAAATTGACTGAGAACTGAAGAAGTTTGTAAAGAAACTAAATTTATGTGGATTTCAAGGCACATGATGGAAGAGTTGGATAGAAGAGGTAAATAGAATACCTCAAACTGTTACTACAAAACAATTTCCTGATTGAGGAAGGGGAACCACAGTGATCCCTGGTCTGGGTTTGCATCTGGGTTAACTCTATTATGTTCTATAATTTTATTTATAGTTACTATGAGGAAAGAAGAAAGTTAAGCCATTATCTACAAACTTTGAATTAGAACTGACTCTATTTCTGACTCTTTGATCAGCCAACTGGGTAACCTTAAATTGCCATGACTCTGGAACTCTAGCTTCCTATGAATAATATGAAGGGATTAAACTAGATGAGCTCTAAGTTTTCTTCCAACTTATTTCATGACTTTATAGATTTTAAATTAGGGGAATAAAGCACAAAAGCTTAGAAATAACTATGACTGATCAAGATTAATGTTCCATCTAGCCCCCAAATCTGTGCAAACAATGGCCCTAGGGGATGACATGTGTAGTTGTAATTTTTCATCTTGACATCAACCTTAGAGGTAGAGCATGCGTCAGCTCTTCGTAATCTCCATTGACAGCACTGTGGTGTATAAATCCAGCCAATCCCCTTCAAAATTTACTTACATTTGCGGTCAGTACCTATCTCTTGGGGATTAAAAGTTTCATAAGATGATTGCCCTCTGTATAAAGAAGTACTGCCTTTTTTTTTTTTTTTTGTCCTAAATTTACCTTGCTCAGTTTTGAGAAGCATCTCCTTTAAAGGATACTCACCCTAGTCTTTCAGATTTTGAAGGTTAAGTATGTGCTTGTTTTAGTCATATCAATCATTTTGTATTTTAAGGATTTCAATGTGGTTAACATCCTGTGGTTTTACCTTTCCAAGTTGAAGGGTTTTGTCCCTTGAGTTCCTTCCTGCATTGCTGGCTGTCTTCTCTAGCTCTACTTCTACTCTGAATCCTTGTGATTGCTGTAGCTTTCCTTTGCTGAAAACCTACCAGTTCCATTTTGCATTTCTGGAAGTACAACAAAGAGATATATAGGATTATAAAGGAAGAAGCAATGGGAAAGGCCTAGTATTTTCTTATATTCTTGCAAACAGTTGGTGCCTTGCTGGAATTTTGGGTTCCAGAAACATTGTAAGTCTGGGTTTTCAAGAAGCCATTCACTACTCACTTAATTGAAATTAGTTCTTTTTTCTTGAAAAAAAAATATACTTGAAAAAGTATATATTTTCTTTTTGTTTTTTGTTTGTTTCCTGTTTTCCTCCTTCCTTCACTTTTCTCTCCTTTTTAAAATTCTCCTTCCCTTTTCACTTATTGTTGCTTAAACAAGCCAGTCATTAGGGTTATGGGGTTTTAGAATGGGGTACTTTAAACCATTCTTCTAGTGATTTATTACCTAAATTTTAGTTTAGGACAGTAAGCATTAAGAAATTTTATTATATACTACCATTGTGTGTCCACTTCCTTTAAATAATTAAACATATAATAAGCCTAATTTAAATATATAGCATTAAATAAATAATCAAAATATAAGCAAGGATTTTCTACAAGGCAATGAGGAATGCTGAAGAGGTTCCCAAGGAAGAAGAAACTAAGAAACGGCGAGAGATTCAAACTAACAAGAATGAAAGACACCTAAGCTTGAGCTATTTTTTTGCTCATCTGATATGTATTATTTTGTTGTTATTTCTTTCTTAAGGTTTACTTCTATTTCAAATGCAATCACTCTAAGTTTATGTTTCCTTCTTTTCCGTGATTCAATCTTACCCAGAATCAGCATCTGTTTGACTCATTCCTGTACATGCTCTTCAGCTTGATGGTCAGTAGGAATACAAAACCAGTAAAAGAGGGCAGCATGCTAAAGTTTGCTGACCATGTTATATGTCAGGCACTTTACCAGACACTTTTATTGTTTTTTTTTTTTCCCGCTCAAAACCCTGCCCACTTTGATTGTTTTATGAAATCCTCACAACATCCTTGAGGCAAGGATGAAGAATTGTTATATTCTTCCTTTTACACATGAATCATCTGAGGCTTGTTCAGTCATTTTTCCTCGGACATGCAGGTGGAAAGGAGAATATTTGGAATTTGAACTCAAGATATACCTGGCCAGTAAGCAGCTTTCATTAATTATGGCACTATGATATTGTTAAAATCAAGATTTTTCTTTTTTTAGTTAGACTTTGTTTGAACATTACAATTATACAGCTCTTCTCTTCATAAGGTATTTTTCTTTATTCTCATTTTTCAGTAGACTAAAATTTATTAAGGATTTTGTAGATTAAGCAGAATAGGCTTAAACTAAGTCTTTTTATAAAATCAGTCCTTAAGGATATTGAAAATATACTATTCACTATTCTTCCTATAAATAGTGTCCATTGCCCTCAAATAGTTAAGAATCAAGGTTTGTGTGTGTTTCTATGTTAAGGAAGAAGTCAGAGGTGGCCGTATTTTATTTGGCCTGGCTCCTGTTGTAGTTGTTGATAATGATTTTTCATATTTTTAGAAAATGTCATAGATTAATTTGTGATTGTGGGAAACTTTAGAGACCTCATAGTAAGTGGTTTTCTATATATGTTCCTAAATCTCTAAAGATTCCAGAATTGATCAGGAATGGCCAACAATGCAAATGAAGAAAAAGGAAATAAAATAAAACAAAGTTTCTTGATGGGCCTCATTTGAAATAGTCATTTGAAATTGGAGTAGGAGTTTATTTTAAAAATATCTGCTGATGAACATGTATGCTTCTTAGGTTAATAAGTTATCAATTAGCTAATTTTATAATTGTATATGGTCTGTCAAACATTGAATTTCCTCAGTAGGAAAACGCAGTACATTCCTTCTCAGAGGCTCTCAAGGGGAAAAGAAGTAATTACTGTCAATGGTCCTTCACTCCCTAAGTATCATAAGTTGCAAACCCACTCATTTGTAATTC
The DNA here is from genome assembly GCF_048418805.1 of Vulpes vulpes. Lineage (NCBI taxonomy): Eukaryota > Metazoa > Chordata > Mammalia > Carnivora > Canidae > Vulpes > Vulpes vulpes. Next base: position 83,329,776 of record NC_132787.1, read on the forward strand.
TAGCCACGGATTCTCTTTCTCAAATTAGTTTAGGTAATAACTGGAGGCTGACAGAATGCTATTTAAAATCATCACTAGAAAAAAATATATATATTCTCTCTATATAATACATATATATGTTTATATATTTATCTATATCTATCTATCTATCTAAATTATCTTAAGTTACTGAAAGAAGGTTTGAACATTATAAGAGAAAAAAAATTGAAATTATAGGACTAATGGGGTTTAATTTTTTCATTACTCCTTCCAAATTCAATACAACCTGTATTTATGTTCCTTAACTGGTAGTCAACCTGAGTGATTTTACTCTGCATGATAATATAGCACTTAATGTTTCGTCAACCATAACATATAAAGACTTCAGCTACAGCAGAAACAGAATTATATTTCATATTTTTCACTAAGGTCTTTTAAAGATATAGTCAAATATATAACAAAGTAGGTGTAAATGTCCTGGGTTTAGGAAATAGAGTAAATCTCAGAGGTATAAGGGTCTGCTTCCACTTGGCCTTTCCCTGGTTTCCATAGATTTGATTGTTTTGGTTACTGGTAATCATATCACTTAATTCTTGTCTGTCTTTGGTCTCTTAATATCTTTTTAAAAATATTTATTTATTTATTATAGAGGGAAGGGTGGTGAGGGACAGAAGGAGAGTGAAACAATTTCAAGCAGACTCTCCACTGAGAGAACCCAACACAGGGCTTGAGCCCATGACCGTGATTTCATGACCTGAGCCCAAATCAAGAGTCAGACATTAAACCGGACACCTTTGGTCTCTTAATATTTTTATATGCCCTAAACTTATTTGGAAATCTGGCGAATCCTGTGTATCCCTTCTCAAAATAATGTTTTAAAATTTGTATAATAAAATACGTAGGGTTGCAATGGAAACCAATTATATTGAAATGCAATTAGCAAAGTATTAAAAACAAATTTGAGATATAATAATTACCTGCTTCCTTATTAATGCATTAAATAATACTATCTAGTAGTGAGCCTAGTAACTATCATCATTTTGAAGCTGTAGTCAACATACATAGTTTATCAAGATTTCTGAGACAACTGAAATGGGGTAAGACATTTCTGATATCTACTGATGAGAAAGTTACAATTATTGTTTTTTATTAATATTTTTATCTTACACCCATAGTTGAAAAAATTCTAATTTCACTTAGAGATTGGTAAAGCTAAGGATATCCTTTTTTCCCCATCTAAGTTCATGGACTACTTAAATTCTTTCCAGGTTTTGGTGAAGGCTGCATGTTACTAGAGATATATTTCATAAATATCATACTTCAGAGTAAAGAAAGGCAAATTTGCTCTAAGTATAAAAGAAGAATTATAATAAACTTAAGGATGGAAATGGGTATCTTCTGTCACTAAGTCAGTCAGTTAGTTTCTCTCTTGTTCTCTCTCCCACTTCCTACCTGGTCTGTTATTTTTTGCACTGTCTTTGTGATTTCTCTATTCACTCTGTCTTGAGACTTTTTTCTTCTATGTGCATATGGCCATCCACGCAGCTCCTCAGTTAATTCCTCTTCAGTTCAAATAACCAAGGGATACTGTTTTAATGAATCCTAATTCCAAATTTGCTAGGAACAAAATCTAATTGTTCTAACTTGAGTTTGTTGTCTCCTTTTTCAGTAACAACAGAAGAATGGGGTCATAAAATTAAACATAACTTCTGAATCCACCACTTTCAAAGTCCACCACCAATACAGAGGTGTGTTGATAGTATTCAGAAAAGTATATTTATGGGCTGGGCTAACAGCCTTCAAATTTCAATTCAAAGTGGTTGAGTCAATCCTCATAGACCTGTTAGAATTATGTTCACATGTCACATCTTACTCTTAATCTACCACAGATCATGTCCTGGGAATACAGTTTCACCAGTAACTTGGTTGATGTACAACAACCAAACAACCAAGACCAGGGCATTCTATTCCATTCCACTCCATTCCATTCCATTCCATTCCATTCCATTCCATTCCATTCCATTCCATTCCATTTCATTCCAGAACCAAGAACCAATTGCCAGCCAACATGCTAAACTTTGAATATAGGAATCAAAATGAGATATGGACCTTTTCTGAAGGTTCTCAGACTCTAATATTAGGGAAGAATACTTACTCAGAAGAAACTACTTACATGTTGCTCATAGTAGACTCTGAAAGTGACATAAGTGAGAAATTATAACAAATGAGAGGCAAATAATAACCAAATGCTAAGTTGTTGAGGCTCTACAGAGGTTTAGCATAAATGACAAATAGCAGACTTACTGTTGTAAAAATGTATTAAATTTTATGATTGTAGATGCATCCACTATTATCAGCATTAGCATGAGTTCATCTTATAACTTCATATAGTTGGCTCTTATAAGATTGCACATTTCAATTAGGATGCATATAAATCTGGAGATATATGATAGTGTTCCAGAGGGTGTAGAGTGATATGAATAAATATGTTACAAATAAATATGTTACATAATTCTAAGTCATAAGTTTTCTTTGAAAATTTTTGATATAGAAAATAGAGTTTGCTTTATGGTTACTCTTTTAAGAGACCAAGTGATTATTGCAATCTAAGTCATCTGGTAAGTATTTCTACATCTCAAAATTTCTGGCTATTCCTTAATCTGTCTCACACATATGGGACAGTTTCGCTGCAAACATAATACCACACAGTGTATACCTAAATAAGCAAAACTAGTGGATCGTAGGAGCTTGCTTATGGGCTAGCGCCACCTATATTTTAAAGGAATTTGTAGGCATACTCTTGAACATAAATTTTGAGCTTATTTGGGATTCTTCTGACAGAGGATAGGTTATGCTGCTTTAAAGTAACAACTTCTAAAACACAATGGTTTCTGTATGAGTTTTCTATTGCTGCCTAACAAATTACCATAAACTAGATAGTTTAAAACACATTAATTATCTCACAATTTCTGCAAGTCAGAAGTTGGGATTCTGGATTCTGTGCATAAGAGTCTCAATAGGCTGCAACTAAGGTATTATCCAGTTGTAGTTTCAGCAGAGGCTTGACTAGGAAAAGATCCTCTTCTAAGCTCCCTCATTTTGTTGGCAGACCCTACCTTATATTAGCTATAGGACTTCAGTTTCATGCTTGAGGCTCCCTTTCTCTCCTAGAGACTACCAACAGTTCCTTGCCCCTGGGCCTCTCCAACATAGGTCCTTGTTTCATGGTAGTTTACTTCAAGGCCATTGGTGAGTCCCTGGTTTGTCCATGAGTAAGAAATTTTTACATGTATTGTAGTATAATCAGGAATAACCTCCCATTACTTTTGCAGTGTTCTATTGGTTACAAGCAGGCCCCATCCACACTCAAAAGGAGGGGATTATACAAAAACATGAACAATAGGAGATGAGCAGTATTGGGCATCATCTTAGATTGTGTCCATCAGAGCTTACAACAATACAGGCTTATTTCTCCATCATATTTATGTACCTGTTACCTGGGAAAATCAAGGACCAGGCTAATGGATATGCCATTTGGACATTTTTCCTTAATCACTGCAGCAGTGGGAAGGAACATAACAACTTGTGCACTGACTCTGAATGTTTTTGTCTTGAAAAATGACTGATCACTTCTGTTCACATTTCATTGGCCAAAGCAAGTTGGGTGGCTATGCCTAAATTCACAGGGAATGGAGAAACGTGATACCACCATATGTTAGAAAAAGAGAAGAGGAAAATACTTAACAGCATGCATGGCTGCTATACCTTCTTATTAAAGGTAGGGAGCCATTTCCAGCAGACTTATTTGACTTCTCGATCTGCATCATATTTACTTAAATTCAAAATCCCTACTCATTTTCAGTGTGGAAGTGCATTCTTGATCCCAGACAGTAGCTGATGTCACATCACTCTCTTTTTTTCTGAATTAGGTTCACTAATAGTAAGAATTTGGGGGCTCTAAATTTGCTTATGCTGTTGAAATTTTTTCAAGTAAAGCATTGCTATAAATTGCTCACTGGGTCTGATTTTTGAAAATGACTTCCAAGAACTTTGCTGAATGGTTTATTTATAATGTCTCATATGTCTTAAAATATTTCTACCCCATTCCCTTCCTGTTTATGGTCAGAAATTTGAATTGCATTCTAAAATTTCACCACTTTCTTGAATACCCATTCCACTCTTATATGCTATTGTACTTGCAAGATAGTTTCACTGGTGGCTTTGGGACCACAGGCTATATACTCCCAACTTTCTAATAGCTGCTACTTCTCTACTCAAGACCTGTGGCTACACTGAAACATTTCAGGAAAACACTTTCTCCTTAGCTCCAAATTCTCCTCTGTAAAGCCTAAATATGTGCTTCATTAAAATATCCCTTGTTTCCAGTAGCTTGAAGCCATGCTTAGAGATTTTAATACCTGCCAGATAAACACTAATATAGTATCAGTCCAGGTTGTGGATTCCTCTCAGTGGGTAAAATAGGAGAAAGAAACTCAGCTTAAATATATGTACAACAGACTTTTTTCCCCTTCTAGGAAAGATTTCTTCAATTTCTTAAAGCATGGTGTGTCAGTTAAGCTGTGTTAAAGACAACCTCTAGTTAGCTAGTTCAGATGGGAGTTTCTTAAAATTGTTGAGTCTAATAAGTTCACACCCCACTTTTTGTGTACTTAGCTTTCCATTTGACACCATTCAACAGTGTAAGTAGTAGTTTCCATAATTTTGACTTTGAAGTATATTCTAAAAGCAATCAAGAATTGTTCTTGGTGATGCACTACATCCTTATTCAATTCCTTCAGCAGATTTAAGTCAATGCAAGAATATCCACAACCTTGATTATGTTTGAGAGTAGATGATTACATATAGCTGGCCAAGTCGTGCTAGATCACAGGATCCATAACATAGAGTCTAAAATGAAACCTAAGTGACTACAGGCATAAAAGATTTCTATAACTTGCTGCCAACGCCCAGCATCTAATACTTTTATTTTCATACATTCCTCTTGAATGTCACCTGACTGCATCTATCCTTTCAGTCATAATTTCACCCAGGCCACATGAATGAAAAACTCCAGCTTTCACTAGTCTCTCACAAAATCTTTTGCCATGCAAGCATTTCATGAATTTATTCCTTCAACATGGATATTCAGCAAAATATGGGTGGGATCACATTTTAAATCATGAGGACTCCATCATCCATCACCATTTCCCCTGTCTCTTGCTTTGCTGCTTTGTATCCCAGAGGAGAAACCAATCAGCACATTCTTTTTCTTCTGTAGAAAAGATTGTGGAATGATTCTGCTCATACTCAGCCCTTCCCCCCCACCCCTGCCAGGTTACCCGTTGTATCTGGAAATAGCTTGTGTATTAATTTATGCTGAACAAAGACAGTGTACTTCTTGAAAGATGTCACAGGGAGGAAAAGTTCCCCTTTTGCTAGGTATAGTTATAATTATGATTATACCAAATAACATATGGTAGATATGAGCAATGCAATAGAGGCTTTGGAACACAAAGGGTTGATTCTCAGTGGAAGGTTGAGATAAAGAAGTAAGAGTGAAATGGGAAATCCAGGGCATGGGCATAGCAGATGTGAGGGCATCTGTGATTATGATGTATTTAAAGAAAGATGAATAGAATGGCACTGAAACAAAGGATAGGAGAAACAGAAGGGATTTGATAGAAAATACTAGAAAGGAAGACTGTTGTACCTATGAAGAGTTATTCTGGTTTTGCACAAATAAATATTTTGAGGAATCCTCTGGAAAATTTAGGTAGACTGCAGAACTGAGTCATTATCCTTAAAGCTTTTTCTCTCCTTAAAATTTCTGCTTCAAGTGGCAAGTGTGAATTTGAGATTTTGTAGAACAAAGTAACTAAGCAACAAGATGGAACATGTTAAGTTAAGAAACAGTGACATTTGATTTAATATTTCATAATAGTGCATATTGTACCTAGGACTATATGGAACATGCAAAAGTAACAGAATCTCATATTCTGAAAATTCACTCCATGTGTATTAAACCTTAGTAAACCAATAAGAGATTGCTCAAGCATTACTTGACAGCCAGAAAGAATGATTTCCCTCTCCTAAGCTTAAATGTGAAGCTTAAATTATATGGGATTTAACCAAATTGAAAAAATGCTTCTATTTTAATATATTTTACTATAGAAATGTGGATATTTTGTGAGGTAAAAAAAAAGGCAAGGCATTGAAGGAGCATTGACCAGAAGTAGTTAGAAGGGGGCATCTTCCTTCCTCTCTTCCTGTCTCTCATTATTCCTTTTTCCCACACTTTTCGTTCCTTCCACAAATATATATTGAGTGTTTGCTATGTGTCTGGGACTATGCAAGGTCCTGGGAGACAGACTGGCATTTGCAATACTGTGGGATAAATATTCTTATAAAAAGGTATTCTAGATGTACATAGGGGGATTCTGAACCTAGACTTGAGGGATGAGGACAATATTCCAAAGAAGTTAATTTTAGGTGGAAATATGAAGAATGAGAGATGTCAAAGAGGGTTTAAGAGAGAACTTTGAACATTAAAAGGATTACTTACAGTTACTTAGCTTTCAAGTAAGTAGTAAATTTATAAAACAAAACAATATTATGCTTTTAAGTTCAAATTACAAATTTTGAAAGTTTTCAGAAATATATTAAAATATAAACAGTCATATTGATTTGTGATTACTCATCTGAGCAAACTCAAACTGAACATACCAACAACCCCTTAAACAATCAGTTCTGTTTATTACCTTAATCAAATTATCTAAAATATAAAAATGTTATTAAGGAAAATAAAACCAGAGACAGAGAAATGGGTTACAATTCTATGTAAAGAAGGTATGGAAGGCTTTTATGATGAAAACACATTTGAGCATTGACCTGAAAGAAGTGAGAAAGAGAACCTTAAAGATAACTGTGGAGAAAGCATTGCAGGGAAACGGAACATTATATGCAAAAATGAGCTGTTTGTGTATGTGAAAAAATATGCTTTTGAAGGTTAAAAATGCATATTGTAATATCTTATAAACACTAAAAGTAAAACAGAAAGCAAAGCTAAAATTCCAATAAAGGACATACATGGTATATTTAAAAATACATAATTTAATGTAACCTATTGACCCCCCAAAAAAGGCTTGGAAGGAAGAACAAAGGGACAAAGAACTAAAGGACACATCAAAAGACCAATATCATAGACTTAACTATAGATATCTCAATAATTAAATTAGATATGCATAGGTTAAAGAATACAACTAAAAGGCAGAGACTATTATGCAGGATTTAAAAAATGATCTACATATTGATTACAGGGCGTATTTTAAAGACAGGCACCAAGACATAGGCATTTCCGTAAGTTAAAGGACAGAAATATATACATTCCCTGCAAACACTAAGCATAAGAATATTGATATGACTGTGTTAATATCAGACAAAAGTGTCAAACAGTAACAAATTTATACTAATATTAAATAGATCTGAATCTAACATCAAATTTTCTAAGATTCTTTAACCAAAATTGTCAAACTAAAGTGAAACATTTCTATGGAATGGCAAAAGAATAGCCAAAGCAATCTTGAGAAAGAACAAAGCTGGAGGTATCCTAGATATCAAGATATACTATAAAGCTATTGTAATCAAAATAGTATGGTACTGGCACAAAAATAGACATATAGATCAATGGAATATATTAGAAGCCCAGAAATAAACCTGTGGTTTAATTGACCACTGATCATGGTCAATTAATCAGTGACAAAAGATGCATGAATATACAATGGAGAATATACAATGGAGTCTCTTCAACAAATCAGGCTGGAAAAACTGGGCAGCTACAGGCAAAAGAATGAAACTGGACCACTTTCTTACATCACACACAGAGATAAACTCAAAATGGATTGAAAAACTACATGTGAGATGTGAATCCATAAAATTCCTCAAAGAAAGCATGGACTGTAATTTCTTTGGCATCAGCTTAGTAACATTTCTTGTGGATATGTCTCCTCCAGCAAGGGAAACAAAAGTAAAATAATACTATTGCGACTACACCAAAATAAAAAGCTTTCATATAGTAAAGGAAACAAAAAGGCAATATCCCTGAGTGGAAAAAATATTTGCAAATTATATATCCATAAGGACTTGGTATGCAAAATATATAAAGAATCTATAGAACTCAACACCACTACCTTCCCAAATCCAATAAAAAAATAGGCAGAGGAGACGAATAGACATTTTTCCAAAGAGGACATACAGATGGCCAACAGACACATGAAAAGATGCTCAACATCACTAATCATCAGGGAAATGCAAATCAAAACTATAATAAAATATTACCTTATACCTGTCAGAATAGCTAAAATCAAAAACACAAGAAATAAATATTGGTGAGAATATGTAGAAAAAGGAACCCTCATGCATTGTTGATGGGAGTATAAATTGGTGCAGCCACTCTGGAGTTTCTCAAAAAATGTAAAATAGAATTACCATATGATCTAGTAACTCTACTACTGGGTATTTTTTATCCAAAGAAAATGAAAACACTAATTTGAAAACATATATGCTCCCTTATGTTTATTCCAGCATTATTTACATTAGGCAAGATGTGGAAGCAACCCAAGTGTCCATTGATACATGAGTAGATAACATTAAAAAAAATAGAGATCTTTGGACCTAGAGGATATAATGCTAACTGAATGAAATAAGCCAGTCAGAGAAAGACAGATACCATATAATTTCACTCATATGTGGAATTTAAGAAATGAAACAAGTGAACAGAGGAAAAAGAGATAATTTGGAGCTTTTACTCTTGCTTTTACTTCAAAACTTGCTGTAAAGTTATATAATTAAGACAGCGTGACGTTGGTGATAGCAGAAAAGTGGACCAAAATACACAACTGAGGGACGCCTGGGTGGCTCAGCGGTTGAGCGTCTGCCTTCCGCAAGGGTGTGATCCTGGGATCTGGGATCGAGTCCCACATCAGGCTCCTTGCAGGGGAGCTTGCTTCTTCCTCTGCCTCTCTCTCTCTGTCTCTCTCTGTCTCTCTGTCTCTCTCTCTCTCTCTGTCTCTCATGAATCAATAAATAAAATCTTTAAAAACAAAACAAAATATACTTCTGAGAGGCCAGAAATATTCTCACAAGTAGAGCATATGACTGTTAACCAGAGTACCAAAGCAATTGAATGAAAGAACAGAAAATCTTTTCAGCAAATGCTGCTGGACCAATTGAATGAGGGAAGGGGAGAAAGACTCTCCACCCTTACCTCACATCATGCACAAAAACAGACTTGGGTTGAATGATAGATTAAAATGCTAAAGCTAAAACTGATACTTTGATAAGAAAATCTTCACAATCTTCACAATCTTATGTTAGGTAAAGATTTCTTAGAGACACACAAAAAGCACTAACTAAAAGGGAAAAATAAAATAAATAAATTAGACTTCATAAAAATTAAAAGTTGTGTTCAACCCAAGCAATAAAATAAATCACAGTAGTATTGGATTATAGGGCAGAGAATTAAATATATATTCATGAGTTGCACTGATAGAAATAAGGAATGGAAGAGAAGTGATAACTCTCCTTAGAGAAGAATTACAACTCATAAATGAAGATGAATGACAAAAATAGAACACACCATTAGAATATCACAGTCGTGATTACTACAATCAAGTTCCACTAATACCAAAATAAGTGTGGAAAATTTTAAGCAGATACAAGATATCTGGGTACTTGGGACTCCTGGGTGGCTCAGTGGTTTAGCTCAGGGAGTGATCCCTGGGTCCTAGGATAGAGTCCTGCTTTGCGCTCCCCACAGGGAGCCTACTTCTCCCTCTACCTATGTCTCCCTCTCTGTGTGTCTCTCATAAATAAGTGAAAACCTAAGAAAAAAAAAAAGGTATGTGGACACACTCAAAGTAACTCCTCCCAAAATACTTATAAATTTCAGAGCAAAAAGTAGTAATGTAACAGTGGAGAATTCTGGTAAACTCTACTTTAATATAAATGATTAATGTTAATATCATTAGTAATACATATCAACATCATGTACCCCTTGAAAAAGTCACCTCACCCTATGGTATCCTTCTTGATAACATGTAATCTCAATTTTATTATGAAAGTGAGAAATTCTACAAAATACTTGGTTGGTGTACTTTGGAAGTGTCAAGGTCATGAAAAACAAATATAAACTATCACTGATTATAGGAGAATTAGAAGACCTGACAATTGAGTGCAATATGGGACCTTTGATTAGCTCCTGGAACAGAAAGAGGACACAGATGAAAAAAACTGGTGAAATCTGAATACATTCTGTACTTTAGTTATATGCTATTGTACCAAAGTTTATTTCTTAGTTTTGGTTAATGTTCAGTGGTTACATAAATGTTAATGTAGGAGGAATTGGGTAAAGGATATATGGGAACTGCTGTACTATTTTTTTTTCCAACTCTTCCGGAAGTCTGAATTGACCTCAAAAGAAAATTTTGAACAAAACAACAGTGACCAAAACCAAAAACTCATTTCTAAGTCACTTTGTAAGAGTTAACTCTGTAAGAGTAACATCATTTTCCTGGTCTATCTGTGCAAATGACTTCATTAATGTACATATCTATAGGACATTTTGAGTATATGCCGTATCCATAGCCTCTTTTGAGGAAGGTAGCCAGAGAGTTCTTGGAGTATGGTGTAGATCATTTGACATACACTTTAGTAAACTTCCTTAAAAAATGCAAATTTTGACTAATTTTTCTCTAATTAGGCAAAGTATTTTTCTTCTCTGTCAGCACTGAATGTTACTTCTCCATAGAAAATTTAAAGACATTTACACCAGAAGTTCAATGTCTTGGTTTACACTAGTGTACATTTGAATATCTATTTTAAAAAATGTTTGGTTCTATGAATGATAATGAAGTCTTTTGCTGAAAGAGACTGTAAATGTTAAATTTCATGTACCAGTGAAGCAAAAGGATGAAGAATTCTGAAAGGAGCAGAAATTGTTAGTTTAGACACCGAAATCAAATTACATGGACAGTTGTCTACTCTACCTAGCTGTCTGGGTTGAGCTTAGTCTTTGTAATATTTAAGAATTAAAAAAAATATTTTATGCTTTTAAGAACAAAAATACTTTAATATCAAAAACTCAGTTCAGCATATTGTCTTTGCATCCACACTGTAATGATCTATGAGCACTCTTGAGACAACACTGTTGATAGCGCTGATAGAGTACATCAGAAAGTTCACAATGCTAAATCACAACAGTAAAGAATAAGGACACAAGTCAAGTGAAACTAATAAAACAAAGTGAATAAAAGCAAATGTAGCCCGTAGGTAAGTTTCCCTCTGGACTGCAAACAGAAGCGAATTAGAAGACATTTCTAGCAATGCCCATGAGTAAACTGTATTTGATTCACAAGGTCACATTTTCAGAAATGTTATTTTAAGATGCATGATGTTTATTCATTTTTATGTTTCCTCTGTTATTTCAGCAGCATCAACTAATGGTCAAATATATCCATTATCTTTTTCTTGTAACTTCTTTTTAGCCCGGGAAATAAAAATACTGCACTGAAGTCAGAGATACATCTTCACCACATGTTACAAAGCTGTGAACTACTTGTTTAGTTAGTGATTTTTACTGTTGACAAATATGGTGTTTGGTCCAGTGTTGGTAGCAATGCTTCCCTTGTCATTGTCATTAATGGCAGTGTTGAAGTTCCTACCATGTACCTAAAGAACATGCAATAGTATTGATACTTTGTGTTTTCTCTTTAATTCAATTCCCCTTGAAGAGATATCTACCCTGGCATTATAGAATGAGCATGCTATATTAACTTCCTAAAATCATTGGGGAACAATTTAAAGTACTGCAAACTTCTTTCAGCAAGTTTACTGAACTCCTATTTCTGGTGACCAGGGTTGGAATATTTCACATGTTTGTTTCATGGCACTCAAGGCTGTTTTTTTTTTTTTTTTTTTTTTTTTTAAGACTGGGAGGTGGGAGGGCAGATATACTTAAAAGAGCATAGAAGGCTGAGGTTCTTTTCCCAGATTATTTTTTCTTCTTTCTTCTTTTCCTTTTCTTTCTTTTTAATTTTTTTTTTTAATTTATGATAGTCACACACAGAGAGAGAAAGAGAGGCAGAGACATAGGCAGAGGGAGAAGCAGGCTCCATGCACCGGAAGCCCGACGTGGGATTCGATCCCGGGTTTCCAGGATCGCGCCCTGGGCCAAAGGCAGGCGCTAAACCACTGCGCCACCCAGGGATCCCCTCTTTCTTTCTTTTTCTTTCTTTCTTTCTTTCTTTCTTTCTTTCTTTCTTTCTTTCTTTCTTTCTTTCTTTTTCTTTCTTTCTTCTTTCTTTCTTTCTTTCTTTCTTTCTTTCTTCTTTCTTTCTTTCTTTCTTTCTTTCTTCTTTTTTCTTTTCTTTCTTCTTTCTTTCTTTAATATTTTATTTATTTATTCATGAAGGACACAGAGAGAGAGTCAGAGACATAGGCAGAGGGAGAAGCAGGATCCCCACGGGGATGCAGGACTGGATCCCAGGACTCCAGGATCATGACCTGAGCCAAAGGAAGATGCTCAGCTGCTGAGCCACCCAGGCATCCCTGTTTACTAACTTTTAAAATTGAGCAATTTATTCACCCTTTTCTTAGCTTTACTTTTAGCTTTTTAAAAAGAAATTAACTATTTTTAATTTAACTATTTTTATTTAACTATTTTTTAAAAGAAAGTTATAAAGGCTTATCTAAGTATTTCATATGGATATGCGGTAGATTAGCAAGAAAAATGCAAATGCAGGGTATTCTTACTTATATTAGTTGGAATTATTATCACTCATAATAAACAAATTTTCTTTGATACTTGATTTCTCCTCTTTCTGCTTAATTTACCTCACTAAACATTCTTTTCTTTTTTCTTTTTTATCTTCAGGTATCTGGTATCCTTAGGTATATATATATAAATATATATATATAAATATATATATATATATATTTTTAATAAGGTCTCAATCTAAGTTACACTTTTCTGTGCCTGTTATTTGCTCTCCCATACAATTATTATTATTATTTACCTTTCAAATTTTATGGTAATACAGATATATTTCATGTAGGATAAGTCACTTTCCAGAGATGGGACACAATATATTTTTCCTAGGTCTCTGAATCATGTTTTATTTATAATATTAACAGTTGTCAAATATATTGAGAGAAGAGCTGCAGGTTCCTAAATGTATTGAGGTTATTTCAAATTAATTTGTCTTTGATACGTTTTTAAGACACTTTGTGAAAATCATTGAGTTGACACAAAACAATGGCTGAGAAAACAGCTTATGAAGTTGGGAGATGAGATTTATCGTGCAAATTTCACTCACAGAAGTCTGTGAGCATAATGAGATTATAAATTCCTCATTTTACAGATGGAACAGTTGGGTCTGAAGAAGTTAAGTAAGTTGTTCAAGATGCAGACTGCTCTGTGGAGGAGCTAAGACCTGACATAGATGTTGTCCATGCTGTTTCTCCACATGGAGGCTAAAGGAGGTGATGGGGCAGACCCTGTTCCAATGGGAGAAATTCTGTTTTATTTGGTTTTGCTTTTTCTGTTTTTTATTTTGAGGGTTCCTAATGAGATTGTGTTTGAGAAAAGTAAGAGTTCAAATGCAGACATTTATCAAACCAATTGACTAGACTGAATGTATTGTCATTGTTCCCAGTCATATCCCTGCCTACCTTTATGTATGTCTTTAGTGATGATTCCATTAAAAAATTGAATAGGCAAATAGAATTAGGGAAGTTAATTTAAAATAGTGGCTTTCAAATATTTTGACTGCAGTCCACAAAACGAAATACCATAAAATCAAGGGGACCCATTATAAAACTACAAACACAGACCAGAAACAAAAGCAAAGATTATGAATTCTGATATTTTTATTGTTCTATTAAAGATTGATTTTATTATTTCATTTGATTAAGAGAAGTGTAAACAATGACCATTAAAAATTCTTTTCAACTTCCATCATGTTTATTTCAATAATTAAAATGTTATGACAAAAAGAAGTCAGTATTCTAGATTTAAAACTGATAGATGATACCATCTAATGGGAAACACTTTAAAGGAAACACTTTGTGCAGACTTAATCATTTTATTCCAAAAATATTACATACCCAGGAGGCTTAGCGAAAAAATAAAATAAATAGCATCATAATACTGTGGAGACTGTGCTGAGTCTTCCTGGTGGTTGTTGAATAGCACATGAAGAGGTGTTAGTGACCATTTCCCATGCTCCCTACATCTTTCTTGCCTCTTTCATTTAGTTTTCTAACATTTCTCCTGGACCTGTTCTTCTATTTCCTCCTTTTTCTTTTTTACTTTCTTTCCACTGTGTCTTACACTTAAGAGTAATTGTAACTTTATCTGCTTTTAAAAGGGAAATTGGTCTAAAATGCTGAAAACAGTTGAGGGATCAACTACCAAGTCTAAGAAAGAAGGCTGTAAATTGTCTAAGTTTCATTAGGAAAAGATGTGCCTTTTTTACACCTTTATTGTAGCACTAACCACTAATCACTTCTTGCCTTACATTTTAAGTAATTACCTCTTTCTGTCCCCTCCCGGCATATTTACCAAATATATAAATTAATGATGAGCAGAGATTCAACTTAGAAATATTTATACTTGTTTCCAGATTTTTTCAGATTTGTAGAGGCACAATATACATATATTACAGAGTTTAGTCAGATCAACAAAACTGAAGGTGACAAATTCTTGGCAAGCTAGCTGCCATTCTTCTATGCTGGACTCCAGGTTCATACCCCTAGGCCCAGATCTCCTTTCAGCTGGTCTGGGTCTGGACCTTAGCATCCCCCACAATGTGGCATTTTAGGAAACGTGATTAGTTCATTACACTTGGCATTCTAAATATAACATGCCTGCTATCCCTCTCTTAATAGAGATGAATTTAGATATGGAAAATTACTTTTCTCCACTTCTCTGGTTTACACTGAGGAAATTGCCAAAGACACAGATAAGTGAATTGTAGCCAAAGGAAGAGAACTGCTGGAGGTGGCATCTGTTGGCTCTCTCTTTTTCTATCCTGTTATGAACTTGGTTCTGCTTTCTTCTTTTTGTCCTTATTAATTATAAAAACATAAAAAGTATTTTCCTGGAAATATTATCTTAGGGACTCTATCATACCTCATTCAAATTCATCTTTCTCTTCAAGGCCTCATCTGATAGCTCAATTGCTATTAATTTCCTATCATCTGTCCCTTTAGGTCTCAGATGGCTATCAATTTCCCAGACGTCCTGGAAATCAGTATCCAAAGGCTGTGATAGGAGAAAAATAAAAAATTGTATCTAATGCTCATGTCTGAATCACCCACCTCCAGGAAAAAGCATAAGACCCCCACAATATATTTATACCAATCAATAGATTTCATCCCCTATAATTGGAAGCAGATCCCTGAAAATCATGGCCATTTGGAGAAAAGGGAATGAACTGGGGTTCAGTTAGACGGAGATGGAGAAGAAAATTGGAAAATTGAATAGGTAGTGGACAATGTCTGCTACATGGCAGCAATATGCCCATCGAATTTTTGATCATGTAGAGTCAATTATTGCCACATATTGCGAGAACAGCAACTTTTCATTCTTATATCTTGCTTTCCCTAATGGAAAACAAAAGAAACTTGATAATCTTTTAGGACCAGTTTTTCCATAAACAGAATCTAATTTTCAGTGAGCATATTTGTGGCTTAATAACCTATCGATAGGGGCCTGCACATGAATTTTATTATGTTTGTGTTTGATGGTGTTGATGTGGGAACCATTTTCTATAATACAGGAAATTATATGGGGACTTTCAACTGAGACTCAGGCTCTGGTCTAAATAGCCTTTACTTTTTTTCGATGAGAAATAGTTTTGTAGATGAAATAGAATTGGTCATTATAGGAACTCTAGATATGGACCTGATCATATTACATCAAATAATAGAAAAATCCATTACATATGTACAGTAATACCTTCAGTAATACAACTAAGTGATGTATCTAATATTTGTAAAGACTAAAGATAGCATATTTAAATGTAAACCAAGAGTAATAAAGCTACACATCTATACTTAAATTCTGCACAACACAATCTATATTAGATTTTCTTTAGCCTTTTCTACTGTGCTGTCATTGCAGTTCTGTGTCTTGTCATATTTTAATCTACTATGTACAATCAGGAAATTGCTTTGGAGTGCAGTAATATGCCTATAGTACCACATTATAATGATTTGCAAATAATGTCACCATCACTATCACATTTTCCACTTGGACAAGTATCTTACCTAGGAAATTTCTTTTAAGGCCAGTAATCAATTTCATTAGAAATAGTTTTTTTTTAATGGTACATTTCAAAGTTATTGCCAGTTTTGTTCTGTCTTCTTTCTAAATTTGCAAGAATTTGGGTGATCAGCTGTCTTTAATTTCTTTGCATCTTCTAAAATGTATGTCTCTCTAAACATCAAAATCTGCCCCATCAAGGGGTACTATGTGGGCAGCCCTACTCTAACAGTGTTCTGTCTAACATTTAAACATAACCTTAGAAGGTCAAGTGAATTACTTATTGCAGCTTCATTCCTTAAAAACTTCTAATGACAAAAACAAAAACAAAAACAAAAACAAACAAACAAAACTTATGACCTTGATGTTGAGACTGGACCTGGGGTCTGCTGGGTAGATTGACTTAAGAATAAGACATTTAGAATTTCAGAACTAAAGGAGGGGAGAATCTACATCATTTGAGATTGGATGATTAAGTTAATTTACATCTGTGATGAGTTTATTGTGGGAAGGAGATGCTGAGGAGAAGTAGCCTGCTCATTCTTCTGTTGATGTTTTGTTCACATGGAACCATCCGCATCTGCATTTTCCAAAGAACGTGAAGGTATCTCCAGCTAGTGGAGTAGTAGTCTCTTTCCTACTGCCTTTGATTTTTCATTCTGCTGCTTTTGAAATGACTCTAAAAAAAGTGAAAGATTAGAGAAATGTAGGCTGCCAAGTACCTGAAAGAAACCAGCTTTTGGAGCTGTGCTTATAAATATAAGCTTATAAACAAGAGCTCAGGCTTTCAACAGAAAAGGGCCAAGGAATTCCTCTGTCTTCTATACTCAGAGGATGTTGCTTCCTTGCCAGAGGAAAAAATGAATAGAAAGGTCTCAAATTGAACAGAGAGGGTGTTGAGAAGGAGGAAGATAAACTTTCAGGCATCTTCAAAGGGCAGAATATTTTCCCTAGCATGATTGCTTTAGACTGTATGAATCTGCTGTCCTGATGGGCCATCCTGCATTCCATCGCAAGAGTAAGGCTACAGGAGAAAAGGGGGAGGTCACATGTCTGGGCATTTTCTATAATAGTTCCTAGGTTCCAGTCAAGCCAATTTTCAAGATAAGAAGAAATTTCTCAATGGACCTAAGCCTTCCAGCTGTTGTCTTGCTTTCCCTTTTGTGCTTGACACAGCTGTACTTCCACTTTTATTTTTCATTGTCCTTTTCAGGTTAACTCTACATGTAGAGTATATGGCTTTCTAAAGGAATCAAACCCTTCACATTGTGCGGCCCAAGGTTTCAATATTGCTTGGAGAAACATGAATGGACATCTTGTCACGATGAAAGAATCTCTATGAACAGTTACAACTCTATTTTCTGAAGCTTCTCCTTTGGGAAGATTATTTTACATCTCCCTATAGTACTCTTATATTATAAATTTTAACATTAGAGCATTTTCCTTAAATAAGTCTGAATTATTTTGCTCTACCATCTTTAGCATTTTATTTTGGTTATCAAAGATGATTAAGGTCCTTTTGAATATATTTTTCATATGCTAAGCTCCTCCTAGCAAGATAGGACTTGTTGGAATACTATTCTTGAACCATTAGGAAAGCCTTTTCTCATTCTGATATTCATCACTACTTTTATAATTACAACAATAGCAAAGCATAATCTTGCCCAAAAGGGAGAAGAGTATTATTTTACATTCATAACTTTGAAAATACCTGCCATGTAAAATGCTGAAGGCATTCTTTAACTATTATTGTTTCTTTTTGATAAGAAAGAAAGACCACATGATTGATTCCTATGTCTATGCCATATGAACATTTTAATTACATGAGAAATGGTTATAGTTTAAATTAGTAGGTACCTGGCATAATTCAGATTTTGAATCACCTTCTGGCAATCCCACTGCCATCACAATGTACATTTCTATTACTCTTCTCATGACTAATATTTCCAAATAAGAAGCAGTAAGAAGCAACAACAACAAATGCTAAAAGGCAATTTAAATTTACTTCCATTATGACTATTTTTAAACTTAGGAGGCCAATCTACAGAATGGTTAGGGACACAACTAAAAAGTCTGTTATCTCTCTGAGTGAGGGCTTCTGAAGAGAGGGATTCACAATTTATGAATAAGGAGAATAAAGGGAATCAGGTCATAATAGGCTAATAACTGGGAAGAGATCTTTAGGAACAATTGCTGCACTAAAGCAGTGTGTGGAAGTTAGATACTAAGGGAGGAAATGAAGATCCATAGACTTAACTTTTGCAAATTCCCCTTAATTATCTCCTCAAGTAATTGGCAATGCTCAATATAATACGTAAGTGTGAAAATGTTTTGGAAAACTCCCAAGAATGATTTGATGAGACGTGGTCTATATATTAAGTATTTTACTTCTAACCAGTACTCTTAAATACCTGATTTGGCATGTTGAGTAGAAAATGAAATGTTTTTTAAGAGGCAGGTTGAATATCACCTTACTAAATTCTCCATTGTCTTCAGGCTTCTGAATCTCTTAAGCTCAGAGCTTCAATTTCTAACATCATTTGTGCCCATTATGATTTGCTTCAAATGTCTCTTGCATTCTTAACTTGGATTTTCAGAAAACGTTAGAGGTAGTATTTGCTTAATGTCAGTTACAGCCTCATGGCATGGCTTAAAAATATGTAATAGTGTCAGAGTGGAATAGAAGAAAAAGCTACTGTTTGTTCATTTTTGAACCAGTATCTTAGGAGATAGTGAGAGCTGAAGGAGGTAGTAGTGGCTGGAGGGATAGGTTCATGCTGCTGAATGTTTAATTTGAGTCTAGGAAGAGCAGGTGCACATTGGCAAGTCCTAACTTATCTGCTTTCACCTCATTGATTTTTCAGTGAATAGACCATGAACTATTCCCACCTCATTCATAATATCTATGTCACAGTCACCTCACCTGTCATAAGGACATAAAAATGAATGGAGTAAGTGTTCTTTTTTTGTTTTTGATGAGTAGGGCTTGTCACTGGCTGTCTGACTGTCAAACTGTGAATTGAAACTCTGGAAAGTGTTGGGCTCTTTGAGTTCTTTGACTAGCTTATGTGTTAATTCAGCTGCTGGAGATTGCCTTGGTACCAAGTGAGTATCTTAAGATTCTGTTAATTTTAAATCTTAAAAAAAATATAACCAAATTAGATCACTATATTTATAAAACTTTCTACCTGTATCCACAGACCTGACATTTCTTTTGAAGTGATCTCTATGACTCATTTTTAGTATAGGCTTTTTATGGAATGGCTTTTAACCTAGAGGATGGCATTCTTGATTCATAATATTTTATTATAGTAATTATTACATGGAAATGGGGGTGGCCAGTTATATAGGTACAAGCCCTGGTTATATTCTCCAAATGATCTTGAGAGGCTATCAGCTCTCTCCCTATTTTAGCTTGTTATCAAGTGAAAGTATTCTTCTAAATTAGTAACAGAGTATGGTAATCCAGATATTTTCTGGAGCTCAACCTTAGATGTTTTGCTACCAGTTATTTATCAGGAGATTGATTATGAGAAAATTGTCTTGAAGAATGTCTAGAGAATGATCAAAGGATTGAGTGTGAAAGGTTGTCTAGAGAATACAATAGATATGTACAGCTTTAGAACAGTGTACCTTTCCAGACTAGGTTTCCTGAATTACAGTGCACCTCAAGAGTTAACACAATGTTCACAACTTTAAGGAGAAAACAGTCTCTGTGCTAGTTCCTTTGAATTTCAATCTTGGTTTAATTTAATTTGGTTCCATTGTGTTTTTGGAGCACAATATTTTGGCTTTCATTGAGTTGTAGTTTGGTGATAGTCATTGTTCTTCATTGATAGACCTTTCTGGAAGAGACCTCTAAAAGTCATTGCTAAATGTATCTCAGGAATGTTGGGAATCTGATTTATTACAGTTACATTTTCCCCTTAGGGGGACCCATGAAAAGAAGTTCCCCTCAGGTCTCACTATCAAATACAGTTGGATTTTTTTTTCCCTTTGAGGATTTATTTTTTTTTTTTAAGATTTATTTATTTATTTATTTATTTATTTATTTATTTATTTATTTATGATAGACCGAGAGAGAGAGAGAGAGAGAGGCAGAGACACAGGAGGAAGGAGAAGCAGGCTCCATGCCAGGAGCCCGACGTGGGACTCAATCCCGGGACCCCTGGATCGCGCCCTGGGCCAAAGGCAGGTGCCAAACCGCTGAGCCACCCAGGGATCCCCCCTTTGCGGATTTATTATTATTACTCATTGTTAATTATTATTTTAAAATTCTTATAAGATCTGTAAAATGAGCATTTGAAGATGTTTTTACTTTCACTAGGTACCAACAAGCTCAAAGTCAAATTTGCTGCTGCTTATCTCTAAGAAATCTTCTAGACATTTTGGTATGTCTTTGGTATACTTACAATTTCATCTTCTTTTTCCTAACTTTATTTTTCCAACTCCCAGTCTTCTTCAGAATTTTAAACCTGGTTTTATTGCATATATATGTAGTGATTTATATCTTGCTGGAATGAGATGGAATTATAAACACAGTACAGTTTTATGCCTTTTCTTATCAACTTTACTCAATTTTAAGCTTTATTTCTACAACATTCATATCTTAGTCACATGTAATTTCTTCCCCAGATAAACACATTTCCTTGTACATAATACACATTATATTCACTTGTTTAGCTGTTATTTCTTAGTCACCATGACAGACACTGTGTGGAGTGTGTCTAAGGAACGTGAAGAATGGAGTTGTCATTTACTGACATGAGGAAGACTTATAGAAACAGCAGTTTGGGGTGGGGTGGGAGACCAATTTTGGACAAGTTTTTGAGATGAACCCATATGTAATTATATTTTCCTAAGAATTCTTCTGGCTCTGCTTATAAGCAAGTGATGAGTCACATCTAAGAAAGTGGCACAGATTTAGACCATCACCTAATGATCTTTTTACCTCCTTTTTGGTAGACAATGAGACAGCATCTAACTTGTCAGGGCACATCAAATATATCATGTCCTCTGAATCCAGGTCTCAGATCTTTGATTCCTAAAGAAGAGAAATAACTTGCAGTGGTAATGGAGTGGGTCCTCCCTTGGCCTAAATCCCTTAATTGTTGGGAAACAGGAAATCAGTAGGGAAACCTGTGGATTTCAGCTAAAACCACCATGACATCATTGGCAGAAATAAACACAGAACTCCAGGACTCAACATGCTCTGCTTTTCCCTACTCATAAAGCACTCACAGACCCTCCCCAATCACTTTTTTTCTAGCCTCAGGGCAGGACTAGGGTGAAGCCAGTGAAGCACTGACCTGGTGATGGCAGAATGGGTTAAAAATTAGAGATGTAAGAAAAAAAAAATCTCAGTAATCAAGGTAAATACTATTTGAATGCAGTATTTTCTTAAAAAAAATCAAAATTAATGTGAAATAATAGTGCTGTGCCTAGCCATATAGTATTCTGGGGCCAAAGGAAAAATCAGTAACACTGATTTTACTTTTATTTAAAATTCTCATCATTTGCCTATCATAAATTTTTTTCACTTGGTGCACCCTTAAATTTTGCACCTGGAAACAGTGCCTCATTCTTCTGTGACCCTAGCCCCAGCTCTATCTAGACTAATATATTTGTCTTTTACCACTGTCTATGTCAGTTACCACAAGAGTACTAGGTTTCATCCTCTGGGCTATCAAACTCATGTGTTTCTCCTTCGTCTCCATCCAACTTCTCCTTAACCTTCACTTTGCCTTCCGGAATTCATAGATATCTAAGAGCTTGGAAGAGTTAGATTAAGAGTTTATGTCACTCATGTTTTCAAACTCTTCTCTGAATACTTTTCTTTTGCTCTGCTTCTTTTGTTTCTTTACTTGTCCTCTCAAGTGGTAGTTATTTTGTTTCCCACATTCATTATAACATTGGCCTTGGGATGGCATAGAGATCTTTGCTCACTCTAATGGTTTCCAGACCCTTTCCCTTCCTTTTCTCTTATAATCCCTACATGTTAAATATCTTGTGATCAAAGCATGCCACAAACTACCCACCCTACGTTTTTGTAGTCATCCACCAATTCCAATATCCATTTTCCCTCTTCCTGGAAGATTTTAGCTCTTTGCCAGCTGTCAGGTTCTGCAACATTGCTCTTGTATGGATCATAGCAATTTCAATATCCATTTAGTTAATTTCTTTTATTATTTGGCCTCAAACTTCTTTGCCCACCTCTCTTCCAGTGATCTTGTTCTTCACCCTTCTACAACCATTCATTCCTGTCGTAATACCCTAGGTGACATCATTACAAAAAATTGCATTTTTGTAACCTTAATTTCAGGCATCACACTTTCCAAGTGCCTCTTCATATTTTTGTCTCACTTTTTCTAGCCCCCCTAATTCAACAATTCTTTGAGTTCTTTGGTGTAATCTATGGGTTCTTGCACTTTTTCACTCTCCTTTACACCCTCTATGTCTACAACTGCTTCTTTATCCAAATTAGATTATATCATTGGACATTAAAAGTCTCCATTACATATGTCTTCAACTTGCTTACCCATCTTAATTATACTTGTTTGGCAAATTCTAAACCTGGTTAAATATTTCTTTCCACTTATGTTGTTCCTGTACCTGCAGTTGGAGCAACATGCGAAACTAAGCTGTCTGGTCTCACTTTAAATTCATGATGTGTGATCTTCAGTGCTACTGAGCCATCCTCCCTACTACCCTCATTCATTCACTTGCACTGTGCTGGGGCTCTTTTTCCTACCTTTACCTCTTTTCCAAACTTCCAGTGCTCCATCTTCATCCTCAACTGATTTCTTTGCTTTAATACACTTTAATAATGCAAATCAAAAGAATGTCTATACATTCTCACTACAATTACCTATCTACTTACATTATCATTGAGCCTTTCCCTTACATGCCACATATAATCCATTAACAAATACTACCTTAAATATATTCCAAATCTGAAGACTCTTCACCATCCAAGACAATCTTCACCATTGCTTTTATTTTGGTCCAAGCCAACATTCTCTCTTCCCTGGATAGTTTCCATAAGTAATATTCCTGTTTCCTTCCTTTCCCTCCTACAGTCTAACTTAATATAGCAGCCAAAAATGATGCTTTTAAAATGTAGTATCAGATGATATTCTGCTTCTAGCTTCTATCTCCCTCATGAGAGATACTTAAAGGTATCTTAGAGCCAAGATACTTAAAATGACATATAAGACATAAAATGACATGATTCGCCCTCCCACACCTTTTCTGGCCTCATCTATATTATTTCTCTTGCTCATTCATCCAGACACTATGCTTCCTTTCTCATCCTTTGGACTTGCTGGTCATGCTCCCATCATCTTAAGTCCTTTGCCCTTGTTTTACCCTCTGATTTGAAGGTTCTCCTTCAAGATATTGCATGGCTTATTTTCTCATCTCCTTCAAGGATGCCTTCTTAAGTGACACTCTTCTTAAGTACCTTTCTAAAAATCATATTGGCCCAGATTTACCTATTCCCTTTGCTTGCTTTATTTTTCTTAAAACCTATCATTATAATCTGACTATAGTATTTTAAATCATTTGTTTGTTTATTACTCTCTTCTCTCCCTTTTCTCCCTAAACACAAATACTAGACAAGATCTATGAAGGCAGGGATTTGTGTCTATTTTTTCCTTGTCACAATCCAATGCTATTAATGCTTGCCAATATGTTCAATTAGTATTTTTCAATATTTTGCATATATATACATATACATATAATGTGCATATACATATATATGTACAAATATATTTGCATATATTATACATATGTATATATATATATATATATATATATGTATAATCTCCACATGTTGTTTTTTAAGGACCAACACATTAGTTTCCCTTACTTATTGGTGAACTTACCAGTTCATGGCTCCAAAACATGAGGTGAAAAGAGAGATACATATTTTTACTTTCACCAATCTGGTGAGAAAAAACCCTGAGTAGTATATTATACAATTTAGAAATAATTAGCTCATTTTTACATGTCACACATCCCTAGCTAATAGTGCCTTTATTATTTGCTAGTAAAAACTAGTACTTTACAATTGAGAACATTTATGTATATGCAATCACCTTCATTGGGTTTTCTAGATGACTGTAGACCAGGAGTGATACACTCAAATGCCTTGAAAGTTCAGGGAAAAAGCATACATTTGTCAAGAGAGGCAATTGGAAACATAGGAAATGTGTTTACCATCTGAAGTGGACAGCTGGTGCTCAGACTCAGTTAATAACTGCTGCATATTTATTTGGGTTCAAAATAACAAGATCTTCAGATTTTCAAAAAAATTTGGAAATACATATTGCTATCTGAAATCTCTCCATGTTTAAAATCTGGCAACAAACTAGAATTTTGAAAAAACACTGTTGTACACTAAAGATCTTTATAATTTGGATTTGGTTCCTGGACTTCTTGTTTGCATTCTTTGCTTAATTTAGGTCTTGTGTGCCCAGTTGTGTAGGCCTAACCACTGGTAGTTGTTAAGAACTGTTGATAAAATGTAAGCAGAAAGCTCTCTGCCTTCTTACCTATGGCTTTTATTATTTTCAGATTGTGAGCCAAAAAGCTCAGAATTTTTGACAGGATCTTCATTCTAGAGTTTTAAGATACCTCCAAGAATTGTAAAGTATATCTTGTCTGGATAAAATTAGAGTTCCCAGTTTTAGAGCTTTATAATTTATTGTACTTTATAAACTTCCCATTATCATGTTCATTCTTCTTATCAACATTGTTATAGATCACTCATTCATTTGTTCTTTCAAAAAATATTTCGTGAGTGTCTCATATGTGCCATGTAATGTACTGAATTCTGTATAGGTGCTCAATAACAAATACTGTTTGATGAGACAGAGAATCAATATCTATCATCTTCTTCCTTCATATCACTACCAGTTTAATTTGGAATGGTAATATATTTAGCCAGTGTTGGCACTTTCCCTCATGCTTGTATATTGTTGTGGCCATGTGACTAAATCCCACCTAATGACGTTGTTATTGGTTGAATTGTTTTCCCCAAAAAAGATATGATGAATTCCTAAACTCTAGCATGTCAGAATGTGACCTTAATTGTAAATAGATTCATGCAGATATAATAAGTTAAGATGACTCATACTGGAGTAGATGGGGATTTCAATCCAATGATTGGTGCCCTTATATGAAAAGACAGACAAAGGGAAGAAAACAACATGAGGGGACACAAAGAAAGGGAGAACTCTGTGAACAACAGAGGCAGAGACTAGTGACACAGCTATAAGCCAAAGAACATAAAGAATTGATTTCCACACCAGAAGCTCGAAACAGGCCAGAAAGAATTCTACTCAGGATTTTAAAGGGAGCATGGTCCTATTGACATCTTGATTTCAGACTTCTAACCCCCAGAACTGTGAGAAAATAAATATCTGTTGTTTTAGGATACCCAGTTTGTGGGGACTTTATTATAAAGTATACTTTGTTATATAGTAGCCCTAGGACACTAATACAGAGGCATATGCAAAAGTTGTCATATGGGATTTCTAGGAATTCTCCTTTTTAAAAGTTGTACATTTAGCTGGAAATATGGATGTGATAACTTGAGCTCTAGCTGGCATGTTGAACCATGCAGGTTTTTGAGGATGGGATGTATACTGAGGATGGTGGAGAAGAACTATTGAAGAAATGTGGGACATCAGTGGCATTGTAAAGCTACTATACCAACCCTGGAGGCCCTATATTTCACCTTCTTTATATGAGATTTAAATACATTTCTGTCATGTTGAAGCATGCCATTTGGACTTGTCATATGTAGGCAAGCCTAATCCTAACTAATATTCTGGCCTTCAAACATTTGACTATAGCATAGAGGAAGCAAGTCTAGATTGAGATGTCTTGTCTCTGGTCTCATTAACTGGGATTTGTGACTTATCTAATGTATCTAAACCTTCATTTTCTCATCTATAAAATTTGAATGAAAACATCTGACCCCCAGGCTCTTATGAGGATTAAATAAGATAAAACATTTACCAGTACCTAGTGAGAAATAACTAAAATAGTTCATCTAGAAATTACTGAAGTATAATGAGTAATGAAGAATACATTAAGATAATATAATTAGAAGTGCCTTGGCATCCTGCCTTTTTTTTTTAATAGCAGATAGTCAATAAATGTTATTTTTTCTCCATTCTTTCTTCTGCTAATTATCCTTATGTAATATCAAGTAAATAAGTTCATTTTTTGGTCATCTCTAGACCTTCATAAAGTCTACCTTATACTGTGTGGTTCTTTTTCTCCCTTTTTCTCCAAAAAATTCTAATCTTAGTTGCCCCAGGCCATCCCAGTTGGAAATCGCTAAGAAAACTATACGTGTTGATGATGACATGTTAATTCTCCTAGAATATTTGCATGATAAAAGAGCACTGCAGAAAGCATCTCTGAGAGTAGATTTTAAAATTTTGTGTCCCTTCCAATTGCATTACTTTTCAGAAAAATATCTCCCATGCATTTGGATTTGTATGACTACATTTATTAACAAAAAATTAGGACTACAAATATATGGTAATTAGCTGTGTTTATTTTACAAAATATTTGTAAATATATATATCACCATTTTTTAAATGACAGGAAATTTTCATTAAAAAAGTAGAAACGACATCGTCTCAGAATAAAAGACAACATTTTTCATGAAAGGACTACATTTTTAACTTTGAATCTAGAAATTTTACATGAATTGTTTTGTATGTATGTTTGTGCAAAAAAAGTTTCAAAGGATGGTTGGAAAAGCCTTCATCCCCCTTTTATTCTGTTTTGAGAAATTGCTAGGCTAACCACAAGGACCACCTGCCATGGCATAATCTAAGACAAGATCCAAAATCACCCCTCCCTCAATGACTCCCTTGTTTTATAAAACCCTTGAGTTTCTCTCCTTTTAGAAATTTCTCATTAATGAATGTTTTCCTCCTAATGCAAGAGCCTAAATAAAATCATCTCCTTAATTATCTGGTATATTTTGTCTTTCACAATCAAAATATCCAACCTCATCTACCTTCTGGTGTCATCAATTCATTATTCTTTGTGAACTTTGACAAGTCAAGAAGCAGCTGCTTTGTCTCCTTTCACTTTCATGAAAAAGAACAACAGTGGGCAGGGAGACTGGCTACTACTGGCTCCAGGAGGCCCATTAGGACAGTGGATGGTTAGCCTGAGGTAACTAGATATTTATTCAATATGACCAGACAGACATTTTCATATTTTTCTAACTGGGATGTCATGTGTTTCTGTGAGGTTTTTTTATTTTTGTTTTTTTTGTTGTTGTTGTTGTTTTTCCTGGAGTTGATGGCAAGGGAAGTGCTTTTCTGAGAAGAAAAAAAAAAAAAAAAAGAACGATTGCTGTTTAGCTATTAAACTAGAATTCAGTTTATTAAAGTAATAGTTTAAAACCTGATTTTCCTTAAGCTTTTAAATGTAATGTACAGATATGATTTTACTGTTTATAATTCTAGTAAACTGTAAGGATCAATACAGGGGTGTGTGTGATAATTTTCAATCAATTCAAATTGAAATGAATAAACTTATTTAAATAATTAGGCTTATTTTAAAATTAGTCTATTACATTTGTTTAAACACTTTAAAATATGTTTAAATTCTTATGTCCTCTGACTTTGCAAAGTACAAAGTAAATTTAATCAATTATGTACCTAATTCTAAGCTCTTGCCAGGGTTAAGATCCTCTTTCTCACTAAGGAAATAGTTTTATATTTCAGGTAAGTTGGAGTTTCCATCCCATAAGAACAGGGAATGCTTATGAACCTGAGGGTTTTTTGTCCGGATTCTGGGTGAAGCCGATTCAATCTTGTGCCAGTGAAAGGACTATTGTAGCTAGCTGCTTTTACAATAGCAATTCTTAATCTAAACTCTTTAAACTCAGTTGGTTTCTGTGGGTTTTCAGTTACATTTTACCAAATGTTTTTCACCTAGTTTGAGTCTGCAATATCTCAGAGAGGTTGCAGATAACCTCCTTTAAACAAATATTCCCTGATGGATTGATCACTGGATTATTTTTATATTCTATGGCTGGTCATAGCTCTTTTATGGATATTAAAAAGACTTGGATTCTGAATATCTCCCTGGCTTGGTCTTATGCGTAAGATCACAGTTTCTAAGATCCCACTTATTACATCATCAATATATGCACACTTCTTCATGGACTAGTGTTTATAACTCAGTGGGGAAAACTACCACATCCTCTACCAGTGGAAGCCTGAGAGTCCAAGATCCTAAAATGTAGGGAGAAGACAGGGAAGCATAGATGATAATCTGATTGCCAACATAATCTTCAGTTATGTGTGAGCTACAGTCTTAGCTTCTTTACCTGTGGAATAACTATCTCAAGGTATGCAATAAAAGGTCAGTGTGATCAGATGTTTTTACAAATAAAAGGCATGAAGACATTGATTACCATGTTTATATTTCTCATCATTTAGATATAAAATAGTAATAATTCTTTTAAAAATAAACATGTAAAGTGTATTTGATTTTGAAGAGATGGATTATGAACAAAAGAAAGATTGCAAAAAGATACCATACAACAAGAGGAGTCCTTCAAATTTTGTGAGTGAGTATATATCACAGAAGGAAATAGTTGTGGGTAATAAAACAACCCAACTCTGCTAAATAGACTATGTGACACAAAATATGTATTGCTTCTGAAGTAAATTAAATATGACTTAGGAGAATGAACTAAAGAGACAATTTCTGGGACTAAGGGGCTAGAACCTTTTACAAGAAATAAAATAAATCCTAACAAGTACTCCTTTTTCCCCCTTCAGGCCTCTCCTATTAAAATGATAAATGCTTACAAAACAGATATCCAGCTACATAACCAAGCAGATTGAATGGGCTGGGGGACATTTCACAACAGTAATTTTGATTCATCAAACTTTTGGAAACAAAACTACTTTCAGATAAAGAATGAAATTCTTTAGCCAGAAAAGCATATGATGAAAAACATTTTAAATCCATGCCTCTTTTTGAAGTTGTATCTTTTGGGACACTCAAGAGTGAGTTGGATTTACAGCCACAACTCAAATATTCAGAAATCCTTGGCTGTCTGAGCCTGGCTGCCCTGACCCGGCCAGCTGGGCTATAAAACACCTGGGTTGATTCTATTTATTCTGGAGGGGAGGAGCAAAGTTGTGCAAAGCCAAGTGAAAAAAAGACTTCCCTAGGCAAAACTGCAATGTATTCAAAATATCTTTGTCTTTTCATTGTCCTTGTGGCATATGTTCTTTCTTAGTCTTTCACTCCCAGTGCCCCCATGACTGGAGAGTACAGAGTGATGTTCCTTGATTATAGATCAGTTTATCAATTCACTGCCTTATTTTAGGATTTGTCAACCTCACTACCCATACAAACTTGTTACCTATGCCACTCTTTCCTTACTCTATTTTTTAGATGAAAATAGTAAATTTTTTTCAGTAAATTAATAATTTGCGAAGGTAGTCTATCAGTGCCTTAGTAAGCTTGGGCTGCTATAACAAAATACCAAACACTGGGTGGTTTAAACAATAGAACTTTATTTTTCTCCCAGTTCCAGAGGTTTGAAGTCCAAGATCAAGGTGCTGGCATTGTGTGGTTCTCGTGAGGCCTGTCTTTGTGGCTTGCAGATGTCTGCCTTCTTGCTTTATCCTCATATTGGGGGGGGGGGGGGGGAGAGAGAGAGAGAGAGAGAGAGAGAGAGAATGAGAGCACTTGTGGCTTTTGTAAGAGTACTAATCCCATCATGAGGGCTCTACCCTCATGAACTCCTCTAAACCTAATTACCTTCTGAAGGCCCTACCTCTAAATATCATCACACTTGTGATTAGGACTTCCTATGAATTTTGGTGGAACACTAATATTCAGGCCATAGCAATCAGTGTATGAGTTGTCATTTCCTTGCCTTTCTAAGGAAATCTATTAAAATATCTCTAGTTAGGTTGTCATGCAGTATAGCAGGTAAGGGCAGAAAAATGAGTAAGTGAAATATTTTAGCAATGGCCATTTCTTTAGTTCTCTTCTAAATATTTTTACCATTCAGGAGACATTCACCTCTGTCTGGAGGTGGTCCAGGATAGGTAGGGTTCAGTCACTAGAGGGATGACATCTTTTTTCTGTCTCATAAACAAAGGAAGGGTTCTGCTCTGTTTGCCCTATGCCCAGTGATGCTTACAGATACCTGTAGCAGGGACAAGGTGATTGCTTGTGGTAGGTTAACACCCTTGAATATTCCAGCCAGAAGTCAGCTATTCTTCTTCTGAAGAGGTAAACTCTACCACCATAAGAGGATATTTCTTAAATAACATGAATGCTTTTTCAGTGTTGGCAATAAGGGAATGAATGGGTGAGTCTGGAGGACACATTAGGAGCCAGGAAGTGAGTGCCAAGAACCGTCTGATCAGTGTGCAGGAAATAAAACTAGTAGGACTGGGAAGGCAGGAGTCAGTGGCTGGAGAGGAGAGCTGAACCAGCAGCTCCCACTGAGTTGTCCGGTACCCACAGCAGAAAACAGGATAGATTAGGATACCAGAATAGAACCGCCAAGCAAGGGAGGAGAGGAGGCAGGCTAAAAGTCCATCTGAGGTCTCAGGGAAGGGGTCTGGAGATTTAATGGGAATGGAAAAGTCAGGAGACCAACAAGTAGGATAACAGGAATATTAACCAGATCTGAAGAAAGAGGCTCATTTAACTGACTTCTTAGGTCATTCTCCTAGCAGGAGGCAATACCTAATGGTAGGAGAAAGGATATTATTTAGATGTCTCCAGGCTGAGAGAGGGCCATTAAAACAACGGTAGCTTCCTGGGAGGAAACCCCGATGCTCTGTGTAGCTAGATCAGACGTAGCCTCATATCCCTTCTACCTTCCACCTGTTATCAGTTAGCAGGAGGACTGCCTGAAGTAATGTTTCATGAAGACCTTTCTGCCAGACTAGAGACAGTATGAACAGTATCCCACAAAACTGCCCATTTCTGAGAATCAGAGAATCCCAGAGTTGGTAGGGACCTGTGCCAGCAACCTATTAGATTGTCCTTCTAATATCTTGAAAGCTTTCTTTCCTAAGAGACAAAACCCTAGACCCCACTGGAAGAATCCTGAGCTTTATTCCTTTGTCTTTAGTATTGCTCTTTACCCAGGATATCCTAAAAGAAGAAAATGAATTATGTTTGACTGTTTTATATTAGATTTCTTGCTGAATCTTTCTAAAAGATTTTATTTATTTATTCACAAGAGACACACAGAGAGAGGCAGAGACATAGGCAGAAGGAGAAGCAGGCTCCCTGTGGGGAGTCCGATGTGGGACTCCATTTTGGGACTCCATCCTGGAACTCCAGGATCACACCCTGAGCTGAAGGCAGATGCTCAACCACTGAGACACCCAGGCATCCCAATTTATTGCCTAATCTAAGATGGAATGTTCTGCCTACTTTTGAGCCCAAGACATGTTTCCTTATATATTCATTTTCCAAGGTTGCTGTAACTAAGTACCACAAAGTGGACGGCTCAAAAGAACAGAAATTTATTGGCTCATAGTTCTAAAAGCTAGAAGTCCAAAATCAAGATTAAGGCAGGGCCATCCTCCCTCTGAAAACTTCACTTTCCTTTTCCTAACTTCTGATCATTTATTAGCAATCTTTGGTGTTCCTTGTCTTGTATATGCATCCCTCCAATCCTGTCCTCATATGGTTTCTCCCCAAGTCTTTGTCTTTACATGGCCATGTAAGGATGCCAGTCATACTGAATTAGAGGCCCACTTTACCCCGGTGTGACCTCATTTTAACTAATTACATCTGCGGAGAACCTCTTCCCAAGAAAGGTCACATTCTTTTGTACTAGGGGCTAGGGCTTCAGTGTATCTTTTTGGAGGGATATAATTCCACTTATAATGCCTTACATGAGATTTTTCTGCAAGGTGTGAAAGCATGCTTATTTCAGTGCTGGTAGCACTGCATTTGGATTATATGAATTGAAGGTAGAAGAACTGATTTTATTTTCACAGGATTTTTCTGCAATGTAAATTGAAGTCATTCTACAATAGGTTACATGAGTAATTACTGTCCATCCTGAATTTATATGAATGAACATCTCACCAACCCCCTTATATTAAGGACATTAATGGTGCATACTCCTCAGTCTGGGAGTTATACAATACTACAAAAGGGAATCGATTGTATGAACCATTTTCATATTTCTCCAATTTGCTGTCCTGAGAACTTTTATTTCTAGTTTCACTTTAAAAGTATCCATCACTGGTGTTAAGGGTAAGGGTCAAATGAGAGATAGGCATGGTGGTGCTCTGTTAAGGGCTGAATATGTCTCCCTGAAATTCATATGTGAAAGCCCTCACTCCAAATGTGATGGCTTTTGAAGATGGAGTCTTTGGGAGATATAGGCATAACTTGGAGATATTTTGAGTTTGGTCCAAGACCACAGCAGTAAAGCAAATTTTTCAGTAAAGCAAGTTAAATGAATGTTGTAGTTTCTCAGAGCATATAAAAGTTATGTTTATACTCTACTATAGTCTATTAAGTCTGCAATTGCATTACATCTAGAAAAAAAAGCAATGCATATACCTTGAGTTTAAAGATATTATTAAAGTATACTAATCATCATCTGAGCTTTCAGGAAGTCATAATCACTGATCACAGATCATCATAATAAACATAATGATAATGAAAAAGTCAAGAATATTATGAGAATACCCAAAATGTGACAAAGAGACTTGAAGAAAGCAAATGTTGTTGGAAAAATTATGCCATTAGACTTGTTTAACATGGCAGATTCCATACTGGGTTGCCACAAATTTTCAATTTCTAAAAAACACAGTATTCACAAAGTACAATAAAGAGAAGTACAAAAAAAAATGGGATATGCCTGTAATTAGGTTTGATGAGGTCACCATTGTGGGGCTCTCATGATGACATTACTGCTCTTATCAGAAAAGACACCAGAATGTGGTTGCTTTTCCTCTTTTTCTCTACCATGTGAGAACACAGTGAGAAGGCATCTGCAAATCAAGACAAGAGCTCTTACCAGAAACCAATTTTACTGACCCTGATCTTGGACCTCCAGGTCCAAAACTCTGAACAAATAAATTTCTGCAGTTTAATCCACCAGTCTTTGGTATTATGTTATGGCAACCCAAGAAGATTAAAATATGCTTTATAATCTTATGCTACCTCACCACTCTGGAAACTATTAAATTATACATTCTTTGTGGCTAGTAGTCAGCTCTTTTGTGCATAATACATAGTAGCGCTTTACAGTTAGCACATAATCCCCACATTTGTATTACACTGCAAATGTCCTTATTTTAAAGATGAAGAAACAGAATTAGAAAGATTTGATGAACTTAAATCGAGTTCAAATTTCTCTCACAATGGGTCCATCTTGCCCACTGCCCTGTGCCTTGTATAGTCTCAGTATCTTGAGCATAACCTAAATTGAATTAATTCTGGCTTATTCTCTATTGAATACCATATTGTGGACAGCTTTGTGAAGGTTAGGAGACTGTGTGAGTTGAGTCCTGTGAAAATGCTGTGGTTAGGTTTCTTTGGTTTCCCTCCAAAGTGTATCTTTAATTGCCATTATTATAGCTTTATAGATATCCTTGTGTCTTGAAATCCAGAGAGACAAGCAGAAGGTTGTAATGGGCAGGGGAGAGATACTCATAGGCAAGGGCAGGGGAGTCAAGGAGGAGAGAATGAACAGCCTTTGGTTATGCAGAGGCTAGTGGAGTATCTAGAGGGAATTGCAATTTCTCAGCTTCGTTTTGTGAAGCAGGACTTTTGTCCCTGCTGCGAATCTGTATTTCCATCTTCCTGATTGGTAAAGACCACAGACAGTTTCACTCTGGCTTATGAACATTATGAAATGTGTCCCAGTATGGACAAGCAAATGGAAGAAACCTAATCAAGTGGCTATAAAAGTTTTGAAGTATAAGTTGGCTCTAACAGATTTGATATTTATTTATTATTTAAATTTATTTTTTTAAAAAACTTTTATTTACTTATTTGACAGAGAGAGAGAGCAAGCACAAGCAGGGAGACCAGGACAGGGAAAAGCAGGCTTCCCACTGAGCAGGGAGCTCCATGTGGGGCTCAGTCCCAAGACCTTGGGATCATGACCTGAGCTGAAGGCAGATGCTTAAGTAATTGAGCCAGCCAGGTGCCCCTAAATTTGATATTTTTTTTTAAAAAATCCATTATCATCCAAGTTACTGGTAGCATTATTTTCTCCATTATAATTTTTTTTTTTTTATGATAGTAACAGAGAGAGAGAGAGAGAGAGAGAGGCAGAGACATAGGCAGAGGGAGTAGCAGGCTCCATGCACCGGGAGCCTGATGTGGGATTCGATCCCGGGTCTCCAGGATCGCGCCCTGGGCCAAAGGCAAGTGCCAAACCACTGCGCCACCCAGGGATCCCATATTTTCTCCATTATAAATAACATCCCAAGTTTAAGTATTTAAGGAGAGATTAGTCAAAATAATAACAATCTCCTTGTCAAGATGTATATATTGGATGTCCCCTGGCTACTTCTCTTGAGGCTTACAGGAAAACGGGTAATTTAATAGAATCAGTGAGATCTGATGAGGAAAGTCTAAAGTTAGCTATTGCAGATTCTTTGGAGATTGGGTGAATGTTTCACATTTTGGGAAAGCTGAGCAAATTGGTAGTGTTGCCATTCTTAAATGTCAGTGTTTATCAATCATGGTGTTGAGTATCCCTGGGCAATGTGGAAGGAATAGAGGCTGGTCCAATGACCCAAGAGTTTACAATCTTCAGATTGCTGTGATAATTTATGATGAATGAAGTTGAGAAGATTTCTTTTAAGAGGGAAATATTGAGAACCATTGAGAAGAGTGCTTCAACAAACAGGTGTCTACGGACCACTTAAATAGGTTATTAGGATAAATTTCTGGAACCCACAACACACTCTACTTCAGTTTATTTGGGGAGGGTATTTTTATAATTTATCTCGTGATTTTGAAGGAGATGGACACAGAAAAGAAACATTGATTTAGAAAAAAATGAATTCTATGGTTTGGTTGAAAGAGGCCATTCTAAGTAACAAAAAGAGTGGCTTAAGCAAGGATTGGGCACCCAAACTTGCTAGGATAGAGAAAAGACAAATGTTGGGATGGATGAGTAAATCGCAAAGTAAAATTTGGAATACCTTTTTAAAATTCAAAATTTTTTACCACCTTCTGTTGTTTCCTCAGTAGTTCACCTTCAGTCCATAAGTTAACAATTTTAAAAATTTCAAATATTATTTGTTTTTACAAATTTTTAATTTTATTATTAAAAACACAGGTACCAATTTGACAAAGACTGCCTTACAGAGCTGAAATAACTTCTTAAGCACTGTCAGTGGCTACATTGTTCAGGATGTAACTATATTGATTTTTAAAAAAATCATTTTATTGAGGAATGATTGACATGCAAAATGCTGTACATAATATTTAATGAATATAACTTGGTGAGTTTGGAGAAAACTATACATCAATGAAATCATCACCACAATCTATGCCATGAATGTATCCATCTTCTCCAAAAGTTTTCTCCTGCCCTGTTTATTTATTATTACTATTACTTTTATTTTGTGATAAGAGTACTTAATATAAATCTATTCTCTTAGCAAATTTTTAAGTACATATGATGGTTAACTTTATGTGTCAGCTTGACTGGGCTAATGTCCAGATAGTTGATAAAACATTTCTGAGTGTGTCTGTGAGGTTGTTTCTGGAAGAGATTACCCTTTGAACCTGGAGACTGAGTAAAGATCATCAAAGCAGGGGCATCATTCAATCCATTTAGGGCTTGAATAGAACACAAAGATGGAGAAAGGGTGAATTTGTTCCAATTTCTTGAGTAGGGGCATCTATCTTTGCCTTCCCTTGGATATAAGTACCCCTGGTTCTCAGGCCTTTGGATTCAGCCTGAATTGCACCACAGCTTTCCTCATTCTCCAGCTTGCATATGGCAGACCATGGGATTCTCTATGGTCACATTATCTATCTATCATCTATCTATCTATCTATCTATCTATCTATCTATCTATCATATATCATCTATCTTAGATACCTATAGCTATCTTTCCAAATATACACACACACAGATAGATCCGTTTCTCTGGAGAATCCTGACCAGTAGAATATACAATATGGTATTGCTAACTATAGATACCATGCTGTACAATAGATCCCCGGGACTTATTCACCTTGCAGAACTGAAATCCCATGTTATAATTTTAATATAATCGTTGCTACTACCACCTTTGTTGTGCTATTTTAGTGCTTTTGAAGTCAGAGATTTGCTTTTCTTCTTTCCTCCACATTGGGACAATGTTCATTAAATATTTACGATTATCTGGTTGGGAAATATGGCATATATGCATGAGACTGACTCACTTCTACAAATTTAACTGAAGAAACCATTTCGCTTCTTTATTTTTTATCATCCATGTTATTTAACTTCTCATAGATTTTTTATTTCCTTATTTATTTGTGTTATATTCTGGATGATTTCCCCAGCAATTTCCAAATTTATAAATTTTCCTTTCAATGGTGTCTCGTCTCCATTTAAGCATCTATGGGAGGTCTTTAAAAAATTGAAGATCAAATATTGTTTATATTTGAATATATTATTCCCTTTCAAAAATATTGAAAAGAATATATTATTCCCTTTCAAACTGGTTCATCCTCCCCCATAATATTCTATTCTTGTTCTATGTATTCTTTTCTTTCCTTTTTTCTTTTTTGATAATTTAAAATCTGTTGAGCAGCCTGGGTGGCTCAGCAGTTTAGCACCGCCTTCAGCCCAGGGCCTGATCCTGGAGACCTGGGATTGAATCCCATGTCAGGCTCCCTGCATGGAGCCTGCTTCTCCCTCTGCCTGTGTCTCTGCCTCTCTCTTGCTCTTTCTGTGTCTCTCATGAATAAATAAATCAATAATAAAATCTTTTAAAAAATTAACATTTGTTTTAAGATACTTTGAAATTGCTCTATTTCCTTCAATTTGTCACATATGAATACTCTGATCTGTTGCATTTTCTTTCTATTACATATGGCGGCGTCTTTCCTCATGTCTTCAGACATTTTGTTAAAGAGTTCATCCTTAGTGAGCTAGTCTTCTATGGGAAACCCACATATGGCTTGAATCATGAAGACAACATTATTGGATAGTTCAGGATGTCCTATGAGATTTACTGGTCAAATAGTGATTCTTAAGTTAGTTTTTGGTTCAGAATTTATTCATCATTTTGGTAGTCTAAATTTGGTTACCTTGCCCAATTCAACACAAGTTAAAGATTTTAGTTCTATTCAGAGCCCAGATTGACTGGCTTATCCTCAACATAACCTTAGGCCTATAGATGTAGATTTTCTGATCTATGATAGATGATGAAATCCTTTCTTCGTTGTTAGCTTTAGGTAGCAATCTGTGTTTTACATACAGAGCCATATGGCTGTGACTGCTGACTCAGCCCAAATATCAGAACTCTGGTTCATAGATGTGTATCTGATCCTAGTATCCCTGTGGGTTACAGTGGATTTCCCTCTTGTTTAGCATTTTTAAATGACTTACTTCTTTTATGACTTTTCCTAAGGAAATTTTTTTCTTTTCCCCTTTTGAGATTAGCTATCTCTTTTAGACTTTTAATATTTATTTTATCCAGAAGCACTATATATTTGTAGCAAAATGAAGAGATATTTATATCTGCTTAGACTACCATCTTGTCTGAAAGACCTGGAGGGTTTTATCATTAACCTCATTTTATTGATGAGGATAGAGGAGGTTGGGGTTAACTGAGCCTATGTTAGAAGTGCAAACTTGATATTATTGCAGTACATCTTATATTTGCCAGTTTATAAGTGAGTGAATTTAGGTGAAGTTAAGGAAGTCTCATAGAAAGATGGCAGTGAGGAAGGTGGTGGAGAATGATAAATGTAGTTTATAAGTGTCACTAAAGCATGACAAATTGGTATACTCAAGGGGCAGGCCAGAAACAATACACATTCACAACAATACATATTCACATATCATCATTCAAAAAGGAGTAGTGTGAGGGCAGCCCTGGTGGCTAAGAGGTTTAGTGCAGCCTTCAGCCCAGGGCATGATCCTGGAGACTGGGGATCGAGTCCCATGTCAGGCTTCCTGTGTGGAGCTTGCTTGTGTCTCTGCCTCTCTCTCTCTCTCTCTCTCTCTCTTTGTGTCTCTCATGAATAAATAAATAAAAAATCTTAAAAAAAAAGGGAGTGGTGGGGAGAATCTAACTGGAACAGGCATGCTCTGAAAAACATCTTCAAGTTTTAAATCTTTTTAAAAACATGCTGACAAAAAACACACCTGCTGACTAAATTCAAACTGGTCACTATTTTGCCACCTGAGGATTAAATAATTTAGATTTTGTCTTTTAAGCAGTGGGGGTAGAAAATATAATATACCTTCTTGAAGTCCACTGCAATATTCTTATTATAGCTAATTTTCATAGCAAATATCAAAGTATAGTTTGCTCTATAAAACATATGAAGTGAGGATTGGGGGAGGTTGCCAAACATATGCTAAGCAATATGAAATACCATATTAAAACCATCCCCTTACAATGTGGGTAATGTGCCCATAAAATTTTGAAAATGTCTCTATTGTGATTCATACACCATAGGGAATAAATAAACATTGTTTTTTTCTTAAGACTTTAAAAATTTATTTATTTGAGAGAAAGACAGAGATAGCAACATAACAAAAGAGAGCACAAGCAGGGAGAAGAGAGAGAAGCTAAGTAGGGAGCCTGATGTAGGGCTCAATCCCAGGATACTGGGGTCATGACCTGAGCCTAAGGCAGATGTTTAACCGACTGAGCCACAGAAGCACCTGGAAATAAACATTGTTTAATACATAACTGAGTTTCCAAGAAGCATAGTTTTTTTTCCTCTGGTACAATCTCAGTGTTCCAAAGTGGGGAAAGAGGAGATGGGGTATGTTGATGCTGTGGATCTCCTCAAAAAGAGAAAGCTCAGTTAGGACGAGAAAACCAGAGATTTACAGACACAAATCT
The DNA here is from genome assembly GCF_048418805.1 of Vulpes vulpes. Taxonomy (NCBI): domain Eukaryota; kingdom Metazoa; phylum Chordata; class Mammalia; order Carnivora; family Canidae; genus Vulpes; species Vulpes vulpes. Next base: position 83,369,166 of record NC_132787.1, read on the forward strand.
GAGGGAATATGGTCAAAGTAGGGTACCACACAGTAGTAGTATTTACTATTTTTCTTCTCCTTCTGTTTTTTTTTTTTTTTTTTTTTTTTTGACAATACAACCATTTGGATCTTTTTCAGTCCTTGTAGAGTCAGACTTTTTTAGCCTTTTGTTCCAGAGTGGTGGTTCTCAAAGTGTAGTCCTCATACCAGCAACATCAGCACCACCTAGGAACTTGTTAGAACAGCAAATTCTTAGTCTCCTTTCCAGATTCACTGACTCAGAAGGTCTCTGGGTAGTGCCCAACCATATGGGATTTAATAAACTCTCCAGGTGATTCTGATGTGCACTGATTTAAGAAATGTCCTAGCAAAATAAAGTTTATGTGGTAGACGTTTTTGCATCTTTTATTGATATGGAGTAGATGGAGCCATCAGTGTTAGGCAGAATTTCAAAAATAGCTAGTGTGAACTATTACTACCCACCAATAGCTGGTTCTTATTGAGTACTTCTTTTCTAAGTATTTTATATGCATTGGCCCACTTAGGAACACTATTATTATAGGAACACTATATTTAATACATGGAACACTATTATTAGGAACACTATTATTATTCCCACATCATACAAGAGGAAAAATCCCAGAAACTCAGAGAAGCTAAGTAATTAGCCCTAGGGCACAAAGCATTAGCTGTACACCAAAATCCATTCTCAAACCATCTCCTATCAGGAAAACTTAACTTAGACTGTTAAGTGAGAAATAAACTTCTGTGTTTAAACCATAATGTACGTTTGGGCATATTTTTCACTGCAGCCTTGACTACCCTAACAGAGGTGCACGACAAGTAAAAGGCAGAGCTTATAGTTTAGCCCAAGTAGTTTCATTCTAGGTTCTAAGCTCTTAATCCTAACATTTTATTACCTATCTAGAACTGCTGTAGATGCCGGAAAGGTACTTAAAGGACTTTATCCTGTTTTTCTCTTATCTTGTCTATTGATCTCCATCCTAAATTGAGCCCTTCAGTGTGATGATTTTATGCAGCTTTTAGAACATTGTGCATTATAAAGGAACATAAATATTTATTTTCCTTTAACTTCTTAGGGTGTTTATTCAGCAATGTCTTTCTCTCTTAAAATATATATGGTTGCATTGTTTTCTTGAAAATTTCATATCACTTTGTAAAATCATTGCTTTGCTAAAATGTTTGCTGTTGTTTACTCAATTCTAAAGTCATATTTCTTTCTTATCCCAATACCCAGAGAACTATTACTATGCTATCTTAGGATAGTAATGCTCTTTTAAAAAAAATCATATGTCATTTTTTATGTTTTAATTCCTATATAAGTCTTTCCTCTTCATATACATATGAAAATAAATATCTCCCATATTATTAATGTAAGTTCCCATAGTTAATTTCAACTACATTTGATAGGCTTCCACACATTTGGTAAAAAGTTTTATATATGTAAAGGACAGAACCCTAAGATAGTCCATTCATTTTTCTAAGATAACTTTGGCCAATAGTACTGAAATATATATCTATACAGAGTTTAGTATCAAATTATGCATTCATGAAAGCAGCAAACACGCAGCAAAAGAAATATGCAATAGCACAAATATGCTAGACATGGACAGAGCTAGTCTTGGCATTGACATTTAAGAATTGTGTAAGACTGGACATGGTACTTACTGTCTCTAGGGAACAACTCCTCATTTGTAAAATGACAGTCTTAGATGATGCCTAAAGTTCTTTCTAGCAATAAAATTCTATGTTCCTCATTCTAAGCCTGAAGGTTAATTTCAATGACATTTCCCACTGGGCCTGATTTCCCAAAGAGAAGCTCTTGATGCTTAAGCTTATAGAATATAAGGTCAATGTATCAATTAGGGTGAAACCAATCAAATGAAATCCATTTTAAATTGTCCAGTAGAAGGAATTTAATATAAGGAATTAATTTTAAAGCTTAAAGAGCAATAATAGAATGCTACTCCCAACTTCTGTAGTGGAGAGACAGAGGGAAGACGTGGGTTCTTACCAGAACCCAAAGACAAGGCTATCTGGATAAAGTTGGGATCTCATGGTAGGGACCTTGCTAACCTAGTGCTGAAATCATGGTGGGAGGAGTTCCTTGAGTGAGATGGAAACATGTTGGGAAGAGCTCCTTGAATGAGCTTCATACACAAAGAGATACAGTGAATATCAGAGACAATTCTCAAACCAGAGCCAGAAGAGAAATTTTATGGCTTCTCCCCTTACTGCCCCATCTAATCCCCTACCAGAGCCTCCCTTTGGTTAAAGTTAACTAGAAGTCAGTAGATAAAGAATCATAGCAAATGTAGGTTTTAGGGGTCAGTCCCCTATAATAATATAAGATAAAAGTTTTAACTGATTGGTGTAGTGAATATAAGGCATCTATCACAGAATCCCTTGCTTCCATTTTCAGTGAATTTTGTATCCTGTATTCCAGCTTGATTGACCATGTGTTTGTTTCACAGCCCCAACTCTGATTAATCAGCTATGGCAACTGCAAAACAAAGACATCTCCTCCTGAGCAGTCCTCCACAATTCTTATGAGCCTATCTACCTTTCCACCAAATGCTAGTAGGATACAAAATCCTCTATGAAGGGAGACAGAATCAAGAGATTTGTCCTGGAGCTGGTTGTCGTGAATAAAGCTCTTTCCGTGGAAGAGAAATATAGACCTCCCCAGGTAGTAGGAGTAACAAATCAAAACTACAATGAGGTATCATCTCACACTGGCAGACTGGCTAAAATCAACTATACAAGAAACGATAGGTTTTGGTGAGATTGGAGAGAAAGGGGAACCCTGCACTGTTGATGGGAATGGAAACTGGTGTAGCCACTCTGGAAAACAGTATGGAGTTCCTTAATAAGTTAAAAAATAAAACTACCTTATGATCCAGCATTTGCATTACAGATATTTACCCAAAGGGTACAAAAATACTAATTTAAAGGGATACATGTACCCCAATGTTTATAGCAGCATTATCTACAATAGCCAAGTTATGGAAACAGCCCAAATGTCTACTGACTGTAGTGTATATTTATGATGGAATATTACTCAGTCATAAGAAAATCTTGCCATTTGCAATGACATGGGTGGAGCTTCAGAGTATTTTTCTAAGCAAAATGAATCAGTAAGAGAAAGACAAATACTGTATGATTTCATTCATGTGGAATTAAAAAAATATTTTATTTATTCATTCATGAGATACACAGAGAGAGAGACAGAGGCAGAGGGGGAAGCAGGCTCCCTGTGGGGAGCCTGATGTGGGACTCGATCTCAGGACCCTGGGATCATGACCTGAGCCACAGGCAGACACTCAACTACTGAGCTACCCAGGTGCAGGTTTCTTAAATTCTTGGGGAATTGAAGAAACAAAACACATGAGCAAAGGGAAGAAGAACAGAGAGGGAGGCAAACCAAGAAAGACTCTTAACTAGAGAGAACAAACTAATGATTACCAGAGGGGAGGATGGGTTAATTAGGTGATGGAGATGAAAGAGTTACACTTGTGATGAACACCAATATTGTATGGAAATATTGAATCACTACATTGTGCACTTGAAACTAATATTATAGTGTATGTTAACTAATTGCAATTTAAATAAAAACTTAAAAAAAACCCTCAGATTCTCCCTAAACAAAAAACAAAAGCAACAACAGAAGCGTGTGTTTCTGAGCAAGTGTGGAATTTAAACCACTGTTTCTGATCATCTTACTCTGTCTGAGGACCTCAAAGTGCCATGGGGGTCACATAACTCTGATGAGACTGGGTGATGCTGGTCTACTTATAGTAATAAATGAAGTTGTTTCACTTCACTGTATGGTGGCTCCGTTTTAATTACTGGCTAGAAAATATCTTTCAGGCACAGCAAACAAGATAGAAATAAACTGAGATGGGAATAACTCTGGATGGGCTACAGCTAAGTCATGAACCATGTTGATTCCTCCAATTTGCTGTCACTTGCTTAGTGCCTATCAGGGCAGCCAGCTGGCTCTCCTCTAGGACAGCATCAGCATATCCAACTCTGTTTTCTCTACTTCTACAGATGTTATGATGCTTGTCTCCACAAGAAAGAATCTGAAAGATGAATGTCTTAAAATTGGAGGTTCCTTCTTAACGACTGTAAGGGTATTTGACAGTTCTAGACCTCTGAAAATAAGATTGTGTTACTTCATAGGGCATTAGTAATGTCTGATATATTTGGGTTTGTTTTTGTGTTGTCTCTGCATTGATGATCTAGCAGTTTGTTACCTTTTTGTCTGTTTTACTGGATTTTCTAGGTCTTTTAAAAGAAACTCTGAAATTATTCCATAGGGAGTAAAGAAACATTATACCGTGTCAATTTCATACTCAGTCTGAAAAGAGAGATTAGTAAAACTGGTGATATTAGTAAAAGAAAAGTTGGTCACATCCTAGGGAAAATGCCACCTTGCTAAAGCTGGCAGGTACACACAATTCCTGTACTCTCCATTGCTTAGCTAAAGCCAGTGGGTATGCACAGACCACATAGAGGACACTACTTGGTTGCTTAGCTCTAGTGGCCAGGGGGGCTTGCATTCCTGGGTCCCATAAGACTATAACAATTGGAGACATAGTTCTTGGCAGCTGGCAACCTCCAGGGCACCACACAGACAGCAGTTTGGAACACACCCCTAGACTTTCTATGAAAAAGGCCTACTTACATGCCCTGGAGCTTTAGCCTGAGTGGCAGATTTTAGTTTTGCCACATACCTAGAAGCTATGTAGGTGCTTTCAGGAAACATAGGCCAGAGAATGCTATCTTAAGCTCTCTCTACATCTCACTATATCTTGACAGTACCTCTCATAAAGGAGCTTATACACTTGTCTGTATCCCTGATTTTTGGAACTATCACCTAGGGGACATTTGCAGATCACCTAATCTTGAGGCCACAGGGTTTACAACTGTAATCCCATAGGACTGTATGTGTTTTCATACTTTAAAAGCTGAAGCCTAAAGGTCTGCCTCTGGATCAGCCTGAAACTAAGGGCTGACTGAGATCCCTCCCTTCAGAACACAGATGGGTCTTGGCACAATCTCAACAATTGGAGCCTATTAAGAATAAATCAGGCTGCTTAGAATATCAGAAATGTCTGAGAAACAACCAGAGCTAGGGAAAGTTTGAGAGATAAAGTTCATCTTCTACTAAAGCCACTCCTTTAAGACTGGAAGAGATGGCTGTTGCATCGCATACATAACAACAAACACATTGATTTCAAGCAAAATGTGGAACAGAAAAATATATTCCAAATGAAAGAACAAGATAAAAACCTCAAAGAAGGGGGTGCCTGAGTGGCTCAATCAGTTAAATGTCCAACTCTTAGATTTTGGCTCAAGTCATGATCTCAGATGCATGGAATAGAGCACCATTTCAGGCTTTGCACTCAGTGGGAAGTCTGCTTGATATTCTTTCTCTCCCTATGCCCCTTCTCTCACCTCTAAAAAAAATACATAAAATCTTTAAAAAGAAAACTTAAAAAAAAAAGATTTAATGAAATTGGATAAGTAATTTACCTGATTGAGTCCAAAGTAATGGTCAGAAAGATGCTCAGCAAACTTGGGAGAAGAATGGATATATGCAGTGAGAAGTTCAAAAAAGAGATATAACATACTACAAAGTACCAAACAGAAGTCATAGAGCTGAAAAACACAGTAATGAAACTGAAAAAATACATTTGAGGGGTTCAACAGCAGACTAGATGAAACAGAAGAAAAGATCAGTGAGCTAGAGGACAGGGCAGGAGAACTCACCCAAACAAAGCATCAAAAAGAGAAAAAGAAAAAAATAATTTCAGAAAGCTAAGAGCTTACAGGACCTGTGAGACAAAATCAAGTAGAATAACATGTGAATTATAAGGGTCCCAAAAGAAGAACAAGAGAGAGAGAAAAAGGCCAGAAAACTTATTTGAAAAAGTGATGGTTTAAACTGTCCCTAATGTGGGGAAAGAAACAGAAATCCAGATTCAGAAGACCCACAGAGTTCATCAAACAAGATGAATCCAAAGAGATCCACACCAAGACATACTATAATTAAAATATCAAAAGTTAAAGAGAGAACCTTAAAAGTACCAAGAGGAAAACAATTTGTTACATACAACGAGGAACTTCCACAAGATTATCAGCAGATTTTTCAGCAGGCAAGAAGTAAGTGGCATACTGTATTTAAAAGACTTAAAGGAAAAAATATAAACCAAAACTCTACCAGGCAAGGTTACTATTCAAAGTTGGAGAAATAATTTTCCAGACAAGCAAAAGCTAAAAGAGTTCATCACCACTGAATTGGTCTTATAAGACTATCCAAGGGACTTCTTTAAGCTGGAAAGAAAGTTTACCAATTAGGAAAAGAATACATATGAAAGTATAAATCTCACTGGTAAAGATAAATATATAGAAAAGTAATGGATGAATCATTTATAAAACATGAGGGTTAAGAGACAAAAGTAATAAAAATAACTATAACTACAATAATTAGTTATGAGATACACAAAATAAAAAGATACAAATTGTGATATTTTAAACATTAAAAAATGTAGAAAAACATACAACACTGCAGAAAAGTAAAAATGTAGTTTTAGAATGTGTTAAAATTTAAGTTACTATCCTCATAAAATAGATTGGCAACCACAAAGCAAAAGTCTATAGTAGATAAACAAAGATGAGAAAGGAATTTAAACATAACACTGAAGAAACACATTAAACTACAAGGAAAGAGAGCAAGAGAAGAGAGGAACTTTGAGGAACTACAAAAACATGCAGAAACAATTAAAATTGCAATAAGTACATACCTATCAATAATTACATTAATGTAAACAGACTAAATGCTCTAATCAAAAGACACAAAATGGCTCAAAGCCTATCATTTTATACCTGCTAAGATGGTTATTATCAAAAAGACAAGACATAACAAGTATTGGCAGAAATAAAGTTTCTAAAAGGGGACCTTCGTGCACTGTTGGTGGGAATGCAACTTGGTGCAGCCATTATGGAAAACAGTATGGAGGTTCCTCATAAAATAAAAATAGAACCACTATATGAAAAAACTACTTTATGAAAAAACCAACTACCAAAAACCACTTTGATACTAAGTATTCATCCACAGAAAATGAAAGCACTAACTCAAAAAATATCTCCAATCTGATGTTCATTTCAGCTTTATTTACAATAGCCAAGATATGGAAACAACCTAAGTGTCCATCAATGGCTCAATATATAAAGATATTCACTTATATGTGCAACCTAAAAAGCAAAACAAATAAACAACCAAAACAAAATTCATAGATACAGAGAACAAAATGATGGTTGCTAGAGGAGAGAGTGGTTGGAGAGTAGGCAAGATGGGTGAAGGGGGTTAAAAGGTACAGACTTCTAATTATAAAATAAATAAGCTATGGGGATATAGTGTAAAGCATGGTAACTATAGTCAATAATATTATGTGCCTACTTGAAATTTGCCAAGATAATAAATCCTAAAAGTTCACATCATAGGAAAAAAAATTTTTCTAACTGTGTGTGGTGACAGATGGAAACTAGATATATTGTCCTATTGTCGTAATCACTTTGCAGTATTTACAAATATAGAATCATTATGCTGTATACCTAAAACTAATATAATATTAAATGTCAATTATAGCTCAAAAAATTCCTGGGGGAGAATCAAACAAATGAGGAAACAAGTGAATAAAAAGCAATGATGTATTGAGAATTGCCCCAGGATTAAGAAAAGACTCTTAGGGAATTAGTCTCCTTTTCTCAGAATTCTTAGTGATTCTGAGGTCCTTTGTTGATCATTAAAGTAATTATATGTATAGTTGATAACTCTATGCCTGAACAGATTTTTGTTTGTTTGCTTTTCTGATTTTGATGTCATTATTTGAAAAAAGGAAGGAGGCTATGGGAAATTAGCTTCGGTTTCCTCTTACGTGATATCAGATAACGTATTTCTGTTTCAGGACAGTTTTACTAATTGAATGTAATGTAATATATGTATATATTTGTATACATATCTGTGTATATATATACACTTGTATATATATATTTATATATGTAATTTATATGTATATAAAACATTTAGCATTTTGTTTTGCACATAATATATCCTCAAAAATTTTTAGCGCTCTGTATGAGTATTTCATTGGCTTCTATCATTGATTTTGCCTTTTTTAATCCTGAGAACATTCTTATGAAGTAGGCTTCCTTTTGAAAGCTGCTACCTGCACTGAAGGTTAAAGAGGAGAATACATTTGCCCAAGGTCACATAGCTAGGAATTTACAATATTAGGCTTAAACTTAAACCCTGATTTTCTGATTTCAAATCCACACTCTATTCAGTTCACTACTCTGCCTTGTATCCTAATACTGTTAAGTGGTGAATGTTTGGGGCATTAGGGCATTATGGGAGTAACCCTTTAAGATCTTGGAGCAGAATGTTTTACAGGTGGTGAACTCCTCTCTGTTATGATGCCCATAGGTGGTCTCACTATACCCAAAGTTCTCAAAGTAAATTGTCTTGGCTCATTAGTATTTTATCTTCTGTCTGTAGACCTGTTGATGTCCCTTAACTGTTATCTATTTAGATTCCAGTCATTTATTCTACTTTTAATTCAGCTGGCTGATCAATGGTTACAGTTTTGTCATCCCTTCCACATACTTTCCTACTCTTCACCCTCACTAAACTTAATTCCTTCATATAAGGACTAGTGCTGGCTATTTCCTTTACTACATCACTTTTTCTATTCTCAGTACCATGCAAGATTGATTACCTTTAGAGTCGAGTTGAGTTAGCTCCATTTTATTTATCTTTCGAGATGTGTCTTTAATTGCTAAAGGGACTGCCTGCTATTTCTTTTCAAATTATACTGAAATTGCTGACTGAATCCCACTACAACTACCTGGAGGCAAATTTGGTGGAAAATATTTTATGTTACTTCCTGAGCCCCATAATGAAACACACTATGTTTGTTTCAAACTACCAAAGCTGGCTTTGGTCCTAAATAAAGTTTCTAAAATTCTTTTCTAGCCAAACATTTAATTGTTTGTGTTTTAAAAACTGCCAGCTTAAACAAGTAGGTTCTTCCAACTGTGCTTGTGAAATATTTGATCTCATTTAGAAGCAAATCACTCACACCCTCTGCCAGGGTACTATTGATAAAATTAGGACTCGTGTATCTGATGAGGTACCTTCTCTCCTTATGTGCAGAATTCTTACTATGATGGGTTAAGTGCATGCCCCTGCCTGGTTGAACACCATATTGCTTATTGCTTTCTGGTTGGCAGAGGAAAACCCTCCATCTGCATTTACTCTTCCAGTTAGCCTGAAAGACCAAATACTGCCTTCGGGCTCTGCCACATGCCCATGGGTTGAATTTGGAATCTAAATGTCCTCTTTACCTTCAGTTTCATGAAAAATTTACAAAGGGAGACACTAGAGTAGAGTCGGGATGAGATATACGTGGTGTTCATTTGCATGAGTAAATGAGAAGGGATCTCCAACTTACCTTCTTCTTCTATTTTGCCTTCCTCTGGTTTCCCTTCTCATCTGGGTCTTTGTGGTGGTGAATTCCTTGCTCACTGACATACTGTAGAATACAGTAGATAGATTGCTTTCTGGGATGTAGGTAATATTTGTGGTTGCTGAATGTTGGGGATGTGTTACAACTGGTGGCAAAGTGAGTTACTAGATCTATCTGCAGATGTTACCAATTAGGGCCAGTGCCATTTTCCACAGCTTGGGCCCTAACCATCTCCCAGTGCAGCCTCAGGATCTAATCTTTAAACCAGTGAGAGCCTGGGCTGATAGGAAATTTGCAGCTCTTTTCTTTCTGGATGAGTGAGCTCTAGAAAAGGTTTGCTCTTTCTATGGATAGCCCAGTCTCCTGGCTTGACTTCTGCTCAGTGTTCTGGCATCCACTTCCCAATTCCAGTCACCTTCTGGGCTTGGCCCTAATTCTTATTTAGGGGTCTTAAATCCTGGGCCTGGCATTTGGTCCCCAGGGATGGCTTCTGCTTTGGATACCTCTTTGAAACCACCCACCCATACTACCAGCATAGATTTCTACTTGCACTAAAGACTTCTGCCAACTGGAGCTGTTCCCTGCCCTCTGTCCTCAGGGCAGATCTCTTGGTTTTGAAGAGTGGCTCAGATTGAAATCAAAAGCACCACACCCCTTGGATTTGGTAAACTATACTCTTGGCTCCTCTCTGGAGTGGGCCAGCCATGTATTTCTGTCTGCTTTTTCCCATCACTTTTCAAGACTGCTCTTGGCTCAGGATTTATTGCTGATTGGGGCTTCCAGCTTCCATCCTTTATATAGAAAGGGTTTTCATATATGTAAAGTCACCCACTATATATGTATCATTTAGAATGGATTAACAGCATCACACACAATGATAAAGTAAAAGAAAGCTAGAGAAAAACCCTAAAATTATATTTTTCTTTATAATTTACCTTCTTTCTGACTCCTTTCCAAGATTATCTTAAAGATTTTTGCTTTAAAACAAATATTAATCAAGAGTCTAAATAGGTGAGGGGCACCTGGGTGGTTCAGTCAGTTAAGCATCTGCCTTTGGCTCAGGTCATGATCCCTGCTCAGTGGGGAGCCTGCTTCTCTCTCTTCTCCCCACTCCTGCTCTCTCTTGCTCTGTCACTATCTCCACCTCTGTCTCTTTCAAATAAATAAATAAAATCTTTTTTTAAAAAAGAACGTAACAGGTGAAAAATACTTTTAGATATTCTCTTTCACTGCAGCCAAATAACTACACTTTGAGCTAGATGTTCTTTCTCCCTATTTGCAGATGAAGAAATGGAGACTTAGAGGTAGAAGCAATTTGCCATAAATCATATACATAATACATAAGCATGGTGTGATTCAACGCAGGTACCTCTGACTTACAAACCCTACCTAACTCTTCAGAGACAAATTCCTTAATTTTACAGTTAAGGAGAATAGTGCTCAGAGAAATAAAGACACTTGCACAAACTAGCTGATTACATTATGTGTTTTTTCCGGGCTTCCAAAGCAATACTTCTTCCACTAGACCACATTGCCTTTCAACTTAATTAGATAAAGCACTAGAAGTAGATTATATATCTGTGCTGTAGTGGTATATCATTTTTTATTTTCTCTCCCCTGGCATTCTTCTGTGTTTTGTACTCTGTTTCCTCCTTGGATCGTTTTTCCTGTTCCTGTGACCACACCCTCCCAATGGTGCAGGATTGGCAGCCTCATGGGAATTTTGAGTTGCTTGGACATGAACAAAGTTGCTGCTGTTTTTTTGCTATTTGGTTTTTGTTTTAATAAAAAAGTCCTGACAGAAAAAGCTCTTTCCAACCAAGTTAGTCCTCTTGTCCCTATATTTCCTGTACCGTGAAATTATCACCATTTAAGCATCAGAAACCTCATCCTAATTCAGCCATGCAAATTAGTTTACGTCAATATCCTGAGGGTCTGAAAGAATCAGTGAAGCCTAGGATCTTTGAGCTAAAAGGGATCCTCAGTGCAGGTCTAGAGGAATTTAAGGAGTGGTTTATTGAAATTTGGGCATCATGCCTAAAAGGAATCTGATATATTCAGTGTCGGCTTTCAGTTCCCTTTTGATTTTCTTTTATATGTGTCTGCACGGGTATAGACTTGTGCCCTCTTAATCCATTTCTGTGAAAAGCAGTAAAATAAGGTGTGAATGGCCTGGAGAGCAAATCATAGCTCTGTTATGTGTGGGTAACGCCAATGCATATTTCCAGACTGAATGCTTTTGAAAACTCTACTAAACCGGACTGATCCCTGTGACAGTAGTCTTTGTAGTCAGCTAAATAAAAAAGTGCCTTCTGTAATTAAGCAGAAATGTATGGTGGGACTCACCTTGGAAACCCTGAATTTGAATGCCTGCTACTGGTTCCTCTGCCTTCTTCACAATCCTAAATACCACTCAGTGCAAGTTTGTGTAAAACTCTTTGATTTTTTTTTTTTTTTGAATTAAAGCCCAACAAGCCACCAATGAACAATATGACTGAAAGGTTTTGCCACAGGACTATGATACCAAAAGAATTTAGCAAACCACAATGTATATCCACATTCACATTTGTTTGCACATCTGTGACTGTGTCGTCACAGTTCCAAAAAGTCACTATATTATGAAACAAATATTTGAACAAGACATTGAGAGACTAAATCACTCAGGCATGTTTATCTTCAAATAATTTCTCATAAGTTTTGCAGGACTCATAAATTGAGAGGAGACATTGTGCCCAGAAATAGTGTGATCATGATGTAAAATATATTCATATCATATCAGATAGAGCAAAGGCTATTGGGGAGAGAATTAAAGTATTTTCAAATATTATCCCACACGATGGACTTGCTTTGAACCATAAAGTTGGCCAAAATCCTGTATAACTGACATTATTTTGCAAATGTATAACTGACATTAACTCTGCAAATGAATAAAGGTTCTTTTTCTAGGGAATTTGAAGATATGGAATGAGAAAAGGAAGTCCCCAAACCTTTGCTTATTCACTGAACACATATATATCTATTGTGCATGAACTCTTTGTCAGACTGTTCTTTAGCCACTGGAGGTACTGGTGAAGAAAGCTGACAAAAATTCCTGCTTTCATGAAGCTTACATTCTAATAAAAGGAAACCAGCTAAACATGCTGAATAAACCAAATCTGTAGTATGATAGAAGAAAATAAGCCCAATGGGGAAAAAAAAAAAAAAAACAGAGCAAGGAAAAGGGTTTAAGGGATTGCATATTTAAGTAGAATGATCTGGGATCCCTGGGTGGCACAGTGGTTTAGCGCCTGCCTTTGGCCCAGGGCGCGATCCTGGAGACCCAGGATCGAATCCCACGTCGGGCTCCCGGTGCATGGAGCCTGCTTCTCCCTCTGCCTGTGTCTCTGCCTCTCTTTCTCTCTCTCTCTCTATGTGTGTGACTATCATAAATAAATAAAAATTAAAAAAAAAAAAGACTTGCAGTTGTAAAAAAAAAAAAAAAAAAAGAATAATCTGGTACCTTTCAGAGAAGCAAAGTGTTCATGGAGGTAAAAGGAGAGCCATGTTGCTATCTGAGGGATGGAAGTGCCAGGAAGAGGGAACTGCAAGTACAAAAGCTTGGAGCTGAGAGTGTGTCTGCATAGTTCCACAAACAGTAAAGAGGCTTAAGTTATCTGGAGGTAAATGAGTAAGGATATAAGACATGAGAGAAAATGGTGGGTTGGGGAGTGGGAGAGGATAGATCTTGTAGCTTTGTAAGTTTTTTTTTTTTTTACTCTAATGGCATAGGAGCCACTGTAGTATTTTGAGTAGAGGAATAACATGACCGAATTCTCATTAGGAAAACTCTGGCTCCTGTGTTGAGTAGAAAGGTAATGAGGAAAGGTAGAGACCAAAAGACTAGTTCGTAGCCTAGGTAGTAAGGGCAGGTCAGCCTGAATACTGCAAGAATAATGGAATTTCTGTACTGGCAGAGTAGCCAAAGTAATGTAATAATAGATGCAAATGTGTCAAAAGCCAAGAATTTGCTAGACTTATGATAATGCAGAACAGTAGTAATGGGGACAGGGTGCTTGGGAAAAACTAGCATATTCACATTATTATGATACAGTGTGGTGTGAATAGGATTGCTCTTATTGTTGGAGACCAGGCAGTTTTTAGTCTAATGTGATTTGAACTGTGCATAGATTTCTTTCTTTCTTTCTTTCTTTCTTTCTTTCTTTCTTTCTTTCTTTCTTTCTTTCTTTCTTTTTCTTTCTTTCTTCTTTCTTTCTTTCTTCTTTCTATTTCTTTCTTTCTTTCTCTTTCTTTCTTTCTTTCTTTCTTTCTTTCTTTCTTTCTTTTCTTCTTCCTTCTTTACTTCCTTCCTTCCTTCCTTCCTTCCTTCCTTCCTTCCTTTCTGAACTGTACATGGATTTCTAACTGACTGTTCCAAACTCCAGTCTGCTGAGAGGAATGAAACTATAACTTCTAAAAATCCTTATTTTAATAGTAGTGAGATATCATTTAACTCCAGATACATACTAATATCCCCCTATGAAATAGTAATCTATAAAGCTGCCAAGGTCAGGGGTAGGACTTGAGAAAAAATGATTTGGATGAGTGAGAGGGATAGGACTATCTTGTGAAGTTCACCATGGACAGTTGTAAGCAACCAAGCAAAAGGTGAAATGAAAGCTCTGAATGCTTGAGAAGGGACAAGGTTGCTGGGAGGGAACATGGGGAATTACCTAAAAGAAATTCCATCTAATTGACACTTCTGTTTTAGGGCTTCCCAGGATGCCATATGCTAGAAAAAGCTGGTGCCCATGTGTTTGGATGGGATCTGACTTAACATGAACATTTGCTGGAATTCTCTATGCCTACTGTGTTTCTTGTATGCTTTCACAGCTGATTTGCTGGATTTCATTAGGTGTGTTGTATAATGCAGTGATGGAAACACTTCAGTGGAAAATTGCTTTAACTCTTTACTTGGAAGGAAACGTTTTGGTGACAGTAATACAGGTCTAATTTTGATCATTGGACTTAAAAGAACAGAGGAGGGGGTACCTGGATGTCTCCAACTTTTGATTTTGGCTCAGGTCATGATATCAGGGTCATGGGATCGAGCCCCACATTGGGCTCTGTATTGGGCATGGATGCTCAAGATTCTCTCCGTCTTCCTCTGCCCCTCCATATCCTTCCCCCACCTTGCTTCCTGCTTCCCAGCTCCTTTGTGCTCTCTCACAAACAAACAAACAAACAAATGAAAACAAAAAAGGGAGGAGGGGGTGGCAAGAGAAGGGAATTTCCATAAATGGGGTTAGGATTCAAAAGAACCAAGGTCAAGCAAGAGCTAAGAAGTGAGGTAGGAGAAATCAGGGAAGTTTTACCGCATAGAGTAAGGGGACCCAAGGCTTACATCCTTACCACTTCCATGCTCCTCCAATCTCCATAACCACCTCCACTTTGGAAAGTCCTCTTATTGGATTTTGAGCTAAAATTATTTTTGAACCAATTCTTTTTTTTAAAAAAAAGGTTGTTTTAGACAGCAAAACATATTTGTCTGCCTGATATGTTTCTGATAAGAGATGCAGAAATGGAAAGAGAAATATACAGGGAAATATACATAGTTGTTTCCAAATGGAACTGACAATGGCAGGAGAACTAGCGTGTTACCTTCTTTAGTCTCAAGTACTAAAGTGGCTTGCTGTATGGCCGCTGGGTACATGTTCTTTAGCTGTTCTTAGTCATTTGTAATGAGGTTATTCCTCTGCACTCCCCACAGCTTCTACCCTAACTCTGAGCATCTACCTGTTTGGTACTACTTCAGGCAGAAATGGAAGGACTGCTATGGTCCCCTTCCTCAAATATTTCTTCCAATCTGTGAGGATTCTGTGAAATATTTTAATGAGAGTCAATGATTTCACATTTAGAAAGGATTAATGTGGAAATGCCTCTAGGAGAGAGATTATTGATTCTCTAAAACCACTAAGATAGCTTGCTTGTTGTTTCCTCTTAAAGCTTCACGGAATGACAGGCCAACAGGGCATGAAGAAAACACTGAAGGGGTGCAGGAGTAAGCCTTTGTGTAGTATGTGTGCTGATGCCAAGCAGTTCGAACAAGGAGATGTGATTTACACTGGCTTTCACAGTTTCTATGCTTGCAATAACCTGTTACCCCACATCTTATACCTTTCTGTTCTCTGCCCTTTGCTTGATATTTTATTAGTATAACCTTGGCCTCATCTTAAAAACAAAAAAATTGAAAAGTTGTTTTAATACACATAGATGGAGAAATCTTCATATAACAATTTTCATCACATAGTAGGAATTCTCTTTTGTCCTTCAGAAAGCACATATGGGGTTTTCATGATTACTTCCACCCTGCACTTTTTGCCCAACTGGTAGCAAACTAAGATAGCAGGAAGCACTGCTGCCTCTGAAACTAGATGTTGGCTGGCACATTCCTAGAGCATTGGTGCTTGGAAGTGGAAGGTAAGGGGCTATATTTGGTGGCATCCAGTTAAAAAGGGTTGAATTTATACCTTCTGGCGAACCATTTCCCAGTAAACCTTCTTTCTCCCTCTTTTTTGGCTAAACATTGAACAAATACAATGACAATTATGGAATGGTATTGAGGAATGTAGTAGATTATATTTTCCTTAAAATGACCTTAGCAAGGTTTTTGGTCTTAAATACTCTCCAGGAATTTTATTGTGCCCCTGTCAGGAGGTAGAATGTGTATATTCTCCCTTTTCTTCAAATCTGGAAGAGTATTTTGACTTCCTCAGTGAATAGAATATTGCAGAAATGACACCATCTGACACCATAAATGGAATGTGACTCGTACATGATTTTATTTTTTTAAAAAGGTTTTATTTATTTATTCATGAGAGACACAAAGAGAGAGGCATAGATACAGGCAGAGGGAGAAGCAGGCTCCATGCAGGGAGCCTGACATGGAACTCGATCCTGGAACTCCAGAATCACACTCCAGGCTGAAGGCGGCACTAAACCCGGCTTCCTGTGAATGAGATTTCAAATGATAGTTCCTAACCATTGAAGTACACAGTGATGCCAAATGGAACAGAGAACTTTCCCTGAAAAGCTCTACCCAAATTGCAGATTTATAAGCAAGATAAATGTTATTTTAAGACACTAAATTTTGAGGTTGTTTGTTACAAAGCAATAGATCATTGGATTAGACACCAAAACTTGTATTTCGAAAAGAAGTCCATAGCGAGGACAGGGTTTCCTTCTAAGAAGCAATAATGATGCAACTTGGTTTTAGCAGACACAGCTGCTTTGTCTTTGTCACTAATTCCCTACTATACTTCCCAAAGGCATTCTTGAAAATGAATCATTGGATAGTTAAGTAAAGAAAAAGTGAAATACTCTATGATGGCTTTTAATGTAGACTAGGAAAAAAAAGCATGAGTGCGTGTATATGTGTGTGTATGTGGGGTGTGTGTGTATGTATATTTATAATTTTTTTAACCTAGTTTCTACAATACTTTTCCCTGAAGATGCAGCTTTAGGGGTTCTGGTTTTATTTGGGTCTTCTAATCTAACACCAACCACTTTAAGGGTGGGCCGCAGGCTTTGTTTGCTTCTTGTCTCCTATTTCCTGTGTGGTTGTCAAAAATGAGACTCAAGGTCACCAGAGATTATCAGGTGCCTTCAAAGTGGCCAGTAGCTTTAGAGTTTGCTTAACTCTCTAGATTACTGCTTTTATTTGTTTTGGCTTTTGAGGACATCCCTTGCATTCTTATAAAATAAAAACAAACCTTTTTTTTTTTTTTCTTTAATCCAGTATTTGTAGTTGTTTCCAGCAGGAAGATTAGTTTTCAGGGTATGTACTCATGTGCCAGAAATAAAAATGGGCATTTTTTAAAAGGTAGTTTGTATTAATTAATACAAACCCTCTTGTTTGTTTCCTCTTAGGTTTCAGAACATAAATTTCAAGTAACTTAACTGAGGATAAGAATTCAGTTGAAAGCCAAAGCTTGAAGTTTATTCTCTGGATAATTCTCTCAAATAATAAGTAGGTTTAAAGGCAATCTTGGCTTTTCTTTTTCAATCTTCTTTAAGGAGATGAACTAATGGGCACAAATTACCTCTCATGACTCAGCTTTCTTTTTGCTTCATTTGATGACCAAGATTTATTGACATTACGGTGATTGGTATTTTTTTTTTTCATGGATATTATCTTGAGTGTTAGGAAGTCCTCTTAGGAAAAAAACTGCACCTTAGTTTATTTTATAAATTGTATTAGGTACTCTATTTGGAAATAGATGCATAGCCCCAGAAGCCAAAAGAATTAAGGTGGATAGAAACCTGCTATTTAAAAGTTTTAATTACCTAGGCAATTTTATGATCCTTGCTGGAACCTATGTATCTTCCTATATATAGTCTCTCTGGTGATTCCAATAGAAAATATATTCACATGTGAAACATATTCAGCTGCAGGAGTGTGGAGAGAGAGAGAGATGCAAGTTAAACATGCAGCTGGATCCCAGACACTTTGTTAAAATTTTAAAGCTTGCAGGCTAGAAACAATTTTTTAAATGGTAACTTTTGCTTCTGAGGCAGAACAGACATTATCTCAAGCTAGCTCATTTGTTTTTGATTCTCTGTAGTTTTTAAGGGTATTTTTAACCAAATGACCAATCTGGGAAGACCTAGGAAATGAATGTCTTATCTATTATGGCTTGAAGGTCTCAATGCACAAATCATAAATCAAATGTCAACAGATGGTACATGAAGCAAACTTTAAACTCCAAGATTCAAAGCTTCGAATGGTAATTTTGTAGGGAAGTTGATATATAGTCAATAAAGGAAACAAAAGTTATCTGGAGAAAAATGAGCTAAATAGAGTTGACTGGAAGCTCAGTCATTCAAAATAGCACCTGTGTATGAGGTAGTCTAACTAACATGATGTGAAATATGGTCACAACAGTGGTTAAAGGTCATGTTATTATTAAGTAACTCCAATCACCTATGATAACTGGGGAGCATATGAAAACAACTAGCTTTTAAAATTTTAAAAATCATGATTATGGTACAATTTTACTAAAGGCTAGATATCATTCTTTAGGCCCATGAGGATGATTTGGCTTCCTAAAAGCTAGAAGCATTGCTCTGAGGAACTCGAGAGAGTTGGTAGTTCAAGTCAATTGCCCATATTTCCTTAAATTGAACTTTATTTAAAATAAGCTTAAAAGCTTCTAACTTTTGACATTGCAAAACCCTATCAAAATAATAGTAAATCAAGAATAATTTAAATGTGAACTGTCAAAGTTTATTAAATGAATAGAATTAACCAGTTATCTGCACATTGCATCCGAGTTTTATAACATAGAGTACCATGTATAAATGGTATTTGAAAGCAAGACATCTAAGATACTTCATTAATTGCAGCTATTCATAAAATTAGTACTTCAGATAGAAGCATTTGCAGGTAGGTAACATTAAATCATCAAAACAAACAGAAGCTGAAATACACATTAACTATATAAACATTTCAGATAAATTGAACCAGTCCCTTATTCATGGCTACAGAAAGATAAACCAGGAATCCCATCTCAGACAAGAAACTTCAAAATCAGGCCCTTGAGCAAAGTGTTAATTAAATTTAGTTCTTAAGAACAGTATACTTGACCAATGAGAGAGGAAGCAATGACTAGTAGCTGTTAAAAAGTTCACCCTGTTGCTCTTTTAAATATTCCCTCTGGGGATCCCTGGGTGGCGCAGCGGTTTGGCGCCTGCCTTTAGCCCAGGGCGCGATCCTGGAGACCGGGGATCGAATCCCACATCAGGCTTCCGGTGCATGGAGCCTGCTTCTCCCTCTGCCTGTGTCTCTGCCTCTCTCTCTCAATCTGTGACTATCATAAATAAAAAAAAAAAATAAATAAATAAAAAAAATATTCCCTCTGGCTTTCAATGGACTGAAACACAGTAATATAATTAACTAAACCCCTTTTCCAAACAGTTCTGGGATTGGCAGTTATACATGAATTCTAAATGGCTGTTCCACCTGGTGATCTAAAATGGTAATCTTAGAGACAACTGCTCCTTCTTCATTTATAGCCATCCATTCATGCTGCATTTCTTCAGTCAACAAACATTTGTAATGGGCAATCTTCTGGTTTCCAGAGCCACTGACATGAACAGAAACCAGTGTCTGAAATCTTGGAGACAGATACTCATTGCATAAAACCTATTGATTTTTCACTTACTGCTCTAATATTTACTTTTGGCAATCATTAATACATCCCATTATTTTATTTCCTCAAGCATAATAAGACCCAAATTCCTGTCCAAGTCTGAGGACAGACCAAAAGTAAAAGCTGTTATAAAGCAACATTATAAATGCCTCCCTACTCGTGAGCATGGGGAATTATGTTAACCATTAGGAAGAATTACTACCTCACATCGCAAGTGTCTAGGAAGGCTACCTGGAGGGGAGGATTCATATTTGAATATAGAATATTTGATTCAAGGTGATTGCAAGTTAGAAGATGAGGGTGGATGTGGAATATTTTAGGCAAAGAGGGCAGCGTGTTTAAAATTACAAATGTGTACAAGGCTGAATCTGCAGATAATTAACATCAGTACAACAAAGATGGGGATGGAGAGCTGGAAAGAAAAGATGAGGTCCGAGAGAGGCAGATAAATCCGGAAGGATTAAGAAAGCAATGTTAAGAAGTTTGCATTTTCACTTGAGAGCTATGGAGGATGAGTGAAGGCTGTGCACTAGGAAAAGGGTGAAATATTTGAGTCCTAGACATCAGTGTGGAGTACATGTTCCAGCTAGATTGTTCTATTACGGAATTTGTTATTTGAATACAGGTTCTTATTGCCACGCTCTTCGTTTTTACTATCTTTTTTTGTCTGTCTATATATAAATGTATATTTTTCCCTCATCTCATCTCATCCCATCCTAATCACAGATGTTTCTCAAGTTCCAGTAAAAATCTCACTTTCCCATTTAGCAAAATTCAAGAGATGCTACTGAGCATCTGGGATGTCAGACAGACATGGTTCCTGCCCTCATTGAGACTTCCCTGATCATGCTAACTGTAAGTGAATTCTCTTTCCTTCACACGCTTATAGAATTTTGTTAATACCACTCATATGACACTTATTTGGAGTTCTCTTTGTATCCCTCAGGATTCTATCAGGAAAAAGACAGCTCACTCAAATTGGGCAATTTGCAAATAATTGAATAAAAGGACTACTTAGAAAGATGTGAGTAGGTACTTGATTTATATTCGTGTGTGACAAGCCACCTCAAACTTAGTGACAGAAAGTAATTAGCATTGTTATTATACCCATGGGATTCTATGGGTCAAGAGTTAGAGAACTAAACAAAGAAGATGATTCTTTTTTGGGCCATGATGTGTGAGGTTTCATCTGGGAAGGCACTGAACTGAGGATTGACTTGATGGCTGAGGTTTGATTAATTTAAAGGCATCTTCACTCATGTGTCCACCACCTAGGCTTGCACTATTGAATGGAGTGTGTGTATATGGTCTTTCCATATGGCTTGGCTGGTCTTCTTTATAATGTGCTTGGTTACAGGATAATGAGACTTTTCATATGTGTCTTGAGGCTCCAAACAAGGAAGCCAGAAGCGAATGTCCATTTTTTAAACAGCTTCAGAAGTCACAGAACACAGGTTCTGCTGCACTGTATTAGTTGTGAGCATCTTCAAAGCCAACCCAGGTTCAAGTAAAAATGTGTTAGGCTTCACTGAGTGATAGGAAGAGTGCCAAAGGTTTTTCATACATATCTTAAATTGCCAAGTCAGGGTTTATGGAAACTAACAAGGGGTAGTACAGTACTCTATGTATCAATAACAGTAGTTGAATTTTTACTTCTTTTTCTGAAGAAGCAAAGGAATGGACAATTTACCTGAATGAAGTGCTCTAGGAAAGAGCTACATGATGGTACTATGTCTTTCTGTCAAGAAATATAGCTAAATGAGGGATAGAAGGAAGAAGGATGAAAGAAAATATATACTTGATCTTATTCCTTTTAAGTCCTCTGGCACCTTCCTGCTTGCCAAACCTAACTGGAAGCTCAGGAATGTACCTGTATAAATCAGCCTCCTGAGGCTACAAGCAGGGTAAGAGTTGTAAAAAGTAGGGAGGCACCTGAGTGGCTCAGTGGGTCAGTTTCTGCCTTTGGGTCAGGTCGTGATCCTGGGGTCCTGGGATCAAGTCCTTCACTGGGCTCCCTGTGGGGAACCTGCTTTTCCCTCATGTCTCTGCCCCTTTCTCTGTGTCTCTCATGAATAGATAAATAAAATCTTAAAAGAAAAAGAATTGTAGAAAGTAGGTCTGGAAGGACAAATGAAGATATTTAATACATTCTTCTATTACAGTTAATTATTTACTTCTAATTTCCAAACATATACCCCTATCATTCTTCCTCCATTTGACAATGCACTATCATTCTTCCCTCATTTGATGATGCACAAGAGATAAGGTGTGTTTTATATAGTAGGAGCTTAGTACTTGTTTGTTCAACAGGTGAATGACTGATAGCTAACTCCATGAGTGAATAAATTAAATACACAGAGAACATCTTTTTTGCATTGGAGTCCTCTTTTTACTTCTGTGTGGATTTAAAAATGCTAATTATCTACCAGATGGTGAAAAAGTCACATTATTTTCACCATATACATTTTTTAAAAGCCTAAAGCATAGGGTTTACAACAGCTTTTATCAACAGTGTTTAAAAAGAATCCAGTCATGAGCACAAATTTATTCATATTCTCACCTCTACTAAGAGCCAAGAGGATAACAAACTTTGGGGCAGTTTAATTGTATTGGTCATGGTGATCCAAGGCAGTATTGCCATTTCTAGGTTGATAGCAGCTGCAGAATTTCTTTCTTTTTATCAGTTTTATTCTAATAGATGTCTGAGAAGACCATTAGGAAGTTAAAAGAGAAAATAAGTTTATCAGGAAAAAAATATGCATTAGACTCCAAGAAAACCAAGATAGATTGGAGGTTGAGAGACTGTAGATAAAACGGTGTCATTATGGTAAATAGAGGTTAATGTACCCTCTTATTGTATTTTTACCAGGACAGTTTATATACTATTAATGAATAAACTAATGCAAGGGGGAAAGATGTATGGCTTGTTAATAGGCACATCTTAGCTGAAGCAAAAAGAAAACTGAAAATGTTTATTATCTTCCCTACTTATTAGTGCTGCATTATGCATTAAATAAAATAATGTATGTGAAAACTCTAAAATACAACAGAAGATTCTTAGTTCAAGATAAGACTCAGGGAAATAACTAGGTGGAATCATGACTACTCTATTTAAGGCAGTACAAGTATTAACCAAAATTGTCAGAATACTTGAGGCTGAATGACCCTCAACTTTTCCAGCAGGATTATTAATTAGATGATGTGGATACTTATCTCCTTTGGACCACCAAAGAACTTTGTCTGTGATTAAATAGCTCAAGGAAGCATCAGATCAAAGACAGAGATCCAGAATCTTAAGCCCCATTTTATGGCCTTTCCCATAATCATGCCACCTCCCAATTCATGATTAGGTAGTACATTTTAAAAATTGAAAGAAAACATGATTTAGTGTGTCACTGGAGGGAGGTGCTAATTACTTTTATAATGTACTCAGAGCACAAATGATAAATATTTGGGGCCTGGCCTTCAGTTATTAAAACTGTGTGCATAGAGTGGTAAGTTTATTGTAATGAGAAATCTTAAAATTATTTTAAGTAGATCAATATGAATTCAGCATTTTGATGAGCAGAAGTATTGACATTTCTAAAATTCCAGTTTTATAGTATCCCAACATCTAATTATGAGTAAAAATGAGTTCTTAGATGGATGATCAAAGAGTAATTTTTGTTTGGACCCCCTGGAATTTGAATGCCAACAAAGGAAGCAGAAAGCCTGAGTGCATATTTTAGTTGACAGAACACAGTTTTTGTCTTTTTTCTCTCTTGCATCTTATGTCTCAAATATTATGTATTGTATATCTGTACCACTGTATTGAATTTAATGGTGGAAAACTCTAATGAATCGTGTTGCATTCAAACTCAATGTGATAATGTATATTTTATTTTCATATGCCACCCTGAAACAAAAACATTTCACAAAAATTTACTGTCTCCTGCCTGTGAACCAGAGATGGCTTATATATTTTAACAATATTTATATTCTCTCTGTCTTAATCAATGTACTACATTTCCAAAGCTGAGTTGTATACAATTATTGTCAATTTAAAGAAGAAAAATAAACTTATGTAAAATAAACCACCTGTGCTGTAGGTGGAAATTATGTAGTATCGATTCCATTTTCAGAAAGAATAGTTATATGATGTCTATTATGCTTTATCCCAAAGAAATTGCTATACACAGGTTTAACTTCCTCTAGTAAATAGTTTTCTAAACTTTCCTGTTATATTTCAAACCAAACCTATTCAAATTGAGCGGACTCATATTAGAACATATCTCTTCCTTTCTGAATCTCCATTTGCCACCCCTTAAACCTAACTTCCTTGCCTTTGTCAATGAGATACACTATTCTTTTAGATGAGTAATGTAAGTTAATTTCTCTCATTGATCCTCACTTTTTAAAAATTAGTCACACTGTCACTTTTCCTTTAAAAAGTCTCTCAAACTCCTATTTTCCTTGCTTTCTACTCTTATTGTTACTGTCATTCATACTTAAGGTAGCTTGAATAATTTCCAGGAGGATGGACAATCAGTCTTGGATGCTGCACAGCTAGGAATATTGCAGCCACAGGAGACACCATCTACATTACAATCTTCATTTTTATAAAGCAAGGAAGCTGAAACTCAGATAATTTGAAGGTTTCACTCAAGGTCATTGAGTTTGTTACTGGTAGGGGTGAACTTGGAATCTCAGCCTATCTTATTCTACTCCTCTAGCCAACCTACCTCAAAGAGAGGAACTTCTCTAACTATAATCTTGGTATTGTTTTATGTGTGCTAGTTTCCCCAACAAATCATAATTTCTTTAAAAACTATTTAAATATTGATGCAGATAAACATAATTTTCTGTACATTGGCACAGAGATACAGAGAATGCTAAGAGGAAAAATGAGTGGTTTTTTTTGTTGTTGTTGTTTGTTTGTTTGTTTTTTTCCCAGATGACAAAACTCTGATCTCTGGGTTTAACTATGTGATTTCTAGTTAGGAGCTTAGCTTGTACTTATTTTTTTTTAAAAAAAGATTTTATTTATTTATTCATCAAAGAGAGAGAGAGAGAGAGGCAAAGACACAGGCAGAGGGAGAAGCAGGCTTCATGCAGGGAGTCCGATGTGGGACTTGATCCCAGGACTCCAAGATCACACCCTGGGCCGAAGGCAGGTGCTGAACCGCTGAGCTGCCCAGGGATCCCACTTGTACTTAATTGATGTAGAAAAGGGAGATGTGTTGGAGGTCACAATGGGGCATACCAAAGCAAATACCAAACCTTGATTACAGAAGAATCTATAAGATGTTGAGGGCAAGGGAGCTGGAATCATCTAATATAGCACTCTAGCTAAATATTTAAAATAAGGCTCTATGAATCTTGTCTTCAGCTAGTCATACTCTGAACTGAGATTTGTAAGTTTGTATTTTAGTATATTGTGTATATTAGTTTTGGGGTTTGGAGGAATGCTGTAGATGTAGAAAATATTTCTGTAGCCTGTTCAGGGATATTTGAAAATGTTACTATTTAATGTTACTAAAAAAGGTTAAAATGTTACCTAGGTAGTCTTACACAATCAAGTTATGCTCATTAATAAAAGTTTAGCTTATTACAATATTTGGTTTTAGATTCTTTTGCTTTTTGCTGTATAAGGCAAGATAGTAATGGTATAACATCCTTTCTTCACCAAGAGCTTAGCCAAATTCTACTTTGATTTTTTTCTGCTTAATTTCCTCTCTGGCTTAATTAGCTTAGTTATCTTTTTTCTTTTTCTTTTTTAACATTCTGCTATGGAAACAGACAGCTTTCTACTTCAGAAACGAACCAAAAATGCCTCAGGTTATTTCTGGCTTCTCATCTTCTCAGAATCTATGCTAAAGTATCACAAGCCATATTGTTAAAGAACAGCCACATAACCCATTAAGAAACTGATAAACTTGGTTCCAAGTACATAAATTTGGTGCCCAAAAAACATAGGTTCTCAGTCCAGAACCTATGAGATTATCTCTTCTTGTGGCTTGTCTAAGGACAGTAATTTTTTTTCCTGGGTTATTACTTCCACGGATCTTTTGCTGTTAAATGTTTGTGATTTGCATAATTTCTTCTAAGAAAATAAAGTCTATATCTTTCAAAATCTTAAAAACACTTTCTGTCTTTTGTTCATGTTTGTAACTTTATTTTGGGGCTTTGCAACTGCATTGAACATCTTATACTACATATATGTATATCTTCTGAATAGTAGAAAAATTTTCACATTATTCATTCAATTACTCATTCATTTATTCAAAATCAGCTATTGATCTTTTGTGTTAGATATTGAAGTTATTACAATGGCTATGGTGTCTGACCTTAATGAATTTATGATATAGTAGGAATGATAAGCAATGTATATTCAGACTTTGCATTGATTGTTTTAATTTCAAATTTGCCACATGCACATTGAAATATTGGCCAGGCCATGAGACTGCTGGATTTACTTCTCATGGAGTCAACTATAGGCATTAAACAAGAAAATATATACAAATTTCTTGGTATAACTCAAAATTCACTATATTCTAATTGTCATGTTTTCATTATATGTAGTAGAATTATGTGTTATGAGAGATACCAAGAAAGTGTTCTGAAAATTCAGTTGTATCATAAACCTCCTGGGGGATTGATATCATTGGAATCTTACTTAATTGGGTAAAATAGGCTGATAAATATTAGTCAAATGTCTGATAGGATACACTCCTTTATCCTTTGAGTCTCCTATGTGCTTGGGTAGATTTCCACTGATTATAAAGAAAGAGAAAGTCAAAGACTGGAAAGAGTGAAAATAGGCAAAAAAAAAAAAAAAAAAAAGACAAAAGACCAAAAATAATTTTGAAAAAGATACTAAAATGAAAGTATCAGTAGGATACAGAATAATAAGCAGAGGATAATGTTAAAAAACTAAATTCAGCTACCTTTATTCAATCCATGAATTGGGCAGCATCCAATTTAGCAGATAGAAGGGAGCTCTGAGAAGCTGTATCAAATAAAGGACTTTTATAGGCAGAAGGGAACAAGGAGGTTATAGTATCCCAAAAGTGGATTGGCTGTGGCAAGACCACTTTTCTTTAGAGGATGATAAGGGTGTGTTATGTAGATTGTCTAACTAGTGCTGATTTTTGTGATTCCTGGTTGACTAATTTAATATTCCATTTCTGGGGGATCTGAAACTGTAATGAAGTCAAGTCTTGGTTTGGTGATGTAGGACTTACCATAAGCAACCTCATTTGAGACCAGTTGTCTTGTTTTTAATAATAAGACAATGAGAGAGTTACAGATGGAAACAGATTAGAGAAGTTATTACTAGCTCAATTCTAATATATTTGCATGAAGTTATTACTAACTCAACTCTAATGTATTTACATAAAATTAAGAAGGGAGTCTGCATTATTGGCAAAAAGTAGAGACTAAAATGCTAATTACTTCTAACATTTTCAGATTTTTGATAGTGGCAAAAGAGCTTTAATATCTCTTATTCATAAATCCACATCCATACATATTCATACGTCATTTATTTTTAAGGAGAGAAACATCAGTGGCAAGAAGGAAGAACATATATAAAAATAAAAGATTATAATTGATATTTATAAGTGACAATCATTGCTGGTGATTTTTTTTTTCTCAGAACCCAACTTTATGGTGGCACTAGTTTCAGAGAATGTTAGCCCTTGTATGATCTCATTTCTCCCCAGTGTTCTGAAGGGTAGGCAAAAATCCTATTATGACTGATGAGACCTGAAGGGAAGTTTCTGAGAAAAATTTTCCTCATTATTAAAAAAGAAAAAGATGGGCATAAAGAGTTGTAGAATTGCATCTCTTCCTTTCTCTCTGTTTTGGATTGCAGTTGTTAGAGGAATTATTATAGTTATTGTCCATGTGATCATAAAAGAAAAATCTAAAGAATCACAGAGAGAGTAACTTAGAGTTTTAAGACCATTGGGCCACTGAACCAATTTTGTAATAACTACCTATCTTTCAAGTTGATACTACCCAAGACAATAAACTCATTTTAAGTTACCTTTAGTATTTTGATCTTGCTGATAGAGGAATCATAATTAAATCATAATACATATTCGTTCAAAAGAGACTTCCCCTTTAAGGTAACTCTTGAACTGAAGATGAATTATCCAGGAGAATGGTGGAGAGAATATTCCAGATATTTCCTGTAGTATGGTTCAATATTTCATAAAAAACTCTCACATGCTGCTTCTTTAATGTAGGTGAATATTGAACTTAAAAATTATCTTTGGGAATATTGGTCATTAAAAAATCCTGATATTATAGCATCTGAATATTTCAGAATCATATCAACTATCACATCTGAAATTCATAGATGAAATTTCTTCACTTGGAAAATTAGTTTTTTCAAGAAATAGGGGTTTATAAAATTAAAAAAATCATTCATCTAAAAATACAATACATACACAAATACACATGCATACATATTTAGCTTTTTAAAAAAGATTTTATTTATTTATTCATGAGAGACATAGAGAGAGAGGCAGAGACATAGACAGAGGGAGAAGCATGCTCCATGCAGGGAGCCTGACGTGGGACTCCATTCCAGGACCATGGGATCAAGCCCTGAGCCAAAGGCAGACGCTCAACCACTGAGCCACCCAGCTATCTCCATATTTAGCTTTATATTCAAGACAACTAATCTCCATTTACCTTTGAACATTTACAATCAATGAGGCTGCCTAATTTGAAATCCTCTATAGACATTACTATTAAAATTTATCTTATTTATACATAGAAATTTTAGAGCCAGTTTGTCAATATCTAAAAAAACAACTTGCTGCCATTTTGATTGAGAATGCATTGAATCTATAGAAAAAATGTGGAGAAGTAATACTTTAAAAATATGGGGTCTTCCAGTCCTTAAACATCATATAACTTTTCATTTATTTAGATCCACATTGATTTTCTTCATTAGTGGTATGTAGTGTTCATCATATAGATCCTGCTCCTATTTGTTAGATATACATCTAAATATTTCATTTTTTAGTCTTATAACAAAGGGTAAGGTTTTAAACTTCAAATTTCACTTTTTCATTGCTGATGTATAGGAATATGATTGACATATATTGACCTGGTCTCCTGCAATCTGTAAAACATAAATTATATATTAATTTTCTCTACTTTTAAGATTTTATGTATCTATTCATGAGAGATACAGAGACGTAGGAGGAAGGAGAAGCTGGCTCACTGAGGGGATCCTGATTCCAGACTCAATCCCAGGACCCCAGGATCATGTCTTGAGCCAAAGGCTCAACCTCTGAGCCATCCAAGTGCCCTCTTCTTTCTTGTTTTTTTTAAGGGAGAAGTCTAGGTTTCTGATTTAAGATCCAACTTTTTCTCCAATATATAAGCATTTAATGTAATGATTTTCCTTCTCAGTACTTCTTTAGCCACATCCTACAAATTTTGATATGTTCTATTTTACCTTTCATTCACTTCAAAATATTTTATTTTTACTTCTTCTTTGATCCATGGGTTGTTTAGAAGAGTGTTATTTAATTTCTAAAAACCCGGGAGGGAGTATTCCAGCTACTGGAATAAATTCCAGTTATTTCTGTTTTAATTTTACTATAGACAGAGAACACTTTACAGGATTTCTGTTATTTTAAGTTTGTTTTGTTTTATGGCTCATAATATTGTCTGTCTTAGAGAATATATTACTTGTGCACTTGAAAGAAGTGTATACTATTTTGCTTTTGTTGGATAAAGTGTTCTATAAAGTTAACGTAGTTGATTGATGGTGTTGCTCAGATCCTCTATATCCTTACTGATTTTTCTATCTACTTGTTCTATCAATTACTTAAAGCAGAGTGTCGAATTATTCAACCATAATTATGTATTTGTTTATTTCTCTTTTCAATCTATCATCTTCCTCCTCATGTAATTTTAAGGTCCATTGTAAGGACTAAGCAAATTAAGGACTGTTCTGTCTTAAAGAATTGACTCATTTATCATTGTGTAATGTGTCTATTTAGCCCTGTTAATATGAATTATTATAAAGTCTACTTTATCAGACATTAATATTCCTTGTTCACCTTTCTACAGTTCACTGTTTCCCTGATACCTCTTCCCCTACCCTTTTATTTTTATCTTATTTTATCCTTATTTTATATTTTTTAAGGATTTTATTTATTCATGAGAGACACACACAGAGAGAGGCAGAGACACATACAGAGGGAGAAGCAGGCTCCATGCAGGGGGCCTGACGTGGGACTCGATCCTGGATCTCTAGGATCACACCCTGGGCTGAAGGCAGCGCTAAACCACTAAGCCACCCAGGCTGCCCTTATTTTTATCTTTAAAGTGAATTTCTTATAGACAACATGTAATTGAATGTCACTTTTTTATTTTTCTGATAATCTCTATTTTTTTAATTGTTCTTTTTAGACCATTCATACTTAATGTGATTATTGCTATGATTAAAAGCTACTGTTTTGCTGGCTTTTTCTAATTGTTCCATCTCTTTTGTTTCTTTTTTTTCTCCTTCTGTGCTATTTATTGATTATTTTTTATGATTACATTTTATCTTCTGTATTGGCATTAATTATAACTCTTGATTTTGGTATTTTCTCTAAGAATATATATATGTACTTATATATGACCAGGCTATCTGGTTAAGTATAGTTATTTAACCAGATTATCTAGAAATAATATTATATTGCTTCATATGCAGTTTAAGGACCTTATGACATTATACTTCCATTTACTTCCTTCATCCTCTGTGCTATTATGCTAGACTATTTTTTTGTATACTATAAGCTCATAGCATATTGGTTCTGTTTTTACTTTAGACAGTTCTCTTTTAGTATAATTAATACTAAAAAATAATTATAAATTTTCCCCCCATGATTTCTGTGCTTTTCATTTCTTTGTGTAGATCTAGGACCCAGTGGTATCAATTATTTCTTTCTGAAAATCCTTAACTGTTCCTGTGGAATAGTCCTACTGGCAATAAATGCCCTGTTGTTTTCTTTTTGTTTGTTTGTTTTTTGTTGTTGTTGTTTTCTTCCTCTTTTAGAAAATCATTATTTCCTTCACTTTTAATTTGAAGATTTCACTGAATGAAATCTTCATTCAGAAGATTGGTGTTTTGGTTTTTTTTTTTTTTCCTTTTACCACTTCAAATATTTCACTTAACTCTCCTCTTTTTGCACAGTTTCTCACAAGAAGTCCACTATAATTCATATCCTTGTTCTTCCATAAGCAAGGTTTCTTTTCCCCAACTCTCACTTGGGTTTTTGTGAAGATTCTCTTTGTTTTTGGTTTCTGTACTTTGCATAGTATATGCTCAGGTATAGATTTTTAGCATTTATTCTTCTAAGTTTAGATATATGATTTGGAAAATTCTTGTCCGTTATCATTTGATATATTTCTTTTCTTTCTTTTTTCTCCTTCTGATATCCCATTTACAACTATGTTGTACCTTTGAAACCACAATTCTTGAATGTTAAGTTCTTTTTTTTTCTCTTTGCTTTTTAGTTTGGAAAGGTTCAGTTTTCTTAATGTATGCTCCTATTTATTATCATTAATGAGATGGGATTCTGTGTGCCTCGTAGGGAAAGGCTGTATGTTATTTTATGTTATACTTTACTGTATTTAGTCTACTGCTTTTATGACTCAGCCTTTTCAATTTTTCTAAACCAGTATCCACTAAGTTCATGATTTGAGAAGAGTTTTTAAAAAGTGAAAACACTATCGAGTAGAGCTTACAAATTCTAGTTAGAGAACACGGTATTTCAATGTATTTGGTAGATTGACATTCTTCATTAGACAGAGTTTCTCTTATTTACATAGTTTTGAGAATTATGGAAATAAAATGTAAGTTAGAAAAAGTTGATATCTGCCTAATTGTCTTACTCAGTTGGTTCTATCTTGATGAAAATGGACAGGTGTAGACAAATGCTTTTCCTCTTTACCATTTCTTTCTTTCTTTCTTTCTTTCTTTCTTTCTTTCTTTCTTTCTTTCTTTCTTTTTCTTTCTTTCTTCCTTCCTTTCTTTCTTTCTTTCTTTCTTTCTTTCTTTCTTTCTTTCTTTCTTTTCTTTCTTTCTTTCTCTTTCAAAGATGGGAAGTATCTCACAGTAAAAAAGCTACCATATTGGAGAAAGGCTCTTCTTCAAGATTTTATGGTACAAGAGGATTCCCCATTTATAGTATTGATGACATGCTGAGCAGGTTGATAGTATGTTTTATTCTTTCATTATCATCATTATTTTGCTGGTAGTGGACAACTAA
Source organism: Vulpes vulpes (assembly GCF_048418805.1). Classification (NCBI taxonomy): domain Eukaryota; kingdom Metazoa; phylum Chordata; class Mammalia; order Carnivora; family Canidae; genus Vulpes; species Vulpes vulpes. Next base: position 83,401,157 of record NC_132787.1, read on the forward strand.
AAACATTCTTCGATCTTTGATATGTGATGTACTCTTTTTACTAGACACTGGAAAATGAGAATGAAAACATGATTTGTCCCCTGCTTTAACTATTTATAGTCTATAGTTGAAAGCTAGAAATTTTTATTCTCCTCTTCTTAGATTCTTATTTCTGTCTGTAGCCTGGAACATTTTTTTCTTTTAATGTCACAAGCATTTTGTTTTTTGGTGCTGAAAGTATAGATATACAGCTTTAATGCCAAACCCAAGAATGGCTTATATTCTTTGTCTCTATTTCAATTTTGAGTATCTTTAAGCTGAGCACTTAAATAAATATTAGCTGCTACAATCTGAAGATTTTACTTTGATCTATATATTTGATTTATTGATTGTTTTTAGTTTGCAGTAATATGTCACTGATTAAATTCACATTGTACAATTCAGTAGCTACAGTTCTTAGATTAAAAACACATGTTACTTCAGAAATAGCATGTTTTATAGAAGTTTGGATACTCTGTTTTCTCACGGTTCAATAAAAACCTCAGCCTATTGAATTTCAACTCACTGTGCAAGGCACATCTCTTTAGTTAAGCCTTTTTCAATTTGGCTATGAGCATCCTATTGCTGTGAGAACCTGAAAGCTCAGCAATTCTTTTATTTGCTGATTTTATACCTAATGTGTTTCCTGTGGCAATAGAAAGTGCAACTGTTATTATGAATTTTATATATAAATATATATCTTTGAGTCTTCCAGAAACAGCAGCAACAACAACAAACTATAGTTTCAGATCCCTAGCATAGAAGCAAATATGTATTCAGTTATATCTACAGATTTTAACAATGGACATATTAAATTAATAATGACAACATAAATATTTCCTTACATATTTCTATGGATAGCTTTAGAGTTAAAACATAAAGCATAACCTGCTATGTAAATAGAGAACTATGATATGTTGGAAACCAGGCTATGGCTTTTCTATATATGTCTCAAAGTAAGAAAATAAAAATGTGAGTTACTATTTAAAATCTTTTCTATCTGAGAATTAAAAAACAAGTTTCAAACACAGTTTGCTGTTATGCAGATGTAAGTGAGTGAATGCGCATGGTCCACTCTATCAATGTTGTGTATTGTGTTGTAGACTGAGCTTGACTGGTCCAATTGACTTTCAAACATCCCTTTATTAATGCCTTGTGGTAGTTTAAATTCAACTTGTCTAATACTGAATCCTTCCACATAAAGGCCTTCCTAAGTGCTTGATCTTTCTTTATACCAAATGATTTAGAGCTTGAGTTCTTTCATGAACCTTTCTTTCATGAAAGAACCCAACCTCTCCCTGGCTGCTCAAGACAAAAGCTCTGCCTTTTGTATATCACTGACTCTATCAATTAAGTGGATTAAATGATTCTCTGCATCTCACCACTACCGATTTTTGGCTTTCAACATTTCTCATCTAAATTTCTGAAATAGCCTCAAACTAGTGCCTTTAGTTTCAAATGAATTTCTCTTCACTCCATTTTCTACATTTCTACCTTGTTTTCAGAATAAATACAAGCTTTGATATATAATATACCATACTTTTCAGAGCATGCCTTCACTGTGCACTTGATTATGCTTGTTACATGAGGGGCTGGCCATTTATGAAGTCACTTCAGTCTGATCCTCATGCCTTTTTCTGCCTCATTGTTTTGGTCCCTACTATTCTTTTAGCCAATAATTTCTTCCTATACCTCCACTTACTAAGATCTATAGTTATCTCTTCAGGAATCCTGTCCCTTTCACACCCTGATAAAGATGACTCTCTGACCTTTTTTGGCTCCATCCCCTTTCTTATCTACCTTTTATTATCTGATAATCAACAAGGCCATGGGCTTGAATCACACCATCATAGGACATAACTCCACATCGAAGAGTCTTTTTTAAATCAACACCTTCACTGGCTCTCTCTCTCAACCCCTCTTTGCTGTTTTATTTGCTCTCTATAGTCATTATTGTTGGTCATAATTTAAGAACTAAACTCTTATCATTCCACTTGCCCATTAAACTAATTTTGCTCCTTTTCATAAAAAGATTTCTACATTGGGTGAAATGCTGGACTACATGAACCACAAATCTTTTCTGACCAAGATTTTTTTGTATTTTTATTATTCTGTAGTCTTTTCCTTTCTGTCTATAATATTGGGATGGAAAAAGATGTACATTCGTGTACATAATTCGCCTAAACTCTTTATGTCACCTGGACCCTTGTTTTTCTCATGGATCCACACATCAGTCTTTTTCCTGAGTCTCTGAGCATGCTTTCTCCTGAAGATTCACCAACTTCTACTGCAATTCCCAGACTTTCTAGCAATTCTACTCACAACTGCTTAATAGATGGTCATATTTTAGGGATTAGCCATTATCTTAAAATACTGTCTGTCTCTTTCAGATTGCTGTGAATTTATGTAAAACAATGCTTAAAACACTCTTAAATGAATCACTGAGAAATAGTAAGGCCTCAATAGATAGCATTTTTTTTTAACACTTTGAAGAAATAATGTTATTGTAAGACTGGTATACCATGATTCAGGAATGACACATATCTGTGAGATGGGGCCTATGTGTGTAAGGAGACAGAAAGACAGAAGTTGGATGAAAGATAGGTGAGTATAAGAAACCAAGAGATGTGAATGAAGTGGATAAACTAGCCTTGAAGTGTTTGATCTTCAAGTCTCACAACTCTGTTGTGTATGAGATAAGATTCAAAGGCTCTGAAAGATAACAAAGCATCCTTTATTGGAATACCATATAAATTCTGCTGCCTTTTGAAGAATTATTGAACCACTGTAAGAATTAGTTTCCTTAGAAAATAAGAATATATTTTTTCAGGTTATTGACCATATGTAAAAGGCAGTGAATGAACTCTGTTCTATCAAAACAAAAGTGCAAATGTTCTGTAACTATAATTTGATCACCATGAATCTGTGGTAAATGGGTTATGTTTGGATGGAAAATATCTAATCCTAATGACTTCTAGAGGCTGCTATTAAAGCTACTGGGGACTTACTTTGTATCTGTTATTCTACTTCCAACTTCACTTTTAGTCAGAAAGGTAGAGGTATCCCTAATCAAAACCTCTTGCTAGAAACAAACAATCAAATTAAACATATGTTCACTTAAGTTTGTTTCTTTTCTATATTCCTGTCTTCTCTTTCTTGCTTTTCCAGGTTTGTCTTGGAAGTTTGGAGGTTTAGGCCAGTCATTCTTTTACTTCTCAATATTTTATATTATTTTTAGTTTTATAACTGGGCCATCCCTTAGGTACATACAGTGTATGCAGATTTTGATATCATGAAAAGAGTAATTTTGAATTTCATTTTCCTCATAATTTGAATATGGAAACTTTATAATTAAGGCCTTCATATATTTTCTAATATTATTTCCAATCCTATTTGAGAAAATAAACAGATTCCTATAAAAAATTGCAGTATAAGGAAAGTAATCTTTAACTGTAATTTAAAGCTCCATTTATCTGTGGTAAATGGAATAGGTTTGGAAGAAAAATTTCTGATCTTCATGACTTCTTTTTGGAGCTTCCATTAAAAATAATTAGGAGCTTACTTTCATATCTATTATTCTACTTCCAAATCCTGTTTTTTTTTTAACTGTAAAAGCTAGTAACACAGACTTCTATAATAAAAGTTAATTTTTAAAGTTTTTTTTCAAACTGGTCTTCACTAACAGTATGAGGAAAATGAAAACAAATCTCTCTTGTTTTCTCTTTTTTCTAAATATATGTATATGTAAGAATGTATGAATTAAGAAAAAGGTATTATATGTGCATGATTCAAAAACAATACTTATTATTACATTGTAATTACTTACACTTATGTATTGAGTGTCTTTTATGTAAGAAGTGTCATTAACACCTTGATTCCAACCCCTAGAATAATGCTACAAAGAATCTACTTCCTTATTTTATAGGCAAGAGGACAAAGACCTGCAGAGTTAAACTGATTATCCTAGGACCACTAAGCCAGTAAAAGTCAAAGCTAGAAGTGAAACCTAAGCCTATCTCACTCCAACTTTTATATACTCAATTTTTGTATATTGTTTTATTAAATCACACAAATTGAACACGAAAAAGAGAAACCTATTGAAGACACAGATATTGGTGAATGCAAAGTACTTTTTAGGAAATTTAGGGTTGGGGGAAGTGATTAAGAAAAAATGTAAACATGAAAATATTTGAGTAAAGTATATTCTGATTATCCCTTACAAAGTAAAAGTGCCTAAAATACTTGATCTAGTTGTATTGATAGAATATGGAGACTGTTTTTGGCTCATTAAGTAGAGTTACAAAATTATTCAATATGAAATAAAAATGTGCAAAGGTGATAGACACATTATAATTTATAAAGGCATTGTTTAATATTAACTCATTTTCTTCTTATTTAATATTAATTTATTATCTTTGCATTATGTGTTTTTCCACTGGATTATAACTGACAGAGAGAGTGCAGGAAGAAAAATTCTGTGCTTACCACCTCTACCCCAGAGAGCATAAGGGATTAGGTGGTAACAGCAAACTCTAATGGCTGGGAACCACCATAGAATTTTTTTTCTCTTTTGATACTTGAGGTATTTGGAGAGAAAACAAAGCAATTACTCATTTGCCTACTACTTCTTTTGGCTTGTAACAAACTTATTCTTAATACAGAGGTAGTCTTGATAACAAGATAAAACCAAGGAAGTATATTGTAGACAAATAAGAGAAATGGTTGGATATTAGATGATCATATACGACCATACTAGGAGACATTCAATTCCTAGCATTCCTAGAGGGTGAGAATAACTAGCACATTTTGTGACTCACTGTAGAAAGCATTATACTTTACCCAAATATTGTAGTTGGAAAGAATGTAATGTACTCTGTGAAGGTAAATCATTAAATGTTAGTACAATTTTAACTAAAAGGCATTAGAAAAGCAATCTGGTTATTATGGAAGCTATAATCCAATTGGAAATTGAAATTAGAAATGAGTTCTTATATTTGAGCAAGTAAATATGACCAAAAATTTTACAATATAATGAAGCTCATCATGCTATATATTCATAAGTTGCTACAAACATCAAATAGTATCTAGAATCTATCTACACACTATGTAGGCATAACATAATGCAATAAAGCAATGAGAAAGAGAAAAATCTTAAAAACAACCAGAAGTAGAAAATTACTTTCAAGGTTAGTGAAAAAAATCAATGAATGTAATATATCACATTAATGGGAGGAAGAAAAAATTTTAACTACCTGAATAGATGCAGAAACAGGATTTGATAACTTCAAAATCTAAAATCGTAAAATTTTATTAAAACCAAAATGGTAAGAAACTTCCTTAATTTGATAAAGGAATTATGCAAAAAACAGAAAAATTATATTGAATGGTAAAATGTTGAAAACTTTCCCTTTCAGATTATGAATAAGACCAGGATGCTTTCTTATAGTCCAAAAAGAAAGCAAAGAGAATTAAAAATAGTGAGAATTGGAAAAGAAATAAATCATTAATTAAATACAATATGGCCATACGCATAACAAACCCAAAAGAATCCACAAATAATAATTAGAATTAAGAAGTGAGCAAATGGTTATGTATCAAAGTACAAAAGTGAATCCTATTTCTATATATTAATAAACAATGAAACTTTATAATATTTAATTTTCAATTTAATCTATGGTAAATCTAATTGAAATTATGCAAAAGCTTAAATCCCAAAATGTATTGAATGCTATTTGGAGAACTTAAGGAAACTTCTAAATAAATTGAGAGATGGATCTCACATTCATGAATAAGAAGATTCAATATTGAAAATACTTTATTTCCTTTCAAATCGATCTCTGGATTCAATGCAATCCTAAACAAAGTCTATATTAAAAAATGAGACATTTGGGGCACCTGGATGGCATTGTTGGTTAAGCATCTAACTTCGCTTCAGCTCAGGTCATGATCTCAGGATCATGAGATTGAGCCCTGCATGGGGCTCTGTGCTCAGCCCAGAGTCTGCCTGATAAAATCTCCCTCTTCCTCTCCCTCTCCCTCTCCCGCTCTCCTTCCTGCTTATGCACATGCTGTCTCTTTCAAGTAAATAAATAAACAAATGAATAAATAAATAAAATCTTTAAAAAAGAGACCAAAAATTGACGTTTGATAAGCTGATTATACAATTTTATAGAAATTGAAAGGCCAAGTATATCCATTACATTCTTAAAGAATAACAAGTTGCAAGATGTTCTTCACTAAATATTAAGACTTATATAAAACTACAGTGTTGTAAAAGTATAGTATTGGTTAAAGGACAGTGAAGTGGACTAATGGAACATGATAGAATCCACAAACAGATTCATAAATACATGAGACTTCTATTAAGTCAGACACTACATACAGTGGGGGAAAACACTTTTTCAATAAATGGACTGCAGCAATGTGATTGTCCATACCTAACAGCTATGAAGCCTGATACCTACATTATGATATGAAAAGAATAATTCAGATGTATTGAAGATCTACATGCTAAAAAGATAGCAATATATCTAAGTTCTAATAGAAACACATATTTTTATGCCCATGGAGAAGGACAATATTTTTAAAAAGATATTAAGTTTCTAACCCTAGAAGAAAAGTTTGATTAGTTGGACCGTATCAACATTAATATTAAGAACTTTTGTTCACTAGCAGACACACAAAGAGTGCAAAGGCAAGCCATAGACTAGGAGAAGATCCTTATAATATGTATAATGGACTGAAGGCTTGCTCACATACAGAAAAGGCTGACTCACATACAGAGAATTAAATAAGATCCTACAAATTAATGAGAAAACAAAACAATCTAAGGGAAAAATAAGTAGGAGACTTGAATAGATACTGCAGAAAGAAATGGCCTCAAAAGCGTTATATATTAGGACATCCTTTTATCCCTCTGGCCTTTTTTCCTACTGGTTTTGTCTTTGTTCTACTCATAGTTACTTTAGCTTCTCTTTGATCCCAGGAAGCATGACCTTTGCATTTTCTGATCTCTTCTTTTCCCCTAGATGGCTTCATTGCTTGCTGTCTTGAGAATTCTTGGGAATTTCTTGAGAAATTGCTAAACTATTACCTTCCCACTCAGTCTTAGTAAGAACCCCTTAACCTTATTTTTCTTTCTTATTATTTATGACCATGTGGTTTTATATTAATGTGTTTATTATCTGTCATTACCCACCCCTCTACAGTATTTGCTACACAAGGGCAAAGACTTGTCTGTTTTTTTCACCGCTATATTCCCAGCATATGGATCACTTAACTGACAGGTTTTGAGCACATCATAAATATTTTTTTGACTAAATAATGGGGAAATATCAGAGAAAGTATTTTATTTTTAAGGGGAAATGATAGAAATTAAATTTTGCCTTTACTGTTTTAAGTTAGGGATAACAATTAGTGATCCTGGCAAAGATGTCAAGTAGGAAGCTAGAAATTAAATTCTGATACTCATAAGAGATTTAGGCCTAAGCATAAACAAAGATCATATATAACCCTATATCATATTATTAGAAAAATGTGCTAGGAGGAACTCAAACTACATCAATAAAAAATGTGATATCTGTAATCATTATAACTAAAGTGAAAATTTTAAATATTCATAAATGCTCACTGATTTTTCTTCCTTTTATCATCATCAATCTTGACCAAATTTAAAAAATACGTAATGGCCAAAAATCTTTTGCACTCAATTATATGACATCCACATTTAAAATTGATATTATTAAACAAAAATGTATGGAACTACAAGGAAAACTTGATAAAACTCAAGCTTAATGACAGTGGGAGATTTTTAATCCATTTCAGGATTTTATAGATTATGGAAACAAAAGATAAATTTGAAGAAAAGGATTTTAGTAATCCAGACAACAATCTTGTTTACACACCATTTATACTTATATAAATGGAAACATACAACTTTTGTACTTTTGTGCCTAGCTTATTTACTTGGTATAAAGTCTTCAAGATTCACCTGTGATGTAATATGTGTCAGAATTGCATTCCTTGTTAAAGCTGAATAAGATTCCACTGTATGTATATACCACATTTGTTTATCCATTCATCTGTTGACAGACATTTCTGTTTCCACCTTTTGGATATTATGAATGCTATGAACATTGGTGTGCAAATACTTATTCAAATCCCCGTGTAGATAATTTAAATCTATTTTGATCTCATAAAAGTAAGAAAACTTCTAGTTGTAATAAAAAAAAAGAGGATATTAAAAATAATCATGAATCCTTGCTTGCTCTGGGGATTAGTATATGTGGTAATCAAGAACTTTAGGATTTAGAATCTCACAAAAACAGGAGGTAGTAGAGCTTTGGGCTCAGGAGAAATGTGTTAGAACTGAGAATCTCTGCTCCCTAAACTCTCCCATACACACACACACACACACACACACACACACACATGAAATCAGGTACCCTGAAGACAGTCACACTTCACTGAAAGTGTGGAAAAGAAATATTCTTCCTAAGTGTAAAGGGAAACAGAAAGAAAATTTACTAACACAACACTTTTTTTTCTGGGATTTAGGTGAGAAAAAGTAAAGCAAAGCAGAACAAAACAAAATATCCCTTATTAATCTATAAACACTCCTCATATTTATGTTATTAATGTGGTCTTCTACACTGACAGAAAAAAATCAGCATAAAAATTAATCTCTTGTGTAGGAAAGCCATTAAGGCACCAAACAGAATCAGACCCAAAACCACTTTATAACTGGTCAACCCTCAAAGCAAGCTACACATTCCCATAAATAAACAAGTTTAAAATTGAAAACTACCAAGCACAAAGAAATATGCCCTTATGAAAAGGATTTTACAGAATTTTTTTTGACTTCTAGAATATCCAGTGTTAAAAGATAAAAAGAAGCATATTAACCATTTTAAGAGTTTATTTAAGCAAAAGTCAATTGGAATCAGGCAGCACCAAACTGGAAGTTAGGAGCACTGAAATACTTATATAGAGAAACTACAGAAGCAAAGAAAGGAAGCTATTTGATTGCAGCTTTAAACCTAGTTGGTTCTTGGAGATTAGCTGTCTTTAGAATTTTGATTTTGTATTATTGAGGCATTTTAGGCTTAGATTTCAGGTTGCTTTCATAGACTGCCAAATACCTATATCATGGCCTCTTTGTTTAATTAATATAATTCCGGACAATTGTATCATCAGAGATATTAGAATACATAGATGTTAAATATTTAAATAAATGATGGAATTAAGATAGAAATCGAATCCTATATTATTGAAAAAAAAAACCGAACAGCTTAGTTCAGTAATCAAACAAGAATTTTAGAAATGTAAATTTATATTAAAAATTCAAACAGTAGATTAAAGGACAGATTAGATGCAGATATGAAATAAATGAGCAGAAAATAATCTGGGGAAATTAGCATTAATTTCACAAAAAGAAGAATAGATAATTAAACATTTAAATAGGAATTCTAGAGAGAGTAAATATAGAGAATGATAGCAAGGTAATACTTAAAGAGATCAGACAGGATATACTAGATTAATTAAAGACATAAACTTTGCATTTCAGGAAACAACACAAATTACAAGTTAGATAAAAAAATCATAAAACAACAAAATAATTACCCAACAAAAAATATTTACGTTGACAGTAGACCTCAAAAATAGTAGCCAAAGAAGAGCAGAACTTTGAAATACTGAGGGGAAAAATAAATAAATAAATAAACAAATAAACAAATTAATTAATTAATTAATTAATTTTTAAAAAACTAGATTTTTACATGCAGTAAAATGATCCTAAAAATATGAGTAGATATGAAAAGGATCTCAGGCTGACAAAAGTGGTTTACTAACAGGCTTTTATGAATAGAAATTATGAAGCTGGTACCTAAGGAGAAAAACCCAGAAGGAAATATTAAGATACAAGAAAGTAAGATGAATAAAGCAATTGGTAAACCTCCATAAATGTAAATTACACTGATTTATTAGATCTAAAATACCGACTAAATAACAAGAAAGAAGCAGAAAGGTTGATTTGACTGTCTTGATGACTGGAAAACTAATACAGATAAATACTGTTTAAAAGGGACACACTAAAGAATGAAGAAAAATTAAAATGATAGGAACAGATATATGTATTTGCTTGAGAGATCTATACCTGTATCTCCACAATAAAGTAGATATATCTATAATACTCTCAGATACATTATACTTAGGCAAAAATGATAATGGGCACGGTAAAAACTACAACCTAGCAGGGATGGAAACCAATTTTATTTTATTTTATTTTATTTTATTTTATTTTATTTTATTTTATTTTATTTTATTTTATTATTATTTATTATTATTTTTTAAAAGATTTTATTTATTTATTCAAGAGAGACAGAGAGAGAGAGAGAGGCAGAGACACAGGCAGAGGGAGAAGCAGGCTCCATGCAGGGAGCCTGACGTGGGACTCCGTCCGGGGTCTCAAGAATCACGCCCTGGGCCGAAGGCAGCGCTAAACTGCTGAGCCACCCGGGCTGCCTGCAAACCAATTTTAAATGATAACCTCAATTGTCTAGTTTTAAAGGACACAAAGCAAAATGTCGACTGAATTATATGAAGAAAATGATAAAACATTGCAGTAGGTGAGTTTAACCATCTCTTTCCACAATTTATAGATCCTTAAATCAAACATCTAATTAGTGGGAAAGTGTTAGAAATTATCTCAGAATTCCTATTATATTTAGTTCTAGTCAAAATAGTACTGAAAACTGTAGCCAATGCAGTAAGATGGGAAATGTAAATAGATATTGAGATGAAAAGAAATAAAATTGTCATCATTCCAGATTAAAATTTTCTACAACTAAAGAATCAACCAACAGATTTTTAGAATTATTGGGAATGCCGCAAGAATGATACAGCAAGAATAATTGTTGTACACTAGCAACATAATTTTAGAAAATTTAATATTTAAAAAGATGGCATTTGTAATAGCAATGGAAGTAAGCATCAAGGAATACATTTAACAAAATATATGCCAGACCTTTATGGAGAAAAGTATACATGTTATTGAAACCCATTTAGAAGTCCTAAATACAAGTAGAGTTTCACCAGAAATGATAATGGCTAAAAATTCTATTTTGTTATTATGTTACAGACAGTATTCAAATGCTTTCTACATATCTGTTCACATAATTCCCGTAACAATCACATGAGATTGACACTGTTTTTATTCAAATTTTACATATAAGACAACAGTCACAGAGAGAGGTTAAATGATTTTTATTTTGCTCTCTAGTAGATGGAGTTCTAGGATTCAAATCAGCAGACTTACCAGAGCCTCTACACCAAAACACTAGAAAATACTATTTCTTCAATAAAATATTAAGATACTTCATTATTATGCAATGGTAGGGAACTCGATGGAGGGAATTGAAAACAGACCTCAGAAATAGACCCACAATTCATATATGACAGAAGTGCCATATCAGATCAGTGAGCAAGAATAATTGGTTAATAATAGAATAATAGATAAAAATGGAAATGGATGCCTATTTCATACCATAAATAGCAATTATTAAAATTTGAGTGGAAAACAAACCCACCGTGTTTTTTTTAAATTATTATTATTTATTTATTTTTTCACGAGAGACACAACGAGAGGCAGAGACATAGGCAGAGGGAGGAAAAGCAGGCTCCATGCAGAGAGCCCGATGTGGGACCTGATCTCAGGACTCCAGGATCACACCCTGAACCAAAGGTGGATGCTCAACCACTGAGCCACCCAGGCGTCCCCCCACCATGTTTTTAAATGATAAATTAAGTGAATATCTTTAAGATTTAAAATTAAGGGTTTCTTTAAAAAACACAAAATTCCCAAACAATAAAAGGAAGATTTTTTTCATTATTTAAAAAATGAAAGTTCACATTCTGGTACAGAAAATACTTGCAAACAGAAGATTTTTAAATTTAGATTTGCAAAAAGGCTTAATTTTCTCTCTCTCTGTCTCTCATTCATTTATATAAAAATTAAACCATCTAGTGTGTGTATGTGTATACAATATAGTGTGTAGTACATCTAAAATATAATACATATAGTACAGTTCCAGGAAGTTAAAAAATTATGAAACAAGAATCATTAAAGCCAATGAAAAGATCTTTATCCTTTCTTGTAATCACTAATGGTCACATATGACATCAAAGATAAAGAAACAAGAATGCAGGAGATATAATACTTTGAAGTAGCATTCCTTGAAATCATGATGAAAAAGAAAAAAAATTTAAATGTTTAATAAAAGAAGTAATTACGCTATAATCATACAGTGCAATTAATGTATAGAGAAGATTAAAGCACAGCTATACAAACCTTTCAAATACAATATTTCATTTAAAAAGTGAATTACAGAATACAAAAATTTGGTTTACGTGAAATTTCAAAAATTTTTAAGCAAAACAATATGATGTTTGACAAATATGGTCATTTTAAAAGCATGCAAAAGAATGAAAATATGTGATAATTTGGATAACAGATCCTTTGGTGAATGGAGGAGGGGTGAAACAAGGTTAGGTAAAAAATAAACATCAATCATATTCATATTTAGTTTTGATGCTGGATTAGGATATCAAAGAGTTTGTTACATTATTCTCTATAGATTTTACATCAAAATAGTTAATTAAAACAATAAGGAATGGGAAAATCCACTGAATCAATGATGAAATGTTTTGTACCTCAAACATTTGAGACTTATTTAAACCATACACAGCTACACCCAAGATAAAGATTAGCTTGAAGTGTTCTAATGATTTAAAAAAAAAAGGACAAAATACAAAATAACTTAGTATTTACCTTCAAATTATGAAATAAGCAACAAAGTTAAAAAAGGGACTTCTTGGTGGCTCAGTTGGTTAAGGGTCTGACTTTGGCTCATGGCATAATCTCAGGGTCCTGTGATCAAACTTGAGTTAGGCTCCATGCTCAGTGGGGGAGTCTGCTGTCTCTCTCCCTCTGCCCAACCCCCCTCGCTCTCTCTCCCAGTCCCTTCAAATAAATAAATACTTAAAAAAAAGAAAGAAATTGATGTAAAGGCACACACAGAAAGAATAAAAAGATCCCATGCATAATTTCAGAAAATAGCTAAATAGTTAAACTTCTGACCTAATAAAAAATAAAAAAAGGAATAATCAATGCTCAGAATGAGAGGAGTATAGGTATAAGGCACACAAGTGTAAAAGTGTAGGTATAGGACTACAGGTATAAAACATATTAATTGAAAATGCCAAAGATCATTGGGTATCACTCCATGGTTACAAAGTTGAAAATTTAGAATAAATGATGTCTTAGCAAAACAATAACTATTAAAATTGTTGTAAGGTAAGTAAAAAATGTATTCTATAAACTTAAGAAAAACTTTTAAGTAAGAAAGTTAAATCCTTCCTAAGAAAATAGCAAGGTAGTTTCAAAATCTAGCAAGCTCAGATTTTACTTATGAATTTATATAACCTCTAAAGCAAAGTTTTCCTGTGTTAAAAGACATCAATGGTATGTTTAGATTCAATGGTATGTTTTAGATTACCATTTTGGGATCTTAGGAACTAGAGTCACCATTAAAAATTAATGAGATCACCCAAAGAGCTCTAGTTCATGTGGATTATGTCTATCAATATTTACTGTTTTATAAGTTAGAAGTGAAAATTTAAAACATATTTTATTTTAAACCGAACCAGAGATAAATGATCTATACTCTAAAAACTATAGAACACTTATGAAAGAAACTGAGGAAGACATGAAGAAATGGAATAACATTCCATGCTCATGGATTGGAAGGATAAATATTGTGAATATGTCTATGCTACCCAAAGCAATTTACACATTCAATGTAATCCTTATCAAAATACTGGGGATTTCTTCACAGAGTTGGAACAAATAATCTTAGGATTTGTATGGAACTAGAAAAGACCCCAAATAGCCAGAGGAATGTTGGAAAACAAAACCAAAGCTAGGAGCATCACAATGCCTGTAATCAAGCTGTATTACAAAGCTGTGATCATCAAGCCAGTATGGTATCTGCACAAAAACAATCACATAGATCAATGGAGCAGAATAGAGAACCCAGAAATAGACTCTCAACTCTATGGTCAACTCATCTTTAACATGGCAGGAAAGAATATTCGCTGGAAAAAAAGTCTCTTCAAGAAATGGTGCTGGGAAAATTGGACAGCCACGTGCAGAAGAATGAAACTGGAGCATTCTCTTACACCACACAAAAGATAAACTCAAAATGAAAGATCTGAATGTGAGACCAGAATTCATCAAAATCCTAGAGGAGAGCACAGATGACACCCTTTTTGAACTCAGCCACAGCAAGTTCTTGCATGATACATCTATGAAGGCAAGGGAAACAAAAGCAAAAATGAACTATTGGGACTTCATCAAAATAAAAAGCTTCTGCACAGCAAAGGAAACAGTTAAGAAAACTAAAAGGCAACCTACAGAATGGGAGCAAATATTTGCAAATGACCTATTAGATAAAGGGCTAGTATCGAAGATCTATAAAGAACTTATCAAACTCAGCACCCAAAAAACAAACAATCCAATCATTTAATGGGCAAAAGACATGAACAGAAATTTCACCAAAGAAGACATACACATGGCCAACAAGCACATGAGAAAATGCACTGCATCACTTGCCATCAGGGAAATACAAATCAAAACCATAATGGGATACCACCTCCCACCAGTGAGAATGGGGAAAATTAACAAGACAGGAAACAACAAATGTTGGAAAGGATGTGGAGAACGGAGAACCCTCTTGCACTGTTGGTGGGAATGTGAACTGGTACAGCCACTCTGAAAAACAGTGTGGAATTTCATCAAGAAGTTAAAAATAGAGCTACCCTATGACTCAGCAATTGTACTACTGGGTATTTACCCCAAAGGTTCAGAGGTAGTGAAACAATGGGACACCTGCACCCCCCATGTTTATATCAGCAATGTCCGCAATAGCCAAACTGTAAAAGGAGCCTTGATGTCCTTGGATAAATGAATGAATAAAGATGTGGTATATATACATATATACAATGGAATATTAGCCATCAGAAAGGACAAATACCCACCATTTGCTTTGATGTGAATAGAACTGGAGAGTATTATGCTGAGTGAAATAAGTCAGTTGGAGAAAGACAATTATCGTATGCTTTCACTCACTCATATATAGAATATAAGAAATAGTGAAAGGGACTATAAGGGAAAAGAAGGAAATTGAGTGGGGAAAAATTAGAGAGGAAGACAAACCACAAGAGACTCCTAACTTTGGGAAACTAACAAAGGGTTGTAGAAGGGGAGGGGGGAACTGGGTGACTGGCACTAAGGAGGGAATTTGATGGGATGAGCACTGGGTGTTATACTATATGTTGGCAAACAGAATTTAAATAAAATATTAAAAAAATAAAAAGTATTTTACTTAAAGGTAATATATTACATGTTAAGGTAAAGCATTTTATGAAAAACTATATTTTTTCAGATAAGTCATAGGAATAGGGTTATTATTTTACATTTAAAAAATCTCTTTACTGTCTGGTTTAATAGAAGAGAACTTGATTATATCTACTTTTCTATTCAGTTTGTTGCAATATGGTGTTTATAATGAAATATAAAAAGAAAGTTTGGTCTTACATGGATATATAGATGGAAAAAGCAAGCATATTTTAATAGTTTTCTTCACATAATTGCAAATATTTTTTTATTCTACATCAAAACTTGACAGATGGCAATTTTATAAAGGTTAATTTCAATTGGAATCTTAAACCTATAAAAAACTTTCATATTCAGCTAAACACTATTGATTAGATGTCGAATGGATATTTTATTCATGAAAATTTTGTGATATAATGCATTGGCCAAATGGAAAATATTGGTTTCCTGAGTTATACAGATCTTCCAAATGTTGACACTTTTCATTATGGAATATAAAAATAATATTTGCTAAAATCACCATTCATCTCATCAGAAAAGTCTTTAACTTGTGAAAAAGATTCTCCATCTTATTGCAGAAGATACACATTATCCAAAATTATAATTTTTGTTTGAAAGCTTAACTTTTCATCATTATTGGCAACTAACACTGTTTTTCTTAAAATAGTTACTTCATTCTTTTTGAGAAAATGCCTGCCTGACAAATAAGCCTTTCTGAATAACCATAGTTTGCCAGTTCCTGTTCAGTGAAACTATGTTCAGTGAAAAAAGCAAGTGATTCAGCTTGTGACTAAAAAATATCACACAAATATTGTTCTTTCAGACAACTACTATACTTTTAAAATGAAGCAGAATGCTCTATATGTATGTCCTGTTTTGTCACAGAGAATATATGAAAAAACATGTACTCAATGGTTGATTTTTGATAAAGTAGTAGTATTCTTCTGCTTCATCAAGGACATTTGTAAGTGAAACTTTTCTTTTCTTTTCTCTGGGTGTGATAGTGAAAAATTACAGTGAATACAAATACAGTTTGGTGCCACTGCTTTGGTTCATGCTAAGATGCCAGAAACTTTACCCATTGCAGTTTTTGCTTTATTAATGCAAATACTAACACAATAAAAGAGGTACATAACACCTTATAATTATTACGAAAATAGTGTTTATTTCTGGACTCCTGAAGATGTCTTGAAGACTACCCATGATCAACAGAACACATTTTGGGAACTTTCGCTCTAGAGATAATGGTTTACAAGTGTATAAGCACATCGATGCTTCTACTTAGAGGAAAGTGAATTATAAAAATAATTTAAAAAGTAATGGAGATCTTACCTTCACAGATTGTAAACATCTTATAAAGTCTAAAATTCACAAATGCAGAGAAATGACACAGCAAAATATCATAAATCAGTGAATCAGATTATAGAGTCCAGGTCCAGAAAGAGATTCAAATATATTCTAGAATGAAATAAATGAAAAGATGGAATTTCCAGTAGGTGGAGGAAAATGTGGTTTTATTTTATTTGTTTTTTTAATCTATGAGGCTTTCATAATTGGTCCTAAATCTTGTTGAAAAAAAGTATATATTTTTGTTTATATTATTTAAATTCTAAAAGATTTAAAAATAAACAGTACAAAATTATATTAAAAAGAAAATTTGTTCATATATCTGAAACTAATATAACAGTATGTCAATTCTAAAAAATCTTAAAATAATTTTTAAAAATCTTAAGAAAATAAAATTAGGATAATATTTATGAAAATTTGGAGGAGGATCTTGAAAAATAAGACTAAAAACTTAAACTATAAATATATAGGGTAGGAAGAAAGTCACTACACAATAAAAAATAATGGATGCTAGGATGGCATCAAAATAATTATAAAACATAAAAAATCATTTGTTCACCCTAACATACAAAAACTTCCTACAAAGTAATAAGAAAAAGACAAACTACCCAATAGAACTCTGAAGAAAAATATTAATCATGTAAAATGTAATATATTTAATAAGCATGAAATATTTTATATATATATTTTAGGAAAATATAAATATAATATAAATTAAAGCAAAATGAGATGCAATTTTTTACTGTTAAATTGACAGAATTAAATAGATAATTTTGCATCCTTGTCTGTAGGGTCAAATATTGGAAAGTAAAATCCTAAGTGTCTTTGAATTATTTGTTAAGTTCCTACTATGGAATATTCAGCAACGATTAAACATGAATTAAATCTATATTGCTGACTGTAAGAATTTATCTGTTGAACAAATAAGAAAATTAAGTAGCAGAATAATGTATATAATATATAAGCTATATATATGCATATGCATACATACATGAGGAAGAAAAATCAGAAATTAAAAGGACAAATAAAAGAAGGACATGTATTTTTCTTTTTAAATATTTTTATGTTTGTGTTGCTTGTTTCAGTAAGTTCATACATATGTTAAAATGAAAAAAAAATGTGGATATTTTCAGGAAACATCACATACCATAATTGTTATTTTCCATCATTTTTCTCTCAATGCAAGTTTTTTTTTAATTTAAATATTTTATTTATTTATTCATGAGAGACACAGAGAGAGGCAGAGACATAGGCAAAGGGAGAAGCAGGCTCAATGCAAGGATCCGGATGTGGGACTACATCCCGGCACTCCAGGATCATGCCCTGAGTCGAAGACAGACATTCGACCACTGAGCCACCCAGGCATCTCTCTCAATGCAAGTTTTATGAACTGTAAGAAAAAGGGAAAATTATAACAGTTAACTAGATAATTTAGATTGAATTATTAATATTGGTATCAATGTTAATTTGATGATTGATTCACAACACGTACCATGAGTCTAATTGTTTCTCCATATTTCATTCATTAGTTTGTTTATTCTAGTACTAAAGACCACACTCACTTAATTATGGGTGATTAATCCATATGTACAATAGGACTAGTATCATTTCCCTGTTCTTCAGTAGCTCTGACTGATAGAAATCCTAAAGTCTTCCATACATTTTGAAAATCATTAAAAAACATTTGAATAAACATATTGTTTAATAATGCATTTAGAAGACTTTCCAGTGGTGAAGATGAGGGAGGGTATCATTCTAGGTAAGGGGAGTACATAGAAGAAGTTATTGTCTGGGATCACTGTGATTTTCATTAGACTCCTATGCCTTCAATTATTGTCAATGGGGTTTTCAAGCAAATAACTCAAGTTCTCTAAGTTTCAATATCCTTAATTTATAACAAATAAAAAATTATTAACTCATAAGTTGATGTGTTCATTGAAATTAAGCTACCTAAATCATAGTGCTTATATATAGTAGTGTTTCTGTTATTACTTTGAAGAGTTACAAAAGACATATATAAAGGAGATTTTCCAGGAAGAGAAGATGATTTGGACAAGGATTTTGATTTGTAAAACAAAACATATTTAAGTTAACCTCCTGAGAAAAGTCTATATTTGGAATAGGAGGAAATTAAAATAAAAATGAATCATAAACTGCTGAATTATATGCTGAGGTTTGTTTTTATAAATTTTGTTATAGTCATTAAAATATTGAACTTCAAAATAATACACTTGAATTATGGGATAAAAGCATGATAATGTGTTGAACATCATCTTTCTTACCAGAAAATTTATAAATGTTTTATGATAAACTACTTTTAACTGTGCATTTATTTTATCTTTTCTGCATTATCTGGCTGCAGGAAAGGCATAATCTGTGTCCTTAATGCCAAGTCATAGATAAACTTAAACCCTGTTTACTGACCTGAAGCAAGAATTTGACCTTATGGGATCAATTATTAGCTGTCTGAAGAAAGGAACATTTGAGATAAGCTGGATGATGGATTAAAAGATTTAAAAATATTGATTAGTCTATCCAATTTTAAAAAGCAGAGAAAAATTCTAAGGAAATTTTTAAAAATCGGAGATCGAGGATTATTTTATGTAAAGATACACATTTATGTGTGTATATGTGTTTGCATATGTATATGTACATATATACACAACTCAAGGAGCTAAAATCACCTTGTCTCACAGTAAAATCATTTTGGCTTTTAAGTCTAATTTTTCTGTGGTTGATTTTGATAGTCCTCATTAAATTATCATGTTAGCAAAACTCCCTACTATATGTGCAGCAGTATATGGGATGTTAATGCAAGAATTAATAGTAGAATGGGTAAAATATTGCATGAAAATAACACTATTTTTGTTGGAATAACCAGGATGTCTCCTAGACAATGTTAACTGACCCTCTAACAAGGATCAGTCCCTCAGTGGTTATCTTTTGCCAGGTTTACAGAGCTGTATCTCCAATAGTCCACTAGATTGCTCTTCATCATGCTGTCTTTTTGTTGTTATTGTTTGTAAGAGATCACATTGTACATTCTGTACATGGCAGCACTTAAGCATGTACAATGGCAAAGTGATCAAGGAGTTTAAATGGCTTTAGATGAATTTCATTGAAGATATATCCAG
The DNA here is from genome assembly GCF_048418805.1 of Vulpes vulpes. Classification (NCBI taxonomy): domain Eukaryota; kingdom Metazoa; phylum Chordata; class Mammalia; order Carnivora; family Canidae; genus Vulpes; species Vulpes vulpes. The sequence continues at coordinate 83,421,107 of NC_132787.1, forward strand.
AAATTCTCATGTCTAGTACCACATTTTAGACAATTTAACACTCAAGTTTTGCAGAAAAGATATATCTTAAAGAGAATCTTTTGTGAAGAAATGTAGACTAAGATTAATAATATTGGAGTTAACAGTCACACATTGAAATAGGAACGCATCTGCCTGATTTGTGTGTAATATAAAAGAATATAAAAAGAGGAAAGATTTTTAGAAAGAAATAGCTATAAAAGTAAAAAAGGGTTAGTACTTTCAAACTCAACAATTAAATTTATAGGCATTCATCCTACAGACATACTTGCATAAATATTCATATCAAGAGATACAGACTTGAGTGCCCATTGTTGCCTTGTTACATCAAAAAAGGAGAAATGATTGCATTATACAATATTAAGATGATATATTTAAATATATGCAGATATAGATATTTGGATATTGGTATATTAATTAACATATTTTTCTACATTGGATTTTTATTACTATTCCGTTAATGATATGTTAGATATGGGCCAGGTGGCAGTCATGACATAACGCTTATGTCTTTGCCTGAATATGCAAATAAACATAAAAGTACAACATAAAAATGTGCAGAATGGGTGTGAGTGGCCTGGAAGAATTTAGAACTCTTTATTTTCTGAGAAACCAAAATGAGAGAGAGGGGCAGAGACATAGGCAGAGGGAGAAGCAGACTTCATGCACTGGGAGCTCGACGTGGGACTCAATCCTGGGTCTCCAGGATCACACCCTGGGCCAAAGGCAGGCGCCAAACTGCTGCGCCACCCAGGGATCCCTTCTGAAAAACCAAAATGAATGAGAACAGGGGTTGAAGGGATAAGAAATCAGAGATCTTTAGCAACAGTAAAAAAACAAAAGTAAAAACGTTACTATCGATAAAAAAATTTTAAAGCTAGCTTAAGAGCTCAGAACGAAAAATTTTTAGTTATTTGGAAGTTTCTTTCAAAAAATACTTTATCACCAGTGTTCTTGATGACACAGAACCTAACATGTAGTTAAATATAGACATGTGCACTCCTATTTGTAAAGGATTTCAGGCGGAAATGAAAAAGTTTTAGAAATACTGTAACCAACTTTTTTCTCTTGTATTTTCTTTGTAGGTATGCTTAATAATATGTAATAAAATTTCTCTATGTCTAATAGAGCTCACTTAAAATAGGCAAAAATTTAAATTTCTACTTTCTGAGAAAATAATACAGTGAAAATGTAACCTTTTTATTTCTTAGAGATGCATAAAATAATGCTGCAACTTACAATTTGTAGAGTTCGAGATTTAGGGAAATACACATATATAGAGTTACATACATATAAAAAGAACAATAGTCTCAATTTTATATCAGAATTTTTATATGTGCACTATCTCATTCAATCTTAATAGTGACCTTATGGAGAAAATATTATTATTGCATAGTAGTAGGTGCTTTCTTTAAAGTAAGGGAATTAGGACACTGGGAAGTTGCTTGAGGTCTTCTAGCTGACGAGTGGAAGAGCTGGGAATTGTACCTAAAACAGGATTTGACTGCTGTATCTATAATCTTTTTTTTAAAAGATCTTATTTATTTATTCATGAGAGACATAGGGAGAGAGGCAGAAACACAGGCAGAGGGAGAAGCAGGCTCCAAGCAGGGAGCCCGATGTGGGACTCGATGCAGGGGCTCCGGGATCACGCCCTGGGCAGAAGGCAGGCACTAAACCCCTGAGCCACGCAAGGATCCCTGTATCTATACTCTTAAAACGGTACTCATACCCCCTCCTATTTTACTACTTAAAATGAAAAAAAAAATAAAGTATTAATGCAGCAAATTGTGGAACAGTATGCATAAAACAAACCCACAAGCTGATAATATATATATTACACAAAACAGTCATGAAGATATATAGTAGTGCTTACAGTGAGGGGAAGTAGTGTAGAGATGTGTAGTTACAAAGTCTGATGTCCTCGGTGGGAGAACGCAATTGGAACCAGATGATGTGTAAGGGGGGTTACTTATTTCAAAATAACTTCCTTCCTTCCTTTTCTTTCTCTCCCTCCATCTTCCCTCCCTTTCTCCCTCTCCTCTCTCTGTTTCTCTCTCTACAGTAAATGTAACCTCTTTTTTTCCTAGAAATTCAAGTTTACCTCATCCCTCTTAATTTTCCAGACTTTTAAAGTTCTTTTATTTCTAAAAGTTATTTTTTCTGTATTTATTCCTATGTAAGTTTGCTTTTAAGTATTATCAGTTTTATTTGGTGGAAACTATGATGGCTATGAATTCCGCATTTATTCTACATACGGAAGAGATTTAGAAGGAGACAGTCATGAGAGGACACCTCAGTTATCATTTCTGCTATTTTTTTACTGATACAATTCTTACTTGTTTCTCTTTTATCTATGGAGATACTTACAAAGTTTAAAATAGCTTATGCACATGAGATGGTTAGAAGTTATGATGAAAAGGCACTTTAGAGAATTTATTTTTTTAAAGATTTTATTTATTTATTCATGAGAGACACACAGAGAGAGGCAGAGACACAGGCAGAGGGAGAAGCAGGCTCCCTGCAGGGAGCCCGATGCAGGACTTGATCCCAGAACCCTGGGATCATGCCCTGAGCCAAAGGCAGATGCTCAAATCACTGAGCCACTCAGGTGTCCCTAGAGAATTTTATTTTTACTTGTAATTTATTGTTTTTACTACTATAACAGTGGATATTTTCACATTTGTGGTATAACATTTTCTGTGTGTGTGTGTGTGTGTGTGTGTGTGTGTGTGTGTGTGTGGCTTTATTGAGTTATCATTGACATAGTGTAAATAATAGTATGACATACTATAACAAACTGAAGTTTCACTACATACTCTATGATATTTAGCTTAATTTTCCAAATTAATGAACATAGAGTTTTGTCAAAAAAGTGAGGAAAAGATTAATATTACTTTAATTTCTGCCAAGGCCAACTTTTTCATCCACATAAGTCTAGTTAGATACAAAAGTAAGATTTTCAGTTTTGCTTTCCATTTACATGTGTAGGCCACAGGCTTGGCTGGGCATAACAGAGATACACAAGAACGAGGGCTAACAAAGGCAGAAATTTACTTTTCTTTACATAATAATTTGAAGTGAGGTGGTCCATCATGTATATAATGGCTCTGCTCCATAACATCATCACAAGGTGTTCATTTGCTTCGACATGGATGGACCTGGAGGGTATTATGCTGAATGAAATAAGTCAATCGGTAAAGGACAAACATTATATGGTCTCATTCATTTGGGGAATATAAAAATTAGTGAAAGGGAATAAAGGGAAAGAAGAGAAAATGAGTGAAAATATCAGTGAGGGTGACAAACCATGAGAGACACCTAACTTGGGTAATGAACAAGGATAGTGGAAAGGTAGGTGGGGGGGTTGGGGTGACTGGGTGATGGGCACTGAGGTGGGGACTTGCCAGGATGAGCACTGGGTGTTATGCTATATGTTGGCAAATTGAACTCCAATAAAAACATTTAAAAAATAAAATAAATTAACAAAACAAAACAAAACATCATCTCAAGGTGTAATAGGTAATGTCCTGTTGCTCACCACCTGTAGGATATGGCCCTGGTCTCCTGGTTTAAGAGGACCTGGTATGGCAATCATGCTCCTTACAATAAGAGGGAGGTATTCTTTTAAGGATACTATCTATATTTTTTACCCAACAATTGTGTTTATGTTTCTCTTCCCTCATTTAGCTGTAAAGGAAGGTGGGAAATGTGGCCTTTTAGTTTAGATTGTCATGTGTCCTGCTAAAAACCAGGAAATCTATGGTTATGAGAGAAAAGGCAAAATTGACATTCAGGGGTGATAGCAATCTTTGACATATGTTTAGGATTTACTCACTCATTTTAAATATATATATTGCCTTAGAGAATCAGTTTTTCAGAGTATCGTGTATATCAGGAAGAGACACTGGCCCATAAATTCATGGATCCACATTTAATCAGTTTTGTAAACCTGACACCAGTCTCATGCCATACAAGTTACTTGTGGCACTGAGTTGTACACCCTCTTTTTGAATCACGAGTCTACCTAATCATCACATGAATGTCCCAGAAAATCATGTAAGTAATATACTGGTTATATTAGCAAGGCAGCATTTATCACATGGCCAAGAAAAGTTAAAGTTTAAGGTGTTGTTCACATCTCAGTTATTCAAAGCTTGCTCTGTTCTGTGACCACGTGGTTTTTCTAGTTGTGTTCAGCCTGCTTACCAATATGATCCATTTTATTCTGGTATCATTTTTTCCTTCTACCCTTAAAAAGTATCCCTTAGATTGCAACAAGGGTGTTTGTGGGTTTTGTTATTTAATTGGTGTTCAAACAGGTTACTCAGAGTCAAGCTAGGTCCTTGAGGTTACTTTTCAATTCTGAAAGGCATTACTGGGCAAAATCACTGTTTTACCAATATTGCCCCCTCCCCTCATTAGAACAAGCACATCATTGATGGAAGATTTTTGTTGATTGCTTGGTTGGTTGGCTTAGAGGACCATTCCATTCACACAAAGTTAAAAACAGGCAAAATCATTAAAAAAAAATGGCAAGAGAAGGATAATGGCCATGACTCTTGGGAAGATTCAGTGAACTGTGGTAGGAAAGGGCACAAGAGAGAAGCCCTAAGGTCATAGCAATGTGCTCTTCCTATTCTGGATTTTGGTGACATGATTATTGCTTTTATTATCAATTCTCAAGTTGTTCATACATGCTTATGAACCTCTGAAGACTTACAATTTATTGTACATGGAGCTTTTACTTGTCTTCACTACCACAACTGGGGATCAACTAACTCCAGTGGTACAAAATCATATAACTCCAATAATCCAACTGCTTACAACTAAACAAGTCTATGTGGTAATCCATTGTTACCTAAGCTCTTTTCTTTTCCATGGAGAGCAACTGTTTCTGAAGTACCATTTAAACATCTGAAACATTTTCAGATAATCAGAATATTCTAACCATTCCTGAAAGTTTCAGTACTGGAATAATGCCCCTTACTCACACAAACTATGTCAAAGCCTACTGTATATTGTATGCTGTTTTATGGAACATGTGTCCTCTGAATTCTTCAGCCAGAAATGAATAAATGATTTCATCTTTCCAGAATCTCCATGGGTTATTGTGTAATTGATTTTACTGAGGCAAATATTGTCAATCAGAGAATGCCTACAATGAACAAAAGAACTGACATATCTTGTAATTCTCCTGTTGCAAATATTTATGACCTTAATTTGGTATAGCAAAATCATTTTACTGGGAATTTATGTCATGTAGTGATCAACCTCAGGTAATTTTCTTCGGAGCTCTCACAGGAGGATGATCTTTCTTTTATGTAAATGGATAATTAAGCTTCTTTGTTTTATTGTCCAGTTGTAAACTAACCATTCAATATGTATAGATTTCTTACAGCAACATTTCAGAGAATGAGGCCATTTTCATTAACAATATTTGCATGAGGATTACTGTCCAGAGCTAAGGTTATGTATTGATAAGCTATCACTCCCTGTAGCTCTGATAACCTGCAACTGTGCCATTCTTTGAAATAAACCAATGATTGTCACTATTAGCTATCCATTCTTGTAGTGGTTTCTGTTACCTTTTCTTGTGGGTAAATAGGGACATGTGTCTGAATTAAATCTGATCTACCTTAATGTACAGATCCTAAGACACTCTTTATGTTCACATTTTTAGTATCTCTGCATTTGAGGTCTATCTCACAGTTGGTGATGTCTTATAATTGCTGTCAACTAGGAAGAAATCTTGGTCAAACTATATGAAAATCTTCTGGGGAGATAAACACAAGTAAGCTCTAAACATTCTAAATTGTGTAAAATGCAGTACTTAAATTCTTAAATTTTTATCAAATTAATATATGCACGTTATTTAAAAATCAAATAGGGTAGCAGACAATATGATGGAAAACCTTATTTTTGGCTTTATATCTGTATCTTTAAAAATACACTTACCTTGCTGTTTCTTGATTTATGAACTTATTAAATTATCTATATACTCCCTGCTATAAATGAGAATTGTGCTGTTTGTACTTTCATTCTCTTTCCAATTTAGTGCCCTGGCTTTCCTCCCACCCTCAGTTCCTAGTTTTTGTCATTTGTACTTACTTGAGCTTTTACATTGTCAAGGTTGATTGCATTTACATTCTATTCCATAACCCTAATGAAGGCACCAATCCTTAGCCCTGGACGAATTCTCCCCCTGACCAAAACAAAACAAAACATAAAAAAAAAAAAACCCAAAACCAACTAAACTAAAAACTTAAAAAAATGTCTTTCTTGGAATAATAGTGTAAACATTACTCACTTCAGATCCTGAATAGAATGCTATCATTATATTTTATTTTCCCTTTCCACAAGTTAGATTTTTGTCCATTTAAAAGAGAATATTAATTTTAATTCCCTTTTTAACCATGTTTTACTCCAAACCATGTACTTTACCATATTATTTCAAACCATGCCAAATTGTACTTTGCCTTTTATGCAGTGTTAATTTTCTTTTAAAATTTTGTTAGCAAATATGAAAGCTATCCCTTATTCCTCTTGGGAGAATGACTCCGTCTCCATGTCCCTGATTGCTTCCAGCTTCTTGCCCATTCAAACTTTGCTTGGAATCCATTCCATTTTTTCTTGAATTACTATTTCAGTTTGAGTCAGTGTTTCAATTTGGCCCATTTGATCTATACCTTGATTTTCTTGCCTAACGTTTAAAATTTTCTTTTGAAATTTTTGGAAGTCTTACTTCTTGTTATTATTTTTTACTCACATTATACATCTTTATTATAACCTCAAGCTCTTATAAACTATAAATCATTCAATTTTGTCTCTAAAGCCTTCTTCCATCCCAGCTGTCCCCCTTCCATTTTTTCCTGGACCCTTCTCTTTGAAATTCTTTGTTTCTTCTTTCTGAATTAAATGTTTACTAAGTCTTTTGCAAAGTTGTGACTTCCATTCACTTATTTTCTGGAATGTATGTCCCTATTTATTGTCATCTTTGTTTTACTCCAATGAGTCTTCAAATAATTTTAGAAGAGAAGATGTGTTGGAACTTAAACTTTCTAGTTTCTTCTATGTCTGAAAAAACTGCATTCACCTTTACTTGATAAGGGTGAGTATAGAATTCAAAGAATTCTTTTGTGGATCTTTGAATGTATTTCTTCATTGCCTTCTAGCAAGTAACATTGCTACTGAGAAATATATTGCTAATTTGATTTTTTTTGGTATGTGGTCATTTTTCTTCTTTTCTGTACTTTTAGTACCTTATATATTTTTCTTTGTATTCAGAGATTTCACATTGAAGTTTTAAAGTATGTTGATTTTCACTTCATGTGCTAGTTACTGGGGTAATTTTATTTAGAAGACTATTGTTTAACTTTAGGTCATAGTTCGTATTATTGTTACTATGTTAAAAATATTAATTCTTTATCTGCTTTCTCTTATTTTAGAATTCAAAGTATCAGTAACAGAACCAATTAAATTACATGCTTTAAAAATATTTTACGTGTATTTTTGTTCTGCATTTTGGGAGGCTTTTGTTTTTTACTTAATCATTGAACTATAAACATTTTTGTATTCATAGTGAGTTACTTAGAGCTCTTTCTTAATTTTTCTTTGCTCTCTTTCTGTTAATTTATGGCTGCATTAACTATCTATCTTTTTCATTAAAAATCTCTTTAAAATATTTTAAAGTTGTTTCCACTCAAATTTTTTTTACATATTTTCCTCCTTTTGCAACTATGATCTCTCACTTTTTTAAAATTTTGAACATGTTCTGCCATGCTGAAGATTTAATCAATTAAACAAATTTTTTCTATTCATACTTAAAGATGAGTCAATAGCCCTGAGATTTCTGTATGTAAGTCCTTGTTGACTGGCAGATTTATTTGAGATATGTTGGTACTTGGATGCCCCCCAAATAGTTTGGATACCAAAGCCCATATTACCTGAACTAATTCTCTCCCAAATAGACTTTTCCATTTGTTTGAAGAAGCATCTTTTTTTTTTTTCCTTTTAACCTGCAGTATAAACACCAAGCTGTAACTAGTTTTTTCCTGGTGGTAGAGAAAGTAAAGGCTCTATTGAAGACTATCAATTAAGCCTCCTGTTTTCCACACTATGCTTGCCTCCTGTTTTCCAAGTACATGGAATTTCAAGTTCCAAATCTTTCCAAGATATGACTAATGAGGTCTGCACATGCCTTGACTGTTCTCTTCTCTGTGGGTGTTCTGGGAAGTTGCTTTTTTACTCAATATTTATTGTTCTACTTTTTTAAATTCTAGGGAAAAAAAATGAACTCTCTTGCTTTAGCTGGCCTTCTTCCATTGTTCACATTATTCTGAGTTTATGCCTTTCTATTCTTTTTTTATCATTGCAATAAGTCCTGAGAGTGAAAGAAGATAATACCATCTTGACTAAGAATACCAACCTTTTAATTAAAATATCTAAATTGATTAGATAAACATGTACTATATGTCCTTAAATGAGTTTTATTTTCTTTACTGCATATAATATCAAAAAGAGAAGTAGCCTAGAGTGGTGGCTAAGGGCACAATCTCTCTAAAAAGGACCTTGAGGTGAATTCAGCTCAGCCACTTTAGTGATGTGTGACCTGGAAATATAGATCACCTCTCAAAATTTTGTTTTATCACCTGTCAATGACACAAATAATAGAATTTGACTCATAGTATTTTTTTTGTGAAATTCAAATTAATTTATAAAGATTATAAAGAATATACTGTGGAATTTTGTGCATAGTATGCATGCAATAAATGTTAGCTATTAGTCTTACTAAGATTCTTAGTAAAGAAAAACAAACAAAAAAAAATGCCAGTACTGTATCTAGTTTATCACTTTTATTTTTGCATACTTGTTTTAAGAGCCTATCTATATGCAAAACAACTTTTTTTTTTCAGTCTGTTATTTCATCAAACATTTAGTGAATGATAAAAAGAAAAAAAATAAGATTGTGTCATTAGGACCTGTTATTAGTAAGAGAATAAATCCACAAGCCTGTCTTTTCAGTTTTGTGTGGCTAAGTACTACAATACATATATAAGTAGAATGTTCTTGCTCTGGAGAGAAAAGAAGGCTAAGTCTTCCTAGAGGAGAGACTTGGTGGAAAGGTTTTAGCTTAGAAATTAGCCAGTCAGCAAGCAGGGTTGAGATACTCAAACAGGGAGAAAAGTATGTATAAAGGCTTTAAATATTAAAAATTCATTGATGAATGTATTCAAAACATTTTGAGTTAAACGATATTATATGGACAAGATTAAAATGGATAGAATAGAGTTGAGATGCTGGAAATGGCATGTATAGATTACTGTACTTTTAAGTGAAGCTTGGAAAGATTTAGGGAGAAAAATGTTTTCTACATAGAGAGACATTAGTATTGATATTATCCCCATTTGCCAATATTTACATCTTCCTTTAGTACCTTTCACATTCTAATCTTCCTCTTCTATGGTCTCCTCTTTATTTCCCTTGTTTCTCCTGGGTTACTGATTGTTTCTGCTCAGTCAGACCCTCAGGGGAAGTATGTAGCTGATCCCTGTGCTAGACCAGCTGCATTGGAGTAAAGGCCATCATCTCAGCCTGCTCACATTCTTCAAATATATTCAGCAATTCTGCAGCCTGACAGGCAAATGGTCTGGTAAAAAGTCAAATCCTGACACTAACCATGTTAGGTGACATGAGTATGCATAAAAAGTAAAATAATTCATTCCTCACTGACTGTTGGGCACCCACACACATGGCAACAAATTGTTGTCATGTTGGCGCTGTTAATATGTCTAAACCTGTCACAGCACTGAAGAATTGGCAGCCATGATTCTCTTTGAAGTCTTTGCTTCAAACAAAAAAAATTAGTGCCAGTAATCCCTGTCTTAGGTTGGTCCAAAACAAAAACAAAGTTAAGTGGACTTCAAAGGAAAAAGCCAACTGTCCATCCATTGGAAAAAGAGATAGAAGAGAGCAATCATGTGGCATACATAAGAGTGAGGATGAGAGTAAGAAATGTTCAAATCAATTCAACTCACTTAATCAGTCATGGGTGAAAAAAAATCATTAAATTTACTCAACTGGAATAATTTGGATCAAAGACTGAAAATGACCAAGCGGCTCTTCTTTTAGCATGCTCCCAGAGTCAACTGATCACTGATCTGAACAACAACAGTAAAATCCATCAGATATATAGTGCCAAGTTTCAAATATCTTAGAGTATAAGAAAGAGGGACACCTGGTTGAGCGGCAGTCTTTGGCTCAGGCTGTGATCCCAGGGTTCTGGGATCAAGTCCTACATCAGGCTCCCCTCAGGGAACCTGCTTCTCCCTCTGCATATGTCTCTGCCTCTCTCTGTGTGTTTATCATGAATAAGTAAATAAAGTCTTTTAAAAAAGAATATAAGAAAGAGAAAGAACTTTATCTGGAGAACTTTCTACACCAAGGTTGTTGAGGAGGTTGGGAAGTTGGGAGCTAGAGAAACACTGCTACTTCATTTGTAAATACATCAAGACCAGTCATGTTCCTGTACATTAATATTCCTGCACCAAATATTTGCCTGCCTCTTTTCTCCTCCTTCCAGAAGGGTCTGTCACTCTTTACTCTCAGTTGGGCAAGGTATTTCATTTGAATTAGTAAAAATGGGGGTGGGCAGTGATGCATGAGGAGCAATGGAGGTGTTTCAGAAATATCAGAGGGATTCATGGTAAGCCTATTACATTTTATTATTATTATTATTATTGAGAGAGAGAGAGACAGAAAGAGAGAGAGTGCAGAGAGAGGTGCAGAGGGAGAGGGAGATAATCTTAAGCAGACTCCACACTCATACAGAGCCCAACGTGGGGCTCAATCTCAAGACAATGACCTGAGCCAAAAATCAAGAGTCTGTCACCCAACTGACTGAGCCATCTATGGGTTCCTTAAATGTTTTTACTTAATGATTGAGTAAAACAGCATTACAAATTCCTCAGTGTCCCTAGATTGTATAGTGTTAAACCACATTGGAAGGTAGAAGAATAATAAAAGTAAATATAGACAAATGGGACAAAAAAGAAAGAGAGACTTAATATCGAAGAAAACTCACAAATTCTTGCATGGTTAAAATCCTAACTCCCAATCCCAGCAGTAGCCCTCTGTTGTATAAAATGATAGAGTAATGGTAGAAGTCAGTAATTACACAAACTTCCAAGAAAGGACTTTGGGTAATTTAAGTAGATCTGTACTAAACTATCTATTATTTGCAATTATGTTATTCTAAAATATGTTGCTTCAGATGGCCATTTAAATATCTTTAGTATCCTAATGGTGAACTAATTCTATTGTTTCAGTGATTTCCTAAAGTTCTACGATTCTGAAAGAGTTCATGTAGCCTTAAAAGTGTGCTACAAGTTCAAATGTGAATGAAACATGGTAGAGTAGATTATTACGTATGTTTTAAAAATAGTGTCATTTTGGCTTTGAAAATAATTTGTTTGGTAAATAATTTTATTTGTGTGTAAGCTTACCTGGAAAGAGGAAGTTATTGGTAAATTAGACATTTCATTACATTGAACAACGTATAGTTAAATAAGTTGGAAGAGACCTTCAGCTAACTGGGCTCAGCTATCAGGGGGGAAAGGGGTGCTTATGTACTCTGGTTGATAATACCCATATTTAGAAACATTTTGACATAGGAGAATAAAAATTTGGCTTTTTGATCTGTTACTATAAACTTGGGTACTGAAAAGGTCAGTTGTGTTGTTGGAGAGAAACTCTAGAGGAGGAGGAAAAGTTTCCTGTGAAGCATAATCTGCAAGAGAAAGGATGTGTGTTCTAAAGCACGAAATGATAGGAAGAAAGGCTTTTGCAAATGGTATAAGAGAAGAAATGGGAAAGACACATAGCCAGTGTTCATTGTCAAATTTAGGTATGCTGGACTATTGCTTATTTGTGACATGCTGACAGAGTAAAGAACAAAAGTATTTAAGCAAAAAAAAAAAAAAGTGTAAATGGTAAATAAAGATATTGTGAGGTTGGTGAAATATAATGATAAGATTTTCTGAAAGAAAAGATAAAAACTACTGAGAAATGCAGGTGAATTGTGAATATTATCAGTAATAACACTAAATATTTTATAATGATACTTGAGAACTAATAGGATCCTCGGAAGTAGATGGCCTAGGCTCAAACACACGTTTTTCCTGCTATTCAGAAATCATATTCCTATGAAAACTTTTGTAAGTCAAAAAGGTGTAAGTGAAGAAGCAGTTACCATTGATTTATATGAAAATTTTGGGAGTGTTCCATACCCCCAAAATAACCTTTCTTAAGGTTTTCTGATACGTTAGGCCACATCTTTTTAACACATGCACAAAATACATCATGATAAAACACAGATGCTCACAGACACATTTCAAAGCTGTGACAGTTTGAAGTGGAGATGCTTAGTGTAGTTCCCAGGGAAAGAGCTTGGTGGCGTCACTCTCACTGCTGGAAGTGCATGCTGCCTCTGTAATAGCTTACTGCAGAACAAATGTTGAGCCATATTTTAGCTTTTTGGCCTTTAAAAATGTATACACACACACACACACACACACATAAGTCCTCTTTGCATTTCTTTCACTTATTGAAAACACATACTAATGTAGGTCTTCCCTAAAAGTGGAGTGGCATAATGAGAACTTTCAAAAAGCAAATGATACCTGTATACTTCCAAGAAATATTCTTTAATGCATGTATCTTGACAAAAAGATAAGGCATTGTTTGAAAGCCAGGATAATCTATGATTTTCTAAAATCTAAATTCCAATAGTAAATAAAGAAATGAATTTTGTCCCCTGAAAAGAGTTTACAGCATCACAGAAACCACACATTAGGATGTCGGTGCACACTTCTCTCAACTCCCTTTCGGATCTTGTCATTCAGAATTTAATAATTAACCATTACTAAGGGGTTAATGCAAAATGAATATTTGGATTTGAGTAGAAAAATAGAAAATTCAAACATATGTTAGTATACTTGAATTCTTAAAAAACTTTATTTCCTTTTTTTAACAGTGGAATCAAACAATTAAGAAAAAAATATTTCTGGTTCCATTTAAGAACTCTAGAAAGTTAATAACAATTCTTTAACTTTTAAGAAAAAGGTCAATGTGTTTGTGTCTCTGTATTTAGGATGAGGGACTTAAAAGGCAGTAGATGCAATAACATATGATGAATTAGGTGTGACATGGTCACTTACTTTTATAAATCTGTTTAACCAATCAGCATGTACATTTATGATAATTTTCATAAATTGAAATGTGGAAGTTAGAGTGCTATAAGAATAGTTTGTTTCAGAGCTTTTTGGAGGGAGAAGATATGCTTTTGATTAAAATATATTTAAAAAGTCAGTTTGATTATCAATTTGAATATTTTTTCCCAGAAACAAGCAGGCGCTGTACAATACCACCACATCCTTTGTTCTCCATTCCTTCAGTCATGATGTGCGTGGGATTAATTTTTTATACAAATTAATTTTTTCAACTGAATTGGGCACAAAACAATTGAAACTCTCTTCTTGACTATTAAAAATTGAAGACATTACTCCCATACATCATCATCTTGAAACTCTTTTTAATATATACCCATTTGAATTTAAATATATGCCCTTCATTCATTTGGTAAATATTTAATAAGCAACTACTCTTTGCAAAGCACTTTTTCAAGTAAAATCAAGGAGAAAGTGGCAACTATATATGTTCATGCATTATTTAGTTCAGATATCTTTCTTTTAACAGGCTCCCACAAGTCATTGAATAATTTTCCAGCTGTACCTTTATTCAAAATGCGCTTATTCGGTATACTTATTTTTGAAAGAAAATATCAAAACATGATCTAATGGATTCATAAACCTTTAAACTTAGTTTTATGTTGTGTTGTGCTTTTTAAAAGTTTCACTCCAGTGATTTTCTAAACAGTTATGGATTCTGGACATTGAGGCTTAAATGTTATTCATATAGGAAAATGTCTCTCCCTCATAAACAATCACCATGACTTTGTAGGGAATTCTTTTTTTATGACTATTGTCTTTCCTGAAGATCTTATTTATGATCATTGACTATGACTGGCATTTTTTCGAGTTTTTAAATGTGCGGAATTTTGGAAAACCGTAGAAATCTGCTGTCTTCTTTAAGAAAGCTAAAAAAGAACATTCAAGGTGATCAATGGAGGAGAAGTTTTCACTTGGGAAAAGTGGCTGAATCTCATTATCTTATCTCCCAAAGAATTCCTTCTTTTTGAAAATCCCTCAGTCACCTCATTGTTACCAGTATTTGTAAGAAAACCCATTGGTTTTGTTACTACATAAAAGATACCAGATCCAAGGTTAGCAGGGGTGAGGGTGGGAGTCGGAAGCTAAAGCTGAAGTTTTCCCTCTATTACTAATGTTTGAAAATCAATGCTCAATTATATTAATTAGCTAGTGAATTTTCTCACATAATTCCTCTTTAATTGTGTGCCAAATACAGAAGTTCAAGTAGCAGTTAGTTGAATGATTCAAATTGAGAAGTTTAGAATAAAGAATCAAATAAAAGAGCCTCTCTCCTTTGGCATTGACAAGCTTCTTAATTTTAGTGATTCTAGTGAGTGTGCATTGATATCTCTTTGTGGTTTAAATTTGCATTTCCCTGATGACTGATGATTAATGAGGTTGAGCAACTATACATATAGTTACGGGCTTTTTAAATGTCTTCTTTAGTAAAGTTTCTGTTCAAGTCTTTTGCCAATTTTAATTGGGTCTTTTGTCTTTTATTATTGGATTGTAGCATTTATATATTTTGGATAAAAGTCCTTTGTCTGCTATGCATTGAAAATATATTCTCCAAATCTATTATCTTGACAGATAATGCAAAAGAACAGAAGTTTCAGTTTTGGTGAGGATCAGTTTGTGAGCGATAGATTTTTTCCAGTTTCTTCTGAGAGTTTTAGTTTTAGTTTTTACACTTAGAATTATGACCTCACTCTCAAAGCTTGGAAGGTGGAGAAAATGCTTCTATTATCACCAGATTGTCTCTTAGTCTTATTTTTCAATTACAAAGCTCATTAATTTTTTCTTTTATTTTTTCTGTTTTTACAGTTATTTTTAAGCAAGTTAGAAGAGATTCCTTATATAAGATATATTTGCTATTTGCCACTCTCAGTGGAAAATATGATACTTTTAAACAAGTTTTATTTATTTTTAGACTTAGAGCTTCCTAATTTTTATTAAATTGTGATTATTTTTTATTTTTTATTTTTATAGAAATGATCCATTTCACTGCTAATGACCAATTCATTAGCATATTCTTGCATAAAATATACTTTTCTCTATTAAGGATATATTCATATCTCTTTCATCTATTCTAAATTTTTATGCTTGTATATATATATATTTTTAGATTTAAGTACTGTTTTTCTTTTATATGTATTAAGGAGCATTACCTCCTATACTCATTTACAACTTAAACTGTTCATCACTGATAGTCAAAACAGAAAAATAGGATAGTTTTTGCAAATAACTTTCTATTAGAATAAACTAAGTAAATCATATGTCATTCTATATATCTCATAGATATTGATATATGTAGAAAAATATCTTGTTTTTAAATTTAAGCGTCACTCATGTTGCAAAAGAATAGTATTTATTTTCAAGGAAATAGAATTTTATCATTCTATCAATTCAGGTGTTAGCATTCAAATATATCTCACCAAATAAATAGAGTGAAATTGGTATAATTAAACATGATATAGGGTAAACAGAAGTTACGAATCAATAAGTGGCTCAGTTTGAGATCTCATCACTAAGTGATTTGTGATACACTTATCTTTCTTCAATCTACATCAAACTCTATTAACAGGTAATGGGGTTTTATAGATTCTTGAGAAAATAATAAGAGTGTCCTGAGAGTTTTGAATGTATTTATTTTCAACATTGTTTAGAAATTAGCTTAATCTGAACAAAATGATTTCTTGAAAGCAGGACATGACTTGAAGGTTGGCAAAAGACTGGTTATTTTGAATTTTATAGACAGAATTTCACTGGTGAAAAAGAATAGCACATGTTTTCATGATAAGTATTAATGAGGCAAAATAAAATGCCTAAAACATTACTATTCAAAATAGTTTATTTTTAATCCACAAACTTTATCTAGTGCCTCACTGAAAGTTTCTTAGAAGTGCTTTGATTATGTCTCTATATCAGTTATTTTTGACATATATTTCCCAACTGCATATGAATGTCATTTCTTCGTATTATTTCTAAGAATTCATTAATATATGAAATATACTGATTTAAAAATATGAAATACATTAACATTTGTTTTAAATTGTAAAAAGAAATTTTAATTTTCTGAATATTCATAGTAATAATATATTTAATTTAAAGTTAAATAGAAGATCCTCTCAATAGGTGCAGAGAAAGCATTTGACAAAATACAGCATCCATTCCTGATCAAAACTCTTCAGAGTGTAGGGATAGAGGGAACATTCCTCAGCATCTTAAAAGCCATCTACAAAAAGCCCACAGCAAATATCATTCTCAATGGAGAAAAACTTGGAGCCTTTCCCCTTAAATCAGGAACATGACAGGGATGTCCACTCTCACCACTGTTATTCAACATAAAGTAGAAGTTCTAGCCTCAGCAATCAGACAACACAAAGAAATAAAAGGCATTCAAATTGGCAAGAAGTCAAACTCTCCCTCTTTGCAGATGACATAATGCTGTACATAGAAAACCCAAAAGACTCCACCCCAAGATTGCTAGAACTCATACAGCAATTCGGCAGTGTGGCAGGATCCAAAATCAATGCCCAGAAATCTGTGGCATTTCTATACACTAACAATGAGACTGACGAAAGAGAAATTAAGGAGTCAATCCCATTTACAATTGCACCCAAAAGCATAAGATGCCTAGGAATAAACCTAACCAAAGAGGTAAATGATCTATACCCTAAATTCTACAGAACACATCTGAAGGAAATTGAGGAAGACACAAAGAGATGGAAAAATATTCCATGCTCATGGATTGGCAGAATTAATATTGTGAAAATGTCTATGCTACCCAGGGCAATTTACACATTCAATTCAATCCCTATCAAAATACCATGGACTGGGTGACTCAGTGGTTTAGTGCCACCTTCGGCCCAGGGTGTGATTCTGAAGACCTGGGATCGAGTCCTGTGTCGGGCTCCCTGTGTGGAGACTGCTTCTCCCTCTGCCTGTGTCTCTGCCTCTCTCTCTCTCTCCTCTCTGTCTCTCCTGAATAAATAAATAAAATCTTAAAAAAAATACCATGGACTTTCTTCAGAGAGTTGGAACAAATAATCTTGAGATTTGTGTGGAATCAGAAAAACCCCGAATAGCCAGGGAAATATTGAAAAAGCCAGAGCCGGGGGCATTACAATGCCAGATTTCAAGTAGAACTACAAAGCTGTGATCATAGAGACAGTGTGCTACTGGCACAAAAACAGACACATAGATCAATGGAGCAGAATAGAAAACCCATAGATGTGCCCACAACTCTATGGTCAACTAATATTTGACAAAGGAGGAAAGACTAGCCACTGGAAAAAAGACAGTCTCTTTAATAAATGGTGCTAGGAAAATTGGACAACCACATGCAGAAGAATGAAACTAGACCATTCTCTTACACCATACAAAAAGATAAACTCAAAATGGATGAAAGACCTAAATGTGAGACAAGAATCCATCAAAACCCTAGAGGAGAACACAAGCAACACCCTTTTTGAACTTGGCCACAGCAACTTCTTGCATGATATATCTATGAAGGCAAGGGAAACAAAAGCAAAAATGAACTATTGGGACTTCATCAAGATAAGAAGTTTTTGCACAGCAAAGGATACAGTCAACAAAACTAAAACACAACCTACAGAATGGGAGAAGATATTTGCAAATGACCTATCAGATAAAGGGCTAGTATCCAAGATCTATAAAGAACTTATGAAAGTCAACAGCAAAGAAACAAACAATCCAATCATGAAACGGGCAAAAGACATGAACAGAAATTTCACCAAAGAAGACATACACACAGCCAACAAGCCCATGAGAAAATGCTCCACATTACTGGCCATAGGGAAATACAAATCAAAACCACAATGAGATACCACCTCACACCAGTGAGAATGGGGAAAATTAACAAGGCAGGAAACAACAAATGTTGGAGAGGATGTGGAGAAAGGGATGTGGAGAACCCTCTTGCACTGTTTGCACTGTTGGTGGGAATGTGAACTGGTGTAGCCACTCTGGAAAACTGTGTGGAGGTTCCTCAAAGAGTTAAAAATAGATCTGCCCTATGACCCAGCAATTGAACAACTGAGGATTTACCCCAAAGATACAGATGCAGTGAAACAGCAGGACACCTGCACCTCAATGTTTATAGCAGTAATGTCCACAATAGCCAAACAGTGGAAGGAGCCTCGTTGTCCATTGAAAGATGAATGGATAAAGAAGATGTGGTCTATGTATACAATGGAATATTACTCAGCCATTAGAAACAACAAATACCCACCATTTGTTTCAACATGGATGGCACTGGAGGCTATTATGCTGAGTGAAGTAAGTCAATCGAAGAAGGACAAACATTATATGGTCCCATTCATTTAGGGAATATAAAATAATAGTCTAGGGAATAAAGGGGAAAGGAGAGAAAATGAGTGGGAAATATCAGTGAGGATGACAGAACATGAGACACGCCTAAGTCTGGAAACCAAACAAGGGGTGGTGGAAAGGGAGTTGGGTGGGGGTTTGGGGTGACTGTGTGATGGACACTGAGGGGGGCACTTGACAGGATGAGCACTAGGCGTTTTGCTATATGTTGGCATATCGAACTCCAATAAAAAACATATACAAAAAATAATAAACTAAATAACAAAATAAAGTACACATAATAGTGTTTAAGGTTAAACAACTAATAGCAATATTAGACCAAATTTTTGTATGAGCAATTGGGCAGAAGGAAATGTGAAGAGAAAAGGGAACTTTGGTGACTTTGAGACAGACAATCTAACTATAAGTTATGGCAATTTATCTTTCCCCAAATGAGGGTCTCTTTTCCAGTGTAGAATGCATGAAAGACTCCATATGAGAATGACTATGTCTGTATAGGCAGCACAGTCTCCAATTCACAGGTGTGTGCAAAGAGGCTAACTAGGAAAAGGTTGGATGAAGCCAGATGGTATAGTTCCAATTGATTTTTTTGAAACTAATAATGTAAGCTTACTTCTAGGACAAAGCCACATAATTGAGTGGAAAATACTGGAGATAGAATCTAGATTAGATTAAAAAAGATATGGGAAGAACAAAAAGAAGAGCCAGATGAAAAGAAGGTATAAGGAAAAAAGATGAGAAAATCTCTAAAGATAAACGACCCTATTGTTGAGTGCTTTAGCAAAAGAATAATCACAGAAGCTCTGAAGATGGCAAAGATATCTTAAATCTCCCTGTCCTATAGAAGTACCAAAAACAAAATCTCATCTCAAATCTACCAACATAAAAGGATTATGGTTGAATCCTACAAGTACATTATAACAGTAATAATAATGAGAAAAAGACTGGTTTATAGACAATGGAAGTATGAAGGATAAAATGCCTGCAAAAGATACAAATTTTAACATGGTAATTTGAAAAATTATATAATATTTAAGGTAATGATAAATATGATGATAAAAGACCATAATTTCTGATGAGACAAATTCTGAAATGATATGCTAGGTATAAAAAAGACTAATGAGAGTTAATAGAGCTCTTAAGAGAATAAAAAAATCAAAGAAAAATTATTTCAAAAATAAAGAGAGAAACACTAGAACAAATATAATGTCAAAGATAATAGAAGATTAAGTGGAGGAAAAGTCTTTTTTTTAATCAGAAAGAACTGGATAAATAGATAAAAGGATTTGAGAGAAAGTGGGAAAGATAATACAGATATCTGTATCTATCTATCATCTATCTATCTATCCATCTATCGAGTACAACATATGTGTAATAGAAGTCTCTGAATAGAAAACCAAAACCAAGGAAATAAACAAAAATATTAAAATTATAGTTCAAAAAACAAACATATAAAGGAGACTTAAACTTAATTTTTGAAAAATCTCAATAAATGATGTGTTCAGAACAGCCAACACCAGAGAAACTGCCTTTAAAAAAGTAGACAAAATGGACAAGTCACCTGAAATGGTGACCTGGAAAAGGGCAGATTTACATCAGATTTTTCAAGTCCAAAATTTCACCAGAACAATGGAGTAACATACAGAAGTATCTACAGAGAGAAAGATCTGCAAATATAAAGATATGCAAGAGATTCAATGAACATGTAAGGAGTTAAAGAATTTTTTTCTCATAAGCCCATATGAAGGAATTTACTTCTTGTAAATAAATTGATAGAATCAAATATTGCAGAGTTATTAACATAAGGATTGCTAGTAAAAAGTTAGTATATATCTTTCCTTACAAATAAAATAAAATAATGGATATGAAAAGATGGTATGTAATGATATGTGGTCTGGAAATGTATATATACTGAATGATTTATATTGTATAATATGTGCTGTAGATAATCAAATATTCTCTGATAATGTATACATAACATAACTTTTTTAAATGAGGGAAATTGGGGAATCTCTATGGAAAGTAGATTAAGATCACTTATTGCATTAGATTAAGTGCTGAATGGGAAGAAAGGGAAAGGAAAGATTGAGATTAAGTTAATTTCAATATTTTTCATAGCAGGGAACCAAGACAGAGTGGGCAAAATAAGGGACTAATGATATTAAAATAAAGATATTATAATAAATGTGACACTTAGAACAAATTGTCATATTTTTATAAGTGCATTTAAAAATATTTAGCCTATTTATTTTACAAAAGATCTGCCATCATATAAAGAGAGAGATAAAATGATACATACATAGGAAAAAGAAAATATATATGTATATTTTGCAAATATGACAAAACTGAGATGAAATACATAGTTCTATCCATCCATACAAATAAAAAAAGACACCTAGACTTTCAGTTGACTAAAGAAGGAAAATTTAAAACTATGACTTTTGCAATATACGTACTAAAAGAAGAAGATTTGGAAAGATTAAAAGTAAAAAGATGAAGAGTAAAAAGATGGAAAAAACATACCAGATAAATTCAAAGAAAAAGAAAATGAAAGTCACAACCTTGATGTTTATTATTGTGACATTTAGATCAGGATTAAAAATATAAGGCTACATTAAACAATCCTATGCAAACTGTTTTGAAAATCTACATGAAATGGATAATTTTCTAGAAAAAAAAATACCCAAAGTGACTCTAGTAGAGATGGAAATTCTAAGAATGCATTCAGCTTAAAAATAGAAAAAAATAGAGTACTTCTCAAATTCATCATTTTCCAAGTAATTTCAGGAGAGATTTCTCCTAACAAATGATCCCAATACCATATAATGTATATATCAAATAATAGGAAAAAAAAAAAAAGAAAAACTCCAAGTACATTCTATAATGTGCATGCGATTTTAATTCCAAAACCGGGAAAAAATTCACTATAAAAGAAGATGCTAGATAAATTTTCTTTATGAGTACTTATAAAAAATAAAATATTAGCAAACAGAATCCCATGACCCACTAAAAATAACACATAACGACTTAGTAGGGTTGGTTCTAGTAATGCAAAAGTGGTTTCATACTAGGAAATCCATTAAGATAATTTATTGTATTTATCGTATTAATAGAATAAGGGGAAATTTTAAAGTAATCTCTTTAGATGTAATTAAATATGACAAATTTTAGTACTGATAATTTTGAAAAAATGTAAATTGATAGATACTTTAATAATCTAATAAAATACATAAACTGTGATCTCAAAACCAACATCTTACTTACTGGGAAACACTAGAGGCTTCACTGGTAAAGTAGTGAATACAATAAAAATGACTACTATTTCATGTCTTATACTGTATAGGGAGTATTATGAATATTGTATTGGAAGTATAAAGTTAGAAAATAGAAAATAATTAGAGGTATAAATTGGAAAGGAAGAAGTAAAGGCATCTTTATTTGAAACTAATATGATTGTGTTTCTACAAAATCTAGAAGATCAATGGAAAACTGCTTCAAATAGGAAAAGAATTAACAAAATTAGTACGTTACAGAGTTGGCATATAAAAATCAATAACTGTCAAAAAATAAAGGCAAAAGCCAACTAGAATTCATATGAAAGTAAAGATCTCATGTGGGAGAATAAAACAAACTAACAAGCCCACAGAACAAACAAAATAGGCAGCCTAAACCTAATAGGATATAACCTATATGGAATAACCACAAAAGATTTCAGAAAGACACAAAAGTAGACTTGAACAAATGAAAAGACGTACCATATTTTTGGATAATAAGAATTGACCTTGTATATATGATAATTCTAAGTTAGTTGACAACGTCAATGCTATCACAATAGAAAGATTTTTATTTTTTATTTTTAGTTTATATTTATTTATATAATTTATATAAACAAATTTTTGGTCATTGAATGCTAATTTCATAGGGTCGTATAATTGATCTCTATCATAATTTCTTTGAGTTTTTTTAAGTTTAAATTCAATTTGCCAACATATAACACACAGTGCTCATCCCATCAATAGAAATAATTTTAGATTATTTTCTTTTTCTGGAGCCAGACAAGTTGATTGTAAGAACAAACAAGTATGATTAATCTGGAGAAACCCCCCAAAAAGAAGAGCAATAGAGTTAGCCTAGTTCTACTAGATATTAAAATGTCTATATAATTTCTTTAAGTTTGGCCTCCCTGCTCAGTGGGAAGTCTACTTCTCCCTCTCCCTCTGCCCCTCCCCACCTCTCTCTCTCTCTCTCTCTCTCTCAAATAAATAAATAAAATAAAATAAAACGTTCTTTAAGTTAAAATTTGTTACTGTCACATAAACAGATACATACATTAAGGAAGTAGAATGGAAATTCTAGATATAGACCTATTTGTAAAGAATGATACATATACTCCAAAAATAGCAACACAAATCAACAGGATAAGATGAATTCTTATTCAGACATGTTAAATAGGTGGGTGATGCAATGCACTGAATGTATATGCTGCCCTCCACTGCCCTCCACACATTGAAATCCTAATTCTCAAGGAGATGGTATTAGAAAGTGAAGCCATGGGGAGGTGATTAAGTCCTAAGGGTACAGCTCTCAGTAATGGGACTAGTGCCCTTAAAAAAGAGAACCAGAGAGATCCCTCATCTTCCTCCATATGAGGCTCAAGTTAGAAGATGCCCATCAACAAGTAAGTGGGCCCTCAAAGATGCAAAATTTTCCAGGACTATGATCTTGGACTTCCTAGTTTCTAGAACTATGCGAAAAAAATGTTTGTTGTTTATAATCCACTAGTTGATGGCATTTTTTAATAGCAGCCTGAATGAACTAAGACAGATACACATATAGTTGCGAAACCTAAAATATTTACTATTTGGCCCTTTATAGAGAAAGTTTACTTGCCAATCCCTATTCTAGAGAAAAAGGGATAATATGTCTAATATATAAAGAGCTTTTAAAAAATTTTAAAAACCCTTAAAAACACAATAGAAAATTGGGAAATGAGTTCATAGAAAAAAAATGAAATGGCTCTTAAAATATATAAAGATGCCCAACCTCACTTATAATAAGAGAAATGCAAGTTAAAATTAAACTGAGAAGACTATCATGTTGGCAATAATCCAAAGGTTTGATAATGTACCTTGTTGGTACAGTAGTAAAGAAGAAAGTACTAGGATATATTGCTTAAGTGTATACAAAATGTTACAATTCTTAAAGAAAATTTGGTGAAATATTTTTGTAAATTATGCATACATTATCTTTTAACCCAGCAATTACATTTGTAAGAATTTATTCCATTCATGTGTGTATAAATAAATATATGCACAAGATCCTTTATTATGGATCTATTTGTACTAGCAAAAGAATAGAAAACAGCTTCATTGATATGGTAGAACTTGAACATAGCTGGTATACTGCTGAATGGAGTACTTTGCAGTCAGAAAAGCAATGAGGATTATCTTCAAATACTTATATAGTGGGATCTCCAGATTATATTAAATAAAAACAGCAGAGTACAGAAAAATGCATACAGTATGCTGACATATATCATATATCTACCTACCTAACAAAAGCAGATAAACATATATGTACCTTTTTACATTGATATTAAAAAATGACTAAAAAACTCAATTTGTAAAAGTAGACGGTATAGTAGAGGAGAAAGCATGGATTTGGATTTCCCTGAAGGTAACTTCTTTTGTAGATTTTATTTTTGAAAATTGCACATATTTTACTTATTATAATTATAAAACCAAATTGGTTATTATATTAATTTTTTAAATGTTAAAAGTAACGGAGATGACTATTCCTTGTATTGAGGAATTATTTTAAGCTCCTGCATCACCAGTTGTATACACTTGAGGACAAAAGAAACAAAAATCATCTAAAAATTTATCTATCTATTATCTATCTATCTATCTATCTATCTATCTATCTATTATCTATCTATCTATCTATCTATCTATCTATCTATCTATCTATCTACCTATCATCTATCTATTTGAGAGAGAGAGTACTAGCTGAGCCAGAGAATGAGCAGAAAGAAAGGGAGAGGGACAAGCAGACTATCTGCTGAGTGAGGGAAGCAGGGCTCCATCCCAGGACCCTGAGATCATGACCTGAGCCAAAGTCAGATGCTTAATTGATTGAACCACCCAGGCATCCCAAGGAACAAAAATCTTAAAGTATTTTTATCAGTGATTTTGTTAGTAGATGTTGGCATTATGATTCTGTGACGGTTACTTTTATAGCATGTGATGAAGAGATCTTAGATCATCAGAATGTGAAAAGAAAGAAACATACAGAAGATTAAAGAAGTTAAAATTCCAAACACTGAGTTTAAATTGGAAATGCCAATGTGAACTCAAGAAATATTCTGTCAAAAACTATTTATTTCCTTATCTTTTTAAGTGAAAAAGTCTAGAAACAATGACCAACCACAGTGTTTAAATCATAGTCGGTAAATATTATATGTTTCTGAAAGGAACCAGGACTTTTTGAAGAAATCATTGATTCTAGACATAGGAATATCCAAAATGCACCTGGAGAATTTTGTCATTACCAGGAAAGAGAAAGATATCAAAGAGTTCTGATTCTGGATCAAAGGACCCAGGAATCCATTTATTTAGGATCCGCTGACCAAATTTAGGTCAATTTGAATATGAATACAATGACAATAGAAATGTATTTAAAACATTTCAAATATATTTTAATCCATGAGTTCATATTGATACTTTAACAACTTTTAGAGCTCATTAACACGTTTGAAAGATTCCAGGAAACTAATTCATTATCTTTGAAATCCTCATAAATAAAAAGTATTAAGGGACACCTGAGTGGCTTAGGAGTTGAGTGTCTGCCTTTGGCCCAGGGCATGATCCTAGAGTCCCAGAATTGAGTCCCACATCGGGCTTCCTGTATGGAGCCTGCTTCTCTCTCTGCCTGTGTCTCTGCCTCTCTCTGTGTGTGTGTCTCTCATGAATAAATAAATAAAATCTTAAAATTTTATTTATTTTTTAAACTATATCTTAGTATAAACTACATCTTAGTATAACCAGCAGAGCTGATATAGAGAAATTTTTCTTTACAGAAGCAATTCAGATGACTGGGCAGTTTGGAGAATCATGTTAAAAAATATCATGGAATGCATTCTGCAAAACCCAGCCTGTGTGAAATTCTACAGGGCAATGACCTAGTTTCTTCAAAGAGCAAATTGCAAGGGGGAAAAAAATGGAACAAAAATTGGAACTTGCCATGGTGGCAGAAGGATGGTTTCTGAATAGTCTGGTTCCATTCTACAAATTGCCAATAAGTGTACATGAATTTTCTTGGCATACTCGTTTGGGGAGTAAATATTGAAGGCTTTTGATCCAAATTATAGAACATATTGGAAGGTGGCACTTCCTTGACTGTGCCCTGATGTAACTAGAATAGTTACATAGACTGGCATCTGTTTCATGGATACCTTGGGAGTCCTGGCAACCAATTTTCAGATGGACAGCACATCAAGAATGAAAAGTGTGTCATAGAGTCTACCAAAACAAAATATTTTAATTAGAAGTAGAAATCATGGGCAAAGGTTTCAGATTTTTGTCTTAATTTTAGCCTGCTTCTTTGCTAGAGTATTTGATTGAATAGCTGGCATGACCTAAATACAATAAGCTATTTATAAAGCAATATGTAAAAGCAGACATTACTTTGTAGGTATATGGCATAAACCTACTATTTACCTTTTAAATTATATTTATTTTTTTTTAGTGCACAAGTAGAACATTTTTTTTAAGACTTTATTTATTTATTCATGAGAGACAGAGAGAGAGAGAGAGGCAGAGACATAGGCAGAGGGAGAAGCAAGCTCCTTGCAGGGAGCCCCATGTGGGACTCAATCCCTGGATCTCCGGATCATGCCCTGAACCAAAGGCAGATGCTTAACTGCTGAGCCACCCAGGCGTCCTGAATAGAACATTTTTTTAATGGAAACCTCAGAATCCATGACTGTGTCATAGCTTACAACCTCAAGTTATAAATGGCAAAGTTTGTCTTCTGGGAATGAGAAGCTCAATGCACAGTCCATTTCCTATGGGGTCTGAATTCATCCTATTGTTTTTATACCTCTATTCCAGTTTCTTATCTAATCTAGAAGATGTTAATTCAGCACATGTTGGGAAATTTATTGTCAATTAAGTTTCATTGATTACCAGAAGACAACTAAGGAGGCAAGACAATGACAATTCTTGTATCTCTTTCTCCTAAAAACATGGAAAAACTGAGCCAGATAAAGAATCCAAAACACACATATGAAAAACAAAAACCAAAAACACAAAAATAAAGAAAAAAAGAAATTTCTCTCTTTTTAATAACCTTTTTATTTTGGGATGTTTTAAGGGAAATTGCAAAGATTGTACGGAGAGTTCTCATATTTCCTTTCCCCAGTTTTTCCCATTATTGACATCTAATATTACTGCACTTCATTTGTCAAAATGAACTGATATGGATATATTCCTATTAACTACATCCTAGACTTTATTGAGTTTCACCAGTTTCTCTATTAATGCCCTCTCTTCATGTGCTCTTTCTATTTTACTTTACACATTACTATATTCCATTTAGTTATCATGTCTTCAAGGCAAGTAAGATTTTTGATAGTTTCTCAATTTTTTGTTTTGATGATCTTGACAGTGTTAGGAGAACTTGCCAGGTGTCCTATAGAATGTCCTCATATCTGGGCTTAGTCTATTATTTTTCTCATGATAAGATTGGAATTATGAGTATTTGGAAATAATATGTTATAGGTCAAAAATCCTTCTTGTCACATGACATCCACATGGCATTCCTGGTAATGTTAGCCTTTATCACTTCATCACTAACATAGTGCTTATCAGGTTTCTGTTCTGTAATATTACTGCTTTTCCCATTCCCTACTTTAGTCTTTGGAAGTGAGTTACTAAGTCTAGCCCATCCTCAAGGTAGTCTGGGGTTAGGATTAATCTTTACTGAGGAGATCACTTTTACCTAATAGGTAAATTTTTACTTAATACAGTAATTATTCAATTGCTGTTGAATAGTTTTTCTTTTTTTTCTAAAGATTTTATCTGTTTGTTAGAGAGAGAGAGAGAGAACAAGAGAGCACAAGCAGGAGGAGCTGCAGAGGCAGAGGGCTAGATCCCAGAAGCCCGACATGACCAGAGCTGAAGGCAAACGCTTAACCAAGTAAGCTACCCAGGTGCCCTGGAATATTTTTTCAATGAATATGCAATAAAATATGGTTCTTTCTATATCATCTCCTATTCTCCTCTTTCCCTCAGTAAAAACAGGAACAATATGCTCATCCATGATTGCTATTTTCTCTCATTTTAACTTGCAGTTCTGTATTGCACTGGCAACTTTTCCTCTGTATATCCACATGCACCAGTATTTTAAAGTTGTAAACATTCCAAAAACATGATCCTTATTTGCAAATTGTTGTCTTATCCTTCTAATTTGGGGTACAAGAAATTGATAAGGAATTCTTCTCTGAAATTGATAAGGAATTGTAATTTAGTACCATTTGATCAAAGACTTCAAAATTAGCAAGTTTGGAGGACATGCAGGTTTCATGCTAAACCTTTGGGAGAATTCTAATGATGCAGCTGAAATGAAAAGAAGTATTCCTGCTATCATGCTTATTATTTAACATAGTAATTGAGACGCCAGTCAATGCAGTAAGAAGAGGAAAGTAGATATGCTAAAATGATTGAAACCAAAGTGGCATTATTTGCAGACAGCATTATAATCTTTTTGAAAAAAATTAAAAGAACCAATGTGTAGATTATTAAACAAGATGGCAAGTTAGCTGGACCCAGAACCAACATTTAAGAACATGTTGAATTTCTTTTATATCTTCATTAATAAATTAGAGAATGTAACAAGGAAAACATTTATCTATCATTGAAGTGATAGTATATAAATGGAAAATACTAGCAAAATGTGCAAATAAATCTCAAAACCTTACTGAAGACCATTTAAAAAGACCTGAATAAATGCAGAAAAAATATTAATGAATAGGCTTATCAACTGTTATAAAATTATTTCTTTAAAAATTTAATAATCATTAATGCAATTACACTCAAAATAGGATCCTTTTATTTCTTAATTTTTTATTATTTCTTAATTTTTTGAATGGTAGAGTATTGGCTGATTTCACAATGCGTATGAAAGATAATACACAAAAATTAAAAGAACTTTAGAAAGAAGGCCCAAATGAGGGAGTTTCATCCCATCAGATATTAAGAAGTATTACAGAGCTATGATGAATAAAATAGTGCAGAATTCAGACTGAGTTAGACAAAAGAGTGGGACATAACAGGGGCTAAAAACTGACCTTGATTAATATTGCAACATTCAGTGGCTGAACAGCCTATTTGAAAACTAGTCAACAATATGGAAAAAAATAGTCTCATGTTACATTGTTACAAAATGAATTCTAATTGTATTAAAAATCAAATGGGAAACTGCTGTTAATATGAGAAAAGAAGAAAATATATTTAAAATTTTCATACATTATGCTAAAAAGCCTTTTGCTAAAAAAAGAAAGATTAAAATCTTATAACCAAAATGAACTAGGAGATATCCTTAATGTCTATAAAAGATAAAGTCTTTAAATTAAATAAGAAAATATAAATATTTCAGTAAAAATGAACAAAATAAAGGTATAGATATTTCCTAAAATTAGAGAGCATATAGTAGGATTTACTAAACACTAAAATTAATCTTTCATGACCTAACAATTCCACCTCCAGGTATATATGTCCTAAATACATCAGAAGACCTATATAAGAATGTTTATTGTCACATTATTTATAAAACTGATGTGTTAAAAAAATTTATTTTTATTCCCCTAATTGAGTGAGTGATAAATTATAGTACCTTCACACCATGAAGTATTACACATAGTCACAATGATAAGCTAGCTCTATATTAATTAAATTGATTGAGCTAAATACCATATTGAAGTTAAAAAAGTTATAAAGAGAGATGTAATAACATTTATTTGTGCATATGTTAAAAAGCACACAACACAGTACTATATGGTCTTCATGGAGAGACTTCTATATATATATATATATATGTATATATATATATAATATTTGTTTTTAGAGAGAGAGAGCATGTGGGAGGATTGAAAAGAGGGAAAGGGGGAGGGAGAGAATCTCAAGCAGACTCCATGCTGAGCAGAAAGCCCCACACAAGGCTAGATATCATGACCCTGAGATCATGACCTAACCTGAAACTGAGACCAATATTCAACCAACTGAGCCACCCAGGTGTCCCTGGAGAAATATGTTTTTAAATTAAGATGCATTTAAATAATATGCATTTAAATCAAAATAATGAAAACAATGAACATCTTCACAATTAGAAGATATATGAAAAATAAAAAAACAATTATTTTGTCCAGAATAGTTTTATTGAGAACTAGATTTTATCCCTATAGTCCAGTTCGGTGCTTTGAGGTTCAGCCCATTAAACAAAAAAATAACTTACATATTTGCTTCTATAGCATGAACAGTGTCTTTATTTGAATTCTTGGCTCCATTTTCTCAAATGATTAAAATGGTAAGTGCTGTATCATATGACACAAGCACTTCATGATTTATGTGTCCATAGTAATTTAGGTGTGCTATCAAAGACTTTTTCATATGAATTCTCGGATAATTTAAGTGCAAAAAGTAGAAAGGCAATGTGATGTAGTAGGTCCTCACTCCTGCTTTTACTGGACTGCTTAAATTTAAATCTCAGCTCTGCCAGCCCATTAGCCATGTCAATCTGTGTGTGAGCTGCTGCTGCTGCTGCTGGTGATGGCACACATAAGCTTTCTAAGATACAGCACATAGCCTACCCTGACATGAGAATGGCCTGCATTTGAGTTAGGGCCTTCCCAGTTATCTGTCAGCTGTCCTGATGATGTGGAAAAACAGGATATAGGATATTCCTTCTTAGCAGTAGCCTGAGGGAAGATCAATTTCCCTTCCAAGGAGAAGTGGACTGGGCAGCAAGTACAAATCACCTATCCATGCTGGTACAGACATCTTTTCTTCTTCCATATTATCCATGTAATATGAGTAAGTTGGAAATGCCCAAATGCTATTTTCAAAACTTTTGAAAATACCCATGTCTGAAGGAAGTAGGGGGGATGGTATACTATGTGGCATGATTTGAAGACCACAGAAATGCCTTCCACAAACCCATGCATGTTGCCCCCCCCCCCAAAAAAAAATACTCTTTAGTTTTTATTCTCCTGGGCTACTATTTCCTTGTGCCCTTGGATTATGGAATTTATCTCCAAGAGCACACCTGTCAAATAATAGTCAAACCTTTCTGATAGAGGGAGCTGAGTATACTTCCCTTTTTGCAACCATATTTTGCAGTGCTTTCTGAATAATGTTTAACGTATGCCACATCGTTTACTAATAGCTTTCTGGTCTGAGAACTACTGAAGAAGGAATTTCATTTTATTTATCTATGTGTGCTCAGAATTTTATGATAGTACCTGGCATATAAAATTCATAATTCGTGTGTGTTGAATTAAATGCAATGAAAGAATAACTAAAGAATCTGCAATCCCTCACTAATGCTTTTAACAAGAATTAACTTAATAGATTAGCTAGCTGTCTAAGTATTCATGGAGAATGAGACAAGAGCAGATAATATTGATAGGCTTCCTGTAGACAGATCTGAGCACAGATTCAGTGAAGGCATTTTCATAAAGAGCTTTTAAAATCCTTGGTATGGGAGAAGATATTCAGAACTGGAAAGTGGTTAGGAGAGTCAAAATGAAAAATAAAGATGGAAAATACTTCAAAGCTATTTTAAAATTCTGAGGTCTTGGTTTTACTAGGAATTTATAAGTCCAGAGATTAAAATATTGAAATATTGTCCCCTAATTAAACTTCTTTCTGTAGTTCAGAAAATATGTACCAACAATTGATTCCAAATAGAAGAATCAGTATTGCTAATTCCAGAGTTTCAGGCCACTAGAAAAGTTAAAATAAGGCACAGGAAAAAAAAAAAAAAACAACTTTCACAAATGAAAGATTTCCTTAAATACAGTGTGAAATTGACTTTGATTTTCTTTAATTTATTTTGGTCTTATGTTTTGTTGTCGTTGTTGGTTTACAACAGGGGGCACAGGCATATATCACTCCACCTTTCCAAATCATGAACCCAGTTAAGGATTATTTGCATGTTGCATGATTCTTCCAACAAAAAGTTAAGACATTTCAATTCCTTTCCCTTATCAGATGTTGGATGTGTTGTTACTATGAATAATCTTTAATTATTTAACAGTGTGCATGTTTGATTAATATATCATTAACACAATTTTTAAATTAATGTGCTGGGTGAGAGGAGGCTCCATTTAAATCTGAGTGGGCTAAAATATAAAATGAAAGAATCTCATTTTGCAAAAAAAATGTATTCTTACAAGTCTATTTTTTATTTAAATGTGACAATGTCATTTCAGTGTCATAAATTTGTACCTTTGATAATGATCCATTTACTTTCTATAAAAATTAATCTTAGGCAAGAAAATACATGTGTATGCTTTGAAGTTCTTTGAAATAGTCTTCTTTTGTGTGTGAGAATGGAATATCTTTAGTCACCAATTACATTTTTGACATTGGAGAACTCAAAAAGTACACAATATTCTATAGAAAAAGGAACTAATATTGGATGTTAAAAAATGTTTTCCCTAGCTAACATGTCCACAATTTTTATTGTAAAAATAAGCATACACAGTGAAGGAATACTTTTAAAATTACAAAACAGAGAATAAAGTTTTATAGCTTTAGGATATTTATCTTTTAGGATACTCATCTCTGGCAGTATTATATAGTGCTTAGAGAAATGTAAATTGGGGTCAACGTTCTGGAAGATAATTTATCCTTTATTTTTGAAAGGTTCCTGCTTTTTGACCCAATTGTAAGTATGGTTCTGTATGTAAAAAAGAATCAAAAGAACTTTTTAATTCGTTTGCTGGTAAGTTCAGAGTAGTTAAAAAATGTCAAAAGATCAATAACTCATCATGTTACAAATTCAGTCTCTTTTTCATTACTAACCTTTGCAAGAGTGCTCAATATTTCCTACTTATGCTCCCACTCAGTCCTAGCAGTATGCTGTCTTTACCCATTACTTCATTGAACCTCTCACCAAAGAACTCTTAATTATCTGAACTAGAGATCCATTCATTTTCTTCATTGTCATTAATATTCTTATGATTTGGGGACCTAGGACCCTTCTGCCCTTCTGGAAAATATTGTCTCTCTTGCCCTACAGAGTAATATATGGCATCATCCTTCCATCTCCCTGAACCTCCACACTCCCAAGTAAGTATACTTCCTTTTTCTTTTCTTGTAAGTCTCTCCCCCTAGGTCTTTAGATGCATTATTTCATTTAATTCTTACAATAACTCTATGGGGAATTCTGGAACTCAAATGTTTGTTTCTCTGGTACAGTGACACTGCTAAAAACTCTTCTAAGATTGTCATCTCTTAGAAACTCTTTTTTTTTTCCCTATGCTTTCTTGGCCTCTTGCCCAACATATGTGCAGTTAGAAATCAGCAAATGATCTGAGCAACTCAAGTGGTAAATGTATGACTCTATCTTTACTGTCTTTCTTTCCTCTTGGGGATCTTGGTCCTTCAAGTTCTAACTGCCTTAGTTGTGCTCTGATGTGTGTAGTTTGTTGTTGTTGCTGCTGCAAAGCTTTTATTAAACTATTATTAATTCATTTTTGTAGTAGTTTTGAGCAGAAGATTTGGTCTGAACCAAGCTGTCCATCGCAGCTGGAAAGGAGAGTTCTCAGCAGTGCTGTTTAAATGGCAATCTGATAACTCTATCTTACTGGTCCATGATGAGATCAGAAGATTGTGCTGGAATATATACCAGCACTGTTTCCTTCATCTAAAAAGTCTTATATATTTCCTACCCTTTGAATGTCAGCTGAACCAAACAGCTGATTGATATTCCTTGCATGCCTTAGTTGATTTACATTCTGGCACAAGCTCCTTATCTCATCACAGATTGTGAAGAACTGTTCACTGACCAGCTGTCTAAAAACACTAGTTTCAAGACCAGAGAATGTAGCACAGGACAACCAAGAGCAAATTTAGCTGTGTGCCAGTAACTTACAACATAATTTGAGGGCTACGTTTTGTTGAATGCCGATCCTGAGATAGAGATTTATCAGTTCAGCAAAGCTCTGACAATTACCTCTAATTGCTCTTAAAATTCTTGGTGATTTTGACATTATTTCAGATTAAAAATTTGTGTAATGGAAGAGCCTTCCCTTCTCCTGTCACAGGCTAATTATTGCCCCACTCTGATCCTCATCTCCATCTTGAAGTATTGATGTTACCCAGTACTTAACCTTGCTTCTCACTGTGCATTTACAAAAGTATTATGGTACAAGTAGCCCATATTCTGATGGCACTACCTACACACACCTTTATCACTAGCTCCAGCCTCTCTCCTGAATATTGATATTGACTACTTGTATCTCTCCTGCTGGTACCTTACTCTCCATATATCTAAATTAAACTCTTTATTTACTTCCCTAATTCCTCAAACATTATTGTCCTTGCTAGCCAACTTGGAACACGGATAATAGGGCCATCATGATGACAATCCCTCCACTCCTGCAACATCTAATGCATTACTAATTCCCTGTGAAACTATCTCCTAAATTTTTATTTATTTTATTTTATTATTGTTATATTTATTTCATTCCATTATAGTTAACATACAGTGTTATATTAGTATCAGGTATACAGTATAGTGATTTAACACTTCTATCTATCACCTTGTGCTCGTCATGACAAATATGCTCCTTAATCCCATCACCTATGTCACCCCTCCCTTCTGGTACCATAAATTTGTTCTTTATAATTATAAACCAAGTATTTTTCTTGGTTTCTCTCTGTGTCTTTTTCTTCCCATTGCTCATGTGTTTTGTTTCTTAAATTCCACTCATGAGTGAAATCATATAGTATTTGTCTTTCTATGACTAACCTACTTCACTTAGAATTATACTCTCTAGCTCCATCTATGTTGTTGCAAATGGCAAGCTTTCATTTTTTTATGGTTGAATAATATCCAACTATATAGTGGAATATATATACATCTTTTTGATCCATTCTTCTATCTATGGACCTTGGGGTACTTCCATAATTTGGCTATTATAAATAATGCTGCTACAAACATAGGGGTGTATGTATCCCTTTGAATTAGTGTTTTTGTATTTTGGGGGTAGATGCCAAGTAGGTGATTACTGGATCATAGGGTATTTCTATTTCTAACCTTTTGAGGAATCTCCATACTGTTTTCCAGAGTGGCTGCACCAGTTTGTATTCCCACCAACAGTGCAAGAAGGTTCCTTTTTCTCCACACCCTTGTGAACATTTATTGTTTCTTGTGTTTTTGACTTTAGCCATTCTGATGGGTATGATCTACCTACTAAATATTTATTGATTTTGTTTGATTGATCTTAGTCCCAGTTGTCATTAGACCAATTCAGACTTTCTTTTGCTTATATTGCTAAAATAGTCTTAAAATTCATATCCTTGAATAAGTTTTTCTATTCCTCTTCATCAACATTATGGCAGGAGTAGTATTTTTAATATTCAAATATTATTACCCAATTGTTCAAAGTTCTTCAATACATTCCTATTGAGGGTCAAATTAAGTTATTTTCACTTCTTCCACAGTGTACCATAGCCCTCATTTACCTCCAGACTTCATTACTTCTCATTCATCTCACATTCTATCTTTAAGTCATACTGATTTTCAATCTATTTAAAACCAAATTCTATTGAATACAAGCCTGTCATTTCCCCTTAGTTTTCTAAGATTTCTTCAAAACAGGATTTCTGTTGATGACTTCTGACTCCAGCTTTCTTTACAAATTAAAACTCCCTTTCTAAACTTCTCTAGAACACTACCCCAGTACAAACTGTGTACTTCCATGGTGTGAGATCTTGAATTGTGTGTAAATTTACTAAGTAAATACAGACATGATATACACATTAAATGAAGACCTAACACATTTCAATCAAAATATGAGTAGTGTTGTAATTACAACTTCATGATTCATAGAGTATCAAGAGAGCTGGAGATTTGATGAGAGGGTCTCAGTTTGACAAATGTCAAATCTGACCACTGGTTGCCAAAATAAACGAGTCTCACTCATTTTTTGTTTATTACTTTGTATTTCCTGGTGCTACTGATAGAATTAATGTACCAGAAGATTACCTATCAAGGAAGTTTCCATTACATTATGTTACAGAAACAAAATAAAACTCTTACTTGGTGTACGGGGTATTTAAAAACAAAACCAAAGTACATATCTCAAAGCTTTTATTGAGATATGATTCAAATACCTTACAATTCATCCACTTAAATATAGAAATCAATGCGTTTTTAGTGTATTCATAGAGTGGCGCAACCATCACTGCTATCTAATTTTAGAGTATTTTTGTTCCCACTGAAGAGAACCCTGTTCTCTTACCATCAGTCCCTATTATCCCCCTTCTACCTCCACCAATTCATTCTATAACGCCAGTATTAATCTAAAATCAAAACAGATCTAGGTAGGCTAAGTAACAGCCCCTCAAATAAACTCAGGACCTAATCTCCGGAACCTGTGACTGTTACCTTATATGAAAAAGAGACTTTCTGATATGAGTTAAGTTTAGGTTATTGAGATGAAGGGCACTGAGGGGGACACTTGACAGGATGAGCACTGGGTGTTTTTATGTATGTTGGTAAATTGAACACCAATAAAAATTAATTTATTTTAAAAAAAAAGAGATGAAGATGTTCTCCTAGACTACCTGAATGGGTGCTAAATATATCACAAGTGTGGTTATAAAAGGGAGACAGATGGAAACTGAACAGATGATGTAATGGTGAAAGCAGAGGGCTTTGAAAATGCTACACTGCTGGTTTTGAAGATGGAAAAATGGGCCATAAGTCAAAGAATTCATCTCTAGAAGCTGGAAAAGGCAATGAAACAAATTCTCTCCTAGTTCCTGTGGAGGAAGAGTGGCTCTGCCAGAACCATAGGTTCAGCCCAATGGAATTTATTTTGAACTCCTGACTCCAGAACTGTTAAAGAATAATTTTATTTAATTTTTAAGTCACTAGATTTGTAATGACTTTTTATAGAGCCATAGAAAACTAATATAAAGACAAAGATATCACAAGGAAAGAAAACCATAGAACTAATACCCTGTATGAATATATATATATAAAATTCTTAGCACGTTTCTAGCAAACCAAGTCCAGCAACATGAGGTTCATCCCCAAAATGCCAACTTGGTTTATTATCCAAAATCAATCAGTGTAAAATACTTATATGAATATAATAAAATTTTAAAAATGTGATCACCTCAATAGATGCAGAAAAACCATCTGACAAAATTCAACATGCTTTCATGATATAAATGTGCAATAAAGTAGGAGTATAAGGGAACTTTCTCATCTAGATATAGGGCATCCACAAAAACCCATAGTTAATATCAAACTCAATGGTAAAAGACTGAATGTTTCCCAATTTAAAATCAGGAACAAGACAAAGATGCCTGTTTTTACCACTTTTATTAAAATTGCACTAGAAATTATGGCCAGAGAAATCTGGCAAGAGAAAGAAATAAAGGCATCTAGTTGGGAAAGGAGGGAGTGAAACTTTCTCTCTTTATAGATAATAAAATTTGATATATAGAAATTCCTAAGGAATTCACTTGAAAACTGTTAGACCTAAAATTTCTAATATGCATAGAATATATAAAATTATTAATCCACAAAATAATTTTAAAGTCATATTAATTACAATGACGTTGAGGTTTAAGGAGTTAAAAATTCAGACTTGAACCTAAGATTATTTTCTCAAACAATATTTAAATATAGAAGATAACTTGAAGGCCTCATAAATGAGAATTTCTTATAATTAAATGCCTGAAGAGTTAAACAGTCAGACATCATAGAAAAATGTGCCTTACAATAGCTGAATAAGTTTGATGGCTTCAAGTGATGAGTCCAAAGACTGCAAAATCCAGATGAAGAGTAATTCCAATAAACCAAAAAGAAGTCATGAGTGTTTTAAAAAAATTTTTGCCCTAATGCCAAACATGTAGGCATTTATATGCTTGATTGACTTTTCTTCTATATGTCTGTAGTTCATGTGACCATAACACTGTCTGCTGCATTATACATTTTATTTTATTTTTTTTAAATTTTTTATTTATTTATGATAGTCACACACACACACACACCGAGAGGCAGAGACATAGGCAGAGGGAGAAGCAGGCTCCATGCACCGGGAGCCCGACATGGGACTCGATCCCAGGTCTCCAGGATCGCGCCCTGGGCCAAAGGCAGGTGCTAAACCACTGTGCCACCCAGGGATCCCTGCATTATATATTTTAATGAAAAGTGCATTATCCTTAGAATTTGAAATCCAGGACTCTAAGCTTGACTCCACATGAGTGAAGAAATGAAGAAATTAAAAAATGTCACTTAATAAATTTGTCTTGCCTTCAATCAAATGATGGTAATAATTATTCTTTATCTGTATCAAAATAACAAACTGGGCAATGTGTGAAATATTTTGAAGTCATTGAGAAAAGTACTCGATATGTTCAAGATAAAAAATATTTGGGGTACTTGGGTGGCTCAGTTAGTTAAGCAGATACACTTATTTACTTCATTTACCAGATAGTTTTTGAACATGTACAATGTGCACTATTCTAAGCATTGAGGATATTGGAGAAAAAAGGACATAAAAGTCTGTGTTCTTATGATGCCTACATTTTAGTGGATGAAACAGAAAATGGACAGGAAATGAGAATGATTATCCTGGCTTCAGATGTTTTTATTGTCCCTCATTCTTGCTTCTTTTTCCAATTCTAGGCACTAAAAACTGGAGAGGAGGTTGTAGCATGGGTCATTTTTCTCCCTTCTATATAATAAATCCCAGGAAAAGGAGTGTTTTTGCAATACCATGTAGACATTATATGCTGTAAGTCCTCCATGCTTGAAAAATTTATTTCTTTCATGCACACACACACACACACACATACACCCATATAGGTGTCAGAAAATACATGAACTGTCTCTTTGCATACCTGCTCTAGTAATCCTAACCTCATCATCTATCTCCTCTATACTTACCTGGCAGACACATGCCTAAGTCTGGCTAGTGAGAAAGGAATGTAATATTATTATATGTTACTCCATTATTTCAGTGAAAGCACTGTGAGCAAGAATTGCTCTAACTTTCTTCCAGATTTTCACTTTAAGTTTCCTTGTATATGGAATTTCTGGAGCTGCCTTTTTATAATTAAAATTGGGATAAATGTCATGAAGGAAAATGTCAGAGTCCATGAAAGTGTATTAAAAGGGCAATGTATTTAGATGGAAGAGATGGTCAGGAAAGATTTTTTGAAATAAAAGTGACCCTAAAAGATGAATGGGAGCTGGGAGAAGGGTATGTACATATATGGATTGGGTAGGGGAAGATGTACCAAGCCAGTTAACAATGTATACACAGACACCAAAGAAAGTAGTTCAATAATTTTTTAGAAATTGAACCAGATACCATATAGTGTAAACATAGTAAGCCAGAGGGAAAGTAGTAGGACACAAACCTGGGCAGATTAGCAGAAGACTGAAAAAATAGGGACTTTTAAGAACCCGTAAAAGTTGGTCCGAGGGCTGTGGGTTATTGTTAAGCTGTTTAAGAACCTGTAAGGACCTGGAGAATGGTGCTGAAAAAGAAAAAGAAAAGAAAAGAAAAAAAGAGAGCCACAGAATGATTTTATTATTGCATGTCATCTTTCCTGACTTAGATTATTTAACTGTTCTTTAGTATTCTGTTTTTTATTCTGTTTTTGTTTATTAGCTTTTGATGATCTTTTACATCATATTTTTAATGGTTGCTCTATGGATTATGATATACTTACTCACTTTTCACAGACTACTTAGTTATTATTTTATCACTTCAACTAAAATGAGGAAGCCTCCCTACCATATAGGTCCCTTTACCCTCTCTGCTTTACGTTATTGTTGCCATATGTAATACATTTACACAGACTGAAAATTCCATTGGACAGTTATACATATAACTATAATATCTTTTATTATATATGATTATATTATAAATAATGTATATTTTATTATTATGTGATATAAAATATCTTATTTATCTTATTACAATATAAGTCTTTTAAATAATTTAGAGAAGAAAAGTTTATTCTTTTTAACCCGTTATTTACCATCCTCTTTTATTCATGAAGTTCTAAGATATTTTTTAAAATTTTTTCACATAAACATGAAAAATTTCCTTTAGCAATTTTTTTAGAGCAGGTCATCTCACAGTTGTCTTAACATTTTCCATCTGAGATTGTCTTTATTATACTATTATTCCTGAAGGATGCAATTATTGAGTATAGAATTGTGGGTTGATAATTCTTTTCCTTCAGCACTTTAACAATGTTGTTCTGCTGCTTTCTGGCCTCTATGGATTCTGATGAGAAATTGGCAGACGTTAAAATTTTTTTCCAATATGTAATTATGTAATATATATAATATATATGTATATATATTATATGTATATATGTATATAATACATATATATGATTTTAGAAATTTGATTATGATGTGTCTAGGCATGTTTCATGGGTATATCCTGTTGTCTTAGGGTTTGCTGAAGTTCTTGAATGCATACATTTATATCTTTCACTAGATTTGGAAAGTTGGGCTATTATTTTTATTTGATTGTTTGTTCATTTTTGCACCAATTGCTTTCTCTTCTCCTTTGAAACCCTAATGATGTGGATGTTAGTTATTATATTGTCTCACAGGTTCCTGATATGTTTATTTGTATTTTGATGTTTTTTTTTTCTTCTGCTTTTCAGATTGGATAATTTTCATTGCTCCATTTAAATGGAATTTCAATTTAGAAATTCTCTTCTCTGTCATCTCCATTCTACTATTTGGTCTATTCATGAAAAATTTAATTTTAGTTATTGTATTTTTTTAGTTCTTCTATTTCTATTTCTTTTAGAAATTTTTTATATTTTTCTGCTGAGAACGTCCATTAGTTTCAAGAATGTTTACCTCCTGGAGCACAGTTAGGTTAGTTGCTTTAAAGTATAATTGCAACATATTTTTTCATGTGAATTGGTTAGATTTTCTTGGTTCTTTGTATATTGAGATCATGGATTGTTTCTTTGTATTTTGAAAACATGGATTGTTTCTTAGTAACTTTGAATATTATGTTACATAGGTCAGGGTCCTATTAAAATTCTTAACCACAGAAATACACTTTTTGGAGGCACCTGGGTTAGTTAGTCAGTTAAACATCCAAGTTTTTTTTTTTTTTTTTTTTTTTTTTGTAACATCCAAGTTTTGATCTCAGCTCAGGTACTGATCTCAGGGTCATGAATTCAAGCCCCACACTGGGCTCCACATCCAGTGTGGAGCCTACTTAAAAAAAAAAAAAGGAATACATTTTTTCAGGTAGGAAACCAACCAAATTGTAAGCTCTGTGTCACCTGCTCTTCCAGCGTCAGTTCCATTTTCACATTAGAAAATGTCCAAGCCTGTCCCATGAATGTGGGAGTTGTCTGAGACTTTTCCAGTGGTTTGTATAGTAGGTCAGTTCTCAATGCCTTTGCTATGCTTCTTCATGTTATTCCACACATTTGCAGCTGGCAAGTCAGCCAGGGCCTTTGTTAGTTATTTCACAGAACTAGGGGATTCTCCTTCTTCAGTTCTCTTCTCGATATTTCTGCCACACTTTCTGGAAACCTAGCTACCCATTTTCATCATTCTGGCTAGAAACATCTTTTATTCTAAGAATTTTAGCCCTCTGGCTATAATGTTGTTTTGTGTGATTAAGGACATCCTTAGGGTAAATAGGGGATACAAATATATAAAAAGATAATGAGGATTTCCTCCAATTCTTTGGACTTTTCCAGGTTCTTCTGTTCAGCAAGATAGATATTTTCTTGGATTTTTAGGTTCTGCTGTTGTAGCTGTGTGGGTCTGTCCCTGAGACTAAATTAGGGCAAGTTGGGATAGAGCAAAGAGTCTTTCAGTCACCCTCTTTTGCTCACAGAGTCCCTTTTTTTTCTGATCATTTAGATAGAAATAGGGGGTTCCTCTCAGAGTTACTTCTCTCTGCATTCTACTACTGGCTGCTCTTGGGTCAAAGCTATGATGTGAAAGAGGGAAAATATAATCTAGCTGCAGAACAGACCATTCTCCAAGTTGACCCTCTTCTCCAATCCAGTGCATTAGTGTTTGCTTTGCAGCATCCTTGTGGAGATGTTTTTGGTATTCTGTTTAAAGTTTAATTATACTGAGGGAAGCCTGGGTGACTGAGTGGTTGAGCAGCTGCCTTAGGCTCAGGGCATGATCCCAGGGTTCTGGGATGGAGTCCTACATCAGGCTCCCTGCAGAGAGCCTATTTCTCCCGCTGCCTATGTCTCTGGCTTTCTCACTGTGTCTCTCATGAGTAAATAAATAAAAATTTTAAACAATTTTTAAAAAGTTTTAATTATACTGAGTGAGTGAGATAGGCTATTGTAGGTTTATAGCAGCCTCAGATGATCTAACTTCTCTTTTAGAGAAGAAATTAAATAGAAATACAAAGTAAGCAATGCTTATTTCTGAAGCCCACGTTAAAAGAATGAATTGGAGATATAGTTGTTGGTCGAGAGACTTCCAACTCTCTTGCTTCTTTTCAAAAGAGAAAGCAAACATATCGTGTCCATTTTGTTTTGGGGCAATGTATAGAAAATGTGGAATACATTAAAATAAGTAATTAAAGCGAACCTTGAATGAAACGTATATTAACCCGAATTTCCTTCACCCATTTAAATATTTCATTAAGATTTCTATGCACAACGTGGGAAATTGAAAAAATAACTAGGATGAAGTCCCTTTAAAATCAGATCATTTTGGGCAGCCTGAGTGGCTCAGCGGTTTAGCGCTGCCTTCAGCCCAGGGCATGATCCTGGAGACCCGGAATAGAGTCCCACTTTGGGCTCCCTGCATGGAGCCTGCTTCTCCAACTCTGCCTGTGTCTCTGCCTCTCTCAGTGTGTCTCTCATGGATAAATAAATAAAATATTAAAAAAAAAAACAGATCATTTCATGTAATTGTTGAACTCTGTCAGTAAAGTAATAATAATAACAGAAAAGCTATTTATGACTATTTTACAAACAGCTCCCCAAATGGCCTTATATCACATAGGCATAAATAAAATGTTGACTTTTAATACTTTGCCTTAAGGAAGGCAGTATGGATGGTTAAATCAAATAGCTTACTTTAATTTTGTCTGTCCTGCCATAAATACCCTGAACTATTGCAATGCTGATGGATTTACCGGTATTGACCACACTGATAATTTTCTTTGTCAGTCTTTGCCCAGTGAATTCCTCCACTGAACTCTAACTTGACAATGCTATACACTCAAGCACATTTAAAGAGTTCACTTAAGTATTAAGGTCTGTCCAAGAAATAAAATGTACTATTCAAAAATCATGAAATGGTATGATTCAAGTTGTGTGTGCATATTTTCAGTAATATATTCCTATTCTTCTTCAGCAGTGAATGGGAAAGAAGAATGAAATGCTCATTGAAAAAAGACTAGTAAAAAAAAAAAGACTAGTAGAAATCAATATAGCCTTGTAAAATAAAAATAATAAGACTTTACTATACAGATACACAGTTTATCATCCTCAGCATTAATTTGTGTGGGTTTTCTTTATATCCATTAAATATATGCAGAAGGTGAAAAATATTTAACAGATTTTTTTTTTGTTGCATACAGATAGATGAAAAACCTCCATGTGAAGACAGCTGCCAATTATTCTGAATTTTCACTATTATTACGTAGCTTTCTATTAAAGGAACTTTAGTTACTTCTAATATCTTAATGTAGCCAAAACTATGTTTTACCATGTTCCTATGACCTCCTGTGGGCATTTTAAAAGTGACTATGAATTACTCATTCAATTATGCCCTCAAGGGCAAGATTTGTATTAATTCACCTAATATAGTAGACAATGAATACTGTACTTGTCTACCTTTCCTCAATCTTAGCAAATCTTTCAGGTCAAGTTCAAATATGATGTACATCAAGACATTTTTGTTTCATTCTTAAAGTTTGTCTATTCACCTTAAGATATCATTATATTTTCTCTATATTTTCTCTATATGCAGTACATCTTGTATCACTGTGGAGACTGCAAGCTTCTTGTTGGAAAGAACTCCATCATTTGCTTTTTGCATATCCCTGAGTGTAAGATACAGTGCAATGTATCTGGTAAATTTTAAGCAAAGACTTGGCAAATTTAAATTTAACTGAAAGTAAATACTTCCTTTATACTCAGCAGACATAAAAATATAACCATTTCAATTGCATGTCTAAATCTCTTCTCAGTATTTCTCTTCTGCTATTCATTCTAATTAGATTTATTCTGTTTGAAGAGACTCAGTAACTCTAAGTGGATTTTGAAATCTATTCAAAATTGCCATTCCTGAGGTAGATTTTTGGTAGTAATGTTAACTCCAGTTATTAATATTATTCTTAGCATGTGATGGGGTTGTTGAAGTTGAAATTAAATGGTACAAGTGGAAATGAATGTTAAACTGTAAAGTGACATCTAAATATCAAGTATTGTGATTGGCATAACCCCTTTCTTTCCCAGCGATATGTCACTCATCGATCTGCCCTCAAACTAGAGCCACATGAAGAATGATGTGAGATATCACATCCCTTGCGAATGCAGGCAGAATGTTATTTCGTAATTCCTACCACTTCAAATATGGATCAGTAACACACTAATAAGCAGAAAAATGAGATTATTTTTCTCATTTACCATTTCTTGCCCTTTAAAACAAAGAGATATAATTGATTTTCTCTGGTTTCTCAGCAGTGACTGCAGAAATAG
The DNA here is from genome assembly GCF_048418805.1 of Vulpes vulpes. Classification (NCBI taxonomy): domain Eukaryota; kingdom Metazoa; phylum Chordata; class Mammalia; order Carnivora; family Canidae; genus Vulpes; species Vulpes vulpes. The sequence goes on from NC_132787.1 coordinate 83,465,730, forward strand.
AAGTGATATTCCTGACCTTCATGATGTTATACAACCTGAGAGATTGAATCAGGATGATGGAAAAGGGGCAGAAAGCAAAATGTTTGTGTTGTTCTCTAGAAATCAAGTAAATTGGGTAAATATTTGTCAGTGTGGTGTATAACGGCAGAATAAAGAATGTATTAGATTATACCATATTCTAGTCAATTTCTGGCTATGAATGATGGATTTTTTTAAAAAACCTATATAAATGGGTTAAAGTGAACAGGAATGTCTTTCCTAGTGATGAGAATATGTTTATAATAACCAACTAGATGAAAATACTTTCACTAGTGTGCAGACACCTGTTCACCTAAAAATCCATCTGTCATTTGGGGATAGGGTCAATTATGAATTGATGAATATTATGTCAATATTTATGATCTTGAAAATCTTTAAGGGTACACATTTACCTTAGTGCTTCTAGTTGATATTGAAGAATAATTAGAGCTAACAAGTAATCTCTTTGTGACTGAAAAGTGGTAACTGCCAAAGCAGGTAATCTTTATAAAAGCAATTGTCCCACATTTCCTTTCTAATGAAAGCTCACAAAACACTAGTTTTTGAAATATTGCCTAGTTAACAAGTTCTCATGAAGGATTTGTAGTTGATTAAGTCTGTGTGGATAATATTCCTCATTTTAATAATGAGTTTCAAACTTCTTTTCTTATAAACATTATCTGTCTTATTTAATCTATTTTATTTCAGACTGTGGGTATATCATGCCCTCTTCTTCCAAGCAATTTTATTTCCACATCCAGTTGATGACTTTCTTTAAATTCAGAACCTCCACCTATTTTTTGTTTGTTTGTTTGTGAAGCCACCGTTGCACAGGAGTTCTGGCTCCTTAAAGAACATTAATGAGGGACACCCGGGTGGCTCAGCAGTTGAGCATCTGCCTTTGGCTCAGGGCATGATCCTGGATTCCCAGGATCCAGTCCCGCATTGGGCTCTTTGCACGGAAGCTGCTTCTCCTCCCTCTGCCTGTGTTTCTACCTCTCTTCCTCTGTCTCTTATGAATAAATAAATAAAATCTTTAAAAAGGAACATTAATGACATCTTATTGATGTAATAGCAGAAATGGGTCAGTTATGCTCTGTATGAATAGAGCAAAGGAGCATTATATAATGTATTCATCCTTGGTCAGTTAGGGTAGTAGAACCTTAAGGAGGCCCTGAAGGGGATAGGGTTAGAATGGGCTTGTAATGATCTCATTCCATTTTTCCATGGCAGAAGGTACCAAGAAGGTCTCTAGTCATCAGAAAATATTTTAAGTTGATGATTTATTCATAGATGATATTCAAACTTTATAAAGGTTAAAATTTATTTGCCAAATTAGCACGAGAATTTTGAGGAAAATCTTTATTTGACTATAATAAATATTAGATTAGATATGTTCATTGTTTCCATCTGTGAATATAAAAGCTAAGGACAAAAATGTGTGCCTGAGGTTGGAACACCGAAAACAAAAAACAAAAACAACCAACAAAAGACTAACCATAATTTAAAAACTATTCTAGTGAAACTTCTGTTTGATAATGTTACTTTCTCTGATTTTCCTAGTAGATTTTGAACAGATGAGGACAAGTCCTATTCATCCCTATCTCTTTAGAACTTCATGCAGTGCCAGAATATAGTGCATAGAGATTAAATCTTTGAAGAATAAGTAAATAAATGAGTTAATGGAGTTTTATTTTAATGAAGACATCACAAAATTTGAAGACTTTATTGGAAATAAAACTTGTTATTTTGTCCCACATCACATTTGTGTTCATGTGCTAATGTGGTTTTAGGCTTAGATTTAAGTCCAGGGTTTGATAGGTACTCAGGGGTAGCAATGATCGAAAGTACAGATTACATAGATTCCTTAAAATGTACTTTATGGGTGGCTTATGGAATATACTATTAATATATTTTTATGTTATAACTATCTTTACTATCTTAAAGCATCAATATTCAATTCCATAGAAGGAGTTCTCTCTAGCAAGAACTTAGCTCCTCTATAGCTCAGTATTCACTAGGCATTTGAGTATCCATGTATCTAATCTATCATCTATCATATCTATCATATATGTGTGGAAGTCTATTTTTAAAGTCCTCTGAAAATGCCATTTCAAAGGGTATCCAAAAAGCTGATAATTTCTTTATGGTTTATTCACCACATTTAATGCTCACAGGGAAAATTGCATTTCTTTCTTTCTTTTTCTTCCAGTTTGGTACAGTTCATTGTTTTCCTATGACTAATATAATGAGGAACCTAAATGAGAAAATAGAAGAATATTGCCAAAAAATTAAATTAGCTTATCTGATTTCTTCTGGGAAGACTGCCATCAATTTACACATGGGCTTTCTTATATAATAAACCATCCCATAGCATGTATTGACACAGATTTTAGTTTGAGGAATGAGTATACTCATTTAGTTTAGACCTAAATCATTTTACTCTTTCTCTTTTAATTTAAATTTTATTTCTGAGGTCTAATTATGAAAATATTTGCCATGGGAAAATACTGTGTTAAATAATTACAAGCCATAAATTTCAATTTATCATTCAATCTAATGAACTTATTTTAGGCAGCCTTTGCATAAAACAAAAACAAAAAGTCTATTACAAAAACCTCCTATATTTTATTAAATTTTAAAAATTCCTGAGGACCTATTTGAATATGTATTTGCTGAATTCTGGGCACTGAGAAGAGAGAGTGAGAAAGATGGCTAAGGTAAGTTCCTTGACTATAAAAGGCGTTTGGCACTTGCCTATAAAGGAGTGAGAGGTGAGGACATGCTGGAAATTGCTTAATATGGATTTAATGAGAGCAAAGGTGATGAGGGGCTATTCCTGCCCCTAGGTATAGAAGGGCACACTTAACAGGGGTTTTAGGAGAGCCAGGCATAGGGAGAGAACTGCATATCTGTCTTGTTCCAAAGGCATAATTCTCAGTACAGCAATATGCTGATGTAGGGCCTCTATGTTAAAAATTGTGTGAATTTAAATGCAGAGTAGCAGAAGGCATGGATATTAAAGGACTAAATGAAATCACATGTTCTCAATTTTTGGGTAAGAAGGGCACTGCATACTCTCTAGATATGTTCCTTAATGAACTAAATTTTAAAATGTAGTAAGTTCCTCAATTGGATCAAAACAATGCATTTATTTACTCTTGAAAGATAATTTTAAAGGGGATACAGTTCTAGGAAAATGGTTATTTTCCCCCTGCCAGGTTAACCTGCCATTTTTTGGTTTTTTTCCTTTCACTTAGGCTTATTTAACCCTCTCAGTCAATGAGTTCCTGCAATTTTCCTAGAATGTGTTTAGGGGTGTTTCTAATTATTCTGCAGAGTATATAATATTATTTACATATTTATAGATTCAAATATTTCCACAGTTTGGAATATTTCTCAGCCATTGTATCTCCTAATATTGCCTCTCTTCCCATCTCTCTGTTCTTAGTTGGACAGGGAGTGGATGTCTTTAGACCTTGTCTTCCTATACGTTGTATTCCTCAACTCCACTTTCACATTTTGTTTCTCATCTATAGGCTACATTCTTATTAATTTCTTTGTTCATCACTTTCAGTTCAGTAATTTTCTCTTTAGCTAGACTTAATCTTCTCTTTAATACATTCACTGAATCTAATTAATTTTAAACTTTAAAGTTTAATAATTTCTTTTGGGGGAATATATTCACAGTTGTCCAGGTTAAGACAGGGGGTGGAGGGCTGAGCATTTGCATCTCTGCATCAACCAGTCATTAGATGTAGTACGAACCTAAGAGGAGATGTTAATTTGGGTGACATAAGTCCCTTTGACCAAGTGAAATCAGTGGTCAAGGAGAAAAATGCAGGCTATCTGTAGCCTGCATTCCTAGAAGCTAGAGAGATAAGTACTTTGTTCCTGAAGTGGGGATCTAGGGCACAATTACATCCACTACAGTCCACTTCTTACACTCTTTAGACCTAATTACTTATTTAATAATGCCACCTAATACAAGAATACTCTTCTCAGATTTTGATTGGCCCCATATCCTAAGGATACATATGAGGAAAATTTGTCAGATACATTATAGCCTCTAGTTGCTGCACTTTGTCTCAAGGCTGTAACTGACAACTTGTCTCTACTGACATTCTAGATTTCTCTCACCCTTGGTTAGCATCCTTACTGTTTTAGGTGATTCCCCTGGTTAATTGACATAAACCATCCCTGAGGAGTATGAGTTTCTGGTCACCATGTCCTTCTCAGATTGTGATTGCTATAGTGGTTCATTCATTACTAAAATTTAGCCCCAGTAGAGTACCTGAGGGTCCCACATATTCTTTCCTTCACTAATTGTTGAAAAACAACTCTTCCTTCCTCTCATGACTGGGGTCAATTTCCCCTGTCAGTATGGTAACTCTTTTCCTTGTCTCCTTGTCTTTTAGCATAAAGAATTCAAAATGATGGACTGGAAACTCTAGCTTGCATTTTAATGAGGCTCTCTGTCCTCTGATGCAAACCTCACTTGTTTGGAAGTCAGGGCCTGTAGATGTAAAGAGCCTAAATTTGCAGAGACAAAAAAGATAAATTACCAAGTGGGTTACAGAGAATAGTGTAAGCAGTGCCAATCCTATTTCAATCCTTGGGTCCTGGATATGTGTATTATCCCTATAGGGAAATAGCATTGAAAGCAGTGGGCATTGATTAAGGGTGTATACTGCATTCTAGATGATTGCCCATCCCTTGTAGGATATCCTTTCTAAGCATTAGCTTCAAAAGACCACTTCATCCCTCTATTAGGCTGGCAATTGATACTATGGTCATATGCCAACTGCTACAACTCCTTTGCTGTAAAATTGTTTCCTATTCCATGGCATTGTTATGTAGGTTCTCATGACAGTGGATGAAACATTCAATAATCTTAGATAGTGGTGCTAGCCAAGGCTCTATGGGCAAGTCAGGCAGACACATTCTTGGAATTTGTATTGATCTCAGTCATGATGAATAGCTGCACCTTCCAGAGTAAAAGAGGTCCAATATAATCAACTTTACCCTGAAATGGCTGATTGAATTTCTACAGATATAGTTTTCAGTGTACTAGTCTTACACATGCCTTGTTAAATTTCTGGGGATAAACACACATTGCATGTTTTAGGTATTGCCCATTTTAGCAAAATTGAAGCTACCAATCCATAAACATTGCATATGCTCATTTCTTTAGGTGTGCTCTAATTTCCTTGTGAAGTAGTTTGTTGTTTTCAAGCTATATTTTTTTCATATATTTTGTTAAATTTATTCTTAATTTTTAAATTTTTAGGCAATCCTAATTGGAATTATTTTTCCTTTTTGTTTGTTGATGATATATATAGAAATGTGATTTTTTATATTAATCCTATATTCTACAATCCTACTCAATATTCATGTGACTTTAATAGCTATTTATTTATTTATTTATTTATTTATTTATTTATTTATTATTTTTTTGTGATAGAGAGAGAGAGAGAGAGAGAGGCAGAGACACAGGCAGAGGGAGAAGGAGGCTCCATGCACCAGGAGCCCGATGTGGGACTCGATCCCTGGTCTCCAGGATCGCGCCCTGGGCCAAAGGCAGGCACTAAACCACTGCGCCACCCAGGGATCCCTTTAATAGCTTTTTAATAGAGTCTATGTTTTCTAAATAAATAACTGAACAGATGTACTTATTTTTTCCTCCAATCTATATGTCATTTATTTATTATTTTTGCTTTATTGTTCATTTAGGACCTCCAGTATATTATCAAATAAAAAAGTAGACAACCTTGCCTTGTTTGCTTGTTGTTTTTCAAGATGTCTTTATTCAAAAAAAAAAAAGATGTCTTTAATCAATTAATAAAGATCGTATTTATTTTAAATTTTCTGAGAGTTTTTATTAGTAAAGGGTGTGAGGTTTTGTTAGTACTTTTCTTTGCATGCTCTGGGAAACGAACTAGGGGTGGTGGAAGGGGAGGAGGGCGGGGAATGGGGGTGACTGGGACACGCACTGACGGGGGCACTTGACGGCATGAGCACTGGGTGTTATTCTGTCTGTTGGCAAATTGAACATCAATAAAAAATAAATTTATTATTTAAAAAATGCTTTGAAATGATGGTAGAATTTTTCTTCTGTATCTTATAAATATGGTAAATTACATTGATTCATTTTTAAATGTTGAATATGCCTTGTTTTCTTGATATAAATCTTGCTCGCTGCTAATATGTATATTTGGGTTCATTTTCCTTATATTTGGTTAGGGTTTTTTTCATCATATTCATAAGAAGTATTGGTTTGTAGTACTTTCTGCTTGTAAAATTTTAAATTTTATTTGATTTTGGTATCAAGTAAAACTAACTTTTAGAATGAATTAGAAAGTGTTACTTTTGGGATGCCTGGGAGGCTCAGTGGTTGAGTGTCTGCCTTCAGCTCAGGGCATGATCCCTGGGTCCTAAGATTCAATCCCACATCAGGTTCCCTGCGGGGAGGCTGTTTCTCCCTCTACCTATGTCTCTGCCTCTCTCTCTGTGTCTTTCATGAATAAATAAACTCTTAAAAAAAAAAAAGACAAAGTGTTACTTTCTCTTTTCAGAAAGATTCTGTATAGGATTAGTATTATTTCTTCTTCAGATGTTTAATTGAACTTGTTAGAGATTCCATGTGGGCTGGAGTTTTATTGTGGGACGAACTGCAGTATATTTAATCTGTATAAGGCTATAATTCCTAATTCTTGTTGGGTCAGATTTTGTAATTTGTGTCTTTCAAAGAATTTTTCCATTTCATTTAGGTTGTCAAATTTGTTCATATCAAATGATCACAACATCCACTTATTATTTTTTGAATGCTTGAAATAACTATAGTGACATTCCTCTTTTTAAGTCATGATATTTGTAGTTTGTATATTTCCTCTTCTTTTATTAATCATCAGGCTAAGTTTATAATTCTTATTATTTTTCAAAGGATAGGGTTTTGGTTTCACTGAGTTTATTTAGTGTGTCTGTTTTCTGTTTCTTTGATTTCTGCTGACATCTTTATTAATTTTTTACTGCTGCTTGCTTTGGGTTTAATTTTCTCTTCTGCTTCTTAAGATAGAAACTTAGAAAAAAAAAGAAACTTAGATACTTGATTTAAGAATTCTTTTCTATTCTAATATAAACACTTAAATCTATAAATTCTTAAGAAAAATCTATAAATTCTCTCTATGTACCGAAACCCAAAATTCCCTTTTCATTATCATTCAGGTCAAAACATTTTCTCATTTCTTTTGTGAATTCTTCTTTGACTCAGTCTTTATTTCAAAGTCTATTCATTCATTTAAAAATATGTAGTTTTTCTGGTCATTTGACTATTGTTAATTGCTGACTGAATTCTGTTTTGTTCTGGAAGTCCAATCTGTTTGCATTCAATTTTGTTAAGATTCATTGAAGCTTGTTTTACTACCCAGAATTGTCTATTCTGCTGAACATATCATAGTCACTTGAAAAGAATAGGTATGCAGCCTTTCTTAAGTTTAGGGTTCTGCAAATATCAATTAATTCAGTATGGTTATAATTGTGTAACTGTCTATTGCTTCCTTTAGATCTGTCATTTTTTACTTTATGCATATCAAAACTCTATTATTCAGATGTACACATTTTTGATGCCTCTATAATGAATAGGAACTTTTGTTATTATCAATTGTCCATCCAAGGCCCTAAATATTTTTTAAAGCTATGCTGTCCAGTATTCAAATATTCACCTCAGTTTTCTTATACTTACTGCTTGCATGACATTTGTTTTTATGTCTACTTACTGTTAACCTGGTAATATCTTTATGGTTTAAGTGTGTGTCTCTTGTTGTCAGCAAAATATTATTTGTATTGTTGTTCTTTTGCCTTTTAAAAAACATCTGTTGATCCATGCCTTTAGATTACATTTTTTAGCTAATTAACTTTTAACAAAATTATCAGTGTGACTTTTTGGGTTCTAGCTTGTTATTTCTTTCTACTTATCTTCTTTGTTTCTTTTCTTCCTTTCCAATCCTTTTGAGGAATGTTAAAATATTCTTTAGAATCCCATGTTAGTTTTCCTTTTGCTATACTTCTTTGCCTTTTTTATGATTGCCTTAAATATTTCATATTCATATTTATCTTTTGACAGCCCATGTAAATTTAATAATGTCATACTTCCTGTAAATTAGGAACATTACAGACGTATGGGTAATTCCCACATATTCCCATTCTTTATATTGTATCGTTACATGTAATAAAACTACTTAATTATCAATCCAGTAAAACAATATTATGAATTCTCTTTTAAATACATGTAATTTATAATTAAATTAATAGGTAAATAATAATATATGGTAAATAGAGAAATACATAGTCTTTTGCACCAACATAGTTATTTACTATTTCCAATGTTCTTCATTCTTTTCTGAGAATCTGTGTTTTTGTCTGGTATTATTTCCTTTTATATTAAAGAAACGTCTTTTGTATTTCTTGTATAGGAAGTCTTTCGTGATAGATTCTTCTAGTTTTCTTTTATCTGGATTTGTCTTCTATTTGCTTTCATTTAAAAAATGATATTTTTATTGGATACAGTTTTTTCCCCCAGCACTCTAAAGAAGCTATTCTACTCTCTCTTATCCTCCATGATTTCTGATGAGAAGCCAACCATTAATTGACTCCGTAGGTAATATATTGTTCTTCTCTTGCTGCTTTCAGGATTTGTTCTTTACCATGGGCTTTCAGAAGTAGTTTGATTATAATGTGCCTCATCATGGATGTGTGTGATTCTTTTTTGTTGATCGTATAGCCATTAAATTTGTAAATTTCTGTCTTTAATCAAATTTGGGAAATTCCTCAGAATTGTTTTTTCAATATTTATTTTTCTGCCTTATGGTCTGATAGCTCTTAGACCAAAGAACAATATCATATTTCTGACAGCCATTAAATATGTCTACTATGTAATATATTTGAAAATAAAGGACCACCAGATGGCTCTATGGACCCAGTGGATCTACTGTGAGCTAAGTAAGAATTAAAATTCTATTTATAATCTAAAACCTATATGCCTCATTTTAAGAGAAGGGGCATGAAAAATATTCTGGTTCTCAAATATTCATCCCAATTCAAACATGCCTCAGAGTCCCTTGGGAACACATGAGCATTCCCCACATCTAGTGTATTGTAGTGCAATTAAATAGCCCTTCATCTTGCTGGGAAGTAGTGGAAGAATTATTACCATATATACATGCTGCGGTGTTGCAGGATCGTTTCTTTAGTCTTTAGATATATTCCACATCTGAAAACTGGCTCAGATCTGGGGCAAGAGTTGTTTGTTCATTTTGTTGTTGTTGTTGTTTTGTTTTTTTTATAATATATTCTCTCAGTCTTTTGATGTTCTATCCTTGATTTATTTTTTGCATTGACCATGTTTTCTCAATTTTAGCACTATTTTGTTCCAAGCCAAATAACTTTTTGTTATGGGGAGTTGTTCTGTGTATTGTAGGATGTTTATTTAGCAGCTTCCTTGCCCTCTGTCTATTAAATATGAGAGCATCTCCTAAGTGGTGACAGCCAAAAATATTTCCAGATATTTCCAAATGTCCCCTGGGTGGAAATGGGGGTATCAAAATTTTTCTCAGTTGAGAAATATTGGTACAAATGAATTAAAAATATCCCTAGCTAGCTATGCATCTATCTTGCTCCTAGGAAGTTCAATTTCTGTTCATTGTAATTTCCACAATTCCTTTAAAATCAGATAATTTAGCTGACACTTTGCCCACTTATTAAAATAATTTTACTTCTCTTACTTTTGCTTATAAATTGCCATAATTTCCCCATGTATTGCATTTGAGATATATCATCACCATTTCTATTAGAAATCTCAGTAATCTTAAAAGGATATTTTATTTTTAGATCTGGCCTATAAAGACAGACACAGATTAGATTCTCATAAATGCTGGTGCCCCTTTCACCAGCACATTTGCTTATCACCTTGGCACACAAGTATGTTCCTACAATACTGTGGGATACAGTCAGCTTTTGGTTTTCTAGCTTTACATGGTGTATCTACTCTAGGCCTCCCAAATCTCTGAGCCTTTTGAATACTTCCTCAACCAGCCTCCACAGGAGTTCTAGCCCTTTCACTTCATTTTTTGTGGCCCATTATGTTGTCCAATCTTACTAGAACCACCCTAGCAGCAAAATGTCTCCTGGAGTCCTTGCCATCATGTAAAATGTTTTGTTCAATTGGCAGACTCCTCTTTGTCCAATTAATATTCCACTCTTTTTTCTCTGTCACCATAGGATTCAATCCCTAGTCCCACAGCTCCTGCTGGTGCACAGTGTTGGCATCCCTTCCCCCCTTAGCTAGTCCAGGGCTCCTGCATTTTGGTTATGCCGAGATTTTACTTTAATAATGGGTCTGGTGGCCAAAAGGGGAAATAGAGGCAGATTCTGAGGAGGCAGACAGTTTGGCTTACAAGGCAAAATCCCCTATATCACCATGAGGTGAGAATTAGCCTTTGAAAGGGATAAGTGGGACACTCTACAGACAGATGGTTCAGGCAAATTTCCCCTTTTGCTACTGAAGATGTAAGTCTCTTTATATATTCAAGATGACTCTCTGATAGACTTTGCCTTATATTTTTGATTACCTGTTCTGAGCTTTATATTGTCTATCTATAGTGTACAGGTCGCCCTCAGGAGTATATGTGTACTATACATAATTGTATAGTGTAATTACTATAGTCCCCATCTTTCTCAAACTTCTGAGATATCACAACAGCGAGTGTACTTGTGCTTAATGAAGGCGTCTTTGAATCTCTGTCATAGGTTGGTTTTTTCATCTCTTCAATTCTGATTCTTTCTCCTCTATTCCATAAGTGTTGATGCCAAGAGCACTTCTGAATAAACATCCTACACTCTAAGCCCTTTCTCAGATCTGCTTCCTGGAGTACCCAAAGTATTAAAGTATGGCACGAGGTGAACTTGTATATATAGTTAAAACATTGAAGTCACTGATTATATCTCTTTTGTATCTGAGTAGAGTAGTAAGTGGAGGTTACTATAAGATTCCAGATATTTACAGGATACTTCATAGCTCTTGTCTAAGTTGGTTAATTTATACATTTCTGTGGAAGTGGTAACACGCTCTCTTTTTTATTTCATTATCTTTCTTGTACACACTAGGGAGAACATGAAAGAAAGCAAGACAAAATAAGGCAACTTTGTGTGATGCTATTTTACTACATTAATAAAATAGAATTTTCAATAAGTAAAAATTTGAACACTTTACTAAAATACAACATGTTTACTCACTTCTAAATGTTTTGTGGCTTTTTATGTATTCCAGTTAAACAAATTCATTTTTTAAAAATTTTTCTTCAAAAACCATTTTGAACACCTAGCTGAGTATGGAAAATTAGGAAAAATAGATGCTTTAGGGAATGATTATTGAGCCAAACTAAGTTAATGATTAAATCCCTTCCTTCATTTCCCATGACCAAGTAGCTCATTTTATTTATGTATGTTTTTTTGTCTTTAGATGTTCTTAAATCCAACATGCTATGAGACTATCTTTTTATAAATAAAAAATGAAGAGTAACCTAACTCTGTATCACCTTGTTTTATGAAATGTCTTTGCCATAGACATGATCTTTTTGATACATGGGAGCCCCTTAGGTATACTTTGGGAAAACAAGAATCCTTATATGTACAGATAGTCCTTGACTTATGATGGCTTGATTTATGATTTTTGACTTTATAGCGATGCAAAAGTGATATATCCTCAGTAGAAACTGTACTCAGAATTTTGAATCTGGATCTTTTGCCTGGCTAGTCATATGTGGTCTGATACTCTCTCATGATGCTGGGCAGGGACAGTAAGCGGAGGCTCCCAATTAGCCACACTATCAAGAAAGTCAATAACTGAGATGTTTACAACCACTCTGTACCCATACAGCCATTCTGTTTTTCACTTTCAATACAATATTCAATAAATTATATGAGGCATTCAACACTTTATTGTAAAGTCTTTGTGTTAGGAGATTTTTCCCAACTGTAGTCTAATGTTTAGGTATTATAAGCCACATTTAAAGTAGGCTAAACTAACTTATGATGTTTAGTATATCTGGTTCATTTTTTTTATTTTTAAAAAGATTTTATTTATTTATTCATGAGAGACACAGAGAGACGCAGAGACATAGACAGAGGGAGAAGCAGGCTCCATGCAGGAAGCCTGATGTGGGACTTGATCCCAGGACTCCAGGATCAATCCCCGAGCTGAAGGCAAATGCTCGACTGCTGAGCCACCCAGGCATCCCATTATATCAGGTTTATTGAAGGTATTTTAAATTAACAATATGTTCAACCTATGATGGGTTTTTCACGACAGAATGCCATATAAGTTTGGGGAAGATGTGTATAAATAAAAGCCAACCCTCTGAATCCCAAAGTTTAGCTTCTATTGCTGCATTCTAACTGTAAATTGATTTTTTTTTCCTAATTGTCCTGTAGATATACCAACTTCAGGGGAACACGATGTACCAGTGTGATCTCTTGTCTCCTAACTTGGGCATTTTCAAACTAGGCAATTTTTTTGTGGAGAAACTTGGCTGTATGGAAATTTAGCATACATATCATTGGACAAGCCCCTTACTCTGAATTATGCATAATGGCTACCATGGACTTAGAATTTATTACATAATAAATCTTATTCTCCCCATTTACTAGTCTTACTTTGATGATATTTAACAAAGGTAAATATTATATATTTTCTCACACCCATTTTATAGTTAAGGAAGTCCAAGGTCACACTGTTAGTAAATGAAACTGCCAGAATTTTAACCTAAGATTGTTGGTATCTCTTTAACACTTATTAAGTGCCTATGCTATGTCTGAATTGTTCTCTTATGTTCCTATTCTTTAAATCATTAATTAAGACAATTAATGAATGAAACAACTCTTTATTGAACTCCTGCTATGACCGGGCACAGTTTCAGGTACTGAAGATTTAACAGTGAACAACAACAACAAAAAGGCCTTGAGCTTATATGAATTTGAAGGGGTAGAAAACAGTTAAAGAAATATTTACTATGTCAAATGATGATAACTATTATAAAAAAATAAAGCAAGAGATTACAGAGTCCTCAAAACTGTGCAACATGGCAAGAAGGACCTTTATTATTTATAGTTGAGACCCGAACAGTTAAGTACCTTACCCAGTATTATTTATTAGTCAGAGCTTGTAAGTGGCCAGTAAGATCAGATTCTTTGATGGCCTAGTGCCAGAATCTCTGATCTTTTTAGGATCATGTTCATTCTCTATTTTTCATCCTGTGTCTCCTTTATTCCTTTGTGCATCAGCTGTCCCCTTGAAAGTTCCACTCAAACACAGACATATTCTCTTTGCTCCCTGACAAGAAAGTATAAAGGTAAAGTATATCGTGTGGGTTGGTACAAAAGAGAAATAAGAGAAGAAGGGGCAGGTCAGAATTGTACCCAGAATGAAGAAGTTTTATAGCAAAGCGAGCTTGTTTTCAAAATGTCTGCCACCCCTTATCAGTGTGGTCCTCTTTGAGTTTCATCATGTCCATGGCCACTTAGAGAACTATCCACTACTACTTTCTGTTTTCTCTTTTCTCACTGCTCCTTTTATATTGTTTTGGAAAATTACAAAATTTCTCAATTTGATGTGTTAAAATGTGAAATAGTTTAATGCCATAGGACACCAAGCTAAGTTTGTAATTTTTACAATTGTCTTCATGGTTAACCATCTGAATTAACACGGAGAAGGATTCCTTCAGACATATAGGGAAGTCATGATTTTGTCAGGAAATACTGATCTCATGAAATCACATGAGGGTAGCAGTATAACTGGCTTGTGTGGGAGCACTGAATGAAAAGTATTTCAACCTTTCAATAATATCACTATGTTCTTTCATGTTTTGATGTGACGATACCTTGCCTGAAATGCCTTGCTTTCTGTTCTCCATATAGTAAATTCTTCTAGTCCTTCAATATCTGGTACAGATTACATAATTCTTCTCTGTATGTTACAGAATTTAGCATGCTGTATTATAATTACTATTTTAGAAATCACAGTTCCTTTTTTTATAAGGATTTTATTTTAATTTTTTTAATAATAAATTTATTTTTTATTGGTGTTCAATTTGCCAACATACAGAAAAACACCCAGTGCTCATCCCGTCAAGTGCTCCCCTCAGTGCACGTCACACATTCACCCCCACCCCACGCTCTCCTCCCCTTCCAAGACCCCTAGTTCATTTCCCAGAGTTAGGAGTCTTTATGTTCTGTCTCCCTTTCTGATATTTCCTACCCATTTCTTCTCCCTTCCCTTCTATTCCCTTTCACTATTATTTATATTCCCCAAATGAATGAGACCATATGTTTGTCCTTCTCCGATTGACTCATTTCACTCAGCATAATACCCTCCAGTTCCATCCACGTTGAAGCAAATGGTGGGTATTTGTCATTTCTAATGGCTGAGTAATATACCATTGTATACATAAACCACATCTTCTTTATCCATTCATTTTTCGATGGACACCGAGGCTCCTTCCACAGTTTGGCTATTGTGGACATTGCTGATATAAACACTGAGTTAATTTATATATATGTTTATATCTATATGTCTATATCTATTTATATCTATATGCAATGCCTAGCCTAATCTATGACTTCAATAATAAAATAAAATTTTGAAATTGTAAGATCTTCCTTTCTCAACAGCCACTGGAGTTTTATTTTTTATTTATTTTTCATTTTTAAATTATTTTTAACATTATTTTCAGTTTTTAAAATAGTGTTATATTTTGTGTTTATAGCATTTTCTCTGTATCATACTAAATTTTCTCACTGATATGCTTCACAGGACTTTAGTCAAATTGCTAATATTTATGGAATAGCATATGCATTAAATATTATTTTTAAAGAAGGTATAGATGTAGTTTCCCACTTTTAATATCTTGTTGATGGAATCAGGAAACTGAAAATACTCATTTCCCTAAAGGAAGGATTTATTATTATCAGTGATGGCATCTGTTTTTAGATTCATTATTTGAAGCAAGAAATTATGTTTTAATTGACACCATTATTAACTATGTGCAAATAAAAATGCTATAAATTTCTGAATTGTGCTTGAATTTCACTTTATTGAACATTTAAACTCCTTTTACTGATTATAAGAGCAACCAGAGTTTGATACTAAATGGTTTTACAAAATCTTTTCTGTTTGTTACAGAAATTGAATGAAAATCATAAACCCATTTATTGATTCTTTGACTAATTCCTACTGGGACAAAAAGATATTTTTTAAATGTAGGCATATGGTTCTTTCAGATTTCTCATGCTGTTTCAATATGTTTGTAGTCAAGTTGATAATGGGATATTTTGATTTTCTATGATCTATGAGAGGTTTGTGAGTGGGATACCCCTAAAACTGTGAAACTGCTCCTTATAAATATTGATGAATCGTTATTATAGAATAAAAGAATTTAAATGGATATTTTAGGAAGGGAAACACTCATTTTATTTTTTCTTTTTCTTCTTCTTTTCTTTCTTTCTTAATTTTGTTTTTGTAATCCTTATTTTCTGATTTAACCTCCTCAGATTTAAGACTGTTTAGCATTAGGCCAGTGTAACTGGCAGCTGAAGTTCCAAGTCAAAACACTTTGGTGTGGCTTCCCGCTCTGCTGATACTAACTCTGTAAACCTGGACAAACCTCTTAACATATCTTAACTTCAGTTTCATCATCTGTTAAGTGGGCATAATGCTATTCATCTTGGGGCCTATTTGAAAATTAAATGCAATAATTCATGTTGAAGTATTTTAAGTTATAAAGAATAATGTAAGGATGAGATTGAAAACATACACCCTCTTTATTAATTAAATTAAACACATTATGATTGATTCTCTATCCAGTATAAAGGGACATGATACACAGCCTAGCTGAAACATGTTCTTATTTTTCTTACACTCTCCTGGAGCTAATCATGTTACATTCATACAGATATTCAAAATGCACTTGACAGATTTTTAGACTAAATGTAGTTGTTAAGATTCCTTTTCCTGTTTAAAATTCTACTTTTATCACTTCAGAAATGTCATCTTAGGAACACATGCTGACAGATGATTGAGAGTTCTACACTGAAGCAATGTAGAAAGCAAATGCATTCTTGAGGGAAAAGTAAATTAGAAATATTGGATTCATTAGAAGGCACATAAGCTTTTGTGATCTGTCTGTTAGCAACACCTGTCTTACCTAGAGAGATTTGATTTATCAGAACCATCACATCAATGAATTCAGAAGCAGGAAATATTAAAATGCACATTGAAGTTTAAAAAAGACAACAGTCTGGTATAGAGGAAATGAGGTTGCTAACATGATCTTGATGGATAGAAAAGAATGGGAAGGATTTGAAAAACAACGAGTAGTGATACCAGAGTTCCTCTGGCATAATACTTTTAAAGCCAAAAGCATCTATTTTAAAATAAATATGAAGTAGTGTACATTTCTTATCTAACTTTGCTGAGGTCAAAACTAAGCAGCATATCTAAAGTAGGACACACCACACACACATCTGCAAAACAAATGTAAAACAATCTTATGGTTTTCTGGGCTCTGCTCATCTCATTAAGTGTATTCATATAAGGATGAGCTTATGAAATCTATAGCATGAAACTAGAGCTAGCTATATTAGGTTATTTTTGCTTTGGTAACCACCAAACCTGAGAATTCCTCTCAGCAAGAGAGTAGTCCCTTAAATGTTCTCAGTTAAGCAACTTAATTAAAAAGACTTGTCAACGGGATCCCTGGGTGGCGCAGCGGTTTGGCGCCTGCCTTTGGCCCAGGGCGCGATCCTGGAGACCCGGGATCGAATCCCACGTCGGGCTCCCGGTGCATGGAGCCTGCTTCTCCCTCTGCCTATGTCTCTGCCTCTCTCTCTCTCTCTCTGTGACTATAATAATAAAAAAAAAAAAAAAAAAAGACTTGTCAACAATAAGACAAAACTATAAAATCTGCAATGTAAATATTAAATGTTTGATATGTCAAAATTAAACAACACACTACTATGCAAGCAATGGGCCAAATAAAAAATCAAACAGAAAATCAAAATATATCTCAAAACAAGAGTGAAAGGAAATATAATATTCCAAAATGTAGGTGGGTGCAGCAAAAGCAGATGATAAAGTGAAATACATGCTATGAATGCTTGTATTAAAAAACTCAAATAAACAACTTAATAGTACACCACAAGGAAGTAGGAAAAGAAGAAACTTAACTGAATTTAGTAAAGGAAAGAAATAACAAAGAAGAATCAGAAATAAATATAATAAAGACCAGAATAAACAATAACATAACATTGAAAGTAATGGCCAGTTCCCTCACCCCCCCAAAAACAACATAAAATTGGCAATGCTTTAAGTACATTAACTAAGAAAAAAGGAGAGAAGACTTAAAACCAAAATGAGAAATGGAAGAGAAAACAATACAACGGATACCTCAGAAATACATAGTGTGATAACACATTACTATAAACAATTATATGCTAATAAATTAGATAACTTGGGGAAAAACCAGATTAACTCCTAAAAACATACCAGTTACCACAATTGAATCCAGGAAATAGGAAATCTTCTTAGACCAATAACAAGAATAAAAGTTGAATTAAGAATTAAAAAAATTCTCTCAACACAGTAAAGTCCAAGACCATGTGGTCTCATTGGTGAATTCTACTAAACATTAAAAAAAATAATGGCAAAGTTTATCAAAATCTTACAAATAAGGTTGGAAAATATACTTGGTATGATTTAAGCCTTCTTCCATTTATAATAATATAATATTTATAATATTTTTTCATTTATAATATTTGTTATGTCTTTTTATGTGATTTAACCAGGGGGGTTTGTCTGTGTGTACTTGAAGAAAATGTGTATTCTACTTTTCTTGGATAGAATGTTTTATATATATCTTTTAGAATCATGTATTCTGAAGTATGCTTCAAGTAAAAAATGATATTGTTGAAAGAAAAATAATTTTAACTGAGGGTACTCATTTAAAATAAAGCATATCAGAGTGCTTGGGTGAGTAGGTTGGTTAAGCATCTGACCTGATTTGAGCTCAGGTCATAATCTCATGGTTGTGAGATGGAGCCTAGTGTTGGGCTGTGCTGGGTGTAGAGTCTGCTAAAGATTCTGTCTCTCTCTTTCTTAAAGTATGCAAGCAATCAAGCAAACATATCAAAAGGGAGGTGGGTCGGGGTATGGGTGAGATAGATGAAGGGAATAGTACACTTATGATGAGCACTGAATAATGATGAACACTTAGAATGGTTGAATCACTATATTGTACACCTGAAACTAATATAACATTGTATGTTAACTATAGTGGAACTAAAATAACAAACAATAAAAAAAGAAGACCTAAAGAGCCATATGCTTATTTTAGTATTTCTTGTCTTGAAATATATGTAGCAATTCAACTTAAAGTAATAATGATATTTAATGTGTAAAGTTGATTGATCATGACTGCTCATAATTATGGGAAACATTAACTGGAACACCTGGAGTCTGTCTTATTCAACTTTATTATGGGGAGAAAAAAACTGATGAAGTAAAATTCACAAAATATATTGTCAGGTTAAAGTTTGAACTACAATTTATAAATCAATTTTGACCCTACCTGCACCGAAAAGCAATTTGGAAAGTCCAAAGACAATTTTAAAATATGATCAATATGTAACAATGTGGGATCTATAAAAAAAAGCATCTTATCATTTGGGTAGCTTTGACCTTAAGGTGTAATATGGTATGCCCATACCTGGCAAAAACATCAAAGAAGCACTATCAAAGATCCACTAGGTTCAGAGGTCATCAGGTCTCTTTGACAGTAAGACATGCTATTAAAGAGGGATGTTGCCAAACTTTGAGTACAAAAGGATCTACCTAGACAGTTGGTCAGTCTCTTCGTGAGAACTACCAAGTAGAACACCAAAAAAAAAAAAGGGGGGGGGGAAGAAGTGATAGTTTGTTAGTAGATAGTTGACTTAAATCTTTATTTTGTTGCTATGAATATGCTTATTTGAAAATTTCTGAAGTTCTATAAACCCATTGTTTGTCATGATTATTCTTATAAGGTCAAATAAATTAATAAATCATTTAATGCTATATCTACATTGCTTTATTGATTTTACTCAGCTATTGACATTATTGCATTAAAGTGTGGTGGTCTGAGCAAGTTGAAATTGCCCGTCTCAGTAGCCTGTGTGATTCCTAGGCTAGCAGGGCATTCCAAAAGTGAGATAAAACCTTGATAATACTTTATATCAATACTATTTCTAAATATACTGCCCAGAAGATAATTGGTTTTCAATAAAAGCTTGTCTTAATAAATGTTTGAACAAATTAAGCTTCTACTTAATATATCATAGAAAAAATGGATGTGGGTATGATAATATAGATATGAAGCATGGATGGTAATTTAGGAAGACTTTACTATCAAATATTATTATTTATTATTACTGAGTTTCATTAGTAATAATAATGATCAAAGAAGATTCTGATAAAACTGCTTTTATATGCAATTTCTCTAAGAAATCTTTCTGATCCCCAATATAACTGAGATGGAATGCTTGCAGAAGCAGATTTCAGTACCCTCTTATCAAATTGCTAAATCAGGATTCCTCATCCTGGGGCTTTGACTAATTCCATTTTCTCCAAGCAAATATTAAATAGAAGTATAAAAGTAGTAAAGTCTGGTTGTAGTTGTAGAGACTTTACAGAAAATTTTCTAGAATCAGTAATCATTACATCCAAACAAAAGTCACCAGGTGTTAGTCTTTAAAAATTACCAAGAACATATAGATGGAAAGAATGCAGAGAGTTTACAATGAAGTATGGCTCATAAGCATATCTCTATAATCTCATTTTGAGGTCTTCATGTAGTCAGAGACTACAAAATCCTAACTCCTATTTAGATAAGGAGTTACCAAATGACTTTCTGTAATCATTGGGTAAAAAAATATGTGTCTTACTGGCATAATATTGAAATATTTCAGGTCAAAACATTTTAAATTGTTTTCCTCAAGTACATGGTACAAAGGACTGAAAAAAAAAAGTAAGCACTGGCCTATGAATTGAGCTATGTATGTATAGGGACTAGGTTTTTGTTCTTTTATTCTTTTCATCATTGCAATTCTTTTCTTAGAGAGCACATGATGTTTCTTCATATATTAAACTTAAAAGTGGATGACTTCTGAGGGATGTCTGCTGAAAATTTTCATCTGTCAGCACACTTAGGGAAAATGTTTTTCTTTCTCCTATAAGGCAACATTTTAATGTGTACCTGTACAGCATTTTCATACCCTGCCACCTAATTCCTAATTTGCATGATAACAACATCGTAATAGCATAAAAGAGATATTAAGAAAAAATAACTTGAACTGCTTATGATTCCAAAATTAAAGGGATGCTATAAAAACACTATTGACTGGAAAAAACAGCTCTATTATCCCCTTCAGGCAGTGTTGTGATGAAGTCCTAATAGCTATAAATACTAGAGCTTTCTTTATCCAATGAGATTAGGATTCGTTTCATTTCTTCTTACCAAGGTCCCCTCTGACCACGACCTCCCAAAGGCAAAAAGTTTTCAGTTCTTAGAAATGTTGGAGTTCTATTAGCTATGGGGCATTGATTCTAGTAGTAGAAGGAAGTTCCAGAGAGGTCTGTTGCATCAATTTTTGATGCTCCCATGTAGATTTCCTATATACTAACATATAGTTTTGAATCACATTTTGAGTACATGGTTTTCCTTATTTGCACCTAGCAGCTGGGCCATGATATCTTGTTCATGGGACTCCCCCTTTTGCCACTGTAGAATTCTCGGCCAATGCCTTTGGGCCACTTGTTTAGGTCTAATACTTTTTTTCTGATGAGTGGATATTGCCTGTTATGTATCAATAGGAATTGGAGGAAACTTTTCCCTTCTGATGCTCTTTGACACTTGCAGTTGGTATCTCTTTTTATATGGAGAAGAGAAACAGAATAAAGCTCACATTATCCTTTCCACTTAACACAGTTGAACTGAAAGCTCAAGGAGTATGGATCCCTCAAAGACAATCTTTGACATCCTAGTGTTGACAGAAACAATGAAGATCTGATGAAATTGCTGTTATACAAAATTTTTCTAAGAAGCCTTTCCAATTCCCAAACTGATCTGGAATGCTTGCAAATGCAGATTTCAGTGCCCTCTTCCTGAATTGCTAAATCAGGACTCTTATTGCTAGGACATGCTAGGTAATCTTGTTAAGAACACTGACATTTGAGAACTTACCAGAGACACGTATCAGTTTATAGTTACTGTCAATATCTGCTGGGATAGTTATGAGGAACTAGGTTTTTGCATGGAGCAACAGAGCAACTAGGTATGTTTCAGTCCCCATTTCTCTTTCAGCAGCTGATCCAAATATGTTAGATTGCCCTGCCTGAAAGCAATCTTAATTGTCAATCATAGGAATTGTGATTATTTATTACCATAAAGACCAAAAATAATTTCATGGTTTGATGTTTATCAGCGTACTTTTGTTGTTTTCTTTAATGTCATTCCTTACCTGTATAAATGTTCAGGCTTTCATAGTTTGTTCCTCTAACAGCACTGTTACTTGCATAGAAAAAGAACAACAAAACGAGAATAAATTTAAACATTAGAGTCAACTATTCTGCATCCCTTTCAGCTTCAATCTGTGAGGAGCAATCCTGGCAATGAGAGAAGCAAGTTCTCTAATTATATAATGTGAGATAAAATATTTTATTTATTTGTTCCACAAAATAATTGTCATACAGATATTTGCAGTTAATGGTGGTTTTCTAATGACTAATGCCTCTCTAGGGAGACAGTGTTCTTTTACTATATTTTCTTTTTTTTTTTAAATTTTTTTATTTATTTACTTATGATAGTCACAGAGAGAGATAGAGAGGCAGAGACATAGGCAGAGGGAGAAGCAGGCTCCATGCACCGGGAGCCCGATGTGGGATTCGATCCCGAGTCTCCAGGATCGCGCCCTGGGCCAAAGGCAGGCGCTAAACCGCTGCGCCACCCAGGGATCCCTATATTTTCAAAATATGCTGCTGATCATCAGGGAATACATATTATACTAAATTACATATTAAGTTGTCTTTATCATTTAGTTAAATAGTTCCTTTTGTACTAAGATGACCCTTTGTTATCTTTTATGATGTGTTAAGATTTCCTTGTTTCATTGCAGGTAGCATCAAAATACTGCTTAATAAACACTAACTATTTAAATGTCTGCTGTTATAACACATAGTATATTTTAGATGGGCTGTTACATAATTTTATGATAGAGCTTTATGTAGATGAATAAATTCCTTGTTCTTTGAAACATTTCTTTAGACTCTGCTCCATCAATTTTACCTTTTCTTCATGAAAAAGTTCATTTCATGAATTTTTAATTTAGGACCTGTATTTTTCCAGGCCAGTGTTGGATGATGTTGCATTATGTAAAATAAAGGTCATTTTCTTTGCTATGCCTACCATTTGAATATATAAAATCAAACCATAGTAATATTAATATAATGTTTCTACATATAATTATGGTAAACTATACCAAGTTTCTTGTTTTTTTTTCTTTTTCTTTTTCTTTTTTTTTTAGAATGATAAAGGATCATTCTCTCTTTGTCAGTAGTTTGCTTATATATAAAACGATGATGTTTTAGTAAGGTATTTTCTAAGACTAACAGGTTCATATCTTAGTTACTTGTAAAAAGAACCTCATAGCATGCATGTACCTATTCATTCTTTCATTCAAAGAACACGTCAAGAGAAAATACTTCATGCTAAACATAATGCTGAGTAGTGAAGATTGAAAGAAGAAAAATATTTGTTTTGCCATATGAGTGTCTTTGTTTCTTTATATTCATTTTCTATCATGCACCTGCATGTTTTATATTTGTAAATTGTTAGTTCTAGAACTTTAAAAACTGAAAATTCTCAACCTTAAACAAATTTAAGTTTATATGTTTTGAATTATGAATTTTGTTCTAAGAATCTTTCTTAAGGAAATAGAGATTTTTAGCATTTACAGTCCAACCAAGAAGAGGGAACCTGATATATTTGAAACAGAAGGAAGTTAATATAGTATTTTAGTTGGGAAGGTGATGGAAAGGATGAATTACAAAAAAAGAGAAAGAGGGAGCTGAAGCAGCAAAGCAGAGAAGGAATGAGATCTAGAGACAAGAAGCTGAGCAAGTTCCTGGCTGGGCTTGGATTAGTAATGTGGATTAGTAATCCACATCTGTTGCCATGCTATTGAAGATACTGTTGAAGATACTGAAGATACTATTAAATAACTATTATTTAACAACAAAAAATCATTTATTAGGAGAACTGTATTGACAAAGGAAAATATAATTACAATATCTTATTATAGTAAAAAGCAAGATTCTGATATCTGTGTTTGAATCTAGTTTCCTATCTTCATAATCTGGAATACACAAAGTTATTCATTATAGCTATTTTTACATAGAAGAAACAGAAATAAACAGTGTTTTGTTATATATATTTTAGTTTTCCAGTATTTTCTCTAATAAGCGTATATTATATTCAGAGTTAGAAAAACCATTTCACAAATCATTTTTAGCCAATCCTCTTAAACATCATGTTAAGTGTGTCACAGTGGACTTATTTTCACTTCCCTGTGTGGAATCCAAATGAATTATTCCAATTTTTATATTAATTGTGCTTATCTTTTTTTCTCCTTGAAAACAAATGTTGTGTTGGAATGAACACATAGGAAAATATAAAGAACAGGGAATAAAGCGGAAAGGAGAAAAAATGAGTGGGCAATATTAGAAAGGGAGACAGAACATGAGAGACTCCTAACTCTGGGAAATGAATTAGGGGGGGGTGGAAGGGGAGGTGGGCAGGGGGTGGGGGTGACTGGGTGACGGGCACTGAGGCGGGCACTTGATGGGATGAGCACTGGGTGTTATTCTATATGTTGGCAAATTGAACACCAATAAAAAATAAATTTATATATATATATATATATATATATATATATATATATATATATATATATAAAGGAAAATATAAAGAACAGCCTAAGAAGAGGAAATGATCATGGAAAATTTATCTTACCATTCAGAAAATAATAGTTTTTTTTTTAAGTGAGGAAAGGACATAAAATGTCAAAAACAAGCTTTGGGATAATCTATGTAATTTAAATTCAAAGAATGAGGAAACTTGGCAAGAACTGGAAAGTGAAAGTAACGACTGACCAACCATCTGTCCAGGGCAGGGGGGAAGGAGAAGAAAAAGAATCAAATTTAAGAGTAACAAAATGCAATATGGAAATGTAGATAAATATCATGTGCTCAAGTGGTGTCATAGTCACTTTCCTAAAATGAATATACACTACTTTAGATTGGAGATATTCAGTTCTTAGGCACAGTAGTTGTTGTCACCTACACAGGTTGTGAGAAGTTCAGCAAGAAAACTCTCCTGAGTCAGATAAATCAGAACCAGTTCTATAGAAGGAGGTGGCAATTACATGACAGGAAGATTTTAGACAGTTTTTACTACTGTAGTAAATAAAGTAGCTTTATTATATTACATATAATGTAGGACATAATAATAATAACTAATCGGTATGTACCTCTTTTGCCACCTGCTACTCCAAGCACTTTAGTTATCACCCCAGCCTCACAAGGTAGGTGTTGTGATTGTTTCAGTTACATTGGTGAAGATGCTGAGGCAAAGCAAGAGAAAGTAACTTAACCCAGGTCACATAACTAGTAAATAGTGGATCAAGGATTGGAACTCAAACATGTGTCTACAGAAGTTTGTTGTTACTGATTTACTGTTCTTGTAGCTTGATTAGCAGGTGTGCAGGAGATCAGGAGATAAATAATACAGGAGTTCTGTCTTAACTGAGTTACATTTTACCAACCAAATTATTTTGTCACTTATTACCAATTTTGAAAAAAATAAATTATACTCTAAATGACAAACTCATCAATTTCAATCAAGTAGGCTTTTTCTTTGATGAGCTAAGCATTTCTCAGGACTGAAACACTTTTACTTCTGTTATATGTCAGTCATTTTTTATGGATTCCAACAAATTCTATATTCTATTGTATCTAAAACCTGTGATCTTCTATTCAAATACTCTTTCTCTATGACCTCTGCTCATCTCTGAGGGGAAATCAAAGAATTCAGTTTAAAATATATTTCAAGTATAAGAACACGCAGTATTATGACTTTAAGTGTCAAAAGTACACACACATCTTTTTTTTTTAAATTAAAACTTCTGTTATTTCCCAAATTAGGTAAGTCAATATACTGACATTTTATTGGGTTTTTAAAATTGAAGTATAATTAACGTACAATGCTTCATTAGTTTCAGGTTACAACATATTGACTTGATGTATTATTCAGTACTTACCACAATAAGTGTGGTCACCATATGTTATTACCATGTTAATAACTACATTCCCGTTACGGTATTTTTCATGTCTGTGACTTATTTATTTTATAACTGCAAGTTTGTACTTCTTAATCCCTTTTATCTATTTTAACCAATCCCTAACCCACCTCCCCTCTAGCAACCACCAGTTGGTTTTCTGTATTTAAGAGTCTGTCTTTTGTTTGTTTGTGTTTCTCTGCCTGACTTACTTTACTTAGCACGATGCCCTCTAAGTCCATCCATGTTGTTGCATATGTCAAGATCTCATTTTTTATGGCTGAGTAATACTCAATTGCATACATATGCCACATGTTCTTTATCTGTTTATCTATTGATGGGCTTTCAGTTGCTTCCATATCTTGGCTGTTATAAATAATGCTGCAATAAACATAGGGGTGAATATATAATTTCAAATTAGTGTTTTTATCTTCTTTGAGTAAATAGTAGTGGGATTACTGAGTCACATGGTTTTTTAATTTTTTTTAAATTATATATTTATTTTAGAGGGATAGAGAGCAGGAGCAGGGGGAGGTTCAGAGAGAAATAGGTAGAAAGAAACTCCCACTGAGAGCAGAGCCCAATGGGGCTCAATCCCAGGACCCTGAGACCATGACCTGAGTTGAAACAAGACTTTGATGCTTAACTGGCTGAGCAACCCAGGCATCCCTCTATTTTTAATTTTTAGTAGAACCTCCATACTGTTTTCCATAGTGGTTGTACCAACTTATATTCCCAAAAGCAATGCAAGAGGGTTCCCATTTGTCCACATCCTTAGCAACACTTGTTTCTTGTCTTTTTGATACTAACCATTCTGACTGATGTAAGGTGATATGTCATTGTGATTTTGATTTGTATTTCCCTGATGATTAGTGATGTTGAGCGTCCTCATGTCTCTCTGCTAACATCTGTGTATCTTCTTTGGTAAAATGTCTATTTAGGTGCCCTGCTTAATTTTTAGTGGGATTTTTAGTGGAGGGTTGAGTTGTATAAGTTCTTTATGATTCTAGGATATTAATTCCTTATTAGATATATCATTGGCAAATATCTTCTCCTATTTACTAGATTCACTTTTTTTGTTGATAGTTTCCTTTGCTGTGCAAAAGCTTTTTATTTTGGGTAGTCCCAATAGCGTATTTTTGCTTTTGTTTCCCTTGCCAGAAGAGACATATCTATCAATACATTGCTAAAGATGATATCCAAGAGAGTATTGCTTATGCTTTGTTAGGAACATTGTATATGTTTCAATTTGTGTTTATTATGTGCTTAAAATATCCTTCCTTTGGAAACCAAATATTTTTAATTAAGATTTTGAGGATTTTATTATTATTATTATTATTTTTACCAAAAGGAAATTCTACCCTTATTTTTGAAACATTTGCTTAGGGTTTGTCTTTTCACAGAAGTCAATCTGACTTATTTCTGTGAGCAAATATTATGAGAACTTGTTTCACTGTTTGCTGAAATACTACTAATGTGAGTTATAGTGTTATGTGCTAAACTGTTGGTCTTCACATTTTAGCTTATTTATTTGACATTGTAAAAATTTTCTCATTTTGCACGGTGATAATTATGCAACCCCAGTTTTGTCAGTAGTGTTACATCATAACTATTGTTGTTATTAAAAATTTATTGAGTTTCTTCTTTATGCCATGTTTTAAGAATTCAAGCAGGTATAAATTAGATTCTACATCCATAAGGATCTTAAACACACAGAAAAATTGTAATACAAATATTTTGGTTTAAATTTACAGGTTAGATTCCATTGCAAAAATCTTAAAGAATAATCCAATTTCTTTGGCTTCTTGATATATTGAAGTGAAAAGTAGGTCAAATTTCTAAGATCTCGTTAACTCTTATTATGCACTACAGTTTTTGCCAGGTGATTAATATATATTATCCTAATATATATTATCCTGTATAAAGCTTTATAAAATTCTTAATATGTGGTTACATTTTAATCCTGTTTATATGTGAATATGTACCAGGGTCTTACATAGGTGAAGGGACCAGATAAGTTGTACATCAACTGAATGGTAGAGATGATATTTGAATAAAGCCTATTTTCTTTGCACTACTTGCTTAAAAAAAATTAGACACATTGAAGAAAATGAAATTCCTTTTGTTGTGTAAGGAAAAGAGATTCTTGATATATAATGAAAGTGAAAGTCTAAACTGCAGCAAAAGTCAGTTAATCGAAAGCTCTTTTCATTGGCTTGAAAGGGACATAGATCCAAAAGCTGAGTGTTCAAATGAAAGAGAAATATTACAGATAGAGAGGTAATTAAAGGTTTATACCTTGAGGATAAATGAATTAATATTTTAAATTATATTATTAATCATATATATTTATATGATTAATGATAAATGAACACATGTTAATTAACACATGATAATCAACACCTTAGAATGCAAAAAAAAAATAGATTGAATACACATTTCTGGAGAGAGGACAGGAGAAAAGGGATTATTCAGAGGAGAAATGATTAGTGACCAGGGAGAGTTAACACATCCCTTGTTTCCATAGGAACAGAGTGAGCAAAAAATAGGAAGCTCCTATCCAGGGATTAGAGGTTAGATGCCTTGTTTTTACTTTGATATCAAGGCTTCTCTGACTATATATATACAGGTTTTAACTTTACCATGATTGTTGGTACCTGTTCCTGACCTTAGCTACCTATAGACTCTCTGCCTCCTGCTGCTTCTCTCTTTGGACACTTAATTTAATTCTGATGACCGCTGATTCTCTTACCACAGCACTGATGTACTAATGTGTGAAATTCTCTTTCATTCTTGACCACAGTGTCATAGAATTTTGATTAACAGTGTGTCCTTTAAAATTCATGCTTCTCACCTGTCCATAATTCACTGCAAGCATCTGTGACTCCCTTAAGTATCTCTAAATTCAGAACATTACCCTTCTAACCCATGTCACCCTTGGCCCTGCTTCTGGCTAGCTCTTCATGTCCTGGACATATTTTGCCATCTGGAGGTCTATTCACCCATTAGAATAACACATTTTACTTTACATCCAAAATCTTAACAGGGAGATACTAATTCTCCCTGCAACAAATGAGCACATTTTTAAAATACAACTAATTTATAGGGCACCTATGTATTTCTTGAATCATACCTCAAACTAATAAATAAATATGTGTAATCTCCTAAGATGGCTTATACTTACATATGTATACTTAAATTTTGATATAGTTAAATGACTACATACTTGAAATTTTAGAAACCAATTAAGGAAATTAAATTTTAAGAATAAACATTAAAGTATCAAATACTGTAATTGTTTTGAATTCATCATGAATAGTGGTGCTTGAGGAAAATATATTAAATAAGAGGTATACTAATATTAACAGAGATTTGAAGGGATTTGAACTTCTTTTTTTGTATACTTTTTATTGGAATTTAATTTGCCAATATATAATATAACACTCAGTGCTCATCCAGTAAAGTACCCCCCTAAGTAGCCATCACCCAGTCACCCCAACCCCTCACCCACCTCCCCTTGCACTGCTCCTTGTTCGTTTCCCAGAATTAGGAGTCTCTCCTGTTCTGCCCCTCCCTGATATTTCCCACTCATTTTCTCTCCTTTCCCCTTTAATCCTTTTCACTATTTTTTATATTCCCCAAATGAATGAGACCATATAATGTTTGTCATTCTGCGATTGACTTACTTCCCTCAGCATAATACTCTCCAGTTCTATCCACGTTGAAGCAAATGGTGGGTATTTGTCATTTCTAAGGCTGAGTAATATTCCATTGTATATATAGACCACATCTTCTTTATCCATTCATCTTTCAGTGGACCCTGAGACTCCTTCCACAGTTTGGCTGTTGTGGACATTGCTGCTATAAACATTGAGGTGCAGGTGTCTTGGCTTTTCACTGCATCTGTATCTTTGGGTAAATTATCAGTAGTGCAATTGCAGGGTCATAGGACAGATCTATTTTTAACTCTTTGAGGAACCTCCACACAGTTTTCCAGAGTGGCTGTACCGTTCACATTCCCACCAACAGTGTAGGAGGGTTCCCCTTTCTCCACATCCTCTCCAACATTTGTCATTTCCTGTCTAGTTAATTTTCCCCAATCTCACCGGTGTGAAGTGGTATCTCATTGTGGTTTTGATTTGTATTTACCTGATGGCCAGTGATGCGGAGCATTTTCTCATGTGCTTGTTGGCCATGTCTATGTCTTCCTCTGTGAGATTTCTGTTCATGTCTTTTGCCCATTTCATGATTGGATTGTTTGTTTCTTTGCTGTAGAGTTTAATAAGTTCTTTATAGATCTTCGATACTATCTCTTTTTCTGATAGGTCGTTTGCTAATATGATAGGTTTTCTTTTAGTTTTGGTGACTATTTCTTATGCTGTGCAGAAGTTTTTTATCTTGATGAAGTCTCAATAGTTCATTTTTGCTTTTGTTTCCCTTGCCTTCATGGATGTATCTTGCAAAAAGTTGCTGTGGCCAGGTTCAAAGAGGGAGTTGCCTGTGTTCTCCTTTAGGATTTTGATGGATTCTTGTCTCACGTTTAGATCTTTCATCCATTTTGAGTTTATCTTAGTGTATGGTGTAAGAGAATGGTCTCATTTTATTCTTCTGCACATGGCTGTCCAATTTTCCCAGTACCATTTATCGAGAGACTGTCTTTTTTCCAGTGGATAGTCTTTCCTGCTTTGTCAAATATTAGTTGACCATAATGTTGCCATTATAATGTGCCCATTTCTGGGATCTCTGTTCTGTTTCATTGATCTATGTGTCTATTTTTGTGCCAGTACCACACTGTCTTGATGATCACAGCTTTGCAGTACAACTTGAAATCTGGCATTGTGATGCCACCGGCTCTGGTTTTCTTTTTCAATATTCCCCTGGCTATTTGGGGTCTTTTCTGATTCCACACAAATCTTAGGATGATTTTTTCCAACTCTCTGAAGAAAGTCCATTGTATTTTGATGGGGATTGCATTGAACATGTAAATTGCCCTGGGTAGCATAGACATTTTCACAATATTAATTCTTCCAATCCATGAGCATGGAATATTTTTCCATCTCTTTGTGTCTTACTCAATTTCTTTCAGAAGTGTTCTGTAGTCTTTAGGGTATAGATCCTTTACCTCTTTGGTTAGGTTTATTCCTAGATATCTTATGCTTTTGGATGCAATTGTAAATGGAATTGATTCCTTCATTTCTCTTTCCTCAGTCTCATTGCTAGTATATAGAAATGCCATTGATTTCTGGGCATTGATTTTGTATCCTGCCACATTGCTGATTGCTGTATGAGTTCTAGCAATCTTGGGGTGGAGTCTTTTGAGTTTTCTACATACAGTATCATGTCATCTGCAAAGAAAGAGAGTTTGATTTCTTCTTTGCTAATTTGAATGCCTTTTATTTCTTTGTGTTGTCTGATTGCTGAGGCTAGGACTTCTAATACTATATTGAATAGCAATGGTGAGAGTGGACATCCCCTGTGGTGTTCCTGATCTTATGGGAAAGGATCCCAGTGTTTCCCAATTGAGAATGATATTTGCTGTGGGCTTTTCATAGATGGCTTTTAAGATGCTGAGGAATGTTCCCCCTATCCTTACACTCTGAAGAGTTTTGATCAGGAATGGATGCTATTTTTTGTCAAATGCTTTCTCTGCATCTATTGAGAGGATCATGTGGTTCTTGTTTGTTCTCTTGTTGATGTTATCTATCACATTGTTTTACGAGTGTGGACCCAGCCTTGCATCCCAGGGATAAATCCCATTTGGTCATGGTGAATAATCTTTTTAATGTACTGTTGGATCCTATTGGCTAATATCTTGTTAAGAATTTTTGCATTTGTGTTCATCAGGGATATTTATGTATAATTCTCCTTTTTGGTGGGGTCTTTGTCTGGTTTTGGAATTAAGGTGATGCTGGCCTCATAGAATGAGTTTGGAAGTATTCCATCCCTTTCTATTTTATGGAGCAGCTTTAGTAAAATAAGCATTGTTTCTTCTTAAAACGTTTGATAAAATTCCCCCGGGAAGCCATTTGACCCTGGACTTTTGTGTCCTGGGAGGTTTTTGATAGCAGCTTAAATTTCCTCCCTGGTTATTGGCCTGTTCAGGTTTTCTATTTCTTCCTGTTCCAGTTTTGGTAGTTTGTGGTTTTCCAGAAATGTGTCCATTTCTTCCAGATTGCCTAATTTGTTGGCGCATAGCTGCTCATAATGTTTTAAAAATTGTTTGTATTTCCTTGATATTGGTTGTGATCTCTCCTTTTTCATTTGTGATTTTATTAATTAGAGTCTTTTCTCTTTTGTTTCTAATAAGGCTGGCTTAATCTATCTTATTTTTTCAAAGAACCAACTCCTAGTTTTTTGATCTGTTCTACAATTCTTCTCATCTCTATTTCATTAAATTCTTCTTGAATCTATTATCTCTCTTCTTCTACTTGATTTAGGTTTTACTTGCTGTTCTTTCTCCAGTTCCTTTAGGTGCGAGGTTAGCTTGTGTATTTTAGTTTTTTCCAATTTTTTGAGAGATGCTTGTATTGTGATGTATATTTCCCCCTCAGGACTGCTTTTGCTGTATCCCAAAGATTTTGAATGGTTGTATCTTCATTTTCATTAGTTTCCATGGATCTTTTTAATTCTGTAATTCCCTGATTGACCCATTCATCTTTTAGCAGGATGGTCTTTAACCTCCATGTGCTCGAGTTTCTTTCAAATTTCTTCTTGTGATTGAGTCAAGTTTCAAAGCATTATGGTCTAAAAATATGCAAGGGACAATCCCAATCTTTTGGTATCATTTGAGACCTGATTTGTGACCCAGTATGTGGTCTATTCTGGAGAAAGTTCCATGAGCACTTGAGTAGAATGTGTATTCAGTTGTGTTCAGACGCAAAGATCTGTAAATATCTGTGAAATCCATCTGGTCCAGTGTGTCATTTAAAGCCATTGTTTCTTCGGAGATGTGCTTAGAAGATCTGTCATTTTCATAAAGGACCATGCTGAAGTCTCCTACTATTAGTGTATTATTATCTAAGTATATCTTTACTTGGGTTGCTAATTGATTGATATACTTGGCCGTTCCCACATTAGGGTCATAAATAATCATGATTCTTAGGTCTCTTGTTGGATAGACACTTTAAGTATGATATACTATCCCTTTTCATCTCTTACTACAGTCTTTGGGATAAAGTTTAATTTAACTGTTATGATGATTGCTACCCCAGATTTCTCTTGAGGACCATTTGAATGGTAAATAGTTCTCCAACCTTTTATTTTCGCTGTAGGTGTCCTTTGGTCTAAAATGAGTCTCTTGTAGACAGCACATAGATGGGTCTTGCTTTTTGATCCAGCTTGAAACCCTGCGTCTTTTGATGGGATCATTTATCCCATTCAAATTCAGAGTTACTATTGAAAGGTATGACTTTAGTGTCATAGTAATACCTATTGAGTCCCCGTTTTTGTGAATTATTTTTTGGGCTTCCTCTTTCTTTTACAGGGTCCCCTCTAATATTTCTTGCAGAGCTGGTTTGGAGGTCACATATTCTTTCAGTTTCTGCCTATCCTGGAAGCTCTTTATCTCTCCTTCTATTCTGAATGAGAGATTTTCTGAATAAAGTATTCTTGGCTGCATGCTCTTCTCATTCTCATCTCCTAAGTGAGACACTGATATATCCTTCTAGCCCTTTCTAGCCTGCCAAGTCTCTGTGGAGAGGTTTGCTAATTAATTTCATGTTTCTCCTCATGTAAGTTAGGGATCTCTTGTCACATGCTGCTTTACAGATTTTCTCTTTATCTTTGGAATTTGCAAGTGTTATTATTAAATGTCAAGGTGTTGAATGGTTTTTATTGATTTTGGGGTGGGGAACCTCTCCAACTCCTGGGTATGAATGGCTATTTCCCTCCCCAAATTAGGGAAGTTCTCAGCTATGATTTGTTCAAATATGCTTTCTGGCCCTCTGGTCCTCTTGACACTTTCTGGAACTCCAATTATACGCAGACTTTTCCTTCTGAGGCTATCATTTATTTCCATTAACCTTTGCTCATTGTCTTTTAATTGTTTTTCTCTTTTTTTCTCAGCTTCCTTCCTTGCCATCAACTTGTCTTCCACGTCGCTCAGTCTTTCTTCTACCTCATTAACCCTCATCGTTAGGACCTCCAGTTTGGATTGCATCTCATTTAATTGATTTTTAATTTCGGCCTAATTAGATCTAAATTCTGCAGTCATGAAGTTTCTTGATTCCTTTATACTTTTTTTCCAGAGCAACCAGTGGCTTTATAATTGTGCTTCTGAATTGGCTTTCTGACACTGAATTGTAACCCAAATTCTGTAACTCTGTGTCAAAGAGTACCGCTTCTGATTCTTTCTTTTGTGGTGAGTTCTTCTTTCTAGTCATTTTGCTCAGTGCAGAGTGGTTGTATGAGTGGGCTTAGTCAAGAATATCAACCACAACCTAGTAAATTTCACCCTAGATGATTCTGCCCAGGTCAGAGACCAGAAATTGAAAACAAAGATCAGAATGAAATAAAACAAAAGGACTGTTAAAGTGAAAAACAAATTTTAAAACAAAGTAGTAAAAAATAAAAGGCTAAGAATCCCAAAGAAGAGAAAAAAAAAAAAAGGAGAAGGAACAAAAGGGGGGGATTGGGAGATGGTGGTGATGAAGTTGTAGTGGAGGGAGAATGTCGTCTACCTGAGGGGTTCTAGAGGGTGATCCTCTTTTTCTGAGTATATTAAGTTCTGTATGTTGTAAGATGCTCAGTCCCAAATTTACGTAAACCAGAAATACTTGTAGAAAGCCTCAACATTGACCACCAAAACATAAATGAGATAAAAGAGGGGGGCAGAATGGGAATGAGGAATCTCACAGAGTGAACCAGCATGATATACCACTTGGTTCTGGGTGAATACTGGTCATGTTTTAGAAGGTATTAACTTCCACCATTGTAGAGCAAAATGTGGCAGAAAAAACAAAACACACAAAACAAAACAAAACAAAAAAACATATCTTGTATATCTCCCAAAATTGAGTATGTTGAAGGGAATCTAGAATTGGAAAATATATCTAGGACCTGTAATTGTAGAAATATGAAAGTCAAAAAAGAAGAATCTTAAAAATGAAGGGGTGGTAAAAATATTATAGTTAAGGTGGGAAAAGAGAGAGAAAAAAAGGAAATTTACAGTGTGATATAAAAAGTTGCTGTACTTGAAAAAGGAAGAAAGAAAAGAGGTGGGGGGTACCCTCTGGTTCTCTATATTGTAAATACCTTGACTTCCCCTGGACCTTTCCAGCGCTGCTCAGTCAAGAACTTGCTCTCCCCCTGTCCTTCCAGCTGGTCTTCTGGGGGAGGGGCTGCTGTGCTGACTCTCAGGTGTGTGCACCTGGGGGAGCTACTCCGTCACCCGCCCAGTGCCAGTGCCGGGCTTAGTGGGAGCTGTTTACCCTGTGAGCCCTCTGTCCCCTGGTGGCCCCCCTCCCAGGCACAGGGTGACACCAGGAGTAACAACCACACTGGCGGTGGCCAGGTCTCCAGCCCTGGAGTCAGCTCCTCCAGTAACCACCCGCTGTCTCCCAGTCCGCAGTGGCCTGGATGCTCCGGGGATGGGGGCGCTGACCTGCACAGCTCAGGGGCGCCCGGCAGCAGGAACGACCTCGCTGTCCTGTGCCCTCCCCGCCTCCACTTGTCCCGGGGGAGCACAGGATCCTGGGCTGTGTCCCCCAGCGCTCTGGGATCTGGGGTCTGTGCTGTTGGAATCATGCGCCCAGGGCCGCGGCTCTTGAAAGCAGCAGGGCGCAGCCCCCTCTGCCCGGAGCCCCCCGCCTGACCGACCGGCTGCTCCCCGAGGCCCTGCCGGGTGTGCACTCCAGCCCTTTACCCAGATTGCCCCCCTGTGTGTGGTGCACTCTCTCCCCTGGGTGCACTTCCTCTGTTAGTGACTCCAGGAGACTGGAGGCTCCACTGCCTCCCCTGTGACTCTGCCCAATTTACCTGCTAAGAGCTTTACGTCTGGCAGGAATCCCGTGCGAATTTTTAAAGTTCCTGCCTCTCCAGGGGCTGCACTTTCCTGTCCCGAGGCTCTTGCCACCCGGCCTTCACCCAGCTCCTCACAGGGCCCCTCCCCCACTTGATTCCTTTTTATTTATTTATTTATTTTCACCTTCCTACCTTGTTAGAGGTGAAAACCCTTCTCTCTGTAGCATTCCAGCTATTCTCTCTTTAAATCTCAAGGCGAGGGACGAGGTGGCCGAGTGGTTAAGGCGATGGACTGCTAAATCTCAGGTCGAATTTGTAGGTGTTCAGGATGGTTTAAAAGTTATCTAGGTAAGTTGGTGGGCCCAGGTGAGTTGGAGACCCTACTCTTTGGCCATCTTGCCCTCTTTGAACTTTCAGTGAATACATAAATAGATGACACAGATAGGCTCTTCATTTTTTAGACTTGTACTTGAAAGTTTATGATTTCTGTTTTCCCACATGTAGAGAACCATGACCACCATCCTAATAAATAGGAGACATTTAAAACATTTAATACATTTAATATAGAATCAGAGAGGAAAGAAAGGAGAGGGATTGGAAGGGAAATATAGGTAAGTATCAAGGACAGAAAATGTTCTTGAGAAAATTAAGGATTAGAAGATGGATGAAAAGGTAAGGACATTTTCAAGTAAATTTTTGAGAAAGCTTGAAAACCACTGTTTGAGGTAAAATTAACTTCATTAAAATTAGTACTGGTGAAAGACAAGATGGAACCCATGTTATCCACAACACAATTAGAATAAAGAAAATCAGTTAAATGAAGTCTTTGAATTAATTAAACAAGGAGACCATTAGACTGAGGTGGTTCTAATGCTGTAGCAGCCTACACAAGCAAACCAAAATCTAACTAAGCCTGTAAATGCCTCAAGGTTACAAAAAAATAAAAATATTAAGGATACCAATCACAAACACCCAATTAGGCTTTATGCTATAGGTAATCAATAATTTCCTTTCTTTGCTTCTGCACTTTGTGTGAGTCTTTCCCCTGGTTGTGTCAGGGAGACTCTTTTAGTCACTTCTAGTTTGGCACTTCCTGATTTAACTTTTGCACAAATAAACTACTTAATATGCCTCAGTTTATCTTTCAACACCACAAAATACAGTAGCTATGGGCCACAGGTTTTACTAAATTTGAGAGGAATAAGAGAGATGGATTTCTTTGTGGTGAACAGGAAGTTAAAGATCATAAAGTTTACAAGCTGGAAATTTATGACAAGGAAAACTCTATCATAAAACTCTATGAGAATCATCTACAAAATGGGGTCCATTTATGTGACTGCATGTGTCTCCAACTCACAATCCAATCCTCTTTAAAATTACAGCTTTTAAGTATATGATTAAAGAGATGTGATTTGTTTTTGTTTTATTACCAGTAGAATTTTACTGAAAAATTATTTATGCCCTCAAGATTAGAAAATATATGATTGCACTCACTATTAAAGCATTGAAGGGAACAGATTTGCAATTAGTAATATCTGGATGGGAAAGGCTTATTGGAGTACATATTTGCATATGTAAATAGTACAGATAACCTCAGTTGAAAAAACTGGATTAGGCAAACCAGTAAGTTTATGTAAAGGGAGAAGGCAATGTTAAGTAATCTATTATTAATATAAAATAAAATTCAGACAATAAAACCAAATTCATAAAGGTATTTAAGTCACTATTAAAATCACTAAAAAGCTGCTAATAATAGCAAGAAAACATGAAAAAATAAATCTCCTTGGAAAGGTAAATTCATAGTAAAGTTGTTGGATTAATCACTTATAGACCTAGAATGAAGATTAAAAGGAATGTAGTAAAAACAATTATTATGGCAATAAATAAAGGATATACAAAATTAAAAGAGTAAAATGTTACACAACAAAGAAAATGGGGGGGGGGGGCAAGGGGAGTAAAGATGTGAGGTTTAGAATAGGATAAAACATAAGTTGTCAACTTAAAATAGACTGTTGGTATAAGTTGTTATATATAAGCCTCAGGGCAACCACAAAGGAAAAACCTATAGCAAATAAACAAACAGTGAAGAGAAGGGAATATAAGCATACCATTAAAGAAAATCATCTAACCACAAAAGCAGAAAGCAAGAAAAGAAAGGAACAAAGAGGAACTACAAAATAATCTAGAACAATTAGTAAAATAACAGTAAGTACATACCTGTCCATTACTTTAAATGTAAATGGACTAAATTCTCCAATCAAAGATACAGAGTGGCTGAATGGTTAATAAAAATGCTGTCAACAAGCCTTTTTTTTTTTTTTTTTTTTTTTTTTTAGTATACATAAGACAGAAGATACAGACTGAAAATGAAGGGATGGAAAAAGGATATTCAGTGCAAATGGAAACAAACAAACAAAAAAGCTGGATCAGCTATACTTATATCAGAAAAAATAGACTATAAAATAAAGGCTGTAATAAGAAACAAAGACGAGTATTATATAATGATAAAGGGATCAATCCAACATTTATATATATTTATACATTTATAGATACATGATATAGATAAATATATAAAGATATTACATTTGTAAATATTATGTATCCAACATAGGAGCACCTACATGTAAAAAGCAAATATTAACAGACCTAAAGGGAGAAATAGACATTAAAATCCTCTACTAATATTGTATTTCTGTCTATTTACTACCATCAATGGATAAATCATCCAAACAGAATATTAGTAAGGAAATGTTGGCCTTAAACTACTCATTGGACTAGATGGACTTCATAGATATATACAGGATATTTTATCCAAAAGCAACAGAATAAGCATAGTTTTAAAGTGCACATGGAACATTTTTCAGGATAGATTATATGTTAGGTCACAAGTCTTTTTAAAATCAAGAGGATTGAAATCATATCAGGCACCTTCTCTGACCACAATGATACAAAACTAGAAGTTAATTAGAAACTTCTAATTTGAAGAAGAAATTAGAAGAAAACTGAAGAAAAAAACACACAAAAGGGTGGAGATGAAATAACATGCTACTACACAAGTGGGTCAAAAAAAGAAATGAAAAGAGAAATAAAAAAGTATCTCGAGACAAACAAAAATGAAAATGTCATATATCAAAATCTGTGGGATGCAGCAAAAGCAGTTCTGAGAGAAAAGTTTATAGTGATAAATGCTTACATCAAGGAAGATGAAAAATCTCAAACAAACGAACTTTATACTTAAAGGAACTAGAAAAAGAACAAATCGATGAAAGAATGAAGTAGCTCTTGGAAAAGATAAACAAAATGGACAAATGTTTAGCTACACTCAGTAAGCAAAAGTGAGTAGGCTCAGATAAGTAAAATAAAAAATGAAAGGAGATGTTACAGCTAAAACCACAGAAATACAAAGGATTGTAAGAGACTACCACAAGCAATTACAGGCCAACAAATGCAACAACCTAGAAGAAATACATAAATTTCTGGAAACATACAACCTATGAAGATTGAATTATGATTAAATATAAAACCTGAATAGACTGATCCCTAGTAAAGAGATTGACACAACAATCAAAAACCTCCCAACAAACAGAAGTCCAGGATGAGGTAGTTTCACTGGTGGAGCCTTCCAAACATTCAAAGATTTAATACCTATTTTTCTCATACTTTTACAAATAGAAGAGATAGGAACTCTTCCAAGCTCATCTCATGAGTTATTACCCTGATATCAAAACCAGTCAAGGACACCACACACACACACACACACACACACACACACACACACACACACAAATTATAGGCCAATATCCTTGATAAACATAGATGCAAAAATTATCCACAAAAGCCTAGCAAAATGAATTCAACAATACATTAAAAAGTATCATACACCATGATCAAGTGGGATTTAATTAAGATGTGCAAGGATGGTTCAATGTTTGTAAGACTGTCGTGATACACCATATGAAAAAAACGAAGGGTAAAAATCATATGATCATCTCAATAGAGGCTGAAAAAGTATTTGACAAAATTCAACATCCATTTATGATAGAAACTTTCAACAATGTAGATATAGAGGGAATGTACCTAAACCTAACATAGGCTTTATATGATAAGCCTACATCTAACATCATACTCAACTTTGAAAATCTGAAAGCCTTCTAATAGAAGGCATACAAAATGGAAACAAAGAAGTAAATCTGTCACTGTTTATAGATGACATGATATATTATACATAGAAAGCTATAAAGGCTCCATCGGACACTGTTGAAGTAATAAATGAATTCAGTTAAGTTACATGATAATAAATCAATATACAAATATTTGTTGCATTTATATTTGTTCATAACAAACTATGAGATGGAGAAATCAAGGAAACAGTCCCATTTGCAGTTGCAGCAAAATAAAATACCTAGGAATAAATTTAACCAAGGAGGTAAAAGACATATATGTTTTAAACTATATGACATTCATGAAAGAAATTGGGAAGACAGAAACAAATGGAAAGGCATTCTGTGCTCATGGATTAGAAGAATCAATATTGTTAAAATGTCCATATAACCCAAAACAACATATAGATTCAATGCAATCCCTATTAAAATTCCAATAGCAGTTTTTCAAAGAAATAGAACAAATGATCCTAAAGATTGGAACAACACACACATAAAATTATTGCCAAAGCAATCTTGAAAAGAACAAAACTGGAGGCATAATGCTCCCTAATTTCAAACTATGCTACAAAGCTATTACTATAGCTTTATTAGATATTAATATTACATTACCTATTACATATTAGCACAGTATGGTGTTCCCATAAAAATGGACACATAGATCAATGGAATATAATAGAGGGCCCAGAAATAAATCCACTCATATATGTGTAAATTAATTTACAATAAAGGAGCCAAGAATATACAATGACGAAAGTTCTGTCTCTTCAATAAATGATGTTAGGAAAATGACAGCCACATACAAAAGAGCTATACACGAAAATTAGCTCA
Source organism: Vulpes vulpes (assembly GCF_048418805.1). Classification (NCBI taxonomy): domain Eukaryota; kingdom Metazoa; phylum Chordata; class Mammalia; order Carnivora; family Canidae; genus Vulpes; species Vulpes vulpes. The sequence continues at coordinate 83,506,172 of NC_132787.1, forward strand.
TAATGGCAAAGACTTGAATGTAAAACCTGAAGCCATATAACTCCTAGAACAAAAATGGTGGTAAAGCCTTTGACACAGTCTTGTCAATGATTTTTTTTTAATCTGACACCAAAATCAAAATAAACAAGGCAAAAACAAATAAATGGAACTATATCATACTTCAAAAGCTTCTGCACAATGAAAGAAATCATCAACAAAATGAAGAGGCAACCTACTGAATAAGAGAAAATATTTGCAAATCACATCTGATAACAACTAATATCGAAAATATATAAACAAGTCATAAAACTCAATAACAAAAATAAACAATTGTGAGATACACACACACAGAGAAGAATATTATTCAGCCATAAAAAGAATGAAATCTCACTATTTACAATAACATGGATGGACCTTGAGGACATTAAGCTAGTGAAGCAAGTCAAACAGAGAAAATCAAATACTGTATGATCTTTCTTATGTGTATAACATTTGGGAAAAAAAGAATATCATAGATATAGGGAGCAGATTGATGCCAGAGATGGATGTAGAAGGGTGGTAGAAATGGGTGAAGGGGGTCAAAAGATTAAAAAAAACAAATAAGAATACACTGTAGATACCTGCTGAATATTTAGTTTCATTAAGTCCATATAAGTTTTATAATAAATGCTAAAGAAGAAAGACCATTTCATCTACATTGAGTGCAGCAGATATATCCAGATGTTTTATAAACTTCTGATTATGATGATTCCTTGAGAAAAGAAAAAGCTTTAAAACATCTTTAGCTCTGAAAAAAAATCCATTAACAACCAAAGTTATAAAGAACAGCTTTCACTCAACTTTGCAAATATACCCTGTTTCCTTTTCTTCATTGGCAAACATCTGCATAGAATATCCTAAATTGTCATTGCTTTTCAAACAGCAGGTCATGAGCGTGCTTACATTAATAGCTCATAAAATCAAATTTAGTGCTTCACAATCAATACTTCAAAATGTGAGATACATTAGAATGTTGCATTTAACTATGAATAAGGTATTATTTCATGTTTTTATTTTATATATAGTAAGAATGCATTATTTTGTGAATCTTTTCTTTCAGTTTTCCACTGTGTTTTATAATTCTAAGATGTAGTACATATTTTACATCTCTGAAATCTAGATACATCATAACATTAATGGTATCTTAAAATCACAATTGGTCAGTCAGTGAATGTGACTTAATTGTCACTGTAAATTTTTGAAGTTAGGGGATCCTTGGGTGGCTCAGAGGTTTAGTGCCTGCCTTCAGCCCAGGACATGATCCTGGAGTCCTAGGATCAAGTCCCACATCGGGCTCCCTGCATGGAGCCTGCTTCTCCCTCTGCTTGTGTCTCTGTCTCTCTCTCTGCCTCTCTCTCTCTCTGTCTCTCATGAATAAATAAATAAAATCATGAATAAAATAAATAAAAATAAATAAAAAAAAAGCATTTGTGAACTTGTCATAGCTCTTCATATTGTCACTGGTTTAAAAAAAAAGTTACTGGGGCACCTGGGCAGCTCAGTCAGTTGAGGGTCTGCCTGCAGCTTGGTCATAAATCCTGAATTCTTGAGATCTAGTCCTACAACAGGCTCCCTATTCAGTGGGAAGCCTACTTCTTCCTCTCCCTCTGCCTGCCACTCCCCTTGCTTGTGGTCTCTCTGTCAAATAAATAAGTAAAATCTTAATTTTTTTAATTTGCTGCTAAAAATTGTAGTATATTTACAAATGAAAAATACATACTGAAAAATCTTTGTTACAATATCAATTTTGCATTGTAATTAATATAGTGTTACCTAAAGATATATGATAAACAGCAAGATAATTGAGATGATGTATGACTCTATCATTATTTACTTTTTTTTTTTTTTTTTTTTTTATTTATTTATGATAGTCACCCAGAGAGAGAGAGAGAGAGAGGCAGAGACACAGGCAGAGGGAGAAGCAGGCTCCATGCACCGGGAGCCCGACGTGGGATTCGATCCCGGGTCTCCAGGATCGCGCCCCGGGCCAAAGGCAGGCGCCAAACCGCTGCGCCACCCAGGGATCCCCTCATTATTTACTTTTAATATAATTCTCACTCTTCTATTCGTATTGCTTTTTCCTCACCAATATTTTTTGAATTTATGTTTTCCAATAATTTTTATAATGTATCCTTATGAGCATCACCAAATCCTTTTAAGAACAACTTAAATGTCTGTACATCTTTACTAAGTTTTTAATGCAAATAATTATCAAGGAAAGAATAAAGTAGATTTAATGCATTCATATGGAATGATTTTTCAATATGTAATATGAAATGGTAAAATTTTACAAAATAGCCACCAAATAGCATGTTCGACAAAATCCTATTTAACGGTGGGGAGTGGAATACCAAAGAAAGAAAGATGGCACATAGCCAACGCTGAGCTCTCTTTTGTATTGCTTCCCATCCTCTGAAGCTGAAGAAAAAAACAAAAAGAAGGATAGAAAATGAAATATTCAAAACACAAACTATCAATGGAAGAGAGAAGACCAGTAGCTGTGAAAGGGGTTGAGAAGAATCCACTCACTATGTACAGAGCACATAGATGATCCTGACAGATTATTCCACTTGAAACATTAGATAAAAGTAAATAAAAACATGGAAACTGTAAACATATCACCATGGGAGCGAAAAGAGAAATCTAATATGCAAACCAGACAAGTGAAGAATCTAATCTGGAAAAAAGTCCAAGAAACAGAAGAAAATTCCCTAAGAGAGCTCCTTATTAGAGGATAATTTAGTAAGTATATTAAATCAAAGCACAAGAGCTCAAAAAAAATAGTAGACACAAGACTGAAGTGAATGAAATTCAGTTTTAATATGAAAGAAAATAAAACAAAGACCAAAAAAATCATATTAGAAGTTAATAATAAATTTAAAAGGTTGAAGAACAGACCATACAATAGTTAATAGAAGCATTAATTAATGATGTAGAAGAAAAGCTTGTTTATATAAACAAAGGAAAAGGACACAAACACTACAGATAATATAATAGGTGAAATGTAATAAACTCATAAATATGCTGGAAGTTGAAAATCAAATGAAACAGAGAACACTGAGACATTACAGAAAAAAACTTCCCAAATGAATCTGCTGGAAAAGTAAAATTGTGTTCTGTTTATGACAGATACAGAATAAACACAGAGACATATACTATGTAAGTCACCACACTCCAAGAGAAGAAAATGAACTCTGGGAAGAAAATCATTTTTTGATAAAGAGAAAAACAAAATTAAGCCAATCTCAGACTTCTCCATGGCAGTCACTGCCAAAAGGCAATTAAGCAATTTCCACACTGTTCTGAAAAAAAGTAATATAATGCTAGAAGATAACTCACACAACATGCCAGACCAGCATAAAAGCTATAGGCAGGTACTCTCAAATACAAAATTATTTCAGGATAAAATATCCTGGATTTCTTACTGAAAAACCAAAACAAAAAAATAAAACTACTCAACAACTACATGCAAGAAATGAAGAACTGAAATCAGAGTAGAATACTCCAGAATGAGAAGACCAGTGGTATGTATGAAATCATTTAAATATAAGCAAAAGACTGAATACCCAAGGTCACATATCATGATTAGAAAAAGAAAATGAGTGGCTTCAAGTCAGTTCTCATAGTACTTGGTTGTCACGAGTTCTGGCCGCACATGACTACACTATCCTTTTCCTATTAGTGTCAAGCAGACAGGGTTGGGTTCTGATGTCATGGTGCTAACTGTGCTTCTGTTCCAACCCCAGTGGTTTTCTAGCATTAAAAAAAAGAAAATTGGTAATACAAACATGGATTGAGGAATAATATTTAATAAGTCTGCAATAGTAGAATGTAATTAGTATTTAATTTAAGCCATTTGACATTAAATAATGCCTTTTTTAGCTATTTAAATCAGTTTTGTGGCTTTATCTATTGGCAGCAATATGATTAGTGAACTTCTTTTTGAATTACTCATTGTCTTCCATTCTAAAGGAGATAAGCATTTAATGTTCTCTGAAAAGTCATAGCCAAAAATATATTCAATTCAAGCATTGAACTGATTGAGAAGAAAAAGTTATAATTTTATATTTCAGACAACCAATAGAAGAAAAATATCAAGAGTAAGACCAATGTTAATGAGATGAAATTGGTAGATATTAAAAATTAAATCATCAAATAAAATCTAAGGAATAAGAAATTCACTGCATTTTAAATATGCAAACTTATAGTGGGAAATTGGTGATATTTTGGCTTTTATTTTTTTGTGAAATGATTTTCTTAAACAGGAGCAGACTAATTAAAAATTCACTTTCTTATATGATTTGAAAACTGAATAGGGAAAAGTAGATAAACAATTCCTAAGATGGAGATTTTGGAATTTTCATCCAAGAAGATACAAATTTTAAGGATTATATGCCTGTTGCATGCTATCCCAGTCACGAGCTAACCTCTGACCCTGAAGGTCAAGGTGATGTTTAATGACAGCAGTGATAGTAAAATGTCCCTTTATAACATTTTCTCTCTGAGAAGATAAGAATTTGTATTGGAATGTTTTGATTTCAATAGTTTTGATAAATATTATCCTCTTCCTGTTATTGAATAGGTTTACATGAGGAATAATATGATTTGCTCTGTTCTTTGAGATTTAGCTCTTTGCAAGTAGTATCCAGGGATGTTCAGACAGTATTAGGATTTGGGGGGTAATGAGATACATCTCTGACTCTTGGGGGTTTATCATTCCTCTCCTATTTCAGTTCAACCAGCTAACTGCCAAATCCTCTCCTGCTATGGTTTCTCAGTCTTGCATTCAGTCAACACACATGTACTAAGTATGTACTGTGTGTTGAGCATTGTTCTACATACTAGTCATAACACAATGTACACAGCAGACAAATTTCCTGCCTCCAGGAAGTTTTCCTTCTGGTAGACTAAATAAACAGACAAAATAGCATTCTTCTTCCATTGTAATGACATTGCCTTTGGGCTAGAATGGGTTACTCTGCACTGATCATGGTTTGGGCTACATAATTCTTTGTTGTGAGAGGCTGTCTTGTGCTCTGTAGGATGTTTAGCAGCATCTCTGGCCTCTACTCAGTACATCCTAGAGTTGGGACAACCAAAAGTATTTCTAGACATTGTTAGATGTCCTTGGAGGGGCAAAATGACCCTGAACGCACAATCACTGGTTCACATAACTCACTGGGGCTTCCCTTCGAAATTTTCACATTGTTTTGCTACCTCAATGCTGTGTCAACATCCCCTCTTAGCTGATGGTATTTTTTATATTTGTTCTAGACAAATGCAGCCTTTTTCAAGTCTATAGTTTTGCAGGCCAAAGTACTTCACACCTGGGAGCAGATGCTGATCTAGTAGTAATAATGTAAGCATTTTCTGCCAAAGTAGCTGTTTTGTTTCAATGTTCCATATTTCTCACTTGCATTCTGAGAATGGATGCTGCTTATTGATAGACTATTGCTTTACCTAATTGATTTAGGGCATGATGGCTGATATTTTTTTGTGCATTCTCCACAGTGTTTTTGCTAAATGTGTGACTTTGCACAGGCCAACTTCTTGGTATATATCTAACCATACTGGAAACTCAACCCCACCCTAAACTACAAATTGTTTTCTACATGAAGACTTATTGGTCTTTGCTTTGATAGAACACTTCCTTCTTCCTATTGACTTAAAAAGTATGAAATCAAGGAGAAAATTAACTATACCATTCTTCAGAAACTGAAATCTACATCCCTCTTTTGGTAATTGTAATGTTGGGCAGGGGGATATTGAGCTGCCCTCTGATAGAAAATATTCATAATTAGATTTTTCTCTAATTCTGTGGCTAATTTTGGAAACCTGACTCTGTACACATATTTAAACTAAATAATCCTATTTTTTGCAGCCTTTATATCCTCCTTTTGTTGTCCTCAAGAGAATAGTTATTGGCAATGCTTAAATTTCCATTACCAATAGGAAAAAAGAAGTGCAAGTGTATTCTATTATAAGTAATATCCAAGGATATAGTTATGGTCTGTCAAAAACAATTTGAACTCCTCTGCAATGCTGCACAATTTAAACCCAGCACTATATAATATTTGCACATGCATCACCCTTGGTTATCTCTTCCCTGGCTTCATGCAATCAATTGTGCACGCTTTTCATTTGTGGGCATGTTGTGGCACAGGTTCCATTGGCGACATGCTTGTGTTGAGTACGTTCCAGGTTTCCTTGTACTCCTTTTCTTATTTTTTTTTTCCCTTTTCTTATTGAAGACAATTGCTGAATGAGAGATCTACACTTGGTGAGCCAGAGCAGATGAAACCATCTTTTTTTCTTTTAAAAAGAAAGTCATTTATTTTGACAATTATCAATAAGGAGATATTTGTTTCTATACTTATACAGTAGCAATATGATTTAAATATATACACGGACAGGAGAGGGGACTTTAGAGTTTTCTATATGTATAGTATCATATCATCTGCAAGTATTAACAGTTCGCTTCTTCCTTTTTTAATTGAATAGCTTTTATTTCATTTTTGTTAATAATTGTCATGGCTAAAAAAATAATAATAATTGTCATGGCTAGGACTTCCAATAGTGTGTTGAATAAAAGTGGTGAGGGTGAACATTCTTGTGTTGTTCCTGGTCTTTTAGAGGAAAAGCTTTTCATATTCTAACAGATATAAGGTATAAGGTGATATCTCCTTGTGGTATCCTATTAAGCATGATGTGAGTTTGTCATACTATTTTGAGATATGTTCACTCTATAGCCACTTTGTTGAGAGATTTATTTTTATCATAAGTGGATGTTGAATTTTATTGTGCGTTTTTTCTTGCATATATTGAGATGATCATATGTCTCTTACTCGTTTTGTTTATGTAGTGTATCACATTGGTTGCCCTGTAGATGTTGAACCATGTTCAACCATGTAGATGTTGAATCCCTGCATCACTGGATTAAATTCCACTTTATTATGCTATATGATCTTTTTTACTATATTATTGAATTCAGTTTGCTAATATTTTGTTGATGGTTTTTATATCTGTATTCATCAAGGATATTGGCTGGTAATTTTCTTTTTCTTTTCCTTTCTCCTTTTTCTTTCACTTTCTCTTTTACTTTTCTTCCTTTTCTTCTCTTTTCTTTTCATACTGTCCTTGTTTAGTTTAGTATGAAGGTAATGTTAGATTCATAAAATGTGGTTAGAATCATTCCTCCTCTTTAATTTTTTGGAAGAATATTTTTTAGAAGGGTAGGTATTAAATCTTCTTTGAATGTTTGGAAGATTTCACCAGTGAAGCCATCTGGTCCTGGACTTTTGTTGGGAGATTTTTGATTTCTGATTTAATTTCCATCCTAATAATCAGTCTATTTAGCTTTTCTTTTTCTTCCTGATTCAGTCTTAGAAGATTGTATGTCTCTAGGGATTTATTCATTTCTTGTAGGTTGTCCAATTTGTTGACAAATTGTTTATAGTATTATCTTATGATCCTTTATATTTCTGTGGTATCAGTTGTAAATTCTTTTTCATTTCTGATTTTATTTATTGGAAACCTCTCTTTTTTTCTGGTGAACCTAGCTCAAGATTTGTCGATTTTGTTTATCTTTTCAAAGATACATGTCTCTTTTTTTATTTTTTTTTAAGATTTTATTTATTTATTCGTGAAAGACACAGAGAGAGAGAGGCAGAGACACAGCCAGAGGGAGAAGCAGGCTCCATGCAGGAAGCCTGACCTGGGACTCGATCCCAGGTCTCCAGGATCATGCCCTGGGCTGAAGGTGGTGCTAAACTGCTGGGCCACCCGGGCTGCCCAGCTCTCTTTTCTTTTTTAAATCAATGTTTTCTAATATCTTTTTAGTCTCATTTATTTTTGTTCTTATCTTTATTATTTCCTTTCTTTTACTTTGGTATTATTTTGTTCTGTTTCTTTTTCTAGCTTCTTTAGCTATAAAGTTATATAGTTTATTCAATATTTTTATTATTTCTTGATGTAGCCCTTTATTGCTATGAATTTTTCCCTTAGAAATGCTTTTGCTTTTGCTGTGTCCCACAGATATTGGTATATTGTAGTCTTCTTTTCATTTGTCTCAAGGTATTTTTTAATTTCTTATTTGATTTCTTCTTTTTTTAAAAGATTTTACTTATTTATTCATGAGAGACATAGAGAGGGAGGCAGAGACACAGGCAGAGGGAGAAGCAGGCTCCCCACAGGGAACCTGATGTGAGACTAGATGGCAGGACCCGTTGGATCACAATCTGAGCCAAAGGCAGGTGCTCAACCACCGAGCCACCCAGGTGTCCCTGATTTCCTCTGACTTATTGCTTATTCAGTAACATGTTGTTTGTCCTTCATATGTTGGTGGTTTTTCATTTTCTTATTGTAATAGATTTCTAGTTTCATACCATAATGGTCAGAAAAGATGCTTGATATGATTTCAGTCTTCTTGAATTTATTGAGACTTGTTTGTGGCCCAACATTTGGTATATCTTGAAGAATGTTCCATGTATACTGGAGAAGATGTGTATTAGGATTTTGGATAGAATGTTCTGTATATGCATATTAAGTCTGTTTGATCTAATGTGTCATTTAATATTTTCTAGTTGATTGCTTGCATTATCTATATCCATTGCTGTAAGTGGGGTATTAAAGTCTCTTACTATTATTGTATTGTTTTCAATTTTTCTCTTTAGTTCTGTTAATATTTGCTATATATACTTAGGTGCTCCTATGTTGGGTACATAAATATTTACAAATTTTATATCTTCTTGTTCGTTTCACTCCTTTATCATTATATAGCATTCATCTTTGTCTCTTATTGCAGTCTGTTTTTAATAAACCTATTTTTTTTCCTGAAATGAGTATAGTTACACCAGTTTTCTTATCTTTTCCATTTTTTTAGGTGCTACCACAATAGCGATAAAAGCAAGGTAACCCCACAGTGTCCCAGACTTCTACATGCACACACAGACTTCTATTTGTAACATAGTTGACTCAAGTGCCATAGGACTCTGCTTATTCAGTAAACCTCCTATTGAGTCAGGTACTTGGTTCATATGTTCCCTTGACATATGATTAGAGTCCCATATTAGAAATAACTTCCTTTTGAGAATTGTGCCACTATTTTATAAAATTTATTAAATACATGGTAATTTGTTTTTTCTTTTTTTTAAATGGAGGAATTTTCAATGAAAATGTTAAGAGACCATATAGCCCAGTAGGGTCTGAGTGAGATATACTTTGAACTAAACTGAATGTTCTCTTCTAAAGGCTCCAGAGCATGTTAGTTCTTACAAAATTTCAAATCAAAGATTTGAAACAAGTGGCAGTCCCAATTGCACTCTGATTGTTGGTTCCTGACTAATGATCTTGAAATTTTCTTCCCGTTTGTCCTCTCATCTTCAGTATATAATTTTTAATAGCTCTTTCTTTTAGCTGTAGCAAAAACAGGCTTTTGGCCTAAAGGAAAGAGACTACTAGACAACAGATTTTAATGGCTGTCTAGTCCAAAATATGGGTAACTCTAAAACATTAAAATTGCAACCATGAATTCCCTTTGAAATCCTGAGGGTTTTTCTGAACCTTGCCAGCCCTTTATCCTTAAATACATGAAGATAACAAAAGAACGACAAATATAAACTGCAGATTTTTTCTTTCTCTCATTTCATCTATTTTTAATGCAGATGATGGTATCTTTGGGAGCTAGAACCATATTTGACAGCTTTTTCATGTTTATTGGAACTGTGAGTTATGCCACAATTTGAATTTGAGGCACTATTTCCAAGAATAAATCATTTGTAATCCATGTATTTTTTAATGGCTAAGATATGACTAAGTAGGTTTTATTGCTTTCTTTGATTTATAATCTTCTATATGTATATCTTCTTTTAAGCAAAGACTCAGTTTTCCTCTGATTTTAGTAAAAAATAGTTGACTGTATTTCTGGTTTTAGTGCAGCATTGCTGAAGAGTGTGATGGCAAACAAAGTATCAAATGAAATCCCATTGTTTATATTAAGAAATCAAAATTCTTCAAGTACATAAATAACATATCTTATGTATTTATGATATTAGCTCCTTCATTAGCATTTTTCTCAGAACTAGTCCCCAATATTCTGCACAGTCTAGATGCACAATAAATGCCTAGTGTCTCAGTAAAGGAAATAATTTTATGAATTTTTTCTGAAGGGTAAGACAAGGCTGGCTATCAAAGAAAGCTGCTCTGCATTATTATAGACCCTTACAGGCTATATAGAATAAAGAATATATAAATATATTTATATATTCTTCTCTTACAAATGAATTTTATTCATTTTATTACAAATGAATTTTATTACAGACATTTTGTTTGTCAAAAAACCAAAACAACTCTAGATGATACTCAATTTTCCTTGGTATGTCAGAGTTAAAAAGATACATAAATCTTTAGTCTTCATTCCTACATTGCTACTCCCACATTCTTATTGCCCAAATAATTTCTCTTCTTACTGTGTGGTGATATTTGATATGGTAATGGACAGTGGGAGACAAAAATGGTCAGAAATGATTGATATACTCTCCCCTTCTTCCCTTCGTGGCAAAGAACATGGAGTGTGGTATACCTTCCAAAATAGATGCCATCTTGAAATGTTTTTAAATCATCCTGAAACATTTTTTTCAAGTCTATAGAACTCAGAAGGTATTTTTTTTCTCATCCTCTTTGTGATTACTTTTTATGCAATGGGCACAGTGCTAAGTATTAAGGTAATGAAGACATCTTGTTGATATTTGAAATTAATTTCCTTTGTCCTGACATGTTTATTTCTTCCTTAATTTTTAAAATCTGTTTGTTACTTTATTTTTTTTAAATCTGTTTTTTACTTTACAAATCCAGTCCAAATTGTTTAATTATTTGAAGCCTTGCAAGGCTTCACGTATATTTTGATTAAACCACTTTTTTGGCACTTGCTACACTAAATAAAGAGCTCGCAGAGAGCAAGGACCAGACTTTACGCTATTATGGTATTTCTGGTATTCACAAAAATATCCAAAAATTCATGAAAAATTCTATTTTCAGATATAGCCACATAACATTAAATTTGCCCTGATGTCACATTCTCCATAAATACATAAACCAATAAATGAATCAAATATGCAAATTCCTGCTTTAACGTAGCAAAAGAGGTCATCAAATTATTTCTACACTGGGTTGTAAGAACTCGTCAGATATCATATATTAATTACATCAAGTAAAGAAAATCCTGTTCTCTAGAAAGGATAGATGAGTAGAATTTGCTCACTTTTAAAGTTTCTCCTCATGGGGTGCCTGGAGGGCTCAGCGGTTGAGCATCTGCCTTCAGCTCAGGGTGTGATCCTGGGGTCCCTGGATCTAGTCCTATTGGGCTCCCTGCATGAAGCCTGCATCTCCCTCTCTCTATCTCTGCCTCTGTCTTTGCCTCTCTCTGTGTGTGTCTCTCATGAATAAATAAATAAAATCTTTAAAAATAAATAGTTTTTCCTCTTTTTATTTGGACTTTAAAATGAAGATATCTGCTGTCATTTATCCTCTTGTGAGTGCTAGGATATTACCATGTGATGAAAAGATAGCAAATTAATACTAATTAACAAAATTGGAATAGCCAATAATTCATAATTCTACTTCATGAGTGTTTTGATAATCATGAGTGTTTATGAGTTTATTGTACTATTAAGACTTGGTGTCAGATAAAACTGATTTTCTTTACAGTAAATTCTGCCACTTACTATATAAGATATGCAACTCAGAATATCTGAAACTTTTCCATTTTGTATTGCAACTGGCACATAATAATTTATGTGTGCATAGAAATGAACTAGAATAGGGATCCCTGGGTGGCGCAGCGGTTTGGCGCCTGCCTTTGGCCCAGGGCGCTATCCTGGAGACCCGGGATCGAATCCCACGTCGGGCTCCCGGTGCATGGAGCCTGCTTCTCCCTCTGCCTGTGTCTCTGCCTCTCTCTCTCTCTGTGTGACTATCGTAAATTAAAAAAAAAAGAAATGCACTAGAATAAACAGAACAGGCTACAGAGTATTTGGATCAACTCATGGGTTAAAGACAATTTAGATAGCTCTGAAAAATAACAAATATTTTCTTAAGAACATAGAAGAAAGCTATGATTAAATAGCCTAGGGCAGACCAAAATTGCCACTAAAAACAATGGGAAAATCTAGGTAAAACATACTTTAAAATCTGTTTGAAGTCATCCAGAGCTATTGAGGTAACAGCATTAAGAGATCAAGATTCTGGAGAAGTGGAAGTTATAGAGAGAAGAGCCCAATTATCTGTCATAGTTTATCCCATAAGGAATTTGCCAAATCTTTATGCTGAGTGAGAAGCTGAAAAACAAGGCTGAGGATAGCAAGCTGCCAAGAACCAGAGAAGCAAGCAGAGCTTTAGCAGTCAGACAGTGTTAAAGTACAAGATTTTCAGGGCAGGCAGGATTTAAGGAGCCAACATCGAGGAGAGAAGGGAGGTGCTGAGAAGTGAGCCAAGTCCTCTTTTTTTTTCTCCCCTTATAACATTTATTGAATTCTTAAGGTGCTTGGAGAAAAAGACTAAGAAACTAAAATAATACTAGAAAATTTATACAATTATCAAATCTCTTGGTGAAAAGGAGATAAGGGAGTTCTTGACCAGCAAAGAAGGAGGACCTTTGATAAACACTAACAGGCTCTTGGCTGAGTTCTCTAAGAGCTGAAGTGAGAAGCTATGGGCAAACATAAGTACATAAAGCTTCTCCCAAACTGCACCACTTCCTTGAATCAGTTGACTCCTCAGTTAAATAAAAGATCTGTTCCCTCATAGCCTGCCTAAGAAAGGATAGTCTCAATTCTATCTGAAAAAAAGAGAATATTATTTAATGGCTTTAAACATTTCATGTATGCTGTTCAGAATTTAATTAAAAAATAAAAGGCAAGACTAAACTAGGCATCCAAAAAAAAAAAAAAAAAAAGGAAAGGAACAGGAAAACCAACAATGACAACAGAGCACAGGATCCAGGTGTTGTAGTTGTGAGACTAGACTTACAACTTATTATGTCCAAGAACATAAACAACAACAGGAAGAATTTCATCAGATAACTGTTATCTGGTGTCAAAGAAACAAGTGGAAACTTTTGAGCTAAGAAAGCAATAATAGAAACTAATGACTCAACACATGGAGTTATATACTGTTTAAACAAAATTAATAGGTGATTAATAAAATGATGAGTAAAATAATAGTTGAGTAAAATTAATCTGGGATGAAGAAGGAGAAAAATATATATGGAGAGTGTAGAATAAAGTGTAAGAGACATACAAGACACATCTAAGACAACTAATACACATATAGTTAGTGTCACAGAAGGGAAGAGAAGATAGTGGCAGAAGCAATATTTTAAGAGATAATGGCTGAGAATTCCCCTACCTTACAAAAACTCAAAAAAGTATTATGAATCCAGAACAAATTAAGTATAAAGAAATGCATACCTAAGAATATCCCAGTGAAACTTGGAAACTGGAGATAAAGGAAAAAGTTTGGAAGCAGAGAGGTACAGGAATATTAAGACTGAGATCTGGCTTTTAAGCAGAAACCAAAGTATGGTAATACAATGGAATGACATCTATAAAGAAATGAAAGAAAATAGCTGATTCAATAGAATTCATTGCAAGTGGGATACCTGGGAGTCCCTCTCCTTGTGCTGTCTCTCTCTCTGTCAAATAAATAAGTACAATCTTAAAAAAAAATTCATCACAAGTGAAAATACCCTTTCAAAATAAAGATGACATAAATTTATTCTCATTCTAAGAAAAACTAAAGAAATTATTGCCAGCAAATCCACACTTAAACACACACACACATACACACACTAAAAGGGAATTCCTTAGATAAGTGATTGATCACATGTGGGAACTAAGAAATACATGAGAGAATGAAAGCTCTAGAAAAACTAAGTATATGGGTTGATATCATTTATACAAAACAATAATGTATTGCGATGCATAAAATATATAAGGGTTAAGGTACATGACAAAATAACAATAAGACGGAGGGAGTAACTAGATTAAATGTGTTCTAAAGTCATTGCATTTTCAGCTAAAAGGTATTAATTTATTTCTGGCTTTAATAAATTGAAGTTACATACTGTAACCACTAAGATCATTGTAAAGAATATATAATAAAAAAAGAATATATAATGGATAAGCTAATTAAAAGAGAATGAATCAATAATAAAATAATTAATTCCCAAGAAGAAGAGACAAAAGAACATAAAATGGGTGGAAAAATAGAAAGAAATAGTAGAAGCTAAATATAAAATCAAATATGTCAAGCAATACATTTAGTATAAGTGGACACAATACTCCACTTAAAATAGGACTGTAAGACTAGATTTTTAAAAATACTCAAATTTACTGTCACTACTTTAAACATGGTGACACAGAAAGGTTAAAAATAAGAGGTTGGGAAAAGATCTAGCAGGCAAAAAAAAAAAGCTAGTATGTCAGTAATAAAAACAAAGTAGACACAACAGCAAGAAATATAACGAGATAATTCGGAAAACTTCAAAATGATGAAAGGGTCAGTATACTAGAAATATATAACTGTTATATTTATATGAACTTCACAGTAGGAATTCAAAATATATAAGTAATACAGAATTACATTAAAAATGACAAATCTAAAATCACAGACCTCTCCCAATAATTGGTAGTGTATGCAGATTTGTAAAGATCAGAAGTATACAGAGAATATAAACATTGCGGTAAGCATAATTGCCATAGTTGACATGAACAGATCGCTGCCACCAAAAATTAGAGAAAACACAACAGAATACATATTTTCAAGTGCATATAGAACATAAGTGTACTCAATTTTGGAAACTATTTCATGTGCATGTATAATATTTATGTATTCAGTTATTATTTAGAGATTAAGAAATGGAGTTCAAGAAAATCCATAAGCCAATAAGGAAACATTAATAAAAGTTAGAAAATATTTTAAAAGTTAGGAAATAAAAGTTAGAAACTAATTAACAATAGGAATTCCGCATATCAAAGATTGTTGGATATGATTAAATCTGTGCTTAAAGAAATATTCAAATTATAAAATTCATATATTCCATAATGTTTATAAGTATCCATTGTATTTAATATTCACTCTGGTAAGTAAAAAAAAAGAGAAAATTAAATTCAAGGAAAGTAGAAGGAATAAAATATTTTAAAAAGCAGAATTACAAAATTAAAAATAATTGCTTAATAAAAAATTAATAAAAAGTAATGATATTTGAAAATGTATAAAATTGACATACCCATGGTAAGACTGACCAAAAGAAAGAGACACATGCATCCAAATTAGCATTATTTGCAGTGAAAGAAAAAGATCTTTATTGATATAAAGATCCTACAGATATTGAAAATAAGAGTATATGATAAATCATATTTTACCATTTTGAAACTCTGTATGGAATTGATAATATCCCTAAAAAATTTAAGATATACTTAATCAAAGAAGTTTTTTTTTTTAATCTTTTTAAATATTTTATTTATTTATTCATGAGAGACAGAGAGAGAGAGAGAGAGAGAGAGAGAGAGAGGCAGAGACACAGGCAGAGGGAGAAGCCGACTCCATGCTGGGAACCTGACGTGGGACTCGATCCCAGGTCTCCAGGATCAAACCCTGGGCCTAAAGCAGTGCTAAACTGCTGCGCCACCCGGGATGCCCGGTTTTGTTTTGTTTTGTTTTGTTTTGTTTTTAATCACAGTATTATAGTAAGTTCATGGAAATTTGAGCTCATATATTTTTATGGTGAACTTTCCCAAACACTAGTTTCATGCAAAACTTTCCAAAACAAAGAAAATAGGAAACATTTACGATCATTATAAAGGGCTTTCATAACCTTGGTACTAAGATATATTGTAATAAAGTTTTAAAATTATTTGGTATTAGTTATTACACAGAATAAAGAAGGGAAACATACCTTTTATTTTGTAGATTCAGAAAAGGTATGTGATAACATTCAAAATCCAGTATTGATTTATGATAAAACTCAACAAAGCAGGAATATAAAAAAACTTCTTTATTCTGATACAATTATCTATAAAATCTGCATTAAGCATTGTACTTGGCAAAATATTGAATATTTAGTCCAAAATTGGGAGAAAATGAAGAAGTCTACAATAAGCACTTTTCTTTAGCATTTTACCAGATGTCTCAGCTTATGCAATAAGGTATGGGAAAAAAGCAGTTCTAAGTATTAAAGACAAAAAAATTAAAATTTCATTATGTATATACATGACTTGATTTTATTAATGAAAAATCTAAAAGTGTCCATGAAGAATCTATTAGATTCAATAAGTAAATTTATAGAGTCGCTGGACATTAGTCAATATAGCAAATCCAGCTCTATTTCTACATAGCAGCAACAAACAACTAAAAAACTATAAAAACCTTTTGAAAAAAAGTCAAGAAATGTATACAAATGGAAGGATACCACATGCTCATAGATTGGAAGACTCATTATAGTATGCTTTTCAATTTTACCAAATATATCTGTGGATTCCAATATACAGATGCAATTCCAATAAAAGTGAGAATATATTTTATTGTAGAAACTGACAAGTTCATTCAAATTAATTATAAAGTTCACACAGAAATATAGAGGACCAAGAATAGCCAAAACGATATTGAAAAAAAAATTTTTTAAAGAGGTTAAAATTTGGCAGGCTTGCACTACTATATATCGTTTTATTATAGGGACCAAATAATTAAGAAAGTGTTTTATTAGTATAAACATAGACAAAAAGATCAATAAAACAAAATAAAGAGTTCAGAAATAAATTAGAACTTTTGTAATTAAGTGGCTTATGAAAAGTGACAGTGACACAGCAGTAAAAGAATATCCTGTTTAATAAATGATGCTAACTAAATCGATTGGCTATTTGAGATAAAAAAAAAAATGAATCTTGGCTTTGTTACATGGTATAGAAAAATCACTTCCAGTGGATCATAGACCTAATTTTGAAAGGTAAAATAATAAAGCTATCAAAGTAAACCATAGGAGACCATCTTTATGCCCTTGGAGTAGGCTATGCTTTCTCATGAAGGATACTAAAAGCATTGCCTTGGTAAATTAGACTTCACTAAATTTAAGATCTAGCTTCATCAAAGCCACCAATAGCACATATAACAAGTGTTTTAGTTCATTCAGGCTGCTAAATGGCTGTATGGCTATAAATAATGTATGTTTATTTCTCACTATTCTGGAGCCTGGAAGTTGAAGATCTGGCTGCCAGCATGGTTCTGGTTCTTCCATTTTGCAAACTGTTGACTTTATGCTGCATCTTAACATGATAGAAGAGATGAGGGATATCTCAGGTCTCTTTTTTATAAAGGTATTAGTCCCATTCACAAGAGCTCCACCTTCATCACCTTAACACCTCCTAATGGTCTCATCTCCTAGTATCCACACCTTAGGCTTTCAACATATGAATTTGGAGGGATGGTTGGGGTGGGCGGGGGACACCAACATTTGACAATAGCAGGAAGTCTAATCATGAGAAAACCATTAGGCGAATCCCAGTTGATGTGCATGCTACAAAATATCTGGTCAGTACTTATTAAAACTTGTCAAGATTATTAAAAACAAAGTGTGGGAAACTGTCACAGCCAAAAGGAACCGAAGGAAACATGATGACTAAATGTAATGTGGGTACTGAATGGGGTTCTGGAATAGGAAAAAAAATCTGGCATTATGTAAAAAATAAGAAAATTTGAACAAAATATGGACTTTAGTTAATAATAACAAGGTACTGGTATAAAGGTCTTAATATCATTAACAAACTTTTTCTGACATACATGTACAGAATATATTTTTTCAGCATATAAAAATATTTCCAAAACTGATCATAAACTGGCTACAAAGTCTCAAGAAATTTCAACAGATAGAAATAAAACAAATTACTTTCTGTTATCATAGTATAATAAGGCTAAAAATTCACAGTTAAGGTATGATTTTAAAAATACTGCATGCCAAGAAATAAATTCAGTACTCACAACAGGTAAATAAAACATAGACTCATAACAGATATTAAAATTATTGATCTAAATGATGAAAAATGCCACATTTAAAAATTTTTGGAATACCATTAAAATAATACATAGATAAAAACATATAACTGTAAGTGAGTATATCAGAAAAAAAGTAGAAAGGCTAAAAAATCAGTACAGCAGCTATTACGTGTATTTCATATTGCATATTGCATACACACAAAGACAAACCCAAGGAAGCTTCTGCACAGCAAAAGAAACAGTCAGCAAAACTAAAAGACAACCTACAGAATGGGAGAAGATATTTGCAAATGATGTATCAGATAAAGGGCTAGTTTCCAAGATCTATAAAGAACTTATTAAACTCAACCCCCAAGAAATGAACAATCCAATCATGAAATGGGCAGAAGGCATGAACAGACATTTCTCCAAAGAAGACCTACCCATGAACAACAAGCACATGAGAAAATGCTCTGCATCACTTGCCATCAGGGAAATACAAATCAAAACCACAATGAGATGCCACCTCACACCAGTGAGAATGGGGGAAAGTTAACAAGACAGAAAATAACAAATATTGGAGAGGATGTGGAGAAGGGCGAACTCTCTTGCACTGTTGGTGGGAATGTGAATTGGTAAGCCATTCTGGAAAACTGTGTGAGATTCCTCAAAGAGTTAAAAATAGACCTGCCCTACAACCCAGGAATTGCACTACTGGGGATTTACCCCAAAGATACAGATGTAGTGAAATGCCGGGACACCTGCACCCCAATGTTTATAGCAGCAATGTCCACAATAGCCAAACTGTGGAAGGAGCCACAGAGTCCTTTACAGATGAATGGATAAAGAAGATGTGGTCTATATATACAATGTAATATTAGCCACAGAAAGGACGAATACCCACCATTTGCTTCAACGTGGATGGAACTGGAGGGTATTATTCTGAGTGAAATAAGTCAATTGGAGGACAATCATCATATGGTTTCATTTATACGGGGAATATAAGAAATAGTGAAAGGGACCAGAAGGGAAAGTAGGGGAACTGAGTGGGAAAAATTAGAGAGGGAGACCAGCCATGAGAGACTCCTAACTCTGAGAAACGAACAAAGGGTTGTGGAAGGGGAGGTGGGTGGGGGGTAGGGTAACTGGGTGATAAGCACTGAGGAGGGCACTTGATAGGATAAGCACTGGGTGTTATACTTTATGTTGGCAAATCGAACTTCAATAAAAACAAATAAAAAATAATGTTAAGATAAAAAAAGACAAACCCAAGGAAAATATATAGAAGACAATAAAAATGATATGGGTATACATTAATAAGATAGATATCAAATAAGGAATTGAAAGAAAGATTAATCCGTTGAAAAGAAAATTGCTTAATTTTCAGTGGTAGAAATCAAGAAAAGGATAAATCTCAAATTACAAGGTTAGGAATAAAACAAGGGAAAACCAGAATAGATATTACACATTAAGAAGAGAGTTTTTAAGAATAATTTTATGCCACTATATCTAGAAATATATATGAAATAGAGACATTACTCAGAAGATACAATGTGAAAGCCTGCCCAGTAAGAAATATGCATAAATAATATTAAAGAAACTTAATCAATGGTCAAAAATATTCCCACCAATTTACTTCAGCTTCACTAATGAAAGGTATCAGTAATTTAAGAAACTTAAATTCTATTATAGGAAAAAAAGAAGGACATAGTGAGATTGTTCCAACTTATAACAAATATAAATTCTGTACAAAAAGGGAAACTACAGATTAATTATATTCAATCTAATCGATATAACACAAAATGTATGCAAATTGGGGTGTCTGAGTGGCTCAGTTTGTTAAGCGTCCAACTCCTTGAGTTCAGCTCAGGTCATGATCTCAGGGTCATGAGATTAAGTCCCGCTTCAGTCTCTGCAATGAGTATGAACTCAGCTTAAGATGCTCTCTCACATGACCCCACCCCCACTCTTTCTCTCTCTAAACACACATGTACACATGCACACACACCTACATATATATTTGCAAGTTAAAATCTAGAACAATATATTAAAAAGGTTATATCATGTAAAAGTTTGTTTCATTTTAGAAATTAAAGGATTTTAAATTTAATAATACAATCCACCAAATTAACAAACTAAAGGAAAAAAGTCTTATAATCATTTCAATAGCTGCACAAAATATTTTGAAAAAATTAACATTCATTCATAATAAAACCTTTAGCAAACTAGAAAAGGTTACTGATTTTTTTAGGAAGGGAATAGAAGAGTGAGAGTGAATCTTAAGTAGGCTCTATGCCGAGCACAGAGCCCAAGGACAAGGGGCTCTATCTCACAACCTGAGATCATGACCTTAGCTGAAATCAAGAGTCAGACACTTAATGGACTGGGCCACCCAGTCACCCTAAAGGTAACTGTGTTTTTTTTTTTAAAACATCACATCATTTCATAAGGTGAAATTGATTAATGTTTCACATATTTCATCAAAGAATATAATACCTAGGTGTTTTGCTACCTGAACAAGTTTAAAAACTAGCAATCTTACATCATCTCATTTTATAGAAAACATTGCTTTCAAGAAACTTCAACTAGTTCTTGTTTACTCTGTCAGGTTCTTGCTTCTATTTCCTGAGGATAAGTGGTAAAAATACTAAAGAAAAAACTGTTCATTTATTTTTTTTTCAAGTACTTAATCACAGTTCTTTATTTTGAAGATTTTATTTATTTATTTGAGGGAGAGAGAGACAGAGACAGAACAGCAAGAGAGAGAGAGCATGAGCTAGGGAGAATAGCAGAGGGAGAGGAAGAAGCAGGCTCTCCACTGAGCAGGGAGCCCAATGTGGGGCTCGATCCCTGCACCCTAGGATCATGACCTGAGCCAAACCCAATGCTTAACCGACTGAGCCACCCAGGTGCCTCAATCACAGTTCTTATTTCATTTTTTGTTTGTTTTCTCTTTTGTATCAAATAAATAATTTCTATTCTCTTAGGGGAAAAATGGATATTTGGCTATTATCTCATTGTAAGTATAAATCCTCAGTTTATTCTAATATAGTTGTAACCCTTTTTAAAGTACATATATATATATATATATATATATATATATATATAGTTACATATAATCACATCTCAATTTCCACGCTCATATCTTTGTGTCCAGAATCACTCAAACCTAAAAGAGGGTACCTTGGAAAGAAACTATTGTATACCTAAATAGTTCCCATAAAGTTGCTTATTTGATGAAATGAGAGACATCTGTGTCTCTGTACCAGACAGAATATGGGAAGATAAAAAGGGAATTTAAGGATGGTAAATGACGTAGCAGAGAAGAAGCACAAACTCTATGAGGCCGCACTAGAAAGTATCATATTTAGAAGAAAGTCTGTTTGCACAGAAGAATCCTGAAATTACTCAGAAATCAAGGCAGCATGTATCATGAAAAGAAGAGGGCTAAAAACAGAAAGGACATTTGGAAGTACACATATGGTTTGACGCAGTTAAAACCCCAGGTCTCCACCTCCACCTTACGTAATCAGATGAATATCCATTCTCTACACTTTGCAGGAGATGAGAAGTCTTTTCCCAGGAAAAATTGTATCAAAGAGATTTCTGATTCTAAGACATCTTGGCCAAAGAGATGGGAAAGAGATATCATTATAAACATTTTTATGCTGAAGAATGAGTTTCCAGTCTACTTCACAGCCTGGCTTCTGAGCAATAGCAGAGACTTGTGTTCCTAACACTACAAGCCATCTCTAAAGAAGAGATTGTTAGTCTCTTATGATAAACTGAATGTTTCAGAGACAATATCCTTCTGTGTAAATGTGTTGAAATGGAAAGTCTTGCTAGCACACCCTTGTCACTAGAAGAAGCTCCATGGAATACACAGTGTCATGTATTAGGCAGTTTGTAGTGCCTTACTCTTAAATGTGTATGAACAAAGACCATCAGAAATTTGGATAAAACTTGCACCATGGATAGCAGAAAACAAATAAAAAGAGAAAGGAATACAAAGGAAATGGAGATAAGGAATGGATAGATGTCCAAAAATAAAATAAATGTGCTGAGAGTTGTCATAGAAAATACAAGATTTGTGAAAGAAGGATAGAGAAATGGGGAAAAGCAAGAGAGGAAAATATCTAAGAAATATTTAAGAAAGTTTAACAATGCTGACATACATGCTTCTAGAAAAAATCAAATGTCCACCTAAGGTTCAGAAAAATGAATGAATATCCACATTAAGACACATAATAGAAAATTTTAGAACATCAGGTGTATAGAGAAACTCCTAAAAGCTTCCAGAAAAAAAAAGCACATGGATGTATTTACTTGAAAAACCACATATAAAAGTATATGAAATAAAAAATCTCAGTGGATTCTCCATAGCAGAATTAGAAGCAATGTCAAAATTCTGAGTGAATATGAATTTCAACCAAGATTCAAGAGCTAAGTCTCTAAAATTTTACCCCTTTTCATTATTTTTTTCAGGGAACTAGTGTAAGATCTCTGTACTAAAATGAGGCAGTAAGTCAAGAAGAAACAGAAAATTGGGAGATTCAATGCAGAGGAGGGGTGCAGAAATCTCTCCTATGATAGGAAAGGGAAAACTCATAGTGATACTTGGGCTAAAAGCCAAGAGAGTAAGCAATCCAAGTGGGAGAAGCAGAGTTGAAGGGTGTGATATTTTGACTTATGAGAAATACATTGTTAAACAATCGAAATAAAGCTGAGTAAATTTAAAGATCTAAATGGTTTTATTAAGGAATTCATGAATGGGGTAGTATTTCATCCCAAAGAAAGTTGCTTTGAGGAGTTTTACAAAATGGAAGGTTTCTAAAGGAAGGAGGCTGAGGCAAGGAGATACTAGCAAAAGAAAAGAAAGGATTGTTTCCAAGGTCACCTTCCTTTAGGAGGAAAGGTAGGAGGTCTTTTCATGCATACTATCTCATACTCTTTTGGCGGGTAAGGAAGGCACAGGTGACAGATTATTTCACCAGTACTTAGAAAATCTCCCATTTCCAGCTGACCAGTTAACACTACCTTTCTGGGGGGAGATTGAAACTATGCTTAGGTAGGTATGAAACTTGTTTGTTGACTTAGTCTAAATGACACTGTTTTGGGCCTGTGACTTTTTTTTTTTTAAACAATATATGTGTTTGATTATTCAGATAACCAAAATATATTTCTCAGATGCATTTGGTCTTCACCTACAGTTCCTGGCTCACAGCTCCTCAAACTCTTAGAATTTCCTGAGTGATAAGAGCAACGGGAGGATCTTTTTTTTTATATAATATTTAGTTGTCCTCATTTCCTGAAAATGGTTCAGAGCCATCAAGCTAAAAAGATAGTCTTATTATTCACTATAAGCCACTTCCAACACAATTGGGTTTTTGTTAATGAGGTGACTTTTTGAATGTACAGAAGGGAACAGGTTGCCTGGGAATCAATCTTGAGTCAATCATGAATAGAGGGTGGGAATTTTCATTCCTACCCTCTGATTTCTAGCCCAATAAAATGGCCTAGAGGTTGAGCTAATAAACAATGGCCAATGAATTAAGCAATAATGCCTATATAATGAAACCTCTAAACCCCAATAGGATAGGGTTTGAGACCTTCCAGGTTAGGGAACCAGAATACTTCCACATGTCAGAGTGCCAAGTACCAAGCTCCAGGAGGGCAGAAGCTCCTTCATTTGGGAACTTGCCCTATATATATCTCTTCCTTTGACTGTTAATTCATATCCTTTAATATCCTTTTTTAATGAATCAGTAATCTAATGAGTAAATGAGTTTTTTAAGTTCTGTAAATCTATCTAGCAAATTAATCAAACCCAAGGAAAGGGTCATGGGAACCTCTGATTTATAGCCAATTGATCAGAAGCTCAGATGGTAACGTGGACTTGCTACTAGTGTCTGAAGTGGCAGTGGAGTGTCTTGTGGAACTGAGACCTCTACCTATGGACTCTTCTGATAGTATCAAATTGATTTGAATTCTTGAGCACCCTATTGGTATCCAAGTATTGCTTGTTAGTGTGGAGAAGTCTACACACACACATACACACACACACACACACACACACACACACACGTTGGAATTGTATCCAGGAATCAAAAAGAGAGCACCTAATCAGATATCTCTAGGAAAAAGAAGAAATATAAAATTCATAAATTGTCAATGGACTTTCATGGAACTGTTAGAGGAGGTTGGAAAATTGATTAGGATGTGAAGAGAAAACCAAACAAATGATAAAATAAACAAATAAAATGAAACTATAATTACTTTTAGGGAAAAATTAATTATAGAACAAAAGGTATTCTGTAAGACGTTCAGAAATGAACAATACTTAGAGACCCAATAATAGACACTGAACACTAATATGTCTCAAATATCCTACATGCAAATAACTTGATGAATATTTATATAGATGAAACAAAAATCTATATTTTTGAGACTAGGATTTAGCTCTGTTTTATACATAAAAAAGTGTTGTTTGCTTGATTTTAATAAGAGCTGAATTTGCTGGGAATGAAACTACTATGCAAATCAAGAGATGGCAGTACTCTTTGTGGCTTTATGTTTACAAATATAGCATGTATAGATAAGTTTCTATTTTTAGCTGCAAGAATACTTTCTGTATTATGTTACTGGAGCATTCATCAATGATAAAATATCTAACTGATTTTTATTGTAAATTAACTTCTTTTATCTCCTGCTTATATGTAAGTTAAAGTTTATTACTGATAGCTTTTTAATTATACATGTGGGGAGATTGTATTTCCTCTGAATTTAACTTCGGATACTAAGGGAGGATTTGCAAAACATCTACTGTAAACAGTACAGTGGTTGTTGGGATTAAGAGCTATTGCATTCACAAAGCAGGAAGACCACCCCTTAGTCTCTTTTCAACACCAAACTCCAGCGCATCAGTAACCCTTCCTTCCTGATTTAATAGAATATTCCTCAACTGACAAGACTAATCAATCATGGTATTCCTTTGTGTTGATTATTAAGTCTTTCTTAGACCAGCAATACTAGAATCCACTTCCAATTTATCTGAAATTATACCTAAGATGGAAATTACTTGCCAATTTTTGGTAGAGGTGTGCCATGTCATGTGTTCATTAACCTTTCCTTACAAACCTTCTCTGAAGCAATAGGATTTTCTAAGGTAGGTCCAAAACTTAACCTTAGGAAGAGATCAAATTTCATTTTTTTATATCTACTGTAGGAAACAAAGGCAAAAGAAAAAAGTTAAATTTCTCTTTTCCTACATAAGAAACCACTCCAAACTTAGTAGCATGGAACAACCATCATATTATTTGCTTATGATTCTGTTCTGTTGGTCAACCATGCCTTAATTCTAGTCTGGCATTGTATCTGGTATAGACCAGCTTATAATCAGTTGGTAGCTCAGCTAGGGATAGATAGTTTAGGATGACCCTCTTCACACATCTGGTGATTGGCAGGGTTGTTGTTCTAGTGGGTCTCAGTTGGGGCAGCTTACCTCTACTATATGTATCTCTCCTCCTCCCCTAGGCCATCCTTCCATATATGATGGTCTCAAGTTTCCAAGAAGAAGTATGGGAGGGAAAGACCCAGTAGCAAGCAATTTTCAGCCTTTTTCTGGTTTTATGCTAATTTCCTATTGGACAAAGAAAGTCACAAGGCCAAGGCCACATCAAAGGCTTGAAAAAATAGACTTCATCTCTTGGTGAGTTGAGTTGCAAAATATTATGACCCAAATTTTGTTCAATATACCACCTTTCTCTGAATTCCTAAGGATTATAGAAATTAATTATCTAATTGTCATAATAACCTGTTTTGTAAATATAATCTAACTTCTGCTCAAATTCAATCTACTGACCCTTGTTTAAATCTTAAATTTAGGATTTTTCCCTTTTGTCCAACACATACCCACAAAGAGGCAACCTTCCAAGGGACCAGAATCCTATTCTCTAGAGGATTTCCATCATCACTTATTTCTGCTCCTTTATTAGTTCACATTTGCTAAATCAGACCTTGCTTCCTCTAGTCCAGAGTAGAAATCTACAATACAGAACCCATTTAAAACTTAATTCTGTGCATAAGTTTTTATCACCATATGACTTATTTTAAGAGGTTTAGATATCTTAGTAGAAGTAAGGCTACAATCACTACAACTGACATCCATAGCTAGTATTCATTTGTCATTTAGTTAACTGTGCCAGTCATTAACCACAGATAGCTAAACATAACTAAGAAGAATGCTTAGGTTTTCCAAATCAGTTATAGAAAGGGCCAATCAAAGTAGATGCCTTTATAAAGATTACCAAATGCTAGTTTAAAAACTCCTGCAGAATATTATCTATAAATGAATAAACATCCAAATAAAATTGGGTTCTCTCTATACTTTTCACATATAACTTACAAAATGTTTTTTAAATATAATTTGTTTATGGCTGGCTTAATCCTTTGACTTAACAAAGGAAGTTTGTAACTCACTTGTATCCTCCCTTGAAATAACATACCATGCAAGATGGATAGCACAGGTTTAGATAGCCCAAAGTATTTCCTATGGTAGCAGTCTTTTTTCATGCAGCTACAAACAGTTCTTTCACATATCTAGAATTTTAGAAAAACTAAAAGGATGGACTTAGTTGGGGCCTCTAGTCTTTTGAAGAGCAAATTAATTTTGCTATTTCTCTGACTCTTATTTCACTATAGATGCAACATAAAAGAATATGTATATTTAATAGGATTTAAAGCAAGAAATAAAGTCACTTAAAGCAACTTGATTTTATTTTCTACATTTTAAAAGTATACTTTTCATTCTACCTTGAGAAAAAAGAAAACCTACTCTTGCCTGAAAGATACCAAAGTATTTGAAATCCAAGTATAATCCCTAAAACTAATCTGAAGTTGTACCTGTCCAGAGGCTTGTTTTACAATTCAATTCAATTCACTTCTTATAAACTTTGATGGTTAAAGGAGCCACATTACATTCCCTCTATTGCAACTGTATAATGCTGAAATTTAAGTGAACTAAAGATTTAAAACATATTTCAAATACTCTCCTCACAAGTCTAAATAAACACAACCATTTTTAAAGATTTTATTTATTTCATTAGAGAGAGAGAGAGAGAGAGTGCAAGCAAGGGGAGGGGCAGAGGAAGAGGGGAGAGAGAGAGAATCTCAAGCAGACTCTGTATTGAGCACAGATCTTGACCTGATACTGGATCTCATGACCCTAAAATCACGAGCTGAGCAAAAATCAAGAGTTTGCCACTTAACCAACTGAGACACCCACGTGCCCCTAAATATAACCATTATTAAATCATAGAATATCACATTCTAGTGTATATATACCAGTCTAATATATAATAACTGGTAAGATTTGATTTTTTTCACTTAAAATGCTATTTCAATGTGTGTATTGAAAATGAAAATTATAGTCACTATCTTTAAAACATAGTCATTACAAGGTATATAAGGACATCCCAACATTTAGTTTTGGTTTATTTAATATGTTTCTTTTTTAATTTTAAGAAAATTTTAATAATTTTTTTTAAAAAAGAATTTATTTATTTATTCATGAGAGACACAGACAGAGAGAGGCAGAGACATAGGCAGAGGGAGAAGTAGTCTCCCTATGGGGTTCCCAATGCAGTACTCAAATCCTAGGACCCTGAGATCATGCCCTGAGCCAAAGGCAGATGCTTAACCACTGAGCCACCCAGGCATCTCTACTTAATAGTGTTCTTAACAGGAAACTTATTAGGTTATAACAGTAGATAGTATGATTTTCATCACATTAAAGGAATAATGACTACTATAAATTTTGGTATCTCTATCTTATTAGGAACAGATTTTTTTTTACAGATAAAGAAAAGCAAACTATAAGATGTTTATTAAAGTTTCAGAGAAAATTAGAATGTACTTTAAGATTGACAACTTAATTCAGGACTGTCTTTACTTATTTTCAGATGTAGAAATTTTTACTATGCATTAAATTTTTGACAAATTGCCTAATACAATAGACAAAGCCTCTTAATGAGGTTTGGATTCATGGTTGAGACTTCAGGGTTAAAATGGAGCAGACAGCCCAGAGGCCCCAGTTAGCATCTTTAGATAAATGAATTCTAGTCCTGAAAATAGTTTAAGAGGGAAATCCCAAACTCCTCTATGAAAAATCCTAAACCAAGCAGAATTGGAAGAGAGTCAATACAAAGATGTATTTGCTTTGGGATAGTTCAAAATTTTATGCAAAGGTTTGCTGGTGTCCACTGGAGCTAAGGAAGAGGGAAAATATAGTACTAATTTTTAGTGCTGAAAACATGAAATTTACCTTCAAGATGAGAGAGCAAATACATTTACCATTTGGATTATTTGCATCTACAACTTTTTGCCCTTAAAATACCTCTTCAAAAATGATTTTTTTTAGTAGCTGTGCATGAAATTTTCATGGAAAATGAACTCAATTTTACCTTGATTACTCTTTTAGAATGCATACATATTGCTACAGTCTTGTGAAATTGGTTCCTCACATACCTAATTTCATAATTACATAATATCCTAAAGTAGCAACTTAGGGAATAAAGAACTGCATGTTTTACCTTGGTATTGGTCAGACTGACTTCACATCATCAGGAACAAGCGTGGACAGAGAAGAATAAAACTAAAAGAGGCTCAATAGCTGCTAAGAAAAACAAGGGATAAATACCGATCAATCATACTCAGGCTGCCGCGTCATTCAATTAATCTCTCTTTTTCTCTCTCTTTTTCCTTTTTCATTTTATAAAACACACTGAGTACAGTAATAGCTCTCAAGAACTTCAGTCTAATATGGAAGAAGGAATGTAAACTGATAGCATAATAATAATAATAATAATAATAATAATAATAATAATAATAAATTGACTCCCAGCTTTGAGGGGCTTAAACACAGTCTGCTGAAAGTCTAGGTAACATATGCTCTGGGAAAACTGTTCTCTATGAGATGGCTCACTTATTGCAATTCCTTATCAAAATGTGCTTTTACTATCGCCTCAGCAGGAAAGAGAGAAATAGAGAGTTAATCATTAGTAATTAAATGCTTCACTTAGGTCACTTCCTCACATAGGTCATTGTCCACTGCATGTCACATGCCTGCTTACTTTCAAATGAATGAGGAAGAAGTAGGTCCATGATATAAGCGTTCACTAATAACATCTGTCATATTAACAATTACAAATAAGGGGCCAAAAGTGGTGGAGATAGTATTTTTTTAAATATTATAAAAACAGAGGAGGTATTACGTTAGAGGACAGTGTAAAAAATATCTTGAAGAATGATTAGGCATTTGTCAAGTGAAAATGGCTATGAGGTGGGAGAATGATGACTGAAATAGCACAACATGAAAGGGAAGGAAGAGGCAGGATTTAATAATTTTGAGAGTTGACATGCAGAGCTTTTAATTCCACTCTAAGGAACTTGGAATTTTTCTTGTAGAAAAAGGGGAGCTCTCTAGGGTTTCAAGTGGAGGAGTGAAGTAATAATGTTTGCCCTAGAAAAAGGACTCTTGTTGAAGAAGAGAGCAAGATTTTGAGAGGAAA
The DNA here is from genome assembly GCF_048418805.1 of Vulpes vulpes. Lineage (NCBI taxonomy): Eukaryota > Metazoa > Chordata > Mammalia > Carnivora > Canidae > Vulpes > Vulpes vulpes. Next base: position 83,535,778 of record NC_132787.1, read on the forward strand.
GAGACCATAGGTTATGTAGTGTAGGCAAGAGATGATGTGACTGAAGCACATCACCAAAGCATTGACATTGAAGATAAATTTGAACCAACAAGGTCATTGATGAGCTGCTATCTTTTGGGAACTGTACTGTGAAGAAAAGACAGTAGAACTCCACCTGTTTATAAACTAGCAGGAAATCAGACATATAAAGAAACAACTGTAAAAGTTTAAGTGTTTTGATAGGCAATGCTGCTAAGAGAATGCCACAAAAAACACTGTAACCTTAGATTCTGGAGTCATGCCAACTGCCAAATCTTTAACTGATAGACACAAGGTTATTTCTTGGCTTTGTTTTCTTTTATTTCTGTATATTGGCATTGAACTATTTCATACATGTCTAGTGAAGAATACATTCTTACCTGCAGTGACCTATATGGCAGTTCATTCTGAACCACCCATTCCCATAGATTCATCCTGAATATTATTGTCAACCAGCATTACCACACTTCTGAAATAATGAATTTAATAAATCTACTTCCCTGACCATATCCTTGGAGATGATATTTGAAATCTGGACACTTAATGGTGGAGGTCAGTTGGGGTCAGTTAAAATAGACAGAAACATTCCTCAGGTTTTTAGCTTTTTATTCTGAAAGACCAGCTTAATTTGCACCATATATTATTAGTGTTCCTATCAGAGATGGAGACAAACATAATACGAAGGGCATTGCAGTATTATTCCTGGTCTTTAGTCTTCCTATTTCTCATTTCTTTGCAGTCATCTCTGATAATTTTCTGTGTCTTTCTTCATATAATTTCATATTATCATGCTCCTTTCATGCAGTAGTGTCTGAGGAGATTCTGAAAACTCCGTGCTGTTTCTTCCCTGCCAATGGTGACTTCTGCTAACTAGGTAGGAGCAGTAGAAACTGTAGCAATTAGCTTTAGCACGTATATGACCCCTCCTTTCTCGGGTAAATAAAACTTTATTACTAAATACTAGTTGAAATAAATAAGCTATTATTTATGACATAGAAATTATTCGTGCAAGGATCTTTATAGTAATGCTATTTAGTGTAATGGGAATTGACTTGATTTTGCCCTGCTTTCTTTATGTCATTTACTTATGGTCATGTCAGGTTTTATATGACCATTTTAAATTTTAAACCCTCAGAGGACAAGAACTTCATCTACAGTACTCTATATAGCATTTAGCAGAGCCTTGTTCATTAGCTTATGCTACTTTGATATTTTCAATTATGCTGATAAAATTGAAATTATTTGAAATTTTAGAGTGATAGGGTAATTCATCACTAAAAAGGGTTTGCTATTAAAAACAATTTTATTTACTTTATTAGATACCTATATTCCTTGATAAATATGCATAGTCCTAAAATATTCATATAGAGATGCTAAAATTCCATCTACTGCTCTCCATCATCAGAATAAAATTATTACACTTGTTTTATCTTAAACATTTTTTTGCAAAATATTTGAAATAAATATACAAATAATTCTCTGTAGTATTAAAAACAATTCATTCATTCACAGAATCATTATATGTTTGGAAGTAAAAATGAGTTGTGATATTGATACAGTAATTAATCACAAAATCTGATTCAAGAGAGACTTTAGAATCTATTTCTACTAAAAAGATGAATAACTAAGGCCACAAGAGGTGGTTTAGTTTAGGTGGTTTAGGCCTGGGTGGTTTAGTCGTTAAACCTCTGCCTTCAGCTCAGGTCATGATTCCAAAGATCCTGGGATCAACTCCCACATCAAGCCCTGCATCAAGCCCCACATTGAGCCACTCATCAGGTTTTGCTGAGTGGGGACTCTGCTTCTCCCTCTGCCTCTCCCCTTCTTCCTGCTCATGCTTGCTCTCATGCTTTCTTTCTCTCTCAAATAAGTAAATAAAATCTATAAATAAATAATAAATAAATTAATTTAAAAAAAAACCCTAAAGCCATAAGAGGAAAAGTGTCTTAGACAAGGAGAAGCATGACTTAGTGGCAAGAGCACTAGCTTTGAAATTAGAAAGCTCCAGTTTTATTTCTAGTTATGACAAATATTTTTTTATACATCAGGTTTCTAACCTCTTGAACAAAAGAGATGGGTTGTATTACCATTAAGTTCTTTTCCAACTTAAAAGTCAAAAATTTGAAGTTAAAGTCACATTAGGATTAAAAAACCTAGTCAATGACTATATTCCTGAGGGATTAGGAGATCAATGCCAAATGGAGAGAAGTATCAGAATTAACTTCACAACAGCAGCACGAGGCAAGCCAACAGAAGACAACATTGGGAAACAAAGAGATAAGATGAATATGGTTGATACCAAGAACAATGCATATGAGAGAAAGATAAAATCAAGATCTTGCAGTCCAGACAGGGCAGCAACACAGAGTCCAGTGGATAAGGAGATCAGAAGCTGAAGCAAGAGAGCACAAAGCAAGAATTATAACAGAAAACCTTGCAAGATCTTGGGCTACCAGAAACTCTGGGTCTCAAAAAGTCTGAATAACCAGAATGGTTATATTTCAGTAAGTAAATATGGAGTTGATGCTAAGCCTAGGGCTTTGAGTCCAAGATTAGGAGTAATCTTGGAAAGTGAACAGTCCTGAAAAAACAGAAGACATGCCTTGTTAAAGTACAGAAAGAGATGAGTTGGAAAATAAGAAAGATTCTGACATGGATCCCCCCTTTCACACAAAAATATATATTTAATATTTATACTTTAATATAATAGTTAATATTTTATATATATTTTGTATATTATAATGTCTCTTACCTTGACATCTTATTAGAAAAGATTTGAATCACTGAATAGTAAGTCAGGATAAAAAAATGAATGAAGTAGAGAGATAACTAAATTGCTCTGAACATAAAGGGTATATCAAGATGGAGTTAATAGATCTCTATAGAGTAGAAGTTCTGATACAGAACAGATACAGCAGATACAGCAGATTTGAAAAATAGGCCAAAAGGAACTGGTACTCCCAGAAGAGATATTTGAAGAGGATTTTTTTTTCAGAGGGATTTACATGATTTGTAAAATATAACCCTTCTAAAAAGATTTAATATACTATTTCTTATTAATGCAAAAATGGGCAGGTAGGCCACAGGGCAAAGATAAATGCTGTCCTCCCTGGACTCTGAAAATAATCCCTACCTCTAAGAGGGTGGTTTTCAAGTGTGTTTATAAATAGTAGCCTCTTTGGGGAAATTTCTTGTCAAATTACAACTATCTCCCACCAATACCACATAGACTGACACACCCACACTGACAGAGGTACACTGACAACCACACACCATATACTGACAGAGGTACACTGGCACAACATAATGATTCTGGTATCCCTTTGATAATGGTAAACATCACTCTAAGAGGAACTTACATATTTGTCTCTGCTTCATAGTAACAAAACATGTCTAATATGTTCATCGTAGAATTTTTTTACTCATTATATAAAGAACTATTTTTTCTTAAGCTATCATTTGCTGTACCTCATTCCAGATAATGGAATGAAGTTCAATTCTGGTTATAGGTGAAAGGATACTGGCAATTAAAACCTTTCAGGTATGGAAACAAGGGCACGTTCCATCCATCTCCTTCCTGCATGGACTTAGATCTGTGTTGTACCCAAGAATTCTCTGGCTCTTGCTCATAGCTATGTTTCCAGCTGGGAAAGCTACAACTCCCCTTAGCAAAAGGAAAATATTTTCCACTTTTCAAAAGGTATTATCTGTTCTGCTAAAGATAAGGTAAGCCTGACCCATTGGCAGCCCATCAGGAGAAACTTATCTGGAAACTTTCCCTGAGGAGGCATAACACTGCTGAAAACAACAGCTGAAACCCACACCCGAAAAGAAAAGGGAAAACTGGCTAAGCTGGTTTGAGCACTGAAATAGTATCATTAATTAGAAATACCATCCTCTTCACTTTTTGTTCTGCTTCCTCATCACTGAGCAAGGGATTTTCATCACTGTCTTGGGATTTTTCTCTCAGTATTCTATTTCTGTTTAGCACCCCTTTCTCATCTTTCAGTATAATTTCTTTCATTCTTTGCTTTCTCCCATTCATATAGCCCTATTCCATGGTTTCCCATTGTACAGTCTTCTACCATTCTGGCAGTTTATACCATTTCCAAATCATACTGTCTTATTCCTTCCTTGCCTTGAATCTTCACTACGGTTCCCAACAAATTACAACTTCCTAGTCCTCTTCATACATTTCCCTAAAACATTTTATCAAATGGAGGACTTCCTGTTACTTCCTTCATATCTTGGTAAACAATGGAGGTATTTTCTACTTGTCCAATGCTACTTTTAGATGTTAGTATTATTCATATTACTTTCCAGGCCCCCCCCCCCTTTTTTTTTGGAAAAAGGAAGTATATATGAGAGCATTCAACTTTACTTTTGTCCAATTGAGGTATTACAATGTGCAAGTTGTTGTGGTAGATACACTGCATACATGCTTACAATAATGGAAGATGGAGTTGAAGGTAAAGTACTGTGGAATATCAGAGGAAGTAGATATTTCTTCTTAAGATAATGAGAAAGTTTCAGATAAGGAGAGACGGTGAAATGGAAGTGGGCTTGTAGAATGCAAAGAAAGAGGAATACAAAGAGTAGGAGAATAGAGATTTAAAGGCTTAGCATATGTCTCAGGAGAGAGTCTAGTTTGGCTTCAGCAAATGCTGAGTTTTGAAAGTTGTATGGGGAATGGTAGTGAAAGTATGTAGTCTGGGAGGTTGCTCAGGGCAAAAAGTGAAAGGAAGAGGATAGCTGACAGTGGAATGCACTTGTTCAGAAAGTAAGAATAGAGAGATGCCAGACAGGTCATGATCAGAGAGTTAGAGAACAATTAGAGATCAAAATATCATGGAGGAGAAAAATTTCATCAGAAGTCTGCAATCAAGTGAATCAAAAACTGAATTATAGATCAAGAAGATTATAGTCTGAAAAGAAGTTGTTGGTTTGATTGTTAAGAGGTCATTAGTTAACACCTCTATCATGTCATATAATTATAGTTTCTTTTTTGTGGTAAGAATCTTTAAGGTCTACTTTCTTAGCAATTTTGAAGTATATGTTAGCTAAACTGTAGTGGTAGTCATATTGCAACACATAAAAGTATCCAATCAACACATTGTTTACCTTAAACCTACACAATGTTAAATATCAATAGTATCTCAGTAAAAAAATTAATAAAAATAAAAAAATAAGGGGCAGAAGTAGGCTCCACGCAGGGAGCCCGACCCGGGACTCGATCCCAGGTCTCCAGGATCAGGCCCTGGGCTGAAGGCAGTGCTAAACTGCTGAGCCACCTGGGCTGCCCTTTCTTCTTTCTTAATACATCTGAGATCTAGCTGTAGACCTAAAATTCCAAAATTAGGGATCAACTCCTCCTTCCCCCTTCTTACTTTACAAACTTGATTATTTTACTGCTTCTCCCTCTCTCTCTCATGAATAAATAAATGAATGAATCTTAAAAAAAATAAGGAAGAAAAAAAGAAGGACAAAAAATGATGCAGAGGCAAACAGATTAAGGTACACACAGCTTTACTGTGGACAGAGGTGCATTGCATGGACAAAGTCTAAACATAAGTCATTCAAACTAAAATTCTTGGAAACAATTTTCTTTTCTCTTTTTTTGATTTTATTCATTTATTCATGAGAGACACACACGCAGAGAGAGAGAAGAGAGAGAGAGGCAGAGGCAGAGGCAGAGGCAGAGAGGCAGAGGGAGAAGCAGACTCCATGCAGGGAGCCTGTCGTGGGACTTGATCCCTGGTCTCCAGGATCACGCCCCAGGCTAAACATGCTAAACCGCTGAGCCACCCGGGCTGCCCTGGAAACAGAATTTTCTAATCCTTTAGTTTTCCAAAGGTATATAATTGACCAGAGGTGTTAGATATTATATGTTTTTTGAATTTTATAATGCTGGACAGTTGAGATCATGGATTACCAAAGCAGCAGCAGCAGCAGCAGCAGCAGAAGTCTCTTTGTGGGATGACCAAGTCTTCACAATCACCTTTAGGTATCCTTCAGAGTCTAGAGGAATATATTGGGGACTCAATAAGCTCAACAAATGATTACTACATTGAATTGAGCTCTGTCATTTCCTTATGTCTCATATGCTGTGAAGTTCAGAGTTTTATAGTTTTACTTATATTTTCCTCTATCTTCACCTTATTTTTAAGTTTCAAATGCTCTTTAATCAGATAATCGTGTCTTCTACTAAACACATCTACCTCAGACTTTAAAGAGCCTTCTAACTTTGCTCAGAAGCCCTTCATTTTGTTATCAGCTGATAAGCCATGATTCTAATATTATATTCTTATACAAAATTTACTTTGGATATTGTAGCAAATGCCAGTTTTCTTTTTTGGATATTGTGGAAAAGTGGTACTACTACTACTACTACTACTACTACTACTACTACTATTGGTAGTAACAATTTTGAACCCATTCTATATAATGGCAATTTTTGGTGTTTTAACCATGGTGTGAAAAACATGTTTGGTTTTAACCAAACCAAATAATTCAGCTTTACAGACTTATGAAGAAAGTCATTTTACAAATGCACTCAAGGAATAATTGATGTGTACACAAACTTAACACTCAGGTTGTTTCTTTTACTTCCTGCTTTTACTACTTGCCAAGTGATGATGAAGGATAGGCAACCATATCCTCATTTCTAAAAGTAGATTTAAAAAAAATAATAAAATAAAATAAATAAAAAAATAAAAAAAAGTAGATTTTTAATTTTAGACTGATTTTAGGTTTACAGAAAAGTTGTGAAGATAGCATAGAAACTTCTCATATATCCCACATCCAGTTTCCTTTACTGTTAACACCCGATGTTACTGTAGGACAATTGTCATATTTAATGAATCAATATTGATGCATTATTTCATTGATTATTCAGATTTCTTTAATTTTTTCCTAATATTCCTTTTATGTTTTAGAATCTCATGCAGGATTACATATTACATTTAGTCAGCATATTTTTTTAGACTCTTCTAAACTATGACAGTTTCTCAGTCTTTATTTTTTGTGACCTTGACAAGTGTTCAGGTGATACTTGTCAGGTATTTTGTAGCTTGTAGAATGTCTTTTGAGTTTTGTTGATTTTTTTTTTCAGATTATACTGGGGTTATGGATTTTTGGAAAGAATAGCAAAGAGGTAAAGTGCCATTCTCACTACATGATATCAAGGGTATATACTGTCAACATGATTTATCACTGTTCATGTGGGCTTTGATCACTTCGCTAAGGTAGTTTTTGTCAGACTTCTCTTCTCTAAAGCTCCTCTTTTCCCTACTTTCCTTGCTATACATTTTGGAATGAAGTCACCATGTGTAGTCTGCAGTTAAGAAGTTGATATTATGCTCTATCTCTTTTCAGGGAGTAAATAGACAAATAGGGATTTGTTCTATCTTCCTTCCCACCTCCTTCCTTCCTTCCTTCCTTCCTCCTTCCCTCCTTTAATCACTTGCTTATATTAGTGTGGACTCATGAAATGTATTTTAGACTTTGGTTTATAATCCCATACTAAATTTATTTCATTGCTCAAATTATTCCAGTTTTGGCCACTTGGTAACTCTTTCCATTTCTTCTGTGTCCATATGCCATATTTTTCTTGTGTGTTTTTCATGCCCACTTTTTGAAGAGAGAGGGCACTTAATGTATTCTTTCAGTTCTTAAATCTCTATTCAGGGGACAATTCTAGATTTTCTGTGTTTTTCTGTGTCAATAAACATAATGCACAAAGTAGCACTTAAGCTGAATATTTACCTTTGTTTGATGCCTGCTATAAGCGTTTGAGTGCTGCATTATGTTATTTTTTTCACTTAGACCTCACAGTGTGTGTGTGTGTTTTATAAGCACATAAATACTTAATGCTTGAACTTGCAAGTCTTTGCCTGCTATATTAAAAAAAATGTGAATCTAATAGAAAATGAACCTTAATTACATTATATTATTACATAGCAAAGAAATTTGGCATTGTCTAGTATTTGGTTAAACTTCTTCATAATAATTTTTATAATACATCATTTAGAAAAAAATTTTAAACTATGCATAATTTGAGATAAACTATTTTATTATGATAGATCTGCCCTTTGATACTACAGAATCTTATTCCAGACTATACAAAGTGTGATCTGTTTATTTTATTTTGCCATCAGAAATCAAGTTATTTTTGTATTCATTTTAAATGTATCAGATAAGTTCTAGTTTTAGATTTCTGATGTTTTCAATTAAATCTCAGAAGTCAGTATATGTTTTGTTAATCTAAGCATAATTTAACAGTTGAATGAAATATTCATTGTTAAAATAATCATAGTGTTGAAATACAAAATATTATGGGTTACTTTTCTGATCACAGAGTTTTTTTGGCCATAGTATTTTGATATGGAGGAGTTTTGTATATATGAAAATTTGAAGTAAACAGAACATAACTACCCTTTTTTGTGAAGTATTTTCTGCAATAATATCCATTAGATTAACTTAATTCTTTACCAACATTCTCGGTAGTGCATTTAAAATCTTTACAAGGTCAAATAGTTGGGGGGGTGGTGGCGCAAAACATCCCAACTCTTGTCATTCATTCTACAACTGTTTAATGCATTCTGTGTAACAGACACAGTTATGTTTGCATGGGACACAACAATGAACGAAACAAAAGAAAATGTCTATCCTATGATCTTTACAGTTCTCTATTCTGATGCTGTCCAATAGAGAAATAATGGAAGCCACAAATATGAGCCATATATGTGATTTTGTGTTTTCTGGTAGCCATGTTAAAGGAAGTAAAATTCATTTTAATAATATATTTTATTGAACCCAATATATCCAAAATATTATTTCAACATATAACCACATAGAGATTTATTAAAGAGAAATTTCTTTTCATACTACGTTTTTGAAATTTATTTTATACTTGTAGCATGTCTCAATTTAGACTGGCCACTGATAAATGCTCATAGTCACATATGTATTGATCAAATGTGTTGCTCAACACACATCTATACTGTAGGCACCACAGTCACAGATAATTTTAGAGAAACAATTTATTCTTGGAAGATTTGAAACTGGATGTCTCATTCCAAGCCATAATAGAATTTGAAGCAAGCATGTGAATTTTTGATATTCTAACATAAAGTTTTGTAAAATTTTTAGTTATTAAATTTTTTAGGTGAGAGTAGGATAATATTTCTATTATAATCATTTATAATAACTGGGCACCAGTAGCTCCATTTTCAAATTATTAAGGAAATTGAGGGTAGCTGAATTGATTTAGTATAATAGAGACTGCAGAAATGATTTAGTTCTAAAAGTTCAAATGTGTGAGTTTTGCTGGTAATTGATTAGGTTGGTGTACAAACCCATGAACAGGTTATTTATCCTAATAGTCCTCGTCTCCCATTCAGTTCACTGAACCTCAGGGTATTATTTGTTATCCCTCCTCTACTGCCTTCTGAATAACTCACATCCCTTGCCTTCTTGGATTGTGTACTTTATTTCTTAGACAAGGTCAATGGTTTAGTGATTACCAAAAATATTTCAAATCTTTGAATGTTTTTCACAATAACCAATGTTTTTAAATGCAACCTCTACTTTTTTATTGTGTAGGAAAGATTAGTGAGAGGTAATGGATGGAATGAAAAATTCAGGGCAAAGGAGAGAGGTGAGACAAGAACCCATAAAATGGAAACTTGGCTAAAGTATCTTTTTTTTTTTAATTTTTATTTATTTATGTTAGTCACAGAGAGATAGAGAGAGAGGCAGAGTGCACAGGCAGAGGGAGAAGCAGGCTCCATGCACTGGGAGCCCGATGAGGGATTCGATTCCGGGTCTCCAGGATCGCGCCCTGGGCCAAAGGCAGGCGCCAAACCGCTGCGCCACCCAGGGATCCCTTGGCTAAAGTATCTTGATTGTAATTGTTATTTTCAAAGTTTAAGTTATCTTCATTGACATATTTCATTTATAGCAGTTTGTTCCAAACTTCCACATATTGTTAGAGGCCACTAGTAAAAACAGACTCCTCCATAATGCTCAGTACATTTGCATATGTCTTAGTAAGTAGTTTAAAGAATGAATAACATGAGCCTTTGTAGCTCAATAAATATTGAAATAGTAGAGAATATTTAGAATTCAATTTGTTCAAAAGTAATATGCTAATATCACATGTAATGGGAATAACAAATTTATTTTGCCAGCAACATGCCCAACACTTGTCCCACCCAAATCTGCTACCCACTGGCACAAAACTTCTTCTCTTCACCTTGCTTAACTACTTGATCATAAGGCTAAAAGGGGGTGGGAGGAAAGGAGGAGGGGGAGATTGGTAGCTGAAGCCCTTGAGTGTCCCTATATAATGAATATAGTCCTCCCAGCTTCCTTTGTGCTTTTTTCCCCCACTCTTGGTACCATTAGGAAAGTGGCCCAAGATTTTCTTTTTTCCTCTGAGTACACAGAAATAAAATTGTTGTATTTTATCTCTAGGCCATGAATTTAATATCTTAAGGGTACAGCATTCATTTCGGGAATGAATTCTCTTTCTGCTCTAAATAAGTTTGCATGAATCTTGGACAGAGGATAATAATTTTATTTGGTGTGTTATATACCTTGTATATAACTAGGTTTGTCTTGCTTACTAACAATTTTACTTGTTGATTGACCACAAGTGCTTGATTTACTAAGTAGGTACTCAAAACTTAAATTTAGTTATAAGTAGGGAAAAAAGAAGACCGAAAAAATTAAGTAGTACGTATATAATAGTAAATATATTTTTAAAAGTCCAAAGAAAAGAATATGTCATTATACTAACCATTATCACGTGTAGCTTTGAATTTCATGGAAATTAATATCAGAACATGGCTTCCAGTTCTAGCTTTCTAAATAGATTCTTATATACTAATCCTGGCCATTGGGGAAGCAGTGAAGGGAGTTTGTAATGCTCACCAGCCACATTTGGCATTCATAATGTTAGTAAGCAAATACAGATTTGGCAGGCTAAATGGTACTTTGTCAGATCAGATGAGTAAAACATATTTGCAGTCCTACACAGATGTTTCAAAGCAAAGAGTAAGTGAAATAACAGTTTTAAGAGGATATGTTTTCTGAAGCTTGCACCTTAGTTTTTAATAACCAAACTATAAGAAAATTAATTATATATAAGATTTACTTTCTCTTTCAAGATTCTGAGCTACATCATATCTAATGTCACATTTTCATTCACATGCCAAACCATCCACTCATCTGTCTATACATATATTCATGAAATTTTTGAGTTTACAGTTGCTGAGTATCAGACTCATGACTAAAGGTATTGTAAGATATACCTAGAATTCCTCAACTGATGTAATTCATTGTAATAAAATCTGCTTGTTCATTAAATTTCTTCAATGAGAGTACTGAGAACTTACCATTGTGCTATGAAAGAGATCTGGAAGAATATAAGCGGTGGACCATTAGTCTAATTTCTAAAGTGTTTTTTTTTTCTTGTTGTTGTTGTTCACTGGGAATTAGGTTCTATACTCCCTTTTTATTTGTGATCCCATTTTTTATGTGTCATAGGAAAATTTTTTCTCTATTCTGAAATAGGAATTACTCACTTTCTCAAGCTCTAACACCTGACCTTCCTCCCTATGTAAGTGGTTTCCAAGGACTTGATCTTAGAAGCTATGAATAAAAGGGTTCTTCCATCACGATCTTCTAAAGCATCTCTAGTAGTCAATATCAGTATGGCCAAACACTTGTGTCAAACCTTTCTCCAATAAGAAAATATAGTATTAAAATTTTCAAAGACATCACATCAGTAAAAGAATCATTTTTACCCCTACCTTAGGACATAAAATACTACATGAAAAGTTAACGCTCCCTGTGAATCCTTTCTTGATACCATTCCTCTCTATTCACTCCCAGAGGCAACCATTATGTTGAAATTTGTGTGTATCATTTATGTGTTATTATATATTTATTACCAATTCATGTAGTCCTAAACTATATATGTGTGTGTATATTTTTACTTTGAACTTTATATAAATATTATATGCATTATTTTACAACTTGCAGTTTTTGTTTAAAGATAATTATGACATTCATCTACACTGACATGAATAGCTCTAGTTAATTTGTTCCTGCTGCTCTGGAGTCTTTCACTGTATGAGAATACAGCAAATTATCCATTTTTCTACTGATAAACATTGATATTGTTACCAATTTTGTTTTTGCTATAACAATGCTTTTATGTACTTTCATGTACTATCTTTTAAAAAACATGTAAAATTTTCTTTGAGATTTAAACCAACAATAGGATGTATACATCTTCATTTTTGCCATATATTTTTAGTTGGTCTTCAAATTGGCTAGGCATCCACCTAGAGGATGAAAGAGTTTCCCTGATCCACATCACTGACAACACTTTTTGACCAAAGAAACAGGTTCATGTGTTAGTTCCCAGTCTCCTGTTCTGTCATTCACTCCTCTGGAAACCAGATGAATGCCATTATATTTCTCTCCCTCCACTCTTGGGGATTTATAGCCCTTCATCTACATAGAGACAAACACATTTGGCAAAAGCTAACCACTCACTACAGATTTGCCTTATAGAAAGGAAACAGTAGTCTCCAGCAATGCTCTCAGGAATTGCTTCTGAAGGCAAAGTGGTAGTAGCTGGACAACTGTTCCTATTCTCTAAATAATAAATGACTTGATGTCTAAGGATAGATAGTGGTATTCTGTTTCCTAAATGAATATCAGCCTTCTGATACTGAATTAAAAGAGCTAACACACAGTAAATAATATTTTTCCAAGGGATGGATATGTGTACATTGTAGAGATGAGTATGCATATGTGTACAATTAGTGCCTCTCAGTTCCAACTCTACCCTTTATTACTCTGCTTCTGATACTTAAACTAGACCTTGTAAACATTTCTCCTTTATTTATGTTCATTTTTTGTCAGTATAGGGCATTGAGGTACACTGTAGGAGTAAGGGGCTTCTCTTCCTTGTCCTGGTGTTTCTTTGTTTCTTCTCCCTATTTCAGCATTTGGTTGGCATGTGGGACCATAGTGACAGACATTTAGTGGATTTACTCCCCAAGTGTTTCAGTATTGTCACCATGAACAACTTCCTGGGGAGTTCCACGGACACTCCAGCTAATATCCCAGCTGAGGGTCTTTATGTAGGCAGCTTCCTAATGAATACTTCTGGTGTTAGTAGACAGTACAGTAGTCAAGTTCAATAGCATTTCCTCAGGCAGCTGACAGGTGAGGGTTTTCAGCACTGTAATGGTTAGTTTCCTGTGTGCAAATCTTAGCCTATGGCACTTTAGTGAACTACATTACAGACCTGTAGGCTACAGCCATTCCCTCTATCATGAGGTCTGAATCATACCTTTGGAAGTGAGGGTCCTTCTCTCAAGTTGCTCCTTCTTTGGTGCTCTCCCTCACCCCTATATCTTCTGCTCCTGTGTTCTTTCAATTTCTCTTTATCCCCTTGGTAGCTAGTCCCTTGTTACAAGTTAATAAACATTTATATTAAGCATTCATTGTTCAAATTACTCTACAGTTTCTGTCTCCTGATTTGACCCTGAACACTATGGTATTTAAGCACATTTCCACTCCATAACATCTCCCATACTTTAATTATCTTGAATAGAAAATACAATTAATGGTGAGGGCTCTACAAATATATAAGATGTGTTAATTTTTTTTTTTTTTATTATAGAATGACTTTTTTTCAATGCCCTTAAGAACCAAAGGAGGTCACATTCAATTAGCACTGACTTAAAGTTTCCTACTTTCTTGTTCTGGTATTAAGTACTTCTGTTTAGATTATCTAACATATTAGACAATATAAATACATAAGTAACATGTTTCTCTGACTACCGACATATAGAGTATTTCTGCAACTTGATTAAAGTTTTACATGCAGCAATGAAGTAGCTGGAAATCAAACTGAGATTTTCTGGATAATAATCATATACTCCTGCCCATACTGTGATTGAATACTTTCCCCACACTTCTTGCCACATTTCCATTTGATGAAACTGGACACCAGAACAGGACAGTAATCAGTTTTACTAATAATTTTAAATCTTGTTTTCTTTCTCATTCATGCTTTCTTAATGCCCAGTCTCCTTTTCCTATTCATACGTTTTTTTTAGAATAATAGTCATTGGGGATCCCTGGGTGGCTCAGCGGTTTGGCGCCTGCTTTTGGCCCAGGGCGTGATCCTGGAGTCCTGGGATCGAGTCCCACGTCGGGCTCCCGGCATGGAGCCCGCTTCTCCCTCCTCCTGTGTCTCTGCCTCTTTCTCAATCTCTGTGTCTATCATGAATAAATAAATAAATAAATAAATCTTAAAAAAAAAGAATAATAGGCATAAAGTTCATTTTCCTTCCAAGCATATATGATCTAGACTGTGCTATTTTATTTATTTATATTTTAAAAGATTTTATTTATTTATTTATTTATTTATTTATTTATTTATTTATTTGAGAGAGATAGAAATAGTGAGAGAGAGCATAAACAAGAAGGAGGGGGGAAAATCTGGCTCCCCGCTGAGCAGAAAGCCCACTGAGGGGGCTCCATCCCAGGATCCTGGGATCACGACCTGAGCTAAAGGCAGATGCTTAACCAACTGAGCCATCCAGGCGCAGCCCCTAAGTGCTATTTTAAAGCAATACAGGGGATCCCTGGGTGGCGCAGCGGTTTGGCGCCTGCCTTTGGCCCAGGGCGCGATCCTGGAGACCTGGGATCAATCCTACATCGGGCTCCCGGTGCATGGAGCCTGCTTCTCCCTCTGCCTATGTCTCTGCCTCTCTCTTTCTCTCTCTGTGACTATCATAAATAAATAAAAATTAAAAAAAATTTAAAGCAATACATTGAATGAATGATTGTGGTTCCTTGATTGCATTGTTGTGGTGCTGTGATATAACCTTCTGTATACAATTCTCTCAAGTATTGTCTCTGCCCCTGGTTACTACTATTAGTCCCTTTCCATTAGTTTATAAACACAAAATTTATGAGAATTAATTATATTTAACCCCAGGATATCAATGGACTTTTCGTATTGGTTGTGTGCATTTGCATAAGTTTTTCTGCTTTGTGGTTTAAATGATGCTAAACATGCTGCTGAACCTGCATGAGAGGTGTTTTAATAAATTGTGGAAACAAATGCCATGGAGACCAAGGTTGGCATGTTGGCAGACATTCATTGGTGTAGATGTTAACATGTGGTTGTATAGCGACTGGTGCCCTCAGGTGAAATGGCAAGGGTAGGAGTAGATAGTTTCTGGTGATTTAAAAGAGAAATGTTAAGAGCTGCTGGCAGATTTGTTTGAAAAGGAAACATTTATATCAAGAATGAGGATTAGTGTTTGGCTTAAGGTTTGGTTTAGAGGTAGGGTTTTGGCCTAATTTATTGTAATCCAGTGTTTTATATTTAATGATCTAGGAGGATGGTGGTACTTTTAGCAGGAGGCAGCGGAGTGTCAAAGTTCAGAGCACTTATTTTAGAGCTATGTTGCCCAGATTCATATTTGGCCTTCACTACTTTCCAGCTGAGTGGCTATGGTTAAGCTGCCCTGACTTGCTGTACTTGAGTTCCTCATCAATAAATTGGGCATAGTAATATACATTACAAGGTTATGATTTTTGAGGATTACTCAAAATTGCTAAGCATGGAAACTATAACAGCACACATAATGAAAAATAAACTGCATCATTCGTATCATCATTTTTAGTGTTAGAGAATATATTAGAAGTCAGTACTTCTAGATACCTTCTGATAAACAATTTCAGTTTTATTTTAATCTAGGTGGGATGTATTAATAAAACCATTGTATTACTAAACTGATAGGTACTCACCCATAACAAAGTATGAAATTTGGCCATTTGCATGATGTAGATGGAGCCACAATATATTATGGTAAGCAAAATAAGCCAGTCAGAGAAAGACAAATACCATATAATTGCACTCATATATGAAATTTAAGAAACAGAACAGATGAACATAAGGAAAGGGGAAAAAAAGGAAGGAGGCAAGCCATAAGAGACTCTTAACTGCAGAGAACAAACTGAGGGTGGTTGAAGGGGAGGCAAGCAGAGGGATGGGCTAAATGAGTGATGGATATTAAGGAAGGCACTTGTGATGAGCATCGGGTGTTGTATGCAAGTGAGGAATCACCAAATTCTACCTCTAAAACTCATATTATACTATATGCTGCTTACTAAAATTTAAGCAAAAACTTGAAATATTAAAAAAAACCCTGATAGAATAAAACAATTTGACCTCTGAATAGAAAGAATTTAGCAATACTCTATCAAAAGGAAAAAAAAAAGGCTTTATTCTCTGCATTGGTAGATACTCGACATCAGAAAACACACTGCAGATGGAACACAAAGGAGGGAAATAAGGGTAGAGAAATAATCTGGTGTAGGTTGTAGAATAACTACATGCTAGACAATTCTAGATTTAGCTATAGAATTCTAGTATACCTTTCTATTTTAGACTCTTTTCCCCCTGGATTTTTGTAACAGAGTCGAAGAAAGTATCTCCACCAATTTAAGATCAATCAACTTAAGATTGTTCTAAGTTCTAGCAGTGACTATGAGTGATACTGCGTTCAATGATTCACATCCCTGAAATGACATATGCCTCAGGATCCTTTGTACTGTGGCTTGTGTCTGGTTCATAATGGTAGTTGGTACAACAATGAACCTTCTGGCAAAGTATCTTACTGTATTCTTGAAATCTTGCTCTGATCGACTTATTTTGTATTATATATGTCATATATATGAAATCTATATACCTATATAACCATAAATATATGTTGAAAAATATTGCCTGTATCTCAAATTGAAAGGATGGAAAATTAGGACTTGCTGAAATTCTGTACAGGTTGGTTTCTCCAGGAAGAAGACTTTGAGATGCAGATTTGTCTGAAGGAACTTTATTATGGAGTGCTTTCAGAATTAACACCTGTGGGGAGAGAGAAGGAAAAAGGATTGGGCAGAGGATGAAATTGAAATACAATGTAGTCACAGCAAAGGCCTTATCTAATCCTTTAAGGAGTCCTCAAACTAGGAAGACCCTGCAGACCATGGGAGCAAAAAGGATATTTTGCCAAACTTAACTATATTGAAACTCATTAGGTAACATGTGACTACTCCAGCATTCAAACAGTATTTGGGCTTGGCATCACTGATCTAGGTCCCTGGAATATTCTAAATTGCCCAATTACAATTTGGAATTCCCTTCTGTTGTGATCCCAGAAATTGCATGAAATTTGATTGTCCTTTTATAACAGTGTTTTAATACCATTTTTCATTCTTTCATACTAGAACTTCTGTTGCAAAGGCTATAATGATATATTCAAGCATATTTCTCTACTGCTCAAGACAGTATCCTGGGCGTCATTGTGGATATCGGTTTCTTCCTCACAACACACTCCAGATCTTTTATTTGTTGTATTAATTAATTAATTAATTTATTTATTTATTTTAAATATTTTATTTATTTCTTCATGAGAGAAACACAGAGAGAGAGAGGCAGAGACACAGGCAGAGGGAGAAGCAGGTTCCATGCAGGGAGCCCAACGTGGGACTCAATCCCAGGTCTCCAGGATCAGTCCCTGGGTTGAAGGCAACGCTAAACTGCTGAACCACCTGGGTTGCCCCAAACGCTCCAGATCTTTTAAAATGTCCAACCCTTTCATTTTTTTTTTTTGTCCAACCCTTTCAATTTTAACACCTTAATTTCTCTTAATTTTCCCTTTTCTTTATCCCTTATTACTATTTCCTTAATTCAAGTCATTATTTTTTTCTTGCCTGGTTTACTGATAATTTCCTCACTGATTTTCAGATGTGACTCTTTCTGGGTGTACCCAAGTGGGAGTATTGTGATAGATTGTTCGGTTGGAGGTTTTTTAAAAAAACTTATTTTATAGAGGTTTGGAAAAACAAAAACAAAAACAAATAAACAAAAACTCCCCTGATGTGTCATTACACATGCTTCTTTCAATAGCTCTTAGATGGCAACATAGATTATACATACATACACACACACACAGAGCTACTTATGTTCTGATATCTAAAAACACTAGACTTTAGAGATTTAGTTGAGAATGCTGATCTTTCCTCAAAAGTTAATAATGGCCCTGCAAAATTAGTATTAGGGATTAACATGCTTTCAATAGTTAATTCCTTTATAATTGTGGTATTTAGCTATTGAATCTTGTAATTGGTCTTTGGGCAATTTTGATAATACTATAATCTTATTGGTGAAGTTAAATATGATTTAAAAAGAGGAAAAACTATATTGAGATCTTCAGACACATTTTCAGTTATGCTAATAATTCTATCAAAAGTGATCTTGTCCAGTTCTGGTTCTATCTGTGAATCAACAACTAGTTTTATAAATTAAATATCTCCTGATACTAAAAAATCTCAAAGCAAGGACTACTGATGGCAATAACAATAATGGAAACGAGGCTAATTATAAGTGAGAAGTTCCTTTTAAAAATCCTAGTTTAGACATGTATGGTATCTGCTTTAGCTTTATCTCTCCTTCCCTAGGAGGTAACCAAAGAAACTCCAACTGTGTATTTATATTTTAAATCAGGAAAACTGTTGGGAACTGGCAAGAAGAAAACTGTTTATCCCCATAAAGGAGGGACATCCACACCTCACAGTGCTGTGCATGGATGAAGGCAGGATTTATGGAAATTAGCACTATAAAAATATAGTGTTATATTTTGCATTATTAGGCTCAAGATATAAATGCTTTGTGAAGAAAAAAATGAAATGGAGGGGGTTAAAATGGATGAATTGGGTGATGCGGAAGAGGGTTTTGTGTTATCAAACTTTCATAGTGAAATACAAAACTAGTCTAATGGAGATATGATACTGGTTGCTATGTTAGAGTCCCACTGTTCTCTAGCACTACCATGAGCAGAGTAGATTTTGTTTTATTTGTTCTGCAGAGTATCTATTATATTGACATGAACAAATGTGCACACTAGATGATTACAGTTTGATGAGCTGAACTGAATCTCTGCAATCAGGCTCCCAGGGATCTCTTTAACATGTCCAAAAGGTCAAAAGGTGTTAGATTCATATATGCACACTGTATGTGTGGTTGGGTGGGAGTGTGAGAGCAGGGAGGGACTGCTGTTTAAAGACAGAAAGCCTCCTGAAAAAGTGAATGGGACAAATTAAACATACAATTTAGAATCCTCATTAAAAATAAAATAGCTTTCAGTAAGTGCCTGGAAACTTCTATTTTGTTCTGAAATATAATAGTTGTTCCATATACATGACAGGCTACAGCCTTTCTACCAAATCTCTCAAAATTGGGACAGAAAAAAAACAACAAAATCCATTAAAGCACAAAACTTCAAAATATATATTTTGTGAAAAGCCAAACAAAAACATTAAACACAATGAAACCTAACAAAATATGAGAGAAATACCCAGAACATAATCGAAGCAAGTGCATGTTTCAAATGTATAGGATATGAACTAGCATTTGACATTGATTGGAAGCAAAATGTGTATAATTCATTGTAAAAAAAAAAAAAAACTTGTTTCCTTTCTGGGACAGTCGAAATTGAGGAACAGCCCTTTCTGTCCACGATTAACTTTTACACAGAACTATAAAGCTGACGAAACTCCTGGTGTATACAAATTCATTTTCAGATTTAAAACAAATCTGAAACATTTCATTATTTCATGATGAACTCTAAATACTTTCTTTTAAACATAGCTTTTAGATTATTTAAATTTCTCACATTATTGTTATCTAATATCTACAATTATTTTAATGATTCTTAATTGTTTTTCATTTTCCTTTTGGAGTTTTAATTATTATTAAGTTCTTGGGTTAAATTCCTGTAAAACAAGTTATCATTGTAAGAGATAAAAACACTGAACCTCACACATATTAAACGGTTTCCCTAAGGGTTGACAGCAAGTCTCCTGCAGACCAAAAATGAATGTTTACAGCCTTTATCGTCATCACCTGCTGAGTTTATCCTTTTTCTATCTGCGTGAAGAATGCTTGATGGCATTACCATATAATTTATGATTTTGAGAAAGTTTGTTTCTCACTTATCCTTTCAGATATTTTGTCTCTTTTATTCTCAGCACATGGTATTCTTCATCCATTTAGATTTCTTAGGAAGCATTGAACAGGGAGTGGAGGTTGTGAAAAAAGAAAACCAAAGATGAGCAATTCATGTATCCTGGACACTTTCGAAAGGGTAGTTGCCTCAATACCCATTATTTTACATAAAGACTTCAAAAGGACAGAGTGATTTTTAGAACATAATGGGATTATCATCTTCATTCCCCCCAATCCATGATTATTATTTTTTAAATTTTTGCTAAATTAAAAAGAGCAACTGATGTCTATGTCAATCAGTGTATTCAGTGCTATACAAATATATTAATTAATTCACTCATTTATTTGGCCAACATTTGTTGAGTATCTATTATCAGGAATGGTTCTTTTATGTTTTTTTAAAGATTTTTATTTATTTATTCATGAGAGACAGAGAGAGAGGCAGAGACACCGACAGAGGGAGAAGCAGGCTCTTCACAGGGAGCCCGATGTGGGACTCCATCCCGTGACCAGGATCACTCCCTGAGCCAAAGGCAGACACTCAACCGCTGAGCCACCCAGGTGTCCCTTAGGGAATGGTTCTTACCATTGAAAGGCTCACACTCTATGGGAGAGAAAGACTATGCAGAAAAATTATAAAACAAGTACAATATTAATGCATAATATTCTTTAGGAGATTAGAAAAGGGCTATGCAACCTAGACTCAGACTTTAAGAAAGATAAAGGATAAAGCCAGGTAAAGAAACTGAAAAAGAATGACCTCCCTAAATATCAAGACCAAATGCTTCCATAAACAAGTTTCAAACAGCAGAGAAAAATGAATTAAAGTCTAAAAAGTAATATTACAAGATAGATACAAAATTACAAAGTAAGATACTCACCACTCAATTCCAAAAATATACTAAAATATCAATATATAAGTACCAGAGAGCTTTCATTCTAGAAATGCATGACAACTCAACATAAAATATACCTCAATAAATGTCACAGAGTAGACCAAAAGAAAAATGAATATGATCTTTTAAATTATTAATAATAACATTAGTTTTGTTTTGTTTTGTTTTTTACTTAAGATATAGTACTATTTCCTCCATTTTCCAGACGAGGAAATTGCAACATATAAGGTTTAGTTGGAATTATTTATTTGGAATTATATTTAATTTTTGAGCCGTGATAATAGTAATGTAATTATGTAAAACAATGAGTCCTTTTACTAATACCAAAATATTGGCATATATAAAATAATATGATTTCTGGAATTTACTTCAAAATAAAATGGGTGATTTGGACCTAGATGAGGGCACAAATGAAACAAAAATAGCCATTAGTTGATAACTGCTGATTCCAGGTAATAAACAGGCATTCATTTTACTATTCTCTCTACTTTTGATTATGTTTGCTGTTTTTTCTAATACAAAAGTTTTAGAAAAAAAATTACTTGTCTTAGAAATAAGATTTTATAGGACCCATGTGAAAAGAAGTTTAGAATTCCAGTAATGGACACTAACAAGTTGAATAAATTGAGAAATAAAAACAACTTTGCTAGAATGGGAATGTTAATAAAAAATATCTGAAAATTAATATAAAAGATTTAACAATTATAAGAGTGCCTGGGTGGCTCAGTCATTTAAGTGTCTGCCTTTGGCTTAAGTCATGATCTTAGGGTCTTGGGATGGAGCCCAGCATTGGACTCCCTGCTCAGTGGGGAACCTGCTTCTCTGTCTCTTTCTGCCCACCATGTTCATGCTTTCCCTCATGCTCATGTTCTCACTCTCAAATAAATAAATAAAAAATCTTTTAAAAAAAGGATGTAACAATTATAATCTTAGCAAGTCTTTTCATCCAAGGATGTTTAAAGTATTAAATGTTTAAAGTTTAAAACAGAAAATAATAAATATGTGAAAAAAATCCACAAATAAAGCAATAAAGACGTATTTATGATAATACATATTATGGTTTGCTATAAACCAGTATTAATTAAAATTAAAACACTTAAACCTATTAGATAGATTATTGGAATAGCAGAACCAGGAAAATGTTCAAGAAATGAAGATAATCTACTCTATGATAAAAGTAGCATTTCAAGTAATCAGAAAAAGAATGGATTATATTCATTAATGATTCCAGGAAAATTGGATAATCACTGAAGTAAAAATTAAATGAGATTCCTACGCAGTCTTTTCTCTAAAATAAACTTTAGATAAACGAAAGGCAGTATTAATAAAAAGCTATGAACATATTAGAAGAATATTTATAATTATTTATGGAATCTTTATTGGAGTAGATATTTGTAAATATGGAAACAAAGTCAGAAAACATGGGATTCCTGGGTGGCTCAGGGGTTGAGCCTCTGCATTTGGCTCAGGGCATGACCCTGTAGTCCTGGGATCCAGTCCCACATAGGACTCCCTGTGGGGAGCCTGTTTCTCCCTCTGCATTTGTCTCTGTCTCTCTCTCTGTCTCTCATGAATAAATAAATAAAATATTTAAAAAAAAAGCCAGAAAACACAAAGTTATAGCAAGTAGCTTTGAAAACCTAAACATTTAAAACTTTTGTAAAACACAGAAAAATATCAATTAAAAAAATTCAAAAGACAATGTGGAAAATAATTTTTATATTAATATACAGACATTAATTTCCTACAGGATTTTTAGGTAGTATAAAAATTAATGTAAGGAAAAGTGCTTTTATAAATACCAATAAAGGGGTTTTACTCCTGGAAAGGTATCTAATACTCAAGGAAACTCCTGCTATTTGTTTTGTAGCAGGAATAAAGCATCGCTTTAATAGAGTACCAACTGGGTTGCTGAAATAAGGGAAATCTCAAACACAGAATACCCCATTTCCTATACCAAGAAATTTTCTAAAAAGGTAAAACAAAAAATAAAAACAAGAAAGGATTGAAACTGATGTTGAATGCTTTGAATTGAGACAAAATGAACAAATAGGGTGGTTCTGTAGGAAAATGCTTATAGAAGCACAAAAATCCTGAAACTCTTTCAGGATAGCTTACCTATCATAGTGTTAATATTTTAGCTCATTTCTCCCAATTATTAATAGATCAGGAAGATACAATATTCATAAATATATGTATTATGAACAATGTAATCAATAAGCTTGATTAAACAGACATGGAGATCTCGACATCCAACAATTGGAAAATGAACATTCTTTTAAGCACAGACATCACTGGAGTGAGTACTTCATGAAAATGGTGTTGGTGGAAGACTCTTTCCTACTGCTGCTTTATGTATTTGTAGCTAAAAGAAGGGCCAAGAAATGTCTATGTAATTATGTATTCAATAACACTTCCTGATCAAAGAAATGGGGAAACTACAGCCACGGTGTCCAGTACAGTAGATACTAGTCACATATGGCTATTGAGCACTTAAAATGAGGTTAGTCCCTACTAAGTTGTGTTTTGGGGATAAAATATACACTAGATTTTGAAGACAGGAGAAAAAGTGTAAAATATTACTAACTTTCATATTGCTTTCATGTCAAAACGATGATATCTTAAATATATATTAAAATTAACTTCACCTGTGTCTTTTTACTTTTTTTTTAATGCAGCTACTAGAAAATTTTGAGTTACACGTGTGGCTTGCATTACATATCTATTGGAGAGTATAGTGCTGATCTGGAACTTCATCAAATTCAGACCAGCTAAGCCAGCATTTTGCTAAGCTGCAAAATTGAGAGAGAAGATGAAACTCCACGTCCAATCAACTTTTTCTGAAAGACTTAAATAAATGAAGAGTGATATTATTCTTACAGATAGGAAGCTCAAAATCATGTATAAATATCAATTTTCCTGCAATTTATCTGAATTCAGTGCAATTTCAACCAAAATCCCAATGGGCCTTTTCATGAATCTTGACAAACTAATTCTAAAATATATGTGAAGAGGGAAAAAAAAAAGGCTAAAACATTTCTGAGGAAGAAGAGTAAGGGATGTGCCCTGCCAGATATCAAGGCATATCATAAGGCTATAATGATAAAGTCAATATGAAACTGGCACAGGAATTGAAAAATATTGACTAAAAGAACAAAATGAAGATCTGGGAAATAGACTGTGTTTTACAACTTGATATATTACAAAAGTGGGATTGAAGATCATTGTGGGATGGAGGGACTATCAATAAAAGTGATTGAGCAATTAATTGCCCACAAAAAAAATCGGATCCTTAAATTGAATTCTTACTTTCCACCATACACAAAAGTCAATTCCAGATGAGCTGAGGACTTAAAAATTCAAGGAGAATCTCTGAGGCCTTAGAAGAAAATAAGGAATAATATTTATTTTTGTTCCAAATTTGAGCTAGGGAAAGGTACCTTAAATTAAGATACAGACTAAACATTAAGAAATGGATAAATTCCACTGTTTGTTAATTGAAAACTTCAACAAAAGACAGCCTAGAGATAGTGAAAAGGCAAGACACAAACTGAGAAATGTTTACAGTACATGCAATTTACAAGGGATTAACACTTCCAAATCAATTAGAAAAGGACAAAACTCAATAGAAAATTAGGTAAAAGACACAAACAGGCATCTCAGAGAGGACGAAACATGATGAGAGAACAAACACATGAAAAGATGTTTAACCTCATTAGCAATAAGGGAAATACAAATTACCATTTAAAACCCATTGACATGATCTTATTCCCATAGATATTAATTCTCACAACAATTAAGAAGTCAGACAAATTTGGGTATTAGAGAGGAAATGAATCAACCAATTTCTGGTATAAGTATAAATATAAGGCACACGCTAGCATTATTTTAGGAGGTTGAACATTTCCGTAAGCTATGATCTAACAATTTAACTTCCATGTAAACATGTTAGATGCTTTCTTTGGTCAAGTGCCAAGAGATAGCTATGGAAATGTGGTTGAGGGGGTGTGGGGTGAGATAAATTGGCAGAACATGGAGGATTTTTCAGTCAGTAAAAACACTCTGCATGATACTATAATGAAAGATACGTATCATTATACATGTGTCCAAATTCATAGAATGTATAACACCAAGAATGAACCCTAATGTAAACTGTGGACTTTGGGTAATATGATATGTCACTGTAGGTTCTCTGATGGTAACAAATATGCCATGATATGGGAGGTGTTGATACTAGGGGAAGGTATGCATGTGTAGGGGAAGGGAGTATATGGGGAAATCTCTGTACTTTCCTCTCAATTCTGCTGTAAACCCAAAACTGCTTTAAAAAATAAATTCTTAAAACATCTGTGACAAAACTAATGTAATAGAAAATAAGAAAATGAAAGGAAGAAAGAAAGATGGAAGGAAGGAAGGAAGGAAGGAAGGAAGGAAGGAAGGAAGGAAGGAAGGGGAAGATGAGGAAGAAAGTAAGGGTAGGAGAAAGTAAAGAGAAGGGGATTGTAAGAATAGAGGGATGGAGAGAGGTAAGAAAGAAAGAAAAGACAGATAAGGGAAAGAGGAAGAAGGAAAGACTTCAAATATACAGAAAAATAGATAAATAGAATGATTTATTCACGTACTCAGATATTTTGCAAATGGAAATGGATGAAATAAACCTATATGTCACAATATGCATAAATAAGCAATCTAAGAAATCTACTTACAGTATGATGTTATGTTTACAAAGGTCTGAAAGAAAGGGAGCTGATAGTGTTTCTGAATCAATACATAAGTAGTAAAAAAATGTAAAGATACACTAAGAAGGGTATAAGTAACACTTATAGTCCCTTTTGTGCAGGAGCGGGTAAGGAGGAGCACACAGGTACATGGTGTTATAAAACTTTACTTCTTAAGTTGGATAGTGTGTTCATGGAGTTTCACTTTATGATTGTGTTTTAGTTTTCACAGTTATGTTTCATTGATTCTTTTCCACATATCAAATACTATTACATGAAAAACAAGTAAATATACAAACATACAAACAAATGGTGAGTTGAGGAGAAAGATGGCAGTTGTTTTTTCTTTGGAAACTTCCCTTTACTCCTTGACTATCTTCCTCTTCCTTCCTCTTCCGCATCTGCATTCTAGAGCCATATTTACTTCAGATTTCTCTTTGGCTCACTGAGCCAGTTAGTACAAAACAATTCATGAGATTATTCAAATCTATGCTCAGAGTGGTGCCTGGCTCCTCATTACTGGATGTACATCAGATTAAAAACAATCAATGAGTTCCTGTTCCAGACTGTGGAAATATTGCAAATGATAATTCTATGAAAATTTCTCAAGCTGAACACCCACCTATTTGGTTCCAAATTGCATAAGTCATCTGGAAAGCAGATTTTGTTCCAGCTTTCAAGAAACAGCACAGTCCGACATATCTGCAGGGAAATTGGATTTTTCATAATATGTTCTTAAGAGAAAGCAGTAAAAAGAGCTTCATAAAACAGGAGAAGCAAAATGCATATGTGCCTTTCTGAAAATGTTGTAAAAGCTGACGATGATATTTCTCTTCTGGGCATTAGATCAATCTCATGCATAAACACTGAAATAGAAAGAGACTTACTAAAGAAATAGATCATTGAATGTCTAAAAGCATTTGTGTTACGGGACTAGTAGAAAAATAGAGAATATTTTCTGTCTCTGCAATACAACAGAGGCATTTTAGATGGGAGATATATATATATTGCTTATAGTCAAAATCCTTTGGGAAATACAAACTCAAATATATAATAAAAAAATAAAGAATAGCAAAAGCTTCCAATCTTATTAATGTAAGAATTAAAAAAGGGACGATCCTAGATAGTGTGCTGGGGGAACACTTTTGGCCCAATGATTCTTTCTACTTGTAGGTGCTTTGTTTCATCTTCAGAAAAGCTCAAAGTGTGTTAGGTAAGATTGAATGTATCTCTCTGGCATTGGTATATTATTCAGAGAATGATACCAGAGTTGCAGTTGAGGTCACAGAAATATGTCTGTGGTATTGATTTGGTGAATGGATCAAAATTAACGCCTATATTTTCTAAATATTTACTTCAAGCTATATGGCATTTCTGACTTTTGTGAAGATCATTCAATTTTCTTGTTCTTTGCTATATCCTAACAAGTGTGACCTTCCTTACATTCATTAGAAGATAGCAAGAGCAGGGATCCCTGGGTGGCGCAGCGGTTTGGCGCCTGCCTTTGGCCCAGGGCGCGATCCTGGAGACCCGGGATCGAATCCCACATCGGGCTCCCGGTGCATGGAGCCTGCTTCTCCCTCTGCCTGTGTCTCTGCCTCTCTCTCTCTCTCTCTGTGACTATCATAAATAAATAAAAAAAATATTAGAAGATAGCAAGAGCAAAGCTAGAAGCAGACTAAGAGATGATAGCCATCTTTCAGTGTTGGAGATTATAATTTACATATACTTGGTTTACTAATTGTTTTATTTAAATACAATTTAACTTTTATTTTTTTTAAATTTTATTTATTTATTCATGAGAGACAGAGAGAGAGAGGCAGAGACACAGGCAGAGGGAGAAACACGCTCCATGCGGGGAGCCCGACAGGGACTCGAACCCGGGTCTCCAAGATCACACCGTGGGCTGAAGGCAGCGCTAAACCGCTGAGCCACCCAGGTTGCCCTTTTCTTTGTTTTTTATTTCAGATTTTATAGGGAAACAAGATTTTAATCTTAAGTAATCACTTCTCCCTGAGAGGAAGTTTAGCCTAATGGTCAAGAGTAAAGACTAGAATCACATAGCAATGATTTTTAATGGAAATACTTTTATTAGAATAATGTTATACATAAAATTATAACTCTAATTAAATATATCTCTCCATCCACTCGCTGTCTATGCTCACACAGCTGAAGGTGATTGGAAATAAACACATACCCATTCTGACTACTTAGAATTTGTGACTTTAAACTTCTTTGCGTCCTAAAATGCTGCATGATTGTCACACTACATTTTCCTGGCTCATTCATTCAGGCACTGCCCAAGGTGATTCATGTCTTTCAATCTCTCCTCAAAATCTCCATCTCTATTGAGCTTGCCTGATTTAACAAATGGAACAAGATGCCCGGGTAAATTTGAATAATTTCTAAGCACTATCCAAATGTACTTTGAGATAATAGAAGCACTGGTCATAGTTTTTTTTTAAATATTTTATTTATTTATTCATGAGAGAGAGAGAGAGAGAGAGAGAGGCAGAAACACAGGCAGAGGGAGAAGCAGGCTCCATGCAGGGAGCCCAACATGGGACTCATCCCAGGTCTCCAGGATCACACTCTGGGTGGAAGGCAGTGCTAAACCACTGAGCCACCCGGGCTGCCTTGGTCATAGTTTTACTAGAGAATTACTTGTTGCTTATCTGAAATATAACTCTGCTTTTAAAGAATATTTTTCCTGATGATTTGGCTCTTCTAAACAGTTCTTTGCTCACAGAATTTGTTTATAAAATCCCTTGCAGTCCATATTCCATTTACATTGTAAAATAGCTTCTACAGTGATCCCATCCAACTTATTTTTGTCTTTTTGTTCACTGAAAACATATTCATGAGAAAATACATTCATCATTAGCAATATAAGCCAGTATACAATCATGTACTGGCATAAAGTTACCAAGTCTCAGAATTGCCCTTCAAATTTGATTTATTGGGATACATAGTACCATCTTTCCTGGCATGACTTGCTTAACCATTCTTTAGAATTAAGTAGTATCTCTTGATGAATGACTTTTCAAAGCCTGGACCCTAAATAGAAAGAGTATTTCTTCAATTTTCATCCTCTTGTTTTTCAACACTGCATATGTTTTCACTTTTTCCCATGTAATATTCGTGTAAAAGAATCAAATTCTTCAAGGTATGAAGTACATTTCAAAAGCTAATAATGGAAAATGCCATCATAAGTATACATTCAAAGATGGAGTTCCTGTTCCATTCATGGTAATATTCTCCTTTTAAAAAACAGCTTGACACATAGGGATAAATTTTTCATTAGTTCTCTCTTTAACACATTCCACAGGTTTCTTTAAGTAATGAAGTAGTTCAATAACCCTTTTTGCTCTTCTTTCAATTTGTATAATCCTATTGCTGAAGATATATTGAAAATGATGAACAAGAAATAAGTAGAAACCACTCAATGGGTTATTTAAAAAGTCAACAAGATTTTGGGGGCCTCTTCTATAGAATTAAAGTTTAATTTCAGTGCTTCAAATAAATTGGAGATCTCAACTGTATTTGTTAAAGAAAGTCAATGGGCTTTTGAATGTAGGAGAACTGAAGGATACTGAATTGCAACAAAATTTAAAAAATACTTTACTCACTCAGTCTGACAGGGAATACTGAAATTAGAGAATAATTTTATGGAATCACTTTATTGTTATCATAAAGGATATGGCATGCTCTTTGAGCAACACCCTGTAGTACATGGGCAGAAGAGTTCACACTTTCCAAAGAATTATTTGTGCTTGGCTTCAACTTTGAATAAATATCATTTGCACTTTACAAAGACATTTGCCAAAATTTGTATTTTTATTCTATCAAGAGAGGTACATTTTTTCTCATTACGCTCTAACTCAAAAAGAGAGTCTCTGCAAAAATTTGTTATAGTTTTTGAAGTCTCAAATGAATTTTGTTCCCCAGAGCCTCATATAAGGAAGACATCTTTATAAGAAAAGTATTACATAAGCAAAATAAATTATTTTCTGTGGGGATGCCTGGGTGGCTCAGTGGTTGAGCGCCTGCCTTCAGCCCGGGGCATGATCCTGAAGTCCTGGGATCAAGTCCCACATCAGGCTCCTTGCATGGAGCCTGCTTCTCTCTCTTCTTGTGTCTCTGCCTCTCTCTCTGTCTCTACCATGAATAAATAAATAAAATATTAAAAAAGAATTTTTTTCTGCATTGTGATTATTTACACCATGGTTATTATGTAATATGATAAAGCAATTAGGTCTTTGATAATCTTTGTAATAGTGAATATAGCCATTTTAAAACTTGTGGTAGATTTAATTCTGGAACTTGAAAATTTGGTCACAATTTTAAAATCACAAAATACTTTTGGTAGCTGTACATTCAAAAGACATTTGAGCTGGCCGATGATATTTGATGTGGAAGGCCATTATAATTACTACAATTATTTTTTCTTCATATGAATTTCACTTAAAACAAAAATTTTGTTATTTTATCATTATTTTGGTACTAGTTGAGAAAATCATACATCTCTTATGTCAACATGCTTGTTCATACCTGACTTTCCACCACTTCAAATATTTAATGAATAATTGCATTGTACACAAAGACCTCTAAAAGGACTATTTACTTATTTAGTGAATACTCACTATTAAGAAAATTTTTCACAATTATTAGATATGTGATTTGACATTTTGAGGCTACATTTAAAAAGTACATACTAGAAATCACCACAAAAATGGAAAAAAATGAATTTGATAATCTCACAGCAGTCTTATTGCTTTCACCATCCACAAGTCTCAACTTAGAAGTAACCATAAACAGGTCTTAAACTGTTGAAGGTGCTGTAAACTTATAAACAGTAATTTGAGCTATCTGATGCAAAAAAAAAAAAAAAAAAAAAAGTGAACTTTTGGTTTGTTTGCAAGTAAGAGGGTACTTGTAGGACATTATCTCTGTAAGTGAAGCCAGGGATGATGTTATATAAAGTTTTAGGAAGCCTTGTTTTCAGAGATTGGCAGACTTTCAGAGAGTCTCTATGTTTAGAGGATAATAGGACTTTCAATAGTGTTCGTGTGATCACTGTAATAAGGCTGATATTGACCTGTTGTCTTTCAGAAACTCAGAAAGTGACTGAGGCACTTTCTGATTGGCTAATGTTTAGAAGTGTAGAATTGTCACTGATTGGCTGCCTTTCAAGACTGGAGTTTTATTATTGACTGGCTGACTTTCAGAAGTCATAATTACTTGAGTAGGGCTGCTGTTGATCCGCCGACTTTCAAAACATCTGTACTAATCTGAAGTTATCTCTAATGGTGTTTACTTATTCACAAGTTGGAACTTTGTCCAAAGAACAATCTTGTCCTTTCCTGAATATGAAAAATAAGTACTTTTAATTCTCAGTTGTCTCTTTTGGCCTTCTCTCAGCCAAACCTGCATGGAGGACCATAGGCATTATCCAGATTTTTCTTTGTGTAGGTCTGACTTTCAGCTAGCATTGTCATGTAAGGTTGTAAACTGCCAATTAGGATGGTAGAAAAATAGCTCTAACAGCCAAACTTTTGTTATTTATTGAAGAAAAACCTGGCTGTAGGACATTTAGGATACCCTAACAAAGTCAGTACAGGACATCTAACAACTCGATGTCTCATGGATATGGGACATGTTTGGTATATAGAAGACATCTAACAACCCTAGCTCCATCCTTCATCATCACTCTTAGTTATTAACTTTATTCCTATTTCATTGAGAAAATAAAAGTAGATAAAAGAGAACTTCCACAAAATCAGCTACCATATCTGTCCACTTAAATAAATCTGTTCCCATATACCCTGACTTTTCTTCACTTAATAACATAAATTCCCTGTGCAGTTAATAAAGGCAAACAATTTCACCTACTTAATAGATCTCATCACCTCTTACATAAACAAGGACATAATTCCATCGATTCTTTTCTTTTCCTCAAATTTATATCTAGAGCCAAGACCTCTTCCTAAAACTTCAGACCTGCATATCCAACTGCCTACTGAGCATGTCCATTAACTTGTCTAATAAACTTGCAGTCTTTAAGTATCCACAGCCAAAATCCCAATTCTTCCCTCAAGGAGCTCCAACACCTCCACCACTAAACATGTACAACAGTAGTCCCTTTCTCAGTCAAAGATGATGCCATCATTCCTACAGTCACACCATCAAAAAATCAAGTTTTTCTACCTATAGAATATATCCAGGATCTAACCACTTCTCATCTGTTTCATGATGACACTCTGATCCAAGTGAGATCCAGGTTCTTGCTGCAGCCCCTTTATTGGTCTAGCTGCTACTGTCCTTGTCTTCCTTTAGGGCTTGTTTTTTTTGTTTTGTTTTTTTTTTTTGTTTGTTTGTTTTTTAGTAAGAGCCAGAGTTATTCTGTTAAAATGAAGTCACTGCATCACATGATTGTTCTCAATACCTTTCTATTACTCACCACCTCACTGAAAGAAAAAGCCAAAAGCATTACTTTGATAATCAAGGCTCCATAGGACATCTGTCTCTTGTTAATTCTCATATTAGTTCTCCTTTGGTTCACTCAGTAAGAGCCATATTGTCCTCCTTGCTGCTTCTCAAACAGAAGCTACAATCCATTTCAGGACATCATTGGTTCCTCTGCCTAATTCTTCCCTTCCTTATCTAGTGTAGGGTCTCTACTGAAATGTTACCATCTCACCTGATGATGCTATTGAAGATTGCAACATCCCAATGCTCTCTATTCCCTCTTTCTGCTTTACTTTTCTCTAGAGCAATTATCATCACCCAACACCATATATTTGATTATTTATTGTCTACCTCCCCTGACTAGCATGTAAACTCAATGAAGGCAGAGGTTCCTATATGTTTTGTTTATTTCTGTATTCCTGGTCATCCTTAGAATGTTGCCCAGGTAGTTAATGAATATTTATTATTACTGTGCTTGTTTTTGTTATTGTAGCTGTCACTATTTTGAATCACAATAATCTATAACAAATTTAAACTGTTCTCAAAATCTATTTCATGTCCTGCTAGCATAGCTCTACCTTTCCTCCAAATGAATCACCTGACTATAGATACTTAGCTTAATATAATAAATACCCTTTGAATATCTATTTTTTTCATATTGACCTATTTCTTTGATTGGGGGAGATAAATAATATTATGTATCCTTAAAGGGCTCAAATATTTTCAGGAAGTCAGAACATATATATAAAGAAATGAAAGAAAGCATGAATGATAAAATAGATATTCAGTTATTCTTTCAAATATTGAACAAATATTGATTGGGCAGTTACTGTCACCCACGGTCCAATCTGGATGTCATGCACATAAGTAAATGAAGAGGAAACTGACCTTTAAGAGCTCATATTTTATTTTGTTTTATATTTTTTAAAGTTTTTGTTCAGAATTCAGTTAGTTAACATACAGTGTAATATTAGTTTCAGGTTGTACCATTTAGTGGTTCAACAGTTCGATACTAAAACTGGTGTTCACTCCTTAATCTCCATCACTTATTTAACTCATCCCTTTGCCCACTTCCCCTCTGGTAACCATCAGTTTGTTGTCTGTAGTTTAAGAGTCTATTTCTTGGTTTGCCTCTCTCCACAAGGTCGTATTTTAATTACATGCCCAAAATGCATTTAACAGAACATGAGAATGCTCAGCACTAATGAGGAAGAGACACTAAAGATGAAATCCAAGGAGGAGGCATAGAATTTTTTTTCTAGACAATCTCCTATAAAAACTGAAAATTCATTATATCAGTTCATGACCCCAAAATACTTCCTATCCCTTAAACCATGATTCAGGTTTCCTTCTATTCATTTTCTCGGTATAAGGTATTCCTACACATTAATCTGTTTATAAGGAGCTTGTGAGAAAATATGTTACTTTGAAATAAAGTTGGACCATATTCAGATCTACTTTGGTAGTATACTATAGATGTGGGATAATAAGGTTTTTTTATTTTTTAATTTTTTGGGGTTTAGGTGTGTATAATGAGGTTTTCTCTATACTGAGATTTTCTCTATACCTACAAGGCCCAACTTCACAGCTTGTGTTATTCTCTGACAAAGGCTGCAAACCTGGCCTGCTTTAGCCTTTGCCTGGATATGTAGTACTGTTAGTCCTTCAGTTACCCTATCTAACCACTCCAGTGCATTTAGTTTGCCCTGTTTCCTAGCAACTGGTTCCATCTAATTTGTTTCCCCGTAGCATCCCTCCTGCATCAGGCTTTCTTATGTCTCTTCCTCTTGTTAAATGGATTTATCAGTATCTAATAGCCTTTACACCATATGTCTATCAAACTTGCTTTCTCCCAGAAGAACAGGACACTGGGTAATGCCATGTACCTTCACTGGAGCAATTTTTAATTTGGAGCCCAAGCATAAATTTTAGAGGGGTCTGGTCATGTATATTGCTAACATTGCTTTATTATGTGGTATTAAGAAAAAACAAAAACAAACAAACAAAAAACCCCTCTGCAGTGAGAAATGACTTTCCTCCTCAAAGGCTCTGTATTAAAAGCTGCACAGATAATTTTTATTTTCCTAAATACAGTTTGTGACTGATTCAAATTATGTGAACTTGCTCTAGTGTGGACAAATCATTTATTTGTTTATTGTTCCCATGACCAGTTCTCTTCCTTTCTTATAATGACTGTTAAGAGAAAAAAAAAAAAAACTTAGATACCTCAATGAGAAATTGAAAATGCACATCCTGTGGATAGGATAGTAGGCTCCTTATAGAGGTATGAGAGAGAAATGGCAACTTACTTTGGTCAGTTTATACATGGCCAATTCAAACAACAATGTACTAACTAATACATATAAGTGATAATATTATGAGCTATTAGTATTATATGTCAGATTTTATTATATATCATATAATGAGCCTGCCCTGGTAAAACGTAGTCTATGAAGTAGTTTCTTTGGGAGACATCTTCTCAAGTGAAGGAAGAACAAAGTGTTGCCAAACATGTCCAAATTGGCTCTCCAAGACACTCTACTCTCTATAAGCAGAATGAATGATGAAGTGAAAAGAAACCAATGTTATTCTTAGAGAAAATCCATCTTCATGGAAACCTATGATGGTAAGATGCTATGCCACGTTAACTTTAAGGGTTATTGTTGCTATTTTGTGGATGAAAAATCAAGTAGACTGAATGGAGAAATAAAAAGAACAAACTTATAGGGTGGATAAAATGTGTTTACACTCTAAAGCAAGAACTGGAAGGCTCCCTCTTATAACAATGGCTCTCAATTGGAAAAAGACATCAAAACCACCTGGAGACCTTATCAAAATATCTTTCCAAAGACCCACCCACAGAAGGATTCTTCTCAAACAAAGTGGGCTTCAGAAACACAGGATTAAAAAGTATAACCAAAAGCTTTCGCAATAGTAAAGACATATGTATCCAGTAGCTCCAAATAATGCTATTCTGTCATCAGAAGTATGCATTCAATTTAACACATAATTAAGGGACACTTTTAGGGAAATGGTTAGAGGTGACTAATGCAAATATTGGTTACTTATTATAAATTAGATGGCTTTCAGATATGAATAATGGATTCTTCTACTATCATTTTTTTTAAAAGAATTATTGTGCTGGTATTGCCTGGCAAGTTGGTTTCTCCCTCCTCAACTTTTCTACCAGGGTTGCTCAATATTACTGTCTTCAGAGCTCAGGAATTATTCACAGTGTTTCTAATTTAAGAAGTTATTGCTGTCTTTCAGAAATCCAGTTGATTGCCAGTTCTTACTGTAGAGATTTTACTGACAACTCAAATCCATAGATGTCTGTCATTCTGATTTTTTGAAATAATTATTGCCTCTATGCATTGTGCTATGGTTATAGGTATCTGGAAAACTAGGATCATATCTAATACATATAGATATGTAGTTTGTCTTGCTTGCCCACATCTCACACACCTGACAGCTAACTTTGCACATAGAAGATAGATGCCTTTTGAGTGAATAAATAAATAAGTGGTTGAATTAAAAAGGTTTCTATGATATTTGTGGGAATCTGGCAAAGACCAAGTTTGATGCTGAATTTATTAAAAGTTTGAGATTTCCTAAACACAGTTAGGAAACCATAAGTGTCTTGGCCAACACTTGGCTACTAGTTTTATATTTCCTCTATACTATCCACTTCTGTTCTACTGTTTTATATCATCCTCTTCTGCGATTTATGGGTTGGTTCCTTCTCAGTACACTTTCCTATTTTTTAAAGATGAAAATAAAGGAGAGAGATAAAGAAGAAAGAAAGAAAGAAAGAAAGAAAGAAAGAAAGAAAGAAAGAAAGAAAGAAAGAAAGAAACAGACAAGCCTTATTTTTCCCCACCCCCACCCAGCATTAAGTCACATCATCCCATTGTACCCTGATGTCTCTCCTCATGCTTCTTTTGCCCTGATGAGACAACTGGAAGGCTTTCTGTTATACAATAAAATGCAAATCCAAAGCAACTAGAAACTTCTTACTGTGTAGGATAATAAATATAAAACCTTTTGAAATGTATCAATACTTTGGCTTACCAATAGGGTTTTATTAAGTTAAAAAGGATCAGCTTTCCCCTCATAAAACACTTCAGTTCTGGAAATGTAATCTAGAAATATCCCCGTTGGCCTGATCTGCTGCAATTCACTTAATCCACTCGACTTCATTCTGATTTGTGTGGATCAGGTAGATTAACCATATTTCATTCTTTAAATTTCTGTCTGATTAATCTGATTTAGCTTGGTTGTAGGCAGCCAAAAATGACGTGCCTAACTCTCTCAGAAACTTTATCAACACATACACCCCAGATTTAATTACTAGTTTTTAGTTGTAGCTTCAGTACAGAGTTGAAGATCAATCAGCTTCTCATGGAGCCATCGGCTATTCTTGTGAATAGTGGATATACATACAGTTCTTTTCAAAGGATTTATTACTGATCTTCTGGTCCCAATATGTGTACTCTATCCTCTTTAACCATATTTCAGATCCCCTAGCGAATTTGTGCTAACAGAGTGCATTCATCCAGTTCTCACTTAAATTCTCCTTTATCATTTAAAACAATAACAACAAAAACATAAAAAGCAAAACAAAAAAAATACTCTATCATCGATTTTAAATATAAAAATTTTATATTTCCTAAGTGAAGGTAACTAGTTTTTTCTTGTGGTCTTTAAAATATTTAAACATGTGATATAATTTCTTGAACTGTGTTTAAGAGTTTAAGTCAATTGATACTTTTTGAGAGAGGAAAAAAAAAAAAACCTCTTCCTTCCAATGGACAGAGTGAATTTCCTTTTTCGATAAGTGGAAATTCATTGTCAGCGTAGCAAACCTAACATTGTTGTTTACATGAATCTAGTGTTAGTGAATTAAGCTTGACTTTGTAAACCATTATTAAAGTAACAAAATGCTGGATGACTCCTGAATTACATTTTACATGGACAAACTAAATAATCATTGTAGAAAAAATGGCAATTTTTTGTGAATGTGAAACATTTGGTCCATTTGATTCATTCTTCTAATAATTGAATATAATAATTATAATAGATTTGAGATTGTACTACATTTAAGGAAAGGAAAAAAATGTTTAAAATTAGGTACATTAAGGGGTGCCTGGGTGGCTCAGTCAGTTGAGCGTCTGACTCTTGATTTCAGTTCAGGACATGATCTGGTTGTTGGATTGAGCCCCGTGTTGGGCTCCGGGATCAGAATAGAGTCTGTTTTTGTCCATCTCCCTCTGCCCTCCCTTCTCTCTCTGTCTCTCTCTATCTCCCTCCCTCTCAAATAAATAAATAAAATCTTAAAAAAATTAAAATTAGGTACATTGACCATATGCTCTCTGTAATGTAAACTAATAACCAATACTGAGATCTCACAGTGAAATCATTACAAGAAATTCCAGATGATGTTGCTCTACATGACACACAAAAACTAGACAGCAGGGGGCAGTCCGGGTGGCTCAGCAGTTTAGCGCCGCCTTCAGCCCAGGGTGTGATCCTGGAGACCCAGGATGGAGTCCCACGTCAGGGTCCCTGCATGGAGCCTGCTTCTCCCTTTGCCTGTGTCTCTGCTGCTCTCTCTTTCTCTCTCTCTCTGTCTCAAATAAATAAATAAATAAATAAATATTAAATAAGTCTTAAAAAAAAATCCACAAACTAGACAGCAAGGTTTTTTCTCAGTGAGATCCCCTCTCGGGATCTACAGATTTATCCTATATTCAATTTAGATTGAGTTACTGGGATCATATCCTGAATTGAAGATTCTTGTGTAAGTAATTTATTAAGGAGTGCTTCCAGTGGGAACCAAGGGTGGGAAGAGTAGGTAGCGAGAAATGAATGCAAAGTGACAATGAGATCCCAGGCATTGGTCCCACAGAACATGGAGTTCCATCATTCTGGATCAAGTCACTCTAGTGGCTGCAGAGAAGTCCTGCAATAAAGATCATGGGGACTGGCTATTAAAAACCCATGAGTTGGGCTGGAGTATTAGGGCACAGAAATAGTCATAGTGGGGCATTGTCTTCTATAGCACTTCTTGTATGATAATGTTGGTGCCTCATCACATTTACCAAGGCATAAGATTCTGGAGGTCAGCATTCATGTTTAATTTGCCTTGCATCTTCTTAAGTAACTTGCAAATAGTAGTTATTCTCATTAGGTATACACTACACTGCAAAAAAATATGAAAATAAATTCTACTCCACACTAGTCACAACCTTTTCTGGGGTCCTACTTACATTTTGGATAAAATATTACTTTTATTTTTTACTAGTATCTTACCTAAGCTGTTACTATATTGCTTTGGAAAAATTTTCAAATATTTGTGTAAATTTGATCTTGTCTGATTTATGAGACTTAAAGAATTATGGATCCCAACGTAGAATTTTATTACTGTGAAGAACTGTATTGTGAACTCTACTCAATTTCCAGCAGCATATTCATGCAGAAACCTAAGAAGCACAAAAACAACAAAAAGCACTCCAATAATTAACAACCTTCATATTGTTCTAGAATCTTGCCCTTGGGCACACACTATGTTTTTCTGAAAGGGTTGATTGGCTTTGAAAATTGCAGAACACCCTGAAGTAAAAAGATGTCCCCTGCTGATTCTGCACTTAGCTCCAGTAATAGGGTAGATACCTGGGAGAGTATTTTCATCTTCATTTGAACTAACTGTAAGTTATCTGAGGACAAATGCTTTTTTTTTTAAGATTTTATTTATCTATTCACGAGAGACAGAATAAGAGAGACAGACAGAGACAGAGACAGAGACAGAGACAGACACACTGCACAGGCAGAGGCAGAGGGAGAGGGAGAGGGAGAGGGAGTGGGAGAAGCAGGCTCCATGCAGGGAGCCCAACGTGGGACTCCATCCCGGTACTCCAGGATCATGCCCCGGACAAAGGCTCATTTATTTCATTAGAAGTTTTTCAATAATGAATAAAATACTCTGTTCAATGTATGGGTTCTGTGCATTTTGTCTATAAAACAGGATAAGATTGTTATTATAAAGCTAGGCTATTGAGAAATTCAGTTTCTGGGCCATTAGGCCCTGTGTGGTCTCTTGACTCCTATACCTCTGTGAATATGATCAAATGCATAAAAGTTCACAGTAAACCAAGTAATTCACTTCTACTTAGCTACATGCTTCCAAAAGTCTTGTCAGATATGAAGTCATGCATACAGTATAGGAAAACTAGGAAGTTTTATCTATTCAAATGTTTGGAAGAATTCCAAAAATCTAGAATTTTGATTTGTTACAAAAACACACACACACATACATACATTCTATGTAATATGTATGTAAACCAATGATACAGATCATTTAAAAAATATTGTCAATTTGGGGAAGCCACTTGCATACTTCTTCCCAATATCAACTCACCACCTCATTATAGAAGTAATTATTGTTTTGCATTTTTATGTATCATTCACATACTTTTTAAAAATTGAGCTTACCTAAGTTTGTCAATTTATCTCTAAAGAACACACAGTTGAGCTTTCATTGTTTTGTGATATATATATATATATATATATATATATATATATATATATATAATGTCACACTGAAGGTAGTCTTCTAGGATTTCTCTTATTTCTGCATTTAATTATGTATTTGTCTATCTATTAAATTCAAGAATCTTTGTTCTCCTGCCAGGGAACAAAGGCTTCACAGGATAAACGGCTCCCACTGAGCCCAGCACCTGGCAGGGGGCAGGGCATCTCCTCGCAGGCACAGACACCTGAGAATCAGCACAGCAGCCCCCTCCCTCAGAAGCCCAGCTGGAAGAACAGGGGAAGAGCAAGTTCTTGACCAAGCAGCGCTAGAAAGCTCCATGGGAAGTTAAGGGATTTACAGTATATAAAAAAACTAGAGGGTACATCTCCCTCCCCCCCCGTTTTCCAGTACAACTCATTTTTATAGCAGACTAAAACTTTCCAATATTTTTTCTCTTTTCCCACCTTAACTACAATATTTTGCCAGCTCTTCATTTTTAAGTTTTTTTCCTTTTTGACTTTCCTATTTCTACAATTGCATGTCTTAGATATATTTTCCGCTTCTAGATTCCCTTCATCATACAATTCAATTTTGGGACATATACGAGATATGTGTTTTGTGTTTTCTCTCCCTCATCTTGTGCTTCAATGGTGGAAGTTAATACCTTATAAAACATGACCAGAGTGCACCCAGAACCAAGTAGTATACCGTGCTGGTTCATTCTGAGATTATATTCTCTCTTCATTCCCATTCTGCCCCCCTCTTATCTCATTTATGTTTTGGTGGTCAATGGTGGGGCTTTCTACAAGTATTGCTGGTTTATGTAAATTTGGGACTGAGCATCTTCCAATATACAGAACTTAATACACTGAGAACCAAGAGGATCACCCTCTAGAACCCCTCAGGTAGACGACATTCTCCCTCTGCTACCACTTCCTCACCACCACCATCTCCCAGTACCCCACCTTTTTTTTATTCTTCTTTTATTTCTTTTTTCTTTGTCCTCTTCTTTGGGATTCTTGGCCTTTAGTTTTTTACTACTTTGTTTTAAAATTTATTTTTCACTTTAGTGGTCCTGTTTTATTTCGTTCTGATCTTTGTTTTCAATTTCTGGTCTCTGATCTCAGCAGAATCATCTAGGGTGAAATTTACTTAGGTCGTGGTTGATATTCTTGACTCAGCCCCCTCATACAGCTACTCTGAGCAAAATGACTAGAAATAAGAACTCACCACAAAAGACAGAATCAGAAACAGTACTCTGCCACAGAGTTACAGAATTTGGATTACAATTTGATGTCAAAAAGCCAATTCAGAAGCTACCGGTGACTCTGGAAAAAAGCATAAAGGATTCAAAAGACTTTATGACTGCAGAATTTAGATCTAATCAGGCTGAAATTAAAAATAGATTAAATGAGCTACAATACAAACTGGAGGTCCTAACAATGAGGGTTGGTTGTTTTTTTTTTTTAATTGGAGTTCAATTTGCCAACATATAGTGTAACACCCAGGTCTCATCTGGTCAAGTGCCCCACTCAGTGCCTGCGACCCAGGCACCCAGTCCCCCCGCCCACCACCCCTTCCACTACCCGTTGTTCATTTCACAGAGTTCTGAGTCTCTTGTTCTGTCACCTTCTTTGATATTTCCCACTCATTTCTCTCCTTTCCCCTTTCACTATTTTTTATATTCCTTTTTGACTTTCATATTTCTACATTCATTGAATGTAGATACATGAATGAAACCATATAATGTTTGCTCTTCTCTGATTGATTTACTTCACTCAGCATAATACCCTCCAGTTCTATTCATGAACAACGGGGGTAAATGAGGTAGAAGAAAAAGTGAGCAACATAGAAGAAAAGTTGATGGCAAGGAAGGAAGCTGAGGAAAAAAGAGAAAGCAATTAAAAGACGACAGGGAAAGGTTAAGGGAAATAATGATAGCCTCAGAAGGAAGAATCTATGTATTATACGGGTTCCAGAAAGCACCAAGAGGGACAGAGGGATAGAAAGCATATTTGAACAAATCACAGCTGATAACTTCCCTAATTTGTGGAGGGAAAAAGGATTCAGATCCAGGAGATAGAGAGGTGTCCCCCCCAAATCAATAAAAACCATTCAGCACCTTGACATTTAATAGTGAAACTTGCAAATTCCAAAGATAAAGAGAAAATCCTTAAAGCAGTGAGAGACAAGAGATTCTTAACTTATATGGGGAGACATATTAGATTAACAGCAGACCTCTCCACAGAGACCTGGTAAGGCAGAAAGGGCTGGCAGGATACATTCAGGGTCCTAAATGAGAAGAAACTGCAGCCAAGAATACTTTATCCAGCAAGGCTTTCATTCAGAATAAAGGAGAGATAAAGAGCTTCCAAGATATGCAGAAACTGAAAGAATATGTGACCACCAAACCAGCTCTGCAAGAAATATTAAGGGGCGCCCTGTAAAAGAAAGAGGAACCCCCCCCCAAAAAAAGAAAGAGGAAGCCCAAAAAATAATCCACAAAAACAGGGACTCAATAGGTATTACAATGACACTAAATTCATATCTTTCAATACTAACTCTGAATTTGAATGGGCTAAATGATCCCATCAAAAGACACAGGGTTTCAGACTGGATCAAAAAGCAAGACCCATCTATGTGCTGCCAACAAGAGACTCATTTTAGGCCTAAGGACACCTACAGCCTGAAAATGAAATGTTGGAGAATCATTTACCATTCAAATGGGCCTCTAAAAAAAGCTGAGGTAGCAATCCTCATATCAAGTAAATTAAAGATTACCCCAAAGACTGTAGTAAGAGATGAGGAGGAACATTATATCATGCATAAAGTGTCTATCCAACAAGAAGACCTAAGAATCATGAAAATTTATGTCCCTAATGTGGAAGTGGCCAAGTATATCAATCAATTAAAAACCAAAGTAAAGACATACTTAGATAGTAATACACTAATAGGAGAATTAAACATGGTATTATCTGCAAATGACAGATATTCTAAGAAAAAAGAATCACCAAAGAAACAAGGGCTTTAAATGATACACTGGATCAGATGGATTTCACAGATATATATAGAACTTTTCACCTGAACGCAACTAAATACACATTCTTCTCAAGTGCACATGGAACTTTCTCCAGAGTAGATGACATACTGGGTCACAAATCATATATCAATCAATACTAAAAGATTGGGATTGTCCATTGCATATTTTCAGATAACAATGCTTGAAACT
This sequence comes from Vulpes vulpes, assembly GCF_048418805.1. Taxonomy (NCBI): domain Eukaryota; kingdom Metazoa; phylum Chordata; class Mammalia; order Carnivora; family Canidae; genus Vulpes; species Vulpes vulpes. The sequence continues at coordinate 83,578,742 of NC_132787.1, forward strand.
ACAACTGAATCACTAGAAGAAATTTGGAAGAAACTCAAACACGTGGAGGTTAAAGAGCATCCTACTAAAAGATGAATAGGTCAACCAGGAAATTAGAGAAGAATTAAAAAGATTTATGGAAACAAATGAAAATGAAGATACAACCATTCAAAATCTTTGGGATACAATAAAAGCAGACCTAAGAGGAAAATACATCCCAAAAAAGGCATCCCTTTAAAAACTGGAAAAAACTCAAATACACAAGCTAAACTCACACCAAAAGAACTGGAGAAAGAACAGCAAAAAAAAAAAAAAAAAAAAAAAAAACCTACAACCAGCAGAAGAAGAGAGTTAATAAATATTTGAGCAGAATTCAGGGGATAGAGACCAGAAAAATTGTAGAAAAGATCAACAAAACCAGGAGTTAGTTCTTTGAAAGAATTAATAAGATATATAACATTAGAGAAAAGAGAAAAGACTCAAATTAATAAAATCATGAATGAAAAAGGAGAGATCAACCAATACCAAGGAAATACAAATTATTTTAAAAACATATTATGAGCAGCTATATGCCAATAAATTAGGCAATTTAGAAGAAATGGATGCATTTCTGGAAAACCACAAACTACCAAAACTGGAACAGGAAGAAATAGAAAACCTGAACAGGCCAATAACCAGGAGGAAATTGAAGCAGTTATCAAAAACCTCCCAAGACACAAAGGTCCAGGGCCAGGGTGCTTCCCAGGGGAATTCTATCAAATGTTTAAAGGAGAAACAGTACCTACTCTACTAAAGCTGTCCCGAAAAATAGAAAGGGACAGAATACTTCCAGACTCGTTTTATGCGGCCAGCATCACCTTAATACCAAAATCAAACACCCCACCAAAAAGGAGAATTATAGGCCAATATCCCTGATGAACACAAATGCAAAAATTCTCAACAAAATACTAGCCAATAGGATCCAACAGTACATAAGAAGATTATTCACCATAACCAAGTGGGATTTTTCCCCGGGATGCTGGTTCAACACTCATAAAACAACATTATAGATTATATCAACAAGAGAAAAAACAAGAACCACATGATCCTCTCAATAGATGCAGAGAAAGCATTTGACAAAATACAGCATCCATTCCTGATCAAAACTCTCCAGAGCGTAGGAATAGAGGGAACATTCCTCAGCATCTTAAAAGCCATCTATGAAAAGCCCACAGCAAATATCATTCTCAATGGGGAAACACTGGGATCCTTTCCCCTAAGATCAGGAACATGACAGGGATGTCCACTTTCACCACTGCTATTCAACATAGTACTGGAAGTCCTAGTCTCAGCAATCAGACAACACAAAGAAACAAAAGGCATTCAAATTGGCAAAGAAGAAGTCAAACTCTCCCTCTTTGCAGATGACATGATACTGTATGTAGAAAACCCAAAAGACTCCACCCTAATATTGCTAGGACTCATACAGCAATTTGGCAGTGTGGCAGGATACAAAAATCACTGTATCCAGCCCAGAAATCAGTGGCATTTCTATACACTAACAATGAGACCAAAGAAAGAGAAATTAAGGAGTCAATCCCATTTACAATTGCATCCAAAAGCATAAGATACTGTCGAGACTACAGAACACTTCTGAAAGAAATTGAGGAAGATGGAAAAAATATTCAAAGAGAATAGAAAAAAGATCGAAAGATGTTCCATGCTCATGGGTTGGAAAAATTAATATTGTGAAAATATCTATGCTACCCAAGGCAATTTATACATTTAATGCAATCCCTATCAAAATACCATGGACTTTCTTCAGAGAGTTGGAACAAATCATCTTAAGAGTTGTGTGGAATCAGAAAAGACCCTGAATACCCAGGGGAATATTGAAAAAGAAAGCCAGAGCCGGGGGCATCACAATGCCAGATTTCAAGTTGTACTACAAAGCTGTGATCGTCAAGACAGTGTGGTACTGGCACAAAAACAGACACATAGATCAACGGAACATAACAGAGAATCCAGAAATGGGCCCTCAATTCTATGGTCAACTTCTATTCGACAAAGCAGGAGAGACTATCCACTGGAAAAAGGACAGTCTCTTCAATGAATGGTTCACATTCCCACCAACAGTGCAAGAGGGTTCCCCTTTCTCCACATCCTCTCCAACATTTGTTGTTTCCTGTCTTGTTAATTTCCCCACTCTCACTGGTGTGAGGTGGTATCTCATTGTGGGTTTGATTTGTATTTCCCTGGTGGCAAGTGATGCAGAGCATTTTCTCGTGTGCTTGGTGGCCATGTCTGTGTCTTCCTCTGTGAAATTTCTGTTCATGTCTTTTGCCCGTTTCATGATTGGATTGTTTGTTTCTTTTCTGTTGACTTTCATAAGTTCTTTATAGATCTTGGATACTAGCCCTTTATCTGATAGGCCATTTGCAAATATCTTCTCCCATTCTGTAGGTTGTCTTTTAGTTTTGTTGACTGTTTCTTTTGCTGTGCAGAAGCTTTTTATCTTGATGAAGTCCCAATAGTTCATTTTTGCTTTTGTTTCTCTTGCCTTCATAGATGTATCTTGCAAGAAGTTGCTGTGGCCAAGTTCAAAAAGGGTGTTGCTTGTGTTCTCCTCTAGGGTTTTGATGGATTCTTGTCTCACATTTAGATCTTTCATCCATTTTGAGTTTATCTTTGTGTATGGTGAAAGAGAATGATCTAGTTTCATTCTCTTGCATGTGGATGTCCAATTTTCCCAGCACCATTCATTGAAGAGACTGTCCTTTTTCCAGTGGATAGTCTCTCCTGCTTTGTCGAATAGAAGTTGACCATAGAATTGAGGGCTCATTTCTGGATTCTCTGTTATGTTCCGTTGATCTATGTGTCTGTTTTTGTGCCAGTACCACACTGTCTTGACGATCACAGCTTTGTAGTACAACTTGAAATCTGGCATTGTGATGCCCCCGGCTCTGGCTTTCTTTTTCAATATTCCCCTGGGTATTCGGGGTCTTTTCTGATTCCACACAACTCTTAAGATGATTTGTTCCAACTCTCTGAAGAAAGTCCATGGTATTTTGATAGGGATTGCATTAAATGTATAAATTGCCTTGGGTAGCATAGATATTTTCACAATATTAATTTTTCCAACCCATGAGCATGGAACATCTTTCGATCTTTTTTCTATTCTCTTTGAATATTTTTTCCATCTTCCTCAATTTCTTTCAGAAGTGTTCTGTAGTCTCGACAGTATCTTATGCTTTTGGATGCAATTGTAAATGGGATTGACTCCTTAATTTCTCTTTCTTTGGTCTCATTGTTAGTGTATAGAAATGCCACATCCCTTGTCTTTGAAACAGAGATGGCTGCCTTAAACCATAAAGTTTGACAAAATGATACTAAATAACATATGAAGTTTTCACAAAATGCAATTCTTCTCTTCCTTGTGTTCTTTGGATGTTCACTCTTCGGAGGCCAGCCATCATGTCATGAGGAAGTCCAAGCAGGCCTTCCAGAGTGGGCCATGTAATAGAGAAAATTAGATTCCCATTATATAATGTAGCTTGAACAGTCAGCACCAATTGGTCACTTTGAAAGTGAAGCCTCCATCTTCCAATGAAGTTGTCCCAACAGATGCCACTTGGAGAAAATACAAGCTCTCTCCAGAAAATTCTGCCCAAACTAGATTTATAAACAACAAAAAAATGATTATTGTTGTTTTGTCCCGCTGAATTTTAGGATTGTTTGTTAGGCAGCCTAAATATCTAATTTGTTTATGTGTTCTAACTGTGGTTGATCATATTTTGAAATAAAAATAATTCTCATTTATTAATTGTATATCTGCCCACTTTTCCAAACCTCTAATATTTGTGTTTATATATGGCGGGGGTTCTACATAGACAATTCTTTCATCTCCAAATAATAAATTATTCTTATTCTTTCTAATCAAATAAAATGTTGATGAAAAGCCATGAAAATCTCATCCTTATCTTCCTTATTCCCGAATTAGAGAGGATGTTCTAAAAATTTACCTTAAAATTACTAATAGGAGAGGCACCTGGGTGGTTCAGTTGGTTGTATCTGCCTTCAGATCATGTCATGATCTCAGGGTTCTAAGATCGAACTTCATGTCGGGCTTCCTTTTTGGCAGGCATTCTGTTTCTCCCTGTCCCTCTGATGCCCTCCCTGCTTGTGCTCTCTCTCTCTCTCAAATAAATAAATAAAATCTCTTTAAAAATTAGTGATAGAAAAAAAAATTAAAAAAAAAATTAGTGATAGGAGGGTGACAGAGCAAGATGGCAGAGTAATAAACCCCAGACCACTTCTTCCCATGAAGACACCAGTCCAACTGTACTACATGGACCATGAGTCCAAGAACTGACCCCCCCCCCCTAAAAAATGCTGAGTTGGAGGTAACTGAGAACAAAGGTAGTGACTGGTTATAATACACCCTTACTTGCCGTAGTTCCTCTCCCCAGGGCAGTAGAAATGAGTGGGAGAAAATCCCAAACTCTTGACTGCATCCTACATTTTCTACCCAAAGAATTGGTTTCTTTCTCACCTTTATGGGAGCAATGAAAGGTCCTGCATACTCTAGATACCCAGGGTGCAATTGAGAACAAAAAAATCTGGGTAGCTTGCTAGTGCTCCAGAGGACTTGTGGTACAGCCAAGTGGCATCCCCCTCCGGGTAGAAAGAGAAAAGTGGAGCATCTGACCAACAATCTAGATTTACAAGGGAGGCTGCTTGATGGATGAATTTTTGTCTCGCTTGACTGGATGCATTGATTGGACCTAGGATACTCTTGAGGTCTGAATACTATTGAGAACAATAGACAGCTGGGTGGTCTCTGGCAGCTTGAGAGAACCTGCAGAACTGCATACAAACACAAGAGGGAGCAAGAGATTATGAGCTCCTGAGGAAAGAACCCAGCAAAGCCTACTAACTGGGAATTTATAGGCACTAGTCCAGAGAAAATGCATTAACAGGAAAAATTCAAGAGGCCTGAAGGACTTCTAATTGTACTGATTAGTGAAAGCCTTTCCCTATATGAAGCCAGTTCATAAAAACTGATAGATTTGCTGTTATTTCAAATGTGCAAACCCCAACACAAAAGTGACAAAGCACATGAACGGAGAAGAAAACATGACCCAATCAAAGGAACAAATTTAATCTCCAGAAACCAACCCCATAGAAATGGAATTATATGAATCATCTGACAAAGAATTCAAAATAATCATCACAAAGATGCTCAATAGCTCAGGAAAATGGTACATAAAAAGAAAAAAATGACAATATCAACAAAAATAAAAAAAAAAAAAACATAAAAGAACCAAACAGAAGTTTTGGAGCTGAATAATACAATAACTTGATCGAAAAATTCACTAGAGGATTTCAAAAACAGACTTGATCAGGCTGGAGAAAGAATGAGCACACTCCAAGAGAGATCTTTGGAAATTATCTAGTCAGAGGAGCAAAAAGTAAAAGAGTGAAAAAAAAAATGAAGAAAGTTTTATGTGTAAGCTTACCTAGTCTACAGTCCCCAGTTAATCAAACACTGATCTTATGAATATATTTTGTAAACATGATTGAAGTGTATAATTAGTTTTCTTTCTGTGAGGAAGTTTATTCTAGACAATCCAGGTGGGCATGATTCAATTAGTTCAAAACCATTAAGAGAAGGACTGAGACTTCTTTCAAGATAGGAGTAGGATCTTCAATTTATGCCCAAGAGTGCCTACATAACATGGTTCCTGCTGTTCTGCCCTATGGATTTCAGGCTTATCTATCCTACCACCATGAGTGTGTACACCAATCTCTTGCAATAAATCTCTTATATATAAATACATGTCCACTCTTGGTTCATTTCTTTAGTTTAAACATGACTTATATGAGTTTCTTTTTTCTTTTAAAGATGTATTATTTACTTTGGAGAGAGAGACTGCAAGTAGGTGGAGGGGCAGAGGAAAATGGAGAGAATCTCAAGTGGATACTCAGCTGAGCAGGGAGCTGAATGAAGAACTTGATCTCACAACCCATGAGATCATGACCCGAGCCAGAATGAGTCTGACACTGAACCAACTGAGCCACCCAAGTGCCTCAACTTATATAAGTTTCTTAACTTAAGCTAAATCCTTAGATCATTCATGGAAGCAGAAAAGACACATGCAATATATGTGCCCTCTGTCCCTTGCTGCTTTATTTATATTCCTTGTCACTGATGCCCATGAATACAAATTACCAGCAGATCCATGATGCATGGGAGTTCCGTGAGATTCAAAGTGGGTTTAAAGTAAGTATATTAATTCTATAACTGAGTAAGTGAGTAAGTGAAGGCCCCAAGAGAACAGGCTTTCTTTTGAACCACACGTTAGAATTGAATACATACTTAGCTTAGAGTACATACTGAAGGTCATTAATGGAGTTCTACGAAACACAAATGACCAAGGAGTTTTATCATATCTTTTTTCAGTAGTAGAATTTTCTTCCTTGTGTTAGCCAACCACTTATAATGAGCTTAATAACTATTAGATGCAGAAACACATGAAAAAGATACCGAGAATTTCCTATAAAAATTATATTCAAATACAATAAATTAAACCATATTAGTCTTATGTAGTATATTTTATATTATTTGGTTGGACTTTATAGTTCTGCATATTTGCAGTAAGCATGCATTTTTTTCTGTACCTAAGCTTCATTTACAAAATACAAATTTAGAGATAAAACTAAGAATTTCAAGAGACCAGTAACATTTTAAAACCAAGTGAAGGGCCTTTTTAAGTGCAGGGCATGTTGACTAATGAAGCTGACCTATGACGGTATATATTATAAAGAATATAATGTCTATAGGGAAGGATGATAGAAAAGGCTGGAGACTGATAAGAATATTATTGTACTTTTTCAAACTAGGGGCACTGATTATTCAAAGGAAGGCAATAAATAAAGGATAGATAATGTTTAAAAACAGAGTTAGTAGGACTAATATTTTTGGAGGCTTGATATAGTCTAATAACCTCCACTTCCTCCTCCTCCTTGATTCTTAACTAAGAGAGGGCAATCATGAAGAAACATAAGAAGCTCAAAATGAGATATCTGATTTACTACATGAAATATAAGACTCAATAAGAAGTAAAATAAGAGTACTAGACAAGGACCAGAGGTTGAAATGATGATTATTGATTTTTTTTCACTCTAAATAAAAGCATTCAGTGACATAGATAAGAATTGTCATGGCTTATTTAACCATATTTAGGGAAGCTAGAACTAAGAGAAAAATCTTAACCAGATCTTCTAGAACTAGGCTTTTCTTGAAGAGAAAAGCTTGAAGAGAATGAGTATCACAGCTAGGTGCAGTTAGACCCAAGAGGTCAAGAAAAGTGAAAGAAAGAGCAAGCATTATGAGGTAGGACCATGTGTAAGCAGTGTTTTTCAACATATTAACCCATCCAATAGAATACTATAGCCTAGGATTCTGCTCACTTCACCAATTGAGTGAGCCACCTCTTTTTCCCGTAGAGAGGAGGTAGTGAAGGTATTGAAATGTTGGCCTGGTAATGTTAATGAGATTTCTGCCCCTACCTGAGAATAAAGGAGAAATCATCCTAAGGAAGCAAGAGGTTGGAGAAAGTCTTGTGGTTTTTATTTTAGATTGAATGAATACGGGAAGTGAGAGAGATGGTCAAGAGGTGACTCCATTTTTCTTCCTTGACTGAGTGGAAAGAAGATCATTAAAAAAGCAGACATTTATCACCAAAAACATTAAATAATTAAGGCATTTTGGTCTTTGTTTTGTCCCTGGAGAATTTATTCTGCCATCTGGAAAAATCTCTCACAGCCACAATAAGTGATTGACAGACTTCCCAATACTCAGGAGTTACAGCCTACATATTTTCATTTTATAGGTATAATCTTTAATAAGTAATAGTACATTCTGGTTTCCTGAAGTAGTTTACTTACTACAGTTTCCCTGATCAGGTCTGTCCCATGCTACTTATAAAGAGCCTTATTCCAATAAGAAAACAAGTTAACATTTTCCAGTGAAATAAAATATTGATAGAAACTTTTTTAATGAAAAATAAAAATTAGAAAACTTACAAATCCTTGGAAATGGTAAAACAAATGCTGTTTAATGTAAGGAATGTTCTAAATTATTATTCTAGTCCAGGTACTAATTTCTACTTGCTTGTTATTAAGATGTGTAGCTGTTTACTTATTTGTATCTTGCAATTATTGCTCAGCAACTGAGCTGAATTATCCACAAGTTACTTATTTTTCTATCCCCATGGCCAATAATAAGCTCTACTAATGGCTGAACTGTCTCTGCTTTGGACAAAGCACTATTGGAGAATATTAAAAACATCTTCATTTTTTCACTGAATCTTAAACACATTTCACATTTCACAGTAGTGCATATGGGTACTGTAGTCTGTGTCTCAGCTACAACAAAGACTATTGTCTAAATTCTGATTCCTATTTGCCTGTATTCTGGACTCAGATGAACACTGTGCAAACTCTAGCGTGGGCTCTGAAAAATGTTTTGTTCCTTAATTCATTCAATGATGACTTATTAATTGTTTTCTTTGATCAGGCTTTATATTATACACTGAAGAGTCAAAGGTGAATACTGAACTTGACCTTGTTAGTATTGGAGGATAAAGCTTATAGCTTAATAAGAGGTAGATATGGAAAAAAAGTAAATGCAGTAGAATGTAGACCATGCACTTTAGAGCACATATTAATCACTTTAGAGTACAGTGGGGTCTTAGAAGGTAGAGCAATCAATTCTACATGGGAGAATAATTAGGAAAAATGTCATAGAGACGGTATATTTGTTTTTTGTTTTTTTTTTAGATTTTTAAAAATTTATTCATGACACACACACACAGAGAGAGAGAGAGAGAGAGAGAGAGAGAGAGAGAGAGAGAGGCAGAGACACAGGCAGAGGGAGAAGCAGGCTCCATGCAGGGAGCCCGATGTGGGACTCAATCCTGGGTCTCCAGGATCACGCCCTGGCAGAAGGTGGGGCTAAACCACTGAGCCACCCGGGCTGCCCCGCGACGGTATATTTGATCCCAATCTTTGGATAAGAATTAAGGTTAGATAGCTTTTTGAGGGATAAGAGAGAGGGGGTGGTCATGGGTATATTGACAAGAGTGTTATGAACATGATCTCTGCCTCTACAGCTTACTAACTTGGTAATTGACTGCTTTCTGTCAGTGTTCTAAGATTTGGTGTTAAGTTTCATGAAGGCAGAGGTTGCATCTATTTTGCTCACTCTAACATTTGTAGTGTTTCTACCACAGTCTTCTGAGTACACGTTCAGTGAATAGTTGATCAATGATAGTAGAATGAATGAATGCATGACTAAATTCCATATACATTAGAACTTCTACTATCACTTTGCTTTTTTTTTTTTTCAGACTTTTCTGTTTCATGATCATTCCCCATTAATTGTGGTGTTAGCTATATCCATCCTTCTTTTTCCTTTTTTTTTCTTTTTCTACTTCAACTTGTTTTTCCATTTTACCAACTTGGACCAGCAAGAAGTGTAACTCATACATCCAATAAGTGCATGATTGCTCCATGAATATATTAGTGCAGTTTCACTGGCCATTTCTTAAGGCACTTAAAATTTTGAATGCTTTTCTTCTTTTTTAAAAAAAAATTTATTTATTTATTCATGAAAAACACAGAGTGAGAGAGAGGCAGAGACATAGGCAGAGGGAGAAGAAGGCTTCCCCCTCAGGGAACCTAATGTGGGACTGGATCCCTGAATTCCAGGATCATGCCCCCAGCCAAAACAGAGCTTAACCACGGAGCCATCCAGGCACCGCAGGGCCATCCAAGCATCCCTGAATAGTTTTCTATCATGACTGCCCTTACTCTAATCACTGCCCAACAGCTTTTAAAGAGAATTTAATAATGTTGGAAGTAAAAACAAGGAAAATGATAAAGATGAAGAAACTTGAGAGTAGAGAAAGTAAAGAAATTTTCAGAGTGAAATAATCAGTCAAGATAATGACATTTAAAGACCTCAACCCAGGGATCCCTGGGTGGCCTAGTGGTTTGGCACCTGCCTTTGGCCCAGGGCACTATCCTGGAGTCCTGGGATCGAGTCCCACGTCAGGCTCCCAGTGTGGAGCTTGCTTTTCCCTCTTCCTGTGTCTCTGCCTCTCTCTCTCTCTCTCTCTATCATAAATAAATAAATAAATAAATCTTTAAAATAAATAAATAAAGACCTTAACCCTGGGAGACGACAAAAAATATCCTTGAGTTGATAAAATACAGATTTTTGAGGAATCTACTTACAAAATTATTGATGAACAGAAACTTCATTTTTAGGATTCAAGTGGATATTTGACACCAAAACAGCTGATATTAAAATGGAAATGACTTCTCTTCACCTCCCCAAAAATCCTACAAGTCACAGCTATTGTTTATAAGGTAAACTTTTAAAATATTTATGAGACCACATTAATTTTTTCACAATAAATCCTGCCAATCATGCACAATATCAAAATTCTAAATTATTAGAAAGAAAAAGTTCCCATTGTACCTTAGAAAAACTAACCTATATAAAAGCACCAGTTTACATGTAATAAATTTGGAAGTCAGAGAGTTGTTTAGAAACTCTAACAAGCCAAATAAAGACATTTTTAACATCAAAATTGACTTCTGAAAGTTGTTCTATATATTAACTTCTTAGAACTTAGAATATATTTTCTATAATGCTGCTAATCATGGTTAATACGTTAGGATAGTCCACAAAAACACTTAGTTGGCAAAAGAAAAAAATGTTATACTGAATCTTTTAATACTACCTTATTAGTATAATTGAGTAAATTTTTTCCCTTTTTTTCCCCTTATCCCTCTTACGAGATGATGTAGGCAATCCCTAGAAGAAGGGATTTTCCCTTGAGAACTGCTCTTTTCTTAGAAGTTTTGCTGATGTGTTACAAATGATTTCAGGGAAGTTGCTGTTCTATAAATTATGGCCTCTTTTGTGGCTTTGAGCCTACCTATTCGCTTGCCTATCAGAGACATGACCAGGAAAAAACAAAAACAAAAACAAAAACAAAAACACTGATTTGACCTAAGGTGTTAGAGTTATATGTTTCATGAACTGGTTCTAAATAGTGAGGATGGGTGGGCTTGGCCTAGATCACGGCCCTTACTGATGAATGCCAAGACACCTAGTAATAATATCTATCCAATGGATAGAAAGGAAGATCATGAATAGAAACAATGACAAAGCATCATCACAAATTGGGTTCAAGATCAACAAAACTGGGAAATGAACAGAGAAATAAATGGAAAGCTTTCATTTTTATTCATCCCTGCTACTAAACTGATAGAGGATAATCAAATAACTTTTAGTTATTTTCTCCAGATTACAAACATAATTTTTATCTGTCTGGGTATATGTTTGTAAATAAAGCTATATTGAAACTGGAGTGAGATATTTGAATGAAGATTTGTCTGTATAGGTATTTTGTATATGTAAGGAGAATTTGGGGGATGATAAAAAGTAGTAATAGTAGTAATTTCTGCTCATTTTTTTTTGTTATTACCAAGGTGCCACTACAACATTTTGAATTGCATTTTAATGTTAGGGATGCTGATTCATTTTCTAATTATTAACATCTGACTGAAAAAGTCAGGGATGGAATGACCTCATAAAACACTTGTATGGTATGGAATATTTTTTAGTGAGTTATGTTATAAATTGCTCCACAATTAACACAAATATATTTTCACATAGTCTAGCAAGTCTAACAGCTTTTGTTAGTTGGTTTTTGAATTATCATGACCATTAAATAATGAAATTGAATTTATTCCCTAATGATCTTTAACTGGAAACATTTTCTATGATTTTAATGAAGAAACAAAGGTGAACCAAGAACATTAGACTGAAATAGTGAAGAACTGCAAATCCCAGGTCAGTCTCTTCTGTGACTGTTTCTGAATTCCAGTTTATTCAGCTAGAGTGAATTTGGCATTTATTGATCTGACTTGAATGCCCTGAGGCATGAATCAGTGAGTGATGAGGGTCATTTGTTAACTATTTGTGGTATGTGTATTTAGGGAAGTTATAGTTTGACATTTTGTTTAGTTTGCTTTCAGTGCATATCTTCCTCTTTCAAACACAAAATACAAAAGCTTTTGGTTTGATTGGAGACAAAGAGGACTAGTTTAAGAGCAGGTAGTGAATTGGCAGGAATATAGAATTTCAAGTTAGGCTGGAAGACACTTTCCAGCTGTGTGATTTTAGGTATTTAAATACTCTGAAACCCAATGTCCTATTGACTTCACAACATGCTGCGAAGGTTAAGGAGGGCAGTTATACATAGCTCTTATGGTGCCATAAATCTGGTGCTTCCTTTACCTCCTCTCTCTCTCTCTGTCCTGGTATCTTATATCTTACTGTCTGCACCTAAGCTTTTTGAAAGATTTTGCTTCCTAATGACTTTATTCTTCATGGTCCCCTAAATATCTATCCACAATTCCTCAAGCTCTAATTTGGCAATTTGTCACTTCTTTTATATTTTTCATTGGATAGGCAAAATTCGATAATTGTATATACTTGTGCTTTCTTACAATTTGCTTCTTTTTGTGGGAACAGGGAAGATTTGCCCCACCAGAAGGTGACTCTTGGAGGGTTTCTGCCTCAAGCAAGAGAGTCAAGTTCTTTTTTCTTTTCTTGTTGTTAATTTCTACTCATCATTCTCAAATGAATAATTATTTAAAGACCACAGTGTTGTCTGTGGAATGTTGGTAAGTAGGATGCCATAATATTGTGCTCCCTTACTCCTTTCCCAAGATAAATATATTAAATACAGTTCTGGAGATATAGAGTGCCTTATTCAACTGAATAAAACATTGTATATGGAGTACCTATTATGTGTTGGCCTCTGTGCTAGATACGAGGGACAGGAACATAAAGATTCTCTTTACTCTCCAAGGTAGCTTTCATAATCAGACAGACCTGCTGGGTAGCAGTTAAAATGCAATGTAATGAAATGCCTTCAGTGTGACATGTTTGTGTTGAAGTATGCTTAAGGAAGGGTTCACCCAATGGGTAAAATTTAAGTTCATGATTGAGTTAGAGTTTGCCCTGGGATAGGGTAGGTGAGATAATTGCATTTTAGTGAGAAGAAAGAAATGACATATGTAAAAGTTAGGAGCCAAGAATGAGGCTGGCATTTCCTGGGAATGACAATTAGTTCAGCATCAGCAGAGCCTAGGATCTGTGTGGGACAAGGGATAGAAGATTAAATTTGATAGACAGACAACGGCTGCATCATAACGGGGAGTCTATGAAACTTTTATACCAGAAAATTTACTTGATCAGGTTTGCATTTTACAAATTGCACTCTGTAGGCAGCGCATGGATTGTAAGGAGTCAAATCTGAAGTTAGAGGGTCCATTTTCTAGGCTAGTGCAAATAGTCTCCTGGCAAAAGATAACAAAGGATGGCAGAATGTATAAAGGGAAGGGCCCAGGTGTGAGGGGTGCCTGTCCACTCTAAGATCATGTACTTGAGGAGTTTATACTTCAGTAACATGCTTAAACTTTCTAGTTTTCTGATTTTTCATTCCTATAGATTATGTTACTTACCCTACAGAGTTGTAAAAAAAAAATTGACCAAGATAGTACATGTAACATAATAACTAGGAAGCAATGCATTTTCAATAATTAGTACTTAAGTGGTAGTCTAGAAAGTATTGTCTTGTACTTGAATAGATAAAGAAGAGCAGGGAAGAAGTTGCCAAGTTGCCTAACCTTCACTTATAGAAAATTAGGTTTGGAAAAAAAAAAGAAAATTAGGTTTGGAGAGGTATGGTTTCAATTCTGGACATGCTTAGTTTGAATTACCTGTGGGACAATCAGATGCAGATGTTCCATAGAACCTGGATATGAGTGTGTGGAATGTATAAAACTGATCTGAGATCACATTCTCGAAGAAAATGTATTCCTTTATTCTCCATTGGCTTCTAGTCCTCTATTCTTTAATGGACTTCTATTTTTTTTATGAGGGAACACTATTAGAAGGGCACATCCAGCTGTCTCTTTACTCATTTCTCCAACTAGATGGAATGGAGAAATGGGGGCCCAGTAGTATAGTTCAGACCTCAGGTTCTTCCTTTCCTCTTCATTTTTATTCTCTCTCTCTCTCTCTCTCTCTCTCTCTCTCTCTCTCCCTCTCTTTTTGTTCTCTTGACGTTGGTCCCCATGCACTAAACTTTGCACTACTATTTTTTTCATAAGGTAATTCATAAGGGGAGGTCTCCTGCCTCATGCGGATGCCTGGGATCTTTGACTGTTCCACCTGGCAATGGGTGAGTAAATTCAATTCAAGGTGAGAAAACATAGGGAGTCCAATTTAAACTCACAGCCAAGCTGCTTGAGTACTCCAAATGTATCAGTAACACCACTGAGAGTTTGCTCCTTAACTAATTCCTTAAGATATTTCATATTTTTCTTCCACAACTCAAAAGGAAAAGTTTTGATTTAACATTTCAAATCCCCGAGGAGGCATGGATGTGGAAGTCATTAGTGTAAATATGAGATGGAAGAAGTTGTGTAAATAAAATGGCTCAAAGAGAACTTTGGGAAATAAGAAGAGGCAGAATTTGAGAGCATCTGCCTTTAGGAAGTAGGCAGAACCTGCAAAAGTGAGGAGCGGGGGCCAAAGAAGTATGAGACCAGAGAATGAGAACTACTCTTGTAGCATCACATCCATTTCCATCCACATATTGACTAAAAGCAAACAGAAAAACCCCAACAATAATGGCGTGTCTGCCAAAAATGGGCTATTATTTTTGCAGCACCTGATACCCCATTATCCCAACACACACTCAAAGTCCCAGGCAGAGAGAAGGGCCAAAATTATTGTAAGAGTACTATTAGTACCATTTAATTTGGAGTAGGGAAAAGTGGCTATCAGAATATCCTGTTCTTTCAAAAATAGGTCCACCACAGCTGGCACAGGAGACCCTGTTTGCCTGATTCAAAGGTGTGTGTGTGTGGGGGGGTCTGTGGGTTGATCAAAGCCCAGGACATGCACAGGGACAGTATTAGTTTGCTATCAGGTACTGAGTTGGCACTCACTGTTTCATTGTACAAGTGTGACGAAGATAGATGTTATGGGAATATAAATTATAATCATATAGGACAGACTGAGAAAAAACCAGCAAGAAATAGCAGTGACAATGACAAAAATGGGTTGAGTTTAGGGTTGATGCAAGGGAATAGGTTATGAAGTCTTGTTAAATTACTCTTAAGTTTTATGTTAACAAAATCCCTCAACACATTGTTTGACTAAAGCCAGATTACTGGAGGCACTGAACCAGGATAGCCAAATATACTCAGGGGCAAGTTGTTGTGGAAGTATCTCTTCAGCAGGCACATCTCATCCACTTTAGGGAATAAGTAAGTTTTCAAATGCTTTATTGGGAGACAGAAATGAGGAAGAATAGTGGAAAATAAAACTGCCAGTTTAATAGTGATATCTCTGAGAAGTAGAAAGAAGGCAATAAGCTCCCACTTGTGGACTTTCTCTTTCCATGTGGGGTCCACAAACCTCTCCATTTATTATTTGCCCAGGCCACATCCTTTTTTTTTTTTTTTTTTTTTGTGCATATACTGGGGCATTCAGAAAAGTCTGATATATTTTAACTTCCCACAGACAACTTGCTTCTCCTCAAGCATATGGAAGACATAAAAGTCACTGAATCCTAGAAATATGATAGTCACTCAAAACTAATTATTGTTAAGAAGAGTATGATCAGGTGCCTGGGTGGTTTAGTTGGTTAAATGTTTGAGTCTTGGTTTCAGCGCAGGTCATGATCTCAGGGTCATGAAATTGAGTTCCCAGTCAGGCTCCACGCTCAGTGTGGAGTCTGCTTGAGATTCTCTTTCTCCTTCTTCTTCTCTTCTCCCCCTGACTTGTGCGATAGATGATAGATAGATAGATAGATAGATAGATAGATAGATAGATAGATATAGATAGAGAGATAGATAGATAGATAGATGATAGATAGATAGATTTTTAAAGATAAAAAGATTTTTAAAGGTTTTATTTGAGAGAGAGAGAGTACTCATGCACAAGCATGAGCAAGGGTGTCAGAAGGGGCAGAGGCAGAGGGAGAGGGAGAAACAGATTCCCTGCTGATCAGGGAGTCCAATCCAGGGCTCAATCCTAGGACCCTGAGATCATGACCTGCACCAAAGGCAGATTCCCAACCAACTGAGCCACCCAGGTGCCCCATAAATAAAATCTTCCAAAAAGAGAGTATGATTATTTTATAACTATTCTAGCCACTAAATAAGTACTTTACATGAATCATTCAAATTAATTTAAACCAATCCTTTGAACTAAAAGATATGATTTCCCACATGGCAGATGAGGTAACTGAGAACCAGACAATTAAGTAAATTGCCGAAGGTTTTACACATCGTAAGAAGCAAAGTAATGACTTCATCTGACTTCAAAGCCATGGTATTAAACTTTATTACTTTATTATCTCATGCAAATTCTTACTTAGTTAACACTAACAATGTGATAAAGTTAAAATAGTGGACAATTTAACCCAGAAAGATAGAATGATGTGGATTAAGACAGGCAAAAAGTAACAGAACTCCTGTCCTGAAAGTTTAATGACCTTGGAGTATTAGGAATTTCTCTCCTCCAAACCTCAAGCACACACTTAACACTTAAACCTGGTTAATTCAGATCAAACAGATCAAGAAAGCTCACTGGAGATCTATAGGTAGCAAGAAAAAGACTAAAAACAAGCACAACAATGAATTTATATCAGCTGAAAAAAGAGGCACGGTCAGGTGGGTTGTTCCACCTTGTGTATAAAAACCTGTGTTTAGGATTATTAATTTTGGAGAATAAGACTGTAGTTCAGTAACGGTTTTCACTCACTGAGAGACTGACAATGTCAGAATTGGGGGGTTGCGTCCAGACAAAGTATGTTTGAAAACATGTGCTTACTAAGGATATGAGTGATTGCTATAAATACTGAATGTCTAACCACTTCATGTTGACAGCTGGATGCCACAAATGGCAAAACAGATAAAATAGCTGAGGCCACTGTGTTGCCAAAGAGATTGGAAGCTAAAGAAGACACCCTCCCCCAAACAAAAGGACATTATTTGTTCTCCAGAGGTTTATTAAGCATGATGGAGGCAGGCAGCCAGTAACTTCTCAGCTTCTTCATTTTAGGAGCAGGTAATGAATTTTAATTAGTGAGGAAGACAGCTTTCCACTAAGGAGAAGAAAGCAAAGAAAACAGGAACATCAGTGTGCATGGAGGATATGTTAAAGCACATAACACTCCTTATTAACGCTGAATTAATAGGCAAAATTCTTTGCCCTCTGCTCTTCTGTAACATAAAAATAAAAACAAAAACTGAAAAATATGTGCTACAGAATATGAGAAAAAAGAGAAGAAAGTGTCGCTAAGGTTGATAAACAGGTTATTCTGGGTCACAGGGTCTGTAAGGGACTGAATATCATTCTTAATCAATAGTAACTGATGGTGGCACATCTTCAACAATGTTTGCTCTGCCTGATGAACATTCTGACAGTCCTCTCTTGTGCTAGAGAATGAATGGGATAGCCCTATGTGAGACAGGATTTCCCCCCTCCCAGGTATTTTAGTTAAGCCCCAAAGCCCTCGTATTTGCTATATGTGAGGATTTGTAGAGAGTAGACTATATAAATGTGAGATACAGCTTGATTCATTGTTAGCTAAGTATTTTTTCCCCCTGATTTAGAGTCTGTGTGTGCATGCACACAAACACATGTGTGTGTGAGTATATGGGAGAGGAATATTGATTACAGTATTATTGGCTCAGAAGTTGGTTTTGACCTGATTTTTTAAGGATCTCTCAAATGATGGATAATCAAACACCCTCTTTAGTCAATGTTCAGATATTTGATGATGGGCCTTGTAATAATTCTTGAGGATCCTTGGCACTCCAAGCAAATGCTACTTTTACTAATGGGATTTTCATCCAGTGAACAGACTATGCCCATAAATTATTTGAAGAAGTCAGCTTGCTCAAAGTTACAACAAAGTATATGCAGTTTTATTTTAGCACAGTGATATAAATTCACATACAATGCCCTGTTTGAATTATGAGTGTGATTGGTTTTCAGTGATACAATTTGAGCAGATTAGTGGGTTTCTGTTGTATTTGTGGCTGGCACTGTATCTGAGCACTCTAAATGACAGTCTTGAATATTCCCAGTTATACCCATAAGGAAAGGTTCAAATTCATTTTCTTTTCAGGGAAGCTTTACAAACTAGAACATGTGCTTTGGCATGGTATGCTACGATATATCAGTGCTATTAACTTGCTATAAACCCTCAAACACAATGAAGTTCTTCCATGACCAGAAAACTTAAACTCAAAGTGCCTCAGGAAAACAAACAAACAAACAAACAAACAAACAAAAAAACAAAGTGCCTCAGGAATCCATAGGAGACCAATGACTCTGATTCCCCCCTTTTACTACCCCACAAACTCCTATGTGCTGTCTGATGAGAAAAGAATTGATAAGTTTTTTGTCATATAGAAAAGGGACTATCTGCTCCTTCCCCCTCTGCTAGATATTATCGGTGAGGTAGGAGGTGATGGTAAACACTTTTTTTTAGAAGATTTTTATTTATTTATTCATGAGAGACACAGAGAGAGAGGCAGAGACATAGGCAGAGGGAGAAGCAGGCTCCATGCAGGGAGCCCGACATGGGACTGGATCCCGGGTTCCCCAGGATCACACCCTGGACTGAAGGCTGCGCTAAACTGTTGAGCCACCCGGGCTGCCCAGGTAAACACGTTTTGGTTTCATGCTTGCCTGATAATTCTTCATGACCTCTTTAATGTCTCAAACCTGTTTGATTTAGGAATGAAGCCTGCTCTTAGAAACCAGGATCTTGGGCAGCCCTGGTGGCTTAGCGGTTTAGTGCTGCCTGCAGTCCAGGTCGTGATTCTGGACCTTGGGATCAAGTCCCATGTTGGGCTCCCTGCATGGAGCCTGCTTCTCCCTCTGCCTGTGTCTCTCATGAACAAATAAATAAAATCTTTTAAAAAATAGGATCTTGGCTTTCAACAATCTAACACAGTCGACTAAAATTTTTCAAGTGATAACTCAGAGTTCAATGGTGAGCCAGAAGGACCTTCCTAATAGGTCAGGAATTTATTTAGAATTATTTATTTAGAATTCAAGAGTTTCCTTAAATTATTATACATAAATAATGTACAATTCCATTCAGTCTATTTGAAGTTAAGCTCAAGGGCTACCTGCTTTGGATCCTGCAAGTTCGTACGCACAAATTAATATTAGTTCATCTATGAGTAGAGTTTGATGAGATGGAGGTCTAGTATCATATTATGCAATGAATATGCTCCTATTATATACATTTATGCCTGTAATTGAAATTCTTCTGATTTTCTGAAAATTACCAGTATTCCTTGATTTCAATAGGCTCTTAGCTATGTGTTATTTCCATAAGGCACTAATTTTACCTTAGAATGGTAAAGTATAGTTAGTTTATCATCGTTCCTACTGGAATTTTGAGGAAGACAATTCTTGGTTGGACATAGTTGTTTCCTTCATAGCAAAACTTTGGGCATCCCTGCCCTTCCTGCACTTTACATGCCAGCAATGCATCCCAGACAGCCTGATGATCATTCCCAAATATTCTCAAATGTTGTCTAAATGGGTACTATTGCCTCTGGTTGAAAAAAAATAGTTTACTAATTAGCATTAATAATTTATTGATTTATTTACTTCAAAATCTGCACATGGGCCCTTTACTTCTCAGTAAAATATATTTGTGATACCAAAAGATATATTATAAAAATTATATTTTATAAAACAACAAGATATTAAATATTCTTCCAATCGTGCTCCTACTGAAACTGTCATCGATGTTGTATACCTGTAACTGTACACTATTAAGATAATATGAAATATTACGAGGCAGTACTGTGGGTTGAATTGTGCCCCCCCCCCCCAAAAAAAAAGACATGTTGAAATCCTGATCTCCAATACTTTCACCTTTGGAAGTAGGGTCTTTGTAGATGTAATCAAGTTAAGATGAGGCCATATAGGATTAGTGTGGGCTCTAATCTAGTATGGCTGGTGTCCTTATAAGAACAGGAAAAAAGGCATACACATTGAGATAATGCCATGTGGTGATAGAAGCAGAAGTTGGAGTAAATGTAGGCAATTATCAGTATTGTAGGCAACTATCAGGAATTAGAAAAAGGCAAGGAGGGATCATCTTCTAAAGCCTTCAGAGAAGACAACTGCCAACTCCTTTATTCCAGAATTCTAGCCTCAGAATTTACGAAAGAATAAAGTGCTGTAATTTTAATCCACTCAGTTTATAATAATTTGTCATGGCAGCTCTAAGAAACTAATACAGACAGGTTACCTAACTTCTCTATCTAACCAATTCTACATGTGTTAAATGGGACTAGCAGAATAGTTCTGAGCAATTTTGAGCTAATATTTACAAAGCACTTGGAATTCACATATAATATATGATTGTCATATAATTAGAGCTATAAACTTTAGGTAGGCGAATTAACACTATACCATAATTTTTCTTTCTGGGTAATTATTTTTTAATCAAGGTATTGGCAAACTATGGTTGATAGATCAAAACCAGACTGCCACCTGCTTTTTAAAATAAAGTGGGTTTTCTTTTTTTGAATGGAGTCATATTTGTTTAAATATTGTCTATGACTATTTCGGTGCTATAACAATAGAGTTATAATCGCCACAAAGGCTATATTGCTGACAAACCCTAAAATATTTACTCTAGGTTTTTTTTTTTTTTTTTTTTTTTACTCTAGGTTTTTAAGAAAAAGTTTTTCATTTCCTGCTATAGACCACTAAATCTGTTATATATGTCTTTTTTTCTTGTGCTATTTTGAATAATTCAATAATTTATATATGTTGCTAGCCACAGTTTTCCTACAACATTTTTTCTTCTGTTCCTCTAGAATTTGAGCTCTATTTCAACTTAAAGTGGGAATGAATAAGGAAGACAGACTGTTGGGTCACTGATCCCACAAAAGTTCATAATAGTTAAAAGCTGAAGGCCATTAATTGAGACCCTTTAATAGAACTGATGACCAAAATCAGGACTAAAATAATACATTTTTATTGTCTTCACATTTGCTAACGGGATTTTATGTAATAATGACTCATGAGAGTTTAGTGAACTTCTAACTAGAAACCATATTTTCCTATTGAGAATCACTTTTCTTTATAGAAATTTTTCAAGCTATTGATTCTCATATCTAATACTGCTGAATGAATTAAACAAAGCAATAAAATAAAAGTAATGACCCCAAAATCAAGGGTAAATTTATAAAGTGAAAATTACTAGCTCTTAAAGCAAAAGTATGGATGATAAAATCATTACATGAGGAGATTTATCTGGGCCACCGTGGCAGTGTTTGATATGCATGTTCTCAGTGGGGGAACAAGATTCTTATTTTCAGAAAGCCAAGAATCCACCCCTCTGCAATCTTCAAGGAGTTGCTAATCTTCATTTTGCTAACATGGCTGACTTTTAAGTTCTCACCACAGACTGTTTTCTCTTACCCTAAAGAAAGTGAAAGTTGGAGGTTGATGAGGGCCTGTTTCTAAACATTCATAGAATTTGTTCCCTATTTCAAAATCCATGTATGAAAGGAAGAGCAATTATAAGAAGTTGCTTTCTACCACATGTTTGTTCAACTCTACATGAAGCTAATTAAGATCTCAACTATAGCTAAGTCATCTCACATCAGATGACTATGAACATTGAATTACATGGAGGTAATCTGGAGTTTCTATCTACTCTTATATGATCTGTAGCATCCTGAGACCTAATAAAACCTCAAAGCCTTCTGAAAAATTATTCAAATCATTTGCAAGGCATGACAACCAGACTTAATTACTAATGCACCTTATCTGTGAGTCAATATACAGCCATCAAGTCAGAAGTTTTAACCTGTTGCCCAGAGGATTTTATCCAAATTGAGTAAGCTTGAGGATAATTTATTCAACAAACACTTATTAAAGACATTAATTAGTAGACATTGTGCTAACTTATCTTCCAGTGAAGAGAAAGAGAAAACAAACAAAATAAATAATTTAACTATTTTAGAAGGTGTTAAGTCCCATGAAAATAAAAGTGAGAAGGATGATCTCATTGTTAGAGCAGGGTGGAGAGTTGGCTTTTAAATAGGATAGTCAGGGAAGGCTTCACTGTGAAAGTACTGCTAAAGATTTGAAGGATAGTTCATCAAACATCATTTTGAGGAATCTATGTGTCCACAGCAACCAAAGACAAGTGTTGGCTCTGTCTGTGGCTTAAATGAGTCATTAATAAAAGTTGTAGCACTTGTTTCCATAGAATGGATAACTCACATAAAATGGAGAAACTCACAATAAGCTCCTATTAGGATTTTTCATAAAAGACATTAGCGATGAGAGCACTTTGACTGTTTTTAGTGATAGAATTGGGGGACAATTTTTTTGTACTAGAACTGGGGACTTCAGCCACTCTTCCCAGACGTATAGATACAGCTCTTCTCCCAACAGTTACATATTTACATGACCACAGATAAGCATACAATCTAAGTTAAAACTGTGGTTTGTTACTAACACTAATGAAACCACAAGTCTTCTAAACCGAACAAAAAAGAGTATAGACAGAGGTAAAGTATTACTTTTATGACTGATTAAGTCTAATTTTGAGCATGTAGTAAAATACAAGAGCTAGATAGGCTAAACCTCAGAATTGTACAGACTATGCATCTCCAAGGGGTAGCTGTGGATCACAGCAGGCTTTCTCTACATGGAAATGTTTCATAAAACACACACCTCCTGAGAAAGAAGACAAACCTGAGCTGAAAACCTAGATAATTTTCCCCCAAACTGACAATTGAGATAAGTAGCTCCATCTCTCCAAGATCAAAAAACACAGAGGAATGGAAAAAAGGCAAATATGTCTTAATAATGAGCTCCCTTAACATGGAAAGAGACATTTTAGGATTGGTGACTAAGCAATTGCCCTAACATACTCCTATTTAGAAACTCTGAAAAGGCCACTTCCTAAAAGCGTTACATATCCATACGATGTCATTTTCAATTATAGTATGGCCATGCCATCTAAGTTTATAATATGTCAGCTATACATGTAGAAGAAAACTAGCAGATTCAATTAAGTGGGTATATGTTGTCTTGTAATTACCAAATACTGGATGAGTGCGAGAATTTTTCATTTCATAGTTGATATTGGGTGCTTGGTGAACATAGTAACTTGTAGAGTTAGCACTTCTTAAAAATGGTTCAGAACGTGAAGGACATTTTGCATCCACTAATAAGGCAAGAGGAAACATGTTCATAGAAATATATCTCATCTTTAAAAAGAGAAAATTATGTGAGGAGAGAGTAGAGAAAATGAAGGTTTAGGTCCCTGAGGACATGATAGCTAAGAATAGGCAAATTAATGTATGTGGAGGAAGTAAAATGATTCTGGGTTGAGCTGTGGAATAAAGCAAGTAAAATAATACTGCTATCTGAGATTTTTTTTTAGTTGTTTTGATTAATTTTTTAAAAGATTTTATTAATTTTTTTATGAGAGACAGAGAGAGAGAGAGGCAGAGACAGGCAGAGGGAGAAGCAGGCTCCATGCAGGGAGCCTGACGTGGCAGTGGATCCTGGGTCCCCAGGATCACGCCCTAAGCCAAAGGCAGATGCTCAACCCCTGAGCCACCCAGGCGTCCCTGAGAATATTTTTTAAATGTGCTATTGTGACATGAGAAACTTCAGTAAACTTTATATCATTTTATTGTTTTCATTACGCTCTCTTAAATCAAAATATTTAATATACACATACAATAAAGTTTATTGAAAGACCATATATGTCAGGGGAGGGTAAATTTAAATGATAAATACTTAAAACCTTGAAAAACAGAAAAGAGAATATTTAAATGAATAAAGAATATTCATTTAAGGATAGCTAATATTTGATGGTAATGTTAATGTATAATGAATACATTCTTTTAAGGTTCATAGGTAAAATATTTAGTGTATAATAAAGTCGTGTGAATTCGCTGAAATTGTAGGACATTGGATGTGGTATATTTTTGGTATAAAAAAAAAACAATGTGAAATAACAAGTAGTTAATAGGTGCATCGTAGGGACTATAAATCCAAAACAGGTGAGGATTAGACACAGTTGTCTGATAAACTAAATTTAAGACTAAGTCAGGATAAAGGAATATAATGAGCAAGAGGTTAAAGAGTCACAGTAAATTTGAAAAACAATGAGATCTCCCTAGAGATACATTATGCAAGAATGTTTGATGGTTCAGCTTCATAAACTAGTAATAGTAGCCAACAAGAAACTTAGGTAAGAATGAGTTGCCAGAAAAGAATACAAAGTAATGAAGTCATTTTGTGCAGTGTATTACAAGATTTTAAAGCCTAGATAGACCCAGGGATCCCTGGGTGGCTCAGCGGTTTAGCACCTGACTTCGGCCCAGAGCGTGATCCTGGAGTCCCGGGAAATAGAGTCCCATGTCAGGCTCCCTGCATGGAGCCTGCTTCTCCCTCTGCCTGTGTCTCTGCCTTTCTCTCTCTCTCTTTCTGTGTGTGTGTGTGTGTCTCTCATGAATAAAATAAATAAAAATCTTAAAAATAAATAAATAAAATAAAGCCTAGACCAAGTTTGCTAAGAGAGTATATTCACATAAGCATAATCATTTTTTTCCCCTAAAATTCACATTTAAGATTTTCACAGAGCTTTTAAAATATCAATCATCTTAATTCTTTAGGCCTATTTCTTCTCTTCTCGAATCCTCCTCTCCAGTCTTCCCCTCTTCCCCCTTCTCTACTCCTCCCTCTTTTCTCCAAGTTATTGTGTTCCATCTTTTGAAGAGTTCTACATAGAGAAGAGTTCTACATAGAGAAGAAAACTGCTATAAATTGGCCTGGATAACTCAAGTGCTGTCAGAAGATAAAAAAATTAAAGATGAACATGCTTACCCTTACAATTTCCTTCTCTTGAACTTTTTAGGTTAGAATTTAATTATGCATTTAAAGAGGGGTTAAAAACTGGCATAGCTCTCATCCCCTACTTAATTCTTCTCTCAGAAGCAAAACTATATGTTTCTTAGGAAGGAGAATTGGTTACTACTGTTCGCTTGTTTTGTAAGAGTTCTTCATATATTCTGGATGGTTAGATAGATAGAGAGGAATTCTGGATATTCTGAATCTTTTGTTGAATATTTCTATTGCAAATATGCCCTCAGAATCTGCATGTATGTTGCATTTTTCTTCATTTTAATTGTGTCTTTTGACAAATAGGAATTGATTTTGATAAAGTGAATTTTTAAAATTTTGTTTACACTTGATGCGTTTTGCATCTTGTTTAAAAACATTTTGTCTAGGCTGAGAGATATGAAGATAGTCTCCTATGAGTTCTTTTAATTTTTAAATTTTTTTATCTTTAAAGTTTATATCTAGAATTAACGTGAAATTGATTTTTTGTCTATATTCTGGAAGAGAGGTCCAAGTTCCTTTTCCACATAGATAACCAATTGTTTTAGTATCATTTATTGAAAAAGAAGTATTCTCTTTCTACCATGTTTTAATGAACATTGTCATAAATTACATGACATTTAGGTCTATTTATGTAATCTATTTTCTGTGTTTGTCATCTGTTTGCCCATCATTGTGCTAATACCATACTGCTTTTATTATTGTAGCTTTTAAAAAGATTTGACTTGACGGGATGAGCACTGGGTGTTTTTCTGTATGTTGGTAAATTGAACACCAATAAAAATTAATTTAAAAAAAAATAAATAAAAAGATTTGACACCAGTTATTTTAAATCAGTTAACTGTGTTCTTTAACTTCAAGATTCCTTTGACTTTTCTTGGCGTTTTGCATATCCATATAAATTTTCAAATCATCTTGTTAATTCAATTGTATTTGTTGACAATAAATAATTGTCATTTTTATATTAAATTTTTCAATCCTTAGACACATATATTCCCCAATTATTTAGGTCTTCTTTAATTTCTTTCAGTAATGCCTTCTAGCTATTTGTATAGAGGTCATACATTTCTTTTATTAGCATTATTATTAATATTAAATTTTTTGGTGATACAATAAATGGATTTGATTTTTAATTTAATTTTCCAGATATTTGTTTTTAAGATATAGAAATAGTGCTTTTTTTTTTAGCCTGTATACTTATAATTTGCTGTATGTGCTTGATTCTAGTAGTTTATATGGATTGTTTTGATTTTTAGCTACAATTTAAGTTAAAAATTGCAAATAATAATTTTATTGAAATTATTTATAAATGCTGATTTTTTTGCATTCATTGAAAATATGATTTCTTCCCTTTAAGCCTTAGATCTTATATTTTTCTTCCTGAGTTTACTGAGAAAATTGGTATATATTTAATAAAATTTAATAACTGTGATGCAAAGATTTTTGTTATTTTCTTAGTCTCAGGGATTTTTCAATAATTTACTATAAATATGAAGTTTACTGTGTTTTCTGTTTTTTTTCTTGCTTTTTGTAGATATTCCTTATCTGATTAAGGAAATTCCATTTTCTTTTTAAAGATTTATTTATTTACATGAGACAGAGAGTAGAGAGAGTGGCAGAGGGAGAGAATATGTATCACATTAGCAAAGTTATTTAATAAACCCACAAATAATTCAATATGAGACTTTTATTGACTACCTACTCTGTTCTCTGAAGTCACTTTTAGCTTTTAATAATGTAACATTACAGTGTCTGCTCAAGTATATATTATTTTATGATTGAACAGTGTCTCCCTACATACTATAAACCTATTTTAATACTAATGAAGAAGAATATCAAAATCTTTGGTTGTCTAAGATAGAACAAATTATTAATTTAAATTCTACATATTCAAAATTATACCCATACTAAATGATACCAAACTATTTAGTTTAAACATAACATATAATGAGGAAAATTTCTGATAAGAGGCATAATACCTGCATACTCAAGTAGTTTAAAAATTATTGGAAATAATGTGAATAATCTTGCTTCTTATCTCATTATGTGGTTAGAGGATGACTATGGAATAAATAATGTAAACTATTTTGCTTAGGGAGAATCCTATTGCTACCTAGTCATGGACATATCTGACTTTTTAGCCAAATTTTCAATGAGAAAGCAATTTGTAACACCTATGGAAGTTCAAAATAGTTCTCATTAACTTTCACAACACTCAAAGCTGTCACAGAATAGCCAATGACTGGGAATGATTTAATATGCATGATATTTAAAAAAGTTTGTTCCAAAAGTGATTACAGGAGGAAATGGAAAAGAAATGCCTATAATCAAAGCAGTAATTGTATATTTTCTTTTTTAAAAATATTTTATTATTTATTCTTGAGAGACATAGAGAGAGAAAGGCAGAGACATAGGTGGAGGGAGAAACAGGCTCCATATAGGAGCCCAATGTGGGACTCCATCCCAGGACCCCAGGATCATGCCCTGGGCCAAAGGCAGATGCTCAACCATTGAGCCACCCAGTGGCCCCCTTATATTTTCTTTAATCCACATATTTTGTGATAAAAAATATATCAAGGGAAATGACAAGAAAAGACAAAATAAGAAGTATATATCTCATTTAAGAATGCATCAATATGATTTGGAGACTAATTGGATCTAAGATAACTATCTTGGATGATTCCAATATTTCGAATTCCAGTGCATAGAAGAATTTGGTAGAGATGAGAACTGGTGGGGATTATGACTTCTGTGGAAGTTAATGGATTAGTTTTAGAATTGTTCACCTAAAAAAATTAAAAATAAAAATAAAGAAAGAATTGTTCATCTAACAGGTGTTTGTTAAACACTTATGTGCTAGAAACTATAATTCATAGAAATACTAGCTAGAATAGCTTTGAAGTCTTTACTTTTTAATTGAGGAAACAAATACATAACTATAGACAAATTATAATAAAATGTGATCACCTTATAATAAATATATGTATACAAGTTTGCACAAGTTGAATTCAAGATTAGGGTAGGATATTTAAAGTTACAGTAGTAAGTTAGGATTTCATGTGTTCCAACAGATATTCTTTGAGCATATATCATAACCATTTCAAGACTCACTCAAGTGAAAGATCTGAAGGTAAATATTTGGGAGTCATGATTTCAAAAGAATAATTGCTGCTATGAATATTCATGGGCTATTTGAAAGCATTTTTCATACTGGAGTACACTCAACTTTGGGGAGGGAGAAAAGAAATTTGCTCAAATAGATTAAGCAAAAACAAAGGTAATATACAATCACATATCCGAGAGGGAAAATGCCATGAAAGAATATTTTAAATAAAATAAGTGCAAATATCCTCAAATACACAATAATGCATTTTATTTGCAGAATTTACCCCCAGACATTTCACAGGAGTAGATTTTTATGAAATGAATAGTTACAGATGTCCGAGTAGAGGGAGGGGACAAAAGGAAGGATGATGAGTTACCCAGATGTTTAGCAGCAGTGAGGAGCAGTTCCTTTCCCATCCCCAGCCCTTGGCTGAATGGACAACGGGAAGAAATAAAGTCACCTGTTAAATAGGTAATACCTGGTGAGAACTGTAAACAGGGGGAGCTGTTCTGTTCTCTCCTTTTATGCAGCACTGTCTTACAGCTACCACTCTGTCTTTGGGTTCCAGTAACTACTCTCCTGCCTTCACACTCGGGGTGGTAGGTAACATCTCCTTGCTTGTGTTAGTGTTTAAGTGACTGTCATTTCTTCTTGGTTTCCCCCTTACTCTGCCTGCACTCTTGTAAATTGATTCCTTATTAAATTCTCCTTAATTACTTCATTCAAGTGTGCCAACCTTTTCCTGTGGGGTCTCAACTCTGATAGAAAGTAGTCATGTCAGATAGACATTATTGCTTCTCCCCACTTATATAGGAAGAGGGAGATTCAAAAAGTCTAGATGACTTTTCAAAGGTAATAGTTGGCAAGTGACATAATCTCTCTCATCTACATTATCTGCACAGTTGAAAGTTAAGAATAAAGAAACAGTAGAGAAAAAGTCAGATTTCCATGAGAAGACGTTAAAATGATGGGATACAGAGAATAAAGCTAGATTATTTTTCTCTTTTACAGTAAGTATCATTTCTCTTCCTTTCAGATGAGAAAGAAGACTGGAATAATTACTATGGAAATAAAGATATATTGAAATGCATATGAATACTGGAGGGGGAACTGATCTCGTTATTGGCAAGAAAGAGTTAGAAAGCAATTGCTGACGGAAAAGTAGTGAGATTTGCTACATGAGTAGCAAGGAGAAGATCCATTCCATAGTCAGAAAATCTTCCTTAACAATGGCCAGCCCTGTTTGCTTAGCATGTAACATACATCAAAAGGAATACCAAATAGATACTTTTTAAAAAATATTTATTTATTTATTCGAGAGAGAGAGAGAGAGAGAGAGAGAGAGAGAGAGAGAGAGAGGCAGAGACACAGGCAGAGGGAGAAGCAAGCTCCTTGCAGGGAGCCTAATGTGGAAGCCTAATATGGGACTCGATCCCAGGTCTCCAGGATCAGGCCCTGGGCTGAAGGCAGTGCTAAACTGCTGAGCCATCCTGGCTGCCCCAAATAGAGTATTTTTAAGTGGAACTATATAAGACCATCACCCTTTGCTTGTGAAGGAAGCCAGCTCACATGTAGTACTATGCAAAGTTACTGGCTCTCATCTTTATGTAAGAACAAAATGCAACAATTACTACCTTCAGTTTGATCTTGATGAGTTTTCATCAGACTAAAGGAATTTCTTTTATCTCTGTCTGCTTCATTATCTGTAATTATACCTTGTTTATAAGTATATGCCTTTATTTTAAAATCCTGTGAATTTTTTTGTCCCATGCACATGTAGTCAGTAGTAAAGGAAATCCAGAAAGTCCCCAATTCATGGGGACCTGGATCCTGAATCTGCTTTTCTCTTTATTATCCTGTATCATTCTTCTAGATGGTGTCCCTATGTCTCACTTAGTTTGGTAAGCTCAGACCAAAGTCACAACTTTAAGTATGTCAAATTTGCTTACTTACCATATGTATATTCTCCTTCCTGTCACTATAATTCTTTAGATTAACAACCCAGTAAGGTGACCTGCCTTTACCAGCCCCGCTGCCTAATTATGGCATTTGAACTAGGCTCCCATATCTGTGTGCTGCCTTCAAAAACCCACCTTACCAAATGTAGCTGGGCTTGTTCTATGTGAAGTAGAGTCAGCTATCCATGCCCTAATTACAGACATCATTCACTAGTCATTTAGCTATTTCTATATAAAAGTACCATAAAACTTGGGATCCCTGGATGGCTCAGCAGTTTGGTGCCTGCCTTCCACCCAGGGTCTGATCCTGGAATCCTGGGATCGAGTCCCACGTCGGGCTCCCTGCATGGAACCTGCTTCTCCCTCTGCCTGTGTCTCTGCCTCTCTCTCTCTCTCTCTGTGTCTCTCATGAATAAATAAATAAATAAATGTTTAAAAGTACCATAAAATTGCAACAGAATACAGGCATATTTATGTATGTATATATGTATGTATGTATGTATATATGTGTGTATTTTCAATTATTCATATCAAGTAGGAGGTTCTGCTAATTTGGTCCAGGCTTTTTTTATTTTCTTTAGGTTCATTCATATTTCTGTAATCAGCTGGCAGGATGGCTGGGGGGTGCCTTGTCTAGGTTGGCATAGAAACTCTAGAGTTTTGGTGGCTATTGTGGGGGTCCAGAGGGTGACCAGGCTGTATGTCTCTCATGCAGCTAGTTATGCTGTTGGCCTCATAGTGGTTTGTCAGGCTTCCTAGAAAGTGAGGAGAAGAGGAAGTTTCTTAGGACCTAAGCTCAGAACTGGCACATTATTACCTCTGCCACATTTTATTGCCCAAAGGTAATTACAAGGTCATTTCAAATGAAATGGGTAGTTAACAGCCTGCATCTCTTAGTGAAAAAATCTACCAAGACATCTTATAAGGTATGTGGACAAAGAAGGGGAATAATTAGGATCATATTTGCAATCTACTTTTTGAGCTTACCCCTTGTCTGATGAACTTACACCCTGCTGACTAGACTGCTCTTATATTAACTGACTCTCTTGCCTCAGTCCTTCTAGTTGTTCTGGTTTATTCCCAGTCTAAAATATGCTAGTCTTTCTTGCTCACCTAGATTCCTGGACCCAAACTATACTGAGAAGGCCATTCATTTCACTGACAACAATTCCCTCAAATGACTTAATGGAAAATGGCATATTTTCTTGCTTAAATTTTTAGGTGAATTAAATTCTACCATGGGAATAAGTCTCCATTCAGAGAATTAAGTATCTATGATTCATTTTACATTGTGGATGTTAATTCACATGACACAAAGGCAGGCCTTTTTCATCAAAAGCATTGATTATTCAATTAATACCTCTGATGAACACCAACAAAAAATTAGAACCTATCTGGCTGTGTGAACATCAGAAGACTACTGAGAGAGCAAACATGACTGAGCATGGTAATTGCTATAATCCTGTTAATACACCTGGATGACTTAATAACCCCACCTTGTAATAAAAAAAAATTGCCAACTGTGTTTAAGCTCTATTGGATGAGAGAAACTATGGATTGCTTTCATTATTAATGCTTGAAGGTGTGATTGTGTCAAAATTCCCACAGCCTTGTCTTATTTCTGGAGAGATATGGGGGAGAGTTATCTACAAATAAAGTTGTTGGATCAGAGGAAGTTGAATGCTGGATTAGCAGAATAGCCAGACACAGATCATGTTTTGATTAATTTCACAGGCTAGATGTGTGCAAAAGCACATAAGCAAAGAAAAACATAATGTCAGAGCCAGAAGGGCAGATTTCAAGCCAATTGTTGAGATATCAGAGTATCTAGGAAAGAGTATAAGCCCTATCTGGAAAGAAGATCAAAATCTGTCTGGCTAAAAGGCTTTGGGGAGAAAACATGTAGGAATATATGTGGTGATATTCATTTATCAAACACTTG
Organism: Vulpes vulpes; assembly: GCF_048418805.1. Classification (NCBI taxonomy): domain Eukaryota; kingdom Metazoa; phylum Chordata; class Mammalia; order Carnivora; family Canidae; genus Vulpes; species Vulpes vulpes. The sequence continues at coordinate 83,610,787 of NC_132787.1, forward strand.
CCACGTGGCATAACTTCTTCTAGGTGCCATTAGGCATAGAGATGAAGAACTATTCAGGGGAACAATTTATTGAAGAAGATAGACACACATACTACAGCCCATCATGCAATGTGAGAAGTCCCTACCGAAGAAAGAATAAATATTCATTGGGGGCATATATGAGAGAGAAATATTTTTGCTGGTGGGATACTTCTATCTGAACTGAGAAAATGGGTTTTTATCAGGTTGACAGAACATTTGAACTAGAGAGACATTCATCATCAGAGACATGGAAGTGTGTAAAATTATACAGTAAGTTCAGAAGCACCGATTTCTCAAAAAATGGCCTTTATGGTGTGTAGTATCAAGAAATGAGTCTGGAACAGAAAGTTTATATAAGATTTTAGAATCCTTCAAATGATTTGCTAAGGGATTTTAAAATATGCAAAGCAGATACATGTTTGTAGAGTCTAAACGAACTTCTTAACTTAAAAAGATGTGATTCCTTCAGATGAAACTATTATATTACTCAGACGCTTAAAGTAAAAAGCAATGAGATCAAAGGACCAAAGTGAGGAAGGCTGAGGTACAGAAAAAAGCAGCCTTACTGTTCTACTATTAATATTGTGGAGATAGAGTCTATCAAACTAGCCCTCCCACAGTGAACAATTATAAACTCAGGATAAAACATCAAAACACCCAACTATCTGAAGAGTAAAAGCTGGAAAATAATGTATGGAAGTTAATACTTTGAAGAAGGAAATGCTATAATATGAATTTCTGATTTTATCTGGCTGTTAAACAAAGACCTGTACCAGTCTGCACTATGTGAAGTGGCCAATAGAAAATCTGCAGTCTTACTGGCTTACGGAAGCAGAGGACAGGTTTTATTTAGGACAACTATGGTAGCTGGCAAGTTAAGAGGAAAATCCAAGAAAGGAGTCAGAAAGGAAGAACAACAAATTCTGAGTATGAACTCTGGATCAGTCTCTGGATGACCTCTATGACATAACACAGTAGGGAAGCCTTCAATCAACTCAGCCAATGATAAAAGAAATAAACCAAAATTTGAGCGGCTGCCTATAGAGGCGAAAAGCTTTGTAGTAAGAGTTCAGCAAGTTAACTGCCTACTTACAATAAGAATACATATGCATACTCTTCAGGAAAAAAGTAGTTTCAACAGTAGTCTGCTTCCTTGTCAGCACTTGAAATTATCATATTAATTAGTTTTGTTTTCTTTTAGGTATTCTAACAGATGTGTAGTGGTTTATCATTGTGAATTTAATTTGCATTCTTCTAATGACTAATGATGTTGAGCATCTTTTCATGTGCCTACTTGCCTTCCATGTGTCTGTATCTGTTCTTTTACCATTTAAAAAATATAGTTATTTTTGTATAGTTCTGAGTGTTCTCTATATAGTCTAAATACAAGTCTCTTGTTGAATAAATTATTTGCAGTTTTCTTCGTCTATAGGTTAATTTTTAGTTCCTTTAATAGTATTTGTTGCTGTTGTTGCCTAAAAGCAAAACCAGCAATTTATCTTGGTCCCATAGCTGTAGGACTCAGTGAAGGAGGCTCATATCGGCTCTACACAGTGTCAGGTGGGGTGGTTTGACAGGGGGCTGGTTGGTCTGTTTCTAGAGTAATTCATTCATGGCTCACAGTTGCTTTTGGTTGTTTGTGGGGGGTTTCACAGGAGTTGAGGGATAAAGACCTTAGTTCTTTTCCATATGAGCCTCTCTGTAGGTTACTTGAACTTTCTTACAGGATGATGGCTGAGTTCCATGAACAAGTGTTCCAAGAGACAGGTAGTCAATGATGCCAGTTTTTTGGGTTTATTATTTTGTGTTTATTTTAATTTTTTTAATATTGTGGGCCTAGAAACTGCTATGTCTCACTTCTGCTGGATTCTATTGGTCAGTCAGTAACTGCTCAGATATGAGGGAAGAGAACATAGACCACTACCCTGGATGGAAGAAGTATCAAAGAATTTTGGGGAATGTTTTAAAACTGCCACATTTCATCAATGGAAACAGTGTCTTGTTTTAAATTTTGACACATATGTTCATTGCAAAAAAAATTAGTGGAATGCAATATATGAAGATGTATAAAGAAATAAACAAATAGAAGTTATTTCTAAATAAGGTTTAATTTTAAAATAATAATAACACCTAAGTTATGAAGAATATGAATGATGGAAATAGCGGTCATTGAGGCATCCTGAATTTCATGTACTCAAAACAAAGAGAAGTATTTATCAATTTTAGATGTTGTTAGTATGCACATTGAACATTTAATTTGAAATAAAACTGAATGAATCCAAATGATGAAAAAGAGAAAAATGTAACAATACATAGTACAAAATATGTTAACCAAAATAAGTCCACAGATATCAATTTAAGTTACATGCAGATAAATTAATGTGTCAACAGAAAGAAGTGCATTACTCAAAGGAAATAAAATAAATAATGAGTAAGGTATAGAAATCCTGAATTTATATATCCCCACAATATATACATAAAAATACATAATTTCAAATAGAAATGAATAGATATATGATCATAGTATAAAAAATTAACACCTGTCTGTTATTAAAAAATAATGAAGAACAAACATCATCAAGGAACTAATAGAATGAATATCATTAGAGATAAAAATTATATATTTTTTTCTTTTTAAAAAGTTTTTATTTACATGCAGTAATATTAGCTTCAGGTGTGCAACATACTGATTCAACACTTCTGTACAACACCCAGTGCTCATTACAAGAGCACTTCTTAATCTTCATCACCTATTTCACCCACCCCCCACTCACCTGCCCTCTGGTAACCATTAGTTTGTTTTCTATTTAAGAGTCTATTTCTTGGTTTGCCTTTCTGCATCTCTTTTTCCCCCTTTTCTCATTTGTTTTGTTTCTTAAATTCCACATGATTGAAATCATAGTTTTATTCTATACACTAGTTAGGGAATACATATGCTTTAAAATATTTCGGAATATTTAGAAAAAATAACTATTTCTAGGTTATGAAGCAAGTATAAGCCTTAATAATTATCAGAGAATCAATAGCTTAAAGACTTCATTCTTTGACATCAATAAATAAAAATATAGTTGAATAATAATAAGTAATCAAATATCCCTGTGCAACTTTGAAATTTAAAAACACCTTTCTTTATTGTTTGTAGATCAGAAATAATTAGCAAGGAGAAGTATGAAATACTTGGATCTCAATGTCAACACTCACAACGCAGTACATTTCTAAACTTATACTATGCAAATAAAGGAATATTTATAGAGAGACAGTACTATGTTAAAAAGACAATAATTAGCATGTTGGCTTTGTAACCCAAGGGGTTAGAAAAGGAATAATGCATTCATGTGGAAAAAAGAAAGTATGTAACAAAACACTTACACGTAGAAAAATACATGAACAATAGAGAAGGCCAACAAAACCAAAAGTAGGTTTTATGAAGAGTAATGAAGAATGTACATTTCTAACTAGATAGATGAAGAAGAGAAAGAGAGCAATGAAAGGAATAAACTTTAGATGAATAATAAAATGTTGACATAGAGGTAATAAAGATTAAAGGCTTATGAATAACATAATGTTAATAAATTTGACAAAAGTAACACAAATAAAGATAGAAAGTGGATATTTTTCTAGATAAAGATCCAAGGAAAAAGAAAAATTAAACAAACTGAAAATCGTTATAAATTAATTTCTAATTTAGAAATCTTTCCCTATAAAGCATAGGGCCTGGATTATTTTAAAGGATTATTTTACCTTATTTTGAGTGAAGATATCTTGCATATTTCATAAAAAATATTGCCAGTAATTAAAAATCAGGTAACATGCCATAATTCATTTTAAAAGGCAAAAATACTTTAATAGCAAAAGCAGAGGAGGACAATAGAAACAGAGATGCCTTATTCATATCATGGTTATAAATATAGATACAGAAGTTCTAAATAAAATTTTAATAAACTGAATATAACCATTATTTGAAAATATATCCTGATGACATTGGCTTTATTCCAGGAATACAAAGATGATTTAACATTTAACAATGTTATAACATTATCTGTAATATAACTTCCCATATGAAATGTTTAACCTAGATATTCTTTACCACAATGTGAACATATGAACACAAATGATTTGATGAAGTCAACATTATTGAAAACTGATTACTTCCTACAAAACCAGGAAATGATGGGAACCTCCTTAAGGAGGTAAAATTTAGCCATCAAATATAGTAGTAAACAACATGCTTAATGAGAAACATTATGATTCATTTTTTTTCATTATGATTCATTTTTAAGTCAGGAAAAAGACATAGAAAACCCTTTTAACTGCCTTCAACATTTACCTGAACATTTCAGCCACTGAAGAATAGCAAGAATAATAAGATGTACAGTGATCAAAAAGAATAAACACAATTTTCTTTAGTGACAGACGGTCCGGTATTTCTAAATAGATAATTTCAGAAAAGCCCACTAATTTCTGGAGTTCTTGGTGTTTATGAAGTTACAATCTTTTAATCAATTGGGAAAGTCAGAAAGATTGCCAGAAGTCAAATACCTCTTTTCTTGCAGATAAGTTTTTATGGCTAGAAATGAGTCAAAGAGCCTGCTTTTCTCCATATCTCATCAACCACTGGGTCCAGATGGCTCACATAAGGATAAGTTCACCTCCTGAATAGACACAGTAGTCTGGGATGGAGAAGGTAGTGAAAAGGTGAGAAGGAGGTAAAGCTGTGTTTAGGACTTTAGGTAGAGTCCAGTCAATGGAAACTGCATTCCACTAGCTGTTGCCCTTGAGAAAGTAATCCTCTCTGCTCTATTAAAGGATAAGTGATGGCAATAGAGACAAGAAGATTTCAGGAAAAATTCCCTTTGGAAGTCTGATAAATAGAGAAGAATTATGCTTTATCAAAGAAAATCTAATAAAAGTTAAACAAAGTTGCTGGCTAAAAATGAAAATAATTGGGGACTGCGTTTGGCTCAGATCATGATGGAATGAAGCCCTACATCGGGCTCCCTACTCCATGGGCAGCCTGCTTCTCTCTCTACACCTCTTTTGCTCTCTTGTACTTTCTCTCTCTCTCAAATAAATAAATACAATCTAAAAAAAAAAAGAAAATAATTGTATTCCTGTACCTGTAACAAACTTTAAAGTGTAGTAAAAAGATGCCATTTACCCTAGCAACAAAAACAATAAATCGAAAACTAGACATAAATTTAAAACAAAAGGTGTATAAGAACTTCATAGAGAAAATGATAAAAGTTTATTGAAAGATATAAAAGAAGGCCTAGATAAATAGCGAAAGAGTGTGGCCATGCATAGGAAGTCTCAATATCATAAAGGTGGACATTCTGTCCAAATAAAATAATAAATTGAAAGCAAGTTCAATCAAGAGCCAACAAGATTGTTTATATAACTTGAAAATTCTCTGAGGAGGGAGATTGGATTGGCAACAAATTCAGAAGAAAATGTTCACTTCTCTACTCAAAGAAATGTGGACTAATATAAAATAAACTATGTTTGCACATGGCAAAAAATGTAAATGTTTAAAACTACCAAATACTGTTGCATGCGTTTAAAAAATGAGACTTGTTAGCTATTGTTGAGGGTATGTCTATTCTTAAAATCACTTGAAAGAATGATTTAGTAATACCTATGAAACCTAAAAAGTGTTTTTCTTTTTACCTCAGTAGTACCATTTTCAGGTATCTACCCTAGACATACATGCACATATTTAAACAAGAAAGCATAGAGGATGAAACTGAATCACTATTTGAAATGGTGATAATCACCCAACCGTCTAAAATAGGAATATACAAAATTATTTGGCTTTTTCATGTAAGAGAAAAAAAAGGACAGTTGAAATAACTTATTCTAAAAGGTTAAACACATATATATCTTAGAAACCTAATGTTATGTGAAAATGTTAGCAGTAAGTAACATACTCTATGTGGTATCACTTATGTATGTTTACAAATACATAAGATGAATATTTAATTAATGATACTACCAAGTGAGTTGAAAAGTTCAAAACACACATGGATGTGATGTACATTAATGTTAGGATATTATTAATTTCTGGGGACTGCTGAGTTGAATGGATTGGGGCTTTGTCAGAATTTCTACCATTGAATTCCTTAAAAAAAAATCAGTGAACTAAATATGACAAATTGTAAACAATTGTTTATTTTCAGGTTAGGTATTTGAGTGTCCTTTGTATATTTTTTGTATTTAAATGTTTCTAAAATTTTAAAAGCTAATTATAAGAATAAATTATTTAATTCAAAATACTTTCTTTTAAAAACCCATAGTGCTATAAAATATGGGGTAAATGGGGATATACCCTAATACAATTTCAAAAATAGAGGGTTTCATCTTATGTTATATTAAAACCTCTGTAAAAAAGTACTGTACAGATGCCTGGGGGCTCAGTTGGTTAAGCATCTGACTCTTGATCTCAGTTCAAGTCTTGGTGTCAGGGTCATGGGTTTAAGTTATGCATTGGGCTCCATGCTGGACGTGGAGCCTATTTTTTTTAAAAAAAATTGCAGAAACATCTTGCCTCTGCATAACAGTGACTTTTTATGGAGAAACAAATGAAAAATAGACCACAGTTGACTAAGAGAAAAATACAGACTAAGCCAGGCTATTTCAACTGAATGCATTGGGGAGGCGGGGCGGGAGGCTAATTACATTAAAAATAATAAAATTAAATATTTATCTGAAATCTTAAATATTAGAGATGATATTTTGTTCCTTTTAAAACTTACCTATACAAGCTCAGAAGATCTTCTTCCAAGAAAACTGAAGTCTTTGGAAATAATCACTTCAACACTGAACATATGGTTTATTTTTTTTAACCTTAGGTATGAGCCAAAATAAATTATGTCATTCATGAATGAGAAAATTATGAACTTGTGAGAGACTTTCTGTTATATATTTTACCTAGTACTACAGTTAATATTCAGAGCACAACTAATCGAAATGTATAATGATATAAATTTTGGAATAAACCGAATAAACTAGAGGATATTAGGCTAAGTGAAATAAGTCAGTCAGAGAAAGGCAATTATATGATTTCACTCATACGTGGAATTTAAGAAACAAAACAGATGAGCGTAGGGGAAGGAGGGGAAAACAAGACAAAATCAGAGAGGGAGACAAACTGTAGGAGACTCTCTAGGAATAAAACTGAAGGTTGTTGGAGGGGAGAGGGTAGGGCGATGGGGTAGTTGGGTGATGGACACTAAGGAGGGCACTTGATGTAATGAGCACTGAGTGTTATATGCAACTGAAGAATCACTGAACTCTACCTCTGAAACTAATAATACACCATATATTAATTGAATTTAAACATCATATATTAATTCAGTTTTTAATTGAATTTAAACATTTTTAAAAAGATGCAAGTTGCTATAAATTCAAACAGCTATTAGAAATTAACATTTAGGGGCACCTGGGTGTGTTTGAGCATCTGTTTTTGGCTCAGGTCATGATAACAGGGTCCTGGGATCAAGTCCTGCATCAGGCTCCCCACAGGGAGCCTGCTTCTCCCTCTGCCTATGTCTCTGCTTCTCTCTCTGTGTCTCTTATGAATAAATAAATAAAATCTTAAAAAAAACCACACCCACTTGAAATCTAAAGCACATCAAATATTATTGGCTTAAAAAGTATTGATACTAATAAATAATGTTACCTAAAAATGGAAAATGCAGAAGAAAGAAGAGATTAAACAGTTTAACAAATAACTTTGATAATAACTTAAAAATCCAGAGAAGAGCCCAATCCCACGTGAAATGAACCAGAAATTTGCCATAGAGTTTTTTGTTTTGGGTTTGTTTTGTTGTTTTTTGTTACTGTAATGCTAAAGTTAAAAAGACAAATCCTGATTTGAACTTCCTTAAAGAAATAACTGCTCACCAGCAAAAGGTTCATAATAAAATGAGATTCCTGTGAAGATTCATAAGGTTTGCAAGAGCAACAGCATAATATGACAAGAGAATGCATGTGTGACACAGAAAATTGACCATTGTTAAATAGCTAGATCTGTTTATTAGTTGAGAGTATAAAAGCATGAGTACCGTAAATATATACCAAAGATAACAAAATGTGAAAAGCAGAAAAATAAAACACAGATTTCAAAATAAGTTATCTAGGATACAGATAGACCAAATGAATGAATAAATGAATGAAAACATCCTTCCCTATGAAACATCCCTATGAAAGATTCTCTAGGCAATATCAAATTGAAAATTAAGAGGCTATGCAAATATCTAAAACTGAACCAAGAACATGTATATGTTAAACAATTGTAAAACAGAAAAATACAGAGTAGATAAAGCAGGTACTAATTAGACCTTTCTTTTCTTGTAACATCCAAACCAATTCAAGTCTCGGCAGAACTTAAGACTGTAATATGGTGACTACTACTAATTTACATTTCTATTTCAGAATAAAAATGTTGTTTCTCTTTACCCTCTTTCTAACCCTTCATTTTTCCAAAGAAGTTCACTGATTTTGAGAGGAATTATCAATAGAAGCAATCATCTTAGTTAAGATGAAGAAAGTATCACCTACTGAGATTTTATTATAAAACGGAACCAAGTTTATATCTGAATATTAAAAAATTCCTCATGAATTATACATTATCAAGAAAATCTGAGGATTCTAATAAAATTATCAGGCTTTCACATAGGAATAGATATTTATTTTATGATATGCTGTCTTTAATCATGGAGCAGCAACTTTTTGGGTGGGTTACTAAACAGTTCTGCTTTTAGGATTCACTCTAGAATTATTTAATAGCAGTGTACTCATGCAGTGGGGTCAAACACAGTCAAATACATGTACAGTTTGATTTGTGCTTCATAATTGATGGCTTAACAAACACTGATTACAACCTGTTGTGGATTTCTTGCGTCAGAACTTTAATAAAGTCATAGGAAAATTTTCATTCAATTGTAACAACGTGTCACTGACAATAATTATCCTTTTCATATACCATGTTAGGAATCTTCACACAAGCCTGTGATGAAGAAGATACAGAATTTTTTTTTCAATAAATACAAAGAAAAAGGGGCATCTGAGTGGCTCAGGTGGTTGGGCACCTGACTCTTGGTTTAGGCTCAGGTTGTGATCACCAGGGTTGTAAGACGGAGCCTGGAGTGAGCTCCCAGCTCCATGAGGAGTCTGCCTGGGAATTCTCTCCTTCTGGTCCTCCCTCTCACTCATGTGCCTGTATTCTCTCTCTAAAATAAATAACCTTTTTAAACAAAATTTAAAAATAAAATAAATAAATATATATAAACACATGGATGCTCAGAGACATTAAATAACTTGCTGCCAGTCACTCACCCCATAGTTAAGTAGCAGCATGGTGTAGGAACCCGGGTCTATCTGCCTCTAAAATCTGCACTTTGAGCAAATTAACATCTCTGTTGTGATGCAAACTTTTTGCCTTCCATGGGTACTCACATTATTAGACATGACATAAATCTGTGGCCATCCTTCCCTACTCTCTACATATCACAAAAGAAGAAATGACTTGTACATATCTATTCCTAATCCTTCTAACTGTGCTCTGCTTTCCATCTGTGTGACAGCTACTCCCAAATATTTCATACGTTCGTAGTGCTTTAAGCGCATGCCACCCTGTGTTCAGCTGGATGACTCATACCTTAATACCCATGGCTGTTTCCTTACCAATGTATGAGTTATCTCTAATAATTGTTGTTTACCACTCATGTAAGTAAAATATGTTAACTCTAATTTGAAAATAAAACCTATCCACTTGTCTCTCCATGTCTCCACCTTAGTTCAGTCCATGGGCTTCTAAAGAACCATCTTATAATCCCTTCATCTTCATTTTCTCTCCACATTTCTTGTTCACACAGCAGCCAGACTTCCTTATGTGAGGAATATATATATATATATATATATATATATATATATATATCATGATATATATATATATATATATATCAAAAAAACCCAACATGATATCAGCATACACTGAGAAGAGAAAACTCATAATTTGCCATCATGAACAGTCTTCCTTCTTCCCGCAGCCATTGATTATAGCTGGCACGTACTTGAAAATTATTGTGTTTTGATCCTAGTTTATAAAAACTCTTATACTCATAAATTCTTTTTATCACAGTTAAGTTGGCTCTTGGAATTTAAAAAATGAAAATTTAAAAAATTATTTGAGTGCACATAATTTATTACAAATATCTATAGCTTTTTATTTCTTATTTTATGATTAGCTGCTGCAAGACAGTGCTGAATAAAAACTGTGAAAGAAGGCATCCTTCTCCTGTTCCCAACTTAAAAAGAGTGCTTCAGTTTCATTATGACATAGCTCTGTTTGTATTTGTTTCATTATGACATAGCAAACTGACATAGTGAACATACCTGGATGTTAAGGTATGAGTCAGCCAGCTGAATACAGAGTTGGCAGGTGCTGAAAACACTAGAAAAGTACAAAATATTTGGAAGTGGCTGTCACACAGATGGAAAGCAGAGCACAGTTAGAAAGATTAGGAATAGACTTGTACAAGTCATTTCTTCTTTTGTGAGACATAGAGAGTAGGGAAGGATGGCCACAGATTTATGTCATGTCAAAAATATAATGACATGTATCCACTATTATGTACCATACATAGCATATGAGTGTGAGAGAGTTTGTGGAGGATTCCATTTTCATAAATCTTAGGAGTTGTCTTCTTCCCGTAGCTAGCTAAGAGTTGATTCAGGGTAATAATTTTGAGAATCTTTTAACTGGATCTGAACTGATATTATGGATTTTGATAGAAGTGCTTTAGGAAGGGATTTTTTTTAGCTGATATATTCCCAGTGTGATTAGAGTTTTAATTTTTTAAACTTTTTAATATATATCATCAATAAACATTGTTTGGGCAAAAGGTATAATTAAGACTTTTTAATTCATTTAATACATTTTTCACATTGATTACTTGTATTTTTGTTTATAAGTGACTTGCAGTTTTTATTTGTTTTACTTTGCTAATTTGGTTTTGTATGAAGTCAATTTTAGATTCTAAAAAAAAGTTATCTTATTTGGCATGTTCTATCTGATCTAGAATGGATACATGAATGAAATATCTGGTTTTCTTAAGACTCTTAAAAACATAGTCTAGGGATCCCTGGGTGGCGCAGCGGTTTGGCGCCTGCCTTTGGCCCAGGGCGCGATCCTGGAGACCCGGGATCGAATCCCACGTCAGGCTCCCGGTGCATGGAGCCTGCTTCTCCCTCTGCCTGTGTCTCTGCCTCTCTCTCTCTTTCTGTGACTATCATAAATAAAAAATAAAAAATAAAAAAATTAAAAAAAAAAGAAAAAACATAGTCTAATTTATTTGGCTTTTCAAAGAACCAGTTTTGACATTATGGATTAACTTTTCTGATTATTTTTTGTCATCAATTTCTGTTATTTTTATTATTTCAAATGTTTATTTTTAAATAACATCTAAATTGGAAATCAAAGATTTTCTGTCCCTCCCTTTTTTCAGTATTTTTGGCATTAAAAATATATATATATACCTTTTAGTTCTAAATTGTTTTTTTTCCTGTAGTCCATTTTTTGAGCAATTTTATGTTTGCAGTAAAATTATGTGGAAGGTACAAAGATATTCCCTATACCCCTGACCCCATACCTACATATCCTCTTCCACTGTGAACATTTACCACTGGAGTGGTACTTTTGTTATTATCTATGAACCTACCTTGACACATCATGATAATCTGTAGCTCATAGTTTACATTAGGGTTCACATTCTGTGGGTTTGGACAAAAATATAATGACACATATCCACTATTATAGTATCATACAGAGTATAGTATAGGATCATACTGCCTTAGAAATGCTCTGTATCCAACCTATTCATTCCTTCCTACCCCCAAACCTGGCAATGACTGACCGTTTTATTGTATCCATAGTTTTGTCTTTTCTAGAATGTTATATAGTTGGAATCCTACAGTGTGTGTCCTTTTCAGACCTTTTCAATTAGTGATATGCATTTGATGTTCCTCCATATCTTTTCATGGCTTAATAGCTTATTTATATTTTAGTGCCAAATAATATTGTATTGTCTAGATCTACCACAGTTTGATTATCTACCTACTGAAGGACATCTTGGTTGCTTCCAAGTTTTGACATTATGAATAAAGCTGCTACAAACATTCACCTGCAGATTTGTAACTCCTTTGTATGGAGACCAAGGAATGTAATTGCTGGATCATACGGTAAGAGTATGTTTAGTTTCGTATGAAAATGTTAAACTGTCTTCCAAAATAGCTGTATTATTTTTGCATTCTCCCCAGCAACAAGTGAGAGTTTTTGTTGTTTAACATTCACACTAGCATTTGATGTTGTGTTCTAGATTTTGGCTATTCTAATAGGTCTATGCTGATATCTTATATTAGTTTGCATTTAATCGATGATGTATGATATGGGGCATATTTTCATGTACTGTTTACCATCAGTATATCTTCTTTGATGAGATGTCTGTTAAAATCTTTCACCAATTTTTTAATTGGATCTTTGTGTCCTTATCGTTTAGTAGTTTGTTTGTTTTTTTTAAGAATTTGCTTATTTACTTGACAGAGAGAGAGCACAAGCAGGCAGAGCAACAGGTAGAAGGAGAGGGAGAAGCAGGCTCCATGATGAGCAGAGAACCTGATGTAGTGCTTGATCCCAGGACACTGGGATCATGACCTGAGCTGCAGGCAGACACTTAACTGACTGTGCCACCCAGGCATCCCGTTATTGTGTAGTTTTAAGAGTTCTTTGTATATTTTTGATAACAATTTCTTTTCAGATGTGCCTTTTGCAAATACTTTCTTCTAGTCAGCGGCTTGCCTTCTAATTCTCTTTGTATTTTCTTTCACAGAAGTTTTAATTTTAATGAATTTAGCTTATTCATTATTGATTTCATGGATCCTGCCTTTGGTGTTATATCTAAAAAGTCATTATAATGCCTAAGGTCATCTAGGTTTTCTTATTTCTATCTTATCTTTCAGAAGTTTCAGAATTATTTCTTTTACACTTAAGTTTATGATCCCTTTTGAGTTAACTTTTGTGAAGGGTGCAAGGGCAGTGTCCAGATTTCTGTGTTTGAATGTGGATGTCCAGTTGTTCTAGCAACATTTATTGCAGAGACGGTCTTTATTATACTGCCTTTGTTCCTTAGTCAAAGATCAAATGACTATATTTTGTGGGTGTATTTCTGGTCTGTTCCTCCTGTTTCATTAATCTGCTATTCCTTTGTCAATATCACACTGTATTGGTTACTATAGCTTTATAGAAAGTCTTGAAGTCAGGTAGTGTCAGTCCTACAACATTTCCCTCTCCTTCAATATTTTGTTGGCTATTCTATGTCTTTGACTTCTCTATATAAACTTTAGAATCAGTTTGTTGATATCCATAAAAATAAGCTGATATTTTGATTGAACTTCATTAAATCTACAGATTAGGTTATAAAGAAAGACATTTTGACAATATTGAATCTTACTATCTTTATTTTTATTTATTTTTTTTTAAATTTTTTTTATTATTATTTATTTATGATAGTCACAGAGAGAGAGAGAGAGAGAGAGAGAGAGGCAGAGACACAGGCAGAGGGAGAAGCAGGCTCCATGCACCGGGAGCCCGATGTGGGATTCGATCCCAGGTCTCCAGGATCGCGCCCTGGGCCAAAGGCACGCGCCAAACCGCTGCGACACCCAGGGATCCCTCTTCCTATCTTTAAACATGGAATATTTCTCAAATTATTAATGAATTGACTACTTTAATCAGTTTTTTAGTTTTCTACATGTAGATATTGTATATATTTCACTCGATTTATACTTAAAAGTTTCATTTTGGAAATGCCTGGGTGGCTCACTGGTTGAGCGTCTGCTTTAGGTTCAGGGCATGAACTCGGGTCCAGCGATTGAGTCCATCATTGGATTCCCTGTGAGGAGCCTGCTTCTCCCTCTGCCTATGTCGGTCCCTTTCTGTGCGTCTCTCATGAATAAATAAATACTTTTCAAAAAAAAATTTTCATTTTAGGGCGGCAAAATAAATGATATTGTGTTTTTAATATCCAATTCCACTTGTTCATTTGTGGTATAAAGGAAAATGATTGACTCTCATGCAATTAGTTTTGTATACTACAACATTAGTACAATCACTTAATAGTTCCAAGAGGGTTGTCAACTCTTTTGAATTTCATGCACAGATGATCATATTGTCTGCATATAAAGGCGATTTTATATATTCCTTCCCACTATGTATTCCTATTATTTCTTTTCCTTGCCTTTTTACATCAGCTAGGCCTTCCAGTATGATGTTGAAAAGGAATGGTGAGAGGAAACATCCTTGTCTTATGGCTAATCTTAGTGTGAAAACTTCTAGTTTCTTCCCATTAAGTATGATATGAGCTATAGGCTTTTATAGATATTCTTTGTCAAATTGAGGATGTTCCCCCTATTCATAGTTTACTGAGAATGAGTGTTGGATATTGTCAGATGCTTCTTCTGAATCTTTTTATATGATAATGTGATTTATCTTTTTATTTTGTTGATATGATGGATTACATTAATTGATATTTTAATGTTGAATCAGCTTTGAATACCTGAGATAAATCCCTCTTGCTTGTGATATATAATCTTTTTTGCACATTACTGGATTCAATTTTTTGAATATTTTCTAATATTTTGTTGAGGATTTAGTGTCTATGTTCATGAGAGATATTGGTCTGTAGTTTTCTTGTAATGTCTTTGTCTGGCTTTGGTATCAGTGTAATGTTGGCTTAATTAAGTGAATAAGGAAGTATCTCTGCTTCTAGTTTCTAAAATAGATTGTGGGGCACTGGTACAATTTCTTCCTTCAATACTTGATAGAATTCACCCATAAACCCATCTGGGTTTGGTGCTTTCTATTTTGGAAGGTCATTAGTTATTGATTCAATTACTTTAATAGGTAAAGTTGTACGCAGATTGTTTCTTCCTAGATTGTTTTTTGAGAATATCTTTTTTTTTTTTAAGATTTTATTTATTTATACATGGGAGACACACAGAGAGAGAGAGAGGCAGAGACACAGGCAGAGGGAGAAGCAGGCTCTATGCAGGGAACCTAATGTGGGAGCCTAATGTGGGACTCGATCCCGGGTCTCCAGGATCAGGCCTTGGGTGGAAGGTGGAGCTAAACCGCTGAGCCATCCAGGCTGCCTGAGAATATCTTTGATATTCTTTTGGTTTTGATACCTAGTGATCATGTTTTCATATAAATGTATATATATACATATATAATTTGAATAACATAATTATACAAGTTGATATAACTATATATCAATTTGACATATATGTATATAAATGTGCACACAGGTATGTAAGTGACCAAACTGTAGACCTGTAGACATACTAATATGTGTATGAATACAGCTTGGCCAATCTTTTTAGATCTATTTAGTTTTTTGTCTTTTGTTTTTGTTTTTTTTTTTTTTAATATTAAGCAAGTGTTTCCTTTGTGGCTTAATAAAGTCATCAGTATTTTCTAATTCCATATCTGCTGTGGTCTGCATGTTTATGTCTCCCCAAAATTCTCATGTGGAATCCAATAGGATGGTTATGGGAGGTGAGGCCTTTGGCAGATGATTAGGTCATGAGAGTAGAGCCCTCTGCAATGGGATTAGTACTCTTTTTTTTTTTTTTTTAAAGATTTTATTTATTTATTCGTGAGAGAGAGAGAGAGAGAGAGAGAGAGAGAGGCAGAGACACAGGCAGAGGGAGAAGTAGGCTCCATGCAGGGAGCCTGATGTGGGACTCGATCCTGGGTCCCCAGGATCACGCCCTGGGCTGAAGGCAGTGCTAAACCACTGAGCAACTCGGGCTGCCCGGGATTAGACTCTCTAAAGGAGAGATCCCACAGAGCTACCTAGCTCCTTCCAATCAGGTGAGAATACACTGAAAAGTCTTATATTCCAGAAGACAGCCCTCACTCAGTGGTGTTGGCACCATGAATTTGGACTTCCACCCACCAGAACTGTAAAAAATAAATTTCTGTTTTTTACAAGCTAGCTAGTCTATAATATTTTGTAATATCAGTCCAAATGGACTAAGACAACATCTCATTGAAAAGACAGCGTATGTTTCTTTGTGTTCAGAATTCTCCATTTCTCTATTTATTAGATCAAATGTATAGTTATTTTATTCAAATTATTTATTTTCTTCTTGGTCTGTTGTATGTTGTCACATAACCTATTGCTGGCCACATCAGTATAGTTATATTTTTATTTGACTGCTCATTTATCTGTTATTTTCTTTTCTAATTTTATAAGTATTTCTTGAAGGCAGTCAACATTTTATCTCCAGTATCCAGTATAGTACATGGTTCATAATAATTCTCAATACTATTTTTTTGTGAATAAACACTTGTTTATTGGCTAATGTTCAGAATTATCTTACGTATTTCAATAATCTAGAATTTAGTGTGAACTAACACAAAAAAATTCCATCTCAAGTTTATATAACTATATATCAATTTGATATATATATGTAAATATATATTAATATTACACTATAAAAATTCTGTAAATGAATGTTTTCCATTGTTTTACCTCAGTCAATGTTAGCATCTTGGGTTAATATTAGTAATTACAAATTAAATAATCCTGATGACTGAAATGCAATTGCATTTGAGACTCTGACTATACCAAATATACTAAGAAATTAAGGGGCACCTGGGTGGCTCAGTCTATTAAGTGGCTGCCTTTGGCTCAGGTATGATCTCAGGGTTTTGGGAAGGAGCCTCATGATAGGCTCCCTGCTCAGTGGGGTGTATGCTTCTCCTTCTCCCTCCAGCCCTCCCCTCTGCTCATGCTCTGTCTCTCTTTCTCAAATAAATAAAATAAATTAAGTAGATATTTAAATTTTATAAATGATTTGCTCCTATATCTGATAGAACAGTCCATTTCAAAGGTCTTTCCTCAGCAAGTGTTACACATTTCTCTAATTCGAGCCCTCAAAAACCTTTTTTATTTGTGTGGCATTTATATACATTTTCTCAGCTTCTTAGTGGAATGAGTCAGATCCCACTAGGAGTGTACCCAATTTCCCTTTGTCTCAGTTATAGTTCATCTCCTCTCCCTCAGTGACAGCCACAAAGAAACTCTGGGGGGCTTTTACCTCAATAGTTAAATGCTTCCACTGGCACCAGTTTTTCACCAGAGTAGTCCACAAGTGAGCTTTAAAGAACATATAAAAGCTCTTTCCCCTGTAGTAGCCTGTCTGACTTTTCCTTTCAGAGAGAACCCCAGGGATTTGCTGTGAATCACTCCCATTGAGGTTAATTGGACAACACATTGAGAAAACCGGTCATAAACTCAAACACATCTGCTCTGATTCTAAAGACCAAATAGCAAAATTGTAGTTTATTTTAATTGGCACCCTCCTGTGAGGGGGGGAGTGGGGGGAGAAGTCAATTAGCAGATTATTATAATTATCAGAAGTATGTAAGCCTAGTCCTCTGTTGAATGTTTTACTATTTTTCCTTCTTCATTTGATAATCTATATTGTTCTATAATATTTTATTTCATAAAAAATTCTGCGTTAATAATTACAGTCCTTACTAACCAAATATAATATGTACCAAAATGGAATTAAAATGACTGACTTTTAATTAAAATCGGGCTGTAATTTTTTTCCTTATGAATGTGAAACTTGTTCATCCATTCCACATATTGTGAGCTTCTACTATATATCAGACATATATTTCTTGAGAATATATTTTTGAATATCTACTTGAAATATATTTTCCTTAAGACACTTTTCCTGGTTTATTAATCTGTTAATTAGAAATGCTTGAAATTTGGGGAATATAAAGAATAGTGAAAGAGAACAAAGGGGAAAGGAGAAAAATGAGTGGGAAATATCAGAAAGGGAGACAGAACATGGAAGACTCCTAACTCTGGGAAACCAACTAGGGGTGGTGGAAGGGGGGGTGACTGGGTGATGGGCACTGAGGTGGACACTTGAAGGGATGAGCACTGGGTGTTATTCTATATGTTGGCAAATTGAACATCAATAAAAATAAATTTATAATAAAAAAATGCTTGGAGAAACCTAGCTCTTTTGTGAATGGGCTATTCCTTTTGTAGTACCTATGTGGGACAAGCTCAGTAACCTGGAGATAGGAGGTAAGATATGTGTAGTAGGAAATACCACTGAAGTTACTTTAAAAAATTAAAATTAACTAAATAATTAATATGAAGATCTAAAAGGTGAGGTCAAAAACAAAATAATAGCAATCACTTTTTTATGAGTAAAACTTATTTATGGTTTAATATATTATCATTGACTTAATAACATAGCTTTGTTTTTAAGGTACTAGATTATTATCTTCACAATTAAACATTCTTTAGCTAGGATACTGGACTGGCTACTGGATATTTAAAACTAATACAAATTGTCACTACATTTAGGATGGGTTAGAGGACTTCTAGATCAGAATACAGATGCAATGTAATAAGTAGTATAGTATAATACAAAGTATATTTGGTCTTTGTCCCTGGTCTTGGCAAAGAGCTCCTAAAACCCTTGGAATTTACCAAGTGATAGGAATGTCATTTGTTATTCATAATGTGTGCCTTTCCACCTAAGTTTATACTAATGATGTGATTTAGTGTGAGGCTCCACCATAGATGAGGGGGTGGGGAAGGGGGTGTCTGGTTTTTAAACTCTGTTAAAAGGAGTTTTAATGAGTTTCTATATTGGTGAATTCATGGAGGTACTACTGGGAGTTGGTGTGCCTAGAGAGAGCATGAAAGCTCCTCACTTCCCCTTCCAATACCTTGCTCTATGCATCTCTTCCATCTGGCTATTTCTGAGTCATATCCTTTATAATAAACCAGCAAACCTGATTAAAGTGCTTCCTTGAGTTCTGTGAGTTTGACAGTATAGCATATTATTGAACCTGAGGAGGAGATCCTGGTAACTCTTGAATCTAGCCACTTGATCAGATGTATGGGTGGCCCAGGATTTGTGACTGGCATCTGGAGTGGGGGTTACCGTTCTGTGTGACTGAGCCCTTAAACTGTGGGGTGAGTGCTAACTCTGATTAATTAGTGTCAGAGTTGAATTAAATTGCTAAGCACCAAGTTGGTGTCTGGATAATCTGAGAATCAGTTGTTGGTGTTGGAAAACACCCCAGAAGTAGTATCACTAGATTGTAAATTACCCGACAAAATGGATTATACACTATATAGTACTTATATTTCTCAATTTCACATTAACTTGGACATTATAAGAAACTTATTCAAAGCTTATTAAATAACCGAGTTGACAATGAATTCATTTTTCTTTGCAACCTATTACATTCTTGTGATCTGAAGCCGTTAATGAATTTCCTTATTTTATGCAAAATAGGGAAGTGTTCATTTTGGAAAATTAATTTACATAGTGTTCATTATTTTTGGGACTTACTAGGCTATGCTAGTGGAGGAAACAATAAAAAGAAATATGGAAGACAAAATTTTTGGGATAGATAACACTCCACTCTGAGTCATAAAACAATGAATTCAGTCCTGATTCTTACACTTGCTGGCTGCATGATTTATCTCACTTTCCTTTATATAGAATGATAACAATATCTACCCACTTCAAAGGCTTTCATGAGAATTAAATGAGTTATTGCAGTGCATAGTAACAAATATACTATCTAGTATGCAAAACTTTCTGTCAACAAGATTAATCACTAACTCTCTTTAGCTGGCACTATCTAAGCAACATGACTAGAGATAGATAGCTTGATTCACGGAGACATTGGTGCATTTTATGAATTACTAGTACTAATTTCCTATTGCCAGAGCCAAGGATATGACTAAAACAATCCAAAACGTCTGCTTTTGAAGGTCTGTCTCTTAGGTTAGCTTCTGTTGCCAAATCAGTACCAGTCATAGAAGACTCACTTGTAATTTCACAGGGAAAATTCATTATAAAGAATGGATGGGCAAATTTTTTCTGAAAGAAATTAGTAAATATTTTAGGCTTTTCAGGCTGTAAGATTTTCAACTACTCAACTCAACTACTTAACTCCGAGCTTGTGGAGTAAAAACAGCCATAGATAATATGGGAACCAAATGCGAGTGGCTGTGTTCTAGTAAAAGTTTATTTATAAACAAGTGGCAAATAATATTTGGCCCATGGACCAGTGTGTGTGGGTCCCTGATATAAAATATTATTAGCTAGAAAAGGAAGGTTAACTACAAAAGTTGGTAAATGAGAATCCCAAAGAATATAGAAATAACAAATTTAGGGATACTACATACTACCTTTAAGGGTGAAGGAAAGTACTCAAGGAACGACCAAATTTGGAAGGGCATCTCTCCTCCCACCTCACTCGGAGTCTGACCTTTAAGCTTCATTTGAGAGAGTGTGGCTGTAGTCCACTGTATGGAAGAGGAATTTTGGGGGGTACTATGGTCTGGAGCTGAGGCATAGGAAATTGTCTACTAGAGTTCAGTGAAATTTGATATCATTCCGGGAGGTTAGAGCTAGGTCCAAATGCAATCAGATTAAGATTTCTTGTTATAGGCAGAAAAAATAAACAAAACATAATAGTTTCAAAATTCCAAGGAAAAATACTTGCCAATTTAGTGCAGAAATTTACATATAAAAACACCTATATTATCTTTGTCAAAGAAAACAACTAAAGGCAATACTTTATTCAACCAGCCATGCACAATTGACTAAATTCCAGTAGGTTGAGAAACCATGGGAACTAGAGTAAAGGACTGACTTTAGGAGGCAAAGCAGAAATCAGAACCAAAAACGGTTGGACACTAGGTAGGGAGTCTGCCATAAAATCTTCACTGGACAGAAATTTGGGGTTTTGTCATGAGTAACAGAGCAAAAGCATAGTCAACCCAGTAAAAATTAGGAGTCTATCATGCTCTTAAATATCAATACACTATCTGTAATATTGCAGGGTACACTCTTACATGGACAAATTATATAGCAGCAATGATGTCTGAATTATGTTAGTATACACAACCCAGAAGGGTTCTCCGAAGAGCAACATATTGAGAGACCCTATATAGCTTGGGGAGAGACAAATTAGTTATGAGTAGGAGTTCAAAAACTACTGCTC
Source organism: Vulpes vulpes (assembly GCF_048418805.1). NCBI lineage: Eukaryota > Metazoa > Chordata > Mammalia > Carnivora > Canidae > Vulpes > Vulpes vulpes. Next base: position 83,631,932 of record NC_132787.1, read on the forward strand.
AAATTCAGCAAACTGTTTTTGCAAGTAAAGTTTTATTGGCACATAGCCAAACCCATTTATTGGCATATAATCTATGGTGCTTCTGCTACATGGCAGAGTTGAGAGTTGTGATAGAGAGCATATGGACAGAAACACCTAAAGCATTTATTATTTGGCCCTTTTCTGACTATATATTTCAACCCCTGAACAAGAATGTGACCAAATAAAGAAAGGATAACTGGTATAGGAAGAGAAATTGCCTGCTATAAGATTTTCACTTGAGAAAACTTGAAGATTGAGGTATTCAAACTGAAGAAAACAGAACTCTATAAAGAAGTATTAAAAATGGAAAATCTAAAATGAAAGGTTGCAATTCAATTTTCTGAGCCTTTACACTCTGAAATTGTGGTAGAAGAAGAAGATCTAATCAGGAGAATGGTCATAGGATGAGATTATGGTCAGTGCCTGAGCTTTCAAATGTGGGTTGAATCAAAATTTTTCTCTTGGTACTTATGTCAATATTGTGGAAGTTCCATCGATTAATTAATGTCATACATTTTTTTTTTTACCATATCAGAGTTGTTTTCATGTCTACATTCCCTTAGGATAATTCTCAAAATGGTTAATTACTAGTTTGAGAAGCCCTACAATTTCTGGTTCCTCTCTCTGTTTTCAGTTCCTATCTCAACACTTTCCCTTCTGTTCTTGCACAGCAAATTTTCTGATGCCTCTTCTGATGTGAACTTTCTCTGAATACTAAATTGAGTTAGATCCCCCACCCCACATATATTTCCACATCTCATGTGTTCTCTTGGCACACAAAATTATAGCCACCTCTTTATGACCAGAAAACCTTTAGAAGGGATCACATCTGTCTTGTTCAAAGTTCTATGCGTGGTCCTTGGCTTATGTAGATAATTAATATGTATTTGAAAAATAAACTATGAACAAATAAATCTATACAAAAGTTTTGCAAATGCTGCTATCATTACCCTCCTTATTGCCAGTATAGAATGTTACATGTCATAAATCTTTTTGTATAATGATCTTGTATAAAATAAAATATTTGGAAGAATAGGCTGATTATAGAAAAAAGTGATTATGCACTTTATATATATAATGACCTATATGACAACCTCAGCTTAATTATGTTATGTGAGTATTTTGAGGATTAACCAACTCTGTAAAGTGCTCAGGACAGCACCTAGCACCTATTCGGTTGCTCAGTAACTGTTGGTGACAGCACAAATACTTCTCATCTTTTATTTTTTGCCTCCTAAGAAAAAGGGAAGAAAAAATTCTCACTCTGAGGAATCCAGTCCACTGTGTAAGCATAATGATCATTTTTTCAGTCTGTCTGTATAGATTATTTAACTGTGAAGAGAGCTGCTTACACAGACAAATCATCACAAGGGTTCAGATTGGTTGCACATGGCTATAGAAAGTTTTACATGACTAATCTTGGTGTTACCCATAAATTCTTAGCACAGTTTTTTTAATATTTAATACTCTATCTCAAGATACTATCATGAGTTAGAAAGTAGAAATTATTTTAGAATGGTATGACATTTTGTATTTATTTTTTAAGGAGCTGCAAATTCCTCACAATCATCTCTTTGCCCTTTACCAAGGCCTTGAGATTTAGCACCCTTTTCAGAGATCTTCTGGAAGATACTCTACTGTTTAAGGAAAAGTAAAGGCAAAAAGACCAGAAATTGTGTGTTGAATGGCAAAGTTCTACTGCCAAGCAAAGGAACCCAGTAATTCATCACAGAGTCTAGCATCATAGTGTGAAGTTGAGGGAGGAGAAAAGTAGAGATTTCTAATGACTGAAGATTGAAGACTGCTCTGTACTACAAAAACAAAAGGAGTGCTGCTGACCTGTTGGTTAGATAAGTACGAGACTGGCTGAGGAAGGTCAGCTGCATTGACAGAATGTCTGTTTGGGGATTATGTCATAATTGGCCATCTTTGTTGCCATTTGACATACCAAATCAAGATTATGGTACCAAGAAGGTCTCTACCCATATTGGCAGTTCTATTGGCCAGATAAGGGCATGCTACTGCTATAAAAATGTAATAAAAGAGACTTTGACAACTTCAACTCAAGTTTTTTGCTATGATAGATGCAGTGAAAGACGCTTTTGATCACCCACACCATTCATTTTAAGAAACAATGACTCTTTTATAGTAGGGTGGCATAACCATAATCAATCTTGTAATTTAATTGTTAAATAAGTTCACTTAACTGATAGAAACACAAATTATCAATTATATTTTACAATAAAGCTTTATAACTTCTTAATTACAAGTATTTCTACTCATGCTAAGTATAATAAGGATAGTGAACCAAGTCCTTCTTGTCTATACATGTCTCCTAAAATGAATTATAAAAATTTGGAAACTGTATTTACTACCCAATCAGTACACAATTCAGTATGTGCTTTGTAAATTATGACAGAAAGAAAAATAACCAAGATAGAATTGCTTTAACCTCTGTTGTGATCTTTTATTCTTTTTTATTTGTTTATTTGTTTTCTGGCCTTATAAATGTTGTTTGAAAATGTCATTAGTGTTTCCATAATGCATGAGTTGACCTGGCTTTTGCAATCTTCCTCTGGAAAGCTTCTAGCCATTCTTTTAATAGTCTCATCTGGTTTTCCAAATTTCTATTTATTTAATCACAGAATATTTTATGATAGAGATAGAAAAGTGAGTATACCAGCATTTCAACCAGAAAAGATAGAGGCATATCTAGAAATAAAACATAATTTCCAATAGTCTCCCTTTTACCCTCTTTCTACTTCACCATTGATTGACCACGTTCAAGAAAAGTGTGTAGTTCTCAGCTTTGTAAGTTCTTATTCTTCCTCCAAAGACTAGTTATATGTAAATAAATTTATTGACAGTTGGTTAACATACAAAATGTAATACCATGTTTATTTACTGTTGAGATGCTGTGTGTGTAAATATGAAAGAAAATAGAAGGATCCTTGTATTTAAGGACCAGGAGAAGGGATGTTAGTATAAGTAGTAAAGCTAAGCCAAAGTAACTGACATATTTCATGAGTGTCTATGTGAGCCCCTTAAGAGTATTTTTGTTTTCTGGTTTTGGAGAAATAAACTGCCAGTACTTTTTGTTTTGATCTCAATCTCTTCCTTTTGCAAATCTCCATGCTGGGCAACATCCCAAAGAACACTGAGTAGTGAGCCCAATGTGCATTCATACTGCTTATAGCCTAGAGTTCTCACAGTTGTTATTTTTGGCAAGGACTCCCACTGCCCGATGGTCAATCAGAATAGTTGTTCCCTCTCCAAAAATCAAATTCATCTTCCTTTAGTCAAATCTGTATTAATATCAAGAGAATATACAAATGTCCTCTTTTTTTTAGTGTATGTAGTCATGTATGGCAAAGGCGAGGACCTCAAGTTAGATGTTGCCTTTGAGACTAATTTTATTAGTTACTCCACTGATGAATACCATATCATTAAGAGAGAAAGGACAAAGATTGGAGTAAATATTGACTTCTCTTGGTTATACTCAATGCCACACCCCTCTGACATTTGAAAGGGTTTTATAGCATTGCTTCCAAAGGTAGAGACACACTGGTCATATCAGGGAATGGCCTGGGTGATTTGGAGGATTTTCATATCTATGTTCTACATAATATATGAATTCAGGAAATAATAAGGTGATGAATAGTTAGGTTTATGCAAAGCTAAAGCTGACTGCACAGTACTCTTGAAGATTTGCCTTAATTTATGACTTGGTATTGTCACAATTCTTCTGCCTTTGGCTGCTTTACCTTTCTGAACTATATTTTAAATTCTTCTGATTTTAGACTTATGGTCTAAGCACTAAATATAATGAATTCTTGCAGCAAGCACAATTTCCAATTACTGTTTGGAATACTCTTTGAATCATCCAGAAGGATTCTGCTTTCTAAACAAAAGGGAAAGTAGGGATTGTAAATAGGGAAAAATGTTGAAAGCAGTGAAGATGCCTATGACACAGAGAAACAACTTGCCTGAGACATAATTGAAGTGAGTAGAGAATCCCAAGTTTGAATAAGTGCCTTATTTGTGCTTTTAAGAAGATAGGATTTTGAAAAGCTCTTAACTAAGTTAGGAGGCTGTATTTGAAAAAGTGGATGGAAAACTCTACTGGCTTTAAAATATGTGTGATATTCTTGCGTGTGAGTAATTGACTCATCTAATTAAAATGGAAAATGTTTAGAGAGAAAGAATGAGCAGAGAGGGAGTGGAAAGGAAGTTCAACGTAAATAAAGACCTACTTAATCTATTATGTAAAGACAATGTAGCCTCTACTGTTCAAGGGCAGAACTTGCGTTAGCAGAAAAGAGACAAGTTGTCCACAGGGGAGACAGAATTTCACCTCACTGGCAAAATATTCCAGCAACATGCTTGCTTTGATCTGGCTTGAACATTTAAGGAAAAATGGGGGAAAGACAAAAAACCATCAGTAAATTTGGTCTACCATCTTAGAAAAAGAATGAACAATTTCCAGAGTCCTAAACTCTATAGAGGGTTCACATGAGTAAAATATTGAAGATATGAAGTCTCAGAAGGCAGATTGACCTATATCACCACATAAACTTCAGATATTTAGATATGCGTATGTATTTTAAATTCTGGTTAAATGTTGCAAGAGGACAGCAAAGGTGAAAAGGGAATAAAGGGAAGGAGGGTCACATGGAAAAAATAAAAATACTGTGGGAAATGGACAAGAGGGAGAAATGAAAGGGGAAAGTAATGAGGACATAAGTCAAGCTTGAGTCCTACTTTGCCTGTGTTACCTGAACTTTTCCAGACTTCATTTCAGGAAAGCACATCTATGTCTTTCACTGGCACACAGTCCCGTGCATCGTAGGTACTCAATAAATATTTGTTAATGATGCTATTTTTTATCTGTCCATCACCCTTCAGACAAATTTCATTTCCAAACATCCCTCTTCCATCCAAGAAAATCACTATGTCTGCAATTCAGTATTATAAAACAATTGATCCAGAGCACTTTACCTATTAAAATACAATTTAATGTGGGACTAAAAGAATGAGTATCTGAGGTATAATCTCTTTCAAATTACTTTACCCTCCTTTTTGATTATCAGTGGTGAAAATCTGACTGAATAACATTTAAAACTTTGCTTTTTCCAGCAAAGAGACTAACATTTTCTAAAATATGTTATGGTCTGTCATAAGACAACACTTTTAACTCTTTTGAGCTATATAAAAATGCCTATTAATAAAAAAATCCCAGATAAATATGTTAGTTTTAGCACTATGAAATGACTATTTATCCAAGATTTACAACCAGATTATATTGGTGTCTAGCCATACAGAATGATAATTACCACTTAGAACCCAATGCTATATTTAAAACCCTTTAAGCATAGAAGAAAAAAATGCATCAAAATATTCCTCTGCTAAAATGTATCTAGAACTAAAGTGCACTTAATATTGTCTTTACAGCATTTTTCTGTTTCTTTAGGCTAGAATAGTTTCATAATTTGATAACAGGAACCTATACTTGCTTTTACTTGTTCTATTTCTACACATTTAACACCCATAAATACTCATTTACAAGAATTTCATGTCTTCACTTCTAACTTTGTGACTGGAGATAAGTTTGAAATACAACTAACAGTGGATTCTTAAGCCTGGAATTGTGTTTCTATAGAAGTACGGGATCATTTTTCAAATGAATTTAGTAAAATAAATGGGAGACTGAGGATTCCTTAAAATGTTTTATTAATTTGTGAATCACAAAAATAGCTCTTTAGAGGGTTGCTTAAAAATGATTTTTTGCCTTTGCAATTCCAATGGAAAAATCCAAATAAGTTTGATCTGAGGAATTTTCAGTGCCATAAAAGAGCATCAGAAAGCACTTAGAGTGACCTAATCATTAAGAAAAACAATAATTGCACTGACATTTTCCAACAACTGATCAAATTAGTTGTTTTTAAGCTAATAGATAAAATCCAGTTGTAACTGAAATATCCGAACAATAAACCTGACCTAACACATCTTTAACTTCTCATTCACAGTGACCAAAATTCCACTATCTAGTATACAAACCTTGGGTTAGGATATATGTGGATAGATAAGAATATCTGTATACAATGAAGGGCTAGTAGCTCACATTGCATTCTTCTGTAACTCCTTCTATGGTACCCATGAAGACAGAAAACATAGTAGGAAAAAAACACACAAATAAAACTAATACATATATAACAATAAAATAAGAATCGGGAAAAACTCTTCACTCTCTATAAAATATATAGAGCTGAATTCAGACAGATCATGTTGAATTATACACTGTCTCTAAAAACAGAAAGTTGTTCTTTTTGAGGTAGCCACGTCAGATTCTCTCTCCTTGTAAACACTCCCAAACTTCAACTGTTCACACCTATTTCTAAATTACATCACATAAAGGAAACATCCTTGCAGTGAACCTGTGTGTGGAGGGGTGGGAAGTGACCAGCAACATTTGTGCTAAGGCAAGTGGTGGTAGTGGTGACATGACATAGGTGAAGCAGAGATATTTAAAATGAAATAGAACTAATTTTATTGTATTTCAGCTAAGAATGCTGTTTTAATCTGTCGAAAGGACAAAGATTGCAGCTCATCATGTTTTTAAAAAATACAGAAAGTGGTGACAGTGGTATCAGCTATTCTATAAGACTATCAGGGATTAGATTTTTGCCCCACTGCAAACCTCGCTCTTTTCCTTCCACCATCTTATAAATTTTGACTTATGCATTTGACTTATTTAGTATTCTTCCCATCCAGACATCACATCTGCATTCAAGGAAGAATGTAGAGGAAATGACAAGGTCTTTGATAAGAAAATTATAGGCTTTACTTCAGTGCAGGTCTCCTGAACCAGTACTGAATCATATTGTCCTTCCTAAATGCAAAGTAAGCCAGAATTTGAATTTGTTTCTTCGTTTGTTTGTTTTTAATGTAATCTTTATAGTGGAAAGTGGCAAAGGAGAAGTTTTAATATCCATTTTACGATGACTGCCATAGGATACACAATAACTATAGAAACACTTCAAAACATACAACAAACAAAAACAACCACACTGTCCTCTGTCTCATCAAGCCAGTTTCTGTATCCATCCATAAGTCTGTACTCTGTTTTCTTTGCTATGTGATCCAGATTGTCACACTTCATATTCAACCACATGTAAGCTAAAAGGCAATTCATTTGCTTCCAAAGTGCTCAATGCATGATGATGGAGAAAGTAGGAAAGAACTGCAAAACCCTCATTTCAAACAAGAAAAAATAAAAACATATAGCAGATACTGATCTATAGGTCACGGAAAATCCAGCTGGTCAAAATAGGGAGACTTCTCTGCTTTAACAGAAAATCATGCATCTTGTTTGGCTAAACTCCAGTCCCAGTCCCTTTATTGCAAGGTATATTGCACATACGAAAGATAATGCATTAGATTTAATATGTAGTTTAAGTATATTAATAAAATAAGCACTTCTATATCTATCCATTTATCAAGCTCAATTGATAAACTAACTTTAAAGCCTCTGTGAGCTACCCAGAAAGACATCCTCTCCTTCTGAAAACATAGTCTATTCTAAAATTGCTATTAATTTTCCCCTTGCTTTTTTATGCTGTTGTTGTTGTATCAAAAGCTTTTCCACATATGTGTACATATTAAAGACATCATAATAATATATTTTGCCTGTTTTTGCCTGTATATAATACTGATGGGATTTTGCTCATATTATTGTGAATGGCTTTTTTTTCACTCAAGTTTAAAATTTTGGGTTCATCTATATTGATGTACTTAGTTATAATTTATTTGTTTTCTCTGGTGTAAATACCAAAATATTTTTTATCTATTCTTCTGATGATGAAAGTTTCTTTTTGTTTTCAGGCTGTGTTATTATAAATAATGCTTCTGTGAATATACTTACGCATGCATCTAGGTTCATATTTGCAATGGATTTTTAAAAAATGTTTTATTTATTTATTCATGAGAGACACAGAGTGAGGCAGAGACATAGGCTGAGAGAGTAACAGGTTCCATGAAGAGAGCCTGATGCAGGACTCGTTTCCAGCATCCTGGGATCACGACCTGATCCAAAGGCAGTCGCTCAACCATAGAGCCACTCAGGTGTCCCTGGGTTTTCCGTATATTTAGGGATAAGTGTTGATTCTTGGGTATGTCCATCTTCACATTTACTGTGTGTATCTTTTCATGTATTTTTGAACACTTGTATTTTCTACTGTTCTATGTGTTCTTGTACTTTGCCCATTTTCAGCTTGATTGGTTTAAATATTTTAAATTTTTGAACGTATGATTCTTGCTTAAACTCTAGATACTTTTTTTGTTTGCATTGCAGATGGCTTCTTCCAGTTTGGAGGTTGTTTTCTTATTTGTTTTCCATGTGATTCATTTTTTCAGAGTTTTTAAAAAATAAATTATGAACATATATGCTCGACTCTTTTGCTATAAAATTTACTCCTCTAAATTGTTCCTCGTGTCCCATTTGTGAAATTGTTATCTAGCCAAATGTCATAAAAAATTCTGTCAAGTTTTGCCTTTTATGTTTAAGTCATTAATTTCATATAAATATAAACTTTTCATGTAGTTTGCCAATAAATGGAGATTACCCAAATAAGAATAGAGGCTTTCAATTCAGAGTTTGCTACAGCAAAGCATTCTACCACTGTCACCTGCATCTGACAGAAACTCAAAATGCAGGCAGGGAGTGGGAAAAACTTCATAATAATGAAAACAATTCATTAAAGTCATGCTCTGACTGGAGATTTTAGAAGGCAGGCTAGCTAGAAGTGGGACACCTTAGGTGGTTGGTTTGAGGAGCATATTTGGCTTACTTTGGTTGATTCAAAGATGGAAAAGGGGCAAAAAATATGGAGGCTGGACCCACCGCTGCTGAGATTGTGACTTAATTTCCTAATTGGTTCCTGCAGAGATTGTGAGTCAGTGTTCTATTGTTCTACGTGGTCCAGTCATTGTCCTTCTGTATATTAAGTCTCTCAGTGTATGACTCGTTTTCCTTCACCATTTGTTGAAAGCTTTCCTGTCTTTTCCTCACTGATATACATATCCACTTCTTGCAATATCTCAGATTTCTATATATGCGAGACTTTAGTCTGGGCTCTCAGATCTATTCCATTAGTCTATTTGTCCAGTTCTGGACCAATAGCATGGCAATTTAATTATTATTGCTTTATAAACAATATTGGTTGCCTAGAAGTCCTAACTTTTCATTCTTCTTCAAACTATCTTAGCTGCTCTTGGTCTTTTATCCTTCAAGGTAAATTTTAGGATCTATTTTAAGATCCTTAACATTAATGTAATTTCATAGAAAAGATATTGCTAAGGGGATGTGTCTTCCTACCCAGGATTATTGGGTATCTATTTTTTTAAATCTTGAAAACCAGTTAAAATAGACTCTAATGTAATTTATATGCCTTATTGCTACGGTGAATATCTTCTAATGAAATTTTCTGTGTCTGTTAGTGCGCAACTTATATATGTATGTGTATTAAAATCTTACCTGTAGTATAATTTCAAAAGTCTAGCTTTAACTTGCATAGTTATTAACTAATTTTGTTTATTTGTATAAACAATCATATACATATCATATTGGAATAATGCAATGCATTTTTCCCTTTAAATCATATGAATTTTCACTTATTTTCTATTTTTTTATATAAGACCTCTAATAAAATATTGAAGAAAGTGTTGATAATTGGTTTCTTGTTCCATCTCTGAGTAAAAGAGAATTCATTTAACATTTTTAAATTAAGCATATTGTTTTCTATAAGATTTTGTGATATCCTTTCTTAAAATCTGTATCTTCTTTTTCTAGCTTGTTTTTCATTGTAAATGTTGTTGGAATTATCAAATTATCTTTGTATTGAGACAAAGATTTTCATTTGCCTTATTATTAGCATGTTTTTAAAATAATAAAGCAAACTAGCTGTTCTGGTATAAGTCCATTACATTTTGTGTCATTTTATACATTGATGAGTTTGTTTATATTTTCACATGTACATTCTCTGAGATTGATATGTAGTTATATTACCCATGCTATATTTTGTTTTATTTTATTTTGATATTAAGATCCTGTTAGCCTCATCTACAAGTTGCAGAGTTTCCTCTTTTCTATCCTCTGCCATATTAATATAAAATCAGAATCATGTCTTTCCTGTGTGTTTATTGCTTTATGATGTAAAGTTTCTGACACTGGTATTTTCTTTGTAGGAATATTCTGAACTACTGGTTCAATTTTCCCCCTGGTTAAAGGATCAGTTTTGAGAATCTATATACTTCTAGGAATAAGTCATTTAAGCATATTATTTTTTTAAAGTTTCCTCTATACTCACTCTAGTAACATCCTTTCAGGGGTATATCAGCCAGTCACCTACTGGAAGGTGTTTTACATTAAATTTCTTATATGAGAGGAGATGCAGAAATGTGCTTTCACTAGAATGGCCATATACTATGAATATGGATTGACCTTTTCTGCTCATTTCTTCTACCCATAATATGGCACTGTCACACTCCTTGGGTTTAATGAATATGGTATAATAAATATTGTTTCTGACTATGAAATTTCTTTCAGGCAAAAGAAGTAATGAAGCAGGCTCAAGCCTATGTAATTCAGAGGTCTTACCATGCACCCCTTGACCTAGAAATAGCTTGACTTAGAAGCCAATTTAATGTTCTATTACAAGCAAAATGACAATTGTAAGGATGATAAAAATCTGTGTTTGACATTCTGTTGTAGAGCAGATGGTCTATTATCTGAGCCAGTTACCATTCTATGGAACTCTTTCTCCAGTGAAAGCATATAAGGCTCTAGAAACAGAGGGGGGAAGGGGAATCAGGAAGATGATGTTAGAAACTAACAACATTGTTAAATTCTTGTTTCTTGTCTTCAAGACTTTGGTCTTCTACAGTGACTTGGACTTCTATCAAGGGATTCAACAATGACTCCATTGACTTGGAAATTAAGATGCTTCTTGGCCATTGAATCCTTATGCCACTGAATTTACAGGCAATACAGAGGACTATGGTATTACCTAAGGATATTGATTCTGGTTATTAAATGGAAATAGAGCTGCTACTGGAGTGATATGTAGAACACAAGAGATCCTCTGAGACATCTCCCAGTACTTTTAAATACACTGGAATCAGTTAAAGAACAACAAATAGCAACTCAATGCATCTATGGACATCTATTAAGAATATAGTTTTGGGTTTCAATGCAGAGTTTTAAAAAAAGTCTTAATCAGTGAAAGTATGGGTTTAAGGGAAATGGAAGTTTAATCGGGTAATAAAGAAAGAAAATAAGGTCTATAATAGCTTCCCATATTTTATTATTTGATCTATAGATAGGTTGTATGCACATATATATATTTTTAATAAATTTATTTTTATTGGTGTTCAATTTACCAACGTACAGAATAACACCCAGTGCTCATCCCGTCAAGTGCCCCCCTCAGTGCCCGTCACCCATTCACCCCCACCCCCCACCCTCCTCTCCTTCCACCACCCCTAGTTCGTGATCTCTAGCCTAATGTCATCCGTTTTTCTCTCCCTTTATACTGCTATGTTTTACAAGGTGTGTTGATAATTAACTTTTAAGTTAGCATCTAAGGTATAGGTTATCAAGGTGGGATTATGATGTGACAAGACACCATCACCCAGACACCTATTTAACAACTTAAGAATGTTATACCCCACGTTACATTCACTACAATGTATTATCAAATTGCAAATAATTCTAAAATGTGTTGTTTAATGAAAAAAATGCAAGTACTTTTGAATGTCCATTTTTGTCAATCATATATATGAATGTATTTTTATAAGAAACTAAAGCATTATTTTACCTTACATATTATATATTTTCATAAGAAACTACAGCATTACATATTAAGGCATTATATATAGGATTACAATTTGGGATAATTTATGCTAATTTTCTTATAGTTTATAGTCTTTTTTAATTGGTCAGTAAGAACATGAATTATATGTATAATAAAATACAATAAAGAGAAAAATTAAAATAATAACACAGCTATAGAATTAAATTTTTGCAGTCATTGATTATGTACCTTAGAATATGAAATTTACATAAAATGCTAAGAATTGAAAAAATAGGTTTATATTGGTATTATCAAAAATTTAAAGTGGTATTTTTTTACTTTTTAAAGTGTTTTAAATTAAACAATTTTAACAAACTAGAAAGACCTACATGAACATGTTAAAAGTTAACTCTAGATTACTTTTGGACAATGAAAATGCATGGTATTTGTGTGCATGTATGTTTCCTGTGTTTTATGAATGTCAGATGAAGTTTACATATCACTTTATAATGACAGGACAAATTGTCGCTATTAGTAAGGTTTTTCTCAGAAATAAGTTTTATATTGGGTTGTATGAGAAAGGTGTTTAATTCAAATTAGGTATCTTCGTTAGTAATAATGCACCCTTAGTTATGCATATGAGTAAAATGAGCAAATGCTGCTGTTTTTTCTTTCTTATGACAAGAATAACTAAAACGTATGTGAAACACATTGTTTTCTGCACAGCATAAGCTCCAAATTAGTTAGAATTATGGTCACAAATATTTCTGTTATATTAATTATAATAAGAGACTTAGGTATTAGCATATTTTACTATTCCACATACGGGTGGAAGCAATACATATTATTTTTGCTTCTTTGCAGCCCTAATTGATCTATTTGGCTTGCCTATTATAGCAGGTATTTTCACAAATGTTTCTAGTGATTTCCAGATATTATTTTTTGTGTGTTTTTTTGGAATGGCCATCTATATTTCAAATTGAGGTATAATTTCAGTCCTGTATCAATTGACTATTATGACATATTTTGTTCAGTATTTATTTACAATTTATTTTCATGAATATTCTGTAAAAGAAAGTTTAAAACACACTAAGCCAGAATATATTAGCAATATCTTAAGATACAATATTTGCTAAATGATTACTTGATATATCTTAGATATAAAGTGTGTGTATGCATGTGCGTATGGCTGTTATCTTTATTCAACATTTTCTTAAATGATTTTAACTAAAATATTATATTGTTTCAAAATATATTGACATGTGGCATTTGTTTAATTATGTAATTAATTCTAGGGTTAATTGATAAGTGAAAGTTATGTCATATTATCATTACAAGTAGGGAAAGTGAAGGTCACTATATTCAGCTGAACAAAGAATAAAGTCTGTGTTATTTTAGCCTTGATATCATGAAGAACTAAGTAGTTTTAAAATATTATATGAAGATCACTGTGAACAAATGCTAACTCTCTTCACAGATTTTTTAAAAATGAAATCTATATTAACTGATAAATTCTTTGGGACAAAATAGGAGCAACCTGTGCAACAGAAGATTGAGCATTTTTCACTTTTCTGTGTGAAGAATCAAGCAGTTGATCACAATAAACTCCAACTCAATTGGCTCAAATATAAAAGGCTGTATTATCTCAAATAACAGAAAGTCCATATATAGGATGTTTCCATGGTGATGAAATTGGGTTTTGGTCCTGATTTGCTGCAATTCTTTTGACTCTGTGCTCTTGCCACAAATTAGCTTTTTCTTCAAAATGGAAGCAAGACAAGTTCAACAGCAAAAGGAGAACCATCTATGATTTGTGTACTTTTAATTTAATAAACAATGTTATTGCATCGCTTCAAAAGACACGTCTATCTGAATGGTGGTAATGCCTGTGTTGGTAATGCTGTGCCAAATGTTATTACTTAGATGATGATCACCAAATGATTCTAACATAAACTGATGTTTTTCCTTTGTAGTATTTAGTTGGGCTCACTTTGAGACCCCACAAACATTTTTATCCCAACAACCTTTAGGATCCACTAATAATTATTACTCCTTTCAGGTATTACACTGAGGATTGAGAAATGATGACTTCTTATTCTACTATTTATTTTTTATTTGATAGTTAAGAATCATTGTGTAAAAAGTGATTTACACCTGTCCCTTTGCTATTCTCTCCTATGCTTTATTTTTTCTTTTCCCTTTTTCTTTCTCTCCCCTTAAAAAAAGTTACCCTGTGAACCCATAAATCTTTTTTTGTAGTTGTTAATATGTTGCAATCCTTTAACTGTTTTATTTGAAGTTCACATCCTCTCAAATTGGGTTAGTGGGAGCCTTTAAGTTTTTTTGTACATTTTGACATAACTTGTTAAGTCTTAAACATTTCTAGGCTTATTATATACTTTTCTGACTCTAGAACTGAATCATCCATTTGCCAGTGCCCTTTTTTTGGGAAATGTCATTTGAAAATCAAGATCTTAGCACTATGTGTGCTTATTGGGGTGTTGTGTCTCTAAGTGATTTAATAATCCAAACTCTGACTGATTCTTTCTCCATTCAAATCCAACAGCATGGAACTTTTATTTTTCTTTACACCATATTTGTCTCCTTTCTTTTTTCTAGGCAGTTTTATATATATGGCTATAAAAATGTTTGCATGGCAAAATCTACATTCACCTATGATATTCTGAGTTTGCAGAGATCTCTATTTTACTTTGAGTAAAATTCTAGAAAAGGACATATTAGGATAAAGAGGAATGCATACAGAATTTAGTTCAATATTGCCAAATTCTTCTCCATAAACAAATAGTTTTTTCATATTGCCCTCTCAGTAGCAATATATGAGTTCCTGTTTACCAACCCTCTCCAGCAGCCCATTGTCAAGCTTATCAATTTCTTCCAATCTGATAGGTGAGAAAAGGCACCACAGTACATTTTAATTTGCATTAAGGAAGATTAGTTTTCTGTTACATAGATTGTGACATCCCAGTTTATTACTTACCTTTTATCTTTGCTTATGGTGCATTTTGCTAGGAATTTTTTTTGAGTTTTCATAACCATATTTATTAACTTAGGGGCTTCTGGACCTTGAAATAATTCTTTGGAAGACTCTTCAAATCCGGGTTATAAGGGAATTCACTCAAGCTTTCCATCAGAATTTTTATTGTTTCTTTTTTTATTAACATTTACATTTCTGATCTATTTGAAGTTTATTCTGGTGCATGGTGTAATGGGAAATTTAAGGTTATCATAAATTATTTCTCTGATCTGAAAAGGGCAATTTCTATTCATTTACCACTTCAATATATTCTTATGGTTCTCCTTAGTATTATTAAACTCTTACCAAAATTGACTGAGATTTCTTTTCAAAACAATCCATCTTTGTCATCAAGTATTTATTATTTCTAAGTTATGTTCTAAGGAAATTAGTATTACCAAATAAATCAGGAAGTGAATAAACAGTATATTTTAAAAATTGAAAAACTCACCAGTACATATTGAAATAAAATGAACATCACTTTTCAGTTTAAGCATTTTCTTGGCTTTTATAAAAGAAAATAATGATGGTCAAATTGTTATATCTTTATTATTTCTGAGTAGTTATATTGTTATAAATATGACCTTAAAATTTCATTTACCCAAATAATGATATTCATTTAGATTCTACTTGAACAGTTGTAATATTTTGAAATTGCTGTTTTATGCATGATATTAACAATAATTGTTCTTAGGTATGGTATAGCAAAATAAAGATAAAAAGCTTAGGAAAGTAAGTTATTGTTTGGAGCTTTAGCATTATTAAGTAGAATGTCTTTAAATAGAAAACTGCCAATTCTTGGATCTCGGTATTATAATTCAAAAACTAAATATATTAGCTTAAATATCTACCTTGATAAAGCTGTTCTAATGGCTAAGTGAAGTATTAGTCATGAAAATTTTATTGTTTTGTAATACTGGATTTATTTTATCATTATTCATATTCTTACTATATTTAATAATTCTAGATTTGATATGTTTACCTGGATTCATATGGAAATTGCATGCTTCTGTAGGGCAGTCGGTTGAGAGAAGTAGGAACTCATTATGATGTCCTTAGGACCTGCTTAATACTTAGGACATCCTCGTCTTATCATTTTAGACATTGTCATTATTATATATATATATATATATATATATATATATATATTATTTTAATTATATAATTGCTGAAACTATTGCTCTGTATTTAACCTATTTCCTGCCAGGTGAAATCGTTTCCTCTCTGAACTTGCAGACTTGATCCCAAGCACATTCCTTGACAAGGGATCTTGTTCAGTAATGGAAAATGCCTACAAGAGACCCCTGAATGAAAAAGACTATGCTTAGCAATGGAATTTACTGCCCACATTACTTATGGGTTCACCTGTTTACAAGGTAAATTTTGATAACCTTACCCCAATTCTAATTACCTGAGTCTTCTACCTCAGGTTGAGTTGGTAGTTTCCATCAGAACAAAGCCAGCTTGGCAGCTAAGTTGATAAGTAAACCTCTGAGCAAGTTGGGTTGAAGTGTGAGCTTGGGAAAAAGCAACTCTTCCCTGTCTCTCCTTGACCTTCCTCCACCACAGTGAGTAATTATCCTTTTCAATCTGGATCCAGCAGCCAAGTCAAATAGACAGATGGCCACAATGCCTGGATTGTCCAGATAATCAAAATATAAGTGAATTAGGAGTGCACTATATTTTAATATCTTAGATTGCAAGTAAAATATTTAATGTTTACATTTGGGAGTGTTAGACGAAAACTTTGATAGGATCAAAAAGATGTTTATGAGCATGAAGAACAAATTTTACTTGAGAATTTGTTTGCATGAATTGAAATATTACAGTCTATATCTTTAGACACTGAAATCATTACGCATGCAGATTTTTCTTTTCCAATATTAAAGTAATATAATATAATTATAGCCTCTCAAATGATCCTTATGAGGATTTAAATGCTTTACTAATGCCCTGTGATTAAACCTCTCACTTCTTTTATTATATTGGGGGGGGGGGAGGAAAGTCACATAATTACATTCTAGTAGGACATTTCCATTTTTATTTATAAAAATTATCAGCCTATGATATCATCTAAATAAAAGACAATTACTCCCTCAACTTTTACATATATAAGAATCAAAATTAGTTGTTTTATTTTAGAACTTGTTTACTCTATGATCCTAACGGTTTTGCTAAATAGTGTAAACCACTTTCCTCTACTTGATATGGTGAAGGTAATTTTGCAGAATGATAAAAGGAACTATACAACGTATTAGCTGCACAGTATTCTGAGTACTGAGACCAGTAAACTAGACTGCTTGAAGTTTTCCCATACCCAACCCAAGTTAACTAGAGTCATTTAATTTTATTTTCATACTTTTTCCCCCATTTCTTTCCTTCAAATTATGAAATCATATCTAGACTTCTCAGCCTAAAGTCAGTGTTTGATTCTTTGGTGTTCCAAACCTTATTTCCAAATTAGTCTCCACATTTAAACTCCCATTGTGAGTTTTTTTTGCTGTGAGGTTTTCAGAGCTCCTCACCTTAAAATATTAACCCCACCCTTATCATGTCACCATTGATTCCTTTGTTGTCATTGTTATGCTTAACATGCTACAGAGTCATTGTTCTATAAATCACATTGTGGGCAGTGCTGTTCTAGTAAACAATTTTGGAAAGGACTATACTGTAAATTCTGATTAGCAAACGTGTTTTGCCCTTTAAATACTTTAGTAAAGATCAGTAGGCATAGTATGCTGACCTTCAGGAAAGGAGGCAGAGGCTTTAAGGAACTGATATAACTACTTATTGTTTATTGTAAAATCCTAGATTGTGGAACCCATGTCATGTCCTACTACTCTGTATCCTATTACCTATTGTCGTAAAGCCAAGTAGTGTTAAGAGCTGGAATGCTAAAAATGCCTTGGTGTGTACCTTACCTCATAATTCCTAGCTTACCATCTAGGTGAATAATGTAGCCTTTCTCTGAATGAGTTACTTCACCTTTGAAAGAGAGTATTGTGCCTTACCACTTGGCCAGGGTGAGGACACTATGATTGACTATATGTGAAATGCTTAGAACACTGCTTGGCATGCAGTGTTCAGTCAAATTTTGCTATTATGATATATGCATAGAAGGTGCTGAGTATAAAGCATCAATAATTGAACAAGCTAGGATGATTCTTATATTGTTTCCACATTTACTGAAAACTTTTAGTAGTTGTAGAAAGAATGGATTTTTTACAATTAGTAAAAGGGGAAGGAAGGAAATAAGGAAGGAGGAAAAATTGACCTGAGAGAATGGATGGCTACCCTGAGAGGATTCATAAGAGATGTGAGCAACACAGGGCACAGAGAGGACCGACTGACAATGGGAAAAGACAAAGGAAAGAAGCGTCAGTAAGAGTTTCCTTACGTGCAGCTAAATAAGGATTTCTGTAACACTTTAGGATGGAGACATTTCTGCTTAAATCCTCTTAGGAGAAGAGAATGATAAAGAAACAAATGAAAAGTATAAAATGATATAAAGTTGTTGAAATTTCATAACAAAATTTACTTATTTTTTAATTCATATCTCACCTCTTAATTATAAGGATCACAGAGATTACACTGTTTAACCATATATGTATATGTGTACATATACTTTATATATATATATGTACTTTTAAATTATGTTTTATAGATTGGTTTCATTTATTCTGAATTTAATTTATAAGGTACTTATATGATTTTTAGTGAAAGCATGTTTATTGTCATTGGATCAAGGCAACTGAGCACATACGTCTCCTTCCTGCTCTAAATTTCTGGGAAAAACACACATACTTAACTACAGCTCTGGAATACACGGTATACAATTCATGGAACCAAAAGTCTGATGACCGCTTGAAAGACAGAAGAAATGACTGAGCACCATTTCCATAGGAGAGGGTTTGCCTGAAAGGTGAAAGCAGCTACTTGCTTAGAAGCAGCAAATGAAAAAAGGAGAGATTTTTCGAGCAGCCTTCAGGATTATGGCCAGTGTAACTATAAGAGGAACAACCAGACACATTGCTGTGCCTCAAATCATCAGGCAACAGACAGATGGACACCCAGGAGGGGACATAAAAAAATGACTACTGCATCCTATACCCAGGGGATGAGCTGCAAATGCATACTTCATCCTGTCCCTATTATCACTGAAGGTGTGCTGCCTTATGCTGAAATAGTATTTGTGGAAAGCTCTAAAATTAAAATGGATGTCCAACAGAGAATCTCCTAGCATTTGAGGAAATTGGATATTGGGTCCAGCAAGAAGGGCATCAAAGTCAACAAGCATTTCTTTAAAAAGAAAATGAAAGTTTAATTTGAAATAAAATATAATGTAATTTCCTTGAGTGGACAAAATAAATATCAAATTCGTGTAATAAGAAGAGGTTGTGAAATGCACACACATATACACACCTAATTCTTCCCTTAGATTTTTGCTTTCCTCAGATTTCCTCCAGATGGCTCTCTCTCTCAGTTCCTCCAGGTTTATGATTAAGTGTGATTATGCAAGAGATTTTTTACCAGCTCCTCTATATACCTAGGATTTCTCTACAGCATTTCCAACACAAACACCTTCTATCCTCATTACCTGATCAGTCCCTCACCCAGGTTCCTTTTTCTCCATAGATTTTTATCAGCACCTAATCTATCATATGTGTATTTTTTAAATTTTATACCAGAATAGAATCTCCATGTGGTTACATTGTCTGTTTTTGTCTTTCCTTGGGACCTCCATGCTAGAAAAATCCCCACTATATAACAACCAATATTTGTTAAAATAATTAACACATTTTTGAAAAACAGGTCATACAAAAGAGAGAAGATGTCATTTAAGTTTGGCTGTCCACAGTTTGGCTATTGTGGCCATTGCTGATAGAAACATCGGGGTGCAGGTGTCCCGACATTTCGTTGCATCTGAATCTTTGGGGTAAATCCCCAACAGTGCAATTGCTGGGTCGTAGGGCAGGTCTATTTTTAACTCTTTGAGGAACCTCCACACAGTTTTCCAGAGTGGCTGCACCAGTTGACATTCCCACCAACAGTGTAAGAGGGTTCCCTTTTCTCCGCATCCTCTCCAACATTTGTTGTTTCCTGCCTTGTTAATTTTCCCCATTCTCACTGGTGTGAGGTGGTATCTCATGTTTTACCTCACTAACATGTAAGCTAGAATTGAACATGTTATCAAAAATTGTGAGATTTAAATATTCTTGGGAGATTTAAAAGTATTAATGAATATTTTAGACACCAGATGTTTGTGTCAAATTTAGGTAAAAAATAAAAGATTCCATTATTTTACAACTCTTCTTAGGAATGGAGAGTTGTATTATGGCAGTGATTGCAGATGGAGTAGAAAAATGAGAATTGATCTAGACGTACTTCTTACAAGTCTTCCTGGTCAGAGTGTGAGTTCCATGAAGCTTGGTGGTTGGGGTTTATTCTCCTTCACATTCAACATCCTGGAATAGTGTACAGCCTAGGATAGGCCATCAAAAATTGTTTAGTGAATTAATGATTGATTGAGTAATTTGCTTCCCAAAAATTCATGTTAAATCATTCTTTCTGTTTTTCACCTTTGCGCTTTTTCCTTTCTAACTTGTTTATATATTCTAAACTCTAGATACTTAAGTATTCAGAATTTTTAGCATATATATTATCTCTTTCACCAGACGTTGGCTAGAGGGTAAAATGTCTCTGCTTTGCATGGTGTTTGTTATCTACTTTCTAAATATCCTCAATGAGCTTAAGGCTAAGGGGGAGACAAACAAGTTAGCAAGTGCCTGCAAACAGTTTGTACTGGGTGATAGCCATCTGCATATGATTCTGACAAAGGCAAAATAGCAGCAGAAATGCTTCAGGAAGGTGGTTGATGATGAGTAGATATTTGTAAAGCTGAAAAAGTAGTGCAGAAGTCCAGTAAGCAAGAGCAGCTGGCCTTCATTAGGGTTTCTGGGAACAGGCTGTAGTATTCAGTCACAGGCATGTCAAAGGAGCTGGTTGTAGAAGCAAACAAAACTCAGTTGACTGGAGCCTTTTAGTCATTCTGTTGTAAATATATCCAACACACATTTATTGAGAGTCTACAATATTCTAGATTCTGGCAGTAAAGCTGTGGAGACAAATCATTGCCCGTATGGTCCTTATGCTCTAGTGGTAAAAATAGAGCTTAAAAAAGAAAACAAACAACAACAACAACAACAACAAAAACGTGTGCAGGATGATGAATGAAAAATAAGCACTAAAAGAAAAATAATGTAGTGAGAAGCATAGGAAATATCAGAGGGCAGTGAGGGAAAATGACATTTATTTAAAGCCATCAACAGAAAGAAATGAGCCAAGTGGACATGACCATATGTGGTAGGGGGACAGAGGGCATTCCAGGGATAAGGATCAATCAATGCAAAGACATAGAGACAGAAGTGTGCCTGAACCAATTGGTGTGAGAGAGTGTAGACTGGAGGGAGGCAATGATGCTCCTAGCTCAGAGGGGTTTATAGGGCATAATGATGACTGGACTTTCACAATGACTGAGCAAGATGACAAGTCAGGTGTTGAAGTGAGAAGTAGGATGATATGACACCTTTATTTTGATTGGGTTATATGTATGCCTGGAGAGAAAGGATGAGATCCAAGTCATGTGTCCTGAAGTCAACTGAAGAAAATGCTTTAAAGAAGGTGGTTCCCAACATTTCTTCTCCCTTCCTTTATATTCCCTTTCACTATTATTTATATTCCCCAAATGAATGAGAACATACACTGCTTGTCCTGGGTGTTTTTCTGTATGTTGGTAAATTGAACACCAATAAAAATTAATTAAAAAAAAAAAAAAGATAAAGAAGGTGGTTGTGGGGATCCCTGAGTGGCCCAGCGGTTTAGCGTCTGCCTTTGGCCCAGGGCACGATCCTGGAGTCCCGGGATCGAGTCCTGTGTCTGGCTCCTGGCATGGAGCCTGCTTCTCCCTCCTCCTGTGTCTCTGCCTCTTTCTCTCCCTCTCTCTCTGTCTGTCTATCATGAATAAGTAAATAAATAAATCTTTTAAAAAAATAAAGGAGGTTGTTGTTAAAAAAAAAAAAAAGAAGGTGGTTGTGGTCAGTTGTGCCCAATATTATCGATAGGTCAAGTAAAAGTTGCCTAAGATCTGAATGTTAGATAAAATGAGAGTAATAACATTACTAAATCTACTAAAACTGCATATATTTGTGGAACATTTGGGATAACTGTCTAAATGCAGAGGGTTTCAAAGAGAGAAAAAAAGGAATCTCAAATTTTTTGTAAAAAATATAGTATGGATAGAATCTCGAAAGGATCAGGGGCCACAAAGTAATTATATGAAGGAAAATATAATGTTTTATTCTGAATTTTTGCTAATGTTGTATAAGACAATGGCAGAGAGATTGGAAAGTGTCATGCAAGAAGCAAAATCCCAGAGGGAGGGTTTTCTAACAGTCCATTGGAGAGGTAGGTACATGGACCAGGATGTTTTGAAAGTGTAAACTAGTTTGTCCAGAGAACACTTTAAGTCAATTTTTATATTGTGTTACTTTTAAAGACTAAATTTTTACTTGGCTATTTTAACTCTTACTCAATTGTATACATGACAAAATGCTGGCCAGCAGTGTGAGTGAGTTTACTTACAGTGAAGGTAGTTGGCTGATGGTGACTTGTTGCCAGACCCTGGTCTCCTTCCAGAGCAGTGGCACATATTTATCAGCAGATGGATTGAGGTTAAGGGTTCAGACAGTGATTTTTAAATTGCATCTTTCTTTGTGCAAAGCTAATAAACTCTTAGAGGGATGGAGGCAGTGGCCTTAGCCTCATTAGCAACATTTTTGAGCTTCTCCATATATTCTCCCCTTTAGAACAAATGTATCTAGGGTTGCCAGCAACTTTTAGTTTTGTTTTTTTTTTTATTCCTCCAAGTATTTTATCCTTAATCTCCTTTCAAACAAATCCTATGTATTTTTATTTTTTTAAAAAAGAGCTTTATCAAGTAGTTGCCATAAGGGTTAAGAAAATCCTGACCAAGTGCCAGAGGCAGACTTGTCATAATATGAAAAATTACTGGTGAGCCTGTCTTTGCCCTGCCCTTTGCTAAAAACCTATAGGAGTTTCCCTTGAGTCTTGTCTTCTGGGTTTTCCCAATGTGGTAGGGCATTTTCCTTTTAAAGCAGATTTTGAGCAGTTTGTAGGCTCACTGTGAAACTGGGCAATGCTTTATGAATCAGTAGAAGAGTGAGTAGGTTTTCAGGATAAATAAGTTTGGTATGAGACTCACTTAATAGACTTGAGGCTTAAGACTGTATGATAAGCTTTATCACAGGACCAGGAGGGGGAGGCAGGCACAGACCAAAGTATTTTCAAGGATCTGGCAGATATATAAATGCATGAAATGGGCTGGAATATGACCATAAAATGTGGTGGAGCTGAGAGAAGCAGAGAATGGATAGCTCACTGAATGACCTAGGAGGTGAGTGTGGGAATGGGGTGTTAGAATGGAGGAACAGTGACATCAGACTTCAGAATGCATGCAGAGGGAGCTGGCATTTCACTGTTGGGGCAAAGAGTGGAATATAGCTTGGGGGTGATAGGAGCATTAAATACATGGTGGATGGAGAACACAAGTAGAATCAGGTTAGTAGTTCTCGGATAGAACATAGGAGTTTAGGGATAAGGCTGGCGTGATAATTCCTTTGGCAAGGGAATTTGTCAGGTTTAATCCGATCAGTAGTGAAATGGAATAGAGAGGCCAGGCAAAAGTTGGTCCAAACAGGCTTTTAATGGGAAGAGCTTTTGGGGAGGTTCCGGGGCCCGCAGGGGAGAGAGAAAGAGAGAGAGAGCGGGGAAGTCCCGCTCAAGCAAACTGCAGGGGGGTCTATAAAGAGTTTTTGGAGGGAAGATGGGGACAAGATGGTATTCCGATTAGGACAGGGTTACAGGTCCTTGTGTGCTAAGGTAGGGTAGGGCGGCAAGGCAGCCTTATTGGGAGGTTGCTGGCCTGGGGTCGACTGTTTTGAGGGCCTCAGTCTCGCCAGCCCAACAGAATTCATCTCGTAAAATATTTGTCAGTCTGAGTCTATCTCCTGTGGACATACTTGTGTCTTTCTTATAGATCAGGAGTTGGCAAACATTTTGTAAAGAGCCAGATAACAAATATTTAGGTTATGTGGGCTGTATTGTCTCTGTTGCAACTCTGCTACTCTGCTGTAGTCTTGTGCAGAAGCAACTATTAAAAAAGTGTATAAAAAAGTGTATAAGTAAATAAAGCTTTATTTATCAAAATGTGTTGTGGATCAGATTTGACCCATGAGCTCTAGTTGGCCGATCCTATAGATGATGAAGTTGCTACTATTTTAAGAGATGCTGAACATCACCTAATGCTTAAAGTAGTTGTTCTATTTTTTTAAATATTTTAAAAGATTTTATTTATTTATTCATGAGAGACATAGAGAGAGAGGTAGAGACATAGGCAGGGGGAGAAGCAGACTCTGTGGGGAGCCTGATACAACACTCAATCCCAGAACCCTGGGATCATGACCTGAGCCAAAGGCAGACACTCAACCACTGAACCACCCAAGTGCCCCTGTTCTCTCTATTTAAAGTCACTACTTCTGCATATATAGTTGGATATTTTGGACAGTTCTTAAGGTACACAACTATAAATAAACCTTCAAGTTTCTAGTAATTTTTATCCTATATATTCACTTATTTGTCATCTAACAGATATTTATTAGGTTACAGTTTTGGACCTAGCATAATCTTTATCATCAGGAATATAGTAACAAACAAGATAGATACAGTTCATGACGTTAAGGGTGATTACAGTTTATTGGAATTGTGACTTAACTAGTGAATGTGAAAGATGATATTCTGGGGGCACCTTGTTGGCTCCTTTGGTTAAGAATCTGAAGTCAGCTCAGGTCATAATCCTGGGGTCCTGAGATAGAGCCCAGCATCACATCAGGGTCCCTGTTGAGTGAGGAGTCTTCTCTCTCTCCCTCTGCCCCTCCCTCTGCTTGTGTGCTCTCTCTCTCTCTCTCTCTCAAATAAATAAATAAAATCTTTAAAAATAATAATTAAAAAAGAAGGATGACATTCTTGGCCGGTTCTGCTGGAAAGTGTGGAAATTATCTGGAAACTCTCCCTGGGACTCAGGAAAGAAAATATTTTGAGAAAAATAAAGAACTGAAGGAGGTGAGTCTGAGTGGAGAGCATTTCTGTTTGCATTTCCTTCATTGACACTTGTGATGTGCAACTGTGGGATCAGCCCCTAAACAACAGGAAGCAACCATTCATGCCACCTGCTCTTTAGCTGGTGCTGGTACAGCATGGAGAAGGGAGGGGCTCTTTCCAGGCAAGAAATTCTTTCACCTTTTCTATGGTGGTTTTATTCTTACAGAAATTTCTATTATGATAGAATGGGGAGAGATATCCTAAAATGTGATTAAAATAAGGATTTTTTTTCTTGGGATGTGATGGCCAAATATACTTTTTTAAAGCCATGATAATGGTTTCTCGTCATGGTCTGAAAGCAAAGAATAAACTGGTTAAAATGCTTGATAGATCCTGTGATATCAGTACAAGCGCTTAGCAAAAGAGCTGAGGGCTAAAGTGCCCCATAAAGCATTCCATAGTAAAAGTGATGATAGTTATAGTAAAATAAAATAGGATGGTAGCCAGAGTGAAGATTTACTGCGACTTCTCAAACAATATAATAGCAAAAAGAGTGGGATGGATTTTTTTCTTCTATATGATAGTGCAACAGCCCACAATTTTTCCTTCTGTTATTTTCAAAAATAAATCTTTCACAGTTCTTAAATGTGCCACTTCCTCATTGTAACTGTGCAGCATTATAGTTTGAGATAATCAAGAACCCTGAAGGCAAATACTTTTCAAAGTTTTTAGATCAAGCATGAGAACATAATCCTTGTGAATGTCATTCATGCTATATTTCTATCATGATATCAATTATTTATGTAGAGCCTCTGATCTTGATGCATTCTGCAATGAAGGAATAGTTGTACAATGGATGTGCATGGAGGATGAGGGAAGTCATATATAATGGGATGGAAATAGAATGGTTGCATGTGGGTAAAAAAGAAGTGGAGATATTTTTTAAAGTACAGTGAAAACTTAGCTTATCTCATTTCAGTAGGTATATATTTAATTTTTTTATACTATAATTTTTTACATTGAGATCTAAATGGCTTATTAAACACGTAGATAAATAAACTTTCTTTTCTAGTTGGTTTGCTGTCTGACAACCTGAGATGTTGCCTGGGTGATCTAATTTGATTCTTAAGATGGAATAAGATAAAATCTGATTATGTTGCTTTGTTTAATAAAATATCAGTTTAGTTATTTGATCATTACTGATCTTTTTACTTTTCAGCTTCTTTAAATGATTGTTTAAGCATGTGATGAGATTTTTCAATCTGCCCCAATATATAGCATCTCTATAGCCCTCCTTTAAGTACTTACATTGGTAAATATGATCATGCATTCATATATATTTATATTTATAAATTTATATTTATACATGTATATCATTTATGTGTTTCTCCTACTATGTAAAAGGCAATATGTATCTATATATTAATTAATATTAAAGTTTTATATGTATTGCCTTGAACATAGTAGGAATTTAATAATTTAGTTATTGAAACAGCAAATCAAAAGAGATGAACATTAAGCTCTGATTTAACATGAATGCAAGTAGCATTTTTGTAGTAGATCATTGTCATTGCCTTTTCATTATGGTTCCTGAAGAAAAGCTGTATTTCATGTTAGCAGTAATTCAACCAAAGAATTTTTGATGAGGTTTGAACACTGGAAATTTATCTGTGTTAAATGTTATGAAGTTCCAATTTAAATGAGTTCTGAACGTGTGTTGGCCTTCAGCATTTTTGTAGCCTTGTTTGATGACCTCATCATACTTTTAAGTTTATACTTTTAAGTTTAGATTTGCAGGTTCTTTTCATTGATATTAATATGACACCACCTGGCAGCAAAAGTGTACTTAGGTGATTTCAACAGGGTTTGAAGATATGTGTATATATATTTTTTCTCTGATAAGCAAGATTTAAAGAAACACCAAGATCTTTATCATATACTTAATTTTAAATGTGGTTTTTCAAACAGTTTCATTTTTCCATTTTAATGCTTTTAATATATTCCAGATTTCATCACCAGAAATACATATGGAGAGGACTAATAGGCAAAATATCCAAATCCCTAGTTAGTTTCCATTATGTAAATATTTTCTGGACACCTATTTTCCTTGAAATATTTTGTGTGACATTTTAGTGAGCGCCTAGGGTACTATGATACTATTTGTTCCCTGTGGAAGAGATATGGCAAATGAATAAATAGTGATATTACAGGGCAAAAGATAAAAGCTCTGTGTGGGGGGGAAGAACAATTTAGTGCTATGGAAATTTGTAAGATTAAGCAATTACAGTTTTATTAGATGGGGATAAATCAAAAGAGCTTTATAAAGAGTATGACATTTGAGAATGATCTTGAAAATTACTAGGACTTCAAAAACAAACAATAGGCAGAGACTTCTAGGAAAGAGAATAGCATGATGAAGGAAGAGGCAGAAAAGCACAGACTGTTCAATAATGTGTATAACACGTAACATACCAGTGATATACAAGTGGAAGAGCAGAGGAAATTTAGGTTTAAGATGTAGGGAGGGGACAGAGTAGATAAACCTTGATCTATGAATCTATACTTAATTCATTGTCAATTAAAAGTAAGACTTTTTAAATTTTAGTAATGGATTAGTATAATCAGAGCTGTGGTTTTGCCTTGCATGTTGGATATATTAAGAGCATCTTCAGAAAGGAGGCTAGTAGAGAACTCATCTTCACATATGATATCTGAGGATAGAATGGCTTTAAGGTTGGTAGTATTTAACTTTGTCAATTCACCATTGCCTGATGTCTGGACCTTTGCCTAGTAGTCATAGGAAAAAGAGATGTTTCAGTGTGTCAGGGTTGGTCTGTTAAATATGCAAATGAGAACATGTCACTCTCCTTCAATGGATATTTATTGCTCTTAGGGGGAAAAGAAAGCAAAATTTCTGACATGGCTGATAAGGCCCTCAACAAAATCTCTCATGTGGCTGATAAGGTCTTAAATATTTAAGCTTCCAATGATTTTCTGACTTTTATCTCAGAATATATAGTTCATTTCGGTCTCTGCTATAGTCACATCAGACTGCATTTCTCAAGTGTAACAGGGGACCCTCCTTGGAACCATTTTTTCCCCAGTTTCCCTTGTTGAGTTTCCACTCAGAATTCTGAGACCTCAGCTCCACAATGACTTTGCCAGTCATGACTTCTCTCAAATCAAACTGTATTTTTTCCCTATTAAGAATTCTCTAAGGTCACTATGCTTCTCATTGGTGATGTTCATTCCAGTAATAATTTAACATTTGTCTGGATTTTTAATTGATATTTCCCTGTTAATAAACCATACTTGTTCTTTTAACCACCTTTGTGCCTGGAAGAGAGTCTTCAACAAATATTTTATGAATAAATGAAAAAGAAGAATGGATTTTTATGCTATACAAAATAAAGTATAGGTAGAAAAATATACTTTAAAAAGTAATAAAGTCAACTGGCCATTTATATTGAAATGATGGGGTATTCTCTGATCTATAAAGCTACATGGAAAGGATATGTATAGCATTCCATTGTATGAACACACCACAATTTGTTTCTTAATATATTCCTAACAAAACATTGGGTTGTTTCTCATTTTTGTATTACAAATAATGCTGTTTTATTACTCTTGGATTTGTCTTTAGGTACATATTTTTATAACTTGCATCCAGTAAGCTTTCTAAATACATGTATTTAATATTATTTATTTATTTTTATGCATACAATCATATTTTCTACAAACAATGGAAAGTTTTATCCCTATTGGATATTGTATTATCTGTTTCTGTAAATCCTTCCTTTCTGTTCTTCTTCAATATTATCTTATCTATTCTTTTGCATTTTCATATAAGGCTTAGAAACATCTTATCAATTTTTACTAAACTACAGCTGAGTTGTTAATTATAATTGCATTGAATCTGTAGAGAGAATATAGACTTGGTAGTCATGTAGAGAATCAAATAAATATAGATTAGGCAAACAGAAAAGCATTTGGAAAATAAATCTGTAATGTAACCAATTTAGATTTGCAAATATATCATAGTCATTAGAAGGAACAAAATATCATGAAAAATAAATACAGAAAAAGAAATAATTGAGAGTTAAAATACAGTTTATTGGTAAAAAGTAATGGAAGCCTGGAAAGTAAAGACTGTTTCCTAAACTATAGAACACTTTTATTCAACATAGTACTGGAAATCCTAACCTACAGCAATTAGACACCAACAAGAAATAACAGGAATCTAAATCACTGAAGAAGTCAAACTTTCACTCTTTGCAGATGACATGGTACTCTATAGAGAATCTGAAAGACTGCACTAAAAAACTGCTGGAACTGATAAATTAATTCAGTAAAGTCATAGGATATAAAATCAATGTACAAAAGTCTGTTACATTTTATACACCAATAATGAAGCAGCAGAAAGAAAAATTAAGAAAACAGTCCCACTTACAATTGCACCCAAAATAAAAAGGATATCTAGGAATAAACTTAACTAAAGAAGTGAACGACTTGTACTCTGAAAACAATAAAAAAAAAAAAAGCTGATGAAAGAAATTTATGACATGAAGAAATAGAAATAATTCCATGCTTATGGATTGGAAGAATAAATATTGTTAAAATGTCTATCCTACTGAAAGCAATTTACATATTTAAGGCAATCCCTATCAAAACACCAACAGCATTTTTCATACAACTGGAATAAATAATCCTAAAATTTGTATGGAGCCACAAAGGACCCTGAATAGCCAAAGCATTCTTGAAAAGAAAAACAAAACTGGAGTCATCACAATTTCAGAGTTCAAAGCTGTGGTGTCAAAACAGTATGGTACTGGCACAAAAATATACACATATATCAATAGAACAGAACAGAAAACACAAAAGTAAACCTACATTTATGCAGCCAATTAATCTGGGAAAAAGACAGTCTGTTCAATAAATGGTGCTGCAAAACGGGACAGCAACATGCAAAACAATGAAACTGGACTGCTTTCCTACACCAGCACAAAGATAAATTCAAAATGTATGAAAGACCTAAATGTAAGACCTGAAACCATAAAAATCCTAGAAGACAACACAGGCAGCAACTTCTTTGACATTAGCCATAGCATGTTCTTTCTAGATATACTTCCTGAGGGAAGAGAAATAAAAGCAAAAATAAACTATTAAGACTGCATCAAACAAACAAACAAGCAACCACTTCTACACAATGAAGAAAACTATCAACAAAACCAAAAGTCAACTTATGGAATGGGAGAAGATATTTGCAAATGGCATATCCAAAAAAAGGGTTAGTATCCTATATATATAAAGAACTTATAAAACTCAAAACCCAAAAAACAAAAAATTTAATTTAAAAATAGGCAGAAAGCTTGAATAGACAATTCATGGCTAACAGCCATGCATGAATAGCCATTTCATGGCTAACAGACACATGAAATGATGCTCACCATAACTTATCATCCGGAAAATGCAAATCCAAACTATAATGTGCTATTGCCTCATACTTCTCAAAATGGCTAAAATCAACCACACAAGAAACAATGGGTGTTGGTGAAGATGTGGAGAAAAAGGAATATTTGTGCACTGTTGGTGGGAATGCAAACTGGCGTAGCCCCTGTGGAAAACAGTACGGAGTTTCCTCCATAAATAGAACTGCCTTATGATCCAACAATCACACTACTGGGCATTTATCCAAAGAATGCAAAAACACTAATTCAAAGGAATGCATGCACCTCTATGTTTATAGCAGCATTAATTAGATATGTGTCCACGTGTCCATCAATTGATGAATGGGTAAAGAAACATATATATAATGCATAACATATATATATATATATATATATATATATATATATATATATATATATATATAAAATGGAGTATTGTCAACCATAAAAAGAATGGAATCTTGCCATTTGCGATGACATGGAGGGAGCCAGAGAGTATTATGCTAAGTAAAATAAACCAGAGAATGATGAATACCATTTGATTTCACTCATATATAGAATTTAAGAAACAAAACAAGTGATGGAAAAAAATGAGAGAGAAAAAGAATCAAAGTAAGATACAGATTCTTAATTATAGAGGACAATCTGATGGTTATGGGCGAGGTTGGGGAAAGGATGGGTTAAACAGGTGATTAAGGAGGGCACTTGTGATGAGCACCAAGTGATATATGAAACTGTTAAAATACTGTATCATATACCTGAAACTAATATAGCATTGCACGTTAATTGGAATTAAAATAAAAACTTTAAAAAAAGAAGAGAAAATATAAGACCTATAGAAATCAGCTCAGGAAATTCAACACATCACGTCTAGGAACTTTGCAGAGAGAACTGAAAGAAGGAAAGCAAGGGGATACTGTGTATTTTTTTAAATGGAATTGATTTCCCTTAGTTGAATACTGTATATTTTATTCTTGTTTTTGTTTTGCTTGTTTGTTTGCTTAAGCAAGCTGGTTTCCTACAAATTAACAACATCAGAACTTCTCATGAGTAACTTTGAATATTAGAAGACAGAGGAAATATGCCTTGAATATTTTTTTTGCCTTGTATAATCTAAACAAGTTTCAATGCCAAATTCTATTCACTGTCAACTTACTAATAATATATGACAAAATACTACATGAGTATATACTACACATTTTGAACCATGCTGCAACACCAGAAAAAATTATTTTATATATCGATTTTGTAAGGGATTTGCTTGAGGAAGTACTTCTCCAAAATTACATAATATAAATTACATTTATGAAACAGTGGATCAAAAGTCTTAAGATGAAATCATTATTTAAAGTTAGATAGCAAGTCCAGATTCTAGGAAGAGTTAGAGTCCTAGAAAAAAATGAAAATGATTTTTTTAAAAAGCCATAAGTAAAACAGAAATCAAACTACAGCAATCAATAGATATATCGAAACTTGGAATGTAGGGACCCCTGGTTGGCTCAGCGGTTGAGCATCTTCCTTTAGCTCAGGAGGTAATCCCAGGTTGGGGATCGAGTCCCACCCACATCAGGCTTCCTTCAAGGAGCCTACTTCTTCTGTCTGTGTGTCTGCCTCTCTCTCTGTCTTTCATGAATAAATAAATAAAATCTTAAAAAAGGAAACTTAATGTAAATTATTTGTGGTTATGTAAAGGCACAGAAGTGCAAAACAAAAGGAGATAATTTGAAATTCCAGGAAATGCATAATTCTTACAAGAAAATCATGGAAGGCAAATGATATGATATGATATAATAGATATGATATAATTTTAGACAATTGTTTGATATGATATGATATAATTTTAGACAATTGTTTGAATATAAAAAAAGAGAATCTATGTCAGCAAACTAGAATCCTAGCATTGAATTCAGAGAGAAAAAAAAATAATGCTAGGAAACTAACCTGCCATTGGACAATGCATCTCCAAGTTCATAATGAAAACATTGTTTACTAATTTCCAATTTTGAAACATAACCAATAAACCAAGTGCTAAAGATGATTGTTGTATCAAGGAATGCTAGTTGCCTCACAATTTTATTATCTTCTATTACTTACTAAATAATTAGTTCCTAAGAGAACTTACTTTGCTAGACAAATACACTGGCCACCACAGACTGCAACTGTCTGAATATGGCCATACGACCAAGAAGATTAAAGTGGGAATAATGTGATGAAATGACAGGAAGTCTTCTTAAAAAGAAGAGGCTCACATCTCCCCTCCCCCCCGCCTTTTTTTTGGTAACTTTCTGCCTCCTTTGCTTTTGTGATACGTAGAGCCACATGAGCTGCTTTGGGCCACATTTGATCTTGACAATGACATCTCTGCCCTAGAATGGTAGGTAGAGCAGAATAGTAGAACAGACTGAGGAAATCTTGTGAGAAGAGATCTGGTATTGAACTCAGAACTACCTACCTCTATACTTCTTTAAAAAGAAAAACAGATATGGAATGCCTGCGTGGCTTGGTCACTTGGATGTCCAACTCTTGGTTTCATCTCAGGACAGTATCTCAGGGTCAAGAGATTGAGCCCTGCATTGGGCTCCATGCTCAGGAGGGAGGCTGCTTGAGATTTTCTCTCTCCCTTTCCCTCTGTCCCTACCCCTGCTCATGCACGCTCTTGCTTTCTTTCTCTCTCAAATAAATAAATAAATCTTTAAAAAAAAGAAAAATAGAGATATTTCTCTTTTCTTTAATCCAATAAAATGGGTCTCCTCCCACTACATGTGACTAAAACCAGTCTAATGATAGATTTGTGCTTAGAGAATTATTTATTAATAATGATGACAATGTTGGCAATAGTGTGATGAGAGGACTAGAAAATGGAAGGATTAAGAAAAAATAGGAACAATAATTGCCTTACTTTATAGAGTGGAAAGTAGATATAAAGATAATAAACTGAGAAAGATTTAGCAATATTCTTTAAAGTTATAAGTGTTGGAGAGGATATGAAGGAAAAGAATGATAAAATTATACTACATTGAAAGAAAGAAAGGAGGAGGACTTGGCGTAAATGAGCTAACATTTTCTTGGCTTTTAAATAAAAGGGAGTAAATGATGTACGTAAAGATATGTGAGTGAGATTTCTGTGCTTCATACATTCAGAGAAGCCAAACTCCAGGTATAATTAACTAGGAGAATATTTAAATATATGCGGAAGAAACTGAGCTAAAGGAAGGAGATATAATTATTTAAGTAATATCAAGAATAATCCAGTAAGCATTTCTCTAGTCTTCAGAGTTCATCATTATCAAATGTTAAACATCCCTTTTCATTTTATATGTTGGCAGTTCATTACATGAAGAGTATCAGAACATTTCTGAGAAATTTTCAACCTAAATCAGGCTACTTGACCATTATAGTCTCTCTCCAGTCATTACTATTTAACGACATAGAAATTAGGGAAGCCTGGGTGGCTCAGTAGTTGAGCATCTGCCTTTGGCTCAGGGCGTGATCCCAGGGTCCTAGGATAGAGTCCTGCCCACATCGGGATCCCTACATGGAGCCTGCTTCTCCCTCTGCCTGTGACTCTGCGTCTCTCTCTCTCTCTGTGTCTTTCATGAATAAGTAAGTAAAGTCTTAAAAAAAAAAATTCTTTGGTCATTCACCTGCTCACAGAGTATTTTATTTCTCCATTTTTCCCCATTCCTATATGCAAATACAACCAGGACATAACTGAAGAATTCAGTAAAACTCCCATTGAGCTAGAAACATTGTCCGCTCTGTGTACCCATGTTGAAATCTCATTCTAGTTTCTATTTCATACAAACATTTCAACCTGATTGTAGTCTTTAAATATTTATAATTTTGTATAAATATTGAAGCATTTAATATAGGTAGCTGATCTCTGAAAAACTGCTAATGCTGAAGCAATCATTGGGTATTTTTCTGTTTTTTTTTTTTTTTTCTTGTAGTTTGCTGAGAGCTTTTCAGCACATAAACGATCTCCATGGCAAAGATTCTTATGCAATGTATGAGATACGTGTAAAAATACATCAAATGTGAGCTGAAGAGTTGGGTAGGATACTAGACCTGAAAAGGTATAATGAATTGATGTTCGCATTTTTCCAGGAGTAAATAAAATTCCTTGAGTGAGTAATAATGCTTGCTCTTCTATTAGACTATAAAATCCTTGAAGGTATACTCTAAGTTGCTTCTCTTTGTATCACTTAATCCTTGTATAGTATTTGAAAACACACTATTATGATTGCAATAAATACTTAATACTGAATATGTGATAAATATTAATCTTCAGCCACAAATTCAAAGTAATATAATGCTAATAATATACAACTCATCCCTTGATAATGATAATCAAATCTAATCATCCTTCCAGTCTTTCATTCTGCCTGGAAACAATGAAATATCAATCAACTTAAGGTCATTTCTATTCTTTCCTTGAAGCTAATTTAAATTATATTGAAATTGCAAAGCACCAAGTAACTTGGTGGGAGTGATATCTATTTGGTAGCCTCTGTCATCATATGTTTATGCTGGAATTCATATTGACATCTGCAATCCAGTCTTATCTTCATTTATGGGCCCTGTTCCCCATTTAAAGCTTTCCTCACAATTGCAAGTTGTTCTTGTATCCCATGTTAGTGTACTGGAGTCCAATCATCTACCTATTGCACATTACTGGATCAGGAAGGGAATGCTTTGAAACTGCCTCAGTCTCTCTCTCTGCCTGTGTAGAACTATTGTCATCTCCATACTCCCTCCCTGGTCTATGCTAGGAGCAGTGGGCTTTCGGTTCTTAGCACTTTCCTCAGAATTATTCACAATGGCTAGGATTAATCACATGTTCTTTCATGTCTTCTGTCACATGCCCAGGACCTAGATTTAATTTTCCCTCCATTATTTGACTGTCTTGCACTTTTCTTAGGACAAGGAGAATAGAATATTGGTCTGCTCCAATTGAGGGGTAATGGGAAGCGTATAGATAACAGGCTAATATATAAATATATAGCAGCAAACAAATAATTGAATTCAAATACTATTTTATTTATTCTGTAGTGCTTTCACATATATTGCATTAGATTCACACAAAAGCCTGTGAAGTACTAATTATCAGTATTTTAATCACATAAATTAAGAAATTGGATCAAAGAAGTTAATCGACTTTCTTAGACCTAATCTGATATTGATCCATTCATTTAGTTTTCAATCATTTTAATTTCTAAGTATATTACTCTATTTAGCTTTACATTATTAATTTTTCATTTTATTTATTTATATATTGAATAAATATGCTTATTTTGTACTCTGTGCCTAGGGGAATTCATTTTTATTTATTTTTCCTGCTTAGTTTCATTTGTTCTTTGTTTCTTCACTTTTTTGTTTTCAATCACTAAACTCATATCATTTGGAGTTTTAAATGAGGCAATACTTTGAGACTTCTATTGAAAGTGGGTATTTCCATAAAGATTTGCATTATTTTTCTACCAACTACCCCAAAACACAAGAAATTGGACTTCTTGAAGCCAAATTCTTGGCCTGATCTTTTTCACACCAAGGTAGTGTGAACTGGGGTAGGGAAGTGTGAACTGGGGAAGGGAAGCTATGTGGGAAAGTGTTCTTTTTTCTTCTATCCAGGAACAAAACTCAAGCTTTTCTTGAGCTTGTTCTTGTATGCCTTTTTCCTCTTCTAATGATATATTATATGTGGGTGTGGAGGTTGATGAGATTTTTGCTTCACCCATAAACTGAGAGATTAGGCCTTTGTGACCCTAGTTCTATGAAAATAATTTTCTACTAAACTCCTCTATATAGGTCTTGCATCCCATGGATTGCAAAGCCATGAAAATCAAGTTAAAGTTGCTTAGAATTGAAAAATGCCCACAGGGTAAACACAGCTTCACTGTTCTACTTAACTCACTGGATTCTACTTTTCACTTTATGTTTGACCTCTGAGGATTGCTTTCTTTCTTTTAATTTAGTGGTGTATTTAAAAATATACTTAAAAATG
This sequence comes from Vulpes vulpes, assembly GCF_048418805.1. NCBI lineage: Eukaryota > Metazoa > Chordata > Mammalia > Carnivora > Canidae > Vulpes > Vulpes vulpes. Next base: position 83,668,463 of record NC_132787.1, read on the forward strand.
CATTCAACATTTTAATAGATTTAATCAAGAGAAACATTGAACATAATCCAGTCTTCTAAATTACCAGAGACAAAAGTCTAATTCTCTATTGTTGGAATGCTAATTTACTTTCTACTATAAATATTACTACATCTTTGTGCGTAACTTTAAATAGATTTATACAAATAATTAGGCAAGTGGAATTGATTGGTAAAATAGCATGCATGTAGTTGCAACTCTTGATTCTATACTGACATAGTGACCAGCAATAAGTTCTACTACTATACAGAAACAATAAAACAAGAGAGAAGACTACATATAATTGTTATTCCACCATTTTACTTTTGAAACATGGAAAACTATTATGATATGAGTAGCAAGTATCTAATTTTAGCTAAGTTAATAAGTGAAAAAAATTGAGCGGAGTGAGAAAGAGAATTCTGACTTGTATAATCAAACTATGGAAAGATTCTGTACTGAGCTGGATGGTGGTCCCTACATAGATACGTCCACATTTTAATTATCAGAACCTCTGAATGTTACTTTATTTCAATAAGAGGATACTTTGCGATGTGATTAAGAGTCTTGAAGCAAGACTTTAGCCTCATTTTTCTGGGTGGGCCGTAAGTACAATAACATGTAACCTTATAAAATATAGAGATATTGGACTAAGAAACACAGAGGAAGACAGACACATAGAAGAGGAGGAGACAATGTGACCACAGAAGCAGAGCCTGAAATGATGGGCTACTGGATCAGGAAATGTCAGAAGAGGCAAGGAATGGATTTTCTGGCAGAGCCTCCAGAGAGAGTGTGGCCCTGACAATACCTTGCTTTGGGACTTCTGCATTTCAGACTGTGAGACAATAAGTTTCTTTTATTTTGGACCACCCAGTTTGTGGCAGTTCCAGGAAACTAATATTGGAAGATTTTTTTTTTTTTAGATACAGAAAAAAATTTTATTTTTTTTTCAGAAAAAAATTTTAATGAGGATTTATCAGTAAGCAACAAACTTTTCATCCTGAAATACAAGTAGCCTTTCTTAAACTAATAAGATACATCTACCAACACCAATGGTGATAGAATATTCCTTTTTTTAAATTGGAGTTCAATTTGCCAACATATAGCATAACACCCAGTGCTCATCCCATCAAGTGTCCCCCTCAGTGCCCATCACCCAGTCACTCCCAAACCCACCCACCTCCCTTTCCACCACTTCTTGTTCGTTTCCCAGAGTTAGGACTCTCTCATGTTGTCTCCCTTTCTGATATTTCCCACTCATTTTTTCTCCTTTCCCCTTTATTCCCTTTCACTATTTTTTATATTCCCCAAATGAATTAGACCATATAATGTTTGTCCTTCTCCGGTTGACTTATTTCACTCAGCATAATACCCTCCAGGTCCCTCCACGTTGAAGCAAATGGTGGGTATTTGTCCTTTCTAATGGCTGAGTAATATTCCATTGTATACATATACCACATCTTCTTTGTCCATCGAAAGATGAATGGATAAAGAAGATGTGGAATATGTAATATTGGAAGATTTTTTAAAAATATATCTTTCCCTCTGTTTTTTTTTTTCTCTCTTATCTCATTTCTATTAGCTTCATTCTGTAGGTCAGTATATCTAATGCCATAAGACAAAAGATCTAGTAGGAAAGATGGACAATCAACTTGACTTTTTATGTCTGAGAAAGAAACCCCTTTTTCTCCAATTTTGGTTCCCAGTCCTTGAACAAATCAACATTACTATGAAATGAGAGGCCATGGTTGGTTCAAAGTGACTTACATAACTATTCCTTTGAATATAGAAGAAGCATTTGTGACTGTCAGACACTAATAATACTACCTGAATAATTCACTTAAGAAGGGAGAAAGCTTTTCTGAACAGAATAAAATAAATAAATGTTTACTCTAGCCCATCCCTTTACTCTGCATGCATACACATACACACATACACAGTCACATGAACTCATACCTTCGATATGTGGAGAACATTGGACTTCCCTTTGATGAACATTCTTTTTGTGCTACTTGCTCTCTTTCAACCAGAGAGCAGCAAAAGTCCCATAGCCAATGAATAGGTCTGGCTTAATGTCTGGCCTCTGTTTTAGATGATGATGATGACAAAGAATGATCATTTTAAAAACTGCCGTGGTTTTACCTCTTGGAGAGCAATGACAAACCTATTGAGCTAGACTCTCAATGTGCTTCAGTGAGTACCCACAGAACTCTCCAAAACAAATATTCAAACTTCAATTATTTCCTGTAGTTGTCTTTTGTAGATGTCTTAGTGAAAAGAGTGATGTCAAATTTTGAAAATCTGATTGTTTCAACATATGTTCCTGTAATTGATCAATTGACATTATCTAAGTAGTTTATTCTCTTTAGAGGGAGATTATGATGTGGCTCTTCCAGGCTCTAACAAACATGCACACAGTTATTTTACATTGCAGAAAAAAAATCTGTGAAGTACTATAAGAAAGATGTAAATGATTTCTGTAATTTTACTTAAATAAATTTCCAAGAAATTTAGGCAAACTACGCAAAGACAAAGTTTAAGATGAGGCCTTGTATCAGTCATTACTATTAATTATGCTAAGTATCATATCCCTGATCATAGTGTAAAGTGAATGCAATATTGGAGAAGTAATAATGATCTCTATATAAGTAACTTCTTATACTTAAAGGCAGAAACAAAGAAAAAATATGTAAAGCATATGGATGGGAGAGATTGTACTATTCACTGTCAGATAAAATTTTGTCTCAGACTTTGCTGTCTAGCAGCAAATTTTACATTCCAAAGGTGGACTAGACAAAAATGGATAAATTTCATGCTTCACATAAACTACAGTGACAATTTTAGAGATCTAGAGAAAAGTCATATAACATTCTGAAATACACTTAGCAGATGAGAGAAATGATATACTAAAGACATCAATTGAACTGCAAGTTGCGTGTGAAGAAGTATAAAACATTAGCTTGGAATTTGATGTGCCAAAAATATGATACTAAATATAATAATGAATAAATCTGAGAGCCATACCACCTCAAAAGCAATCCCCACATGTTTCAAGAGAAATGATAGATCAGCATATGACTTCCTTAGGATTCTCGAATTTTGAGATCTGGTGGATTAGCTAATCATATATAGAAAAAAATCCATGCGAAACTGATAGGCTATTAAAAGAAATGATTTTTCATGTTAAAAAAAACCCTTCTAGACATTAAATAAATTTGTATTTCCAGGAAAATAACAACAACAACAACAACAACATAACCACAAATGGATTACCTGGGGGAGGGACTAGAATGATGAGAACTATGCTTTTATCAACCTAATTTTATTTATTTTTTATTTTTTTAAAGATTTTATTTATTCCTGAGAGAGAGAGAGAGAGAGAGAGAGAGAGAGAGAGAGAGATTGAGAGGCAGAGACACAGGCAGAGGGAGAAGCAGGCCCCATGCAGGAAGCATGACTTGGGACTAGATCCCAGGTCTCCAGGATCACGCCCTGGGCTGAAGGCAGTGCTAAACCACTGAGCCATCTGGGCTGCCCTATCAACCTAATTTGAGACATGCTCAAATATATGTTGTTGTATGTAGAGTCCTACAAAACATAGGTACCTATAGTTTTACAAAATATTTTGTATTTTTAGGATCCTATGTCTAGGACAGTGTCTAGAACTTACATGTTTGTTCAGTGGAATTTATTGCTAGATTTCATAGAGACACATGGAAGTTCAAAAAACTTTGTTTGCTTGCGTCTTTCGCCCATAGTCTGTGATGGTTTGGGTGGCTCTGTTTGCATAATCTCAGACAGTCAGATTTAGTCTAAGGATATTTACTGCATCATTGAGTAATTTCAATTATCAAAATTTGGGGGTTTCAGTAAACCAAACATGCATTTAATGGGAGTGACTTACTTTTCACATGGCTCTGTTCTTTGCCATTATGTAAGTCAGAACTTGACAAACTACATCCCATGGATATACTATGGTCCAGGTCAATTCTGGCCTCTTATTTTTAGAAATAAAATTTTATTGGAAACAGTCATACCTCTGTAGGCATTATCTATGTCTGCTTTCTTGCTACAATGATAGAATTAGGTCCTTGCACCAGAAACCAGATAGCCTACAAAGCTGAAAATATTAACTATATGACTATTTACAGGAAAAGTTTACAATCCCATATCCTCCGTATAGTAAACTGTAAATGTTTTGTTGAAGTATCATAACAAATAAAGTAATGGCAAAAGTCAGGTCCTATGTTAAAATTTGAAATTCCTCTGGTGACCAGCAGAGAGGTAAATAGTGGTGTTCAAAACAGTCATAAAAGACAATTCAGGGACTAATGTGTTGGTAATAAGGAAAAGTATACATATGCAGAAAAATTCTTCAAATTAGATTCTATTGAAAGCTCAGGGAAACAGAAGTGATTCAGCATAGATGTAGTTTCATCTGACCTCTTAGCTAAGAGATAGAGATAAAACCTTAGATTCTTCTCCTCATTCTTGGGTCTGATCCTGATTCAGCAATGGTTGTGAATGCTTTATTACCCTGAGTCACAGGTCGCAGGAGGCTTTTGGTCCTACCCGTTCCAGTAGAACACTACCTTACTCTTTATATGCCTCAGAGTAAATAACCGGTTATGGAATTAAAAAGATTCTGGGTGACCCATGTTATTTTAGTCAATCCAATAACCAAAGTAATTGTGTGGCAATCTAATAAGTCATTCATTGACCTGCATTATAAGAAAAAAAAAGAAAGAAACAGATTGACTAGGAAATGATTGATTTGTTTTGATTATGTCCACAGAAGAGCTATAATCTCTTTAGCAGTTGTTTAAACATAATTCACAGAATTACCTGCCTGCAGTCATAATTGCAAAGATGATAAAAAAGTTCTATAATTTGAACGTTCAAAATATGCCAAAGATAAAAACAAAGGCAATTGTTTTGCCAAAGGATATATTGAAAAATACCATTTTAAGTGAAACTAGTGGGATAAAAATTGCATTTAAATAACGATTATAGCTATATATAATATATCTTCCTTTGGAAAACACTTTGACATTTCTTAATGCCATATACAGAATGGCAAATAAAACTTTGTTGTGGTAGAAAGCAAAGGTTTTAGAGTAAAGATAAAATTAAAAAAAAAAACTTGGCTTAAAATCTGTCTTATTTTGGTAAAGTAATGCTTGAAAGTGTCAGGGATGTGGTGCTGGCTCAGATCCTTCTTCAAGATTGAGGGGCTCATTCTCCTTTTGAACTCCCATGGAAGGAAGGTTGACAGGTGTCAGCTGTCAGACCTCTCAATAAATTGCCTTTGGTTAAAGAGATCACCTCTCCCAAAATCATGCCCTCTTTCCAGGGCAGCCCCTAATCAATCCTTGTTCAATACATTGTATAGATGATTAGATCCTTTGTCCCAAGTTGAGACAACTCTCAGTCTTCAGAGTTTCACGTAAGGTTGGCTTATGCCTTCTTATGACAGGTCGACAACCAACATTATGTCTCTGTCTAATCCTTTCCTCCCTTCCCCGAAATTGATTCCAAGAGCACCCTTGAATTACCATGTTAATCTCCATCTCAGCCCCGTTTCCAATAAGATTCAGTGATCAGAGCAGTCCAAGAAAGAACATGTTTAGATGAGATTTTGGAGACAAAGCACCCCAATCCTATTGGAAATAAAAACTTCATCATAGTGGTAGGTGAAGAAAAGATAGCCTCTAGCTGAAATTAGCAGACTAACATGCCTTGGTAGAGACAGAATGACAAATACCAAGTTACCATGTAACCACATGTTTTTGGTTCTGTTGCACCTACCAAGTCATGATATCAAAGAGGATTAGTAGAAATCCACTGTAAGATGGAAGTTGAGCATTTGGAGTCAAGCATAAACAGAGCCAGAAACCCTAAGTATATCACACAAACTAGTTGACATACTATTGAGTCAGCATCTCCCCCTCAATTACTTCTACACCAACATGGTAGATTCCTTACAACCAAATGATAAAAGTAAAAAAGAGCCATGCTTATGTCTCCAATAAAATGACTGCAAGCTGAAAACTACTGCAGCTGGTAATCAACTTTGGATTAAATAGAAAGGACCTGAGTCTGTATATAGATTCGGGGGCAGTGCAAATGGCTTGGAGAGTCATCAAAGGCAAGTTAGCAAATTTGTCAGAAACTGAAAAAAGAAAAATTAGAAAATTGGTGAGGATGTGTAGAATAGCAGCATGGGATGTTCTAGGCATGGACACAAAGTGTAAAAATCCTTGCATCTCATGTTAATGCCCACTGGTGAATATCCACCATGGACGTGGCACTAAATAGCCAAGTAGAGTGTGCCTTGGTAGGTGGACATCAGCCGACCTCTGTTATTCCCTTCTTCCCCCGTTCTGACATGGTAAATAACTGAATAGAAGAGTCATGTGGCAAGAATGGGCCCAACAGCATCAGTTCCCATTTACCAGTCTGATATAGGTACTGCAACTAATGGATTTCATTCTGTCAACAACAGTCTAAACATAAACCCTGGATATGGTCTTATCCCTCAAGGAAACCAAACATTTCCTTTGTAGCAGGTTTTCTACATTAGATTTCTTTTGCTTGAAAGGTATAATGATTTATTTTTGTGGGAATTGGTACATATTTTAAGTGTGAAGTTGTTTTTTCTTTTTTTCTTGCTCAAAGGGCCTCACTCAGGACCACACTCCAGGGACTTATAGGTGTCTGATATGCTTACATGGCCTTCCAAAGAGTATCATGGTCAAGAGACTCAATCTGTAGCAAAGGAGATGCAGTAATGTGCACATCACCATGGAATCCTATAGTCCTACCACATATTACAAAACCCAGGACTGTTCAATATATAACAGCATTGGGATGGCCTATTGATGGGGCAGCTGAAGCCCTAATTCAGAGGCAATATCCTGGGAAGACAAGGTAAAATGCTCTTAGTTACAAGCACACTAAATCATTGACCATTATTATATTGTTCTTCATCCATAATAAGTAGAGCAGATAGTTTGGTGAATCTCTCAATGCAACAGGACCTTGAATGCTCACTCCAAGTGACTCTTGGAGAATTTCTTCTTTCAATTCCTGTGACTTTGAGTTCTCTATGCTGAAAAGTGATTGTTTCTAAAGGGAGAACACTTCTATAGTAGACTTAGCAAGAGTCAAATTAGCTTTAAGCTGTAATGCCACCTGGGTACTTTGAATCCTCATGCAGAAGGATGATGAGGCTGGAAGAAAAATAACCATCTGGCAAGGGTAATTGACTCTAATCATTAGGAGGAGATAAAGCTGATGATATATAATGGCAGTAAAGAGTAATATGTTTGGCATCTCAGGGATCTACTTGGGCATTCCTAATTATTCTATTGTCCAATTTTTATAGCAAATGGGTAAGTGCAGCAGTCTGGACCTGAGATGTCATGCTAAGCAAGAGCTCAGACTTCTCAAGCATGAGGATCTGCATGAGCTCACTAGAAAACTTTATATTAAATATTGGTTTGTTCTAAAGACTAGTTTCACTGGCAAGGCCTACAGTTCAACTCACTATCCCTCTTATAATGAGAACTTCCCAAAGAAAAGAGACTCACTGGAGTTCCAAGATAGCTACTTCCAGGATGTATATGAATTAGGTATATCAGAGAAGCCCAGTGAGTGAAATACCTTGGCTGCTCAACTGTACTCTCCAGATTGTTTAGTCCATGCTGCTGGGGATTTTTTCAATTAAATCTCTCAGTTGTCAGTCCTTTCTAGTAATTTACTTTGGATGAAGAAAGGCACCTTGCCTAAGCTTGCACTCATTATATGAGGCACCTTTCATCAAATGATTGGCCAAAGCAGTGGTATCACATGTTTGTGTCCCTAAGCCCAAACTTGACCATGTCTCAAGGGCCATCCAGCTTGAGTTTCTCATGGTTGCTGAATCCTTGTTCAGAGTGGATTGCAGCCCAATTTCTCCTTTTTTGGGTTCCTTAACTTCTTCCAAAGATGTTGAGCCCAAGAGCATTGTCTAAGAAATTCTGCATGCTAATCTCTGGCTCAGAGTGGGCCTCCAAGAGAATCCTTTTACAATAGAAAGTTACTTGATTTCTCTTATTCTCAATTTTCCTTTTATAAACATTGGATAACAGTCTATAAGACAGTATTATCATGGTAATTGAAGCAATGTACAACAAAGTGCTCAGCAAATTGCCTAGAGCACCTGAATATTTAATTAACTGCTGGTTCCCTCATTTCTTTTGCCTCTCAAAGTAGCAAAGTGATTATTGGCAGAATTGGCTATTAATATAATGTATCCTATAATTTCTTATAATTTTCCAACTTTGGCAGTCTGCAAATGTCTTCTTCCTGATGAGGTCATGTATCATAATCATTTAAAAATAGGCAAACAACTAATTTTATTTTTTTTCTAATTTTATTTTATTTGATCATTGGATCCCATATTATCAGAATATAATTCGAGATTAAACTTTACTTCAGTTATTGCTTTAGTTTACTTTGAGAGTCTAACTCGTCCTTCAGGGTCAAATAGTCAACATGGATCAGCAAAGTACATTTCCAGCAACTTGTGTCTATGGATTGAAATTATAAGATTTGGAAAAGAATCAATTCAATTCAACAAATTTGCTTCTATTTTTAGGTAATGCAAGTTTACCAAGGGCAAGGTATACTTGAATTGATGTTTAAGGCATTGGTGGAAATTGATTAGAAGGAAAAAAAACAAGGAGAAGGCATTAAGTAAAGAGAATGACATATGTAAAATTTTAGGGTCATAAAAGCATGTGTGTAGATGGCTTCTACATGAGTCAGGAGATGGCGGGCAATTAACTGTAAGAGGACAAATATAATATATTGAATTTGAACTGAATAAAACATTGTCCCATATACAAACTATGTTTTGCTTTGTTTCTGAAAAACTCTTGAATTAGCAGAGAATTTTAATTGGCATGGACCTCAAGTGGTCAACAGTGATCTTGATACGGCTACTAAAAACAAATAAATCTATTGTGCACATAGACACATAATATATTTTATTTATTTCCCATTTGGATTGTTATATTCAGATTAGATTATCTGAAACTTAAGACCAGGTAAAAGAAGCCAGGACCCAAAACTATCTGGAAACAACTTCACTGAGACTGCAAACAGTTTCTATGGCAAAACGCCTGAGGAAACTAATTCATTCCAATCAAGGAATTGTTTTTTATCTATAGCATTATTTTCTAATCATAGATATATTAGCTCTTTGATGTTAACGTTATTTCACAGCCTGTCTGACATAGTCTATCTTTCAAACACAAACATTTGTAAGGAAAAATGAAGTCAAACCAACCAACTAACCTACCATTAACTCTGTTGGTCTATATCTTCTACTTAAAAAGTCTAGAAATTGTACACTGAACCACCAGATTAGTTGAATGTGTATCTGCCTATGGAGTGGTTCTGTTTATTTCTTCCAGCCTGATCTTTTGTCTGACTGTGACTGTCATATTGGTTTCCACTCTCTTCTGTTTTAACATTGCTGAGTGTTGTCATTGTTGTTTCTAAACTTTTAGTAATTTTTTTTTCCTTTGATTTGGGACATGTGGGTTAAGGAAGCTGGATTGGAAACATGTATACTGGGAAAGAAACAATATGAGATAAGAAACAGGCAAAGAACTCCTCTGACCAGCAAGCAAGGTGAAAAAGACAGTTCACCCGTATCAGTGTTCATTCTCCACTTACTCAGTTGAGCAATAGGAACCTAACTCTCTGATGCATCTAGACGACATTAGCAATTAGAGATTCTCTTCCTTAGGCTCCCTTGCAATCAATTTTTGGCAAGTGAGCAGCAGTGATACATTCATTTCTAGATCACATCTTCGAAGAGGGAGCTGCTTTTCCTTTACTTCCTCTTTATCTTTTCTGATCTCCAGGAAATAAATCTAGAAAGAGAAACTGTGTCAGAGATGAGAATCATTCCTCAAACTTCCATCTTCCCTTCACAGTATTTTGGAAATCTCTTTTTTATAGGAACATAGTTTAACCCATATAAATAAATGAATGCTATTAATTAATCAATAAATGAAGAGTAAATAGAAAAATACCATGACTAGTGTGGGTTGCTCCTATCAGCTCTAGGAATAAAGAACAGATAAGAATAACTTTCAGCAATGTGGTGAGAGGTGCACAATATAAATAGAAGCAAGAATCCAAGGGAAAATCTAAAGAAATAGGAAAGTTTAGAACAGGGAATGGTAACTGTAGAAACATGAAAAATGGACTCCATTATTTAAATATATAGCCAGTGCTTATGGCAACTTTATATGAACTCTTATTTGGAATGGCTTGGATATCTTGATGTCAGCATAGATGTTTACTTAGATTTCCAATCCAGATTCCCTTATTGTTTTCCTGGTATTCAACTCTGAGCTATGACAGAGTTAAGGAAAGGAGGGAGTTGTATATAATTTGAAAGCATGTGCTACAGAAACACTTAGACTTGATTCTGTTCCTTTGCTTATTGTTACTAGACTCTTTGAATTTCAGTTTATTCTTCTGTAAATGAGAATAATAATACCCACAACAGAGAGTAAACATGAGGTTTAAATGAATAAAAATGTCTCAAAAGGTTTAGAACGTTCCCTGACACATAGGAAACATCCATTTAAATAGTTTATTGTTATCAATGTATTATTATTCATAATAAGACCATAATTGATGTCTATTTTCTTCAGTGACCGCAGCCCATTAATGTTAAAATATCTGAATGTGGAAACATTACTCTCACTCTCTTTTTTTACTGTAGAATTCCACCACAGTAAAGGAGAGATAAATCCACAGCAAGAAACAAACAATGAGAAGCTTGCATCTACTTTCCTATGTCACAGTGATTACTAACCCAAAGACATTTTTAGTGTGGAAACTTGAAAGTCGATTCTCTGGAGTCCTTCATCCACGCAGAGTGCTGTGCACTTTCTCTATTTTCAAGTCACAACTTAAAATGGGTCAAGGTCCTGGTGTTTAATGATAAATGACAGTGAGAATGGCCTCTCCAAATGACAATAAATTAATGGGCAAAGACCACAGGTCTGCCTGCATTGCTTACTAAGCTTCAAATCTAGCAAATAGCTTCCTGCATGTGTATTAGAATTATGATAGATAGATATTCCAGTACAAAAAGACCACATGTTTATAAGTATTTATATGGACCACTTTAAGTTTTAGAAACTTTAAATGAGATAGGTAGAGCTCCCAAAGAAAGCAATGAATCACTGGAGCTGAACTTTAACACCCGCTCAACATCTAATTAGTTGAATTAGAGCCACTTTGTAAGAGAGTTAATCAATTCTCTAGCTTTAGCTGCCCCAATGCTTCTGAAATTTGCTGATGTTATCATTACCTTGGAAGGAGACACTCTGAATTTTAATAGGAGCATTTCTTCTAAGTCCTTAGTGGTATGGCAGAAACAAGAATTTAAAAATATATATATGTATGTATATATATGTATGTATAATTATATATAGTTATATAATACATATATACACAAAATATTTTTTATGCAAATTGAGGACTTTACCAGGATAAACTTATGTCCTTAACTGCACAATGGAATGAAATAACATATCAATCAGAGATAACTATCTGGAGGGATGCTTGGTAGATACTGTACCTAGTACAGTATTTGGCACAGACTAGAATTCAGGTAAATGCTTTTCAGTATTTCTTATATTAATAGTAATATAATTATCTATTTGGCCAAACACCTAAACGCAATAGGTTTCTAACTAAATAATATAATACAAAGGCTCTAAGAAAAAAGTTTCTTCATCTTCTTCATCTTCAAAATTATTTTTCAATAAAATTTTCACATCAACTCATCAGTAAAATATGTCAAAAAGGCATGAGAATGCCATTTTAGCTTGATGTATATATATATCATATATTTCAAGTATATCATATATATTTCATTTATGAAATATGTATGCATATATATATTTGGCAACTATATATCAGGCATGAGACTAAGGGCTTTAAATATATTAACTCATTTAATTCTTATAACGTGACACAGTACTGTTATTATTATCAATCATTAATAATTAATTTTGAATGAATTCAAAAGATTAGTGAATTAGTCAACCTCATAGTGTTCTGAGGATGCTGAGAATTCAATGCTAGGAAATTATTTTAGAAAACTAGAGGTATTTAGATGTTAAGAATTTAATTACATAATTAACTATCTATATTATACCTAATTATGTCTTAGTATTTCAAAATACACAGTGTTCATCCACATTTGACGCTGTTGCACTCAAGCCATATGGGGACTGTATATGCAAAGTAAATAATGCAATTCACCAAATGTATATTTAAGAGATGATGAGAAAAAATGTCTTAAGGTAAAATGTGTTATAGTTATATATGACTCTAGCTTTACTGACTTTCTCTGTTAAACTAGCATATCTCTTAACCAGCTCATATTCTACACCCCACTTGAACATCATTAAAAAGCTACCAGAAGGGCACCTGGGTGGCTCAGTGTTTGAGCGTCTGCCTTTGGCTCAGGTCATGATCCCAGGGTCCTGGGCTCGAGTCCCACATCAGGCTCCCCACAGAGAGCCTGCTTCTCCCTCTGACTATGTCTCTGCCTCTCTCTATGTGTCTCTCATGAATAAATAAATAAAATCTTAAAAAAAAACCTTGAATAAATAAATAAAATCTTAAAAAAAAGACTTCCAGAAACCTTGAGTCGGCCATAACTCTTGAAGCTCCATGCAAATTTCTGCCATGATGTATTTGACAATTTTAATACTATTGTGTATTTGTATTACTTACTATCATTTCTGTGTGCTACATTGTTGATCATCTCCAAATGTTATGTACCAGATGTCTGCTAGTACCTAAAATGGTTTTCACTGATTTTTAATTCAACTTTTTCACATTATTTTGAGATTACTAAAATTTTCTAATGTGAAATAGAAATATTAGTTCTCTATCAACAATTCTGAAATACCAACAATTCTTCAAATGCCAAGTAGTATTAGGCGAAGAAACTTGAGAGGTATTGATATCTAGCATTGAAGTAATTAAATAGGGTAAACCTGAGGCCTACACTTGGAGACAGGGACACTTGTCACAAATTATAGCTCCTGGGCAGCCCAGGTGGCTCAGCAGTTTAGCATTGCCTTCAGCCCAGGGTGTGATCCTGGAGACCCAGGATCTAGTCCCACGTTAGGCTCCCTTCATGGAGCCTGCTTCTCCCTCTACCTATGTCTCTGCCTCTCTCTCTCTCTCTCTCTCTCATGAATAAATAAAATCTTAAAAAAAATTATAGCTCCTGTTCACCTTCCCAATGGACTCTGGAAGAGCAAACATGATTCCCTTTATTCCATAAGTACAGCTTTTTCAGACTCACATATTATCAACAACTGAAGTTCATTCATACTTTACCTTCTATGGCTATTCTGAAAGTGTAAAGTTAGTAAATAAAGGAGTGACAATTAGGGAAGCATTAGGGGGGATGACTTCCTGTCTTATATATATTAAAAAAATAAAAATATATAAAAAATAAAAAAAATAAAAGCAGCAGAGATTGAAAAGTTTTCATAAGCAAAGCCCACCAGAGGTTATAGTTTTAATGCCATCTAATCCTTCCCACCAAATTTAGTTCACTTTAACCCAAGACAGCCATAGGAGACAAATGCATGCTAATCACAAGAAATTGGGTTAGAACCAGTATACATCCACTAGCCCTGAAGGCATTAATCTTGTAAGAGAAATCAAGAAAATTCAAGTCATCAGTAAGTATAGCCAAGGGAAAACTATACATCCTGGTTGATAATGAGTCCAGACTAATGTAGCAGCAACAGAAATATTGTGGTGTATATATAGAAAGAGAATACTGCATGGTAAGGGAAATATGACATCATTCTGACAGCTTGGTAGAATGGCAGACCCTGATATTATTTGTTTCAGGTTTGAGCAAAAGAAAATTTATAGAAATCTTTTGGTATCTTTAAAAGAATTCCAGAAGAGAATATGCTTATGAAACAAAAGAAGAACATCAGTAAAGACAAAAAAGAATATAGGTGAGAAAATGATTGATTGCAATGAAATACAAAACTAAGGAATACACTTATAGTCCACACTGGAGAGATAAAGGAATAGAATTAAACTTGTAGAACATGCAATAGTTGGCATAATACACTGGAGAAACTATCCTACCATTAAAAAGTGCAAAAATGAAAATGCTGATTCAATAGATATTAGATATGAAATAGTCATGTGTTGTTAATAAGAGCTAAAGTTTAATGAGGAATTACTATTATACCAAGGACTCTTTGCATTTCTCATGTATCAAGTTATTAATTCCTATAATCAGGCTATAGGTTTAGGGTCTTTCACAGCCCATTTCACAGATAAGGTAACATCACAAACTAAGGAGTGTTCAAAAAACAGAAAAGGATAGGAGCACATCAAAGGTACATGATTCAACCTGGAAGAACTCCTTGTGGCCAAAACAGGACAATTGGAGCAGCAAGATAATATTGGATCATAATCTAAAGTATAAAATAAATATACTTGAGTTCATATGTTAATGTAGAAGAGACAAATATTTTAATGGAATAATTTCAAGTAATTTATGTGTATCCCTATGTCATCCCAAGTTGAAAGTTATTTTCCCTTTCTCCCTTCCTTCCCTGAATAGAGGCTTCACTTAGTGACTTACCTTCAAAGACTAGCATATGGTAAGAGGAAAACTAGAGTGAAGAAATCTTGCCTATATAATGAAGGATAACATCATCAGTGATAAGTCAGCAATGACATGTGCCCCTAAAATAGTATGAGGAAAAGAACATATTACTCTTGTGGTATTCTTCCCCCAAACATAAAACCCCAGGATAATCATGAGGAAAACTTCACACAAAATCCAGATTGAGGGAAATTCTACAAAATATTTTATCAGGACTCCTCAAAATTGTCAAGAAAATTTTAAAAAAAGGAAAAACCGAGAAACTGTCAGAAATTGAAGGTAACTAAGGACCCATAATGATTAAATGAAATGTGGAATCCTGGCTTAAATACTAGAAGAGAAAAAATATGTTAGTTGAACATCAAGTGAAATATGAATACATTCTGGAGTTTGGTTAACAGTAATTACCTGGTTGTTTTCTTAGTGTGACACAGCCATCATTTTTAACATACTAAGTCAGCAATAAGGAAAACCAAGATGGGGTATATGGGAACTCTGTAGTGTCTTTGCAATTTTTCTGTAAATCTAAAACTATTCCAAAATAAAAAGTTTACTTAAAAATACACATTAATAGAATCTGTTTCTGGTATGATTGACCCTCCCCTAAATTACTATGAACTTACACCTAATTACTAAGAAGCAATTAGAAATTGAGCAAATTAGGAATTAGAAGAATGAAGAATTAGAAAATGAGCGAATACAAGTACATTTTTGGAGTGCTAACACTTGATAAAAGCACTGGCTCAGGAGATCACCCTTGGATACAGTTTTCAGCTGAGAACCAGCCACGGACACAGCACAGGGTACCTGACACTCCAATGGAGAATGCTCAGTCATCTCTTTCTGGCCTTAAAGAAAGAAAGGACAGAGTTCAGGGAACCACAGTTGCTACAATGTAATAGGAGAGGGAGGACTCTGTAAAGGAGTCAGAAGGAAAGCCCCAAATTTGGTATATAAACTCTTCCCAACTTTCCCCACAAACCCTGAACCAAATACACGTGGGCAGACTCCAGCTAAGGGTAAAATAACTGAAGTGATATTTCAGCTGACCCCAAGAACAGAATTGACATTGGAGTCCAACTAAGTTAATTAACTGCCTGCTAAAATGATAAAGTTTACATATTTCTCAAGAACAATAGAGAATTAACCTCCTGGAGGCAGAGATACCTACACATTATTTGAAATTATTCTGTAAGGAAGATTTGTCTCTCTCCCCATCTCCTTCCCCTACTTAATCATTTATTTATCTTTTCATATATGTATATTTGGGTGAGCTCATGTATATTTATTTTATACATTGAATATAATACAGTGCTATGCATGCTATTTATTTTATTGCTTAAGTTTTCCCAACTTTACCTATTGAGACCTCTTTCAGGTTGGCTCCTAAGTCCCTTGACATGTCCCCATACTTCTGTTTCTTACTTTCTGGCATGACAAGATGTTCCTCCCTCATTCTGCATTTTCCCTGTCCCAACCCTTTCACTATGGGCTATATTCAATAGGAATTACTGAATATAAGATATAATATACACTAAGATTCCAGAATTCATATAACCTGACATCTAATTTGAAAAAATATATAGGACTAGATGTGTAACTGTAACCAAAAAAACTTTTGGGAAAATGCTGTGGAGGGCAATTGTATGGAAGCAAGGAGACTATTGCAAGCAACGAGACTTACATATGTAGGACCTGAATATATTGTAAATCTATAGGAAGAAACGTTGTACTATTAGCATTTATATTCATAAATGAACAACTACAGCTATTTAAAATAATATATAATGTAGAGCTTAGAAATTCATAAAGATAAGGGAATTTAATATAAACACTGCATGTAATGTTAGTATAGAAAAGATGAATTAGTCAATAAGTCATGGTATGAAAATTGCCTCTCCATAGAAAAGGTTAGATTAGCTTATTATCTTACATGTTCATAAAAATAAATTCCAGATATAAAAACAACTTAAAAATATAATGATAAAAGCAAACCAAATATTAATATGAAAACCCCAAATGAAATGTATTTAGAAAAAAATGAATATATAGGAGGATATGCTCATGGCCTTTGTTGAAGGAAAAAACTTCTAAAGGAAAAAGAAAAGTAAAATTCTCAAAGAATAAAAATAAATTTTACTATTTAAATATTTAAAACATCTGTGCAATATGTAAAAGAGGACATAGTTGAAGAAAATACCTAAAACATGTATCAAATTCAAAGTTTCACTGAAATGAAACTTTGTTCAAAATTTTACTGAAAACAATCCAATTTAAAAATAGACAAAGTATATGAATAAGCAATTCAGACAAGAAAATGCAAATGGACAATGATAATATGATTGAAAGTTAGTAGCAATCAGAATCATGCTTAATCATTACCTCAGTGAGATATCTTTCAATCCATGAGACTAGTGAAGATTTTAGAATGTCATAATGCCAGCATTGGCAAGGATATGGGGTACTGGTGGTGGTCGCTTGCACAGCTGGTGGTGCAGCAAATTTGGAGGCACTTTGGAATATTTTAATAACTTTAGAAATAAATACATCCTATGACCTAGTAAAGCAATTTCTTAATATTTATTCTAGACCCCATGCACAAGAAACATGAACAGGGAAGTTAATTTTTAGTATCATTTAATATGGTAAAATATTCAAAACAACCTAAATAGCAGACTGGCTCAGTAAACACTAGCATGATTTTGGACAACTCGGAAGCAATAAAAAAGATTTACATGTACTATCAAGAGAAGATTTCCAAAACATATTTTTGGAAAAAAAAAAAAGAAAGTTTCAGAAAAACATATATAATTTATGTAAGATGTAAACAATTACATTGACAGAAATATGTTTTATGGCTATATGTGTAAACATATAGAAAGCACATAGAAATAAAATATATTAAGCTTACATAGCTTTTGAAGGATTTGAGAGAGAAATTTGGAAGAGAGTGAGGATTTGAGTCTTATATGACAAAGTTTAATTTTGATAAGGAACCATGAACATACTTCCTCTAAAATGAAAACTAATTTGAAATGATCACAGAAGAATAAACACTGTTTAATCCACAAAAAATCACGATATTAAATGGTATAATTTGGTTATCATATGTAGCACAGAACCTGGTTGACTTGACAGGAGTATGTGATAATTGCACATGGCATATATAAGGTAGTATATGTATACGATTGCATATAATAGTAGGCAAATGATGGTTGAAGGATACGTTGCAAAGACATTAACAATGTTTCAGCAATATCAAAGCAAAGCCCTTAAATATCTAAGAATAGAAAGATATACTTCTAATAATAATTTTAAAAAGGGGCCCCGGGTGGCTCAGGCAGTTAAGCGCCTGCCTTCTGCTCAGGTCATGATTCCAGGGTCCTCAGATCAAGCCCTGCATCAGACTCCTTGCTCAGCAGGGAGCCTGCTTCTCCCTCTGCCTGCTGCTTCCCCTGCTTGTACTCGCTCTTTCTCTCTGTGTGTCAGATAAATAAAATCATTTAAAAAATGTTTCTCTAAAACAGAATTATCACATGATTCTTAAAATCATCTCTATGAAAATCAGACCAAGATAAAGATTCCCTATAATCACTATAATTATATAACATTGTTCAAAAAATCTGACCAGTGCAATAAGAAAGAAATCAAACTGAAATAATAAAAAAAGACTGTAGTCATATAACCACTGGAGAAAAAGAGACCCACATTTTATTTTTTCATTCAGTGTGATTTTTTTTGAGTAGAAGAGAAATGGGCAGAATTATAGGTGTTGCTAAAATTGGATCTAACCCTTACCACTCCCATATCAATTTGTTGTGGATGTCAATACCACCATCTATGACTTCTCTATAAGAACACAAAGATTGAGAGAGTTCAGAGCCACTGAATTAAATAATTCCATAAATGTCAACCCTCCATGGAAGTACAAAAGATCTGTAAACATTATATCACAGTTTAAAAAGTCCTATGTGTTCCTGCCTCAGCACCGCTTGGATCCCTAGTGAATATTAACAGTTTCCTTGAAATCCTTGTTGTGTGTGTGTGTGTGTGTGTGTGTTTTTTTTTCAAATTTATCATACACAATCAGAAAAGAGTACATGTGTCTTGACATTTTTTTTTGACATAGCCCAATGCCTAATTTTTATATCTATCCCAACCTTGACTCCTTTGCAGACTATTATTTGTGTAAATCAGAATGAGTCCAACATCTCTGGCCTCAGTCCTGTAAATTCTCTTTCTGTACTCAGAATGAATTTGTTTCACGAGCACTGATGTTTATACATTTTTAGGGTTCTCCATAAGAAAAATAATTTAAAGTTACATGTGCTAAATTTTGTTTGTGAGTATGTATTTAGAATGAGAGAAGAAACTGAACAAATTATAAATGTTGAATAGCTGACAAAGTAAAACAAAATAATTATTAATTAACTGCCTGGCACAATTCTATATTTCTGTCTGTATTTTTGGGTACATTGTAATGATCATGTTCTCACAGAGCAAAGATTTTATAAAGTTTTCTTTAGAGAAAATAGTAAGTTCAGTCTTTTTTCCTTTAGTGTGGCAAATACAAATTTATCTATCTATCTATCATCTATCTATCATCTATTTAAGGAGGGGAAAGGGCAGAGGAAGAGGGAGAGAGAGAGAGTCTTAAGCAGTTTCCATGCCCAGCACAGGGCTCCATGCAGGTCTTGCTCTCAGGAGCTTTCTGGAAATTTAACCCTTTGTAAGTTTGACAAGACCTCTATTCCCTAATGTAGCAGCTGGTCCAGCTTGGCCAAGAATTTTGGGTTGCCTCCCAGAAGGAGGCAGAGTAGAGCCTAGTTCAGGTCTTATTTACATCATTGCCAAGCAGTAGCTGGTCCATAATTTATAATTTGGGGGATGGAAGTACAGTGAAGGAGAATCTCAATTCTACCTTACTTTGTTTTCATTAGTATTGATTTAATTTAAAAGGCCTTAGTATAAATAAATGTACATCATCATATAAAAACTTAAAGCATAGAAAACTTTAAGAAACAGCATACTATTGCCTAGAGGCAGAGTTAATATTTTCATTTATTTACTTCCAGTTTTCTTTGTCCTTTTCACATAGTCATGAACATACTGAATGAATATTTATTATTTGGCTTTATCACTCATCATTTTGTTATAAACTTGTCCCCAAGTCATTAAAATTTCCTAGTAAGTATTTAATAGTCTTATAATATTTTATTAACTGGGTACACTATAATTTGCCATTTCTCTATTGCTATATATTTAAATCATTTTGTCACCGATATAAATAATGTTAGCCTATCATCTTTGTGCTTAAACATTTGCCTATATCTCTGGTTATCTTCATTGCACAGACTTCTGGAAATAGAATTGCAGGTTTTCGGAATGGCAATATTTCTAAGGTCCTAGGTGCATATTGTCAAGAGTCTTCCCAATAATTTTTCACTTTCATCTGCAGTATATAAGATTATCCATTTCACAGCATCCTTTTCAGCACTACTGGTTAATTAAAAAACTTGTTGGCAAATTGAACTAAAATAAAATAAAATAAAATAAAATAAAATAAAAACTTGTTAATTTGAGAAATCTAAAATGACACTTTTTAAAATGTATGATACTTGATGATTTTTTTCATGCTTTCCTATGTCTCATTTTCCACTGCATATAAATTCTTCACCTTAGTACTTGATTTGATGATCACCTAGGCTTGTACAGTAGGTATTGTCAAATTGCACCCTTTGCTATCAGGCCTTCATTGCCTAGGATGAATATTATTTGAATATTATATCTATACTGTTTTCTTGTATTTTCCATTTCAGAAAACATACTTATTCGTGCCAGTCTAATCTTGATTAGAACATCACTATCATAATTGACAACCACTTTAGTTAATTAGCCAATTAATTCATTTGGGAGAGATAGTTCTTAAATGTCATTGTCTGTTCCTCCTATTTGTTTCTTTTTTTAAAATTGAAGTATAGTTGAAAAATAATGTTACATTAGTTTCAGGCGTACAACATAGTAATTCAACAACTCTATGCATTATGCTCTGCTCACCGTGAGTGAGGTCAATGATATTATGATGGCATTTTATAGTGACAGTGTACAATACCATTGAACAACACTTTTTATAATGATGTCATTTTGAATTTTAGGTTTATAAATAACTAAGAAATGCAATGCCACCATTCAAAGCAGAGGAAAATTAAATGTAGAAATAGTATCTATCTATCTATCTATCTATCATCTATCATCTATCTTTTATCATCTATCATCTTTACATATAGCAGTGCAAAGTAGCACATGCTCCAAATGAGTCACACACAGCAAATAAAGGTGGAAGGAGGAAGTAGGCTCTAAGAGCTTCTATGGTCTCACTCAATTTTCACAGCAATGAAAGTTATGACTCTTGGAGAAAGGGTAGATCAGAGAGTAAGGAAGACATTGAGAGAATAGAACAAAAGGAATGATTTGAGCAAATGCTTTCAGGTACGTAAGTACTTGGCCTGTATATGTAAGAAGAGGTGGTACTTATTTCACTAGAGCTGTAACTCTAGTTGTTTTCAAATTCTATTCCAAAGACGTCAGATAGAAAGGAGAGCTATCCACAAGAGAGAGGTTTTGAAGGGTACATGCTCCCCCATATCTCATTCTTCAGCCTATTCACAGCAACTTTTTTCATCCAGGAAACCCAAGTAAGATTTCATGTGAACATAGGTGAGCTTTGTTTAAAGAAGTCTGAAAATCTCTGTTGAAGGGGCAGGAGTATGAAAAGAAGCATGTAGAATAAGTATAGAGCAATATGTTGGTGAGAGAAATCCAGCAGAACAGCACAAGATGTCAAACTCACTCTTGGGTAAAAGGAGTTGGAATTAAAAGAGAACGTATAATAAGAGACATTAACATAGAAAATCCCAGATTTGATGAAAGAGAAGGGAAATTTAAAAAAGGACCTCAAACTTTGCAGATTTGGAGATAAAGGGTAAAAATTATAAGAAAAAAAAGGGAAGAATATTGCTAAGACTCTCTTGTATAATTAAAAATGCTATGTTTGGATTTCCACAAAATGAATTTATTAGTTTGGAATTTATTAGTTTGAAGGAAATGTCAGGCTGTTTAAATGGAATTGTTCAGCTGCATCTAGAGATGTTGAACTGCTGTACATCCCCTATCCAGGAGAGAGGTTTTTGTAAATTTTTGTAAAGATGATCATAGAGGCATTTGGTGGATGAATCTCCTATGAAAGAGAGCTTTAGATGAAAAAGGGAGGATATAATATATTGAGCCTTGGGATGCTTCTTTGTTGAACACTGAGAAATAAATAGATCCATTCAGATAAAGGAGGCCTTGATGAAGTCCACAGTGACCATCTCTCTGCCACTCTATCCAACCCACATACAGGCTTGCTTCTTTAAAAGTTTGGGTTTGGAGAGGGGGCTGTTATTTGTTCAGGGATGGAGGAGGAAAGGCTAACTGCATCAAATCCTAACTTCTAAATCTCACCTTCACCTTATAGCATTCTCATCACTCTATCCAAGCACTCCCTGTCTCATTCCCAGGAGGTCTGAATCCTTCCTGTCTCTTCAGCATTGTGGAACTAATTATTTTAATGTTCCACTTTAAGTAAGGACAATGTCTGTTAACTCCTCTTGTGTGATTTGTGCCAGAGTAGATTCTGCTTAAGTGGGTGCTAAGCAGTGGTGAGCTTCCCACTTCAGCATGACTGTGCATCTCTCTTTTGAAGAAGGTAACCCTCCAAAGAGGAAGGCCCTTCTTTACTCGGATTCACATCTATGAACAATCAGAGAAGCTCATGAAGATCCATTTGTAGTGTATGATGAGTAAATCAAGTTTACATGTTCTGGATTTAATAAGATGCTGTTTTTTTGATACATTCATTCTTTATTTGATTTGCCTTCACTTCATTGCCTGCCTAATCCTCATTGAATTCCAGTCCCAAATCATGCAAGAAATCTATTATACTCAATCACATAAAATCTCTCCACCATTTCCTACTGTGTTGCATAATCAGTATCACATAGCTGAGCTCTTGTTTTCAAGTTTGTGGATGTTTACTAGCAGGAAATTTCTCTTAATCTCTTTTTATAGGCTTCATAATGCCTAGCATGATATTATGCTTGTAGGATATCCTTCACAAACACTTGTTCATTTAGCACTTATATAAGATAGGTTGAAATAGTTAATTCAGAAAAAAAATTGAATACAAAGATTATTAATAAATTTGAAACTATGGTTTTCTAAAAATCTTTGGAGATATAAATTGGAAAAATCTTTGGAGATATAAATTGGATGATACTGGTATGTTATTATTTCTCCCTTTTATTTTAAAAACCACTTACCTAGGTCTGTGTTTCTTAGCACTTAGAGGAAACCCAGTAGCCCAGGGGATGAAAGTCATCTGACATTTGCAAGAGTTTTAAGCAACAGAATACTGCTCCTGACAATTGCTCTCCTGTTCTCATCTCTTCAGTCTGCTGTTTCTCATTCTTTTTCATCTCTAGACCTCACTGTCCCAAATCCTCCTTATTCCCTTTCTGCTACACTGGGTTTCCAGGATCCTTGTTTCAAACACTTGTTCATGCCCACATTCTAATTTATGATTCCATCACTTGTTCCATGGTTCTATACCAGTTTCCCTGCCCTAACTTGAATGAAACCTGCCATACTATTTTTAAAAGCAAAGCCCAAACTCCTTTCGTTGACTTATCTATATGTACTATTTGGAGAGATTATGACATTGCAGGATTGTTGGATTGAGTTGTCACGAAGTTAATCTGTTTTTCTCTGCAAGGCAGATGAAAAAATTAAAAAAACATGGCCACAGGCAGCTAATTTAGCCATACTATTTCCTAAGTTTTATTGGTAGAGTGTTGATGGCAGCAAGAAAAGCATCAGCTGGAAAATTGATGATTTGATGCCATATATAGACATAGCATAAGATACCATAGCTAAATTGATTCAGGATGAAAAAAAAAAAAAGAAGAAACCTAGTGCTCTACCTAATATTTCTCTTTATATTTTAGACTCATCAGCATGAGACAAACCTTTACTTCTCCAAACATAAACTTATTAGGGTATTCAGTATAGTGTGATGGGAAAGGCAGGAGCAGTGGCCTCCAAAGACCCAAACTGAACCTATGCTCCATCACACAACTGCTGAGTAGCCTTAGATAAGTCATTAATCTCTCTGAATTTCAGGGTGTTTTATAAAATTCATTCTATAAAAAGACTTAGTATCAATTAAGTTGTTTCAGTTATCTGAGAGATAGGTAGAAGGGACAGAGGTGAAAACCATTCAGGGATGCCTGGTTGGCTCAGTGGTTAAGTGTTTGCCTTTAGCTCAGGGTGTGATCCTGGAGTCCCAGGATAAAGTCCCACACTGGGCTCCCTGCATGGTGCCTGCTTCTCCATCTGCCTGTGTCTCTGCCTGTCTCTCTGTGTGTCTCTCATGAATAAATAAATAAAATCTTAAAAACAAATTTAACTACATATAGGCACTATTTTTTTCTAGCCCTTCTAACTCCAGCCAGTGGGGCACCCTCTTCCCTCCTTTATCATAATCACCCCTCCCCCACTCCTCCACCCAATGCATTCAGGTAAATAACTATAAAACATGGAGATAATATTCTTTAGTGTACAAGTAAAATTGTTAGTATACCTAGTATACCACTTTCAAAGTGTTTTATATGGATAGATATGTCTGTGACTTGTCCTGCGTAACCAACGACCTGGACTTGTAGTATGCAAGCAGGCTAAGAAATGCTGTTTGTGAGACTCATGCTATGTAAATAACCTTGGAAGTCTGGTTATTTAAAATATATTACATGCACTCCAGGTCAGAACTGGCCTTCTGTTCCAGACACCAAGAGCTACAAATCTTGCCTTACATTCCCTCCTGCTCCAGGCTTGGCTAAACCCCAGAATTGAATCTGGTTGGGGAGGAAGACACACAGAGCCCAGGCTCCTTGAAAATATAAAAACATGATAACATAGAAATGCAGCTTGCTCCAAACTATACATAAGAGAACAAATGTTTAATTTCAAATCCTGTTATTTGCCCTATAAATATGGCCCTTATGGGGATGGTCAATTGGAAATCTCACCTAAGGGGAGGATGCTCTGCCCAGGCATCTCAATGAGGACTCCAGCCTGGTTGTTTCCACGGGGCTTCCCCAGTTAATGAGGTTGGATGTTGTAACTTGGCCTTATTCTCGTTTATTGCCTACTTTTACCTTCATCTATGTGTAGATTTCTTTCCTATTATGTTTCTTTTAGGTATCTGTAATAATAATAAAACTTTCTTTCCTTTTTGAAACCCAAACATACTTGTGAATCTTTTGTTCAGAACTGAGATATACCTAAAGTTTTTGTCTCCAATTTTACAAAAACCACAAAACTTCACTCTTCTCCTTCCTTTCCTGAAACATGGACTTCCTGTCCTGCTCTAGATGAAAACTATTTTTGCAACTAAATTTGCTTATTTCTTAAAATCAAACAAGTGGGTGTATTTGAGGGAGGCGGTGACTAGAAGGGCAGACCTGAAAATGCCTTGTATCATTATACTCATCTTCCTCTGCATCGTACCAAAAGTCAATATGCCTGTCTCACTCTGCAGAATCTCCAGGTGAGGAGCAAGTTCTCCCCAAAGGATCTTGATAGGGTTTCTGGTGGCTTAGTGACTCTTCAATATACAACCAACTAATAATGATAGAACATGTATGTGAAACAAATTAACAGTAGCTCTTAATAAACAAGGAGAAAATGGGAGACATAGCAGTCATCCACTTGTAGTAAGTCTGAAATTTGGCTTGGAAGATTTGCAAAGACTTCTTCACTCTTCATGCCATTCTGTTCCCTAGGAAGAATTCTCCTGGCCGTGGCTTCCTATGGTCTTTGACTCTACTCACCCTCTGAATGCTTTCCCCTGTTCATTATTTTTACTTCTCAAATTTGATGTGGGAAAAGAAGTTCATGAACTTTTTAGGGGAGTACTTTCTTTAGTTTATACTTTAAAGCCTGTATCTTATTTTCCTGTATTTCCATGAAATTAAGAAACATGCAGGGATACTCACTGTCTCCACTACTATTCACTATTGTATACCATTAGTTGGTTCAATTAGATAATAGAATTCAATTAAAGAGCTAAGAATGGTTTTGAAGACCTTAAAATAATATACCTGGAAAACATCAAAAGAATAGTCATAAAACAAATTCAAACAGAGAATTCAGTGAAGTGTAGGGAAATAAAATTGACATGCAAAAATCTATAGCCTTCATATGTCCAAGTAATTAACTATTGGAGGACATAAGCATAGAAAAAATATGTAACAATAATAAAAATGTTTAAATATTAAGCAATATTATGTTTTTACAGCTTTATGGAGGCATTAGAAACACATTTAAAAAGAAATATGCAGGATCTCCATGAGGAAAAATTTTAAAACACTCCCAAAAGGCATAAAATTAGACTTCGACAAATCCCCAAAACTACTTGTTTCATGAAAAATAAGTACAATGAAATGGACTTAGGGCTCTGGGTGGATCAGTTGGTTAAGCATCTGGCTCTTGGTTTTAGCTCAGGTCATGATCCTAGGGTCATGAGATCAAGCCCTGCAACAGGCTCTGTGCTGGGGGTAGAGCTTGCTTGGGATTCTCTCTCCCTCTCCCTCTGCCCATCCCCCCCCCACTGCCCCCCCCTCTCTCAATTAGAAAAAAACAAACAAACAAACAAAAAAGAAAGAAACATATTTATCAAATCATAAATATATAGATTGGCATGTAACCCATCAGCAGTCTATAGTAATGGTAGGTATACAGATTGAGACAACCGATTATCTAGTGATTTCCTTCCTTCCTTCCTTCCTTCCTTCCTTCCTTCCTTCCTTCCTCCCTTCCTTCCTTCCTTCCTTCCTTCCTTCCTTCCTTCCTTCTTTCTCTCCTTCTTTCCTTTCTTCCTTCCTTCTTTACATTCCCTTCTCTCTCTTTTTCCTTCCCTTTCCTCTCTTTCTTTTTTTATTGAGATACATTTTATTTAGATGTTAAAGCGTTATTAGACACAATTAGCAACCCACTAGATGAAGCATTTCTCTATCCTGGAACCTTTTAGTTCTTTTTCAAACCACAGATTAGTCTCAATTTCTACCCAGTTTTAGGATCCTATGTTCATATTGCATCTGTTTGTTATACCTTGTACTCTGCTTTGTGACTCAGCCTAGATACTGCCATATTCTTTCTAGGATGGGGAGGCCTGTTGAATGCATACTCCTTTATTTTCTTTTTGCTGAGTCACAGAGCAGAGTCAAAAGTTCACAGGATTGTGTCCTCCATAAGGTGCCCATCTGTGCTTGCTGATGACACACTATCTAAAGGTAGGGCACAAGCCCTCTTCAGTGTATGTTAAAATGAAATTAAACAATACAGCTGTTCAGAAACCCCTATGGCTTCAGTTGCTTACTAAATTATTGTTAAATCTATAATAACAAAAGCATAAGAGGTTACTCAGTGTTCTTAGACTAAACAGTACTTACACACCTACACATACACATGTGCGCACACAGGCACACACACTTGCATGCATGCTTGGATTAAAAATGAAAGAAAAACTTTATATTGCTAATAATTACTTGTAGAAACTCAAAGTCTGAGATTCAATGTTTTAAACTTGTCAGCAGGTGCTCTGTTAATGCTGAACTGAACAATATTCTATAAAATCTTGCTGTGCCCTTGGAAAAAACCCAAAAACAATAACGGAAAAGAAAACTAACTATTAAGAAACCTTGTGCATATGTTCTTTAGAACCTCAATCTTAAGCATTTTCTGTTTTCTTTTCCTTGCCAGAGATTATATTTTATATCAAAAAAAAAGGACTGACCGAGAAAGTAGTAAGTGACACATAGTTTCTAAAGCTCCCTCGTGATTTTGCTCAGCTCTTAAAATGAGGGATTGAAGCCAGAATTTGGTGCATAATAAAATAATATTACCTATTTTTTAAAGTAAAACATATTGAAAGTTAGTTTGAATTCCACAGCCTGTTATCATTTCAGGTACAAGGTAGTTTTCCTAAAAAAACTGACCTTTTTCTTTTTTCTGTTCTTTCTAAAAGTTCTTTTCCTTAAGAAGTATGTGGTGGTTTTTGTTCATTTTAGTTAGGATGCAAACAAAAGCATTTTTCAGGGAAAATTCCCTCTAGAAATATTAGCTGTTGTTGAAGCATTTTTATTTGTCTGTTTTGGCAATACTTCAGAATTACTGGCAAGGAGAATGTTATCCACAGAAAAAGAGAATTGATTCGTTCTATGGGATAATTTATTTTTTAAAGCAATTCCTAATTTATTGTCTTTGAAATTGAGAATTCTTCCACTGGAAATGTCTCCAAATTAAATACAAGCAAAATGAGATAAATGAAATTTTATTGTGGCATGATTATTTTGATGTCTTAGAAATAAATGGATCAGAATAAAAAATGAAAAATAAGTTATCACTTCACTTTTGGCTGGCTGATACATTCTCCCCTACTCCAGTGATGTGTATTATAAAATTGTCATTTTGGAAAAAAATAGATTTTAACACTTGACTTAGCACATAGGAACCTTACAACTTCTAAAAACACTCGTAAAAGAGATGAATCTTATTCTTTGTGACACAGCTACCTTCATCATTCCCACTGAGTGATGATTCATTTCTTCATCATTGTACCTCATAGACAGCAGGTTTAGCTGTGACTGAGTTTGTGTGTCTTAATGCAGAACTCTGTAAAACTCACAAGTGTATTTAGTGTCTCTCCTTGAATTACATTGTGTGTGAGGGTTGGGGTGGGCCGGTGGGATCACAGGTTGGAAGAATGTATTTAGAAATGACTGTAGTGTGCTTTAAGTTTCCTTGTCAATGGGAAATAAAAGCTAGGGAATGGGTGAGAACTTGATAGTGCTCCTTTTCAAAGAGAGTAGAGAGGGGGAAAATGTATTATTTTATTTGTTACATTGGGAACATAATTCATAAATAGGATTTGGTACATTCCTCCCGCTTCAGTTCTCTCCTAGAAGCATTTTTGTATTTAAATATCCTTTTTCTTGGCTGAAGCAATACTTGTGGCAACTCTCTGGTTGTGGCTAATGGGAAGGGAAAGAGCCAGTTCTGTTTTCATGGATGTTTTGAGGAGTGAAAAAAGAGGAGGAAATAAGAGTACCATGCAGGGGGTATCTTATGAAAGATACAGAAAAGATGTTGAAGTGTCATAAAAAGTTTAGAAGAAGAATGGAAGGATAGTAAGACTTCCCAGTAAAATGCCACCAGGTACCCAAAGGAAGAAGGGCAGGGCACAGAAAAAAAATAAAGCAAGAGTATTTCATTTGGGAATAGTGAGGGAAATTGTTCAGTTGTTCAGTGATACAATAGTACCAAATTATCTCTTTAATAAATGAAAATAATATTACTGGAATTTAAACTATTTTATTGATGAAGCTCTATATATAAGGTCTATGAGAAATACGTTACAAGAGATCCCAGGGTGGCGCAGCGGCTTGGCGCCTGCCTTTGGCGCAGGGCGCGATGATGGAGACCCGGGATCGAATCCCACGATGGAATCCCTGTGTATGGAGCCTGCTTCTCCCTCTGCCTATGTCTTTCTCTCTCTGTGTGTGACTATCACAAATAAATAAAAATTTAAAAAAAAATACATCAAAATAAGTTACTTTGTTTTTAAAACTCAAGGAATAATTTAAGAATCTTTGTCATCAACAAAAGACAAAAATAAACTTATCACTTGTTTGCCTTTATACTTAGTCTTAACTGTCACAAGCATCTTTTAGAATCTCTCCATCAACTCTCTTTGTTTATGAGTTTATTTATTCTTACCAGTATATAGGATTTTTTCCTATCTTTAGCTTTCCATTTTACTTTCTTACTCAAATCTTGTAAATTAGAGATTGATTATCCTTAGAGATACTTTGTCCTCTGCCAGAATTGTCAAGACATCAGAGAATACACATTATAGCAAAGATTTTAGTTTTTTTTCCCTTTCTCTCCCTTCTTCCTTTCCTCCCTCCCATCTCCCATCCTCCTTTCCTTCCTTTTTTCTTTTCTTCTTTCTTTCTTTTTCTTTCTTTCTTTCTTTCTTTCTTTCTTTCTTTCTTTCTTTCTTTCTTCTTTCTTTCTTTCTTCTTTCTCTTTCTCTTTCTTTCTCTCTCTTTCTTTCTCTCTCTTTCTTTTTCTTTCTTTCTTTCTTTCTTTCTTTCTTTCTTTCTTTCTTTCTCTCTCTCTTTCTTTCTTTCTTTCTTTCTTTCTTTCTTTCTTCTTTCTTTCTTCTACTTACCTATAGATTTGGAATAAGCCTAAGCAAAATAAAATGTGTCTTCTATTTTATGTTTTTATATGACCAAACACTCAACACTGAAACTTGTATTTCATGATTGGTTAATGAGAAGAGCACTTGGATAACATTTTAGGTAATGAAGAGAAAGGATGCACTCTTTTTTTTTTTTTTTAATTAATTTTTATTGGTGTTCAATTTACCAACATACAGAAAAACACCCAGTGCTCAAAAGGATGCACTCTTACCCTCAGGAAGCTTACATCTCAGTTTCAGGATCCGGATAATGAGCATATGATTATAGTAACATAACCATTTGCAATAAGTGTATAAGTTATAAGAGGGGTACGTGGATGATTCAGAGGATTAAGCAGCTCTCAGGTTATGATCCTGGAGTCTTAAATCAAGCCTTTTAGGTGGGATCCCGGGTCGGTGGGAAGTCTGCTCATCCCTCTCTCTCTGCCCCTCTCCCTGCTCATTTTCTCCCTCACTTGCTCAATCTCTCTTAATAAATAAATAAATAAATAAATAAATAAATAAATTCTTTTAAAAAAGTGTTAGGGAGAAAAATTTTTTTAAAATCCCATAAAATAGTTATGTACTGGGTGTTTGGGTAGTTTCCTTTAAGTAGGTTGGGCAGAGAAACTTTTCTATGGAAATAGTGTTTGAACTGGAACATGAAGCATGGTAAAGAGCCATAAAGCAGGCAAGAGTGAGGCTTGCAGGAAAGAAAAACAAATACAAGTAGATGGAGAAACTGTGGTGCTAAGTTAAAGAATAGGAGGCAATGCAGCCAGTGAAGGAAAGTGGCAGTGTGCATGAGATGGAATTGAAGTGCAAGGTAGAAAATAAACCATGTGAGAAAATAAATCATGTAAATTGTTAGGCAGGTCTTTCTAAAAAGTATGGATTTTATTCCAAGCAGATTAGAAGCCATCAAAAGGATTTAAAAAGGGAAGTCATCTATGTTTAAAATATTCTTGCTCAGTGGGGGAATAAATACTGGACAGAAAAAATGAGAGCAGGGTGCTGGTTGTAGGCAACCACAGCAAATCCATGTGACAGATAACTGGTGTGGACAAGGGAAGCAGCAATAAAGTATCTTTGATAAGACTATAGATACTATGAGATGATAGAGTATACTGGCTAAAGCCGTCGAATTGGAAATCAGACTGGTTAGTTTTAAATTCTGGCTTTAGGGGCTCCTGGGTGGCCCACCTAGTTAAGCTTCCAATTCTGATTTCAACTTAGGTAATGATCTCAGGTTTGTGAGATTGAGCCCCACATATGGTTCTGTGCTCAGCATGGAGTCGGCTTGAGATTCGCTCTCTCTCTCTCTCATTCTCTTCATCCCCCTGCTCTCTCTGTCTCTAAAGTGAATGAATGAATGAAGGAAGGAATGAATGAATGAATTCAGGCTTTAGATAATACCAAAGGGGCACCTAGTGGCACAATCATTTAAGCATCAGACTCTTGGCTTTGGCTCAGGTCATGATCTCAGGGTCATGAGATCAAGCCCTACATTGAGCTCTGCACTCTGCATGGAGTTTCTCTCTGTTTCTCCTTCTTCCCTTTCACCCCATGCTCTCACTCTAAAGTAAATAAATGAAACTTTTAAAATAATCATATCAAAACTTCAAGTGATTAGGCAAATTGCATAATCTATTTTTTGTGTATTTGCTTTTGTTTTTTCATCCTTGCAATGGAAAGAATCATAATAGCTCCTAGCCTTTTTAGTGAAGATTAATAAAATATTCATTTATCAAGAACTTGGGACATAGCAATCAGTCAACATAACAGTTACTTTTGCCACTGTTTTAGAATTGATGGAATTGCTGATTAAATTTGGAAGAAAAGGAGAAGAAATCAAAGAGTTTTGGCTTGATTATTGGGTGAATACTCAATATACATATGATTTGATGGGATAAGGAAAGAGTGGCAGGCAGGATGGTGTTAAAAGACAGAGGGTTCTCAAAAGTTCTTTCCTGGTAATAATTCCTTTGAAATACCCATTAGATATCCAAGTACAGTTGTCAAGAAGTAAGGTGGATATGTGAGTGTGAAACTTATGGCAAAAGGCGTAACTACAGATATTACTATGGAAATCATCTGCAGATAAATAAATAATATATAATGGAATCAACTAGAAAGTCTGCTTTGAGAAAATCTACAGGAAGAATTAAAAACCAAGGATAGAGTTCTGATACTATTTCGAGGTCAATGGTGGAACATGATATAGCAAGCATGATGACAAGGACATATTATGGAGTGGAATATAAAATTTATATTAATTTTAAAGTTAAAACAAGGATAATTAAAAGATGTTTTATGCTAATATGTGACAGCTTTGGTCTAGAGTCCTTGACCTGTGGGGATAAATGCTCTTGCTTCTAAACTTTTAGGCATTATGGTGAAAATATAGAAGAAGCAGGCTACTTTCTCTAAGGGAAATTATTTTCCATCTCTCACAATGAAAGTCAACTCTCACCTTTAGATCTAGACCTTGGCATCACAAGGTCATCTAAATCCTGAGAATGAAAAGATTTCTCAAATAGAGAGATGAAGAGGGCACTGCATTGTCCATATTGTGATTCCCTCTCTCCCCAGCTACTGGTTCTTCATCTTTCACTATTAACTTCTAGACGTTTCTTATGGGAAACCAGAACTTTGTGTCTTTGAAAATTTCAAGACGTTAAAGAAAAAAAAACTTGTAATATTTCCAAAATTAATCTTAGTTAATTTAATAAATGAAAAATAAAATATTCAGAGATCATATTGTCTCAAGATACCATATGCAGTATTCCATTTCAGCTATTAAGGAAGATGTGGTTTCCCATTAAAATACTGATGTTCCTCTTTAAAATTTAATAATGCTAACAAATTATATTTATTGAGCACATATTATATACTAACATTATAATAACAACTTTACAAAGATAATCTTTCAGATTATTAATATTAATTTAGAAACGATATATCTGTCTGAAAAAAAAAAAGGAACTTAATGAGAAAAGAAGGTAAGATCAGGAATACCTGTAGCAGGAGCTCTAGGAAGCAGGGGTAGAATGCTCACACCCAGAGCCTCAAGGTTGCTGTAGGAGTTGATAGCAGAAGCTGACGCAAGACTGAGACAAAAAAATGAAGACCAGCTTCCCAAACTCCCCATGATAGTTTAGGTCTTTGTGTTAATATTGGTTAAAGGAAACACAATAGTCTAGTGGTAAAAACAAAAAAACACACTGGGTTTATACAGACCAGAGATGGTATTGTCCTTACTTGGCAACCATGGAACTTTGGACAAGTTACTTACTTATCTTGAAACTACGTCACTCCCAATTTGTAAGAGTAATCAGCATTTACCTCAGTTGATACCTGGGAAGACCAAATAAGATATTAAATGAGCAGAAGACTTAACATATAGTATGTTGTCAAGCAATATTTGGTATTATTGCTGTTCAGAAAAGGACAAGACTGTCTGATTATCGTTTATTACTTTTATTTACATAGCAGCAGAGCCAAGCTTTAATCAACCTTGTGAGGGGAAGCAATGATAATAAATATTTTGTGTAAGTCAATGTAAGTCTCAGAAGTAACCTAGTAACACACAAGGAGGAAATTATAAGTGAGCTGGCATCACAAGAGAGCCAACTAAAGTTTTAAAATTGTTCATAGTCAACCTATACTCCCATAGTCAGCTTGGTTGAATTTTTCTTAATTTTCCATATGTTATTTAAGACCAAAGCATTCCTCAGTAGCGATACATCTGATGAAATACTGTGAATGTGCCCATAATGTGAAGAATTAAGTTTAACTACTTAATATTTATTATAGCACCTTCTGTTAGAATAGTAAAAAAGGAGTGATTCTGAACTCCTATGGGGAACTTCATATAGGGATGGGTAATGTTTTACTTATCCCCGCTGGCAGTAAAGAGCTCTCTACTGGAGTTGAAAAAACCCTCCCAGAAACCAGACAGCACTTTAAAATAAGGAGCTGCATATATTCAAAGTTAATCTAAAACTCTGGCATTTTTTTAAGTGGGCAGCCATATAAAAAAACAACAGCTAAAGCAAAACTATTTTATTTTCCTACAAAAATATAATTTGTAAGTTACCCAACTTTAAACCTTTGAACACTATCAAGGGCTGACTTTTTAAATTTAAGTCACTTGAATACTCACTCACATGCAGTCCTTACCAACAGCAACCACAGCATAGATGCGCGCACACACACACACACACACACACAGACCCTGTTGTTAAAAGAAATTCATGAATCTTGGAGATAATTACTTTCTAAAGATATTCCAAAGAACTTTGTTTTCCTCAGTCTTCCTAGTCTTTCTAATATCCAAACGTGTTCATGCTGGCAAGGGAATAGTCATGAGTATTTGTGCATTGTAAAGTGCTCAAAATATTAATCTCACAAAACTACTTAAAATTAGGATTTCTTTAAACATTAAATGATTACCTTCTAAATACTGCAGTGCCTCCTTACACACAATAAATCAAGATGTAAATACAAAAATTTCATGCTTTCCCAAATATTTGACAAAATATATAATTATATTTAATTTCTCTGAAAAACTGAGCTGAAATTCTAAGTCTAATATATCTGATAGACTAAATAGTTCAACTATTTTAAAACTCCATCAACACACATGCATATATTACAATGATTACAAATCATATTATTATATTCTTAGAGCTATAAAAATAGAAAGGGTTCTTATAATTTTTAGCTTAATACTTTTCATCATCATATGAATAATCATAATCATGCTTTTTGATTCTTTCTGATATTTGTATGTCTTCTTGAGGTTTTGGTATGCTTACTACACGACAAGAAAAAGAATAAGAGAGTTGTAATTGTTCCTTTTCCAAGATAAAATGTTCAAACAGATACGAATATAATGATTTTTTTTCCTTCTCAACTCAGGATTCAGTTTTAATAGGCTAAAGATCTGAATTATTTCACTGACATTGCCTACAAATTAAAAAAGAAAAAACCAAAACCTTACAACTTTTCAATGTATTAATGAGCTAGCAAGAAAAAAAGCAATTCTCAGATCAAAAGACTAAGTGGAGGTAGGAACCCAGCTAGATAAGCAGAGCTTTGTGCCAAGTTTGTCATCATAAAGCCATTTGCTAAACAATAAGACCTTGAGTTTTGATTTGCAAGGTCTCAGAGTACATAGAATCCCCAATTAAGGATGAATTAATCCATGAAATGATCCATGAGACTAGGAATACAAAATCTACAAAATTAATATTAGGGAGAAAACAAAAAATAAAATGGAAACACGGGAACAATCTATAATTTCAAGACCAGTTATTAGGAAAAACAGGAGGAAGGGAAGGAGGAAGCCCCTGAGAAGTTGGAGCAGCACATGAGCATTCAGCCAGTTTTTTTGCCAAATATATATCGCACAGGGGTCTAAAACCCCGCAGGAGAAGAAATTAGTTTAAATGAACCAACACTGCTGTCTTCTGGGTCCTAGAAGCAGTAATGCAAAGTTCTGGAGAAAACCAACTTTATCTCATACCTCAAAGATTTTCCATAAATAAAATTTTATGAGAAATGAGCAGTTCACAGTAAAAATAAATAAGTAAATAGGTAAGAAATGGGAAAGGGTGACCATGGGAGAGAACAAGTAGTGTATTGTGGTCCTGACCTTGTTTTGAGATTCTGCTTCTCACCTTCCTAGGTAAAGAGGTTTATATCAGCCATAGCCTCGGACAATTTATCACAGGCTATTCACAACCTCTCTATATGTGTATGGGAGGAACTTACAGGATGGGAAATTCCAAGCAAACCCCTGATTTCAAGTAGTAGCCAAAACTCCACTTTCCTCTGTCAAATGAGGCTCTTCAAATCTTCAATGTCCCTCCTACAGATCGGATTGCAGCCCTCTCCCTAATTCTGGCCTAGAGCTCAGCAAGATCACATTTCAGTCATCTTTCCTCTTTGCATTTCCATCTTGTTATCATTGATGAATTTGTTCATATTTTTACTTCTTTTCTTTTATAGATTGTTATGGACTAGATATCTCTCTCCTCCCAAAGTTTGTATTTTAAAGTCCTAGTACTCGGTGTGGTGATATTTAAACATAGGATCTTTGGGAGGTAATTAGATTAGTTAAATATTGAGGTCAAGCTCTACTAATGGGATTAGTGGTTTTATTCAAGGAGGAAGATAGAGAACTATCTCCCTATCCACATGCACTCACTGAAGAAAGACCAAGAAGAGAGGAATATAATAAGAGGAAGCCAGGACTTGCTGTTTTGTTACAATAGCCTAGGAGAGGACTAAGGCACATACTATCCACATTTGATAAGGGTTTATAAAGGAAGTGTCTTAATTACTTATTGCCATAATGAATATTTTTTCTTGTCAATTTAGTGATAAATGAATGAAAAGAACAGTAAAACCGAGTCCTGGCCAGAGGACAAATAGAACTTGAGTTCTTTCCTACTAGGAATATAAGTTGATATTTCTTCTGTGAAAATTATATGAACAGTGTGCTTTAACTTTTACTGCTTGTTATTCATAACTTTCAGATTATATCCTAAGGTTAGAATCAGAGATATAAAATATTCACTTCCAGACAGACTTCCCATTATATTTTGTTAAAACAAACTCTTAGACAGCATCTAAAAACAAAAAACAAGCAGCTTTACATATAGCTATATTATTATTTACTTTCCACTATTGGATTAGTTATTACAAAATTAAGTTATCTGTATATGGATATTCACTCACTGTTCAATAAACTCATCTGAAACTTGTCTATGTGTCAAATTTATATCCTTAACCAGACCACTTCCCTCCAAGGCAGGTTTGTATGACTTTTTACCTATTGGAACTTTACTTTGAAAGATGGATAAATATCTCAACTTAATATGCCCTGAACTGACTTCTCTTTCCACAACTTTGCACTGCTCAGGGTGACAGGTTGGATTATTCTTCATTCCCATTACTTTCTCACACTTCACATTTAGTGCGTTGGTAAATTCTCTCTGCTCCACCCTCACTTTTGAACCTCCTCTGCTGCTACCAGACTTTTAGAAGCTACCAATATTTCTCATCTGGATTAATACAAAAGCCTAACTGGATTCCCTCACTCATGCTTTCTTCCTATAGTTTAATTCATCACTGTGTACAGAGTGACAATTTTAAAATGAGTCAGAAGAGGTTATATCATGTCAAAATCCTCGACTAGCTCCCCATCCTCCTCAGCATAAAAGCCTCTATGCTTTCAGTGGCCTATTAAGCCCTGCAGAGTCTGACTCAACATCACTTCTGGATTCATCCCAAACTCTCCCCCATAATAACTATTTACTATATTCAAAGCTATACTTGCTTCCTTGATATTCCTTGGCCATATCAAACATATACCTGCCTCAGGACCTTTAGCATTTCTTTCCCTTTAGCCAGAACCCCCTCTCCTTGACATCTACCATACTTATTTCCTCCAATCTGCAATATGTGTTCAATACCTTTTTTGGGGGGGAGGGTGACATATTCCTTTTCCATCCTGTGTATAGTTGTGCGTATCCAGCACTGCTTTTCTCCTTACTTTTCTTTACATTTCCTCATTTCTTATATCCTTTTTCATATACTGTATATTCTTATGTAATTCATTGTTAATTGGTTATTTTCTGACTCTACTGACTAAACAGAAAAATCCACCTGTACAAGGATTTTTTTTTTAGCCGGTGACAAAACAAGAGTGTATTAATTTTTGGTTAGTGAATAAAATAAGTAAAGTACTGGTTTATTTGTAGCATCTACTTTTTTTTTATAGTATAGCACTGCATATCCTACTAAAAATCTTCCAGTGCAAGTGAAAAATATACTGATGTCCTATAGAACTATTTTCAATTTTTTTCAGTATAAATACCCTTATTAATACTTGATACAGAAGTACTGTAGCCTCCTGCTTCAAAGGGACAATACAGAATTTGGTAACGAAAGTATCATCTGGAGGTTGGTATGGTCTAGTTTCTCAAAAAACCTAGAATATCATTCTCTATCCAAGACTCAAAAAAAACTTTGTTTGATCAGGAAGTGGTGATGAAGAAAGCTCTAGTAGTAACTGAAATTCACTTTTCACCACTCTATAAAGGACAGAACTCAAATTTATATTTTGACTGATTTTAGAAAAACATTGTAACATGTCTTGAATTGTTTGTCACATATTTATATTGCTTTTTATATTATTAATACATATATAACTATAAGTATAACATTTATATTAGGGTCTAAATAATTTTACTAGGCACAAAAAGATCTATATATTCTGTTGCATTTTTTAAAAATTCAGGATCTCTGAAAGAATTGTGATTCTGGAAGCAGCTCCTCTCAATCATTACATTCATTCCTTCTCTTCTTGAAACACTTACTTTTTGTGGGTAATGCTCAGAAACAAAATGCCTTGTCATAATCACTAAGGAATCTCTAAATGTAACCAACATTCCATATAAGTTTAGAATAGAAATAATGCTTTATTTGGTGATAGGTGTCTATAGAGTTGAGCCATCTTTCAGGTAAAATGATTCTAAGGTTTAAAAGAAAGAAATGTTGGGAAATATCAGGAAGGGAGACAGAACATAAAGACTCCTAACTCGGGGAAACGAACTAGGGGTGGTGGAAGGGGGGAGGAGGGCGGGTGTTGGAGGGGAATGGGTGACGGGCACTGAGGTGGACACTTGACGGGATGAGCACTGGGTGTTTTTCTGTATGTTGGTAAATTGAACACCAATAAAAATTAATTAAAAAAATAAAAAAAAAAATAAAAGAAAAGTCAGTACTGTTTCTAAAACTGAGTCCTTAGAAGGAGGACATAAGGACAAATCTTCACACTACCCACATTGCTACTTTTTGTCAGAATTAACTGTTTCAAGAACAGAGACCTTTTCTTAGAGAGGTTCATTGATCTATTTACAGCACCTAGTTTAGTGTTTGGCACAGAAAAAAAATCAATATATTCTTATTAAATGAGTGAATGAGCCCCAGATGCTCTTTTATTCTGACAGTTTATCATCTTAATACATTCAGAGAAGAAGAGAATTTTATTATAATGAACTGGGAGGCAAGTTTGGGTTGCTAAATAGATATCACCAAGACATTGAATTCTCACAGCCCTTATGTGCAGTGCTGAAAAGTTTGCTTTGCTTTCTTTGCCATCTTTTGGGTAATCATTTCCAATTATTGATTAATCTCTAAATTTGTGCTAGAAGAGTTGACTTTTGCAGACTATGGCATTATTTGTCCAAACTCTGATATTCTTTTTATAATTCCTGCAACAATTTGTTTTCCTTTTTTTTTTTTTTTTTTTTTTTTTAAGAAAACATTCCCGGGCAGCCCAGGTGGCTCAGCAATTTAGTACCGCCTTCAGCCCAGGGCCTGATCCTGGAGACCAAGGATTGAGTCCCACATCAGGCTCACTGCATGGAGCTTGCTTCTCCCTCTGCCTCTCTCTCTCTCTCTCTCTCTCTCTTTCTCTGTCTCTCATGAATAAATAAATAAAATCTTAAACAAATAATCTTTCTGCTATAAAAAAAGAAAACATTCCCCCCACATCAACATTCTATTTTGTTTCTTCCACCATGTTTATTTTCCAGTAAGATTTTGAAATTCAGATCTCACTGAAAATCAACTATTTGTAAACAACTTTTTCTTTCCATTCATGGACTTAAGTCATCTGTTTGTATAGGTTTATTAAGGAGTCTTCAGTATATAATGATTTCACAATCATCCTTTGAAGTTATGTTTTAATGGTTGTATTGTTCAAGGTATCAACTGGGAGGATAGGATAAGGTGTCAGGGAAAACAGTATCTGGCATGCTAATTGTGAAACTCGAAAGAATATCAATCTACTGAGATGTAGACTTTTGCCCAACTGGGGGC
This sequence comes from Vulpes vulpes, assembly GCF_048418805.1. Classification (NCBI taxonomy): domain Eukaryota; kingdom Metazoa; phylum Chordata; class Mammalia; order Carnivora; family Canidae; genus Vulpes; species Vulpes vulpes. The sequence continues at coordinate 83,708,440 of NC_132787.1, forward strand.
TGATTTGCTTTAACAAAACTCATTAAAAAGACCTAAGAAACTTCAGCTTTTGTGTTGTTACATTTAAACAACAGTTAAAATATTTCCCTTAAGAATCTGGACATGTGCCCTACCTTTGGATGTTATATCTGCAATGTCTGGGCCTATATTCCTGTATGGAAACACTTGAAAGGAGGTGAAAAGCAGCTTCCCTCCTCAAATGACCTAGTCAATAAAATCTCTAAATCATCTAGTTTCAAAAAATAGAAAGATTTAATCATGGACATTACCATCCTGGACCATGTTAGCATTTGAGTTTGCAGCCTATATTATTGCAATCCATAGTCTGCTAAATCTATAGTTTAATAGAGTCATTTGTGAATGGGATTGTAAACTGAATAATTCAGAAAAGTTTTATTGAACATCTGCTACAGTGTAATAGACTACAACAAAATGCCTTGGTTCTCCAGAAGGTACATTCCTTGAGAATCATAGATAGAGAAGGTCTTCTATGTTATTATTTTAGCTGAAAGTAAGCCCAGAGCCTTTAAGTTGAAAGTGGCAGAGACAAAATTTGGAATCACATGCAGATTTATATATTGATCTAGAGGAAACTGCAGTTTTCTCAAGAGATACTGGTCATAGAATCCTAGCAACCATAAAGTACTTAAAATTCTTTTACAGCTACTTTATGGTAGCCTAAATTGACTTAATAGAGCACTATCAAATCAATTCATTCTCTTAACTCTTAGGACTGCATTATCTTGATTTGAATTGTTGGTAAACCAGGCCATCCAGTAATTAGAGGGATGCATGGTGTATGATATATTATCCATAAGACCTGCCACCTGAAGAAAGGAGACAGTTGTATGAAAGAAATTTTGAATGGAGCTCTCCATAAATTGGACACCACTGAATGATGAGTATTTGCAGTAATACTAAATGCATATCTTTATATCAAGGAAAGAATTTTTACAGACATTCATATGCATAAAAGATTGGAAATGTAGAAACTATAGTTCATATAGCATTAGCTAAACTGAATATACTGTTTTAAGCAATCCTTTAATATTTATGAGACAATATTTAACATTGTACATATATCTTTTATTCTCTTCCAGTTAAAATACTCTTTTAGAAAAAAGTATGTGGTGAAGGGAAAGGCCATGCATTTAGCATATACACAAATATCTTGTTAATGGCTAACTATAGCAGCCAATTTATACTAAATGTTTCCTACATCCTAGATAGTCTGCAAATAACTTTCTTTTTTAATAACTTAATTAATTTATTTATTTAACAGAGAGAACGAAAACCTACACAACCAGGGGTAGAGTGAGGGACAAGCAGACTCCATGCTAAGTGTGGAGCCCCATACGGGGGGTTTGATCTCATGACCCGGAGATCATGACCTGAGCCAAAACCAAGAGTCCCATATTCAACCAACTAGACCACTCCAAAGTACTTTCTATCTATTATCTCATGTAGCATTATGAGTAAGTTCTTATTGCAGGTGAGATAAATGAGGCTTGGAGAGGTAGTATGACTTGTCCAGGCCACAAAACTAAAGCACTGGAGCTAGGATTAGACTCTGGCATTCTCTAAGTATTTTAAGTATCTGCTTGGTTTTGGTCTCATTGTAAATAATACAAATAAAAAAATAAAAATATTATGCATGGATCTTGAGTTTTATAGTCACATAATTATAATACCATACACTAAAATAAAACTATATAATAAAAATAGAATTTGCAGTCCTCTGAGCATAGAAGTTTTTTCAGTTTTTAGTTTTTTAACAAAGTCAATGGCAAAACAGTTACTCACTAAAATGCAGATTTTAAATGGCTATGGGCGTGTTTTTTAGACAAAGGGAGTACATTTTTATGTTGCTAATCAATCAAGATTATCACAGTTGAAGTCAACCTAATGCCTCACCAAACATTCTTAAGTCCAGAAAAATCATTGCTTTGATATTATAAATGTTACGTCATTGTCGTTACACATTGAATATTGAAATTGGAAGAAGAACAAGGAGGAGGGGAGAAGAATTTAGAGAGAAGCAGAAGAAAAATGGGTATGGTTTTAACAGATATATCCAATTATCTTCATTATACCTATTCATTATAGAGCATCTGTATACCTTTGTTCATTTCTCTCAGAAAAAAAAAATCCCTTTAAACGTCTATTTTGCTTCAGGTATGTGTATTTTATAGTATTTCTTAAAGTTGCCTTCATATTATAATTATCTGTGTACCTGTTTTATTTACTTTCTTTGACTATAAGTACTTTGTATCCAAACCCATGTTTGTTTGTTTTTTAATAATGCATTTTTAATGCATGGCCTATTCCAGTAAGTATGTGTTCCATTAAATTCACCTAATATGGTTTACCCAGTGCTACTAGAATAATTAAAAAGCAGTAAAATAAAGTTTTTAGCGGAAACTTCATATAAAATTCAGCAAGGACCAGGAGCTTTCCACATGAGTGGGCTTCCTGGGTCAGAGACAAAGGGTAGTCTGTTACTCATTAATAGCAATGACCAGAAAATCATCATTTGTAAGTTTCCCTGACCTCCAGTTCCCACCGGTGAGGTACAGAAAGCCTGGTGACACCTGGACATGCAATGGGTTGCATCACAAGAGATAAACTCTCGAATTTATAGTGGACAGTAAACAACTTTGCCCTTTGCCCCAGAGGGAGACATTATTTTTTACACTGACATTATACTGAACACTAAACAAACCTTCCCTGGCTGTGGAGGTAGACACACTATCTCCAAAGGCTATTTGCTATACAAACATCCTTGAATATGTAGTCTTGACTGAAAATAAATAAATAAATAAATAAATAAATAAATAAATAAATGACAGTCAGTCCCTTTGTGAGCAAGCCATGCAGAAATGTGAAAGAGCCACGGAGGATTAAATTTCAGCATCAGGGCTTTGAAAATACAGATAGAAGACTGGCATTCAGATTTCAGAAAATCATTATCTGACAATACTTGCCTTTTTGCACCAATTGGATGACTTTGTTCCATTTTCAACACCATGTGTTGAAACACATATGAAAAAGTGCAAAATGCTTACCTAAACACTCAGGAAAAGTCCAAATGTGGAAAAATCTTCACTTAAAAAGTTGTTGAACTATAGACAGTGGAAGAAAAAACTAAAAGGAATGATTGGTGACCTATGATCATTAAATTCCTATCTTCTAGAGAAGGTAGACATTGGCTCCTGTCCACCTCTACCTATTTTCAGCTTTGCTACTGCCAGTCTTTCCTGCTAAAAGTTATGTCTTTCTTGAGTATGATCTTCAAATTGCTTGGAAGTGAATTGGCATCTTTAGGAAATCAGTAATCTTTCAAAACATTGAGAATCATTGCATAAAATACACTTCCCTTTTCATAAGACTTAAGGAAGTCAGTGTTTTGGAATGGAATTAAGGATATTCCAAGTCCGAGAATACCTGAAGTGAGAGGGAAAGAAATCCAATTAGTATAATGAGAGAACTCTATGAAATTAATAGTAATAAAATTGGAGTTGAGAAGGGAGTAAGGAGGAAAAATTCAAGGAAATCAGAGAATCATACGCAATAATATCTAATGGATCTAGAGCAGCATCATTTCCAAGATTCTGCTTTGAGGATAATTCCCTCTGAATCACACTCATAATCTTATGTCATGTTTTCTAATTCTTTTCTTATATATTGTGGAAAATGCTGGCATGGAGGAGGATTTTCAACCAAACTCTGGAATTTTCTTAGCATGCATCAATTCAGCAAAACCAATGTATGATCTGTAACTAAAGGACAAGGAGGGGAGATTTTAAAGTTTATGGCATCAAAAAAAAAATAGTTTATGGCATCAACTAAATCTCTAACATATGTAAGCACATTGCTTACAGTGGAGCAAGAGATAAAGAAGAATATGAATAAATGAATTCAACCAAAAGATGATGGTTTTCAATCTTGTGTACGTGATAGTATATCACCTGTGGAAAACCTGATAAAAACATCTTAATCATACACACACATACACCCATACTGGAAAATCAATATAGACAAACCCTGGTCATGTAAAAAGTTCTTGGGATATGAATCAATTAGAGAAAAGTAGATATCTAAAAAACAATTTTATCCACAGTTTTCTAAGGAAATATTCTAAGTACCTAGAAATGCACTTCAGGAGTCAGAAGAAGGTTTAGAAAACTATTTTTCAACTTCTAATGTACTATGGAATTACTTTTGAGGGGGGACTTGAAAAATAAATATACCTGATAACACCTCCAAAATTTCTGACATAGTTAATCAGATCTGTGGCCTAGGCATACCTGAGGAATATTTTGATGTGAGGCAGTGTGTTGAGGACCATTACTTAGAACTAAACAGAATAGGAACCATTTACAGAGAGTGATTCGAGGAGTGCTAAAAGGCATACTTGCCCAGGGAATTATTCTCACTGTCTATAGACAGAATAGAACAAAAGAACTTCTCCCTGGTAAAGATTTTATGTATTTGGAAATTCTTTGTTGAAGTGCAAGTAAGATCAGGAGAAATAACAATTTACATTTATTGAAACCTGGAAAATAGCAAATAATAAGCATTATCATTATGATCAGGGCTGATAATTAGCTGGTATATGCTGTTAATGCTACAGGTTTCTATCCAGAGGATATTGGTTCCTAATATACTGTCTTATACATTATGTACAATATACCTATTGGGAAGTCCCCGTGTAATGTGTTGTTAACAGGCACATAGATGATGTTTGTGTTAGCAGTTTGGGTTTCTAATCTCTTGGTATTGTGAACTCATGAATTTTTATTAAAATTTCTCAATGAAAATTGATTATTGTCATTATAATCTTAGAAACTTGTTAAATTAAAATAATAAATAGTACAAAGATGACTTATTGAATTTTTACATTGTATTTACCTATATATGAGCTCCATATTTAGTCATGTGTTCTCTTTGTTTATTTTTTAAAATATTAAGTTCTATTCCGGTGCAAGAAATTGTATATAAGGACAGTGGCCCAACTGAAAAAGATGCACAGCATTCAAATTATTAGCTCAATAAGACAGATATTCATAGAGAAAATTTTAGGGGTAAGTATCTTTGAATGCATATATAATTATTTGTATGTGATATATATTTATATATCTTTATAAGTGATATATATTTGTGATGCATATTTTATCACATAAATAAGTTTTATGAGCTATTTAAACATTCTTTATCTATATAGTATTCATACATTTTTTTTAAGATTTTATTTATTTATTCTTGAGAGACAGAGAGACGGAGAGAGAGAGAGACACAGGCAGAGGGAGAAGCAGGCTCCGACAAGGAGCCCAATGTGGGACTCGATCCAGGGACTCCAGGATGACTCCCTGAGCCAAAGGCAGACCGTCAACCACTGAGCCACCCAGGCGTCACTCATTCATTTTTCTAAATTAAGCTTTTTATTTTGGGGTAATTGTCAGTTTATATATCATTGTAATAAGTAGTTCAGAGATATTTCATACAATCTTTACCAGTTTCCCTCAATGCTAATATCCTGCAAATCCTTAGCACAAAAGAGCTTTTCATGGATAGGCCAATATTATGGGTGGAAATCAAGAGTATACACAAGCAAGCATATGGCTGTTTTACCCCAAAGAAAACCTTCTGAGAGCTTGAGCTTTACTGGAACATGAGATTTCCCCCAGTGTCATGACACTTGAAAGAGATAATTAGGCTAATGGGAGGGTTAAACAAGTGCGTGATAAATTTTGCACTCAAGACTACTGGAAAATAAGTAGACAGAGTCTAACTCTTTTTTCCACTCAGCCTCAAACTAGTCCAATCCTTGTGTGGATTTAGGTGTGCAAACTCTTCCCAGTCAGCTGACAAGAAAGAAAAAAAATGAATGATGTATTCTTTCAGGGAAGAAAACATTATTTTCAGTCTTCATGGCTCTTCTGTACACAATAGGCATCATACAGCAAAAAAATTATGAGATATGCTAAGATGTAGACAAATAGGAATGGCAATCAAGAGAAGAAAAAGTTGTAAGAGCAGACTTACAATTAAGATTTTAGAGTTAGAAAACTCTAAAAGACTTTAAAAAGACTTTTTTTTGACAGATATATCCAATTATCTTCTTTAAAACAACTACTTAAGAGTTCAGCTTTTAGGGTGCCTTGATGCCTCAGTTGATTTTGTCTTATTTTTTTTTTTAAGATTTTATCCATTCATTCATGAGAGAGACCGAGAGAGAGAGAGAGAGAGAGAGAGAGAGAGGCAGAGACACAGGCAGAGGGAGAAGCAGGCTCCATGCAGGGAGTCCCACGTGGGACTTGGTTAGGGACCTGAGGATCACGCCCTGAGCCCAAGGCAGGGGCCAAACTGCTGAGCCACCCAGGGATCCCTGATTGTGTCTAACTCTTAATTTCAGCTCAGGTCTTGATCTCAGAGTTGTGAGTTCAAGCCCCACACTGGACTCCATGCTGAACGTGGAACCTCCATCATCATCATCATCATCATCATCATCATCATCATAAAGAAACAAAAAAAAATTCAGCTTCCAGTGAAATAGAAACCTGGACAAAATATATGAAGCGACTCTTTTTATTTATTTATTTATTGTATTTATTTATTTATTTAAATTTTATTTGTTTATTCATGACAGACACACACAGAGAGATAGAGACACAGGTAGATGGAGAAGCAGGGTCCTCACAGGTAGTCCAATGTGGGACTCGATCCTGGGATGGGGATCATGCCCTGAGCGGAAGGCAGATGCTCAACCTCTGAGCCAGCCAGGTGTCCCAGAGATTCTTTTTGGATAGAGTTAGCAGGTATGGAAATTATTTCTGAGATGACAACAACAACAAAAATGAGGCGAGCGCTATGATCATCCTAACTTTTGAGTTGAGGCATTTCTGATGATATAACAGAAAAGATCCAGGAAGCATGACAGTCTGTGTTAAGGGACAGAAATCAAATTGCGGGCGGGGCTGGCATCTGGAAATTGTAAAGCAGGTAGTTGGAAAGCAGGGGGCTGAGCAGAGAAAAAGCTCTACAAATTTCAAGAGGGGTAGCTTTGAGACTTTCCAGAATTCAAAGCTACTTACATATTCCACGACACTTCCTGAGGCCAGGAAAATAATTGCTGGGATCTGTAGCCTGAAGATGTTCCAATACTTACCAGCTATAATTGAGAAACTTCAGTGTATACCTATGACATTTGGTACTGGGTTTGTACTTTAGAAATAATACTAAATGATCCTCAGGGCAATGGCTACTATAGAAACATCTAACAAAGTATAAAACCATGCCTTGGATGTACCAAGCTGACTTGAATGTTACACAGTTTGCCAGAACAACACTCTTTAAAGACAATAAAATACAGACACTCAACAACATAACATACCTATTTTCCAGCATTCACTGGAAAAAAAATTAATACAGGATGAAGGATGCAAGATAAAATGTGCTCTAAGTCATAAGAAAATTTAATCAATAGGCGCAGACAGAAACAGCAGTAATGATAGAATTTGAAGGGGAAAAAATGGAAACAACTGTAGTAAATATCCTCAAAGATTTAAAGGACAATGTGAAAATAATTGTAGACTATCAAGTAATCCTAAATGGAGAGGTTCCTGGATGGGTCAGTCAGTTAACTTTTTGACTCTTGATTTCAGCTCAGGTCCTAATCTTAGGGTCATGGGATAGAGCCCCACATCAGGCTCTGCACTCAGCGTGGAGCATGCTTGTCCTTCTTCCTCTGCCTCTCCCTGCACTCACACATCCTCTCTATCTTCCTCTCAAATAAATACATAAAATCTTTAATAAGAAAAAAGGAAAACCTACATTACATTAGGTTTACATTATAGGAGTTACATTAAAATATACAATATCTAAAGTAAAAGTGCATTGAATATGTTTATCGGCAGTTTAGATACTACACAAGTGAACTTTGAGACCTCTCAGTAGAAGTTGCCTAAACTGAAGCAAAGAAATAAGGAAGTTTAAGAAAGCATTAACCAAGTCTTAGTCACCTATGAGGTAGCATCAAGTAGTCTAATATAAATGTCCAAAAAAGGTGATGTTTGAATAAGCAAGAAAGACTTTTAAAATATAATGAAAATTATAAGCCTACAGAACTAAGAACTAACTCAAATTCACCCAAACAAGAGACCCAATGAAAACCAAACACAAACTCATCAAAATCACGCTTTTGAAAACCAGCAGTAACATGGAAAGCATTGAATGTAGACAGAGAAAACAGACAAGCTAGATACAAGAGAAAAAAATAAGACTATCCCCGACATCTTTTTGGAAAAGCAAGGCTAGAAAAACAAAAACACTTTCAACCTATTATTCTCTATCCAGTGGAAATATCCTTCCAAAATGAAGGTGAAATAAAGCTTTTTACAGATAAATCAAAGTTGCAGGAATTAGTTACCAGCAGACCTGTACCATAAGTAATATTGAAAGAAATCATTCAAACTGAAGGGAAATGACAGTATATGAAAACTGCCCAAAGGAATAATGAGGACCATGAATGGCACATATATAGATAAATATGACTTTGCCCCCTTCATTTAAATAATTCTGTAAAAGATAATTGAAAATTTAAAGGAAAAGTAATAATGTGTTGTTCATAGCAAATTTGTCATCACCTAAACACTGGGGAAAAGGTCTGATAGCAGTAGAATTTGTATTTTGTGGCACATTGGTGAAATGGAATATCACACAACATTAAGAAGAATGAATTATTGATGTAACAATAACATGGTTGAGTCTCATAGACAAAATGTTGAACAAAGGAAATTAAGGATTTCACAGAAGTTAAATACAGGCAAAATTACTTAAAAGTGTTAAAAGACAGGACACTGGTTGCTTTTGGGGCATTTTGGCTCAGATGCATGGAAGAAGATTTTGTTTGCAGATATTATCTGGCTGGTGATTATCTTGGTATATACATATATGAACTCATAAAGCAATGTAGTAAAAGTGCACTTTAAACACAGAACTGCATTCATTTTATACTTCCATTAAATATTTTTTTAAAAATTAAATATATATGTGATCTGGAACTGTGCCATCACACATGGTTAGGAAACAATTTGGGATTGCAAGGATGAGTTTACAAAATGCAAAGACAGTAACACAGTGGGATACCCTCTTATTCTTTTGATTGTCATATTTAATCTGGATTTGAAGACTGGAAATTTAGCCATTTTGCAACCAATGAGAAGGACCAGACTGAGAATGATCTTACAGGGGAAGGCAACAGGACAGATTTGACAAGAGAATCTTTGCTCCTTTGAGAACCTTGGACTACTACATAACCATTTGTGGAAACTGATCTACCATCTACCTCTGATGTTTTTGTTGAATGCTATAATAAACCTTTAAGTTATATTTCTAAAAGTAGAAAAACAGTGCATTTACAAGTTAGTTCACACAACTATCTGTATATAAAAAAAAACTAAAAATTGGAGGTTATGATCAATTAGATCAGCATTCTTTGCTATTTGTTGTTCATTTCCCTATACTTTATAATATTTAAGTAAATTTCATGATTCTCATAATTTGAATTTAGAGTGTTTTATGAATTTTCAGGCATATATTTTTCCACAAGTTTCAATCTCCCAGTGTCTGCACTGAGGATACATTCTTTATAATACCCACATAGTGTTATTTCTTATTATCTAGTAAATCTTGGTTCCTCAAATTAAGTATCATTTTTTCATGAGAGTGAAAAATTAGTCCTTTGCCTCTGTCTCCTATTATCTCATTCTCTAGCTAGACTATTATAGCTATTGAGATGAGGGTGTGGGAAAGGTGGGGGAGAAAATTGATCCATGGTATTATTAGCTTTCCCAGTGGATGACTAGAGGCCCAGAAATGTGTAATTCAAAACTGACTTCTGAATAGTCAAGTTTGAAACTTGATTGTTAATCTTAAATAATATTGACATAGATAAAATCAACTTTTCTGAATTCTATCTTCCAGACAAAACTGATTATTGGTATTTTTATATTAATATTATTAGCAACAAAATGCCAATGTTCTTGTTTCGAGTTTACATTAAAAAGCTATTTTAGGTACACTCTGTCAACTTATTTCTAGTTTATTTCTGTTACCATATTTTCCCTATACACATAAAATTTTTCAAGGAAAAGATAAGGATATTATTTTCATCTTGTTGATACACTAGATTAACATATGGAAACAAAACTGCTGAATGCATGTTTAACAATATATAATTGATTGATGTAGCATCAAAAATATATACTCTAGATCTTCAGAGGAAAATAAGTTCAAAGAAAGATGAAAAAAAATAGTCTTGAGCATGATGGATCTTGGTGCGGAGATTAAAAGGTGGCTATTACCTATTAAACTTGGCATGATAAATGAGATAGAAAGTAAAAGTTATATCGGGAACTGAAAATGTTAAGATATCCCAAACCTGTAAATATGGCACAAAACATCTTACACATCCTTTCAAAAGTATCCTGGAACATCATCTAACAGGCCCATGCAAGGACTATTAGAACTATTTAATTATATAGAGTGATATTCACTTGTTTGACCTACTATTTCCATTGATTAGAATACAGACTCTGGAACTTATGCAATATCATGTAGATTTTGTCTACTTGAGATGCAAATGATTTCTGTCCAGTTAAAATACAACCCCAAAGTTAGTTTATTACCATATAGGACGTTACTGACTTTGTCTCTAATGTTGCAAACTTATTTTAGTATATTTTTTTTCTGGCAGCATATAAAAAATCTGCCTTTTTGAATTCTTTGAACCAATTTTACCATTCAGCTGGCTTCCTCATTAATAAGTTAGATAAATCTTTGGCATATGTTCATTCTGTACTTACATGTCATGTTTTGAACACTTTTTCATAATTTTTCATTGACAAAAGAAAAGATAAATTTCTGTAACTGACTCTCATTTGAAATTACAAATCCCGGATCCTTGGGCGGCTCAACGGTTAAGCGCCTGCCTTTGGCCTGGGGCGCGATCCTGGAGTCCTGGGATCGAGTCCCGCGTCGGGCTCCCTGCATGGAGCCTGCTTCTCCCTCTGCCTGTGTCTCTGCCTCTCTCTCTCTCTCTATGTCTATCATGAATAGACAAATAAATCTTAAAAAAAAAAAGAAATTATATACAAATCCCTACTATCACCCTCACAGTTCCTGCACCAGACATCCTCAATTTACAGTAATTTTTTCTTAGGGCATGTTTAAGAACAGGAGCAAATACTCTTGTTGGGACATGAGAACAGCATAAAACGCAACTGGATTTAGGGATTTTGAACTTACTCATGACCCATTACGGAGAAACCAGAAAGGAATTAAGTTCATATCCTATTATAAGCAACTTATTCTGATTTTTAATTTCAAAAAATTAACCAAAATTCCTTATTTTTTTTTCATTTTCAAGTCTTTTGAGAGATATATACTGTGACATCCATAACCAGGTCTAATTTTCATTAATAATAGCAATCATAGAATAACACATATCAATGCCACTTTCTCAGAGAAAATTCCCTGACTACGCAATCCAAATTAGGTATTATTTTTCTCCTCTCAGCAACCTTGTTTTCATCCTAGTAAATCATACTCTCAGTGTGTGTTTTTGTATGTGTGTTGGTATTACTTGTCTTAAGACAGACTGAAATTGGGCAGCCCGATGGCTCAGCCGTTTAGCCCCGCCTTTGGCCCAGGGCGTGGTCCTGGAGTCCCAGGATCAAGTCCCGAATCGGGCTCCCTGCATGGAGCCTGCTTCTCCCTCTGCCTGTGTCATCTCTCATGAATAAATAAATAAAATATTTTAAAAAAAGAAAGATTGAAATTCTATGACAATAGCAAAAGTAAATATCAATATTATCCACATTTCACAAATGATGAAGCTTTTGCTCAGTAAATTAAATTTATTAAGACCACGCAGTTCTCAAGTGACAGAGGCAGAATTCAAGCCCTGGCCTCTCTGACAGGAGCAATACAGCTTTCAATCACTTTGCTACTTCATATTGCAAACACTCTCTACATGTGACCAAAGAATGTGCATAAAGGTGATCATGAAGCAAATTTATTTTTGTTATCTTTCTGTGCTTCCCTATGCATGATTATTTCCATATGGCTTAAAGCAGAGTTGTGTTAAATTAGGGAAAAGATGATTAACAAATGTAACATGAATAAGAAATGTTTTTTAAAAATCTGAAATGAAAACATTGATAAGTTTTGGCAATAGAACCATAAGATGGAACTTGAATATACTCAAACCTGCTTCTTTTTTTTTTTTTTAAGTTTGGTTATGTATTTATTTATGACAAAAAGAGAGTGAGAGAGAGCACACACACAAGCAGAGTAGGAAGTGAGGGGGTAGAGGGAAAGGGAAAAGCTCACTCTCCACTGATCAGGGAGCCCAATGTAGGTCTCCATCCCAGGACCCTGAGCCAAAGGCAGACACTTAACTGAGTGAGTCACCCAGGCATCCCTAAAACCACTTCTTTCCAATAAGGCAAATAGACTAGTCTAACAGTTTGAGCATCCTTCCTAACAGATCTCATAAAGAAATAATTATAGAGATTTAGCAACATTTGACCATCTTAGGTAAAGAAAAGCATTGCCAGGGCTTACTTTCTTAATTGTCTTAAATATAAAGGAATATACTGGATATAACAGTAATTTTAAAGATAGCAAAGTAATTTTTTTCAAATATTGGGGTAATTATTTCCGTATGGCAGACATGTTCAATTCTATTGAGTTCTTTTTTTTTTTTTTCAAATAAACTTTTGGTATTTTTTATTTTCTTCTATTTTTTTTTTCAAATTCTGAATGAGCTTTTTTTTTTCCTCTTCCATCTATGAGTGGAATTTAACATTTTTTTTTTTTACTTTTTAGAAAATGTTTCCAGCCACTGTAATTAACATCCAGTTCATATTAGATGATTTTTAAAAATTCATTTTTTTCTTTGAAATTACTTTTACATTGTTTTTAAATATTATGTATATAAATTAATAAAAGTACTTATTTCCACTGCTTATTATAACTATTTCTTGTCTATATAAAAGGCAGGGTTTGGGCTTAGTAAGTTAAGTGTCTTCCTTTGGCTCAGGTCATGATCCTAGAGTTCTGGGATCAAGACCCTCATTGGGGTCCCTGCTAAGCAGGGAATCTGCTTCTCCATCTCCTCCTACCCCTACCCCTCCCACATAAGCTCATGCACTCTCTCACACTCTCTCTCTCTCTCAGATAAAAACATTTAAAAAATTTTTTTTAAAAAAACAGAGTTTGACTTTTCTTTAAAAGAATATTTCATAACATAATTATGGAGCCCAATATTCCTCAAGGCATATCAAGCCCATAATAATTCTCAATTTTCAGTTTCTCAGCTTTCTCAAAACATTTCAGCCTATTAAAGTGATTTACTTTCTCATATTTTATATTTAATATCCTTGATTTATCAATGCTCATAGGAAGGGATGGTATTGCCATGCCTCCCTCCCCAAACTCCTCTTCTCTGTACTCAGGAGGTCTGAAGGTGCTTTGTCATTTAGAATTCTGCAATCGCTTTTTCACAGATTTCTCTTGAATCTCCATTATTGAGACTGAAACAAAGCAGTTTTGTTAGCTACTCATATCCTTCTTTCTATTAACTTTTCAAAAGATAAAAGGTGAGGTAAAGTCAGCATACAATACAAAGCCCTTAAGGAAAACAAATCATCCAGCACATTTTAGATAAATGTTTTAAAGCAAATGGAAGATACAGTTATCCCAGCCCAAACTATATATAGGAATGCTTTTCTAGATACCATTTCAGTAAATGTATGAATTTTGTTTCCATTTCATAAGAATTCTTATAGAGATAATTCAAAAATGAAAAACCTAAGTGTAGAAAATAGTAGTAAGATAAAGGACTTGCCACAGAAGAGGTAGAGCTTTTTCCATAATATGGAGAGAAAGATTAATGATAATGGGAAAAAGTAGACATTAGACCTAGAGCCACTCTCCAGTTGGTGATATATTTAAAATTGAAGGAAACCTGGACCTATAATTGTAGTTGGAGGCATATACTTTGCTATAAAGACATTAGACTCTATAAATCTGTTGAAAATGGAGTGTGAAAGGGAAGACCAAAGAAGAGAGGGTAGATGATGGTTGCAATTTTGGAGAGCTGCACTTAAAATGTCTACGAAGAAATTCATTAGGTTATGTGGTAAACAGTCTGGACCTCAGAAGAAGGTTTGCAAGTACAGGTATATTTATGGAAATTTTCAGAACCTCGTAGTGGTTGAATCTATGGGTGAGAATGACAATGCTCATAGTACATGGCATAAAAAGAGGAATACATCAAGTAGAGTAATTTATGAATGCCAGTATTCTAATACAGGCCAGGAAAAAGAACAGAGGTTTATAACATGATATTTTACTAAATTTTGTGTTTATTTATAGTATCAGATAAAGTTGTTAGTGTTATAAAAATTATAAAGGAAAAATATTGACATTATAGATGTGAAGGTCAAATTAATGGTAGGCAGGAGTTAGAGACAGGGAAAGAGACCAGAATAAAGTAGGTGTGGTTATAACAGAGCAACTATAGTTTAGTATCTCAACAAAAAAACTGACAGTGGTGTAACCTGTTATGCATGTGGGCTTAGTTCTATACAACATGTAGGTTTCTCTATGTCACCACAGTCAAGTTTCAAAATGGTTTCATCACCACAAGGTGATGGATTTTCTTCAGTAGATGTTCACTGCCAAGACCAACCCCAAATTTCAGCCCATACTCAGACTAAGCAAAGACCCCCAGGAAACAGTGGATGACATTCTCAGAGCAGTGAAGGACAACATTTGGTTCGTCTAGACTTCTTTGTTTCTACAGCCCTCTGATGCCTTCAACAAAGTAGGATTTTTATTATTTATCAAGGCATTTCTACTTATTGTAAAAAAAAAAAAAGTGATGCTCTTCTACTACTTACCATATAGGACTATATATGGACTTTATCTCCTGTTAACCTAACCATAAACATACTTTGCTAAAAACAATTAAGTTTAATAGATTTGTAAATTAAATATATGTATCCATAAAATCCATATATGTTATTTGCAAGCCACTTTTTGTTATAAATAGGTATTGGATTTTGGCAAATCCTCTTTCAGTACATACTTACATAATCCCATATTTTTCACCTTTATTCTGCTAATATGATACATCTCAATCATTGATTTTCTAATGTTAAACCAACTTTGCCCCACTGGTACAAACTCACATGGTCACAATGTATTGTTTTTCTATACTATTGGATATTTATTTTGGGATGTTTGCTCCTACATTCACGAGGGACATTGGTCTTTAATTTTCTTTTCTTGCAATGACTTTATCAGATTTAATATTAGGTTATATCAACTTCATAAAACTGTCACCTGGACTCCTTTCTGCTCTAATTTTAAGAAAGTTAGTATAAGCCTGATATTATTTCTTCCTTACATGTTTTATAGAAACTAACACCCACTGGGGCCTGTACCTTTTTTTGAGTAGGAAGGGCTTTGATTATGAATTATACTTCATTATTGGGCTTTCAAATATACAGGCTTTTCTATTTATTATTAAACCAGATTTGATCAGCTGTGTTCTCTATGGGATTTTATCTAGTTCATCTATGTCAGGGTTTCTTAAGCTCAGCACTATCAACACTTTGGTCTGGATAATTATTTGTTGTGGAGAACTGTCCTGCACATATAGGACATTTAGTGGCATCCCTGGCAATTTTCTGTCAGATGCCATTAATGCCATTAACACTTTTCCCATGTGACAACTAAATATGTCTCCAAACGCTATCAAATGCACCCCACCCCCACCCCGGGAGGGGCAGTATTGTCTCTCCTTCAAAACCAATTGTCGAAGTCATAAAATTTACAGCATAAAGTTCATGATATTTCCTATTCATTATTTTGCTTTGCTTTATTAATAATTTGTAGTGAAATCCCTCTTTAATTCTAATATTTGTAACTTGAAACCTTTCTAATTTTTATTTTCTATTGATATTGTGTTTTTATAGCAATTTTGTTAATCTTTTTCCAAAAAAATTGACTTGATTTAATTGTTGTGTCATTTGTTTCTTTTTCCTTTCTTCCTTTCCTTTCCTTTCCTTTCCTTTCCTTTCCTTTCCTTTCCTTTCCTTTCCTTTCCTTTCCTTTCCTTTCCTTTCCTTTCTTTCCTTTCCTTTCCTTTCCTTTCCTTTCCTTTCCTTTCCTTTCCTTTCCTTTCCTTTTTTCCTTCCCTCCCTCCCGCCCGCCCTCATTTCTTTCTTTCTTTCTTTCTTTCTTTCTTTCTTTCTTTCTTTCTTTCTTTCTTTCTTCTTTCTTTCTTTCTTCTTTCTTTCTTTCTTTCTTCTTTCTTTCTTTCTTTCTTCTTTCTACAGTCTTGAGTTTAAATTTTTTTTTTACTCTTATCATGCCACGAATTCATAGAGAATGGGTTCCAGCAGCTCAGGTTCCTTTCCATTGGTTCTCACAAAATGTACTTCTTTGGGTAAGGCAGGCTAGCATTTCAGGAACCCAAATACCTTTCTCTTTTTCCTTGTTTTTTTTTTTTTTTTTGTCTGACAATTTCCTGAAGAGTATGAAGGAAAATATCTTGGCTCTTAGAGTGTTTAAAGTGCTCAGTACATACATTATTTCTATTGCCAAGAAGTCCTAAACTTGTTGGTTTACAACAATGCCAATAGCATATTGGGCAACACTGTAGACTTTTCCAATTTTAGCATGGTAGCATTGGTGGGGCACTGCTTTTAAGGAGTGACCATTCCCTTGTTGTCCACAATATCATCTTTCTTGTAGATTCATACTTATGCGTTCTAAAAGACCTAGAGAAGATATACTCGGCACCTCTCCTCTTTCCCTTTCTGTTGTCATTTTGGCGCATTACTAGAAGAGGGTGGTTCCAGCTGAAAGGTTGTTTTCTTTCATTGATCTCTGTTCTTATTGTTTCTCTTGCTGTTTCTTGCTTCTTTCATGATTTTTTTTTTGTATTAATACACTTCTGTAGATTTACTTTGAATCTCTCTGACTTTGTAGGTATACTTTTTTATTTTATAGTAATTCATGAAGAGTTGATAATATACATCGCTAACTTCTCATGGTCTTTCTAGAATTAATATTCATACACAAAGTAAGAATTACAATAGTGCCTTTATTTTTCTGAGTTCTTTTTACTATTGCTGTCATGTAAATCTTACAATGTAATGTTATAATCTTTGTATTAAAATCTACTTTTTAAAGAAATTAAAATATGATTTTAAAATATTTTTCACATACTTATAATTTCTGATTCTCTTGTATCTGAATTTCCTCTATACCATTGCCTTTCAATCTGAATATCTTCCTTTAACACCTTTTTTAAACTAATCTGTTGTCTACATGTTAGACTTTGTCTGACCATGTCTGTATTATAAATTTCTTTTTCTTTTCCTTTTCCTTTTCTTTTTAATTTTGTTTTCTTTTCCTTTCTTTCTTACTTACTTTCTTTTTTTCTATTTTTTGCTAACCAGAGAATTATGAATTATTTTTTTCATCATTTTCAGTATGTCATTCCGTTGTTTAAGAGTCCAATGTTTCAATAAACCAGACATCATTCACGCTTTTCTTGCCTTTTGTATAAAGTACTATTTTTTTCCAGCTGTGAAGCTGTGTTTAAAATTTCTCTTCCATCTTCAGTTGTCAGCAGTTCAAATATGAGATGCCTATTTGTGGTTTTCTTTATATTTATCCTACAGAGCTTTCTGTATCTGTATATTGTTTTTCACCCAATGTGTGAAGGTTTCGACTATTATTTCCTCGATTATATCTTCTGCCCCATTTCCTTTCTGTTCTCCCCTGGACCACAAATCACATGTATATTATAATACAGGTAACTGAAATTTTTATTCCAAACTTACTTCTATCTTTTGCATTATGTATTGTCTATTGTTCAGCCTTTGACAATTCTCCTGAGCAATAATTCTGCTCTCTCCAGTTTCTTGTTTATGCTCATCTTTGGAATTTAAAAACTTTGTGTTGTACACTTAACAGTACAATTTCTATTAGGATTCTTTGTATTGTTTCCATTTCTCTGCTGATAGTATTCACCAATTAACTCATTAGGATCATTTTTATTTTGTCTTTGAATATATTTATAGTATATATTTATAATATATATTATATATTTATAATAGCTGCTCTATCTCCTCACTTCAAAATCTGGGTCATCTCAGTGTCTATTTTTGCAGATACTTTTGTTCTTGTCACCTTTTTTGTACATGTTCTAAATTCACTTCATATTGGATGAGATAGATACATGTTATAGAATTCCTTTATTATTATGTTTCTTTAAACAATGGAGATTTTTGTTTTGTTGAACAGTTAGTATGCTGGCTTATCACCTTGAATTCTTGGAGGCTTGATCTGTATACCTTCTTAGGGCTAGTCTATTTAATTATGTGGCATAGTCTCTACTCCCATAGCATGGCCTTTCTCATTGCAAAGCAGGAGATATTTACCAAGCACTCAGACTTGGCAGCATTCAAACTGCAATATCTGTCCTTTCTGAGATTGCTGACAGTTAAAACTTCTGCTCAGCTTTTTTAGCCTTCCAGCTGGTGTGTTACCCCAGACTACTTGGAATCTTCCCTTCACATGCACAATTCGTGGGACTGCCAAAAATTGGCGGGGAGTTTATAAGCAGTTTTGTGAACCCTCCCTATGGTGGCTCCCCCCTTGGTAAGATTTCCCTCCTTACTTTCTAGCTTTCTTGGGCAGCCTAGAACTCTATTTTCTGCAGTCAGAAGCCAGTAAGACTGATGTTTTCTGCTTGAGTGTTTGATAATGCTGCCTCGTGTGAACAGGAGAGTTTCCTTGGGGAAAAGCTATACAAGTAAATATCTCTTTCATTGAGCTTCTTATTTCAAAAGACAAAATCCCTCTAGGTTGTACTTGCTTTTTTTTTCATTCTCCAATACCTTCATATAATTGTGTGTATATATGTTTACCTTTGTTTGATCTAGAGTTATGTTTTCTTTTTTTTAACTGAAATTAATTTGCCAAAATATAACACCCAGTGCTCATCACATCACGTGCCCTCCTTAATGCCCATCACTCAGTTACCCCATTCCCCTGCCCACCTCCCCTTCGGCAGCCCTCAGTTTGTGTCCCAGAGTTAAGAGTCTCTCATGGTTTGTCTTCCTTTCTGATTTTTCCCATTCAGTTTGTCTAGAGTTTATAACGATCTTCTTGGTAGGATCCATCTTATATAAGCTACCCTATAATTATCAAAACTGAAGCTTCTCTTTTTAAATAAAAAGAATGAAAGTAATTTTTATCAAATATTAGCCAGACTATTTCTTTTCCTTAATATAAATTCTTTTTAAAATTTATTTTATTTTATGTTTTTAAAAAATATTTTATTTAAAGTCAATTTGCCAACTATAATATAACACCCAGTGCTCATCCTATCACATGCCGTCCTCATTGCCCATCACCCTGCTACTCCATCCGCCCTCCCACTTCCCCTCCTGCAACTCTTTGTTTCCCAGAGTTAGAAGTCTCTCATAGTTTGTATAGATTCTTAGAATTAGAATTATAGGCTTTGGATACTTACTGCAAAGCATATTGGTATTCTATATTATATTAATAGATTTTCTAATATTTTAATGTATTGCATTTCTATCAGAGAATTATGTAACTGATTACATGTTTATTTTGATATTATTGATTTTTATATTTCATATCTATATTGAAATAGGAATGCTTAATTGGGCATAATAATGTGAATCTGTAATCTCTCTATATTTCCTATATTCAGGAATGCAAAAAAAAAATTTTGCTCCTCCAAGATTTGAAATGAAATTTCCAATAAAATTGTATGATCCAAAATAGCACTTCTAATTTTTTATATTGTTTTAATTTTATTATCAGCTTATCCACTTCTTTTAGGAGTGGATTAAGTATTCCCACTAGATCATCAATATTGCTTATTTTCACATTAACTATATGCATATTTTATTACTCATAATTATCATAACTAATGTTTAATGCATGACATGACTGTTTAAAATTTTAGTTATTTTATATCACTTTAAAGCAATTTTGTGAGAATTTTCTATTCTCATTACTTTTGCTTTAATTCCAAAATCCATTCAAGTTATAAATTTTCTTTCTCATTTTTCTCTTAATTAGAGGAGTTCCAAAAATAGTGGATTTATGGTAATTCAAATTATTTCAATGGGAACAATACACTATATTTTCCAATAGGCTTAAGTTTTCATTTTCTATGCAGTTCCATTGGCCTGATGTTGATCGAAATTCTAGCCATAGGCTGTCTTTAGGTAGAGGATCACAAATATTTTGGTATAGTTTGAATTTAATAAAATTGAGATATTAAGTGGATGGTTAAATGATTTTGGACAAATGTATGCAATCTGTTATTCCTGAGAGCACCACCATAATCAAATTCTAGAATATCTTCATCTCTCTAGAAAGTTCCCTGTGGCCTTTGTAATTAATTCCTCCCACCCAACGCTCACCCCACACACAATGATGTGATTTCCATCCTTAATGATTAGAGGTTATCAGGAGTAATAATCTTTTTTGGGGGATGGGGATACTTCTGTAGGGCAATTTCCCTGTAGACATGGCATGTTTTTTAAGATAGATTTATTTATTTATTTATTTATTTATTTATTTATTTATTTGAGAGAGAAAGAGAGCTCAGAAAGGGGCAGAGGAAGGAGAAAGAAACTTTCAGCTGACTCTTTCCTGAGCCTGGAGCTCAACCCAGGGACTTGATCTCATGACCCTGAGATCATTACCTGCGCCAAAACTAGGAGCCAGACATTTAATCAATTGGGCCACGTATGGGCCCCCAGTTGGCATTTTAAATTTAGGCCAACATTCACTGAATAAAAGTTTTAATATTCAAATAATCATCTCAAATAATGCTTTCAAACTATTTATTTTCTTTCTTCTAAATTTGAAGTCAACAAATTCTATTCTCCAACCAGAGACATAATTCTAAGTAAATCTCATAGGAAGTGCCCTAGGGAGAGTTTGAGAGATATTAACTGATGACTGTATATGTGGGCTCTAACATTCCATAGCTATGTGATCGAGTTAATTATTTAACCTTTTCAAGACTGTGTTTGTTAGCATTAATAAGTATGATAATATTGCTAAATTCAAAGGCTAACTTTAAAAATTAAGTGAGATATATATATTTCAATCCCTGGCATGATGTTTGGCACAATTAGGCACCATATAAACGTTACTGATTTCCTACAGTCTCAGATAACACTGCACATTCTCAAATATTTTAGCCACATTGTAACCAACCTTAGTGAATGTCTTCAGTGGGACACAATTGGTGTTCAAATGATTATAAGATAGTACTAAAGGCATATTATTTGAATATTCTTAACTTTTCTGTAAAAAACAAAACAAAAACCCAATAAACTAATATATATATATACGTGTGTATATATATATATATATATATATATATATATATATATATATAACATTTTTATAAATAACATTTAAACAAAACATAGAAACATAGGTAGCAAAATACCCACAAAACCAACAAGTGGAACATATATTTATGACACTATTCCACATGTAAGATCATCAGTTCAGTTTAGTCCCAACAACATCCTCAGGAAAGGATTTAGCGGTGAGGATTGGGCTCAAATACAAACAAGGGAATTCTTTGGAATGTTGCAATAATTCTGTGTCTTCCTTGAGTTGACAAAGAAAGCTATTCACATGTACAGATTTATGTAACTGTGACCCAAAATGGAGAATTTCACTGTATGTAAAATATAAAAAGT